>NC_084498.1:21008291-22280791 GCF_030035675.1 Rhineura floridana | reverse complement strand
ATAATAATAGTAATAGTAATAATGCCACCATCAAGTGTGCTCTCTTTTCTTTAGAACTAGTGTTTTCTCATTTGCATTTTATGTAAATGAATTAATTATTATCATTATTATTAATTAGATTTTTATACCGCCCCATAGCCGAAGCTCTCTGGGCGGTTCACAACATATAAACATCCAATACAATTAAAACATTATTAAACAACTAAAAATGCAGAAAAATTATACCAAAAACCAAAACATAATAAACAAGGGGAAAGTGTGCATATTTGTGAAAATAACATACAAAACCACATTATATTGCTTGCAAAAATGAGTACATTAATCAAAAGGGCATACAAAAGTGTATTTATTAGGAGAGGATTGAACTTAAATGCTGAAGAATGTTTGTGGGGATTTCTTTTAAAAAAAAAAGATACATAATGGCACAGGTCAACCGATTCATCAACTAAGCCCCATAAGCACATGTTTTGTGTGTGTGTGTTTAAATACTACCACTTACGTACTGCAATATCAGAGCACTGTAAAACAATAGCACAAACAATGGAAGAATTGGATTATTCAATTAATCAAAGAAGCTGGCAGAGGATTTGGGTACAGGGTTTTTCCTCTCAACCACCTTTTCCTCTATACAATTCCCTGGAACAGAATGCACATTATAACATACAGTTGCTTCTTGGGAGCATTTTAAAACATTTTTTCTACCGCACAGCCACAGAGGTGGTATTAGCTGCTCTAAGCAGATGTAAAATGTAAAAGAAAGATAGAAGCAGCCCTCAGACCATCTCGTAAGTATGGTACAGACCACGCACAGATCGATTATATGGCGTACTCCACAGATCTAAGCTCTGATTCACACAAGGGATGAAGAAATAAAATGAATAGGTTCGCTCTAAACCATGGAGCAAACTAGAATCCTTTCCATCTATAAATGATACCCTTCTATGTCTGGAGTACCGAGACGTCTCTCTTGCTTTTTTCCCTTGTCAGATAGAATCATCTGTTATTTTTTTGCCATTCCTGCAGGGTTTTCTCACAACATGGTGCCAATAAGTTTCAAAACAGAGACCTATACATTCCCGATTTTAAACCTTAAGCATTGAACTTTTGGGCACCATTCAGTATCTTGTACCCATCTTTCCCCCCCTCCCTCCCTCTCTCCCTCTCTCTCTCTGTTCATTAGCAGTTCACTTTTTGTCACATTAATTTTAAGCTCCACCACCCTTCCATAATCCTGTACAACTCTTAAGTTCTCTGGCAAAGTTAGTCACATCCAACATAAACACCACCATGCCATCTGCATAATATAAGCTCAACTTATGCTCATTCCTGAATCTTTGCTCTTAAATTGCAGTCTTATAATTGAAAAAACAATTAAGCTGGGGTGGCTAACCTGAGGCCCAAAGGCCAGACCTGGCCCTCAAAATCAATGTTAATGGCCCCCAAAATCCCTAATGGCAGCATGCATGTGTATAGGGTTTGCTGTTGCATACCATGCATACTTTGCCTGCTGCCATGTTCAGCCTTATGTTCTAGGGTTCTCAGCAAGTAGTCTCTGCCGCCTTCTCTTTACTCCTTCCACTGCAATGTGTACCCTCCTGAGGATTCAGAGATTTGTTAGTGTTTGAGTGAAATTGTCACAGGTTTCTTTGAACATTGGCAGTAGAAAGAGTTGTCAGCAAGCAAAGGGGAGATTTCCAGCTGCACTCAGGTGAGATTGTTGCAGTTCATCCTCTCTCCTCTACTCTCTCTACTGCCAGCACTCAAAGACGAAAAGGCAACAACATCACTCATCACAGATGGAAATCTCCAAGCACTCTGGGAGGTCCACACTGTAGCTGAAGAAGGAAGCAGCTGAGACTGTATGCTGAGACCCTGTTCCCAGAGTTCTCCCTTCACAAGTAGTAGGCAGAGTAGGCACAGGAGAAGTGGCTGGCTGTATTTATGGCTCCCTTTCTCCAGAGCTGCCAGGAACAATGGGCATCATGCCATACAGCAAGCAAACCGTGTGCACAGAGATTGGGAGGGGAGAATCTGAACCCACCAAATGTTATTTCTGGTCCCTCTGAAGCTTGATGACCGATTTCAGAGCCTCTCCTCAGCAAATCCTCCACAGCAAAGCTCACTAACGTTGAGGGATGTTTACAGTATGGTATAGTGTACGTGGGGAGATTGCATGTGTGCGGTATGTGTAAGATAGTGAGTGTGTGGTATCCACATCCATTTTGGTTATTCCCACACCCACTGCTGAAAAAGATTAGATACCCCCAAGGTAAACTAGATGTAATTTTTCCATAATATCACATCCTTCTACATTACATCATAATCAATGTATCATTTCCCCCTGTTCTCGGCTGGTTTCCTTTCCCTTTACGTTCCTGCTTGCTCAATGTTGCAAGCATTTCTGTGTAGTTCAGCCAAATCAGCACTGTGGTGAAAATATTTACATTTTCCCATGTGAATGGGAGCTGATTCAGGTATGCCAAACTGTTTTTGTTGTTATGTGCCTTCAAGTCGATTATGACTTATGACAACCCGTTTAATAAACTATTATATTAATGTGTATTAATAATACTCAGTAACATAACAAAAAAGAAATAGCTGAACTCAACCTAAACAATGGAATGCTTTAACTCCATATTCAAGTCAGCAGTTACTAAAAATTCACATTGCATATAGCAATTGCTAATTTACAGATTGCTTTAGAATTTTTACTGCATTTCTCAACATACAACATTGTGGGGTATATCACTGTTATTTTCTGAAGTGAGAACCTCTTAACAGATCCATGGGAGTTCCAACGCGCGTGCAGAGTTCTCACACAAACCAGGGCATCTCCATTCACCCCAGTGATATTGGGGCAATCCACACACATTCCGCTGCACAAAACAGACCAGTGTCCTTGAACTGAATGACAATGCAGTGCTAATTAACATTGGATCTTTCTGTTCATGCCGGTACATGCAGAGAGCTAGAAACCCATGAGTGCATCAGAGATGCGACTTGAGCCCAAGTTGTCTTAAGTCCCACTCTCCCCATGAGACCATACTAGTTTTCCAATGATTTAGAACAGAACATGCCAGAATATAATTGAAAACCTAATTTTATTAGCATTTTTAAAAGAGCAGACACAATGAAAAGCCCTTGGGAATCACACTCTCTGCAGTCCAGGTGGGGGGGGGAGAGAGAAAGTAGGTCCTGTCTTCTAATGCTTTAAAATATTTTTTTAAAAACACCTGAACACATAGTTGGTTTGAGGCAATGCTCTTCGACTGACATCATGCCTGTATCTTTGCTACTTAGAGCCAGTTACCATGGCAACAGCTAATGTCTCAATGTCACACTATGAATAATTGCTGGCTGAAAATGAAGAGTGCTACAATCACAGCAGTTCTATATTCAAAAGGGAGGGAGGGAAAGGGGGGAGAAAGAGTCTTATGTTCAACTTGACATTAAAAAGTCAAATGTTTAAGTTACAGTGGCATTTATGGTACACAAGAATAAAGCAATGACTCCTTTTGTCTTGAGTCGAGTGCCTGTCTCCAAAGGAACCAATGCTTGAAATGCAGCAGTGTCTTTATGTCTGGGAAGTGCAACTATATGCAATTCATGGGCAGTCTCTGACGTGCTAGCATTTTCTCCACTTCCCTCCCCCCCCAAAAAAAATAAGGAGGCTCAGATACTTTGCTTCTCTGTATGCGCCATGCAGAGAAAGGACTAAATTCACTAGCACCACAGCAATCTCCAAAATGTGTATCAAAAGTCCCTTAAAGCAATGTAGTTCTATGCACTCCAGTCACCGGCAGAGGAGAAAAGTCTGAAGGATTCGAAGACCTTTACTTCAGAGCACTCACTGTGTTTCTCTTTGTCTCTCAAAGTATCACAGGATGTGTCATACTTCTGCATACTGACTCTTTAAGCCTCTCCAGCACACGATTTTCCAGGTGAAAATCTTCCCACACACTTCCACTGCAATTTCCCGAACCAACAGGGAAGGATGCAGCTGACATGACTTCAAACAACAACTTGGGAGATCCTACTCGCAGATCTCCCATGTCACACCTAATTTGGACCTAATAAAACCACAGGTCCCCATAATAATTGTAAACCACTTATAGGTTCTTTACCATCAAGCAGTATATAAATTTTGTTAAATAAAATAAATATACAACAACATGGAATAAAGAGAGGAGAGGAAACACGTTGTTCTTAAGACACTTTCCTTGCCTCTCTCTCCCAATCAGGTCTCAGGAAAAAAAGAGAGATTCCCCTCCTTCCTTTTTAAACTTCGTATCAGGAACATTCAAGAGGGACCCCCTCTCAACAGTTGGTATGGAAGGCTGTTGAAGAAGATTTGTCTATTTATTAACATTTATTTATTTCTACTTTGTAGGCACATAAATAAATGTTATTTGGAGTTGGAAGCACAACTTTACCAAAAGGTACAGGCCAATGAATCAATGATTACTTCACATTTTTGGAGACCCTAGAAAACTAGCATAGCAGCATAACAATTCTGGAATAGCAAGAAATTGAAAATCTTACTATTCCATTAAAAGACCTATTTGGGTTTGCTACTCACAGATATTGTTGGCTATTAATCATGTGAATACAGACTATTTTAGTTTCCCCTCCCATCATATGTGCAAAAGCTAATACACATGAACACATTCTTTTGTCCCCAAGTAGAGAATCAATAATATGTCAGAAGCTATAAATATCCCTTCTACTAACCTAATGTGAACCTAGCCTTCGAGATACCACTGGCATCACTCAATTTACTTAAGTCTCCTATGTAAGGAAATTATAAAAGAAACCACAACCAGCGGCATAGGTTTTGGTTAAAACAATACAAATATATGATGGCTATAACTGTGACTTCTAGAGGATTCATGCCTGGTGTTATTCATTAAGAATTTGATCTAGAGACACTCTTGCAAGTCCAGGGTTAAGTATTTCCACAATGAAGGCAAAGACAAACAGACCCTCTTTCCCAATATTCCTCTCTATCCTTTTTTCCTTTCTGTTCAAATGCAACATGAAGATATGGTTCTATTGGAAGTTTTACCTTTACATCTCCTAACCACATTTTTCCAACTTTAAACACCAAAAACACAAATTCTTAGATCACATCTTAACAACATGGTATGCGATCTCACAGAGAAATGTGCTATCAGAGGTTGTGGAAGAGACTGTGACAGTGGCAATCAACATCAGGTTGTTTTTACACCAAAACAAAGACATCTGAAAATATGTATTAGTAAAATGCACGAGAAATGCATCTTAATGCCTAGCATAGCTTTCTTTCTTTACTGTCGTATAGTCACAGACCCATTAAAATAAATAAAATACAGAATCAATAAAACATCAAAATTGTTAAAATACAGTGGTACAAAAAAAGAAAAAAGAAAAAAGGTGTTAGGAAAGAAAAATCCTCTTATAACCCCTTTTGGACAGAGAAGAGGAGCCTGGCCACCAACTCTGTTTGCCTAGCCTACTCGTAAGGTTTTAAACTTATGGAAGGAAACCATGGTTTGGGGGGGGGGGATCTATTCTACTATGATATTGAGAACTCGAGTCCATCTACCACCAATTAACCAGTTAACTGGCTGGATGAACTATATGGCTGAGCCCAATTTTGACCATGGCAAGGAAAATCAGAACCACATCCAACATTGTTCATCACAATGCAACAAATGCAGAAGTGGAAAATGGCAAAAGTGGATGGGTTGAGGAAAAGCAGAATAGAGTATCAAATATACTGCAAAATAATATTTGGGGGGGGGCTGAAGTGAGCCCCTCCCAACATGCTCAGTTTGGTGGGATGAGGCTAGAACAGGTGATGGTTCTCTACAGACCAGGGCAGGGAATTCTGATGGTTGAGGAGAAACTAGACTTTGAAACAACAAAATCATTCCCTAAGATTACAGGGCAGATTACTTTAGGAACTCCTCTCCTCACCCTTGCATGGCTGCAACATACTCAAGCCAGATCAAACATAAGATTCCAATCCAGTTTTTGTGTTTAGATGCTTCTGTTGCTTTCAGCAGCTTTTTAAAATAAAAGGCTAAGACACGTACGTGTGTGTGTGTGTGTGTGTGTGTGTGTGTGTGTGTGTGTGTGTGTGTGTGTGTGTGTGTGTGTGTGTGTGTGTGTGTGTGTGTGTGTGTGTGTGTGTGTGTGTGTGTGTGTGTGTGTGTGTCTCTCTCTCTCTCTCTCTCTCTCTCTCTCTCTCTCTCTCTCTCTCTCTCTCTCTCTCTCTCTCTCTGAGAGACAGGGGGGAGCAAATGGGTTGAACTAATGGGAAAGATTGTGCCATATAAAACCACTAATGTAACTTTGCTCATATTACCCTAAACGCTAAAAGACAAGACCCCTGCCTGAGGAACTACCATAGGAGAGAATTGGGGGAGAAGGCAGGCAGGAGTAAAACATATGTGTGATTATGGCTACATGTACTCAGGTTTATAAAGACTTCATAGAAGAGATGAATTTGGAGGAAGGACTTGGGGAAAAAAGAGAAAGACCTAGCAGCACGTAGGAGCCGCAGGCATAAAGCAGCCAAGGCCATTTAAGGGAGCAGACAACCTTATTTTGGTGGATCCCTCCCCCCCCAAAGTATCTGATCACTAGAAATCCTTCAACATCTCACACTTTGGCAGAAAAAGCCCACACACCTCCAAGTATATTTCTGTAAAAACCCAAGAGCTAAAAGACTGGATTAGAAAAGAGACAGAGGAAAAGATGCCAAATTCAGCATAAACAGGGAATACAGAACCTTGGACTGAGACCCCCTAAAATAGCTGGAGAAATTCTTGTTAGCAAACTGTCTCAACATAATGCTATGTGCAGTTTAAGCTGGGGGGGGGAGAGGGCAAATAATTGTTCTGTGATGCCATTTATGCAGAATAAATAAATGTTTGCACACAAAATAGTATGCCTGGGGGAGGAGGGATAGCAGAGAGCCAGGACATCATATATGGGCTGAATGACAAAGCGAATAATTTCTTACATTCCATTCTGCTACACTTGGAAAAACCCACCCAGCAACTGCTTTTTCAGATATAGGCAATCAGATATTCAATTTATGCCTCCATTTAGATTTTGTTTTCACATTTCAGACTGTAATTTCTGCCAGAATCACAAGCTATCACAAGATACATCTTGCACTCTCTGGGTTTTATTCTAGCTACCATATGCATTCTTGCTTTTTATTTCCATTTCCCCAGCACAGTTGTTTCATTAGCAGGTGTGCCACAGGAATGGGTAGGGCATGTGTCAGGCAGCCAACATAAACACAAAAGTGCCTCCCTATAGCCTGCATCAGACTTGATGCAAAGTAGCTTGCCTGTTCACTCAATAAATATCAGGAAAATGACTCATTTTTCAGCTAACAGTGGTTCTGTTCCACAACCTGGCTAGGAAATCAACTTGCTCCTAGTCCAAGCACAAGATGTATCCTGCTTCCCTTGGGAAGATACACTCTCCCACCTGTGTTATTATTTATTTGGATGATTCCTCTGGAGATTTTTCCTGTTATAATTGTTATAATTAAATTGGCTAACTGAACACTGTCACTGGTTTGCATATAACTCTAAACCATGGCTTATTAAACCGTGTCTTAGCATTATGATGTGAACCCTTCCCAGCAGCTTAGCTATCGGATGTTTAATACCAACAAACCACAATCTGAAGCCATGGTTTGTTGTTGGCTAGAGGAAGGCAATGGTAAACCACCTCTGAATACTGCTTACCATGAAAACCCTCTTCATAGGGTCGCCCTAAGTCGAAATCGACTTGAAGGCCGTCCATTTCATTTCACAGATTGAAAGTCACTTTGCTACTTCAGGAAAATCAAATGTAAATGTACAAGTCGGTTTGGCATAAAATTATCACATTTGGTATATTACAAGTACATTTTATTCAAACAATTATTACAAATTGAATTCACTCTTAAATTTTTACTTTTTTTTGTAACAATGGATCTACAAGATCCTGAATTATAAGGAACACCAGAACTGTAAGGAACCCCTTTCATTTTGCCAGTTTATGAGGAGCAGGCAAAAAACAATTTAAAAAGAGACCATCAACATTAATAACAAAGAAAATTATTTATGTCTCCACTAGTCCTCCACAGTGTCAAGAAGACATAAAGCATCCATTCCCATAAAAAGAACTGGGAAAAGGGGGGGACCAAGATTCAGTAACACATTTTATTCATCATGCTAAAATAAAACATTCCATAATCCATTTTTTCTTCATTTTTTTCAGAAAAAAACAAAAATGGATTTGGAACAAAATGGTTTTTTTTCTGACTTTTTCTGGGGGTTTTCCAGGCCTTCACATCTCTAGGCTTAAATGTTATATGTGCAATCAAGACCTTTTTTAAAAAGACCACTCCACCCAAGACAGTTGCTAAACTAAAAAAGCAAAAGCATCCAGAAAACAAGCCAAACTTTGGATAAACAGGCCATGGTTTGATAAGTCTGTGGGACTATGAAAACATGTTAAACAAACCATGGCTTAATGTTATGTGTAACCCAGCATATGTGACAAATGTATTTGTGGAGCTCTGTCTGAAGAGAACTATGGTTAACAAGAGCTGACTCAAAAGGAAAAAGGGTCCATTTCACAAAAATCTTCAGAAAGGTTAAGAACTCACTCTGTTGGAACTTTTTTTTTAAAAGGATTGTTGCAGGAAAGACTGAAGAAAGTGTTTGCTTTATAATTGCTGGTTGGCTAGGATTTCCTTTACAGGAAGCAATGATCTCACTCAAAATGTGCTTTATTTGCCACTAGTGACACCAGCAAACACTGGTTAAATAAATCATAATAAATAAATAAGCAACATCAATTATTTCTATCCCGCTCATCTAATAAGTTTACCAAGAGAGGCATACAGCATAACCATATTATCACGTCCTCAAGCAGTGGCCATTTAAAGTGGAATTCAGTTGAAAAGAGAGCCAGCACTGTGCAGTGGTTACAGCATTGGACTAGAATCTGAGAGACCAGGGTCCAAATCCCAACTCAGCCATGAAGCTCACTTGGGTGACCTTGGACCAGTCACTGCCTTTCAGCTTAACCAACTCCACAACGTTGTTGTGGGGATTAAATGAGGAGGGGAAGAGCCATGTAAGCCACCTTGAGCTTCTTGGAGGAAAAGGTGGAATATAAATGCAGTAAATAAAGAAACAAAAGGAAGTGGCCACTGCATGAAAGGAAGGAAAAATGGTTCTGAATAGTAGCAACAGACACAAAGAAGGTATTGCCTTCAGCATGGGTTGCCTCATAACAAAATCACTACTTTCAAAAAATGGAGAAGCTGAAAACATTTGGCTCATCACTTTATGTGATGCTGCACCATGGTTAGCTCCATAAAAGGGAAGAGAGGAGGTATTTTGTACAGAAGGAGGAGGAAATATGCAAGTCTTATGTCCACTCTGAGCTAAAAGAGTATGTGTTCTTTTAAAAAAAAATCCTGCAGATATTTTTAAGCATTCCTTCTTTAAACTGTCATTAGGGAAACAAAGATAGTGTTTTATTTAAATAAAACGTTTAACAGAAAACTACTTAAGCGCTTTATAAAATGGACACTGAATGTCTGATCATCTCCTTCGTGGTTTATGGTTCACAAAGCTTCACTAGCGAAGTTTAAAAGCAAGTCCTTGTGTTACACATATCATTTGAACAAAATTTTATTATATAATCCCTGAGCTGGAAGGAACACAACTTCTACCCTCAAGCAGGGTATCTACAACACCCCTAACAGACACCTCTTTGACCACTTTGTGAAAACCGCCAAGGAAAGCAATTTCACAATCTTCCTGGGCCTCTGCTTTTATACACATGGAGGACATTTCCTCTGGGCTACTTATCTGAATACCTATTGACTACAGTCTTATGGGAGGGAGACCACATGCAGTCAATGTAGTTTTAAGTGTTTCTACTGCTGCAACCAATCACCTAGCATATGGTCAAACTTTTACATTTTAAACTGACCTGCCTGTTCAGCTAGATGACCAGGACTAATAAAAACTCAAAACAACTCTGTCTGCTCTATTTGTATGCTCCTCCTTGCTTGTCCACACAATGTTATATGATTGGGATCTTTGTCATTATATCCTTTACTGGTTCCAATTATGTTTATGCTTTGACCAATGGTAACATATGCATCTCTATATGACAAGCCATAAGCCATTTTGTCTTAAGAGATTAGTTCAGTTTGTTCTCTTATATTTTTAGTGATCAGTAACATTAGCATCTTTAAAGGTTATTTAATTTGAATTCCAGAACCTGTGATCTCCTATCGCAATATATTATTGGCATCAACGTCTCTTCTATCATTCTTGACATCTGGAACCATAGAACAAAGCCTGCTGTTTTTACAGTGTCTACACTTGTTCAACATAATAGACTCCTAGGCAAGGTCACTGTAAATTGCAAATGGATTATGAAGCACAAGCCCAAACAAGGTGTCACAGAAGTAATTTTCTCTCTGTTGATTGAGGGGTGGGTGTAGTGTTTTAATCCTATTTGTGCCCAGATCTAGACAGTATACAGATCATCATTCTGGTAAAAGAATATCCAATCAAGTTAAAAGCTTTGTTCAAATGAATAAGGATGGTTGCCCTACAGGTTAAAAATATAGCTGTAGTGTTTAAAAGAAGGGGGGGGGGAATAGAGAAATCCAACCTTGTGCAGACTTGATACTTTAAGAACAATAACAGTTGGTCATCTAGCCAAACAACAGCAAAACAACTGCAGCATCAAGGACCAGGCAAATTAGAACAGGTAGCCACAATGGGCACAAAATAACAAAAGTGGTTTAATTCCTCCCTTCCTAGAGAAGCAGCATATACTTAGATACATTAATTTAGAGTTGTCAAAGCCCTTGAGCAAGAAGAATGAGCAGAACTGCCGCAGACAGCTGTAGAGAGAAAGCAGAATGGTGCAAAGAGTGACACCTGTTTCACTGCCAGTCCGCCAGAGGTAAGCAGCATACACACTGGACTAGATATTCTCAATTTCCACATTCAACAAAACATTAGAACAGGCTGTTCAATGACATAATTATATACGGAGACTGTATGTCCATACAAGTCACAGATCAAATTATGGTGGCTGGGGTGACAATCTAAATAAGGTTGGGCTGGCAGCTCTCTGGTAAGGAGGTGGTGGTCTAGATGTTTGCAGTCTTATCCTTCCTTCAGTTTGAAACCAGTTAAAACTAGTTTTTTACATCAGCTTTTCAGAATGTAAGTTAAACAACAGCAACTTGCACTCGCTACAAGCGGAGTGTAGGCCTGGCTTAATGTCGTTAAGTGCGAGCAAAAGTCAAGCAGTAGGCCTCAGTCCAAGTTACAGCTTTCCATTCAATACAAAACTAGTTAAAAGGTAGTTTCAGTTTTAAAAAGGAAAATTTCCACAGCAACTTAATCCCTGCTTAACCACCACCCACTGTCCACTCACCTGACAAAATCTCCATTCCCAGGGAGCTAAGCTGATCTAAATCCATCCTCCCTTTCAAATTCCTACACAATGAAATGTGGGTGAGCCCAGTAGTTGGACCACATACCCTTGTGTTTTTCAAACAAGAATGTCCTGATCTAATTGGCTGCATTAGCAGCTAGGGAAGGCTAGTCAAAGATATATACTTAGAACAACTTAGAGAGGGAGCTCACTCCACGAGAAAGAAGAGAGCTTGTCCATGGTATCTTGTCTGATTGGCTGAGCGGGTTGGGAATGGGAGGCACAGTGGCTTCGCTCCCACCTGCAGGGCAGCTTCCAGAAGGAGGCATTGAAAGACTGTATCTTTGAGCCCATGACATTTGTGCTGTGGGGTTTCGTCTTGTTGTTCCCCTCATGCTATTTAATATTGCCTGTTCTGGATGGAGCTGCACTCCCTCTGAAGGAACAGGTGTGTAGTCTGGGGATGCTCCTACAACAGTCACGAGCAGTCCTTGCGTTAGTAACCTCAAGACTGGATTACTGTAATGTGCTCTATGCGGAGTTGTCCTTGATGCTGGCTTGGAAGCTGCATTTAGCAAGCTAGTTGCTGCATGTTGCTCTATGTGGGGCAACTTACTGAAAGCATATAACACCAATCCTGAAAAGATTGCACTTGCTGCCCACTTGCTACCAAGCCAAATCCATGTTGCTGATGTTAACCTATAAGGCCCTAAACAACTTGGAACTTGGTTACCTGAATATCCAACACCAGCTGAAGACCCATCTGCTAATTCAGGCTTCTGCTGAACATTAGTGCCTGAGCTTGACGGTTTTAATTTAGCTGATCTGTAGTAACCTTTTTATCATTGCCTTGTTTTGCTTTCTGTTAGCTTAATTTTAAATGTATTCCCCTCCTGGATTGACTTGGCAATGAAGAGCAGACAATGTTAAAAAAATAACATTTTAAAAACTCATTGTCCAGTGGCAGCTCCATGGTAGAGTTATCACCCTTAAAAGAAATGCTCCTCGCATAAGGATCTGAAACCATTAATCAGATGAGTTAATGAATCAATCACAGACTATCATTACTGGGAGACATCCCCTGTGAAATCACATTCAGTGCTGAGGACATTCTTGCTATGAGGTGACCAGAGGTTTCTTTCACCAGCTTATGCTTGCAAGCCAGCTGTAATCACTTCTCTTATTTTGCCCCATTAGTAGTATTGACTACTGCAAGTAACTCTATGCATGGCTGCCTTTGAAGAGTTTTAGAAATTTCAGCTAGTGCAGAATATGGCACTTCCCCTTCCGGCAAGAACAGGACACGGGGAGTTGGCTTCACATTCCCTTCCAGACCCAGTTCAAAGTGCTAGTGATGACCATTAAAATACAACACAAACTATCTGAGTACCTCTTTTGAAATTTACCTCCCTATGCCCTTAGAAATGCAAGGAAGGTTCTGCTCCACCTTCTCTGTAGTAGAACCAACGCCATAGAATACTTTGGCAATCGAGGCATATCTGACATCAACTTTACTGCTTTCCATCACTAGGTTAAAATACAGCTTTATCAGAAAGCTTTCCCTACTACCAAGTGGTTGATGGTGATGGTTCCTTTTTACTTTTATCTGCACAGAATTTTATCTGGCCAAATAAGCCTACTTCTGGCTGTTTTGAGGAAATGCATTTTAGATGTACGGTTGTTTAAACAAAATTTCTATACAGCGTTTAGTGCCATAAAAATGACACCCACAGCAGTACGGCCACAATAAAAGAGTAACAGCAATAATAAAGCAAACGTGCTATTCTAGGCAACGGATACCGCATATCCATCTGAATGCAGTCCTGCGTATTTGCCCCATGGTAAACCATCTTAGAGAAGCACAAGCTTAGGGTTTTCAGATACCTTTAAAGGATCCCAAGACTTACTAGACTGGGACTGGGGTGTTTTCAATGGAACTAAATTTAAGTGGATCAGGGATAACAGTGAGGTGCATCTGTCTCCATCCCTATTGACTTTTAGGAGGAATTTAAAAACATTCCTTTTACCAAGGCATTTGATGGCTAAGGGGCACTATTCCAGGCAACCTGGAGATCACTGGATAAAATGTTTTTAACTATAAATGTGTTTTTAAAATATTTGTAACTGTTACATTTCAGAGTGTTTTTTATTGTTTTTAGAATGCTTTTCTTTTTGTTACTGTGAAATTGTTTTGTTGATATGTTTGCCGCCCTAGGCAGGAATGGCAAGTTACAGATTAAATAGATAAATATTTTAAAAGCCGCTTTTTCAACTCATTGCTACAAAGTAGGACATACTTGTTAAGATCAATTTGAAATAAATAAACAACAGCTGACATGGCAGGGACATCTCCCACACCAACCGGCTCTGACGAAAAAGATATGGAAGAGCATGTCAATAGCTTCTTATCTGCTTAATTTATAAAAGCATTTCTGTACTGCTATAAAACACCATTTTATAAAATAATCATTAAGGTGACTGGCTGATAAAAATTAAACAGATGCAATGGCCTGTCAGCATAAAAAAAGTCTTCATGGGATACCTGAAAATCAAAAGTGGGGTGCCTGCTGAACCACTGCTGGAAGAATGCTCCACAGCCCAGTGACACCAAATGCCCAACATTGACCATGCTTACGCCAAAGACCATTGTTTTCTTGTTTAGTTTCTTTACACTGTATCACCAGCATAAATGGTACCTTATGGAGTTACACAGGGAACAAAGACAGGTCCCTGTCCCCAAGGAGTTTATCATCTAAAAGCAAGCTTTTTTACAGCTCGGAATCAGGATAAAGAGGAAGTCAGAGTAAACACTGACAAGTGCATTTTGAGGAGGTGTTTAAAGGGAGACAGATGGCACAACGTACACATTCAGGAAAGGAGTTCCCCGTTTAAGAGAGCAGCAAGGCAGAACTATTCAAAGGAGAAGGAGATCTTCAGTCATCTGAGGGGCAAGAGAAGGAGCAGAGACCATGAAAAACAAAGAACAAGAAGGAAGGATGGGGTTAGGCTTTGGATAGCTTTAAAGGGCAAGGAGTTTGTGCTGGATATGGAAGAGAATAGAAAGCCAGTAAAGGGATCTGAAGAGGGGTCTCATGTATCTAGGGGGTCTCATGTATCTAGGGGGTCTCATGTATCTGGAATGATGAAAAATGAAATGGACTGCCTTCAAGTCGATTCCAACTTATGGTGACCCTATGAATAGGGTTTTCATGGTAAGTGGTATTCAGAGGGAGTTTACCATTGCCTTCCTCTGAGGCTGAGAGGCTGTGACTGACCCACGGTCACCCACTGAGCTTCATGGCTGTGTGGGGATTCAAACCCTGGTCTCCCAGGTCCAACACTCTGATAGGGAAGGGTAATAATTCTGGTAGTGGATAATTCCGCATGTTTACGCAGAAGCCTCACTTATTTCAATTAGACGTCTCTAGAAAGTGTCCAGAGGATTGCGGCTCAAGCCTTATTTGGCTTTAGTCACTTAGCAACTGAACAGAAGCATTTATTCCACAGTGTTACAGCTGACCTAGCCCTTGAGCAAGTTAGGTGCTACACAGGCTGAACTCCCTTCCCCAGTGCCGTATCTTTGACAAAAAGGAAAGTCTGGCTTTATTTAGACTGAAGCTGCTACTACAAGAAAGAAGATTTATACAATCTTATTTAGCTTCAGTTTATGAAACAGACAACACTCGCTCCAAGTTCCCTCTTTGAAACTCATAGCAATTAATATTTAATACTAAGCACCAGCTGTTTCTACATGGTGTGGTGTTATTCTCTTGAATGTGTAAATCAAAGCAGCCAAAGCTGTAAAAACCTTCAAATTACGCTGTAATTCACCTCATCTTTAGAGATGGCTTCCTTCACATCAGGCAATTAACTTCCAAGAGTTTGCACCTTCAACAACTTACATGTTGTAACAGTAATCAGGACATGGCCAGGTTTCATTACATGCTGAAATGGTTCTCTAAGTAAGCAACCTGACTGCTCAGCATACCACGGACAGCTGCGCTGATATGCCAAGAGCTGCTCTATGGAAACATCAATGACCCTGTTTATCTCTTGCTGATTGACTTGCAAGACTGCCATTCTAACTGCATGGTATTGGTGATGGACCAAACCTAGGATCAGCACTTCAGTGCCACCTGGACAACTGTATGAGAACGTCTGTGGTTTCCATGGAGGAAGCTGTCTAACACCAAGTCAGACCGTTAGTCCACCTCAATATTGTCTATACTGACTTGCAGTGACTCCCCAAGATTTCAGACAGAGGATTTCCCCAGTCCTACCTAGAAATGTCAGGGATTTAACTTGAGACTGTGTGTATGTATGGAAAGCATGTGCTCCTCCGCTGAGCTACGGCCCTTCACCTACGCAACACAATACAGAAGCCATCCAGCTGCAGCACATGAGAATTTGTGTGACTGAGTACTACTCTACATTCAAAAGCCTTTCTCCATTATAATCAGGCCCATTACTGGCTCAATTCAGAAGCAATGCCAAACCATAGTTAAAGAACCCTTAACTATGGTTTGGTGTGAACTCTACTTGACAAACCAGATGTCATGATGGTCTACAGGCTTTGATATGTGTGAATTATGATGTGGAGTAATTTACAAACCAAACTTAAAGCTATCATTCACTCCCACAGAGACAGAAGTTAACTGCACCACAGAGAAAGAACTTACAAATTTATGTTGAATGTTTAGAGGATATAACCCAAAAAGCAAACAGGAAGCTCTAAATCATGGTTTGCCTACTGTATGTTTGAAACCTCTAACCATGTTTAAGGCTTATAAATCATGTTGAGTCATCATTCATTCTTGAGCCATTATGCCAGGAAACATTTAACTTTTGCAAAACAGAATTTGGACAAATGTTCAAAATATAGGCACTAATAGCAAATGATTACACTTTCTACAGTATCTGTGTGAAAACTTTAAGCAATAAGCATACCTGTTTAACCCTGACTGTATTTATACTCCACTTTATTCCAAAGGTTCTGAAAGGCTTGCATAATTTCCAAAAATGAAAAAGAAAAAATCTGAAGATATAAAATGTCAATATTCAGGAACACCTCCAAAACAGCCAATTATCATTACTCACATTCCTGGCCAGCCCCTCTCCCCATAGCTTGCCTACCCAGGTGGGAGGGCAGGTTAGCAAGTCAGCCCAAAATTGATTAGTTGAAAGATGACCTGGAGAGAACAACGTATTTCACACATCTGCTACCCCCTCTCTTAAGATGGCATGGTTGACACCTCATGCTGTATCCCCACCCACCCACAACCCTGCCAGTAGTAGCCTCCTTGATTCCTCCTAGCCCACTTCACTCAAACACATTTCTTTTGTGCCCCACACCAATTTTAAAGTGTAGGCAATATAAATAGCAAAGAGGCCTGAATAACACACAATATGCAAAGATCTGAAAATTAAAAGCAGCCAAAAATAGAGATACTGAAAGAAAAAAATTGCAACCAGTCCTAAAGTGCAGATCCTACTATAGTCTGCAAAAGTGCAGAGAATACAGTAAGCTGCACTCATACCATTATTTTAAGCAACATAATATTGCACACATTCCCTGGCAGATCTATCAATCCCCCCCCCCAAAAAACAATATCCCCTCCATCAAATGATGTCATTCCTGTGGAGAGGATGAAATACTCACCCAGGAATTCCATCTTTTTCAAAGCCTTCCCATCTCACCAGGTAGCCTGTGTAGTACTCACCTTTTCCCTCAAGCTCTTACCCTAGGTCAAATATTTCTAAATTCCCAACTCCTACTCAGGGCCCTCAAGATAACCAGAAATGGCCCGGGGCTACCTCTGTAACTCCCCCGAAGAAGACGTTTCCCTTTGTGTCACCCCTTCAGAGTTGCCCCTGCTGGGGTCAATTCACCAGCTGCTCTTGCTACTGCTTCTCTCCCTCTTTCTCCCCATTGCTACTGCTAAAAGCACAGTCGATGCGAGACGGAAAATGGTGGCTGCTATGACTAGGAGTGGGGGAGGGGTTGGTGTTTGCTTTCAATTGTCTCTCTCTAATCTTGCTGCCTTGGCCACCTGCAATGCTACTTCTGCCACTCACAGCCAGGTTGGCCTTTGAAAAGCCCCACCCAGAAAGGCCAGTAATGGAGCAACCCCTCTACTGGGAACTGGGTTCACAGGCTGGGGCATCTCCAACTTGTCCTGCTTTGTGGGAGTTGCTGCATCTGTTGCTCCCCCCACTCTTCTACGCCACCACTAAGAGCATAGTCCAGGCCAAATGGAAAACAGTGGCTGCTTCTGTTGGGATCAGGGGTGCTTGGTGTTTTTTTAAAAAACCACCCCTCTCTGTGTCTACTGCCTTGGCACTCTCATTATCGCTTGCTGCAGCATTAGGCTAAAAACCCAACAAGATCTTCCAAACATTAATGACCATTCAAGCCATGCAGTTCTTAATCCCAGTGATGGGCAAAGTGATATTACTGAAATTACTAACACTCTGCCTCTTTGTCATTCTTATGTAGAGCTAACATTTTCTTGTGCAGAGTTAAAAATATCTAAAGCAAAAAAATTGCAAGTATCCATAATACAATATATATGCTTAAAGACATCAACATTAATATATAATTGCAGGTATTTTCTTATCATTTTATTTGTTGCTACTGCAGTTAGGGGCTGCTAAGTTTAAAAATGAAAACACATTCCCATCATGAATATCCACACACCATTTTGTCACAAATACTCATTATAACAGAGTTATTTGGCTGGAACCAAAGGACATAAAGTTGCATTCAAACCAAATGCACAGCACCGGACAATGGGAGAATCCCCAAACACCAACCCTAATAAAAAGACCACATTCTACAATAGATGTATTGAGAAATAGCATAACAATTTTTTCTGTTTGGACCATCTCAAATGAAACTATAAACACCCATTCTTTAAAGATTCTGCTGGCAGAGAGATTTAATGATTGCATGGTTTGTTGTTAAGAGGAGAGTCTTTTCCTGAAATCAAAACACAGTGGCCAACAACATCAGAATAGCCATTCAGGAACTAAAAAAGAGCTTCACAGTATTTACTGATGCCCTTAAGACAATTCATTATAGATATAGTAAGTGACAACACTGTGTAGCAGGCTGCACAACTGGGACAAATCTAATTAACAGCACATCAGGGGTACTTTGCTTATCCTTTACATACTCTGCCAGCTTTGAGTGTCTAATGAGGAAAGCAGCCTAAACATTCCTAGAACTTCACTAGCTGGACAATACAGCCAGCAACAAGGCCTTATAATAAACTGACATCCAGATGCTTCATGTGTTTGTGTAAACCAAGACATTCCTGTCAAGACAACTAAAGCAGTTCTCCACAATACTGACAGACAGAAAGTGAACAAACGTTCTTCACAGTCAGCTGCCATTTGTAAACCATGAGTGGTTTGAGGTAGTTATAATTGCACTGAAAACATCAATAGCTTGTGTGCTTTGACTGTGCACCTTTAATCCATGCAGACAAAGAAACCATATATGCAAATGAAATATACCAAGAGTTGCCCTCAGCGGCTACAATTGGTTTCTTTAAATTCATAGCTTTCCCCAGCATGCTCATGAACACCAACAGTCCACATTATATCTACACTATTCACAGCTATTGTAGCTCACTACATTCAAATGTTATGGTACATAATATTTAATCTGCTCTCCAGCTACAAACTACATCAATCCACCATATTCTGACTTAAACAGTTTAAATATAGCCCACTCACTATAAATCATGGCCACCATCTACAAGCTGCTGGATGAAAAGCTGGAGTCAGCCTTCTTCTTTCTGGGTAATGTCCTACACCCTTTCATGCTTTAATCATGCAGTGGGGGCTCTATCCTTTGAAAAAGCAGCCAGGTTGTGCTACTGACCCAACTCCCCAATGTCAAGCATCTTACTCACCTTGCCCCCGACACTTAGACATCGAGTGTGGAGATCTCCAAAATGAAAGAAGCCTACAGGTGTAGATCTTTATGCACATAGACTTCCAGAAGACTGAGAGCCCTGCACAATGTGAAGCTCTCAATCCTGTTGAGGTCTGTGCATGCAGGTTTCCCTTTTACAGACATCCACACTCAACATGTGGAAAGCTATATGACATTGGGGAAGAAGCCAGCAGTGTCCCCTCAACACACAAAGCCTGCATAGCCCATGAAGGAGACCACTGTAGCCATTCAGTTCACAAAATTGTGAATTGTACAGGAACCTATGCAGTCCTGATTTGAAGCTTATTATTATTATTATTGAGCAAGTCAGAAATGAATGTGAAAGACCACTGTGCCCCGAACAGGGCAGCCTCGTTAACACTCCGAGTCTCTCCAAAAGCCTACAGAAGGCTATTAACTTCAACAGACACAGACAACATCTGCAAGTTGGAGAACAGAGAGGGGAACCCTTATGTGCCAAGTGAACCAAGAGTTATCAAAACCTCAAGCAAATCCTGCATGGAGTCCCAACAAGCAAATGCTTTTTCTGAGGCTCCTTGAAAGCATTAGAGTGGAAGCTTTGTACCTCAAATCAAATGAAGACATCAACATTTATATTTTAATAGAAGTAAATCAGCAAAATCTAAGTAACATCAAAAAGGGCTATACTATCATATGAGTCTTCCAACAGATTAGGGAAGAGGCAGAGTCTGAAAGACTGGCAACATACGAGTGCCACCAGTTTTTCAAAGCATCTCAAATATTTGGGAGATTATCACACTGGAGTCAAAATCACTTTGCCTTAAATAGTATGGCAGCACTTCTCAGTCCAAATATACTACTCCCTGGCACAATTCTTCAAGTAACCAAATAAATGTCATCTTTGCCTCAAAAAGCACAATGGTGAAGGAAACCTGTCAAAGCATATTCTTGAAGTCCTCTTACCCTAAACCCTAAAGTTTTGGACATGGTTCATAATAATAATTCAATCTAATTTTTCTCTAGGATGTATGGCATCAATATCTGCATAGCATGTACCACATGGTATTTCTAATATCCAGTACCACAGTAGTGGTTCCAGCTCTCAGGGTAACCTGAATAAAAACCAATAAAGGACATTCAAGAAGTTAGAACATATGTTCACTGGACCCTGCTGAGATACCATACTGTGGCTATCCAGTCATCCATTTGATATTGCTACATCCCCCTAAAAAGGGTGCCATTCCTAAACTTAAGCCACTGGAGTTTAGGCCGGAGCAAAAGGAACTTCTGGTGCACAATCCTTGGAAATTGCATATTCATAGGCATATAGTGAAAAAACTTTAAACGGCACCCAGTGAAGGACCAGAAACCAAAGGGAAGGCTTTGAGTGTACAGTTCCTGAGGATCTGAGCTACTTCATCCTTCCATCTTAAAATGAGTTTGAAGGGTTGTAGTCTAAACTTCCAAAAGAAAGGGATGGATCTTTACTCAAGGTAAAAGGCATATATACCAAATTACATTATTTCAGACACCTACCAAAGTGCACATCATATTGCATACAAAAGTTATATGTTGGATGAGGATTGTAAACAGCATGAATTTCGGCTGAAATCCTCCAGCCAGCATATTCCAGAACTCTCCATCTCCTCAGCAGAGCCACAAATGCCTCTGTAGGCTTTCCCTGAGCATTGCTTAACCAACAGGAAAGTCCTCTCTCTTTCTATAAAGCACATTAAAATCACAAAGCATGTTGCTGCAGCTTTTACTACCAAAGCAGGAGTCAAAAGTGCAATGAAGGAACTGTAGTCTCAGGGGCAAACCCAGGCTTTTAAAACTGAACAAGCTGTAAGCGCAACACACTACCAGAAACCAATCATTTTTGCTATTTTTACATGCATCTTGCTTAGCAAACACACTTTTAAACAATTGTACCGGTCTAGGATTTAAAAAAAAAAAAAAAAAAGCTAAAGCACTCCGTTTGTTATGTAATATCTGATTAACGTCTGCCAACACAATGTATTTCTATACCAACTACATCTATGCTATTTAGCCAAGATTACCCAATTTCTGTATTTCTATGATAGGAATGTTTACAACAGGAGTAAATGAGATCAGTAGGGGGAAAACCAATGTTCAAAAACCACTTTCTACTTAAGTGAAACGTTTTTCAAAGATTGAAAAAATACTTTAGGTACACATATATTTCACACACAACCTTCCTTGTAGGCCAGTCTTCACATATGCAGCCAATTATGGCAGTATCAATAGTATTACATTTTCCAATTTTTCCCCATAAACTTCATTGGCTTCCTACAAGCTTTAAAGTGTTGCACTAGAAACAATAATATACTAACACTGTGAATTGCACAAATAGTTTCTCCTTCCATTTCTCTCTACTTTAAAAAATGACACACAGAACCAGACACATACCTCAGTCCAGTACTGTAATGTAAGTCTGGGGGGGGGGGGGGGAAGCCCAGTTTGGAAATTCTGGAAATATCCATCTCTCAAATGAGAAGTGTCAATGAATCCTGACAACAACAAATTCCAAAGACTTAGTAGGTAACAAGACGCTAATGCTGTTCTATGTCTGCTCTTGTGCTACAAACTTGGGAGAGGGGAAAAATTAATGCAATAATACTGAACTTAAAAGGGCCACAAAAGACCAATTATTATGTATCATCACACAGGTTTGGGAAGAGAGTATGCTGGGAAAGTGGGAATATGAACAGAGAGACACTGTAATTTAAGCACCAGAATAGCACTGTGAGTTTTGGCAGCTTGCTTCAAAGCACTCGGGATGCTTACCTTTTGTTAATGGGCTTTTCATCTTTCTCATATGGCCGGATGAACCATTTGCCAATCCTTACAAAGTTCTTATCCATTAGACATCTAAAAGAAATAAATTGTGATACCAATTATCCAATAGCTGCCGAAAATATTAAGCCCATCATCACCACACACTCTCCATTGTATCAAGCGTCTGTATTTCATATGCAAAGCTCTTCATCTCCTTGCCAGCTCTGCTCTTTTGTGCTAATGATAACGGCCTTGGTGTATCACTGGCTTCCCTCAAGGCTCCTGTCTATGGAACTCCTTGAAAACAACTGCTCCCCATTAGCTTCTGACACTCCAATCTCAAGCACAGCAACTTGGAATTGAGTCATATTTATTTTCAAGGGAACTTATTTAGCTGGTGCAAAATTAAAATTTGAGAGGGGGGGGGAAGAAAACGACCAGCATCTACTGAAGACTTTCCTCTTTCAACAAGCCTTTTAAGTAGAGATCTTATCCCAGTCTGCATCTGTGTTGGAATTGCTTTTTAAGGTGTTTTTAAAGCTGTTCTTTTAAAAATATGCTTTTAAGATGTTTTGTTTTAATATATTTTAAACTCTTTTGTTTTTAAGATGGTTTCAAATGCTTGTCATGTTTTTGTTTGCTGCCCTGGGTGAGAGGGGGGAATACATGTGTTGGAATGTTGAGGAATGCTGAGCTGTGATTGGTGTGATTGGTGTGATTGAAGAGAATGACAGTTGGAGTGGGTGGGAGGTTGGTTGCTGGCTCTGGGTTTTGGAGGGGTGGATTTGTGTTTAGGTGGATAGTAAGGCAGATTTTAGGACTAAGAGATATAAATAGAAAGCTACTGTATATAGCCACACGCATGCTGACTGAACTTAAAGTAATCTTGTTTATTCGTCGTGTTATTAAATAGTTTTGGTTTAACAACACTCCTGATCCTTGGCTGGGATATTACAGGGTGGGCAGAGCAAATACCAAAGCTGGGAACAGTATCAATGGTGGCAGAGGTGAAGCGATAAGTGTAACAGCAGCAGGTATCCAAAGCAACCCAGGGCTGTACTCTTTAAAGGCAGAAAGATACAGGCGGGTTGTAGCCTGTAAACACACCCAGACACTACGTAGCAATCTGTGGAGGAAACTAAGGCACAGTCTCAGGACATTATTGCGTTAACAGAGTGTCAGGTAGTGGTGCCTAGTACTGGGATAGTGAGAGACCTGTGCTGGGGCCAGTGTGAGAGATCCATTATGAGACCAGACCCTGAGTTGAGGTCTGACAGGGGGAAACAACCCCAAAACAGTTTTTGCAGGAAGGGGAGAAAGAGGGGGGGAAACAATCCCAAAACAATTTTTGCAGGGAGGAGGAACACAGAAATCCAGGGGGAATGGAATGCAGTAGCATCTAAGGAGAATTGCTGGGGCACTGAACAGGAAAATTCCACACTTCAACACATTGCAGATCCCAAGTATAACATAGACAGAGACATTTGTGTGCATGTATATGCACATGTATATGCACATAACAGGAATAAAAGCTAACTACCAACAACTAATTGTTGTTACATGCCTTCAAGTCGATTACAACTTATGGCGATGCTATTAATCTTTAAAAATTTGTTTTAAAGGGAATTGTGCTAAGTAGGCAGGAGGCCAATTCTTGAAGCATGATCAGCATTATGGCTTCATGGCATTTGGGGAAATATTTGATTGTGGTCAAATAACAGATGGTCAGCTGGCACATCAGTCAATTGACTGGTCAACCCTATTCAGTATTAATTACTTTACTCAAATCAAGGAAATATAAGATGACTCAACATCAAAGCACAGAATCCTTTGTTTCCATCCAGTGTTTACATGATACAATAATACAATTATGGCTTTTATTAATAGAAGAGGGCCCTTTAAATTACTTCACGCACACAACCATGCAATTCACCAAAGAACCTTCAGCACATCTTGGCAGTCTCTCAAAATAAGATGACTCCATGCTTACATACTAGATGAGGGTTGAATACTTGTTACCTGAGGTTAGGAGCATGTTCCTTGTTTGTCCACGGGACTCAAACTAGGGAAAAGGAAGCTCCAAGACGACAACTGGGAACCAGTTATTTGCTCACCTTATTGAGATTAGAATGCCAAACTAGGGGTGGTATCCAATGCACTTGTTCCATCAGCAGAAGGATTTATGCTTGTGTAACAGAACATACCCCCCTCTCCTCCCCCTGCCCTCCCCAAATCTGCCCCAGAGGGTTGGGGGAGCACCCAGAACAGATGAGGACGGCATGGACAGAACGTTCTGCTGCTGAAACATCAATCTTTGCATTAATGGAATGAGGTACTTAACGTTACACTGGATACAAGCAAAAGGATCAGGAAAACCCAGGTTCAGATTCTTGCTCAGCCATGAAGCGGGTAATCTTGGTCCAGTCATGATCTGTCAGCCTAACAGGTTTGTTCCATTAGGTTAGCACAGTGGGCATTGTATAGGCCACCATGAATGCCTTGCAGGGCGAGATAAAAATCTAATAAATGTATGGTCTGCCTTCCAGCTATAACTGTTCCCCAAGGCAGTTTTAAGTGAGAACTAAAAATAGTTCAGTATTTCAGCTCCTAAAATGAGACAAAACAAATCCAAAAACAAATAGTTAGGGAACCTAGCCAAACTGCAACAAAAGCAGCAAAACCAGAGAAAGAAAAAAAAGTGGGGGGGGGAGGAAGAGGCTAACAGCAAGAATTGTTTAATCTAGTCACTGAGAACACCAAGAATTTCCGCTTCTCTCAGAAAAGAGAGGAGACTGTGCCAGCTGAACCTCCAAAAGGGAGGGAGTTCGGGGCCACAGCAGAAAAAGCTTAGTTCCCTACTGAGAATAGCCTAGCACAGGGTGGGGAACCTGTGGCCCTCCAGGTGTTGTTAAACTGCAACTCCTATCAGCCTCAGCCGCCCTGGCCAATGGTCAGGGTTGATGGGAGTTACAGTTCAACAATATCTGGAGGGCCACAGGCTCCCCAACCCTAACCTAGTGCATACATTTGATGGTATTCAGAGTGATGGCTGATGTTAATTGCAGGGAAAGGGAAGAGAGAGGAGGATCTCATTCTTCTTATTGCTTTTATATCAAGTGGCATCAAGTGTACATGGTGCTTTACAAAATTCAAAACATAAGTGTCATCCTTGAGATACTTAAGATGCAAAGCGTTTTAGGGCTTTAAAAGGTCAAGGCCAGCATTTTGGACTGGGCATGGAAACAAGCTGGCAGCCTAATGTCTTCATTAAGACATTTCAAAGCATGCGCTATGTGTCCACAATGGCTTACACCCATCAAACAGATGAACAGCTGAATTCTGAACCTGCTGGAGATCCAGTCTTCAAGGACAAGGTCCAGGGTGAGCAGAAGTTAGGCTGACCAGCCATCAAAGAGAAAAGGAATAATTACGGTGGGCGGCCTTACTTTGAGCCCAGCAAAGAATAGATAAGAAACCTATACAGGAAGTTAGCAGGCAAGTTGACTTTGCTGTTTAATGTGGATTAAACAAAATACTAACAAAAAAAATGCTATTCAGATCTATTCAAACAGGCAGTAAGGGGTCATAGAACAGAACTGAATCAAGGCAGTTTAAATAAAGTATTTACGTTATGATGGGAAAAGACCAATCTAAAAATCACCTATTTAAATCAAGTTTCCCATTTGTACTTCAGATATTTCTGAAGCAAAAGTGCCTACTAACAGATTGATAACAGCCATTAAAACATGTCAGTATATAATTAAACAGAGCCTTCACAGCACTCAGAAAGGTACTACATT
The DNA here is from genome assembly GCF_030035675.1 of Rhineura floridana. Taxonomy (NCBI): domain Eukaryota; kingdom Metazoa; phylum Chordata; class Lepidosauria; order Squamata; family Rhineuridae; genus Rhineura; species Rhineura floridana. Next base: position 22,254,799 of record NC_084498.1, on the reverse strand, counting down.
TATATACTGCCTTTCTGCCAATGCACTCAAGGGGGCTCACGCTTTACAATTTAACAAACCCCATATAAATGGGAAGGAGACAGGGAAAAAGGGGGGAAATAAGCAAAATAAATAAATTCAGGTATAGTTCTGGGATGATATATAGCAAATGGCAGTTGATCCTAGCTAGGCTAACAGAGAGGCCAAATTCAATGCCGAGGGTATTAACTGAACTTGTATTTTCAACATTTAAAAAGTCATATCACTCCAAGAAAATGCACACTGCTCTCCAAGCCTTCCTGGGCTAACAAAAGTACCTTCAGGAGAACCAGAGCAACTGTTCGGTGCTACAACATATTTCTGTTTTTAACATTTGTATAAGTAATGAATCATGTTTCAGCTCCAGTTGCCTTTCAAAGCAACATTTCACCTAGTTACATCCCCAAATATAAAATGATCTTCTGAACTTTATACCAGGGCCCAGTGAAAATACCAAAACAATGGACATAAAATGAAACTGCCACTCAAGCAAGTGATAGTAAGCTGCTGAAATCAGAAAGTATCTTGAAAGTGTTTGAAAATAAACTGCCAAGTGTGCTATGTCGCATTCAAGAACACAACTCGATATCTTTCCAGTTTGAAGCCTCATACACAGGGCCATGCCAGGAGAAGGAAAAGTCTCCTTCAACCATTCTGACTTGTTAAAGAACAGCAGGATATAAACCATAAATAATTTAGGTCATATTTTACTCATTCTTTGTGAATACTGGAACACGTTTAAGAAGTTTGAGCAAATTCCAAGTCAACAGCCAAAGGAGGGAATACTGGATGATCAGTTAAAATTTCCTCTTGCAAATGGATCAGAAAGAAGATTTTAGAGAGGATGGCATGAGGAATCAAGTCCTAGCATTTAAGAACTTCAATGCATTAGCAACCTAAAGACCCTCTCAGATTCCCAGGCTCCTAACAGTTAATTGCTTGGCTGATAGAATTTGGAAGCTAAGGCTTCCAGAGATCCTCTAAACAGGAAAAGACTAAACTGGGTCTGTGTTTGCTCATGTCTTTTGTAGCTCCTATCCTATATTCCTTTTGCAAGGAGCGGGGGGGGGGAGGGAGCATGTAGAAGAGAACCTCTCAGACTTAATGGAGAGCAGTAATCCTAAATAGTTCACACTGGTCCTTTAATAACAGGTCCTGTCCTCCTTTCCCGACCTTTGGAACTGATGCTAGCTCTTCCAGGAATTACACATCATGTTTGTAAACAGCTGTTCGTCTATGGTGAGTGGAAGGCCTCCCAGCAATCAGCCCTCCCATGCCCAGCACAAAAATCCCCTCCCCCTCAAAGGGCTGAGCAAAGTGAAGACAACTGGGGGGGCACTTATGTTCTCTCACAAGTATTGAGGTATGAAGAAAGCTTCCTATTGCATATTATCTTTTCCCAATGCAGATGAGAGAATACTTCACTTCTCCTCCTCCTTGATCCAAGACCTCTCCAGGACTTCAGGGGAGGATGGGTTGGTTCACAGGACAAAATTGATAACCCAAGCATGCACGCACGCATTGCATTTGTATACAGCCCCACAGCCAAAGCTCTCTGGGTGGTTTACAACAAACATTGATGGAGACCTGTGAACAGAGGGGAGATCTCTTACCTTTCCAGCAAGTTGTGGATTGCCTTGAAAAGCAGTGTCCTGCACTCATACGAAAGCCCGTTCTCCCAAAGTCCTTCCTCCACCACTGTAAGAAAAAAACCACAGGCAAAGTGTTAGCTTATTATCCAGGAAAAGAGAGGGGAGTTGAATAATTCAAGTTAATTAGCACTGTTCTTCAACCTTGGGTCCCCTGATTTTGCTGAGCTACAACTCCCATCATTCCCCACACACAGAATAGTCAATGACCAGGGATGAACTACCAATGTGAATGACTATGAACTGCCTCAATTATAAGTCAGCTATAACAATGTATGCATTTTCCTCCTTATTTTTAATAGAAAGTTTATCTCAGGTTTATGCAGGTATTATGGATCAGAAACACTTGCAAGTGAAGAAAGTTAACCAACGGGGATTGTCACTCAAATTACACAGATATTTAAACCAGAGAAAATGAAGTGCTCAACTCCTCACTGTGCATTCACTTGTTTAAAAAAATGCAGCAAAATGACGTTGTCTTTAATGATATGCACTATGGCAAAAGAAAAGGCACAGGTATGTAACGTGATTTCTACAAGTGACAAAAAAGAAATAGAGAAACAAGACAGCTAGGTTAAACCAAAAAAGCAACTGAAGGCTGAGGAACCAATCAGGAAGGTGGCCTGCATGGTAGCCAAGTTAAGGGAAAAGGAGCCAAAGACAAGGTGACTGAAGGAAAGATAATCAAGTAAACAGTATGCTGTCAAAGAAATCTGAGGAAAAGATGGGTAGGGAAGGAGGCAGGAGTTCAAGGAGAGAAGAGATGGAGGAGGTTTAGAACTGAGGAAACAAGGAGACAGAAAGGGAAAACACACAATGGCTTTAATATTCTGGATGGGATTTTTTTGTGGTTAGTCTTCTGTTTAAATTGGAATTTTGTTGTTGATGTTGATTAATATAGTTTTTTTAAAAAAATCTATATCTTGTAGTGCTGTATGTTCTGTTTAATTGTCGGCGAGTCACCTGGCATTAGGCAACATGTACATTTTTAATAATGAAATAATGATAATGGATGTTTGGGGTTAACAAGAGAAGAGTAGGCATATATGATAACTCTGGAGGAAGTCAAAAGGAGAGAACTCCCCCCCCTCCTATATTTGCTTTAAGTTAATCAGCCAAACATTTGGCTTTGGCTGAAAAACACACACCTCAAAAGCATGCAAATGCTCATCAGTCTTGGGCATAAAAGTGCCTGGCTTCATGTTATGAGAAAACACTTATAGGAAATGGCACTTTCAGCTTCTGCTCCTTTGGCTGGTCCCTTCTTAGAATTATACAGTGATTCATAGGGCCGCCGTAAGTCGTAATCGACTTGAAGGCACATAACAACAAGTTGCCATTGTCTGGAGATCATCTTGTCTGACTGGCTGAGACTACTAATACATCTCAGAAAATAAATAGTAAATATTTCAACAGGTTTTTTTAAAACCTGGGTTATGCTGCATATAACCTTGGTTTTTAACACTATTAACAGTAATCTCTCTCACACACGTAACACATAGATTTTGTGTCCCTCACAATTCTTTATTTCCCCATTCATATCAGTAAAACATTTCAATATTTTTGTGCAGATGCTTCTCCCTCCCTGCTCAAGTACCACCTGCAGGAAGCTGGGCAAGATCGAAACAGATAAAGGGGAACCCATGGGGAAAATAGAAAGCAAATAACATGTTCCATTAATTATACAGCATAATAAAGATATAATTAAGTTGCATGTGGGAATACTGAAGCAATTCCCACAAGTATAAATACCAGAAGTATTTACACTAAGGAAAACAGGTACATGCAAGGAAAGCCTTCAAACAGCCTACTGATGGCGGGGACGGGGGATAGAAACTATTTTGCATTTTAACTACTCTGGAGAATATCACTAAGGAAAGTTCGGCCTCCCCCACTGTACACCAAAGGGGAGGGGAGAAAATTGCCCACCTCCTCCTCCCCCTCATGTTCTGTTCCCCCCAAAAAATCCAAAGTACATTTCAGGATTTTACATACTTCCTTGGAAACAAATTCCCTCAAACCTCATTTTAAAAATTAAGCAAAACTTTACATAAAAGTAGCTTGGGAGGAGTGGGGGTTCTTATTTTGATCAAAGCAATAGCCCTGGGAGAAGGAGGCCTTAACCTTTCCTCTCACACAATCTATCTGATAGAATTCCCCTCCACAAGCTTGTATCAGCTCCACCCTCTTGCAATGCCACTGCCTCATTAAAAATTTGAGCACACCATACACAACCGTGCCTGCTTTTAAGTAAAAACCCAAACACTGGGAGATCTACATGTGATATGAAGTTTGATCCTTAAACAAGAATCTGCTGTCATGCGAGGCAGGTCCTAAAGATAGTGTGTTTCTACCTCCCACTGTAAAACTAATTAAACTGTTACCCTGAACACTGACTATTATAACCATATTGGCCCCTGCAAATATGCAGGGGAAACACAAGCTACAAGACAAGACTAGTTGTTCAACCATTAAAAATGACTGGAAATCAATTTTGTGCTCTGCTCTACTGAAAGAAAGCAAAGTGTGTGTGACAAGGAAGCGAACAACTACAAGAGGAGTTGTATGGTAAGCAGGAATATGGGCTGTTTTTTTCCTATGGTGTCCCTTCTTCCAGGTTTTTAAAAAAATCAATTTAAAAATCCAATTCATTGGCAAATGTCTGCATTAAATAAATACATCAAAAATTCAATTACCCCAGGCCTGTACTAAAGCTTTCATTTTATTTTTGATTAAATTTGTCTATAGTGAAACCATTTAGTGACAAATGCAGAAATATCAATGTGTCCTAGAAATTGACATAAAAATGTAGCAAAGGATTGCAATGCTACATTGATTCAGAAATACTGCATTAAGGCCATAAAGTATCTAATTAAATGCAATGCTATTGATTGATCATTGCTACATCACCATTGATTCCCTGTAAAATTTGTGTTCAAAGCCCTCAGCAACTAAATTGACTGGCTACTATACCAGATGCAAACCTACGTGCTACTCTAGCATCCTTACACTGCATCCAAGGAAATGTACCATCACGTCTTCAGAACTCTGAGGAAGTACCTTCCTTATTAAGACCATCAGTACTAAAATGCATAGTTTGCTTTGACACCTCTGCAATACAGTGTATGGCACAGCAGCCACTTAAAACTCACAAGAGACCTAGCTTTTTGGTCCGTTTGTAACCTACAGCTAGTATGAAACAACCTCTCTTATTTTAAGAATCTTGTACATAATTATCTATACAAAGCTTTTTAAATCTGAGGAGAAAGACAATATAAAACTAAGGTTGCGTCAAAAGACATGGAAGTCTAGCACACACACCATTTGCTAGGCATTGTTTATCTATGGCATTAACAATACCATTCACATCTCACAACTCCAATATTTAAGAACATGTATGTAGGACTAGCTTGCAATTTTCAGTAGTATGAATGCCAAAATGGTTCTCAGAATATATTTAGTTAATTTAAGAATATGCTAATGAGCATCATGGGAACCTGTGGCCGTCCAGATATTACTGGACTACATCTCCCATAAGGCCTGACCATTGGTCAGGCTGGTTGGGGCTGATGGGGGTGGGTGTCCAACCACAGGGGGGGTCACAGGTTCCCCATCCAAGCACAAATGTTTACAGAGATAAGATCCCTTAACACTTTCTGGACTAGACCATTATGGGAAAGTGGAAACTGTGAGATTTTCCTTTGTCATCAAAAAAACATGGCCAAAAACTGGTATCTGAAGCGTCCTTATTTTGTCTCACCTCTGAAGAACACCTATGAGAATTAAGGGACTCGCATACACACAGTCACACGCACAAGTTGGTTCCAGCGAAATACTCTTAAAACTGTGTCGTTTTCCCCACAGATTCCACAATTACATACACACACTCCAAAAAATCATCAAATCACATCGGTCTCCATTGACTAACAAATCAAAACATTATTGAAAGCACACAAGCGGTTCATACAGACATTAAGGCATGCTGAGCAAAATAAAAATTAAAGTTTGTAGGGAGGTTAAGGTATAGCTGCTTTGCTGTTGATTTTCAAAGTAGTAGACGCTTCTCAGCCAAGTACTGTATTTTCTTTGTTTCTAAACCGTATAGTGAAAAGAGAGCATTGCCAAACAAGTATTTGACAATCTATGTCCCTGAGAAAAGGATTTTAATGGCAAGCTAGAACAGTTGTCTGTCACCACTGCTCCAACAATGGCAAGAAATCCTAGCAGCTGTACTGTCTGAAATGCAGTTGCCTCATTGACATTCCCCCCACCACTACCACCAAACAGCCATCCAGCATTTCTGTGCTTGCAACAATAATCTTAAAAGAACATTTTACAGGAGACTTAGCCCTGGCTAAGGGCACTCCGCAGCATGATCGAGAGAACATGGAAACACGATTCATTAGACACGCCTGGAGTGATAACAATAGAGCTACTTCTTGCTGCTTTCATTTTCTCATACTATGCTAAGACTAATGCATTCCCATTACACAACAAGCAAATCTACATCCAGAAGAAAACAGTAACCACCTCTGATTAAGCAATGACATTTTCTCTTATACTAAGATGCTAGAAAATATTGACAAGTTAAACTGGTAAATGCCCCTGAAGAAGAAGAAAATCCCTCCCCCAAACCAAACACAATCCAATAAACTGTATGCAGATAAGTCTAATATGATCTTTACAATTGTTTGTTGAAAGGCCTCTACCATCTCATCTGCCTTTAACCTGGCTGCTATTACAAATATAGCTTCAGTCTCATTACTATGCTCCTCTGTCCCAATATTTTCCATGCTTACCTATTGTTGGCTTCCCTTGAAATGCTGTTAGTGTTAACTATTCAGAACACTGAATCTTTTATTTGCTCTTTTCACTTCCTTTCAGCATTGTATTTCCCTTCACCTTTCCAGTCCTGTTTACCACCAAATCTCCGTGTCTTTATCCACTTACTACGAAATCATTCCTTTTATGCCGAATACTTACATTTTTACATACAATCTTCTAAAATGTACGTCGGGTTAAACTGTTAAAGATACCATAGAGTGGGTGGGGTTTAATGGGTGGTAGTGTTGTTGGGCAGGATGTTTTCCATTTCATACATTCATTGGTAACAATGAAAGGATGCCAGTTGCAAATAAATATTAGGCAAGCTTGGCAGTTTCAGAGTGTTTAGTTTTATATTTTGATTTTAGACTGTACAGTTTTTTGTACAGTTTTGTATTGTGATATACTGTATTGTGTTATTTTTATTGTATTTTTAATGTTCACCACCCAGAGAGCTGTTGCTAGTCGGGCGGTATATAAGCTTAATAAAATAAATAAACAAATAAACAAATAAACAAACAAACAAACAAACAAACCAAATTAGATGTCTCTCTCTCAAGGGAATCAGAAAATTTCCTCATTCAACCTGAATGCCCAATGCAAATTACCCTTAACTTTCCAGAACATTTGCCAGACTCAAAAGTTTTCAGAAGACCAACAAACATCACTGACAGTGACTAAAATAAAACTGGCAACATGGCAACTGGCTACATCCAACATTCATTTTGATCTGTATAATTTGAAAGGATGCAGCCTCTTTCATTGAGACTCATTTCAACCATTTATTACCATTTATTACCTAGATAGAACTACGATAGAACCAGACAGCTGCCATTTTTTTTACATTTATTACATTTTTATCCCACTCCTCTTCCAGGGAGTTCAGAGCATGTACATGGTTCTTTCCCCCACCCGTTTTATCCTCACAACACTCCTCTTGCAAGGCAGGTTGCAGGGCAATGAGAGACCAGAGACCACCCGAGTGAGCGTCAATGGCTGAGTGAGGATTGGGGCCCAGGACTCCTCGCTCCTAGACTTATACCACACCACACTGGCTCTGCTTCACTGCTTCTTTTTATCCATGGAGTGAGAATATTTCACATTAACTATGCTCATTACGCAGCCAAAGAAAAGCAGTTCATCAGTGGGACATTAATAGTTAAGTATACGTTTAATTCATTCCCATGCTTCTTGAAATTTGACTGCAACGAGTCCTATAACACTGGCAAAGCAGTTTCATCCAGGAGCCTATGTGTTAACATTACAAGCAAAACTTAACTGAAAAGGAGTTTTTAAAACAATGAAGGCAAAAGCTTCTAGTAAAAGTGTATCCTTCTACCACACAAACTTAGAAACAAAGATCAACAAGAATATTGCTGTTTTAAAAGGAGCTCCATGTAATGTCATTTTGTAGCTTTTTTATGAAGCACTGAAGGGGCCAACATACGACTGTAAAAGTACATGTTTAGGGCCCAATGACTGTTTAAACTGTCAGCGACAGCAAAATTGTTCCTTATGAAGCCTTCTATGGTGGTTCAGTAGTGTCTATAAGTGTATATCTACCTTGTCACAGGAAGCCAGATGAGCGGCTGTCTTACAGAAAAGAATTACCTTCAGAAGGTTTACCACACTTGGCTCTACATTTTAAGCAACACAGTTATCCTGTAGATAGCCACACTTTTTGTGGGTGTATCTGGAAGGTACACATATCAATGGTTCCCAAACTTTTTTTTCCCCAAAGGACCATGTGAACATTGCTGAGGGTGCTGTATATCACTTAATGATTTTTCTGTCTATTGTGGCAATTGTAATGTGCTGTACTAGATGCTCTATGATTTTTAATTGTGTTTTTACAAGCATGCCACGGACCACCTGAATTAAGCTCATGGATGACTGATGGTCCATTGACCACAGCGTGGAAACCACTATAATACCTGATGGGGACTGGTTCACTCATGCTTGCTTTTTGCGGTTGGTAACCGCAACACTGAAATGACAACTTGTGTGTCTAACTTGTGTGTATGCATACAAGGTAATTTCAGGGGATTTGGATATGGATTCAAAGTCTGATGTAACTAAGGAATGTTCCCACTGAGAAGCCAATATCCAAATGTGCCGATTTTGTCTTCTCTGCTTGGTGAACCACTGATAGTATGGGCAAGAGTCAATTTTATTGGACTTGCTCAGATAGACAAGACAGCAATCATAGCTGTTGTTGGTGCGGCACTCCACCCCTGAGAAAGATATATTTTTAAGGACAGCAACTGCACTACAAGCTCAGGGCTACCTAGGGAGGGCTCCCCAAAAGAATCCAGCAGTACATTACGGGCCTAATTCACAATGTGCAAAATTGGTAAAGAAGTTTTCAAGAGAGTGGCCTGGTGGTCAGCAATGGACATCTAGGAGAAAAGTGGGAGGTGCGTTTCAGAAGACGACTCATTGCCACCAGGACTACCACAACAACCATGTTCTTTTCCCCCCTCCTGAAAACAGCCACAATGCTAAGGAGTTGAGTACCATGCCAAGGACAAAAACTGCTAGTACCCTTTATAACCCAGACAGCAAGATGGAAGCCACATATTTACTCCTCTGCATGGGGCTACACAGTCTGTGAATGGGATGTATGAAGGAACAGACCCAAGATGCTGATAATGCTGTGGGCAACTATTTCCGACAATGCTTGAGGCTCCTTCAACCTCTACTGCACCTAGCTCAATTCCAGTTCTGTACTCAATAACCAAAAGACTCTGTGCCATTCCATGCATTTTTTGACCATACCAGAGGATCCACACCAATGGGAAGAAGGAAGCAGCAGGAGCTTTCATCCCCTGGCTGCATTAAAATAGACTCCACGTCTACGGCCTTCACTCTCTGAGGTGGTACATGAGATGGTGGGATATGTGGAACAGTCTCTCTACTAGCATCCAGTAAAGTACAAGGGAAGGCCGTTTAGCAGTCACAAAAGCTCTGGTAGAGTCAACAGAAGAATATGATGCTCTGAATCAAGTTCCACTCTTTTGACAGTTAGCATGCACACAAAAGATCTGCTGCATTTTCAGGGCTGTGCACATGCTGTAAGTCTGCACAAGAACAAGCAATTCACAGAATAGTATAGACCTAAATTAGTCATAGAATCATAGAACAGTAGAGTTGGAAGGAGCCTATAAGGCCATCAAGTCCAACCCCCTGCTCAATGCAGGAATCCAAATCAAAGCATTCCTAACAGATGGCTGTCCAGCTGCCTCTTGAAGGCCTCCAGTGTGGGTGAGCCCACTACCTCTCTAGGTTATTGGTTCCATTGTCGTATGGCTCTAACAGTTAGGATGTTTTTCCTGATGTTCAGTCAAAATCTGGCTCCCTGCAACTTGAGCCCATTATTCCGTGTCCTACACACTGGGACGATTGAGAAGAAATCGCAGCCCTCTTATGTGTGACAACCTTTCATGTACTTGAAAAGTGCTATCATATCTCCCCTCAGTCTTCTCTTCTCCAGGCTAAACATGCCCAGTTATTTCAGTCTCTCCTCATAGGGCTCATAGTCATGGTCCTTAATTTCAATGGGTCTACTCTGAATAGGACTAACATTGTATACAATCCACAGTGTTTACATAGCATGCGATTGATTTACGGAACTCACTGGGAATGGCTTCAATACCTTAAAAAGGGGGTTCATGGAGGTGTCCATTAATGGCTACTAGTAATGACAGGTATATGCACCCTCCACCTTCAGAAGCAACATGCCACCAAATGCCAGCTGTTACAAAGCAACAACAGAAGAGGGCCATTATCTTCATGCCTTACTTGTGGGCTTCCCAGAGGCATCTGATCATCCTACGTGGGAAACAGAATGCTGGACTAGATGGACTGATCCAGCAGATGAAGATGTATTCAGGCCATCAGTTCATCCAAATTAGTACTGGGTCTATAATGACTGGTAGCAGCCGTCTACTACAGAACAACACCCCTTCTTATGTTCTTATATTCACATTACTTTGTTATTTGATTGACTGATTTCCATCCACCCTTTCTACATGCAGGCCTTCAGGGTGGCTTTCAGCAGCCTAAGGACAATGTATGCATAAGTAGATCTGCAAAAAAGAGGTGTTTGTTCCTATATAATTATTACAAAAGACTGTTGAAAATACTGGTGCACACATCACAAGGAGGAATAAAATGAATATATGAAGAGGGAAACAACATATGTACTTCAGGATTCATTCCCACATTTTCCATGGCAACCAGACCTGAAACAGAAACTGATATGCAGCATGTTGAGAAGATGGCTGAAATAACTTCTATTCCCTGTACTGGCAAAGCAAAGAATCAGGACCAGGCGCTGAAATTCTTAGAACTTCAAGATTATTGTTGATTTCTTAACATGATCCCAGAGTAACTTACTGCAGCCTCCAATCTGTTCAGATCTCCGTTCAAAGATTGAAATATAAGCAAACAACTGTAGGGTTGTCATCTTTGATATACACAGACAGAAGTTCATGTTTTCACAGCAGGCCTGCATAACAGACACTTCACATAGAGGAAATTCAGCCCCATTTTTGCAAATGAATTTGTGTGGTCCACTTGGGTTTCCCCTACACCTGCAGACCGCTAATTTTGAGGTGGCTGAAGAAAGTAGCTAGGGATGGACTTACTTTCTGTGTTAACTCAAGAACAAACTGTTGAAGAGAAGTACATACTGACAGGGCAGCTCAAGGGTACACACAGGAGTCCCAAGAGATGCTGAGCATAATATCTGCAGGGGAAGAAAAGGTGTACGTCTCCTGTACATGCAGGAGTCTCTTGATTAATGGAACATGCATGTCATCTGGAAAAAGAGAAGCTCAGTAATAGTGAGGAGTAGGGCACCACTCTTTTGGGGCGGGGATTTGGGCATGCTTTTGAGCTCCCTTACTACATCAGTATTGCTGTAAATTGCATGCACATTGAGAGCTGTGTCCCAATACAAGGCAAGCTGTGACAAGGCTCATGCATTGCTCCACAACTGCATACATTTTATTACAATTAATAGTTAATGCAGGAAGCCTACGGCTCATATTCTGACCAGAGTAAAGCTGCAACTATTCATGAAAATAAAATGGCCCTTGTTGTGCATTCCTGTCCTATAACAGCACACACAGTGTAATGCAGATAACACACAATAATAGCCTATGAGGTGCAGCACCCAGAAACTGTATTTGCAGACAAAGGTAGTTTTCTCAGGATATCTAAATCTTGGTTGCACAAAGAAGCCTTCAGTTGATAGCAGTAGTCCAGATACAGACCTCATAGGGCAGCTTAAAATGATCTTTTATATTTCGTACAGACTCCCTGTGCAAAATATGCAGGCAACCCCATCAAGGACAAGGAATGTGTATAAAAAATTCAGTGCACATCTTTTAAAAAACTCTGAAGTAGCAGTCTGATCCATTCTTCTTTCTGATGTATTTTAAAACACTATAAAATGCTTTAATCCGCTGATTATTTTGTACTGCGGTGTCCATCAACTCCAAAATGGGCGATTCTAAAATATTTTTCTCTAGTCATCTCACCACCACCTCCGTAACTATGTAGGAAATAACACCTCCAACATCTTTACTCAACCAACAGAGCTCTAAAGTCAGTAGAGCCAAAAAGGAGCATGTTGGGGGAAGGCCAGGAAGAAGCGTGGAGCTAAAGAATTCAAGGCAGTACTGGTCCCCGCTGACATGCCCAAACCAGAGAGAAATTTAAGCACACTCTGAAGCATGTCTAGATCTCTCCCTTCTGTCCCATCAGAAATAACAGAAAGGAAAACATACAAAAAGAGGGACGTAAGATTAAACCAGGAAGTGGACAGAACAATGCAGGAGCATTCCTCTGCCCTTATCAATATAGCAGCTGAGCTGCCTTCAGATCACTCACTCACTCATTCACTCACTCACTCACACACTCACACACTCACACACACACACCCTACCTTACACTTGCAGCCTTAACACCTCCTGGAAGTAGGAGAAAAAAGTAATGGGTGAACAAAAGAGATATATTATTTCCATGTGTTTCAGACCCTACTGGTCCCTCAGGGAAATGCAGCGAAATAAAGATTCCACATTTAGATGAGCTGTCTTTTCTTTTAGGGTTCCCAATTTTGCTGCACTTGGAAATGGACTGCCTTCAAGTTGATCCCGACTTGTGGCTACTCTATGAATAGGGTTTTCATGGTAAGCGGTATTCAGATGGGGTTGACCATTGCCTCCCTCTGAGGCTAGTCCTCCCCACTGGCTAGGGTCTCCTCAGCTTGCCACAGCTGCACAAGCCAGCCCCTTCCTTGTCCGCAAATGCCAGCTGGGGGGCAACTGGGCTCCTTGGGACTCTGCAGCTTGCCCACGGCTGCACAGGTGGCAGGGCACGTAATCCCTGAGCCACTTCCTGTGGGGGTGATCTTTAGCTGGCTCTTTTTACCCAGGAGACACGAGCGGGGATTTGAACTCAGACTCTGGACTCCCAGCCAGGCGCTCCTCCCCACTGTGCTATACCAGCTGTTTTGTTGCATTTAGTCTTTTTTAAAAAACACTAATATGCATTTACCAAAATAAACAGCTAAATAATGTATGGATTTGGCAACACAGTTCTAAATATTTTTAAAAACCATTATAACAAAAGTTACATATATCTGTTTTGTCATATTCAAAATTCTTCATGCTTCTATGGCTTAAAGCGTTAATTAAGTATCACTCAAGCTAATTTCATCTATGGTGTTATGCAACTAATTGTCTTTATACTGGAAAAAATACCCATGTACATTTTATATGCAAAAACGAGCATTTCCTGTTATGGAGTCCAAAAACAACCCTTTCTAACTAACATTACGAAGTAGCAACATTATATATTGGAGATCGTTAACAGTAGAATTTCAGGAATGATGGCTTAGAAAGTAGTTTGTGTGTTTCTAGGTGTTCTAGGACTATCTGAAAAAGGTGTAGCTCAGTGGTAGAGCACAGACTTTGCATGAGAAGTCCACTTCCAAATTGGGGTGGGGGGTGGGGAGAGGAAACTCTTCCTGAAATCCAAGAGAGCTGCTGCCAAAGTTTAGACAATAAGCTAGATAGATCAATAGTCTAATTCTACATAAGACAACATTCTAAGTTACCCACATTGCCTTAGTTGCAACCCCTCCAGCTCCTGCATGCCAGCAGTGGGTGTGACCACCCCAGACCCAAATATCAAAGCATGCACACCCCATCACATGCACAGAGATCCCTCCCTCTGCAGCTGATCTGTGCAGAATGACCATCTGAAGACTGGCCCAATGTTACCTCCTGCAGCCACTGAGAACCCCCACTGAGGAACAGATTGAAGCACTGCAGAAGCAGGAAGGAGCGCTCTGGTCTGCTGCCAAAATTCAGAAAATTAATAATGCTCTAATCCTTCATGTTTCTGGAGTGCTCTAATCTGCTCCTTAATGGCAGTGGTAAGCTCTGGATGGCAGCAGAGGGCTGTGGGGAAAGCGGGGGAGTCACCACCACAGATAAATTAGGTCAGGGCTGGTAGGCCTTAGAACAAAGCATAGTGGTCTGAATCAGGTCCATGAGAGCTGCATAGGCCTAGAAATATCTTATAAATGAGCCTGAGATGTGGCTGTAAAGGCACCTAGACATTTGAAGCATTGTCTTGTATTTGTGAAGGCAGTACATCTAGATGGGCAAAACAGCTACCTGGGCTAGTGAGTGTTGAGGCAACACAATCTAAAGAAGCAGTAGAGACCTTGGGTGGCATTCAATGCTAGTCCTACTCAGAGTAACCCCACTTATGTTAATAGGCATGACTAACTTAGTTTCATGAATTTCAATGGGTCTACCAAGTATGACTTAGTTAAGTGCAAGCCTTTATAAGACTACTAGAAATAATATTGGGGGTACACCAGCAACACTTTTAAAAGAACAACCTGAAATGATCATTCCAATACTAACCCTGCATATTCCATCCAAAATTGATAATTTACCCTTCCCCCCCAAAAAAACCCCCCAAATTTCTTAATTATTGACAATGCTCATTTCAGCTGTTGTACAACCACATTATGACAACTCCCATGCTCTGAGAGGGAAAGACAGAAAGACAGAAGACAAATGAATTAGAAAGAAAGCAAATGAAAATATTGGAACCGAGAGAAAGCATCCATGGGAAAAGAGACAGAAACAGTAACGAAAGTGTAGCCCTTAAAAACTCAATAAAGGAACAAACAACCAAAACTAAAATATTAAAGAACTTAAAATAGGGGGATCTGTAAACAGCATTTAATCTAATAATTAAGGAAGATCATTTTCAAAACTAAGTTGTGCCTTCATTACTCTTGGGAAAACTTAAAATATTTTTCATCTTCACTTAGGGAAGTTTCAGAACACTTATCAAGTGCCATCTAGAAGAAGCTTTGCTTCTTTCAAATGAGATGTAGATTACTCTATAAAACCTTGAGAAAAAGGAAAAGGGAAATTTCACACAAAGGAGAGGCAGAGTCTAGCTTAAGAGACTTTAAAAGCTTATCTACACATGCACACAAATCTTTATCGTTATCACAGCAATTCTTTTGTCTAGTATATGTGTGCCAGTTTGTTAAAAACTTTTCTTTCCTGTGCACCAGCAAACACATCTTTATTTAATGGCATGTGCCTAGAGGGATGATATATTTTTGCAGCAAGCATTCAGAAAACTTTGACTTTCTAGATGTAAATCTTGTCTGAAATATCTAGGTTAATAAAAAATCGGATTGGTAAGGCACTTCAAAACAAGGCTCCAACTCACTTTTAAAAGA
Source organism: Rhineura floridana (assembly GCF_030035675.1). NCBI lineage: Eukaryota > Metazoa > Chordata > Lepidosauria > Squamata > Rhineuridae > Rhineura > Rhineura floridana. The sequence goes on along the minus strand of NC_084498.1, from coordinate 22,239,523 downwards.
GACAATAGGATTTAAATCAAAAGTGTAATTTGTGCTTCTAGAAGGGCTACCCTTCAGTTTTAGAACAAGGCCTGAACACAGAGTTCTGAAAGTCCCCTTTTTCCTGCCTCAATATAAAACCTGCCAATGGACAGAAAATAGGCCTGTCTCCCATATATTTAATTTAATCTATTTCAATCCATTCATGCAAGGAAGCATCATAGCATCCTATGGAAATTAATTCCAAGGGTTGTGTTTGACTCAAGTATATCCCTGGCAATTCTAAGAACGTAGGAATCTACCTTTAGTCTATCCCATTTGTTAGTCTGGCCCAATATTGTCTGCTCAGCAGTAGCAGCATCTCTGGGGGATGGTGGGCTCTTTTTGCTAGAGGTACTTAAGGAGAAGCTGGATGGTCATTTGTCAGAGATACTGTAGTAGGGGAAAGACTGTAACTCAGTGGCAGCACATCTGCCTTGCACGCAAAAGTTCCCAGGTTCAATCCCAAGTAGGGCTGGGAGCGAATCATACGGATGCCAGTCAGCGCAGACACAGCTGAGCTTGATGGACCTCTAGCCTGACTCAGTGTAAGGCAGCTTCCTATGTCCTTTTGTTCTGCACTGCAGATCAGGAAGTTAGACTAAATGCCCCCCAAGGTCTCTTCCAACTCTGATTCTACTTCCTGCAGCATGATCCTTCTAATAAGATATGCCACGAATTGAGCCTAGGACCTTCCGCATGCAATGTGTGTGAGGGCAAGAAACTCTAGAATTAAAAACAGTAACAAAAGCCAACAGAGGCATATAAAAACAATTAAAATGTGTCTTTAAAGCAGCACTGTACCATTGTTATTGTTTCATTCATGCCAACAGTTCAAACTGAAATGGTTCAGGGTATTATAGCTCTATTGCTATTACATGTGCACAATGTGTGTGTGCACTTATTTAGTAAATATTCTACCAGTTTAACTAAGGTTATTAATTCCTTGCTAATGCCATTGCTCACTAAACATTTTCTTTCACGTCTCCATAAGAAAACACACTGAAATATCAGGTTTGTTGGCTGGTTTAATTATTAATGCTTTAATTTTGCAGAGCATCTTGTTTAAACTGTTTTTGAGTTAAGAGAACACATAAAAGCAAACCTGACCTTTAGCTTCTACTTTACTTCCTGTTATCTAAACTAAACTGCTTGATGCTTAGTTGAAACAAGAAAGAAATTCCTGTCTAGTTTAAATAGCAATTGTGGAAGCAAAGTCCACTACATTAATGACACAATCCAGATAAAGTTGTATGTTTAGGATGTAGCGAGATAAATGGGCTTTCAGGTGGACAGATTTCTATGAGAACCCTGCACGTGGTCTCAGAATTGTAGCCTGCTGGACCTGATTACAAGTAGAAAGGCTATGGGATCACTTTCCTTAAAAGATTCCAGGAGAATGGTGAGCAGTTCTTGCCTTTTACCCCACAAAAGCCCACTACTGACTCAATGAAAATCTTAGAAGAAAAAGAAAGATGTGGATTATAAACAGGATTAAGGATTATTATATTATTAATTCGTTTACTCTATAAAGCACCTAATCTTTTCTAAGCACTGTAGACATATTTAAAAGACAGAAAAATAATTTATTTTATCAAGAGGCTAAGTGGGCTTCTGTTCTGTTTAGTTACAGGAATGTTAAAAATGATGTGTATTTTTTTTAATTGAAAAACTTGACATCTGTGAACAAACTACATTCCTGTTTGGGATTTTTAAAAAAAGTTTGCTTGAAATGGAACACACACATAAGCATGAAATGTCAGTATATTTTTAGAAAGATATAAGTTCACCTACTTGAGCCTGAAATGAGACCAATAATAAAGTTATTTAAACAAAAATATTTGTATATAAAGCTACTAAGTGTCATAGATTTGGAAACGACATGTTGGTTGACATCCAGGCCACTCCAGCTTCAAAGTTTTGAGCATCACAGACCTACACCATGTTATGATTATTATTTTTATTCCCTCTTTGTTGTAAAGGGTGGCTGAGGTGCACATACCTCAAGTAACAAACAAGAAGGATTTAAGTACATAATTCTCAGGTTTTGCAGTGCATCATTTTGATGTTTCTGCAACAGTTCTTACTTTAGCTAATAGGAATTTTAAGGCAATATTGAATAAGACAATTTACAGCTAAATCCAAATCTTTTTCTAACAGAAAATAAATCTGTTTTTGAGCCACTGAAAGAGCTCAAAAATGCTTTTCAGCATGGAAAATGAGCTTGAGAGAGAGATTAGATTCAGCACTTAATCCATTTCTTGATATATCTTTTCTTTCTTGCTTGCATTTTAAGGATACCAGGTACTTCACATGAGGCATGCAGCTATTTGACTAGTCACCGAGAGGTTGAATTTTTTTCCCCATGGCTCACTATATGCTTATTTCTCAGATTATGAGAAAAAGATTGCATACAGGAGTGAATGTTCTGTGTTTCCTTAGACGAACGTGTGAGGATATTTGAAGACTTTCATTACAGGAATAAGGGAGGGAGTGCAGGAATAATTTCACTGCAACAGTTCTCATGCAAGGAAGGGAAAACTTCACCCTGATACAATCTAAAAAGAAAGCAAAAGGAAGAACCCTGTGACTTGCAGTTATACAGAAATGTAAGATTCTGTTCTGCCTATCAAGTTTAAATATATTTGGATATCTACTTTTATTAGCATTGATGGAAGCATGAATATAATTGTGATGTATATATTATTCTTGGGTCTTCCAGAACCCAACATCCTTTGTTCCTGAATGCATATTTAGTAATATATGTATGTTTATTAAATCTTTCCTGCTGACCATTACAGTAAGGCATGTGCCAACATTGATCTCATTTCAGCACTAGCTAAAGTCTTGTTTTATTTTCTCATACCCTTGCTGGCCATCAATACCAATTGGTTGTATTATTAATATTATGTCTGCCTTGGTCCACTGTCTGCTGTTTTATTTTGTATTATAATGCTAGCATATTTTACACTGCTACGATTTAAAATAAAATTCAGTATATAAACATTTTAAATAAACAGAATAATTGTGCCTGTTTGCTATTGCTCTAATAATATTAGCACCATAAATGCACTACTATGTTAACTGTAATTGATCAGTATTGAATGGAGGTCGCCCCCCAACCCCTTGTCACTTCAACTGGTCAAATGCCAACATTATGTGCACATGACACTCATCATAGTTTGTTCTGAACAGGGAAGAAGGAACCATGTACAGGAAGAAGCACAAAATTTCAAGGTAGAGTAGGGGGTGGCCCACAGACTCACATACCATTGCAACTGCAATCTGCACCAGGCCAAATATCAGGACTAGGTGTGTCTGGTAAGAAGATTTTGAATGATCCATTTTCTGATGACACACACACACACACTCACTCACTTTAACATATAGACTACGTGTTACTAAGTTCATTGTGGGGATCGGGCTTGTATCATTTTGGACATAGTGCCTCAAATTAGAGATTATTAGGTCACAGCTTTGAAAAGTTTGAAACTGTTTTGAAAGAACAATTATTTTATACATTACAGGCCTTTTCCAGCTTTTCCGGGTAAGACACGGGGCTTTGCTCCCAAAAAGTGCATCTTTGCAGCAATAACAAAGCTCCATTCTAAAATGTCTATTCAAAAATTAAGCCCTACAGAGTTATTCAATTGTTTTTTCTGAATAGATCTTCCTTTCATTTAACTGTCTCTGGGGTGTTCTCTCTCTACCCAAAATCACCATCTTTCACCAGAATCACTGTCAAATGCAAAAGCTATGTACACAGAAAAAAAATAGTAGATTGGAAGACTATTGGAGATTAACTATAAACCAAATGCAGAGCCTAGTTAAACATCCATGAGTCCCTACTCAAGAGAAGGGCAAGCGTCAGCAACTTTTAGAGGTGGCCCCTGAATGCAGTCTGAGCAGGGCTCCTCTTGTGATTATTAAGCAGCCACTCCAGCACAATTTTTGAAAGCGACAAGTATGGGGTCACCCAGAGCACTTCCTAGACCATGACACTTGTGAAATAATTATTTTTTCAACATATATTTGTAAATTTAGTAAAATCGTTAAACAGATGAGGGGAAGTCACATGAGATCAGAACAAGAAACAAATAGATTCTAGGAATCTTATGTGAACAACAGAGAGTGTATAGAAAAGGCTATATGCCAAATTAAATCTGATGTCTGTCACTGACCCAACTGTTCCACTTAATCAGAAGCCATGTGAACTGGTAAGGTCCCCTTCTTTGCCTGTTTCCGAAAGAAAGAGCAACTGGCTACTAACAGATCTTAATAATCCACAAGGTCTGAAGAGCACTAGTTTAGAACAGCTTTTCTTCTTGACAGAAATCAATGAAATGCCTCTTGAACACAGCAAGAAGAGAGCCTGTTCTGTCTACAATGCAAGCCTCTGCAGAGCGACGGAGTGCCAACAAAGGGGTCACATTCTCACCCATTCACTAGATTCTTTTGAGTTTCTCAGGCTTGCAAGAATCTGAGCAACACCATTGCTTCCAGTTTAAAACTTTTTTATACAACCTGTTAAGCATATTATGAAGACACAAAAAGCTACTGCAACCTACTACTGCTGCTGCTATTACTCATGTGAACCCTGCTCAAATCAATTTATTTTTATGTTCCTACTTAGAGTCTGACCCTTTGCAAAGACTGGAAAAATCAAGAGAGAGAGAAACCAAGCAGTCCTGCTTCCATAGAACTCATCACAATTAAAAGTATTTGGGAGTGCAAAAGTGGCACATATTTTGCAACTTCAGAAATCAAGAGTAAGGTCAATTTCCTCTGTTGATGCAGACAAACTGCCTCCAAACAGAGGTTATGATTGGGCCAGGAGGCAAGTACCAAATAAATTCTATGTACACACTGCCATTAAACAACTGTTCTAAGCAGGGGCTACTAGAAAACAGACACATCAGGAGCCACGGAAACTGTCCAGGGCTAATATCTCCAAAAAAAAAAAAAAGGAGTGCTACCTTCTCTATGCAGTTATTAGGATATCGGGGAACTTCAGGCTTATCCTATCAGGTTTCCTTAAAACCAATATTAAAAAAAAAGGAGGGGAGAGAAAGAGGGTCCACCTCAAAGATACCCACCAAAGCACCCTTGTTCTAGAGGCAGAAAAAAAAAACACTGATTTCTACCTAAAGAGATAGGAATCCTGCATGATTCTGACTTATAACTGTCTTCCTGAAGATAATTAAATATTTAAAGTACTCGGAAGCCCACATTGAAAAATCATTTGCTATTTATATTTGTTCGTAAATCAATTTCAACTCTATAAAACATCAAGTAAAAAACTACAGGTTCTTGGAAACAAGTACGTTTATTGAGGGTATCATCTCAGGGTTCTTTCCACACACTTTTTTTCCTACTACACTGAGCTGCAACACACACACACATATATACAGGTATAGAAATGAGTATTTCATAGGAAACTTTATATCCTGCCCGATGGGTGCCTGTACACTACTCACTGATAGTCAGTGAAATTACCACAGACACAAATGCTGGGAAATCAAACACATGCTGACCTCCCAACCCATGTATCTGCAGAAAAATAAACACTCCTACAGACTTCACACTTCTATATGCATGCTTTTCCTATAAAACAATTCTCAGTAGAAAGAATGAAAATCATAAGTGAAACAGCCCTTCACACAGAAGAACCAAATTTTAGGATAAAGCTGAAATTTCTTTAGCGTTGCTTTTCCAGATGTCAGTTCACATCACATTTGTTATTCTAACTCTGGCACAAGAGGGCTTAAAATGGAGGTTAATCCGATCCTAGGAGGCAACAGACAGAATGTAATTTAAAATGGTGGGGATGAGTTTGCTCTCTTTTTGGGTGTATGCAAACTGACCCATCAGAATGGATCCAACTATTTGCTTTTGTGAAGCACAAGGCATAAGGCATGGGGAACACCATCAGAAATGTGCTGAGACAAATGGCCATTGCAAGCTATATTACTGGGATTCCAAGTATACAATTCAGTCCAATAAGAATATAATAGAAATCACAGAGGGGCCTCACAACCCTTCGGAGAGAAGCGAGATCCAAAGCCAGCTAGACAGAATGTCCCTCTGTACGTAACTGCTAACTGAATCTGACACAGAGTTGCACAAGAGAAGAAAATGGAAAGGAGAACACACCCCAATGCTTTACTTGTGTCTCTGGAAGTTCATCTAAGTCACACTAAACCATAGTTTAGCATTACATGCAAACATAACAAGTGATTGCGCAGCTGAACACTACCCATAACAAAATCTACTACAGCTGTTTAAAAATCTACTACAGCTGCTGTGGAAGTGCACTCACTGTGTTGCAGACAAAAACATACCTATTTATCAACAGGGTCAAGCTTCATGAACACAGATTCGGCCACTTTACCAGCCCAACACTGGGCTAATTAGCTAGTACCTGTGGTAGCACAAGCCTACCTTCTCCCCACTTTACCAAGAGGCTTTGCAGTTTGGCTTTTTCTTAAAGAAATAAACCCGTGAATAAATTAGTGTGAAGAGCCATTGATGTGGTCTTTGAAAAAAGAATAAAGGTGGGCATGGAGAGAGGGGCAAGAACGGTAATTTATTCAGCACTGAAATCAGTGATGTGTATGTCAGTCCAATAAAGTGGAAAGTCAGGGTCATACCAGCACACCAAAGAAATGCACAGCAATCACTAAAAAATTATATTTCAGTGCTCTTGTTCTTTTCAACATCTTCCACCATTTTCACTAGATACTGCTACTTATTGAAAAACACTTTTTAAAACACTTTGATATAAGACAACATGAAACTAAAGATTGCACAGTATATTATCACAATGCAACCACCAATGCAACCAGACATATACATTTTGCTCATCTTACACTCATTAGCCAGATGTAGTCTGAAGAGGGAAGACATTTCTGTCTTACCTGCCAGACATCAATATCCCTTGAAAAATTACTTCAGAGGTTGAAATTATATTATCCTTAGAATGGTGGACAGATGAACTTTCTTTAGTGCAGTACCATTGTACTACTAAAAGCAGCATAGTACAATAATTAGAATGCGTACGATGAGGACTGGGAAAACGTATGGTCAAATCCTCACTGGGCATGAAGTCTCACAAGGCAACTTTAGGCTAGTCACAATCTCTCAGTCTAAAACTTCCTCACAGTTGTTGTGAGGATAAAAGGAGAGCAAAGAATTGCATACATGCCTCTATGCTCCTTGAAGAAAGGACGACATGTAGATGCAATTACAACCCCAAGTAGGACATGCAACAAAATTTTGCTACGTAAAGACGCCCTGCTCAGAGTTCCAGCTATGCCTTTCTCAGGGATACTTCATTCCATTCTTCATCCCTCACCCCAATAGTCATGTTCAGTCTTCACTGGGCTGTTTTGGGTTTCACCCAAACTTGAGAAGACTTCCCTCTTGAGTGTGAATGACCCTGTTTTGGAGACATAACGATAGACACTCAGAGAAGGAGTTCAAAGATAGTATATACAATCACTGTACTATGTTGTTGCCAGCAGAAGGTCCTCACTGTGGCAACAGTGCTTATACCTGCTGGTACACTAGCACTTGGGCAGGATTGAATTCAGCTGCTCGCACAACACTACTGATTGTACATTGCAGGCACACCTTAGAATCTCGTCCTATGCACTAGTGTGATAGTGCAAAGTTTCACAGTAGTAAGAAGTAAGCTATTACCATCAGTGTGAAGGTTTGAAGCAGGGTTAGATGAGAGGGTATCCCCTCCAGATGTTTTGGACTACATCTCCTATCTTCCCTGGCCACTGGAAATGCTGGCTGGGACTGATGGGGGTTGTAATCCAAAATACCTAGAGGGCATCACATTGGCTAACCTTCACTTGAAGTATCCCAGAAATGGCTTAAAGTCCTCTGTCTGAATTGCACCATTTTTCTGTAAGGTGGCTTCTTCCAAAGTAGGTATGAAACTTAAGACATAACTTAATTCTGAACTACATCCAATGTTTCCAAGGGAGATTTCAGCATCAGAGTTTAAGATTAAAAACTGACTTCTTGCTGAAGTATAACATGCACTGTATGTACACACATTACATGCCGGCCACAACAGGTCACCTCATACCCAGGATTCCAAAGCAATTTTTTAAGGTTAGGTCCACCTGCATTTTGGAGTTAACAGGTGCAGTGAACCTAACCCTATCTGAAAGCAGCACTTTTTGTAATTTGGAAAAGTAATTTCCGACTGAAAGCAGCACTTTTTGTAATTTCTCATCATGTTGCAGGGGATCTTGCAAATTAGCGGAAAGTTAACTGCTATTTATTAGTAATTTCCAGATCGACTGCGGGTTCAAGCTTAGGAAAATAAAAGGTCCTCATAGACTTAAAAAGAAACTGTCAACTTCCATCTGCCAAGTTCTTCAGGTTTTGGTCACTTTATATCTAAGAAATGAAGATGCACTATTTAACAATGGTGACACTGACGAGAAAAACAAGCAAACAAGGTAGTAAAACAGAAAAAAATATCCTAACCATGCAAAATGAAGCAAAGTAACATACCACAAGCTTTTCCAACTGTCAAACTGCACAGAAAAGAGCCTGTCACCAGCTACATTCATTCTCCTTGCACTCTGAAACTGAAAGAAGCATCTGCCAGCCATTATCTTTGTACTCTCTGCTCATAAAGATAACACCAAGGGAAGACAAAGAAAACAAAAATAGCCCTAGAATGCTTACATATTTTTCTGTAGTATCTACAAAGGATTTTTGTTTACTTCAGTAAAATCAAACCTCAACCAAGTACCCCAATTTTGCAGGAAGCAGTGCCAAGAGATTAAAATGCAACAAAAGATCATTTGAAACAAGAGTCGAAATTAATATCTGATGAGGAATAACTGAGAGTCAGAGATGTCCCAGAGATGTGTATCTTTTTCCAGAAGACCTAGACTCAAGGGTCACCTGCCACAGGTTAGTTGTCATTCTCTCATACCAATAGTGCTCCACAAGGAAAATGGGACCGATATGTGATCTACCACACAATGTTGTTGTGAGGTCAAGTAGGGCGCAAAATGCCTTACAATCTTTAATTTAGGCAATACAAACATACTCAGGAGAAAGTTCCATTGAACTCAGTGGACTGACAGAGCAGACATGCACAAGATTGCACTGTTCAAACAGAGCTTTTGAAATTAGCTTATTATGTATGATTCACTTGTAATATGGCTCTTAGACTAGATACTTTATGAGTCAACTTGGTAAATTTTGCTCACTCTTCCAAAATTGTTGATACAGCAGCTGAAATATTCCCATTATAGCCTCATTGTGTTTTCAGTACCTAAAAAGGCCCAGGTGTGCAAAAATCTGGATTAAAGGTGGCAAGGGAGGAGACTGCAAGGGGAAAGGTTTCTTACCTCCTTTGCAATATCACTCACCCTTGAACTCTAGCCCATCTTTAACATAATGTCAAACTAAAATTGCTTACTTGCCTTCCATTTCACACTGGTTTGGTATGTCTGCACCATCAACAAGTCAGCATGCCAACTAGGGCAGTGGATTCCTAGCAGCTAACACTACACACATACTGGCTGAGGTCAGATTTTAAAACACGGTCAGCCACAGAGAACATAGCATGGGTAAGCAGGTTTAGCCCACCTAGTATTACATTTTTAAAAATCAGACCTGGTTTAACATTCTTCAGAAATGATATGGTGGACAAATTCATGTTAAGCTGTTAGGAAAAATATCTGAACTTTTGTTATAATGTCACCGGTTTCCAACTTCTACTTCTCTAACCACATATTCCCAAGAGAAAGCTCTGATCACATTATGCAAAACTGATACACCACATTTCCATTTTTCTTCAGCAGACTACCTAAATATATGCACTGAATTTTGAAAAACAGCAAAATGCATTTGCATTCTGCACATGAAAGAACTGCAAATGCAAAACCAAGTATTATTTCCCTTAAAATGGAAGGGGGTTAGATTGTACTAACTTCCAGCTCTATTTGCTTTTAGCAAACTGGAGTGGTTCCTTCAGAGAAACGGCAGGGATAATTACTTGATCTCATGAAAACAGATGAGGAAAAAAAAGGAAGAGCTCAGCATGGGAAAACTGTGGTTCGGAGCAGACATAATAAAAATATCAGTTCAATCACTTTGATGATCTTTCTGTGTCTATGTCCTTGTATGCCTTATTAATCAGCATTGTTTCTCACATTCACTATTTAGTTATTTAAAACAAAGTCTATCACTGATATCCAGCGGACTCTTTAATTATCTCCTGCCTGAATAGATGTACTTACAGGTCAAGTAAATTAAGGAAAAACAAATTTAGTTGAAAAATGTGAAACACACTGCAAGAGTAATCACTTACATCTTTTTTTAAAAAGGTATATCCACACATTGGTCCAACCAAAAGGCCATGACATGACTAGGGGTGGAGAGCAGGCAAGTGAGGAGACAACAGGGAGGCCAATGTGAAATACGCCTTGTTGTATTCAAAGTGAATGTTCTTGCTTTTCAAACATGTGGTTGTTGTAACATGGCAAGTAGGTGTGGGTTTTTTCTAGAAGGTAAATTCTACCTTTTTAACTGTAATTTTAGCAACCACTTTTTTTGGAAGACAGATACATATTTTCATTATATTAAGATATGGAGGTTCTCTTTGGTATGACTTTGAAATATGTACCTTCTGCTACAAGACACCGAAGAAAAGATTATATACACTTTCATGGACAAATGATTGGGTGTGTGTGTCATATTTCATAGTGTTTTGCATCACAGGAAAGCACTGGGTCAGATATGATTGAATGCCATTTCACAGAGGGATGTGTGAAGATTTATGGTAGCCCAAAGGTTACTGTGGGCTGCACACCCCTAGTTCCTTATTTGTTACTGACACCTGAGACAATCACACATTCATGAGTGTTGCACAAATATGACAATTTTGACTGGAATAAAGCATTCTGCATCTTGAAGGGTACTTTCCCCCAGGTCATGCAAATATACAATGTGGGGTATTCCAACATTTATTTAGGGTCTCCGGGACATATATACTTCAGTCCTTTTTAGTTTTTTGGTTGAGCTGTGTTTCGAACTTCTGTGCAAATATGGAACTGGGAACTAGTAGCCAACTTCAGCACATGAGTTATGGCAACTTCCCAAGGCGCTATTGCTCCAGTAAGTAGGGCTGTGGAGTCGGAGTCGTAGAGTCGGAAGCAATTTTTTGAACTACAACTCCCACTACCCCAATCCCTGGGGCTGATGGGAGTTGTAGTTTAAAAAAATAACTTTTCCAAGCTCTGGATTCACGTGGTAGTGATGAAATGCCTTGTGCTACCATTTTACTACAGTAAATTTGTTATTACTAGTATATACATTTGCCATTTATGAAGGAGTCGGAGTCGGACAGTAGAAAAATAGAGGAGTCGCAGTCGAAGGTCTGGCGTACCAACTCCACAGCCCTGCCAGTAAGTCACAGCTGTGTTTCAAATAATAATTGGGGAAGGATTTGTAATCTTGCCAACTCAGCAGAAAGGCAGGCATGTGGTGTTGAGGAGGGAGTCCCCCAGTCACCTATCACTTACTTCTTCAGAAGTAGGCATGGATATAAACCTTTCAAACTTGAAATCTCAGCGTGGGTGGTGGCTTACAACAGTGAATTAAAATGATCTTATAGAAAACAATTTTGAGATTATTTTACAAATGTGTATTATTTATCCTAAACACTAGTCAAGGGGCAGGATCACAGAAGCAGCTTTGCTTCATTTTTGGAATATATTTACACAGGAGTCTACAGCTTATTCTACAATTTTGTTTTTTTCTCTCTCAACTGGTCTGGATTACTTTTTACTGTCTGCTTTTTAAGTTTAAAAAGCTTTCCCTATGTGAATTCTTTTGCTCTCCATATCACTGCAGATCATTTTTAACTGATCATAATTACATCCAAAGCAGGCAACACATCCCATCATCCACTGTGTAAATCTACAGGCCTAAAGAATAAAGTTATGCTAATAAGGGGTATAAAGAATAAGAATCAAGAACACAAGTCCAAAAAATTAATATTGCAGCTGTTTAAGGACAAAGTAGTAACAAGCTTGAAATGTAATGATATCTTAACATGAAAAATTATTTGCACAACACCCTATTCATCTTTTACAATACAAAATGACAACATTGAGGTTCATGCTCTTTAACAAAAGAAAGTCAGTCAGAGAGGAGTAATTATTGGTTGTAACAGGAAAATGCACATTTCAGGGTAACAGTTCATCTATTTGTAAGATTAGCTCTCCCTTTGTATAGGATGACTCAGTACACAACACAGAGATTAGCAATGAATTCTATTAATGCAGATTTTACTGCAAGCTAACTTAACTTTACTTTACACAGTTAAGTGACTTTATTTCACTAGGAAAAAAAGGATTCCCCCTAAAGCAAACACATCTACCACTATAAAAGAGATTGCTCTAAAGTCCCCAATAAATAGTGAAGGGGGGTGGGAGGAAAAGAGAGAAAGCCACCTTATTAGATTTTTCCCTCAGGCAACGTTTTTAAAAATGCAATCTTTTAATGATTGTTTAATTTTCATATAACTAGAATACATACTGCTCTGCAGTTGCCTCAGTATAATGTCTTATTTTCATGGAAAAAAACTAATTACATGGTTCAGTAACTTGCCTGTGGTAACACATTGATTTTATTTACTTTCAGAAGTTGGACCCTAGCTCAATCTCAACACTCCAACTAATTCCAACCACATTTAATAGTTCTCTCAATTCCTTTCAAGCATTTAGATTACAATGTTTCAGCTAAGATACTGAAACAATTTCCCCATAATCTATGTTTATTTGTTGCTGAATTTGATGGGTGGTTTTTGTTGTTGCTGTTTTGAAGTATGTAATTAGAAATTACACTCTCTCATTTCAAAAATATAAGTATCGCTTAGGTAATTACCAAACACTGAATACTCTATGATCATTTTTATAATGCTTTTGTAAATAATACAGGCTAAGGTCCAAAAAGCCGCTTGTGCAACAAGCAAAAGCACTTCTGCTGGCACATCTGAAGCTCATGCAGTCCCCACCAACACCACATGGTGTGCTGTTCCACTAGGCAAAAGAAAGAGCAAAAGGGGCTGTGGTGAAAAAAGGAACAGGGGAGTCCTACTGCACATGCAGAACTCCCCAGGGATTTATTTATTTAGAGGTTCTTTGGCCCAAGCCCAAGTCAAAATACTAGAAAAACAAGATTTATTGCAACTATATGATGTGCTGCTGCTGGAGTTCTTGGCTCTTGCCTCCCTGCCCCTGAACAGTGAAAAGACCTGCCATCCTGAGTAGAAAGAAGTAAAAGTGCTTATCTAGGCAATGGGTCAACCAACTGATGGCAATTGGGAACTGCAGGTCAATGGGAGCAACCACAATGATCTAATGAGAACTGGGGGGGGGGGCAACACATAATCAATCCAAGAGCAATGGCAGGTATCAGAGTGGGGTAGATGCAGCTCCGATATAAAAAGGTAAAGGTGTCCCTGCACTTCTAGTGCGAGTCGTTTCCAACTCTTAGGGTGATGTCTTGCGACGTTTACTAGGCAGACCGTATATATGGGGTGGGATTGCCAGTTCCTTCCCCGGCCTTTCTTTACCCCCCAGCATGTGCCGGGTACTCATTTTACCAACCACGGATGGATGGAAGGCTGAGTGGACCTCGACCCCTTTTACGTAGATTCGACTTCCTCCTTCCGTTGGAACTGAACTCCGGCCATGAGCAGAGCTTCGGCTGCATTACCGCCACTTACCACTCTGCTCCGATATAACTGTACTAATTTTTAATGTAAGCTGCCTTGGGGATCCTTCTGGAGTGAAAATCAAATAAATACAGTATTATTTCAGCAGCAATGCTGTGGCTATTTTCCCTTCCATGGCTGACAGGCTGAGCTTTAGGAGGGAAATGCTTTTATGTTAAGGGTAAGGCACCAAGATAGCATGTCTTATGCTATAAAAGGTCACTCAGTTGCCAACAACAGATTTGCCCTGGCTCAGCCTTCCATACATTGAATATGCCAATCATTTTTCACTGGATGCCAGGGCTAAATATTTGGAAAGAGGTGGAAAGAACTTTTCTCTGGGAGCACAGTAGTGGCTGATATATGTGCTTTTTTTCATTTATTGGGGGGGTGCTTATACCATTTTCTGTTCCTGTCTCTTTTTCTGCTCCTTTGATATGGAAGAAATTTTGTGTTATGTCACACCCCCCACAGCAGCCATTTTGTGTTATGTCAGACACTCAAAACAGGCAATTTTGTGCTTGGCACCTATGGCACTTTTCCAGAATTCCAAATGTGCCCACTGGCTCAAAAAGGTTTGCAACCCCCTGGGTTAGATGAATAATAATCTGACAACATAAACCCAAAAGCCGCAGGATTACCTTTAATACGACCAAGTAAAATGTCAAAGTAGATTAAGATTGTGATAGCAACCATTTAGTATGCACACTTGATCTGGAAAAGTATGAATTACGAAGTTGAAAACTTGATGCAAGGTATCACTTTTCTGCAATTTAAATTGTGTCAGTTAAAATGAATCTATTCTGATTGAGATGAACGGAAGCAACAATCAATTTGGGAGCATTGGGGGGGAAATTCTGACAGGACCTCAGACTGAATTCCACTTCAACAGAAAATCAGGTAAGTGCCTAAGGAATAGTCCAGTGAAACTGCCTTCAGACTGGTGTCCCCTACTGGGCTTTCCTCCTATCCTAGAGGTCAAAGCAAAAAGATAAGAGGGGCTAAGCAAGAATGCAGTCATCCTCAGCAGCACAACTTGACAATATGCCAGATTGCTTTCAGACACCTGAAATGTTCTAGACATGATGTTCTCTCTTCCAATAAAATCATCCTAGACATCTATTTCTGGATTTTTCTTTATTGGCTGCTGTTCTCCAAGGTTCTTGCTGCCTTACATAAATCCCAAACAATGACAGGTGATAAATTTTTTTTTTTTTAGATGGATTACATATGAAGTGTGAAATTACAAAAGTTCATACATGCACACAGCAACAGGCTCAACTCCCACATGTTACATGTTTTTCAGTTATTTGGTTACTTAAAGCATTACACGTAAGCCAGAGACACCTTCTTACAGTAGCGGAGAAACAGTTGGCTGAAATTTCCTTCCAATAAGATGAAAACTGAACACACTAAAGCCCCAAACTACACTTGGAAAATAAATAAAACTACATTCATAAACAGAAAACATATTATTAAAGCTTAGCTGGTTAAATAGGAATGTCACCAATGCCTCCACTCTGAACAGGTGCCTCATAAAAAATTAACATCCATAGAATTGCTTGATGCAGCACTTCTGAGCCATCTCTTTAATTATACATGAACACATTGCTACCTGCATAAAACAGGCCAAGAGGCACACAGAAAATCATCCCTGCTCTGAGATTTCTCAGGTTCCTTGCCAGGTGAACAATCTGGTTTTCGTGAAGATATGCACTTTGTAAAGATCCAAGGATGATAACACTGGCATGTTACAAAGCAGGGTTAAAAAAAAAAACCAAAAAACCCATGATCTTGCTAAACTTTCATGACCACAGGCCAACGACAATACAAAACACAGCAACCAATTAGGCATTGCGGAGTGCAATGTCTATGTTACTAGAATAGGATAGTCACTGCTTTTTGTATGTTCTGACCACACAGATTACAAGTTAGAAAAGCTTGTTTATTTTATTTCTTACTCATACTGGATATTTTTCCTCCACTCTTTAGCCATAGTTTATTTATATACTGCATTTTGAAAAAATATATTGTGCTCAAAGCAGTTCAGCTGGCAAACCCAAAATGACTTACATAAACAATTCAAGCAACAGAAAACAGTAACAAAAATCAATACAACAAAAAAGCCAACAAAGATAGTCGTAATCATAAGCAGCATTACAACCAAGTTTTTAAAACCCAGCATAAGATACATAGCACATTAGAAGGCCTGACAAATATTTTCACCCGGCCCTCAAAAGAAAATAAAGACAAAACCAGATATGAACTTTCTTGAGAAAGGAGTTCTATAAAATGGGGTGAGGAAACTGAAAGGGACCCCTCTTTAGGCCATCACATTCCTTACTTCAGCCTCAGAGGCTGACCTTAATGGCCAGACGGGTTCACACAGGGAGAAGGCGGTCTTTTAAGCTTTTGAGACCAATCCTTAGTGCTGCTTAAACCCTCTCTGTGAATATCAACACACAGGTCAACAGCATGCAGAGCATGAAGAGTTGAAATACTTGAACCAAAAACAGCCACGCTAATGAATTCAAAAAGACAATAAATAAAAGGAGGATATACAGAAGTGTTCATTTAAAAAAAGAAATCAAAGCTGATTAAGTTCCTCTACTTGGCTACTAACTTTACATTTGATTGCTGTAAACCGCCCAGAGAGCTTTAGCTATGGGGTGGTATACAAGTGCAATAAATAAATAATAAATAACTAATTGATACTCCCTTAACAAACCAAGCAAATCTATTATGTTTAGTTTATCCCACTGCCCCATGTGCTTTAGTCAGTAGTTTCCTGAGAATGACCCAAGGATACCAAATAGACATCTTCAGGGCCTGCTTTAAAAGCAGGGGATATTTTTTCTATTGTTTTTCTGTCCTGACACTGATTCAGTTTTCCCTCCACCCCATATATTACAGTTGATGTGAAGTGCTCATCTTTATTTCTGCACAGATGAGGACAACCAGTATTTACAATGTTTTTCCACCACAGATGGAAGTACTTGCTTCCTTATCCCCAAACTGTTGCAACTGACAGTTGTACCAAAAAATTATCCTCTGGGATGTTTGAAAGCATGAACTATTTTTCTGCCTAGCTAAGTGGGATTTAGCATTCTAATTGTCCTGGTTCCCGCTGGAATAATTCAGAGAAAAAGAACAGCCCAATGAAAAAAATGGTGTTTGCCAAATGAGTAGCACTGCAGTGAGTTTTCATGAGATTTCATTTCTGTTGTTAAAAAAAAGTTGCGACACAAATGTTCACAAAAAAACTCTCTCTACTTTTGGGGAAAGGTCATAGCTCATTCGTAGAGCATCTTCCATACATGCAGAAGGTCCCAGGTTCACTTCCTGGCATGTCCAGATAGGAATGGGAGAAAACCCTGTCTGAAATCCTAGAGAGCCACTGACAGTCAGTGCAGACAATACTAAGCCAGATAGACCAATGGACTGACTCAGTATAAAGCAGCTGCCTACATTCCTCTTTCACATCTGTTCACAGCCATTGATCCCCGGTCTACTGCTACTTTGGGGAACACAACAGTGCCCTTGCACAGGCAACAAGGCCAACCATACCCTGATTTCCCATCCTATACTGGCGGTTCTGTTGCCCACCACTGCTGTATGCATGGTATTTGGTCCAATTAATTTATTTACAACGTTTGACAACAACCTAATCAACCAAGTCTTCGGGGAGGTTCACAGAGAGCAGACAGTATACCAATTAAAACATTTGAGACATCTTTTTAAAAAAGATTTCCGACCTGCAAATCAGCACAAGCAGCAAAACAGCATTTAAAACTCAGTACAATAATATATTCCAAGAGCCAAAAAAAAAAGGGGGGGGGGAGGCTAGTTCTAAAAACATTCTCATGGTGCTAAAAAGAACTTAATGTAGGTACCAGATGAGTCTCATCATTGGAGAGCACATACCATAATTGGGGTGCCACCATCAAAAAGGCCCTCTCCTTAGTAACCGCCTCACCTCTTTAGGCAGGAGAACCTGGAGAAGAGCCTTCAAACAAGATCTCAGGGACCAGAGAGGTATATATAGGAGGCGACAATCTTTCAGACTGCATGTAATTACTTATGGCCAGCTGGGGCAGAAAGACAGGTTATTCATCTGTAACTGTAGCACTTTAAGCGGTCATCTGTTCAGTTCTGCACCTACACAAAACAACCTTCAAAACATTCTAAAACTAGACAATGGAAAAATTTCTGGTGGGAGGCATGATACCAGCCCTCTAAGTGCATTCTCAGAGGGAAGTGGCCCCCACCTTTCTACTCAGCTCCTAACCTATCGCTGAAGACAAAAAGTAAGCCACAGAGTGAGAGCAGCTCAGGCAGAAAAAAAAGACACATGCAGCCGGGAAGGAGGATGGATTGTTTGATGGTGCAGATGATCACCCAAAGAACCACACTTACATGAAAGCAACCTGCATGGTCTCTGTGCAGTCCCTGTGCAGCAGTTTTTGGACAGGGGAATGGTCTAAGTTAAACCAAAGGCCTTGGATGCCTTGCAGTGATTAGAAATTATTTTATTTTATTTATATGCTGCCCTTTCTCCCAGTAGGAACCCAGGGCAGCAGAAATCCAGTAAAAATCTGTAACTTTCTCCCAGTAGAAACCTGTAACTTCATACGCTGCTGTCCAAAGCTTGCACACACTGTAAAGGAGTACCACCTTTGTGGGCACTGAATAAGCCCTTGCCATCAAAGGGGAAATCTCCGATATGGGTGCAGGGCCTCCTGGGTGACTCCCGATGAGACAAGCATGTCACTGGAAAGTGATGGAGCATGCCATGGCTTTAAAGCAGCATTCTGCCATATGACAAGCAATTCCTATCTGCTACTTTGCAAGGCCCTGTATTGGACCACACATGCAAACACCAGAGATATGAAGGCCTGGACAAAAAAACCTGTTACTTTTTGTTGTTGTTTCCACAGCCTTCCTCCCTCCCTGAAAAAACTGATTATGATTTTTTTTTTGGTTGAATAAAATGTTTAAGAAAAGGTTTTCATATATATACTCCCCCAAAGTGATTTATAAAAACTATGTAACAGGAAGACTATGTATGGTATCAGATCATTACAATTCCTGTACACTGAGAATACAACTCTCACATGCAAGAGCAAGATGCATTTCAATTATTTGTTTTTTTTTGGGGGGGGTACTGCAAATGACACAACAGAAGGAAGGACAATTCATTGCCTTTGTTTGTGGGCTTTCCTCTTGTTAACATAGTCGGTGAATCCATTTCTGTCCTCTTGACTTGGCCTCAAAGGACTAGGAGAAAGTGCAGGACAACCCCCCCCCAAAGCAGAAACTGATAGTGATGGCTGAGTAAATGAGACTGATTAAATTCCAAGCAGTATTCACTGACTCTTGGTTTACCTACCCGCCCGCCCCCTTTTTTTTGTCAGCACTTACTACAGTGCTTTATGTCTGATTGACACTGAAGGGCTAGGGGAGACACAATAATTTTCAGAATATGTAATAATTTTCTTTGTTTTGCTTTTTTAAAGATGCTTTTAGATGTGATTTTGCTTGTGTGTTTGCCACATTGGTCTCCTCTGTGAGGAAGGACATGATATAAATTTAACAAATAAACAAATAAACACATATAATGTTGATGGTTTCGTCTGTTTTTATTCTTTTTTGCCTGCATATCATAAACTGGCAAAGCCAAAGAGATGCTAGATTGTAAGGTTCCTTACAGTTCAATAGCTTGTAGCTCAATTTATAACAAAAAAAGTAAAATCACTATCTGAATAAACTGTACTTTTAATGTGTCAAATATGATAATGTTATGAGCAAACAAAGTTAAACGTAATACATTTTATGCTCCTCAAGTAACAAAGCAACTTTTGGTCTGTAAAAGCATTGCATTTTTTTTTAATTTTTCCAGAAAATCCTGGGTTTTCCCCCCAAAATAAAGGAGGGGATCTTTTTTCCCATGGCTTCAAAATTTCCAGAAATGTTACACCTCTAGCCAACACTCTCATCGTCTGGGTTAATACACATGTTTGAATCTGTATTCAAAAAAACCTACCTGTTGGGACTTCTGGGAAGGGTGACTTCGCTTGTGCCTGCTTTTGAGACGGGCTCCCGCCTCACAAGAAGCTTATTCAGATATAAATCAGTCAGAACATTCTTTTTGACTGATAAAATTTCTCCCGGGCAGGGAGAAACGTAGAGATCAACCTCAAAAGTCTGTTTTTGTTGGGAGGACTGGATTTCATTAATTTATGAGAGAAGGTTCAGCCAGCAATGCCGGACGGACTTCCGAACAAGCTCTATCTGATAATGCGACACATTTATCTTTTCTCCAAAGAGAAAACGTACTAACAGGCAAGCACCCTTCTTTCTATTTTTTTTTACTTGGTTTAAATTGTTGCAGCAAAAAGAGATTTGTCAAATGAATCAGCTTTAAAGAACTTCTGGGTGAGCTATAACTCTTCTCTGTTATTCACGAAATTAATAGCTTATCTCTGTTTCTATTGCAAAAAGCTGTCCTGGAAGTGCATTCTAAAGATATAAACAGAAGAGGGATTTCTATTCCGAGGAGAAAAAAATAAAAAATATGAACTTTGGAACATTATATTGTCTGGGACTATTCTCTTTTTGGTCTATTTTATTTTGACGAATCTGCTTCTTCACGACGCCACTAACTGTTTTGATGCTGGGAACTAAATTTGTTTTGTATTCTTGAACATAGAGAGATAAGGCAGGCTGCTCTGTTTATACTGTGATGTCATCAAGCCTGGAATATTAACCCAATTGTTGCTGAAATAAGAAGTGGTTCGTCTTTATTTTTGTTTTGTTTTGTTTTGTTTTCGTGGTTTTAAGAATGGCAATCAAGAAAGTGGCTGAGAATCTGGAAGTAATTATGTTTCAGAAAATAATGGATGAGATTGAGATAACGAAACAAACCCTGCGACAGGGCAGTAAGGAGCTGAAAATTGAACTGAGCAAAATGACGCAGGAGCTTAAAGAAATAGGGGATCCTGTGAGAGAGGAGAATGAGATCAGAGATGAGAAAAGAAAAAATAAAGGGAAGATACAAGCCCTGGAGATTGGAACAAATGTGGAATTGGAAAAGGATCTGGAGTTTATGGATATTAGAAATAAAATCTACTGTTTGGAATTTAACGTTGTCTCTGAAGAAATTAATGAAGATATTAGAGATAAAGTTATCAATGGCTTGGATAATTTTCTGGACTGGAATGACGTGATGGAGCTTGATATAGAGAAAATCTATGGAATTAACTGCAGCCATGTGACAATGGAAAAACTCTCAAGAGATGAGCCAGTGCATTTTGTAAAAAAGAAGAACAGAGATATGACTTTACAACAATATTTCAGCAACTTATTTAGAATCGATGGCAAGAAAATATTTGGGATAGAGGAAATTCCCATCAGACTCTTATTATATGACTATGGCAATGACAGCAAGATTATTATGGAATACTGATAATGGAAGATTGGACACTGAAATTACTGGACTTAACAGGACTATTGAAGATGGAAGATGGAATTAATATTGATAATGGAATAATGGCTATTGAAATTATTGGACCTAACAGATTTGATGAGATGGGTTAATCAATACGTTTATTGGGACTATGGTTATGACAACAAGATTGTTATTATTATTAACGAGATGGATTAATCGACATGTTTATTTGGAGAAAAATTGATAGATATATTTCTTAAAGAATTGAAACCTCTCTGACTTTTTGTGGAAAGAATAAAGTAACGTTTATGAGATTTGATGATTAATTAAGATAACTACTGGAGGAAAGTGATTATATAATATAATTTAAGAGACAGGATTGTTATATATTGTAGACCTATAACTGATCTGCGACAAATGGGAAGTCAACATTTTATTTTTTTGTTTAATCATTTTTGTTTTGTTTTGTTTTTTGTCTTGGAATGTTTTATGACTTTGTTTTGTTTGTTTTATGAAAATTTGAATAAAAATTATTGTAAAAAAAAAAAGAATCTGTATTCAAAAATCACCAACGTTACAAGTGTCCCTACATCCAATTCATTTCTGGTCTGGGGCTTTATTCATACATTGTATGTACACCTTTTATACAAAGCTCTTCTGAAGAACACACAGAAAAGAAACGTTCATTGTAGAATTAGAATAAGATGGAGATTGGGGGGGAATACTTACTGTGCAGCTCTCGATGTATCACGTCTACTAAGTTTGGTTCATCTCCCCACCAGAATATCCATAACTCTTTACAATCCGGTTTGACATCACGTCGCCAGACACACAGCAGATTGGCCTGCAGACAGCGGATGAAGCTCAGAAGGATTGGGTCATCTTGAGCAGGGGCTGAGATAATAGGGCCACAATCTCCATGGCCTTCAAAGTTATACCTACGCCACTTGATGCCTGTGAGTTCGGCCTGCAGGAAACAAAATTAATACAGATTATTAAAATTTTTACATTATTGTTAGTATTATTAGTTACTTGATATCCGAAGGTCCCCAAGCAACTTACACAATGTTAAAACAAAAACAAATAAAACACACTATGAAACATAACAAACAACCACAAAATGATAACAATAGCACCCCCACACAGCCACAGAAAGATTTGGCAGTGTATTAAAACAAAACATCATCTCAATCTATCAAATGCCTGGGGGAAAAGGTACATCTTTACCTGGTGCCTAAAAGATGACAACGAAGGCACCAGGCAGACATCACTGGGGAGCATATTCCATAGATGGAGAGCCACAACTGAAAATGCCCTCTCCCTTGTCACCACCCTCCGGCGCTTCCCTCAGAGGGGGGACCTGGAGAAGGGCCACATAGGAAGATCTAAGTGTCCAGGTAGGTTCATATCAGGAGAGGCATTACAAAAAATACTGGGTTCCTGAGCCACAAAGAGCTGTATAGGTCAAAACCAGCACTTTGAATTGGGCATGGAACCGTACAACCAGCCAGTGCAGTTGGACACAGGATAGGTGCTCCATTCATCTTGAACGCATCAACAATCAAGCAGCTGCATTCTGCAATAAGTGAAATTTCTGAACCATTTTCAAAGGCAGGCCTATGTAAAGCGCACTGCAATAATCCAACATTGAGGTTACCAGAGCGTAGATTACCAGACAGGGTTGCACCTGGGCCACCAGCCTAAGCTGACTGAAGGCACTCCACGCCACTGATGCCGCCTGTGCCTTAAGCAACAGCAGTGGATCCAGGATAACCCTCAAACTACATCTAACGGATATGCAAGTTTACCTACTGATCTTAAAGTTCCCAATTTAGAATTTTATTGTCTAAAAAATGAAATGTAAAAATAAATGGAAATAGTTGTGAATGAACTATGCCCCAGATACTATGGGAGTTTTAAAAGAAACACTATCATTGCTGTTCTTTAAAATTTCAGTGCCTCATCAGAAGAAAGACTATTAGTGTTGACACAATAGACTTTAGATAAGCCTTCATAAAACAAACAGGCAGAAGCTTAACAGGAAAGCAAATAGATTTCCATACAACAGAACGCTACTCTTAAAACTTACCATTCTTAGTAAGATAGATATTTGTTCCTACAAAAGCACTCATAGAAGTAAAGCACAAGAAAGCCAAGGTGTCAAGTACATGCAATGGAATATAAAGGGGTATAGTTGAACTGTTATTGCTGAAAACTAAGATTCTATATAGAAGCTGAGTGGTTCCCTCAGCTCCAGGCACTGTTGACCCTTGCAAACAGAACACAGCATAAATGTGGACCACTGGACTGGCTCTGTCTGCAGATTATATCATTGCAAAATAGAAACAAAAAAGAGCTTGTCATACTGAAGTTCTCTTCTCTCAAGCTAGATTTTTATGTTAATAAAAATATTAAAACATTATTCATTTTAGTTCAATCTAAGCCTATTCTAAAATTTTAAACCATTTTGGTCTGACAAGCTTCTGCATCAGTAACCAACTATGTGCAGCTGCTACTGGCATACACAAGATTAAAATGCACAGGATTACTGCATAGCCTGTTCATATTACAGAAATGTAGTACCACATATCTTAATCATTAGAATCTACTTAGTCCATTGTTTGAATACATAAATAAATATTTCAGAATCATTTGGCACATTAGAGAAAAGAAGTCTACTTTCAGCAGCTAAGAAACATTTTATAGCTCTTGTTTTGGGTATCTGCATTCTGACTACTGAGACAAATCTGTGAGAAACATGAATGAAAGTGCATTCACACCAATTCATAATGTGAATTATTCAATTGGTGCACTTAATGACTGCTCCCTCATGGCAGGCATACACATAGCAGTTATGTTAATTTATTACAATTTATTTATTCATTCAATTTGTTAGCCACTTTTCATTATAAAATTATCCCAAAGCAGGGCACAGTACCAATAAAACACAAAAACATACATCCTATCAACAAACCACACAGAAAGACAGTAAACAGGTGATGGCACATACACCACGGGTGGAGAATTTGATCCCACTGACAGGGTAGATCCTCAGTTCCTCCATGGCCAGCTTTGACAGGTGGGTGGTCAAAGTTCAAAGAGGTCCACTATAATCAGCCCAATTCAAAAACCAAATCAAGGGTGTTCCCTATTTTACCTGTTGGGCCAAAAACATACTGAGGCAGCCCCATGGTTTTCATTATCACCATAAATTCCAGAGCCAGTCGTGACAAGGTGTCCATGGCATGGGTAGTGGAAGTCCCCAAGGACCACTGTCCTTGGATTCTACACCACCACCTCTGTAACCACCTCCACCAGCTCAGTTAGGGAGGTTGCTGGGCACTGGTGTAGGCAAGCACCCCAGCAACATTCCTGTTTCGTCCCTGTGACCCAACATCAGATACAAGCCCAAAAATCCTGTGCTGCCACACAACAGAGTGAAAGAGCAGAGGTTGCTATAGCTGAACTGGCCCAGCCTTGTCAACTGACCTTTCTCCCATCTCAAGAAGCAGGCATTTCAGGCAGCAGAGAGGCAGCGACCAAAACATCTTTCCAATATCTGGCACCACTGCCACCACCTTTTAGTAGCAAATATCAAGAAAAAAATGGTATTTCCCATTCTTAAGCTGAAGCTTCAAATTGATACACATCGCAGTAAACCACACGCCTAGGACGTTTCCTGACCTTCTGGATCAGGAAAGAAGGGAGCTCATGTTGCATGCATACAAAACAGTGAATGGGGAGTCAAGATAAGGAGGAACACAAACGCACCTCTCCTTTTCACATTAATGTGATGTGCATTTCTGAATAAAGGAGGAAAGCAAACAAAAATCTACATGAGACCAATGCTAGACAGAGACCTTGGAAAACAGTAAAATCATGAAAAGGTATATAGAAACAATAAATAGTATTCCTAAATGTCTTAAGGTTTCCCTTCCTTCCTACCCCTACTGTCAGAGAGAGATTTCAGATGGGTGGAAGGGGACAAATGTTTTGACAGTAGGAACTGGGAGAACACTGAAGGGGGCACTTGTAGCCAATCCCACAAACCAGAACACTATACTTTTAAGGTTAATTGTAGTACAGCCTTCACAGTACAGGCTTCCAAATCATTTGAGTTAATGGTCACACACTCCTCTCTTTTTGCTGTGCAGTGCTTGTTTGCTTACTCCTTCCTTCCTCCACTCCCTCCCAAGGAAGATACTGCTAGCCCTAACTGCCACTGGCATTTACAGTGCAGCACAACAGTGACCATGTGCACAGATCTTCATAAGAAACAGCTCTGTGCCATTTGCCATTCAAGAGCTCAGTCAAGGGCAAGTGCTACCAACTCCAAGAGAGCAGCCAAGTAGGAAACATCATGGCTGCATCGTCATCACCAGAGATATTTTGCACTCAACGTCCTGTTATATGAAACGTTGCTCTCCCAATGCCTTGGTCCCATTCCCTCATTTCCTCTCTCAACACTGTCACTCAGGTTGCCTCGTCCATAAGAAAAACACCTTCCTAACTTTTCGCATATAACCCACCCAGGGTCAGCATTCCCACTGCACCTTCCTTCATCCCCAAATAAAATGTCTGCTCCTTAAGAAGCACACATTTTGTAACAGGGGAGGAGTCATACGCTGCAAGCAGTGTGTCTATAATGAAAAGTTTTTACTGATTCTTCAAGATCAAGGGTAGCCAACATGGTGTCTTCTAGATGTTGCTGGACTACAATTCCCATCATCCCCGATATTAGCTGAGGCTAACAGGAGTTGTGGTCCAACAACAAATTCTGGAGGGCACCACTTTGGCTATCCCTGTTATAGATAATTTATTAATTAGTGGGCCATCTTATTATAAATATTAATTAAGGTTCCAGAACAACGGTGATAGGAATAACTCCGAGGCTGGAGCCCCCATCTACATTTACCATCAGATATTTTTTATTTTATTATACATGAGCGGTTTCAATAGCCTCACACATTTCTCTCTCTTAACTGGACATACCAGGGATTGAACCTGGGACTTGGTGCATACAAAGCATATACAGAGGTTCTGAGCTATGGCACCTCCTCAGATCTACATTCTGTTTCATATCATTCTGATGTTGCAATTATTTTGAACAAAACCAAGTACAGCTGTAAATCAGACACATCTGCCACTAACTATAGCCAAAAAATAAAACACCCAACCCTATGCCACTAACACCTATGAAAAAAACAAAGAGTTACAAAGCTGTCCCTTCCATCACCAGTTATATTGTAACTTAAAGCTCAGAAATAGTTCCATTTCCAAAATTATTACTCATCAAGCAAGAAACTGGAGCTCGACTCAGGGACGTGGGTTTTCCAGAAAAAATTGAAGACATTTTTCCCAATGCCCTAAAACAATTGGGATCTAATTTAACATGCCCGAAGTATGCATACTTCTGTTTTTAATGTACTCTCTTCACAAAGGAACTGATATTATGCATGTGGATATATTACCTCAAAAAAACTTAGTTACAACATTATAAATGTTCGGTCTGGCTGGTATTGTATCTAACCATAATGTTATTTATTAAGGGACAACATCCAGCACTGCACAAGCAGATATTATTTCCCCTTCCTCTCCAACACCTATGCACTCCCGAAATTGTGGGGGGGGAGAAGAAAAGGGAGACATCCCACTGCATCAAAACGCTGCTCAAAAAAAAAAATCTGAAGGGACATCAACTTGTCCCTCTGTTGCAAAAGTTTGTTGGTTGTGCCCAAGAGTGCCCCTGTAGGCTTTCTCCCTGTCTTCCACCTCCCCAGTTTTGTTTTAAGTTAATGGGTAGTTTTGTTCATCTTAATCACTTGTGGTGGGTGAAATAAAGTAGCGTAATCTCTTGAGATAGGCTTTGTGTCCTTAATTATTTACTTACAGTTGGTAGCTAGGTCAGGCTCCAAGTCTCCACCTCCCCATTTTTCCGCTGATGTTTCAAAAGTCAACATGTCCAAAACAACTAAATCCTACTCAGAGTAGACCCACTGAAATTAATGAACCTAAGTTAGTCATGTCTATAAATCTCAATGAGTCTTAGGACTAGCACCAACTACCACCGACACTTTGCACATTATGATAAAACACAATGTACATGTGAGCATAGTACAATAGCGAGGAATCCATTGCCATGTACCTCAAGAGAACCCACAAAGATATTAGAAACTTGAAAATGTCAGTAATGTGAACTTTTGTCTAGCATGAATACATGAAATGACAGTTTTCCAATAGTATTCCTGTAACACCACACTAAGTGGTGAGAAAGCCCATCACCACTTACTCTTATACTAATGGAGACATTTCAGCACTTACTTTTATACTTTCAACAAACCAAGTTTGTCCTTAGGGTGCACAAGACCCACCGATGTAGGGAAATAGCAATGCAATATTGTTATGGGGGTGGGGAGGTCTCAACAATCACTTTGTGCAATGATTCTGCTGGTGAGAGATATACTGGTACTGCTCTCGACCAATACAAATTGTAAATGGGAAACGCAAGTCCTTAAAAACATGCACAGCTGGCAGCCTAAATCAGGTGGGGTATGCTTATTTCTTCTCCCACTGCATCAAGCTGCTTTTAGTCCTTTAGGAGGGGAAGTCAATTTTCAATGTGTGACATGCCTGTATGCACACACACACACAGAAGAAAGAGCATATTTGATTCCCCTTCAGATTTCAAGGCAGTTCACCATACAAAAACATCAATAAAACCAAGGAACACCACAAAAAAGCAAAAATAAGTTGTTTACAAGTTCCCACATCAATACTGTGATCCACAGAATCAGCACATGACCTGCCCAGTTAAGAAGCCTGCCTTCCTGGCTACGAATCATAAATGAAAAAATATCACGAAAAACTACAGTTGAATGTGCATTACATGTAGCATGGTACACGCACATGTGCCATCATTATGTTCAAGCTACAGCAAGGGGCACATCCAGCCCACCAAAACATTTCTCCCCAGACCCACCAGCTCACAAGCAAGACACCAGCAGCATTACAACACAGGCCACTGGGAATATAGAACCTAACTTATATCGAGTCAGACCCTCGATACATCTAGCTCAGTATTGTCAACACAGGCAAGCAGTGGCTCTCCAGGGTTTCAGGCAGGAAATTTCTTTCACACCTACCTGGAGATGCTGGGGATAGAACCTGGGGCTTTCTGCATGCAACATGGGGGCTCTGCTACTGCACTATATCCCCTTCTCATTTAAAATCTCAGCAGCTCAGGTGCAACCTGAATTGCCTGCCCCAATCTACAGTTTCAACTGCAGCAGAATCGCTGCCAGTTAATTTAATGTTAGACACATACATGATCTCTAAGAAATAATAATAATTTTGCATCAAATGGAAGATAAAGCCTGCAACAGCTATTTCAACAAAAATGAAGGTCAGGAGAAAGTCAAAATTAACAAAAGGTAATGTCTTTATCTCAAAGCAACCCTTACCATCATCACAAAACCTTGGCTTTCCCTTTTACTTTTTATACACACACATTAACCATCAACCCCATTTTATTTAAAGACATTATGTGTTTTGTGAAAGGATACCCTTCAGTATCACAAATTTCAAAGAAAGGCAGCAGACTACAGTGAATACAAAGCTGTACTTCTGCATTAAAAGAGTAAGTTCTCTGTTTGGTTTTTTATTGTGCATTTTAAGAAATGTTCAGTCAACTGACTTTATGAAGCAAGCATTTTTCTGTATCATATAATCTATAAATTATGTGCTCCAAGCTCCAAATGCCCTACGGGTTTTGCAGCAATTTAAGCCATCCACTTCACAAATTTTACCAGTCGTGCTAGAAGTGGGCTTTGCAACCAAGTTTTTACTAGTTATTTTTTCACCCCAATGGCTGAACAAAGTTTTATACATTACTCCACTAATCCTCAAAAATCAAAACTGCTTTCCTATTTACATTCACCAAATGGGAAAAAATAGGATTTCAGTGCAAGAACTGCCCTCATATGACCATTTTAAAAAACTGCACTAAAGCCAGTAAATCTTTTATATCTGAAAGCAAGTATACCAAAGCTGGTTGAATGCTGTTCTTATTACAGTTGACTTTCAGCAGAGTTTGATGTTTTCTTACCCTTCACTATTTCTGCATTTATCATCTAAGCAAAATGTACACTCCCCTGACCTCGTACCATTTCTAAAGAAGCAAGCCACACTCTTATCCCACAGAACAACATCACAGCATGGTATATTATTTATTATTGCGTCTATATCCATTCCTCCAAGGAGCTCCAAGGGCCTCTCCATTTTATCCTCACAACAATCCTGTGAGGCAAGTTAGGCTGAGAGGCAGTGGCTGGTCCAAGGTCAGCCAGTGACTTTCATGGCCGAGTGGGGTTTTGAACCCTGGTCTCCCAGGTCCTAGTCCAACACTCTTAACCATTTCATCAGACTGGGTCTCTATGTGCAACGCAGTGGTCTGATCCACATGGCATGCTGAGCCAAACACACACACGTGAGCACGCAGACAAGGGGAGAGATCGGGATTGTGGCTGCTTCACTCCTCTTTGGTTGTTTTGCTGCTGAACCACACAGAGGAAAGCCATGGCTTGGTTTGGCATATTGTCCAACCCAGACTTATGATTTAGCTCTCTCTGGACTAACCATGAGCTGTAAACAAGGTTTGTTCTTTTTGTCTGTGCTAAACCCTACAGTTAATCTCTAAGCAATTAAAGCCTTCTGCCGGATATGTTTATTTTATTTATTTATTTATTTATTTATATCTCGCCCTTCCTCCCAGCAGGAGCCCAGGGAGGCAAACAGAAGCACTAAAAACACTTTAAAACATCATAAAAACAGACCTTAAAATACATTAAAACAAAATGTTAAAAACATTTTTAAAAAAGCTTTAAAAACATTTTTTAAAGGGTTAAAAACAGTATTTTAAAAAAACATATTAACAAGCAATGTTGAGATAACAGGACACTTTTCTAAATTCTCAAATATGTTTGCCCAGTAACAATCAGCCCTACTTTGGCCTATCAATCATGGGCACTTCACTTCTGCTTGTTGCTTTGTGTGTGTGTTGAGGGGTGGGGACTGGGCCAAGTAAAGCACAAAGGAGCAGCACTGGAATAAGAATGGAAGACAAAATTGTGCTGTGCAAAGGCTCCTCTATCCTCATATTTGACAGAAGTAGACAAAATTTACAAGCATAGTAGCCCCTCATGAATGGTTAAAGACTGCCAAATTTCAGACCCCTACATTCCCATACTTAGGTTGCAGTCCTATACCTACTTAGTTGGTAGATCCACACACAAACACACACACACACTGAACCCAAGGAGACTTACTTCTCATTAAATTGGATTGTGTTGTTAACCTTGTAACCCGCCACAGGTGTAGGTGTTAAGAAAGATCCTCTATGAAAATTTTTTAAAGTTATTTCCTTTATATAGGCAAGATATTTACTGTAAATAATACTCTTATTGAGTTATAAATTAATATGCTTTAGTGGGCAGATTTGCACCATTGTTTAGGAAACATGAAGTAGTATCAACAGGAAATTTTACATGAATCAAGGATTTATATCAGCCCTTTTTCTTGCTGATATAAATCATTTATTTGAATCACCTTGATTAAATCAACCCACCCTGCAGGCTAGCCACCCCTGCTTTAGTATAAGAAAATTAGAATTTCAGAAAACAATCAGTTTAAGTGTACATGAGTGAACAATCCCTAATCTTGAAGCAGCAGCATTTTGAGGCATTTTCCACCAGTTAATCATGTAAACAAGCAGAATTATGAGACTGAGGACATACGTCCATACAGGATTCAAGATGGGAAATGATTTATCACTTCTAGTGCCTATCAAACTGATCTCTCAAAGACTACAGGATTAGTCATTCAAAATTTGAAATTCTAAAGAAAACGACTGAGTCATATTTATTAAAAGCATTAGTTAAAATAAAAAGAATTCTGGATCTGGGCAAAAATACAAGGTAACACCCAGGTACAGTGCAGGCCCACAATCATTCATTTTTGTGTTTGCCTCTAGCAAAAGCCAGTCATAGTGATTTGTAACAAGACCAACAGCCCACAGCACTTAACTGCAGGCTACAGAATAATCAGAGCAGCACAGAGATACATAATCCACCCACAGTCTTAATCTTTATCAGCAACACTGGCATTTTTCCAAGAGACAGGTGGCATGCAAAAGGGCATGAAGTCCAAGCACACACAAAAACACTCCGAAATTTGTTCATCAAATAAAAAAGAGTGAGGAAAGCCCTGGATTGGAAGGACAACTATTGTATTCCCAGAAACTGCCATTCTAACACCAGAATCTCATTTGTTGACTTTCACCAACCAGATGATCTTCAAACTGATTGTGTACAGCCCCTTTTCTTATTTGGCATAATTCAGGCTGCAATCCTAAACACATACCTGAACTCAATGGGGCTTACTTATGAGTAGACAACAATAGGACTGCACTGCCATTCTACTTTCAATATTCAAATTGTGCAATTGGGACATTTGAAGTTCATTGTCCTATAAGAGAAAGTCCTAATCTATAAAAATGAAGTTTGCATGTCTCCTTAATAGTAGAAAATGTTATCTATTAAGAACTCTTAATAATTTGGCTGCTACCACTACAAATAAGGCAGCATTTTAAAATGTATTTTTCCAGATATAAAGGAGAACTCATTCAGCTGTGTAGACTAATAAACAATTTTGAATAACTCAACTGAAGCTGGTAGAGTCTGACTTGCTTTTTGCACAAGAAACCTGCTGCCGCCTAGAAAATCTGCCTCTTCATGACTACCACCCAAGGACATCCCTCATTGCAATGATGGGAAGGCGGAAGTAGAATAGATTTTTAAAAAACAAAAATGTAAATTCTTAGTTTCCCTTAAATGATAGGCTAAATATTAAAATAGTGTGTGTGCAAAGCACATTGGTCTATGGCTGTATTTAGGACATAGCCTAGTAGCCATAGGCAATCTGGAATTCCATGCAAGTCACCGAGAAAGCGGGCAGAGGAGGAATGGAGGATTCTTTCCCTTCTCCGCACCTAGCAGAGCAACACAGCTCTCAGTCACTTCTCTGCTAGCAATCTTGTAGCCGGAGGGGGGGGGAGGGGAACAGAGCTTATTTGCATGGCTGTGTGAGCCCTACAGATAACCTGTAAAACTGAATCAATGCCTTCTACTACCAGATATGTTGAGATATAATTCTCTCTGTAAATGAACTAATCTGATCATTTCTCAAATATATGTTTACACACTGACTACCAAACAGAGGCATTTCATGTACACCTGATGAATATATATACTGTTTTGGTCTGCCCAGTAAAATCAGCCCTGCTTTGACTTATCAATCATGGGCACTTTGTGTTGATTTGCTACTTTTCTGTGAGGGTTGGCCAAGTGAACCAGGAAGGAGCAACACTGCAAAGAAGAATGAAAGACAAAAATTATGCAGGTTCTTCTATTGCCTCACAGAGGCAGCAGTCCTATACCCACTTTCTTGGAGGAAAGCCCCACTGAACTCAAGGACACATCTCAGTATGCATATATAGGACTGAGGCATCAACCTTGAAAATTGGGTGCTGGTCATAAGACAGATGCTATATGGGTATATTTTAAATATATTCCCTCTATAGGTAAAAAAAAAAAAAAGGAAAGCATATACTGTGTGACTAAGAGATGCAAGGTTGCTTCTAAAACAGAAACACTGTAAATAATACTCAATGTAGTTATAAACTAATACGGCTTTAGTGGTCAGACTTGCACCATTTTTATTTTTGTTAGGAACAATATGATGTAGTATCAATGAAAACTTTAACCTAATCCACCAGTATGTGAGGCTGCCTTTTAAAATGGTCCAGAAACTAGGGGTGAGTACAGACCATAAGATACTATTTGGACCTCTGGAAAAACAGGCCGATTTGGTAGCTGCACAATTCAAGACCAAAAATGAATTTCAATTCAGAAAATCCAGAACTTCATGTCTGTCCATTCACTAGTATGGGGACGTCAAAAACAGCTGTAACATTTTTTTAGCTGACAGAATTGGATGAAATTTGCATTGTAGACCATCCAGAGTGGATAACACCTGGAGAATTCCAGACAGATTTTTTATGCTAGGTACCATTAAGGTTTTTGTTTTGTTTTTAAAGCTCTCTAATTTTTCTTTTATTTCTTTTGCAGAAGTAGATGAAGTTTCAAGGCATGGCAGCCCCTTC
This sequence comes from Rhineura floridana, assembly GCF_030035675.1. Lineage (NCBI taxonomy): Eukaryota > Metazoa > Chordata > Lepidosauria > Squamata > Rhineuridae > Rhineura > Rhineura floridana. The sequence goes on along the minus strand of NC_084498.1, from coordinate 22,206,079 downwards.
TAAGGAGACAACTACTGTGAATCAGAAGTATATCTGTCGTGATTTTCCTACATGCTAACTTTACAGTTTTGGTGTAGTTAAAAAAGGATTTACTTATTCCCTTTTATTATTTTGTGGGCAATTTTTATGAAAATAGCATGCCTTAGAGAAGTGCCTCTAGGCAAAAAACCTGCCAAAAAGAATAGACGCAGTAGATTTTGTGCTAGGCACCTTTACAGTTTATTTTAGGGGGTGGGGAGAACTAAAAGGATTCAATTCCCTCCCTGTGGTTTTGTGGCCAGCAACCTTAGCATGAAAATGGCACACTTTGTAGAGAGGACCCTAGAAATGCAGCCTACTAAATACCAGAATAGATGAGGCTAAGGAGTTATGCATTTTAAAAAACAGCTTCAGGCTTGTGTTCTATTCAATTAGTACTACAAGTCAAAGAAACTCTGAATGCAAAGCAGATTTGACAGAGGTGTATGTGTGGGCATGTGGCAGAAGTCAACAGGACTTGAACATCCAGCATTTTCCAAGCAAACGCCACTAAAAGAACTAGTAAAGAGCACAGAATTGACAACAGCAAAGTGATACATTACTTCAACATTCTTCCCTGTATCACTGTGATTGGAGAGCCAAAGCAAAATTATTCCCTCCAATTAGGAAAGTTCTCCCCTCTCCCACCCTGTTTTCCTTAAATGGCAGGCTTGGAGCAAAACAAAAAAGAAAGTTTTGGCAGACACAACATCTGCAGTGTTTTTTCAATGTCTACATTTCCTAAACGTCCCAAATCAATTCAGAGAACCCTGCTTCACATGAGGTGCTTCAGAGAAACCCCAGTTTTGCTTGGAAAAGTCCCAAACCTTCCCAGTGGCCCCAGTCCAGGCCTAATTTATACTTTTAAATAATCCTTTTAATGTTTGAGCTATGCTTCACATTATAATCTGAGCGCTACAGTAGGGTTCCATCTGCAGTTGGTTCTCCAGGCAGGAATGTAACCATCACAAAGGTGTGCCCTCAACCTCCATATCAAAAAGCCTAACCAGAAGCAAACCACAATTGATGGTACTGAAGCAGTGAAGAAGTTCAGGAGAAATTTGTATTGTTTCACTTGCCCTGTCCCTCTCCTGGCAGCAACATGTCATCCGTTTGGGTAAGCAAGGCAAACAGGCCTGAAATCAGACTGATAATTTATCTAGACGGATTTCAATCTTGTTTGTGTGTGATGTTGTCTGTGTCTTTTTTAACTGTTTTAATGGTTTTAAAACTGTTGCAACTCACCCTGGGACCTTTGGATGAAGGAAGGGTAATACATTTAAGTTATTATTATTCACGAATCCCTGGAGTTCCACAGTAACCACACATTCAAGCACATCACCTGGAAAAGTAGCAAATGCCTCTTCTCACAGAAAATCTTTTTCCAGCCTAAAATAAGAGATTTACATGACAGAAGTGGCCCCAAATCTAGAGAAAGTCCTTCCACTTAGACACTGTGGCACTGAAAGACGTCCTTGCAGGAGAGCTCATGGAACAACAGTAATTATATACATTCTCCTTCTGCTCATGGTTCTGTGGATCCAAGCCAGTCTGTTCAAACTGATCATATTTTAAAGAGACTGCAAAAGGAGGTGTGGGTTTTCTCATGTTGTGTGCCGCCTACACAGAAACACCCCTCTTCTCCCCCCCCCCACACACAGAGAGAGAGAGAGAGAGAGAGAGAGAGAGAGAGAGAGAGAGAGAGAGAGGGGGGGGGGAGGGAGGGAGGGAGAGAGAGAGAGGGGGGGGGAGGGAGGGAGAGAGAGAGAGAGAGGGAGGGAGGGAGAGAGAGAGGGAGGGAGGGAGAGAGAGAGGGAGAGAGGGAGGGAGAGAGGGAGAGAGAGAGGGAGGGAGAGAGAGGGAGAGAGAGGGAGGGAGAGAGAGGGAGAGAGAGGGAGAGAGAGGGAGGGAGAGGGAGAGGGAGAGGGAGAGGGAGAGAGAACATGAAGGATTTGCTCTGGACCCCTACAAGACATTGTCTGTTTCCCTATCGGAGTCCAGGAAGTGAATCTTAGCCCCAGAACAAGCAGAAACCATGTTTCAGAATCTGCTAAAGTATCAGCGTACTAGACAAAGTGTTTTCAGTGCCTGTTAACATTAAAATGCTTGCCTGTAAGTCAAAGTATTTGTTAAGGTGTTTGGCAAAATTACAAATAATTTGTCAGTGCTCTATGCATGTTTGCAAGTGTACTTAATTTCAAAACAGTTGCCAAATTTGTAGCAAGGACTGGAGTGACAGGCAAAGGGCATGAAAACTAAAAGTAGACTATCCACAAGGAACAACCACCAAATAGAACTTTGCAGGGAAGTAGTAGGCATTAAACTTTCATGCATAACTATTGGAAGCATTTGAAGAGTCATTAAAACACAACTGAAATGTTTCCAAACTTTACTCAGAACTCACTGAATGCTAAAGCTTTGTACCATGTAAACAGATTTCACATTAACACAGCCAACTCATCAAAGAACCACTTAGAAAAAGCTGTAGGATTTTGAAGCTAACCAAAACTCTGGCAACCAATACATTGTCAAGTTTAGTTACCGTTTTAGTTTTTTAAATTATTGTATGCAGTGTATACTGATGTTTCTAACATAACTCACTTTGAATTTTATTCTTAGAGAAACATAAAAATAGAACTATCCATGAATACTATAAGCTACCAAAGTATTTCAGAGACTAAATCCATTAAATTATATGAATACCGGAATTCTGCAAGAAGGGCTCTGAGCAGTTCAAATTCTATAAAAGCTTTATTTGCTCCATCTGAACTGCAAAAAAGTGTCTTTAGGAGCATTTTTCCCCCTCTAGATACAATGGACTGAGGAAAAAACAAATAGTTAAAGCAACAGCTTATTATGCAATGCAAACCAGTGCCTTGACTAGGAATCCATCAATGCATTTACCCTTGATACAAAAGCAACTGTCCCTCCTAAATTCTACAGATGTGAGGAGGCAGGAAGCTGGGAATGCTGTTCTAATGGAGAGTCAAATTATCTTTACTAACTAGACCTAGCAGAGTCCTGAATCTGGTTTTACCAGAAACACTAAGGAAAGACTATAGCCCAAAATTACAGCTTTTCCACACCCTGGGGACAGAGTTTCAATTATCTAGCTTGAAAAACTGCACCTGAGAAATATATTCTAGCCCACAAAGTCATACCATGAAAAAACTATACATCTCTAAGAGAGAATCACAGAGTTGGAGGGGACTTTGTAGGCCATAAGCTTGTTGCAGTAGGTCACAGGACTCCTACTTGAAAAATATATCATTCTTTATTCAGTGTTGAAATGAAATGTTTAGACAACATATTGAAACAGACAACATACTGGCCAAATTCCACTCTTTCTCCACATTTTGAGTTATGTACCCAAAAATGTAAACGTATAATACTTAAGTTTCTAATACAAACACGTGGTAAATTTGCAATGAGGTGGAAAATAATCTTAAAGGGAGAAACAGAAGCAATTAAATAAAAAGCAGCTAAAAGTTTTTCAACATTCATGTGTTTATTAACCTGAGTTATTACACATAACTTCATTCAGACAGATGAAACTGATATCCGTTTTTGAAAGGCATAGAAGGTTGCTGCAGTATCATGTGAAATTGAGCTTCTCAGCTAGCACTAAGTAATAGTTGTCCATCAAGATCAGCCAGAATTTGTCGACCCCAGCCTTGCCATTTGACCCAACTTGGATTTAAAGAAATCAGCGAAGACTCAAGAGGACAATTACTTCAATTTAAGGTGCAAGCCCTGCCCTAGCTAGAAACATATTTAAGATTTCTTGACATCCTGGTGACCAGGATCATTTTCCAATCCAGACAAAGAGAGAAGCCAGAGGCAGAATATGTTCCTTCTATTAAGCATTTTTAAAAAATAGCATTTGAACCAGTATACAACTTAAAGCCATGTTATACTCACACTGGTGTGCATACTGGGGAGAGGTAGGAATGTGTGCCAGGGCTGTGGAGTTGGAGTCGTGGAGTCGGAGTCGTGAAGTCGGAGTCAGGAGCAATTTTGGGTGGAGTCGGAGTCGGTAGAAATGTATCGACTCTGACTTCCAAATAAATTTTGACAAGAAGCAATTTTGGGTGAAGTCGGAGTTGGACAGTAGAAAAATAGAGGAGTTGGAGTTGGAGTCGGAGTCGGACAGCGGAAAAATAGAGGAGTCAGAGTCGAAGGTTTGGCATACTGACTCCACAGCCCTGATGTGTGCATCTCCCACTATACATACAAAGTGATACATCATGCAGGCGATACATGCAGATGCCCAATTTATGAAAAGCCTCTTTTTGTGAGGGAGAAAGACTACATAAATTGCATATCACTAGAATTGCATACTACACAGTGAGAAGAAAGCCATAGCTCAGCAGAAGAGCATATGCTTTGTATGCAAAGGTCCCAGGATCAATCCTGGGCTCCACTTAAAAGATTCTCATTTACAATCCTGCAGAGCTGCTGCCAGTTAGTGGAAACAATACTGAGATAGACAGTACTGACTTGGTATGAGGCAGCTTCCTATGCTCCTTTAGGATTTCCAGATGGTGAAAACATGACTTGCCTCCATTTCAGTTTTAAGAGGATGGAAAGAAAGGATGGAAAGATGGGCTGTGTGGGTTGGGGGATAGCTTCTACTTTGTTGTTTAGTATTATTGCTTCTTTTTTGATGTTTATATACTTTTATGTCTGATGTTTATATGCCTTTATTTTGTACGTCGCTCAGAGTGGCTGGGTTTCCAGCCAGATGAGCGACTAATAAATCGAATAAAATAAAAAAAGGTCTCTAATCATTTGTTCATTAATCAGGTACCTGAGACTGATTAAAAACCTTTTAATTGATTAAAAAGGTGTCCCAGATTAATCAGGCAGCAGATTTAAACCATGGACACCAGGCACCACCTTGGAAAAAATATTCTTGATCCAACCATACACAGGAGGACGTGCCTTTTCTAAAATGGGGCCTGCTATAATGAAAATTGCATGTATCATCTAAACGACAAAAGAATGATTCCCCCCAGTTGTTTTATCATATGCAAATATATGCATATCATATGCAAATATATGCAGGTTTCTTTTAAATCTAGGTACCGATCTACTAAAAAGTAATTTTTAAAACCAACCTTTCTCTTCATTATTCCATTTGTGCAAGGGCTTAGCCAAATCAAGGGCCAGCCATTCCTCGGATGAAATCCATCTCCCCCAACCTGGTGTCCACCAGATGTTGCTGGAACTCCAGTTCCCATCAACCCCAGCCACCATCAGGGATGATGAGATTTTGAAAGCTGTCTTATACCTAGTCAGACCACTGATGCATCTAGCTCATTATTGTGAAGAGTGACTGACAACTGCTCTCCAGAATTTCAAGCAGGAGTCTCTCTCAGACCTACTAGGAAATGCTGGGGATTGAACCTGGGGGCTTCTGCACATGAGGCACATTCTCTACAGCCCTTCCCCATTAGCATTACAGTGTTGCCTGCAAGTTTGGCTTAACCTTACATGCAACAGCTTTCTCTTCATCTTTGAAATGTAGCTATGATGGAAGAAAATAACCACTTCATGTAAAACTAAGGAGCCAGTTCTGTACATTGGGTACATTCACATTTTTCCACCCTTTTGCTATACAGACTTACTCAAATACTTTCTACTAGTAATTTGAATATTCACTGTTAAATGGCGTTGGTCGGTGAATTTTTAAAATTATCAGAGAGTATACTACAAATGTGAATCATATCTAGATATTCTAGTTCTGCATGAAGTTAACAGCAGTGATACACAATTAACTCTGCTGTCATCAAAGTGCTTTTTAAAAAAATGTTTCCTCCCATTTCTGCACCCACACTTTCAGAGAAGGGCTGCCAAGTGCCTCAGTACTTGATCTTCTGAGAATTCCCTACACCTCTGCTCTCTTACAATTTTTAGGCATTTGCAAGTAGCAAGGCAGCTTGTTATTACACAACTTTTAGGAGAAAGGAAAATGTATTTTCTTGAACAATGCTTTTTGCAAACAATTGAAATTATCTCATCATGCAGTGCCGCATAATCTCCAAGTTTAGCAGAAATACTATAAAAATGCAAGCACATACATGAACATTAGAGCCTGTCTACACTAGCATATCAATCTAACACAGACTAAGTGCTTGACTGTGAACTCAAATCCCAATGGTTTCCATGCATAATGCCAAACAGACAAATCCAACATGTGTTACTGCTGGGCTGTGCCCAATTATGCATTTTGAGACTAGAGAGCCTTTTTGGCTTAGGGCGGTATATAAATTAAATTAAATAAATAAATAAATAAAATCCATCTAATGAACTGACCTACAAGACATCAACGCTACAGAACTGCAGTAAGAATACTTTCAATAACCCTTGGGAAGGGGAAAAAAGTATGCTCTGTTGCACTGGCCATGATCCAGCAGATGGCTCTGATGTGTAGTTAGGACTGCATTTTCCAAAGAAAAAAAGAACTAAGCAACTTTCCAGCATGCATTTCTAGAATTTCCCAATTCAGAAAAAATACATTATTTTATCTAGTAATTAGTTCAGAGTATGGGCCACATCCAACTAATTTGATACAAAAGAACCTGAGAACTGTTTTGCCACAGGCTAACAATATATGTATCAGAAAGGCGGGGGGAGAGACTTCAGGGCTGTTGCATCTTTTTTTAAAAAAAAAAAAGTAGAGATGCAACCAAATGTAACATAATCTAACAACCAGAACCAGACGCAAAAGACATTAGTTAGAATTTAGGAAGAAGGAAGGAAGGAAGGAAGGAAGGAAAGAAGGAAGGAAAGAAGGAAGGAAGGAAGGAAGGAAGGAAGGAAGGAAGGAAGGAAGGAAGGAAGGAAGGAAGGAAGGAAGGAAGGAAGGAAGGAAGGAAGGAAGGAAGGAAGGAAGGAAGGAAGGAAGGAAGGAAGGTTATCTCTGAGCACATTCTGAGCCTAGGAGTGTGTTTTCAGCAGCTGCACTGAAATGAGCTCAGTCATTTCACACTCCTGGTTAGCTTTCTTCATTTCATCTGCCTAACTTGAGGTGGCAAAAGTTGTTTTGTTGGTGCTATTGTTAAGCAATCTGGAGTCAGAAATCCTTGCCAATCTGGAAATCAGCCAGAAATCTACCAGTAACTTCTGATCTCCCTTCTGCCCATCATATACATATATTATATACTTTACACACAGTGCCCCTCTCTTCTAGACAGTAAAAGTGCTCAAAGCTATCACCATAAAGGGAGGAGAGAGAGATCAGATCAGGAAACAAGACCAGGAAGTGCTGTGATTGAAAGAATGACATAAGGGAACTTGGGGCTATTCAAAAGCTGTGTCCTAGGGGAATTCCGCTAGGCTAAGACAAGGAGCACATAGATGAGCATACTGACAAACAAGATTTTTAAAACCCTTCAAGAATCTAATCTATAAGCCTCCTCCTAAAAATAGAATGTGTATATACTATTCACTGGAGGGGCAATAATGCCATCAGAACAAAACTGCTACTGAATGGCATCACTGTATTTTATTGTACTACAATTTAAATTCTATGGAACGGAAACTGTAATACAATTAAATACGATACAAGGAATAAAAGCAATAAAAATACGATTAAAAGTCACACAGCACCTAGCACAGTGCATTACCATTGCCACAACAGGTAGAAAAATCATTGTGACACGCCAAGCCAATCAGCAATTTTTAAGTAGTCCGTGGGAAAAGAAGTTGGGAAACCAGTGCCATATCAGCCCTTCGTACAAAAACCTATCTCAGCACATGGATTGTATGTACATTATTACAACATATAAATTTATTAACCCCCACTGTGTTTCATTAGAAAACTTTCCAAAAAACTATTCCAATGTTGATTTTTATCAGAAGCCCACACCTCTAGCACACACACAGCAATTCCCACATACAACATTTTTCAATCTTTGTAAAAAGTTGCTTGGGAATTGAAAAAAAGATAGAGAAAAATGATAGTGATCATGTATATACATCAAATGCATGTATGTGCATTAGTGTTGTTCCTGGAATACCAATGGATTATGGCCAATATCTTAAAAACAAACCACTATTATTCTGTGAAATCCTATTAGTTACAGAGACTCTTAAGAAACCACCAAACATCAATGAGTGGCAGTGCTACAGGACTGCCACATACTGCAAAATTTAATCCATAATTAGTTTAGCTCAAATTAAATCCTACTTTACTAGTACAAAATCTAGAGATGATTTCAGATAAAAGCTACAGAGTCCTTGAACCCTAAGATTTCATTCCAAACAAGTCCAAGTTATGAAAGCAAATGCCCAATGAAAATCTCTTCCATCATGCACTCTTCATTAAATATCTGGAAAATGCTGCCTTGTCTAAAGGTTCCTAGTAAAATGACTGAGTTCTCATTTACTCAGCTGAGTCAAAATGTTGTAGCACGATGTTTTCAGAGGTCAACACACATCAGGAATGCAGGAACCAAACAAATTTGACACTAGCAATATGATACTTGCGCTCACTGATAGTATCATAGTCTCACAATTCTTCTGGCTCAGAATGTCTTATTCATGTGCCCAAAAGAATTTAACAGTGCCAGGAGGGGCAGGGCAACAAGACAAGGTGAGAGATGCAAGATAAGAAGTTTGTTAGATTGCTTCTCTCTGCCTCCTTCGGGTTTTCAAGTCATGTATTAATGTACCTTGTCTTCCAAAGGAGAATGAAACAGAACTGCAGCCATTCGAACATGCAAAAACAGAAGCAAGGCCAGCAACTCAGCAAGAAGTATGTAAATCTTTACCTAATCTCACTCAGAATAGTTTTCATAAAACTGCCACTTATCGGCAAGGCGAGCTCTCAGTAAGCTCAACCAGCACAGAACCCAATGGATCATATATCTCAAGTTACTATGGAACAGATGGATATGCAACAGAAGATGTTACCTATCCAGGTGCCTGCTCCAGACCTCCTGGGGACTCTCCTGGGATCCATCCCCACTAGATCACTGGCGACTCTTGTGCTAAAGAGGAAGACTGCTCTATTCTTCACTTCACCTTGCGCAAGGAGGGTGTGCACCTTCCCCCCCCAGAAGCCCGAGTCAATTTCTCTAACAGCATCACCAGGCACCTGTGAAAGTTCATGAGGAAACTCAACATTGCCAGCTCCTACACAGGTGTGTTCAGGGTCTCAGAGGGTCTTAGACCCCTTACTTTTTTTGGAGCAGAGTCTCAGCAGGGTCCCTATGTCTCCAGCACCCTAATCAGCATAAAGGGGAGTGTGTTAGCCACTGAGAAGAGTCTTCTAACATGTTCCCTTGTCCTTTCCCACTGATTGTAGCCAATCAGAATGAAAAGGGAGTGAGTCAGCCACTGAGAAGACTCTTCTCAGTAGTTAACACTCCTGGGGACATCTGCTGCTGTGAGAGAAGGCATCAACAAGGATCTCATTCTCAGCCCAGCAGCAAAAATAAGGGGGAGGGGCATAGCTGTAACTATCATGGACCCTGCACTTCTGAATCTGCCACTACACTATTGCTCCTATATGGGCATTTGCACTCTCACCAGGAAGAGCAATCTGAAGTGTGGCCACAAAACCTTCATAGAAAAGGACTGCTGTGAAATAGTCCTGCCAACTAAGCTACCAAAACTCACAGGATATTTTGTTTGCATTAGGTATCATCAGGTAATTCATATAATGAATTATTATTCATAGGCTAACGACTACATCCACAGTAAAAGACAGACTTTGTTAAACTATAACAGTGACATCACCTATGCTTTGGAATTCCCTGTCTATAAACATTAGACAGGCACCCTCTTTATATTGTTTTAGATGCCTTCTAAAAAAATTTCAGCAAGCCTATCTGGGCATATAATTTAGTTATGCTTTTAAATTTTCAATAATGTGTATTACTGATCATTGTTTCTAGGGATTTTTAATTAAGCTGTGTATACATCCTTCCAAATAAAATAAATATGTCAAAATTGACAGGGGTGGGAGGAGAAAGTAACAAATTGGCATTCCCCCTCCTTGTCTCAGCAAGACATGAAGCAAATATTTGTTTCTGCCCCACCTTTAATTCAGTCATAAAGGGAGAAGAAAAGAAGAAGTGTTCTCCCCCATCCATAGAAACACTAGAAATTCACAGTTGGAAGAGAAATCCAAATAGAAAGCAACACTATCAAAATAAAGATGTAATTCTTATAGGACAGGAAACAGCCTTACACCAGATCGGATCACTGATCCAACTAGTTCAGTATTGTTTATTCTGACCGTCAGCTGCTTTCCAGGACCTCAGACAGGGGTCTTTCCCAGCTCTGTCTGGAAATGCCAGGGATTGAATCTGCCACCTTCTAAATGCAAAGCATATGCTCTGCTCACTAAGCTACAGCCCTTCAGCTGGTAGGAGGGAACTGTGCCCAAGCTCTTACCTCAAACATTCTTCACTACTCATGAGAAGCAAGATGCTTTTTCATTCCTTAAAGCAGCCTTCACCAATACCCCTAAAGCAGCCTTCATCTACCTGGTACCCTCCAGATGTTTTGAACTACATCCCCTATCAGCCTCAGCCAGCACAGCTGCATGATGCTGGAGCTGATGGGAGCACAATCATCATGGCTGGTGCTGACGGGAATTGTTGTCCAAAACGTCTTGAGGACACCAGATTGGTGAAGGGTTCCCTAAAGAAACACACAAATGCTAAGGGGAGTCAGAGAAAAGGCTGGCCATTACCCATCAAATGTTTGTCTCCTTCAGAGGTCCACTTGGCTCTATGCTCCTAGCCTGCAATTAATTTTTGACAGGACCCCTATTCTGAGTTGGAAGAACAGCTGAACAGCCGCCACCAACACCACCAAATGCAAAAAATAAAAGCCTCATATTCCCCGTTTCCAGGGTAGACATTATTTCAAAGCCCTCCCCACCTAATATGTACCTCAGCAACTCATTCTCAGATACAAGCAAAGGGCTCTTAACACCTTTTACTACAGCATATAATATTTCAGATTTAATCGATTTATCATGCCTTAAGGTTATCAGAAGAAATGAAGTTTAAAGAGGTTGGCAGCTTAGATTCTGATGTAAGTAAATAGTCAATAAACTGTCTTTACTCATGCAAGAAATGTCTGCAGTACTAAATTCCATAGATACCAACACAATGTAGATCGTATGGTTTCAAGATTATATCCTCAAACTAATTTAACTGAACTCATTTTCAACAGTTACCAAGCAGTGACCAAAGGTACAAAAATGACAAGTCACTTGCTACATCAAACTGTTTCCTACCAAACAAAGGAGGTATAGGTGGCCATGGTGCAGAGTTAGGATTGTTAAATCTCACTGATCAACAAGATATAAGTTGCATGTAATCAGGATAGCTACAGACTGAAAGAGTTATCAGACAAGAACAGCTCTAATGAAATAAAAGCAGCAGACACTATCTGAAAGCTTTTAACAAGAGCATGCTCCATCAATATGTTTTACACAGCATATCACTGAAGTATAAGGAATCAATGGAAATATCTGCATTTCATTCGACACACGACCATGATGTCATATAACCCACAAAGCTATTGAGTTTTTAAAGCCAAAGCAAGCAGTGAAATGCCCAAAGGGTGTGTTGGTATTGGCCGTTTAGCAACATATACTACTGATGATAATGCTATGTATCTAGAAGTGGAAAGCAGAATGTAAAAAAATCACTCATACCATGTCAGTCATACGTCGCTTGAGATTACAATCAGCATATGAAAAAAGCACTGACCAGTAGAAAGAGGGGGAAATCCCAGTATAGTCTTAGGCTCCATTAGCACTATGTATTTAAAGCACTTGTCTTCCCCGAAAGAATCCTGGGAATTGTGGTTCGTTAAGGGTGCTGAGAGTTGTTAGTATTCCCCTCACAGAGCTATAGTGCCTAGAGTCCACTAGAAAGAGGATTGGTTGTTAAACCTCTCTGGAAACAGCAGCTCTGTGAGGAGAACAAGGGTCTACTAACAACTCTCAGCACCCTTAAAACACTACAATTTCCAGGATTCTTTGGGAGAAGCCATGGCTGATTACAGTGCAGTTGGGCTTTAATTGGGATTCTTATTAGGAAAAGATTGCTTCCTCAAGTTTGTGTCTTTTTGTGCACATTTATTTAATACACAAAAATCAATACATTAAAAATACTGATAATCAAGTCCTAAAAATTCCAAGCATATCATCATTCCGGTTCATATTCCTAGAAACAGGCTCTTTTTAGAGTATTCACTTTTAAAGCTGTTGCTTGGACAAAATACCATGTTTTAAGAACTGCTTAGTAATAAACAGATAAAATCACTATTCTACTAAAGTTAATCACCTAACTCCCAATGGAGTTAGAGTGGATGACTTGCTGGCCACAATCCAGTGTCCCAAACAGAGAGAGTCCCATTTGTTAGTAATGGGAAATGTATTTTCTATTACAAACCTGTGGTATTTAGAAATCAATCTAGCAATGAGGATTTTTTATTATTATTATACAATTCTAAGTAGCTTTAACCTTTATAAAGCTTAGCTTTCAGGTAAATGCTAAGTTCTTCTGATCTCATTCTTTAAAAAAAAAAGCAAACATTTAGAAAGCACTTCATACTTTTCATTGTTAACAACACCGTAAGTAATGTATTGAAACCCGTTATTATACACAATGAGTTCCTTGCTATCGTTATGTTATAAAAACATTCACTCACACACAAACGTAATAGAACAGAAATTAGAAGGATATAAAAGTTTGGATATTCTCTGCTCAAGTTAAGAGTGCATTACTGTTTTCTCCCCCCACAGTGGCAGAAACCATTTGCTTGCTTGTACAGAAACCCCTCAGAATTAGCAACTGCAGAATGATTGTTCTTTATTTCCATATGCTCAATATCTTTTCAACTAAAAAAAACTTTACCAAGGTTAAGAGACAAAGATTGCTTTGTATAATGTGGGTAAAATTCCTGTAAAACAAAAAAGCTTAAACCTGCAACCCTATGCATACTTAGTTAAGAGAATGGTCCAGTGTGCTCAGTGAGACTTGCTTCTGAGTAAAGATGCATAAGACTGGGGTATATTTCATCAGTAAGAGGATGAAAAAAAAATAGTCACACTGCAGCAATCCCATCACTTGCATTTTGTGCAATTATGGCTATTATAAAAGTGGCTTTTCTAAGCAATTTGGGGCATTGTTGGAAGCAAGTCTACCTTTATAGTAAGTTGGGCGGTCTTATTTTAATCTATTAACATTTTAAAAGACCAATAAGGAAATGTGAGAACGCTTAAGTGTAGGCGTCAACATTTTCTGATATTTTAAGGCTGCAATCCTAGATTAGAAAGTCAACCCCATTGAACCCAGTAGGACTAACCTCCGAATAATTATGTATCAAATTGGGTTGTAACAGTGATATATTGGCATCCCAGTTCTAAACAGGTGGAATCCAATGTTGTATGAGTGGAGTTCCACTAGTGCAACAGAAGCTTACTTTCTCCTCCCCCCTCGCATCCCCAAAATCTGCTCTAGAGGGTCCCTCCATCCCTCCAGAGAAGATTTGAGGGCATGAAGGGGAGGAGAGAGGAAAGGGACATTTGAGGGCATGAGTGGAAGTCCATTACGCTCACACATTGACAGTGTTTTACACAACCCCCTATAATGGAAGCTAGTCGGAATGATTATATAGATAACGTCTATTTCAAGCCATGAGATGTACTTCCACATTTTATGTAGAAGTGCCGTTGAACTCAGGTGGGCTCATTTCAAAAACATGTGAAGGACCACCTATTAAAACTTCATAGTCTCCTCAGATTTCCTACTAAACACATGTATGTACACCTATATGGACATACATCCAACCACCCTGTTGATCTTTAATTATTTATTTTCACTATTTATAGACCACTTTTCACTATAGATAGTCACAAAGTGGTTGACACAAAATCAATAGAACCCATCAATCAAAATAATACGGTCTTTAAACCACAAATAAAAACATAACAATTTGAGCATAAGGCTTATTAATAGCTCAATTAACTAAAGAGCAGTCCTGCTGGATCAAGCCAAAGGCCCATCTAGTCCAGCATCCTGTTTTCGCAACCAGATGCCTTATGGGAAGCCCACAAGCAGGACCTTCATTTCTTAAAGGAGCCCCAAAGCATTAGTGTCTGATAATCTTGTTCTATATATTTTGTCTGCATAAAATATTAAATTGGTTCGCACCCTTAGGGTCACAACAGGGTCCTCAAGGGATCTTACAAAATAGAGAGAGGATAGCCTTGCCATAGAAAAGATGGCACACAGTAACAAAGCTCTCCTCCCAACTTTCCTTAAAAAAAAAGGCCAGTTGTGCGCTCCACTGCCAGACAGAAGGCGTGCACAATCTCTACGGTTATGATACATACCTCTCTTTTCTACATTTTGCATCATACTAAGAGTATGGGATACAAAAGACATTCTTACAAACTTAGCATCAGGCTAGATGAGAACTGCTGCACAGTGGGAAACAGGCAAAAAAATGGACTTTGGAAAATGTTCTCAAAATTATGCAACCATGAGATGTAAAGGGAGGAGGTGTTGGGAAAAAGATGGAGAGTTGCACTGTTGTTTCACAAAACGTATCCTGTAAGTAGCCATGACACTGGCACACCACACTTGGTTCCTTGCCGAACTGATCTGGCAGAAATAGAACTAGGTTTGCTTTTCACATTGAGCACATGATCGACACAAGCCACGAGCAGTCGTATCTGCAGCCCATAGAGACACGGCAAAACATTGAGCAAAGAAAGGAAGCTTAAACAAATAACCCTCACTTGGTCATATAAAAATTTTTAGGATCATTAGTCAAGCCCAACCAATTTGCACAATTAGAGAAGCTACAACCAAACTGACAACAAGCATCACCTCACCACTTTAAAAAGAGTACAGAACGCTCTCTCTTTCACAAGGCACCGCAGAGAGACATACTGCGAGATTAAAGCAGTAATCCCTGGGACAATTAGGTAGAGGTAAGGGAATTACAGCGCTGCGGAAGCTAGTTATATAGAGAACTAAGGGTAGTCATGTCGGCCCATAAGAAAAACTCCAAAACATATATATTAGATACATGGACTGGACTTCAGTCTATTCAGATCGGAGACCCACCATTTTAAACCCAACCTGCAATGTGGGATCATACAGTCTCTGTTCTCTAGCCCTGAAACTCTTACGGGTTTCCACAGCCAAATGGAATGCTTCTATTCCAGGCATTTGTGGGTAAATCAGTAATTAAGAGTTTTATATTTTCTCATGTTGATGTGTTTTATTGAGTTTTTTAAGTGATTGTTTTGAATTAATGTATTACTTTACACGATTGTCTGTATATTTTATAACATGTTGAAAGCTGTCCTGGGATCATCATGATGTGGTGAAGAGCAGTCTCCAAGGTGGGTAAATAAAATAATAACTGAATGTTTCCCCATCTCTTTTTGTTCTTATTATCTCCCCCAAAACCACTTTTCTCCTTTTATTATAAAATGGGGGGGGGGAGTGCTGTTGCTGGGACTCATCACTGAATTGTGGCCCAATAGCTTAATATCAATGACTTAAACAACACAGAGGCCCTTCACTCTAACAAGCATTAACATTGTTCTTTTCTTTAAAGCCACCCCACGAGAAGATGATAAACTTCCCTGCACTGCTTACTACATTCAGCGGGTTCCACTTACTTTAACTTGTGCTATTAGTTACCATTTCAGATGTAAACAAGCACGTGCCCTAAGTAAACCCATCCACCCACCCCCTCCTATGAGGCTACTGACCAGGCAAAGACGCACCCAAGGCTTCTTTCTCACCTGCCTGCCAGAAGAGCAGAACACTGAAAAACCAGCCCTGGAACAATTGCTGGTCTTATTCAAGTCCAGCTGACCTTCTCTGAAAAGATCCATAGGTAGCTGCCAGTCTGAGCAGCTGACCCTTACAGCGAGGTTCAGATCAAGTTACACAATCCAAATTTCAGAGTGAAAGTTGTCAATTACCAGCCCAACAACCAGGTTGAATGGAAGGGAAGAGTGCAGCAGGGGGAACCAAAGCAAAAGCTGTAGTTCTGGCTTGAAACGGGTCCCAGGTGCGGATCCTAATCACATTTCAGGGTCTGCTTGGAATAGAGTTGCAAAAAAAAAGGGGGGTGGGGACAGCCTAGTTAGTTTACAAGGCACAATGCTGCAGTCGCCTGCACTCATTCACAGGATGCTGCAGAGTTTGCCTTCAATCCACTGCCCTCCACTCTTTTTCCTCTTACAAGGGGGGGAGGAGAAACATGTGTAGAGCAGGGGGGCTGGGGCATCGCTGCGCCAGTCCCTGTAGGGTGCAATTGCTTGCTTAGCAAGAAATGTGGGGAGGGTGGAAAGCTATGTTGGGAAGGGGGAACAGTCAGGAGTCAGGGGCCAAAAGGCATGGGGAGTGGGGAGGGGTGTTAAATCCCGGGCTAGAAAAACCACTAAAGTTGCTGCCATGAACAGGTCAGCAGGACAGAGGAAAATTAGACTCAGGAGCAAGCAGGCCTCGGAATGGGCCCAGAACGGGCTCATCCCTGCCTCTGCCCCATGCTCGCCCTCCCTCTTTCTGCCTCAAGGCTTTCAACAATCCCAGGCACGCTTATCATGACAGCCAGCTCCACCAAACAAGCCCAGTGCTTTGCTGCCCTGAACGACCAGCACAGGATCAGACTGCAAATCCGCAAGCCTGATCTGCAAGCTCAGCAACGCAGCAAGACGAGCTTTTGCACAACAATGGCTAGGATCACAGGGAAAGGCTGCAAAGCTTATTTATGTGCATATTTGGGCTGAATATGGAAGTCAGTGCTGCTCAACACAGCGCATGGGATTGCACTGCAAGGCTGACATCCAATAGGCAAGGGGAGATGATCCTTCCTTAGGACTAGACATGCATAGGATGGGGCTGTGATTCTCTTACGAGCAAGCCCCCATGGAATACAATAACCTACTTCCAAGTAAAGCGCACCTAGGATTGCACAATAAGGCCACCATCCTAGCACACAAACAGGAAACAAGCTTACATGTATAACATGCAGACTGAAGCAGGAAAGTGTAGGATAAACCTATGCATTGTTTACTTGCCAAGTAAAGCCTCCATCCGAACAGGCCTGGCTTCCTAGGAAGTGTTTCAGGAGCACAGCCTCTGAGCTCGGTGGCTACCATCCTAAGCCCACTTACCAGGGAGTAAGGCCCACTGAATGCAATAGGATTTACTCCTTGGGGAGTGTGTTTGGGCATGGCACCCCCTGAAATCAATGGGGTTTACTCCCAGGTTGAATGCCCACAGCTGCAATCCTAATCCTGTTTACCAAAAATTAACCCCCACTGAATGCAACAGGATTCCCTCCCTGACAAGTGTGTTTGAGGATGGCCACCTCTTAGCTCAGCAGGGCTTACTCCCAAGCCAGTATGCATATGCTACCCCACTTACAGCCCTGTTGAATAATTCCCTCCACAGCAGCAGTGTTTTAGAATGGTTGCCTCCGAGTTCAGTGGTGCTTAACACCCCCCCTCCCTGCACAAGTATACGTGCAGGATCGGAGGCTTTAGCCTTAGGCTGCAATCCTAACAACCCCACTTTATACAGGTCATCAGCCCCAGAGAATTCCACAGCATTTCCTCCCTAGTAAGCCTGTTTCAGCATAGCTCAGTGGGGCTTACTCCCAGGTAAACTTAGGCTGTGATCCTAACAACCCCGCTTGCACAGGACATCAGCCCCAATGAATTCCACAGCATTCCTTCTGCAACCAGCGCGTTTTAACCATGGCGGCCTCCCAGGCTAGTGCCGCCTACTCCCCCCGCACACCTCCCCCCAGGCAAATATCTCCAGGATTGCAGGCTTTTTAGCCGTAGGCTGCCATCCAAACCACCCCCACTTTCACAGGAAGTCGGCCCCACTGGATCCCACAAGCATTTCCTCCCCTAGCTAGCGTGCTTTTTACAGCATGGCCGCCTCCGTGCTCGGCGGGCCTTACTCCCAAGGCAAGTGTGTGCCCAGGAAGGTGATCCTAACCACTCCCCACTGGATTCCCCAGCCGATGGACCCCCAGAACAGGACTTGCTTCTGAACAGCCTCGCTCTTAAGAGGATGGCTCTGGGGAAAGAAGCCTCTTTTCATATGGTTGTATTATCATCATTTCCCCTCTCCCTGCAAGCCTAACCGCCCCTCAATTGCCCCCCAAGCATCACACACACAACAGGCCGTCACTCACCAGGGAGAAGAGGTTGGAGTGACAGTCCTCCAGGCTCGCCCCGTTCGCCACCGCAGTCATGATCCTCCTCGGCGAGCCCGGCCTCCAGAGCGGGGCATGTCTGGGGAGGAGGAGGAAGGGGGGAGGAAGAGGAGAGTGGGGGGAGGAGGAAGGCGGGGGGTGTCTGAGAGACGCTGAGGTGGGCGGGCCCGCCTGGCCGATCGCGGAGGGGGGGCGCTCTCGCTGCCTCCCTCTCTCCTTCTACCGGCCGCCTCCCCGCTTGTTCCTCCCTTCCTGGGAGCTGTAGAGGAGACGGAGCTGCTCAGCCGACGCCGCCGACGCTGTGCCCACCCCGGCCGCGCAGCGCGGGCGGGGCTGGACTCCCACTCTTCCTCCTCCTCCCGCCTGTGAGGCAGAGAAACACAACGCTAAATATATATATATATATGAGAGGAAGGAGATTGGCGCGGGCGGCGACGGCAAGCTGGCGTCGGGCGTGACGAGATGTGAGGCTGAGGCGGCGGCTCGGTCCCGTCGCTGCTGTTGCTGCCGCTGGCGCTGCCGGGTGCGTCGCCGTCGTCGTCTTCACGGGCGGGCGGAGGAAGAAATGGCCTCCCGCTTCCCCGTCTCGACGCTCCTCGCTCGCTTGCTCGCTCACACACACACACACACACACACCCCGGCTCGTCACCGGGGATGGTAATCGAGCGCGGCCTCGGTCGTCGTCGTAGCGCGCGAGGACGCGCGCGCGCACACTCGCACGCGCGCGGCGACTGCCGCGAGGGGTCCCTCCACCTCCTTTTTTCTCTTTCGCCCCCCCTTTCTTCTTCTTTCTTTCTTTCTTTCTTCTTCCTTCTCCCCGTCTCCGGCGGGCTCTCCCCTCAGCGCCGCCTCTCTTTCTCACACACACTCATATACACAAGACACTCGCCTCAGAGCTCCGCTCTGACAGCAATGGCGTCCGCCAGGAGGGCCGCGCTTCGCCATTGGCCCAGGCCGGCCCACGTGGGGCAAGGTCTCCTCTCGGCAGGATAGGGGGAGGGAAAGAGAGAGACGGAGAAAGGAGGGGGAAGGAATAGGGCTTTCGGCGGGCGCGCACGCGCTCTGTTAGAAACATCTCGCCTCCGTTTCCACTTCGGCTGCCGCTAGGGGCAGTGCGGAGCTCGAGTTAATAGTAGTGAATGAACAGCCTCCGCGCTGTAGCGGAATGCGCGGAAGTTGCAGCGGGCTCTCTCTCGCTCTCGCTCTGAAGCGAGTTGAGATGGGGCGTGGGAAAACCACAGCGTGTCCTACACCGAGCTAGGAATGTAAAAATTACAATACAGAAGCATGGCGCTATAGTCTCAACAGCGCCTAAGCCACATGGACAGACTCTCCGATCACGGGGTATACCTTTGGAAGCGACGTTCCATCATCATAAAGCACATTCTTTTCCCAAAGAATCCTGGGAACTGTAGTTTACTCCCTCACATTGGCACAATTCCCAACACCTTTAACAAAGCTACAATTCCCCCAGGATTCTTTGAGGAAAAGTCATGTGCTCTCAATGTCTGGTGTGTACGCAGCCCAGGTCTCTGGTGTGAGTTGAGACTGGGCATGGAAAAGCCACTGCATGTTGTACCATGAGTTAGAAATGTTGGAGTCCACCTTTCTGTAGTAGAATGCCCAGAAATTGCAGCAGTCTCTCATACACACCATACATTTAAAGCACATTACCCTCTCTCTCTCACACACACACCACACACACACACACACACACACACACACACACACACACACAGATTGTAGCTTGTTAAGGTGCTGGGAATTGTAATAATGTGAGGGGTAAACTACAGTTCCCGGGATTCTTGTGGGCAGGGAGAAGTGCTTTAGACATATGGTGTGTATGGTTAATGTCGGCCCATCCATACCTAACCGCAAAATCCGTGTTTTCCATATTCGGTTGGTGACCTTCAGAACCATACATGTTCTTTGTTTGTGGTCGGATTAATCAAGCAGCCATATGCATGGGCTTTTTTTCTGTCTAAATTGCTTTAGTATTGGCCACTCCCCTAAGTCCACCCCTTTTCAGTGATTGGTCCATAACAGTCATTTGCTTTTCGCACACTTTTTCAGAAGAGCACAGAAACGTGTGGGTTTTTTTTTAAATTCCCACACATATGCAGGCTTGTGGATGTGCTATTGGGTGGTGGGAAGGAGACAGGGGGCTTGGGATATGACGGAGGAACACCCATGGACCGCCTATTGCAGGAAAGTCCGCAGCATTGCATCCGAACACACGGCTGTTAATGCGATTGATTATCGACACAGGAAAGCATATTGGTTTTTTGGTGGTTTTTCTAATGTGGATTTGTGAAAATCCATATTAGCTTGCAATGGCATATAGACGATGGTGAGTTAATGACACAAAGCAACAACACTGCAGATTATACAGTTGTATGGACGGGCCCTGTGTCTCTCTGGAGCAAGTTGAGATGGGGCATGGAAAAGCATGCCATATCATGCATTACAATTTCGGAGCCCACCTCACTGTAGTGGAATGCCCAGAAGTTGCAACAGGCGCTCTCTCTCTGGAGTGAGTTGAGATGGGTCATCAAATGGTATATTGCAAATGTTGGCACCGCAAGACTAAGCGTGGCTTACTCAGAACTTACTGTAAGTAACAGCTTATAACCAAGACCCAGAAGGTGTATAACTGAAACAATTGCACATCGCTTCCCAGCTTACCCCTTGCCTCCACTTCTGTTTTTCCGCGGTGTCAAATTATAGATTGTAAGTTCCCCAGGGCAGAAGACTTGTCCACTTGTACTGTGTCAAGCACTATGCACACACATGGCGCTATATGAATAATGTACATAAGAACATATGAGCTTGGGCCAGTCACTGACTCTCAGCCTAACCTACCTCACAGGGTTGTTGCGAGGATAAAACCAGGACAGGGAGAACCATGTTTGTACATCACCTTGAGTTCCTTAGGGGAAAGGTGGGAAATAAATGTAATAAATAAGAAAGAAGAAGAGCCAGTGGCCCATCTAGTCCAGCATCCTGTTCTCACAGTGGCCAACCAGATACCCATTATGGGAAGCCCACAAGCAGGACCTGAGCGCAAGAGCAGCTGGCATTCAGAAGCATGCTGGAGCCTTATCATTCAATAATTTGTCTAAAAATCTTTTTAAACCATCCAAGTTGTACTGTCATTATTGTATTTCCAGTGCAGGCCTTCTGCTTATGGCGTGCTCAGCACAGTCATAGGAACACAGGAAACGGCCTTATATCGAGTTAAACCATTGGTTCATCTCACTCAATATTGTCTGCACTGACTTGGCAACAGCTCTCCGGGATTTTTAGGGTTCTCTCCTGACCCTACCTGGAGATGCTAACAGGGATTGAACCTGGGGCCTTCGGCATGAAAGACAGCTGCTCTGCCACAGAGCTGCGGCCCTTCCCCGCAGCCGCAAAACTTATTGGGTGATTTCGTGCCTACCATTATTCCTCAGACTAATCCACACTGCAGGTCCTTTGGAGAAGGGCCAGTTAAAAACGCAATAAATGCAACCACAAAACAGAGAAACAGAACAAAGAGCCACATTCCCTTAGTTAAAGGTCACAACGTTTCTTGTGGCACTTTCAACCACGTTAGCGGGCCGCACCCTGCTTTGTCCAATGTATTCTATGGTTAGTGTTAAGGCTAGGACGAAGAGGACCCCGTTTTGAAGCCACCCTTGGTTGTGAAATTCAGTGGACGACCTTGTGTAATCACCCCTGGGCTCCTTGAAGATACAGTGGGATAATATTATTTACAGGGGTCTTTTTCTATATACGATATCCTCTAGGGCAGCCTTTCCCAACCAGTGTGCCTCCAGATGTTGTTGGACCCCAACTCCCATCAGCCTCAGCCAACATTGCCAATGGTCAGGAAAGATGGGAGTTGTGGTCCAACAACATCTGGAGGCACACTGGTTGGGAAAGGCTGCTCTAGGGGCTTTGCCCCTGTGCGCTTTGCATGCCAACCCCCCCGTACATGCACATAGGAACTCACACACACAGCCCCTCCCGAATGAGTTGCCAAGTGTCCTCTTCCTCACCCTCCCAATGGGTCGCCAACCTTCTCACCTTTAGACCTTCTCCTGGGAGGAGGATGGAGGTGACCAGGTAACGCAAGGAACACCAGAACAGCGGGGAGTGGCCGGGGTACCGCCTCAGCAACCCTCCTGCCGCTTCCCTCCTCCTTCCTTTCCACCGCTGAGGCTGTTGGTGAAGTGGGGAGGCACCTGATGAGGAGTGGCACCTGACTGTTCCTCCATGGCTTACCTGGGCTGCCTTGCTCTCCCACCTTGCTTGCTCAGCCGCCTGCCACCCTTGCTGACTCGTCCGTCCTCGCTTGCCCGCTCATCTTCGTCGCTTGCCTCATGCCCTTGCCACCCTTGCCTCACACCCGGTGCCTCCCCCATGGAAGGCCGCCGTCACGCCGCACGGCAGCTTGACGGCTTACAAAAATACTATATGTACAGATAGATAGAAAGATAGTTCTCTCATTGAGGGCATAGTTCAGTTGGTCTAAAAAGGAATTAGAAAATACAGAATCCTACGCAAACTTTCCATCTCTAGCCTCCACAGTTCAGCAGTTATTGCCACTGACTCACAACTTCTACTGTCCCAAGAACATTTACTTGGAAACCAGGCTTCTTCAAATCAGTAAAGTTCACTTATGAGTAATCAGGGATCAGGTGACCTCAAGGAGGGGAAAGGGCAGTATACAATTAAAATACAATATAGTGCTGCTACAGCAATATAGAATAATAGGAAGCTGTCTCATACTGTTGGTCCATCTAGCTCACTATTGTCTACACTGACTGGCAGCAGCTCTCTGGGGGTTCAGGCAGAAAACATTCCCTGCTCTACCTGGAGATGCCAAGGATTGAACCTGGGACCTTCTGCATGCAAAGTAGATGCTCTGCCAGCCACAGCCCTTGCCTTCTTCATTACAAGCCAGTAAATTATTTTTTTTACTACTACGACTACTACTACAACTACTAATAGTCACAGTCATCATCATAGTAGTAGCACTATTTAGTTACTTTATTAGTTGCTTGTTGCCCAAAGGTCTGAATGCAACGTAGAACATTGTTAAAAACAAAAACAAATATACCATACTATAAAAACAGAACAATTTAAAAAACCACACACGCATACCCAAGAAGCCACAGGAAGCTTTGGCAGCATACGAATAAGAGACAGCATCATCTCAGTCTATCAAATGCCTGGGGGAAAAGGTATGTCTTTACTTACTTAAAGATGTCAGTGAAGGTGCCAGGCAGACCTCACATGGGGAGCCACAACTGAAAAGGCCCTCTCTCTTGTCACCACCCTCCGAGCCTCCCTCAGAGGAGGAACCTGGAGAAGGGCCTCAGCAGAAGATCTAAAAGTCCAGGTAGGTTCATATCGGGAGAGGCATTCCAGAAGATATTGGGATCACAAATATGCAGTCCCCAAAACACCAACAAACCATAAGTAACTTTAAAAAACAAAAGCAGACAAAAACAAGTGGATCTTCAGGGCTTTCCTAAACACCTAAAGTGATGGTGGTTGTCAGATCGCAGCTAGTACAGCGTTCTAGAGACATGGGGCCAAATGCAAGAAACGCTTCTTAAATTATCCCCTTTTTTAAAATGAGATGGTGCTCCCAGTCCCAGCACGTCTTACAGAATCATTAACTGTTACATAAGAACGTAAGAAGAGCCTTGCTGGATCAGGCCCAAGGCCCTTCTAGTCCATCATCCTCTTCTCACAGTGGCCAACCAGATGCCCATTAAGGGAAGTCGGCAAGCAGAACCTGAGCGCAACAGCAGCTCTCCCCAGTTGCGCCTGGTATTCAGAGGCAACTGCCTCCGACAATGGAGGGAGAGCGTAGTCACTGTGGCTAGTAGCTATTGATAGCCTGGTCCTCCACGAATTTGACTCATCCTCTTGAACTCATCCAAGGTGGTGGTCATCACTACCTCTGGTGGAAGCAAATTCCTTAGTTAAACCATAGTTACCACTTTTGACAGTGTTTTCTAATTACAAGCAGTAATGGACATGGTGCTGAGGCAATTACAAGCCTTGCACCAGGCTTGACTATTGGCCTTTTGAGCTTCAAAGCCGTGGGAGCCTCAGGGACATCTTTGAACTTTTCCTCTAACACAGACTACTTTTCTAATGCCATGTGAGAACTTAGGAGAAGCCTTACTAGGGGCCTTGTCTCTCCCTCCTAGATGCCATCTCAAGTATCAACATTTGCACCCAGCTGCCTGCATCAAAGACACTTTCTCAGAAGGAATTTTTCAGGGGGGGGGAAATTATGGACATCTTTTTTCTTGCTTTATCTTCATCCCAAAAAAGAGGAGAGTTTTGTCAAATGCTCTCCATTTATTTATCTTTGTGCCAGCCACCAACTTCTCCACAAAGCACTCAAATGTACCCACTTTGCACCTCCAGGAATGGCAGGGGAGTGGGGATGATGAGACACGGGGGCACTTTTCTACATCTCCCCACCCCAGGAGCAAAAAGCAACTCACAGCAGAGGGCGGAAGACTTCTTCCCAAGGACAATGCAATGTAGCCATCGACAGCCCATCGTGACTGACAGCCATATGGGCGAGTCTTGGAGAGCGCCGCTTTTTTTGCAATACAATAGCATAATACATATGTGTGTTTTTAGAAGGCTTTGGAATGGCTTGTTGGCAATGCAAAGTTCTTTTCTTTGCCGAGAGAGGCTGGGCAGAGGCAGGGGTGCAAAAATCCAGGCACGGCTTGGCAGCTTAAGCACTGAGCCTGACAAACTGGGTTGTTCCACGCAGGTTGTGACTCTTCCTGCAGGAGTAGTCCGGTGTAGGACCTGGATGCTGTTTATCTATTTTATTTATTTCAGGGTTTTTAAACCACTCTACATTCAGAGAATTGCCCTAGCGGTGTACATAAATAGAATATATGCCATGCCTAGCCCTGACCAGGCAGAGTCCCCTAGACCCTCTTGAGGGGCCCTCTGGGAGAGACCAGCCAAAGAACTCTTGGAGCTGTTCTTGAGAACACTCGGCTGAATAGCAACTGTGCCCAGGGGCAAGGTTATCCATCTCTCCTGCCTGTGAGCTTGCTAAGGGTGAACTGCACCCTAAAGATTTACACCTGCTCTCTCTGATCCTTTGCCCTTTTATTTACACATGTACACAACCTGAGCATAAGATGGAAGGGCTCATAACTTGGATTCAGCACAGAGAGCGGTCAAGCCTCCTACTCTTTCTGGCTACAGATCAGACTAAGAACACACAGGCTACTTCCTGGCCCTAGGATGAGGTGGCTTCCAGCCAAGTGAGGGGGGGGGCTACTCGCCTCCTGAAAGAGCATCACCAACCAGTTGTTCCTATGGCAACATATCTGTCCTTGACCAACTCTTCAGACATGTAAATAGGGTGCTTAACAGATCCGGTTAGGCCCATTAACTTAACAAAGAAACTGGCTTGATCAGTTTTGCAGGTTCCTTCCCTGGCAGATCCCAGCCTTACAGATACAGGATTATGGGCTTGGAGGGAACCCCAAAACATCATCAAGTCCAACCCCCGATCCTATAACAATATTATTGCATCTTAAAAAAAAAAAAGAATATCAGTATATAAATCTTTTTTATAAATAAATATATGTAAACTGCTTTATGAGGTCTGCCTGAGAAGCAGTTTATGAATGCCTTAAATAAATAAATAAATAAGTGATGACACATCGCAGAATACACCCGCAACAGAAACACCAGTCTAGACAGGGTCCATTTTAAAAAAATATCTCTGCAATATGTTTGTTCTTTCTTGCACAAATCAGCCTCAAACCAAAATACCTCTTTTTCCCTGCTCTGTGACTCTTTTCTCCTCATTTCCACTCAACATTTTCCTTTCCTATTCCTCGCCCTTTCCATTGTTCTCATTTCCCCACTTTCCTCTTCCTGGGATCCTTGCCCCAGACCTTTCTTTGCTTTCCACAGAGGTTGGGTCTGACTTTGCTCTGGGCACCAGGATTCTTTGCCAGCAGAAGTGGCCAGGCCACTTTGCCATGTGTGAAGTTCCATGCTATGGGGTTTGTTTTTTACTAGAAGCCTAAGGTCGCCTGTCCACAGCCAGGAGCAAAACAGTGGCCCAAATGGAGTGGATATACACCTAGCTTCCTTCTGTATCTTACATTTAAAGCACTGCAATACCTCTTTGAACAGTCATGGCTTCTCCCAAAGGATCCTGGGAACTGTAGCTTGTTAAACGTGCTGAGAGTTGTTAGGAGACCCATCTTTCTCTCACAAAGCTATCATTCCCAGGGAAGAAGGGCTGATTGTTAAACCACTTTGGGAATTTTAGCTCTGGGAGGGGAAGAGGGGTCTCCTAACAATTCTCAGCACCCTTCACAGACTACAGTTCCCAGGATCCTTTGGGGGAATCCATGACTGTTTAAAGTGGCATGATAGTGCTTTAAATGTATAGTGCAGAGGGTGCCTTAGAATGGAAGAACACAGTGTCCATTGAGCATTTGCTCAGCCTAAACATTTGTTGTCAGTACCAGACCTGGACTCGCAGACCTTTGACCCCCAAATCGATTTGTGATTTCCTCCCTCCCAGCCCCACACACTTATCTGTATCTCAGCAGCCTAATTTAGAAGGGGAAGAAGCCCTTTTTTTAACACTAAGTGGGCAGCCTTGTTTCTATGGTCAAATAATTGGGAGTAAAAGAAAACACTCTTGTCTGTCTACTGCAAATCACCCAGAGATCATCCAGCAACTTCCAAGTTACCTTCTGCCTAACCCATTTTATATGCTGTGCATGCTTTCATCTCAGTGGTGCCTGGTGCCCAGTGGGGCGGAAAGCAGGGAGCCCACTGGTAGGTGGAGCCAGAGCCAATGACAGGCAGAGCCAACTCATTCTAGTTTCGTTCCATCCTCCTGCCTGCTAAGTTCTACAAGGGCAACACAAAGATGGGGAGGGGGGTGAAGAGGAGGCAACCAACAGCCAGGTTTAGGGCAAAATGAGGTTGGCAGGAGAATGTCCTGTTTTCCTTAATGGACCACGCTCTGCTGGTTCATCTTAAGGGAAAACAGCAGCATAGTATCTCAACTCAAAACAGGAAGCATGTAAAACAGTTTTAAAAAAACCCTCAACTCAGCACTTTGAAAACATGATTATGAAACTTCTTATAATTACGCTGCAATGTTTTATTCCTGCTTCGACGCTCAGCCTTCTTTCGTTTTCTTTCTGGCTCTTTAAAGTGCAGAAGGCGGCGCAGCTTTGAAGGATTTACCATAGAACTGTTTTTGAGAACGTTTACCATTCTCAAAGCACAACTCGGGCTCGAGTTGCTCAGAACTCCCTTCTTTGTCGGTTCTAGCAGAGTCGCCTCTTTGCCCTGCATGTGTACCACTGACTAGGAAGTTCATTAAAAGCTAGTTACTTGCTGAAGTTGCTTCCCAACATGAGCAAGCATAAATGATATTTTACATGCACATAGTAGAGGGGATTTGGTAAATGTTTACAAACTGCTAAAGGGATTGCGACCTGTGTTTTGTGGCTGGATAAAGTCTTGGTGATGTCACAAGCACTAGCCAATTGGCCCTGTCCATAGCAAGTTTTTGCTGTTAACTTGCAACATGGATTCTTCCCCTGCTTCTGTTTTAGAGCACTACAGCATGCTCCCCCCCCAACCTTCCATGCATTGACTTCACATGAGGAAGATAAATAAATTTTGGGATCTTGCTATTGCAGTGGCAACACTTTTGTTTACAAGAGAAGATGCTGATTCGAGGATGAAATATATTTTCAAGCTCTCAGAGCACACATGGGGAACCTCTGGCCCATGGGTCTAATTAAGCCCAGCACTGGTCCCAATTTGGCCAGTGATACAGTTTCCCCAAAATCATACCCATCTGCTCTACACCTGAAGTTATATGAGACATCAGCTGTGGGGCAGGCAGAGTCACAGCTGCCAATGAACAGTCAGGAGCCTTCCAGTGCACTTCCAATTGTGCCTTGCCAAGGGAAAGTTGCTGTCACCACCAATTGGTTAGATAACTAAGTCCTGTTCCACACATTTATCTGGGAGTTTGTATCGGAATTAACGCAAGCTTAATTTGAAATGTGTCCACTGCTCGAAAAAGGTTGGTGTTCCCTGCACTGCAAGCATTTATAATTTGTATTATTTATAATATATAAATACATAAATGCACAACTCCCCCCCCCAAAAAAATATCTAATCTCCAGCAGCTTCCCAGGTTACACAGTTGCAGGGGGAGGAAAAGAGAAGTCTGAAGACCTCAGCCCCACAATCTGTTAGCTGAAGGCCTGAATCTAAGGAGGGTGGGGGAAATTAGCTCTGTTGATATTTTCATGCAGACTTACCCAGTTCACATTTCCCAAACTAAAAGACATTCACACTTCTCTAAATTTTGTAATGCCGTTCTCCAAACAAAAGGTGTGTACAAAAGTGTATACACAGGTGTAGTCATCCAGGGTCTTGGGGGGGATCTTAGAGCCCTTGCTTTTTTTGGAACAGGGTCTCAATGTCTCCAGCATCCTATGAGCCAATCAACATGAAGAGGGAGTGTGTTAGCCACTGAAAAGAGTCTTCCAACATGCTTCCTTGTCCTTTCCTGCTGATGGCAGCCAATCAGGGTGAAAGGAGGTAAGTCACCGAGCAGACTCTTCTCAGTAGCTAATACACTCCCCTTTCATGCTGATGGGCTCCTGGGGACATCTGTTATTGTGGAAGAATGCACGTGTGGATGTGACTATCATGAAGGGGCTCTGCACTTCTGAATTTGCCGCTACATTACTGACTGCATATATTTGTGAAAATAATATATAAATACATTACATGAGGAAAAGCCACTTTGAATAGTATCATAATAGAAAAGCGAGGTGTAAACATTAAATCTGATCTTTCAAAAATGGCTTGCAAAAAGGTAGACACGAGGCACAATTGCATACCAAAAGGTAACTGAGAAATATGCCCCAAAATACAGATGAATTTTCAAGCAGACTTTTAAAAAAGAAAAAATTGCAAACGGATGCAGAAATGGAGCTAACTGAAGAGTGGCAAAGACAGAGAGAGAGAGAGAGGGAGAGGGAGAGAGAGAGAGAGACTGAAATGACAGGCTTGTCCATCCCAAGCAGGTAGGCGCAGGTGAAAGAGATCTCAGCCCAGTGTGGAGTCAGAGAAGCAAAGCAATGGGCAATTGCAAATGCCGCTAAAGCAGGCAGACGTGATGTGGGTAATCTATGCATTCCCTCCAGTCAGTGGAAGGCTGTCAGCTGCTGGAGACCGAATGCAATCATATCAAGAGTGCACCCATCGCCTGGCATACAACTGAGCTGCCTTGTGCTTGGGGAAGGAGCCAGCCGCTCGCCTCTCCAGACAGATTCCAAAATTAGATTCAAAACACAGCCGTGAGCTGATAGCAGAGGAAAGGCTGCTTCATTCCAGAACAACTTAGCGCATGTTAAGCCTGCTTAGCCTGGTGGGTGGCTGAGCAGATCCGTGGCAGGGGGTGCTTACCTTTTCAAACAAAGCAGGGAGAAGGAAACAGATAGTCAAAAGGCTAAGTGGTGAATACAGAAATGAAACATCAGAACGGCTATTATTGCTGTGAATGGTCAATTACCCAACCCTATCTGCATTCCAAAAATGTTTCTCCCTGCCCCCTCCCCGCATCTACAATTTGCAGCACAAACCCAGGCAATGCTTCCAAGGAGTGCGTGCACCTGCCCTCATTATACCTTCACAGCAATCCTGTGAGGTAGGTTAGAATGAGAGATATCGACTGGCTAAATATATCACACTATCAATAACTATGGTTTGGCATTATGTCTGAAGTGTAGAGAGACACTTACTGTTCTGTGGGTTCCAGTGCATCTCCGCCTCTCTCTTCTGAAAATGGGGGCACATGACACTAGTCAAACCCCGACCCTTTTTACCATAAAACCTGGTGGGATCAGCTCAAGTGCATTTTTAAAAAAAAAAAATCGCTTCAGACATTTTGCAAGTGATTGGCTGATCAACCTGTTGCCCTTCCAGGTGTAGCCAATGGAAACTCTTTGCTGTGACTAGTGCACTCACCGCCTGTGGTCAGCTCCTCCCACTCTCTTTTAAAGGGACCCAAGGCAAGCAAAAAATAATGGTCGTGACATGCCCCATGATCAAGGGCTTGGGAATTCTCCTGACCCACCACCTGAAGACCAATCAACATTGCGCACACTGAGCAGCAGCACTGCACTAGTGAAGAGCCAGAAGGCTCTTCCACACAGCAGTTTATTGTGGGTGTGTGCAAGTTTTTGCACTGCACCCACATGACGCAAGGGGAACAGCCGTAGTTCAGTGGTAATGCTTGCATACAGAAAGTCCCAAGTTCAACCCCCAACATCTCCAGATAGGGCTGTGAGGGACCTCCGGAGAGCGTAATCAATACTGAGCTAGATGGACCAATGGTCTGACATAGTACAGTATAAGGCAGCTTCCTATGTTCCTATGATGTCACCTTCATCAAAATGGCATTTGTTTCCCATTTAATCTGGATTTACCATTTACACAGAAAATCTGATACTTCTTTTTTAAGAAGTGGAAACAGTGAATCTGGACTAAATGGGAAATGGCATTTTGATGAAGATAGCATTGTGCAGATGCTGTGAGAAATTTGCAGGCATGAGCAATCCACATTAAATTGCTGTTTGGAAGCACTCAGAACCCAGAAGGACTACACAGTGACGAGTCCCCACTGCCCAAGAATGCAGCCTCCTAGTTTGTGATACAGCAGATGCGTGTATGCCTCCAGACTGTCAGTATTTTGTGGGAGAAACTTTAGGGGCTTATCCACAGGGGAGCCTAACTTCATACTAAAGAGGCTGCTTCTACCATCACAATACCCTGTCAAAGTCCACACTTCTTGCTCAGTGGTAGTTTCCAATCCAGTTTTCCATTCACACAAGTAGGTGTTCCTCTGGAAAGGTTTAGTATCGCTGTTTCCTTGTGGCCCCGCCCCCAATTTTACATGTTTACTCCCTCCAGAGTATCCATATTTCTAATGGAGAGGGGAGGGTTTTTTTTGTCAGTTTCATTGTTTCTTATCAGTTGCAGGCCTCTGGCTACTGAAGCTGGGAGAGCCTTCGGATGCAATTGACAAGAGACTATATGAAACAGACTTGAGGGGGGGAATAAGTGAAAGGCAAAGTAGGCAGCAGCTGCAGCAGCTTTTGTGGGCAGCAGAGAGAGAGGGAGTGGGCGATGGGGCATAAGAGAGCCTGTCCACTAAAAAAACATTGAAACAAAGCGCCTACATGGAGGAGCGCAGTGAAGCTGAGATGGTTTTTCCTTTCCTTTTTGCATTATCAGCGGATTGGATTAATATGGATTTAAAGGGGAAAACTGCACGATAGCTTCTGCTTGCCTGCAACGTCATGTGAACCATGCGAATTAACTGAGGATGCAAGTAGCACCACACATACACTAAATTGTCATGTGGATAAGCCCTAGGTTTACGCAATTAAAATGGATTAAAGCACTCTGACACTCTAGCACAGGGGATGCCACCCTTTTCAGGCCAATGGGTGCACAAGGATTTTTGAACGAGTGCTCTGGGCAGGTCTCCTTCTAGTCACTACTCTCTCTCCTTGGATCATCCTGAACCCCACTCCACCTACCCCTGTCAAAGAGATACAGAAGAACGCAAAGTACTTACATGTACACACTTTCCCTTTGGAACCAGCAGTGTTAGTCAGAGCCTTGAAAACCTATAGAGCTGAAAAAGGAAGTGGGAAAGAGGGTCATTCTTCTAACTTCCTCCTTCACCTCTTTGGACTTTTCAAAGGAGAAAAAGTTAACAGCCCTCACCATCGTATGACTAAGGGGACAGTGAATGTGGGTTTCAAGGGGAGACGTCCAAGGCTCCATTGCACACACAAGTACAATGTGGGCAACCCTTGCTCTAGTGCAACAAACAATCCATTTTTTTTAAAAAAAGCAAGGACTTTTATGCAGTTAGGAAAGACACTAAAGTGTATGAAATGAACAAATGATTAATAGGAAGATGTATAACCACCTTGCAAACAAATCAGGACAAATGCTCAGTAAAGACCAGGCATAGTCTAACTACTGTGTCAGCTTTGTGCAAGCAAATCAGGATGAATCCTGAATAAACAGGCCACCTGGAGGGCCCCTTTGTGTATGTCTGGCATTCAAAAAGAAAAATCAAACATCTCACTGAGTACATCCCAGAGCTTGGAAAAGTTACTTTTTTGAACTGCAACTCCCATCAGCCCAATCCAGTGGCCATGCTGGGGCTGATGGGAGTTGTAGTTCAAAAAAGTAACTTTTCCAACCTCTGGACTACATCCAGACCCTTAAGCCCAGTTGTTGGCTTAACATCCACTTTGAAGTGGATTGAAGTGACCCCACTAAACAAAGAATGGGTAACATCCTCCATTCCAGTGGCAGCTGATGGCTCCATCCATGTCAGTGAGGCAGCGGAATCCGCACCACATTTTAGTTCAAACTTTCAAGGACTGCTCCGTTCAATGGGCCAATTGTACTCTGTTCATTCTGTACTTACCAGGATGCGAGGAGGAAGCCAGGAAGATTCTGCTTGTCGCATCTAGGTTTTCTAGTGCAGATAGATCTTGACAATGCTAGACAGTCTGCATCTACAGGTGGGATGTGTTAGTCTGCAACATTTTCCCTTTTAGATTGTCATTTCCAGGAAAATAAACAGTCGGATACCTGCACCTTCTCAAACAGCATCATCTGGATCTAGTGGAAGATAATATCTTTCAAGTCAGGAGCCAGCACTTTCCTAGATATTTTATGACTGTACAAGTATCCAGGTTTGTGGAAGTTAGACACATTCTTGACATTCAGACTTAACAAAGGCATCAGGATATCCTTCATAAAGAACCAGATACTAGGGTCAATAAATTTATTATTATTATTATTATTATATTAATAATGATGATAACGTTGATATAATCATCACCATCATTTTGGAGAGAGAAAGAAAAATTATTCTGTGATTGATTTGGCTCTTCATCTTGCAAAATAAACTCAAGCTGATTTAAATGTGCATTTTACTAATATAATCGTAAAAAGACGGGCAAACCGAGAGTAGTCGTCATGGAGAATCAATTAAAAATGTTCTATATTTCCCCACACACACACTCCAGCTTCCATCTCACAGATTGCCTACTGACCAGGGGAAATGATCACCCCTGCTCTTCTTCAACTTTATGTGCAATTCCCCCCCTCAAAAAAACCCCACAGCCGTTAAACAATTTTCAGGACAAGGAGTTAAACATTACCACCTGTCAAAATCTGCATATCAAAGCACAGGAGCAGAGGGTAGTTGAAAAGCTGGCAATCTCAATTGTAACTCAGTTCTACCGTTCACTTTTTCAAGATCATCATGATTCAGTTTTTCAGACATAGACCTGGGCTATTTTAGCCCATGCCCATTTTCAGTGTGCATTTCAGTGGCTCTATGGTGATTGTGGAAGTTTATTCCTTCAGCTTAAGACTGCAATTCCATACCGCACAATCCTCATACTCAGGTCAGCATGCTCTTTAAAATCATGCACTTAAAAGGCATGGATAAGTAGCCAACCTCTTGCCTTCTACCTTTTTTGAACTACATCTAGCATCAGCCCAGCCAGGATGGCCACGTTTTGGACTACACTTCCCATCAGACCCATGAGTTGCCTAGTACAAAGTATCTCTAGACAACTTACATACACATTTTTTAAAAAAAACATCATGCTTCAGGAAAACAACCCCCCCCACACACACACACAGGAACAGCAGTAAGTATGATTATCACAATCTCTGAAAAGGCTGCAAGAAGAGATGCATCTTAAAGGCTATTAATGTCAGTGCCAGGCAGGTCCTCCCAGGAAAAGCTTTCCATAGGGAGGGGACCACAACCAAAAAGGCCCTGTCCCTTCATGCTGCCCTCCAAACCTCTCTCAGAGGGGGCACTCTGGTCTGGGTATGTTCAAGTTGAAAGAGGTGTTTTGTAGATATTATAGTCCTAAGTAGGGATGTGCTAGAATTCTGCCCAATTCAGATTTAGTGCTGAATTTTCAATTAATTTGCTTATTATCTGTTGCTGAGGATCAGATTTTTATGTAACAATTTTCCATGGCTATTCTTGAAAATGGATTAAAAAAAGCCTCTAAAATATCAATATTAAAAATGATCATTTTAATATAATAATAATTTCCTTTCATTTATTGATATTTCCTTTCAAAATATCAATGCTTCCTTTCAAATTATTGATAATAACAAGAATTTTTTTTCTGTGAAGGACTGGTAGAAGCGGCAGCTAGCAAACAAAGAACAGACCCAAATCAATACCAGCCTGTTAGGTCGACAGAATGCTTTCGAACCGGCACCCGCCAACAGATCCCATCCTAAATCTTGAGCCATATAGGGCTTTATAGGCAAAACCCAACACTTGAAACCGTAGTCCAAAACAGTGAGAGGGGACCAGCCTGGCAAAAGCCGGAACAGCTGCAGCCACTGCAAAATGCCGAAAGGCATCCACTCTGTGCCACGGCAGAGCCAAAGCCAAGGAAACCTTTCCAGTTTTACTAGAAGCTCTGGCTGCAGTACAGTCGTCTAGTCTGGACCATTTCCTCTTTATACAGTTAAAAATTTGCTAGCCAGGAATGCAATACAAGGGAGGAGAGATCACTTAGCCAGAGAAAATAGGGACACGGTTTTTACAGGAGCATCCTCCTTTTAATTGCTGTGGCTCGGAGAGGGTTATCAATATGAATCTGGTGCTCTCTCAGATCTCTTTAAAAAAATGCAATAGCCCTACCTGAAATTCCAATGGAATTAATAATTCCACAGCAGGCTCTTTCTAGCCCTCCAGGCAAATGTTGGGCCTGTTGAGTCATGGTTATCTGGTCTCAAACACTTAGGTATGATGCTGCCTTCGATGAGGAAGGCTTCTTTGCCAAGAGCTTGTTTATGGAGAAGCAGCTCCCGGATGGGGATCAGGTCGAGAAAAAGAAACTTCCCAACATGCCGGACTGCAGGAAAAGCGTTTAGGTAATCATTCCTGACTACATTTTTGACCTCCTGAAGTCAATGTGGCTTCATCGTTTTGAAAGAGAAGCCTGGAGGATGAAGTGTATGGGCTACAATATTCTCCTAGAAGCAGCCGATCAGATAACACCTCATATGCAGCATATGCAGAACGCACAAGCCCTGGCATGAGGACCAGAGAGTTTAAAATTGGCCCATAGATCATGGCAGGTCAGGATTTTTTAAAAAAACAACTTTTTTTTTGTTTGCCTGGGTTAAAATCCCCTTTGCCTTGGCATCAGAAAGGTGCCCATTCAAACACTTACAAATCATTCTGTCCAGCGGTGTAGTCATTCAGGTCACCGGGGGTCACAGACCAGTTCCTTTTTTCGGGGAGCACAATCCCAGCGAGGTCCCTATGTACGAGCCAATCAGCATGAAAGGGGAGCTTGTTAGCGACTGAGAAGAATCCTTGTCTTTTCGTGCTGGTTGGAGCGAGCCAGAGTGAAAGGAGGTGTCAGCCACTGAGAAGACTCTTCTCAGTAGCTCACAGCCTCCCCATTCAAGCTGATTGGCTCCTAGGGACGTTTGTTGTGATGGTGAGTGGACTCGCAAGATGACATGGAGATGGAAAATTTGCTACTTTATCCCAAGTTCATTTTCTGTGTCTTTGTTTGTGTTTGTAATCCCAGCCAAAAGCTCATTGCTCCAAGTTTATCAACACTTGTTGGGAATGTGGCCACTTTACTGACTAGGAAACTTTTCTTCAGAGGTATCCAGCCAGTTCTTTTC
Organism: Rhineura floridana; assembly: GCF_030035675.1. Taxonomy (NCBI): domain Eukaryota; kingdom Metazoa; phylum Chordata; class Lepidosauria; order Squamata; family Rhineuridae; genus Rhineura; species Rhineura floridana. The sequence goes on along the minus strand of NC_084498.1, from coordinate 22,170,004 downwards.
ATGGGAGGAAATGAGGGGTGGTGCTTTGCACACCCTTTAGCATTACCTTTTTTGGGGGGGGGATGTGGAAAAAATATACTCTGCATTCAGTTTAGCTCTGTGGTGGTCTTTGTTTCCCCTTTATTCTGTTTTCATATCAAGGTCGATCTTGATCTGAACATGGCGGCTTTGTGGTCCAAAGTGCCTCACTCAAAATTCCTGGCACTTTGTTGCTGGGTTTTGAAAGCAGTTTGCAAGAAATGATATTGGGGGGGGGAGCAGAACATTGATAGTTTTCTGTGGCTCAGCCCTTAATATTGTTAAGATTTTTTTTAAAAAAATGGACTTCAGAGGGATTAAATTGGCATGAAAACTCTGCTTGAATGGCCCCTGAAGAGAAACAGAAGTCCCCCAAAATTTCTTTGCATGTAATAAACTAGTTCATCAGGGTATAATAAACATGTCTCTCGGATTTTTTTTTACTTAAGATTCAAAGAGTTCAAATCCCCACTCACTGATGAATTAACCTGGGTGATCTTGGGTGCCAATCACAGTCTCTCAGCCTAACCTACCTCACAGGGTTGTTGTGAGCGTAAAATGAGGGAGGACAAGAAGTGTGTGTTGCTACCTTGAGTTCCTTGGAGGAAAGGTGGGATATAAATGTAACAGAAATAGATTTCAAACCAAATTAAAAAGCTGGAAGGAGGAAAGCCTCAGCAGAATGGATAAAACTGAGAAGGGAGGTAGCCAATTATTTATTAATTTATATACACACACACACACACACACACACACACACACATATATAATTATGCTTTTAAAAAGATAAGTGTACAAATGTGTGTGGTTTGATTTATATTCCTTCATTTATGTCACGCCTTTCCTTTGCTGTGAAGTGCTGGCCTTGTGTGCCTTCAAAACAAAAACAAACACGCAGTGCTTAATTTTTATTTTTAAAAGGGGTTCAGCTTACCAGCAGTTCACATAGTGAGTGCCTGTATGCCAAACACACACACACGCACTGACTTTTTGCTCTGTAAAGTACTTTTTTCCCATCTCTCAAAAATGCACTGATTTAAACTTGCCCCACTCCTAAGCCTCGGAGTGAATAGCAATAAAGTTAGAAAGCAAATATAAGAGCCAGTGAAAGACGCTGAGCAAATAGTTACACAAGAAACATTACAAGTTATGGTTTGTTTTACAAGAGGCTAATAAAGATTGAGAAGAGCACCCAAGTGCCTGTGGATAGGGGAGGACAGCAGATTTTGGAAGAGGATGTAAATTGTAGGGGGTTGATTTTATCTGCGGGCAACATCAGCCTGACCATGGCAATAGGTATAGTTTCCTCTAGAGCAGCCTTTCCCAAACTTTGGGTCCCAGATGTTGCCAGACTACCAATTCCCATCATTCCTGACTATTGGCCATGCTGGCTGGGGCTGATGGGAATTGTAGTCCAACAATATCTGGGGACCCCAAGGAGGTGAAGGGCTGCTTTAGAGCATCAGTACAGTAATAGAAACCCAGTGTGGTGATGGATGACAGCTGGGGAGATCCTATGTTCAAATCCCCTTGGAGGTTGCCAGGTGACCCTTGACCAGTCTCTCTCAACTGGGGATGGAAGAAGGGCTTCATTTTCCATTCCACCCTGTATTTGTCACATGCAACACTGTTTCTGTTCTACTGCAGTTTGCCTTCCGCAGAAAACTATGTTATTCATCTCGCTGTCTGCTGTGGCAAAATTACAGCCCTTACTAAACTTAGGTAATTTATGTAAATGATATAAATTACTGTTGGGCATCCATGGGTAGGGGAACATCAAAAGGCCCAGCATCCACAGCCGGGGTCTCTCTCTTACCACGGGGGGGGGGGAATCACAACCCCCAGAACAAACTTGCTGCTTAAAAGAGCATCACTTGTAGACCAACTGAGGCAGCTTTGTCTGCTCTGCTCAGTTAGGAGTCGGGAAACAGAATCTTGAGTTCAGTTCTGTTCATTTCCACATCAATTTGCATTGTTTAAAAAAGTCCCTGTGAAAATTTCAGTGAATTTCTCTAGCTACGTTTGTATATAATTTTGCCACATATACACATTTTTGCAAAGCAATTTCCTCTAATGTAACATTAAAATGCCTTATTTTCACTAATACATGCATTTTTATAAACACTACTTGGCTGGAGAATGGCATTGCAAAATTTGGAAAAGTGCCAACTTGGCAGTGTTTCAGTGTGAATATTGTTTCAGAAAGTGCCAATTTTAGTGGATTCGCCTTTACATGCAAACTGTATTGAATCTGTCCCCCACCCCTACTGAGAGTTTATAGGTGGAAACTTATAGATTCCAAGAGTGCTGCTAAGCTGCTGGCTCCTACTTTTACCTAATCTTCTGCCAGCTGCATGTAGAATTTCAGTTAGCTTCAGGGCTGTGGAGTCAGCACGCCAGACCTTCAACTCCGACTCCAGATCCTCTATTTTTCTACTGTCCGACTCCGACTCCACAGCCCTGGTTAGCTTTCTACACTTCAGGGGTTGGCATTTGTTTGTGTTTCTCTGCAGTGTGTGCACACAAATCCAGCTATGTTCTACTCACTAGTAAGCATGATGCAGCTATTTGAGTAGAGAAGGGACAATTCATCTGTGTGAGTTTTTAAAAATCATTTTTGTCATTTAAAAAATTGTGCTAAAGCCTTTTTTTTTTTTTAAGTCACAGTGTGTTTAAATGTTATGCTATAGCAGCAATTAAACAGCAACAGTCTGCACAGATAGAAAATGACAAGACCCAAGGCTCTCTTTTTTTTTTTTTTAAGGGTGCAGCTGGACAGAAATGTAAACTTGGAAAAAAATCTGTAGTTGGCAAGGTCAACGTGTACACAGTTTTTATAAGGGTAGAATGCACTCAGTTTCTGTACTTAAACGGAATGGTGGCTGGTGACTCCATGTCACTGGGGCAGTGGAATCGGCTCTGCATTTTCATCCAAACTTTATTGAAAGTTCGGACTAAGATGCAAAGCGGATTCCACTGCCCCATTGACATGGAGTCACCACTACTTAAAAGACAGCTGAAACTATATTAAGCACCTTTTGGACCAAAACCTTGTCTTCATCACCTTTATTTTTGGGGAGGCCATGCTTCGTTGCATCCTTCTAAATACCCTCGCAGTATTCCTGGCTTCTCACCTGTTGGTAACCGCATTAAGGCAGATTCAGAAACAAATCTTTGCTGTATAGTAGACACGAACTACCAACTCCTATGGCAAAACAGCCACTGATAGAGGGTGTAAGCCAGGAGCAGAGCAGGCTTTGAGTTTGCTTGGCTCCCCTCCATATTTTAATGTGGGGCATCCAATGGGGAATTTGTGCCATTGGAGAATCTGCTTGTAATAAAAACCCAAGAAGCCTCCCAATGATCTGTCAGGGTAAGCCATAGATCTGCTGCCCTTACACGCACCAGCAGGCTGTAGCTTCCCGGCACATGAAGGTGCAGTAGAACAGATGGACTTGTGATCAGCACCCATGACAACCGCCATGTGACAGGCATGCTGCTTTTTCCTCCTCTCTCCTCCCCCCCCCAACCCAGTAGTGCCTTTCTGCCTAGGAAGTTGTCAAGTCTGAAGTAGCCCTGAGCTGCCAATGATTTAATTCAAGCAGGAAGGCAGCCAGGCAAAAAGAGGAAAAGCAGCAATGGAGAGAAATACGCCTGTGTTTGGTTTGGGTTCTTCCTCTCCAGGTTTGCTAGCCTGCCCCTTCTCCGGTTGCTTCTCAGGCGCTCCTCAATGCCAAGAAAGCGCAAGGCATCCTCTCCACTTTCAGAGGGCAGGTTTAAAGCACCAGGTTCGCTGGGTTCGGGCACAGGGCGCTCTGTTGCTGGTCAATGCAATGGATCGTTACAAGTGCTGTTACATGACTCACCCTGGCCTCATTCCTGCCCTGTCCCCCACCCATCCACTGCACAGCAGCAGAGTATTCCAACCTCCTTGCCAGCTTCCCGCATGCAAATACTCTTCTTGCTTTATGTCTGTCTCGTTCCATCTGTTCCACGTGCTGCCTCGCCTTCCGCTCTTACATTCACTGGCAGGCGGTGCAGAAGAAGATGCCCTCGCCAAAGCAGTTTTGCATGCCAGGGAAGGGAGGGAGCGAGCTGCACAGGCAGATTCAAACAACCAGAGAGAGAAGGTAGGATCTCTCTCTCTCCCCCGTCCCCCCAATGACAGCTTTCGTCCATTTTCAAGAAGAGCTGGGTGGCAGGCAGAAATTCAACCAATATAGATTTCACCAGGATGGAAAATGCAGAATTTTAACCCATGCAGTTGAACAATATAAGAGCCCTGCTGGACGAGGCCAAAGGAGGGATGGAAGGTTCTGTCAGTTTCGGTTGTCTCGGTTTCTCATTCCCCCCCCCAATCTTAAACTTGGTTCTCCGCATTTCTTCAGCAATTTGCTATTTAAAAAAAAAAAATCCTTGTGAAAATTCTCCAGCATTTTAGTGAGAATTTCCTCTACTAAATGCATTTTTGTATGCAGTTTTGATTCATGTACACATTTTTGCAAACATTGCTTAGCTGGATAGATAAGCCCGAATTTCGAAGGATGCTCGCGTTTCAGTTCTCATGTTTGTTTATTTATTTATTTATTTATTGCACTTGTATACCGCCCCATAGCTGAAGCTCTCTGGTCAGTTTACAGCAATCAAAAACATTAAAACAAATACACAATTGAAAAACATATTTTAAAAACAATTTAAAACACAATTAAAAAATTTAAAACAAAACAATTTAAAACACATGCTAAAATGCCTGGGAGAAGAGGAAAGTCTTGACCTGGCGCCGAAAAGATAGTGTTGGCACCAGGCGCACCTCATCAGGGAAATCATTCCATAATTTGGGGGCCACCACTGAGAAGGCCCTCTCCCTTGTTGCCACCCTCCGAGCTTCCCTTGGAGTAGGCACCCAGACGATGGACTTTGATCTTGAACGTAGTGTACGGGTGGGTTCATATCGGGAGAGGCGTTCCATCAGGTCCCAAGCCGTGTAAGGCTTTATAGGTCAAAACCAGCACCTTGAATCAAGCTCGGAAACATACAGGCAGCCAATGCAAGTGGGCCAGAATCAGTTTTATATGTTCGGACCGTCTGATCCCTGTTACCAATTTGGCCGTTGCATTTTGCACAAGCTGCAGTTTCCGAACCGTCTTCAAAGGCAGCCCCACGTAGAGTGCATTGCAGTAATCTAATCTGGAGGTTACCAGAGCATGGACAACTGAAGCCAGGTTATCCCTGTCCAGATAGGGGTGCAGCTGGGCCACCAACTGAAGTTGGTAGAAGGCACTCCGTGCCACCGAGGCTACCTGAGCCTCAAGTGACAGAGATGGTTCTAGGAGAACCCCCAATGTTGGTTCTGAAAGTGCGGATTTGAGAAATTCAGCTTTAAATGCAAGCTGAATCAAATCCCCCTCCATCCCTAGGCCGAAGCCCCATCTAGCCCAGCATCCTGTTCCCACAGTGGTCAACCAGATATCTGTGGGAAGCCCCCAAACAGAACCTGAGCGCAAGAGCACTCTCCCCTCCTGCGGTTTCCAGCAATTGGCATTCAGAAGCAGACTGCCTTTGACCATAGAGGCACAGCATAGCCGTCTTGGCTAGTAGCTATTGATAGCCTGATCTTCAGTGAATTGGTCTAATCCTCTTTGAAAGCCATCCAGGTCCGTGGCCATCACTGCCTCCTGCAAGAGCAAATTCCAGAGTTTAACTCTGTGCTGCATGAAGTTTATTATAATCATCATCATCAGGTTGGTAAATTGCTTGCTGCCCAAAGGTTTCCAAATGACTTACAACATTGTGAAAAACAAAAAAAACCAGATCATACTGTAAGAACAAAACAATAAAACACACGCATCCCATACAGCCACTGGAAGCTTTGGCATCGCACTAAGAACAAAGCAGCAGCGTCTATCAAAGTCTATCAAATGCCTGGGGTGGGTGGAAGGCCAGTCTTTCCCTAGCGCCAAAAAGATGTCAACAAAGGCGCCAGGTGGACCTCACTGGGGAGCGCATTCCACAGACAGGGAGCCACAACTTTCTTTCTGCCTGTCTTGAATCCTCCCACACTCGGCTTCATTGGACGCCCACGAGTTCTAGTGCAAATACGATAAAACAGGGGAAACCGACATTGGTTGGTTGCATTTATTTATATGCCTCCTTCCTACAGCAAGCTGTGCCTAAAGCAGCTTACGACAAACATTCAAAATACATATAATTCGGGTAGGGGAGAGAAATCAGTTTGCAAAACATAATAAATTCAAATGGGGCAAACCCCAGCAATTTAAGAAGCAGAAAATAAACCCATTATTACAAAAGAAGCAATCTAGATTTAAACACAAAATGAAAGAAAGCTAATGGACAATAGAGTTCCAGGTGCTGAACTCCAAGGAGCCTGCCTTCAACACAGTTCGAGAGGAGGGTTCCTCTCACCGGGCCAGATGACCTACTGCTGGCTCCCTCTTCTCTCCTCCAGAGGAGACCAACAACAGCATAAAGGAAAGTGCTGGGGAAGGCGATGACGGCAAGTCCTTTTCCCCAGCCTCCTGGGAGGTCCAGCTGCTGGTGCAGATCTTATTGCACTTGTTGTTGCAATATTTGTACGTTGAATTGATGGTGTTCCCTGGAGCTGCGAATCTTGAAGTTAACATTTCCGCTAGTTCTTCCAAGTTGCTGGAATACTTCCGTTTCAATCTCAGCCTTTCTGCGGAAGAACTCAGAGCTCCTGCGGGAGCTGCAGTCGGAATCCAGACTGCCGTTCTAGGCATTTGAACTGTTCCACCAACTGGTCACAGATTTCTTTTGACTCCAGTTTCATATTCTGCCATGATCTCTTCGTCTTCCTTGGACTTAGTTTGAGACGTCTTTGGAAAGATCTACCAAGATCCCAACGATCTTTATTCTTCCTTTTCCTTTAGAACATGGTCAGACTAAAGCTCCCACCTGTCCTCTGACCCTACTGATACCTCCCCTGTATACCATGGATGGTGCCATGTTGGACTCATAAGCAACATGACTCAATACCGAACATCGGAAACAGAGGAAATTGTAATGATACCATTCTCATTAGCATCTATGCATCCAGCCAAGTCGCTGGTTTTATGTGCTGCCTAATGAGAGATGACTCAATGATCCCATGAACTCGGTAGGCAGGCCAAAGTTAGAAAACAAAGTGTGACTAGTCCCAGTGACATTGCTGTAGTTACGATGCATACGTAAAAATAATCTCAGCAGATGGTCTTCAAAACACACTGCTGTTTGCAGCTTAGCCTTGCATATATTCAAGAGTGGGAAACTTGGATCTTGCCAAATCTGACACTCTCTCCTAAAACATCTCCCCCACCGAAGCCTGAAAATGCATCCATAACAAAAACCAGGTGGTGGGACGACAGCTTGTAGGCCCTTATGTGGGCCACCCGTACCCAAGCCTGAGTTGCTACATAACTAAAATGTCCCCAAAAGCCGTTGGGGCTTTGATACATATTGCCGTGGAGTCCAGAAACAACTTGTCTGTTAAGACCGGTACTTGAAAAAAAACGAACTGAAGGTTTATTGGAAATGGACTGCCTTTAAGTCGATCCCAGCTTATGCTGACCCTATGAATAGGGTTTTCATGGTAAGCGATATTCACAGGGGGTTTCCCATTGCCTCCCTCTGAGGCTAGTCCTCCCCAGCTGGCTAGGGCCTGCTCAGCTTGCCACAGCTGCACAAGCCAGCCCCTTCCTTGTCCACAACTGCCAGCCGGGGGGCAACTGGGCTCCTTGGGACTATGCAGCTTGCCCACGGCTGCCCAGGTGGCAGGGCACGTAACCCCTGAGCCACTCCCTGTGGGGTGATCTTTAGCTGGCTCTTGACACCCAGGAGACACGAGCGGGGATTTGAACTCACAGACTCTGGACTCCCAGCCAGGCTCTCCTCCTCACTGTGCTATACCAGCTTAAGGTTTATTACGACCAAGAAATAAAATCATACCTGCGGTGGCAGCCATTGTGAAGCCATGAGGCTTGCACCCACAGGCGCTATCTCAGACTGTCTAGACAGTATAAGAAGGGAGGAAGTAAAGCCAAGGAAAAAAGAAACAAATAATTTAAAGAGGGAATTGGGGAGGAAAGAAGAGATTGCCTTTCTGTCTATCCCCCACCCCCAGACTGGTTCAGATTACTCGTGTTGGTGCTCTACTCCCAAGAAAAGCAACATCCTACATACCAGGAATGGGGAACTTGCAATCCTCCAGATGTCACCGGACTCCAGCTCTGATCTGCTCCCCATTAAGATGGATGATATCCAGCAACATCTGAAGAGCCCAATGATCCCCACCCCTGCTACATGCAAATACTGAACTCATTCACCGGATGTGGATTCTTACGAGCCAAAACAGCACCATCCACACACACAAGAAGATGGAAGCCCATGGCTTCGATGCCAGCGGGGCAGTGAATCCACTCCAGGTTTTAGCTGGAGCTGTCCAAGTTGTGCAGCATTTGAGACTTTTCCTTGAAAGGTCAGACTAAAACCCAGAGCGGCTTCACTGCCCCACTGATGTAAGAGCCACCAGCCTCCACTGCAAGGACCACTGGAAGAGGGACATCTCAGGCTGATTTTAATAATCTGGCAAAACGGTACAGAGGAAGTTCACTGAAATGGAATTGGTTGGGATCCCAACAGAGGAAGGGCACAGTGTCAGAGCATCTGCTTTGCATGCAGAAGGTCCCAGGTTCACTAGGTAGGACTGGAACAGGCTCCCTGTCTCAAGCCCTGGAGAGCTGCTGCCAGTCCGTGTAGGCAATACTGAGCAGGGTGGACCAATAGTCCAACTCAGTTTAAGGCAGATTCCTAGGGTCCACTTCTCCACACAGCCATCCCTGCTGACTAGTATAAGTCGGTCCTGTTGATTCAGTGGAACGCACTAGCGAAAACAAGACAGAATCTCAAGCAAAGGGTCGTGGCTCAGCGGCAGAGCATCTGCTTTGCGTGCTGAAGGCCCCAAGTTCAATCCCCATCACCTCCAGGTGGAACGCAGACACCACGTCTCAAGCCCTGGAGGCCCACGGTCAGTCAACGGAGGCAAATTCGAGCTAGAAGAACAAAGTGTCGGACTCAACACAAAGCCGACCAGAGACCTTGGAAAGCCACTGTTAGTCAGTGTAGTGCTAAAGCAGCCCAAGGGCCACACTCCCTCACAGGCAGCCTTATGGGGGCCACACACCCAGTGGTGATGTGGCCAGAGCCTGTGGCAGCTAGTGACTCCATGTCAGTGGTGCAGTGGGATCCCCCCTGCAGCACCTTGGACAACTCCTTGAAAGTTCAGACGAAAACCCAGAGTGGATTCCACGGCTCCCCTAACATGCAGCCGCCAGCCACCGCTGGGCAGAGCAACAGATATAACTCTTACCTTTACACTGTAGGCTACATTCCAACTACACAAAGAGTCAAGCATTTTCTGAGTACCCCACCCCCACACCTCTGCAACTCCAAGGATCCACTCAAGCTACACAAAAGGAGGCAAGAAAGGCACTGAGCAAGATAGGACCCTTGAGAGTCTAAGCTAGGGACAGGGGGCATAATGGGAAGGAGCCTTACCTGGAAGGAGTCCTGAGGGCCAGACAGAGAGGTCTAGAGGGCCACACTCAGCTCCCAGGCCAGAAGTTCTCCATCCCCGACCTAGATGGCCTACTGATATTTTTGGAGAGGATGTAGCTCAGTGCCGTGCTCCAGAGGGTGCCCTCAGGACCTCAGTCCAAGGCAGATAAAGCCTTGTACTAGAACATTTATCCAAGAGAGCTGGGTTCAAGGTGCAAGACAGTCTCTAGAAGCCATGGTCAAGCCCAGCAAAGCTGACCCAGGCCAGGATCAATACCTCATGAAGTTCAACAGGAAGGGGAAACTGGAAGCCTTATGTACTCTGGGCTCCTAAACCACACCCTTACCACAGCTGCTGGCAGTGAAGGAATATCAGGGATTGTTACTCACAAGTAGGCCCCTTACTCACAAGCAGAAGGATGACTCTGGAGCCGTAGATGCATACTGTATCATTGCGCCATGGCCTGGACCCAACATTTTGGGGCCAGTGCTTTCGAGGTGTGGGAGTACAGCTCCTCCTCTGACAGTTCCAGGGGTCCTTCATGAGATATCAACCCAGAGGGCTCCTCAAAGGGAACCTCATCATTGGACTCAGGGGCTCTGCCTGTTTCTCAAGGATCTTGACCTGTGGGGTGTCTAGTTCATCCTCCAAGGACTCCATCTCTCACACCAGGTCAGGGGTACGCACAATACTCAGTGGATTTGCACTTGCTTTGGATGCAGGAGGTCCCAAATTCAGTCCCCAGCATTAAAAAACACTTAAAAAACATATTTTTTAAAAAAAATCTTAAAAGGCTTGTTGAAAGAGGAAGGTCTTCAGTAGGCACTGGAAAGATAACAGAGGTGGTGCCTGTCTAACATTTAAGGGGAGGAAATTCCATATTCTAAAGGTCTGCTTCCTATGTTGTGCGGAGACCTCCTGATAAGATGGTATCTGCAGGAGGCCCTCACCTGCAGAGCACAGTGATCAACTAGGTATGTAAGGAGTAAGAGGATCTTTCAGGTATCCTAGTCCCAAGCTGCATAGGGCTTCTACCTCAAGGGCTGCCCCACATAGAGCACATTAAAGTAATCTAGCCTGGAGGTTACCAGTGTGTGGACAACAGTGGTCAGGCTATCCCGGTTCAGAAATGGCCCCAGCTGTCTTACCAGCCAAAGTAAAAGGCACTCCTAGCCACTGAGGTCACCTGGGCCTCTAGCGACAAAGGTGGGTTCAGGAGCATCAAGTCCATGTGGTGCAACCCGGGGCTGTCAAAAAGGGCAGGGTGGTCTGGCAGCAAGGACCACATGTTCAATCAAGGTTTAAAACCTTGATTAAATTTACTGTTGGGGGGGGGAGATGGAAATTGTTTGAGGGGCTGGATCTGGGTCTGAAGCACCAGATCAGACCTCAGATCACATTGAGGGCCCCATGCACAATCCTACTATCCTGTACCCCCCAGCAAGCTTCCCAGCTGACCCTCAATCAGAGAGTTTTATCGTATATACTATTAGCAAACTCATTATCTGAGTGTCCATCCAGATGTAGCCAAAATTGCATCATCCATGCACAGTAGGGGAGTAACAGAAGATTGGGGCAGCCTCAAGGTTTGCTGAAATACATATAGATATAACCTCGGGGGGGATCATGGGCAGAACCAAGACAGCCTGGAGAAGACTGGACATAGTTGGGAATGGAATGCTAGTTGACTACTGGAGAAAGAGACAGAAAATCAGGACTGGGGTGTTTGTGGAATGGATGGAATGGAGTATCTTGGAAAAGGACACGGCTGGGTGGCTGGCTGGCATCCTAAACAATAACGCCCCTCGCTGCAACATTTTGTTGTAGATGCTGCTTGCTTCATCCTACCACTCAATCTGTTTCGTTCTGCTCCCAATTCTGAAATATTCCATTTTTGCCATTTGCATCACCCTCCCCCCAAAAAATGGCTAATAGTGTGTTTCTCTGGGGAGGCCATTTTATTCAGAACTATTTTCTCTGGCATATTCTCCATCATGGTAGGTTATTCACACACACACACACACCACTGATCGTAGCATGTTTCATGCACTCGCATTTGGTCTGGGGCATGTTGAGAGGGAAGTCTGGGTTGCTGAGAGGGTGACAGGGAGGAGGGGTGTTGTTTGCTGGTGAAATATTACCATCTGCAAAGCGCTGTAAACAAGGGGCAGACGCAAATATTTCACAACCCCTGCATGCCGCCGTTTCTGCCTTCGTGGGGTTAGAACAAAGCAATATATCACAGGCGCCACTGCGGAGAGAAAAAACAAGTCGAACATGTTCTTCATGTAGAGGTTTTTGTGAGCACAGGAGAATAAATATGCTCATAAGTTTGTGATGATGTATGATTATTTTCTGCATGCATATGTGTGGGGAGGGGTGAATTGTTGCAAAGTAGTTTAATATCACAGCTAGGATTAAAAAGGACCGTCAGCTGATGAATCACGGCACACGTCTTGCAAAATCTACCCTAGATTTCTGACTGCAAACACAACCTTTTCGATCTATACCAGGAATAGAGATCCTTTTCCAGGCTGAGGGCTGCTTTCCCTTCTGAGCAGCCTCCCAAGGGCCAGAGGCAAAAATGGGTGGAGATACAAAGGTAAAATTTACCTTTGGACAGTAGGCTAGTTTCTACATACATTCACACACACCCTCTCTACCCTCCATCTGGTCCAACAAGAGGCACTATCAGAGGAAAAGGGCCACAGCTTGGGGGCAGAGAGTCTGCCTTGCACACAGAGGGTCCCAGGTTCAACCCCTGGCATCTCCAGGTAGGGCTGGGAGAGATGCCCTTTCTGAAACCCTGGAGAGCCACTGCCAGTCAGTGTGGACAATACTGAGCTAGATGGACCAGTGGTCTCGCTCAGTACAAGGCAGCTTTTGATGTTCCTATGAGTTCAAGGAAACATTTCAGGAAGGAAAAAAATGCTTGTGCAGACTGTGAAGCAGAGCCAGTGAGAGGTGTGGCCTGCGAAGAGGAGGTGTGGCCTAGGGAGAGGAGGTGTGGCCTAGGGAGAAGAGGTGTGGCCTGGGGAGAGTCCTGGGGGACCACATTCAGTCCCCAGGCCTGAGCGTCCAACCCCTGGTCTATACAGTACTTTTATTAATGATGAAGTCACTACACAGCTGACATTGGCAGATATTTGTGGCCACACTTCAGATTGCTCTTCCTGGTGAGTGTGCAAATGCCCATATAGGAGCAGTAGTGTAGTGGCAAATTCAGAAGTGCAGGGTCCCTTCATGATAATTACAGCCATGCCCCTTCCCCTTATTTTTGCTGCTGGGCTGAGAATGAGATCCTTGTTGATGCCTTCTCTCACAGCAACAGATGTCCCCAGGAGTGTTAACTACCGAGAAGAGTCTTCTCAGTGGCTGCTTGCCTCCTTTCACTCGGATTGGCTGCAATCAGCAGGAAAGAAGCACATTAGAAGACTCTTCTCAGTGGCTAACACACTCCCTTTCATGCTGATTGGCTCGTAGGATACTGGAGACACAGGGACCCAGCTGGGACCCTGCTCCCCAAAAAGTAAAGGGTCTAAAACCCCCTCAGACCCTGCACGACTGCACCCCTGCTCCATCCATTTTATATCTTGCGATTTTTGTTGATTGTTGTTATTATTGTATGTTGTACACCGCCCGGGGAGCCATTGGCTAAGGGTGGTTTATAAATGAAATTAAATAAATAAATAAATAAATAAATAAAATCCTCTTGAACATTTGGCTGCCCTTTGCGACATCGCCTGCTACTGATCCCCAAGATCACTGTCTCAAAAAGAGGCCCTGACAAGCACAAGGGATCCTGGGACAGCAGTTTCAGCCGCCGTCCTCCCAATCCCTTAAAATGCCGCGGCAAGTGAAATATAGCAATATTAATATAAATCAAATAAAGCACACCAAGTTAGGAACAGAGGAAGTTGCCTTATACTGAGTCAGACCATTGGTCCTAGATCAATAATGTCTCTACACTGACTGGCAGCAGCTCTCTACTTCAAAAGCACTCTGTCGACCTAGCAGGCCAGCACTGAGTTTGCTCTTTGTCCGCTATCTGCTGCTTTTACCGATTTATCATTTATTTATTTAAAATATTTCTATCCCGCCCTTCCACCCTAAAATAGGACCCTCAGGGCGGCTCACAGTAAAATCGAACACGCTAAAAACGCAAAACAGCATTAAAATAGATAAAAAAGGATAAAATACAGTTTCACTGTGTTTTTATTTACTGCGTACGATTGCACTGTGAGCCGCCCTGAGTGCCCCGTGGTTGGGTAGAAGGGCGGGATAGAAACATTTTAAATAAAGAAATAAAGAGGTAAAAATGAAAAAGGGCGAAAATAAAATCAGTTTCAGGCTATGCCTTCAGTACTCAAGAAGAGCCTGATGAATCAGGCCGAACCTACAATGATCCTTTTTTCCCTCCCCCCAAATATTTGATATTAACATCAATAATTTCAAAGGAAAAGATGTATAATTTTAAAGGAGACATAATACATTTTGAAAGGAAAGATCAATATTTTGAAAAGAAATATCAATAAGTGAAAGGAAATATTGATAAAATTGTTGTTCTTCATAATGCTATTTTAGAGGGAGATATGTTTTTTTTAAAAAAGAAGAAAACCTATTTTCGAAAAGAGCTGCGAAAAATTGCGACATAAGCAACTGATCTGCAATGATCGCCGATAAGCAAATCAATGGAAAATGCAGTACCAAATCCAAAGAGGGTGGAATTCTAGGACATCCAAGGACTGAACTTGGGACCTTCTGCATGAAAAGCAATTGCTCTACCACTGAGTTACAGCCCTTCCCCTGGTAAGTGGGTGGGTTTTCTTTCATTGAGTCACAGCCTTTGGCAAGGGAAACCAGGAGGCGGCCGGGGAAGCTTTCAAAACTCATAGCAAGAGCCAGCAAGAGGGTGTCATTTTTTTTTTGCAATCCCAAAGGCTAGAAGGACAAGGGATGGGGGTTGGGAGCAGGACTGCTTGCCATATGTTTCAGTGATCATCATGACCCTTCTGCATTGGAATTTCTGATTCCACACACTTGCTCTGCATTGACTCAGAGTAGGAAACCATTTCCGGACCACATGTTTCTTTTTATAGACGCCGGCCTGTATTGCCAACTTCCTCTGGAGTTCAAGACTGTTCCTCCTTAGCCTTGAAGCAATGCGCAAGATCGCAGCTCACAAAGCGTGAGAGAAAGTGAGCTGCGCGCCCTGGACGTGACACAGGGCGGAGCCCTTCCCCAGAAAGAAAACCAGGGGTGCAAAGTTCGGCTTGAGGGGGTCTCTCCCTCCCACGGTCGGCACAGAATGCGGCCTGCTGCCTAAGTCTGGCCCTCTGACTTGGGCCCCTTCCACACTAGATGTTTATTGTTTAATAATAATAATAATAATAATAATAATTGCATTTATATACCACCCCATAGCCGAAGCTCTTTGGGCAGTTTACAACAATTAAAACATTAAAAACAAATACACAAATTTAAAAAACACATTTTTAAAAAGTGATTTTAAAAAAGCGATTTACAGAGCAATCACTCCGCTTTCACCATCATGGCTTCCCCCAAAGAATCCTGGGAACTGTAGATTGTTAAGGGTGCTGAGATTTGTTAGGGGACCCCTATTCCCCTCACAGTTACAGTTCCCAGTGTTCCCTGGGGAAAAGGACTGATTGTTAAACCGGCCTGAAAGTTGTAGCTCCGGCACTCTGGGGTTTCCGGCAGGAGTCTCTCCCACCCCTTCTGCGCACAGAGCAGACACTCTGCCTCTGAGCTCTGGCTGTTCCCCAAAAGAGAAGCTGCCTTGTACATCGAGTCGTACCATTGGTTCGTCCTGCTCTCCTAACAACTCTCAGCACTCTTGTTTTATTATTTATTTATTTATTATACGTATATCCCACCCTTCCTCCCAGAAGGAGTCCAGGGCGGCAAACAAGAACACCAAAAGCACTCTAAAACATCTTTAAAACAAAAGCCTTTAAAACATATTAAAAGAAAACATCTGTCAGAACATACTGTATTAACACAAAACATCTTTTTATTAAAAAAAAAAAAAAACTTGAAAAACATCTTGAAAAGCGATTCCAGCACAGACGCAGACTGGGATAAAGTCTCTGCTTAAAAGGTTTGTTGAAAGAGGAAGGTCTTCAATAGGTGCCAAAAAGATTTGTTGTCCCTCTTTTGTTGTGCCCTCCAGACGTCAGTTATTTATTTATTAATTAAATGTATATCCTGCCCTTCCTCCCAGAAAGAGCCCAGGGCGGCAAACAAAACACTAAAAACACGCTTAAAAACAGATTTTAAAATATATTAAAGCAAAACATCTTAAAAAGCAATTCCAACGCAGACACAGACTGAGAAAAGGTCTCTACTTAAAAAGCTGTGGGAAGAGGAAGGTCTTCAGTAGGTGCTGAAAAGGTAACACAGATGGCGCCTGTCTAATATTTAAAGGGAGGGAATTCCAAAGGGTAGGTGCAACTATACGCAAGGTCCGCTTCCTATGTTGTGCAGAATGGACCTCCTGATAAGATGGTATCTGCAGGAGGCCCTCACCTGCAGAGCGCGGTGATCAACTGGGGGTATAATGGGTAAGACGACCTTTTAGGTATCCTGATCTCAAGCTGTGTAGCACTTTGAACACCAAAACCACAACAAGGAATGTGTTCTACCACCTTCGGTTGGTAGCCCAGCTACGCCCCTATCTGGACAGGGATGACCTCGCCTCCGTTGTTCATGCTCTGGTAACTTCTAGGCTGGATTACTGTAATGCGCTCTATGTAGGGCTGCCCTTGAAGACAGTTCGGAAGCTTCAGCTAGTGCAAAACGCAGCAGCCAGACTGCTGACGAGGACTAGCCGGTCAGCACATATAACACCTGTTCTGGCCCGTTTGCACTGGCTACCTATTTGTTTCCGAGTGTCGGAAGGCAGAGCTGGGGTCCCAATCCTGGGGAGCTGGATCCCGGAGAGTTGGGAGAAGAGTATTTGGATGGATGGCAGAGGGAAGGGGGAGGAACTTCCCCCCTTTGGAGCGAAGACGAAACAGAGGAACTGCCAGTGATAAGGTCGCTTAGCAACGGGGAGCCTGAGCCCTCCCTGGACATTCTCACGCCTCCCCCTCTTTCAGGCTCAGAGCAAGAGGGGGAAGAGGGAGGGCTGCTCACAGCCGAAAAGCGGGGAGGCAGTTTACCATCAGCCCCTCCCCTATCCCCCATCCTGGAATCGGAAACTTCAGAAGAGGAGGGGGTGATGCTTCCCCCCTCACCGCGCACACGCAGACAGCTGAAAAGACAGGAGAGAAGGGGGGGAAGGCGGGCAGTACCTGAGGGGCAGTTAAGGAGGAGCGAAAGATTGCGCGCCCATTTGGCCCCTTCTTAAAGAACAGGCGGGAAGAAGTCCCTTGCTCTGTCAACTTTCTCCCAATGCCGCAGGACCTGTATCCCTGTATTGATTCATGAGAAAACGCAGTCTTTGTTTGGACATTACCCTAATAAAACACGAATTAACTACAATCGTTGGTCTGGTTCCTGAGTCACATCCTGGGCCTGACACCGAGCCAGATTCAAGGTGCTGGTTTTGACCTATAAAGCCTTACACGGCGTGGGACCGCAGTATCTTGTGGAACGCCTCTCCCGCTATGAACCTACCCGGTCACTTCGCTCAGCATCTAAGGCCCTCCTCCGGGTACCAACCCATCGAGAAGCCCGGAGGACAGTTACTCGATCTAGGGCCTTTTCTGTAGTGGCCCCCGAACTGTGGAACAGCCTCCCCAAAGAAGTACGCCTGGCACCTACGCTTCTATCTTTTCGGCGCCAGGTTAAGACCTCGCTATGCTCCCAGGCATTTTAAGCGTTTATGTTATAATTTAAATTTCTTTCTTTTTTTCTTTTGTTGTTGCTTGTGTTTATTGTTTGTTGTCTGATTTTATTGTTGATATTTTGTATTTTAACCTTTTTGTACACCGCCCAGAGAGCCACTCGCTGTGGGCGGTCTATAAATGAAACAAATAAAATAAAATAATAAATAAACTTGGATCTTAGCTTGTAGCTAATGGGCAGCCTAACAAACTACAGATCCCAGGATTCTTTGGGGGAAGGCATGGCTATTTAAAGTGGTATCATACTATGGTGTGGACATCCTCTCACCTTTCTCCACCGCCGGTCCAAAATATTTTCCAGGAGTCTTGACTGCTTGGAAATTCCTGCTACACTAAAGCACTGAGCTCAGACACTGGGAGGGATGTTCGTTTGCTGAAACAAACCGTGAAAAGCATTTATTTCAGATATTACATTGGAATAAAGTCCATCCTCAAAATCCATCTTCTCTAAGGAGCCCTTAGGGACATAGGAAGTTGCCATATACCACCTCTAATAAGAACATGCCTTATATTGAGTCAGATCATTGTTCCATCAACTTAGTATTGGCTACATGGACTGGCAGCGGTTCCAGGATTTCAAACAGGGAGTCTTTCCTAGCCCTACCTGAAGATGCTGGAGATTGTACTTGGGATCTTCTGCATGCAAAGCAAATGCTCTAACCACTGGGCTATGGTCCTTCCCTCTTGGCAGACAGCCATGGTTCCATGGTTGTATTTGGCAAGCAACATCACAATCCTAATCATGTCTACTCAGAGGTAGGGATGTGGGAGCAATTCTATCCGTTTCACATTTAAAAGCAACTCTATCAAATCTGCGTTTTGCAAAACAAGTTAAGAGCTGAAACACCGCTGTCTTTTCAAATTCGCACTTATCTGAATTTTGCAATGCAGTTCTCCAACCAAATGTTTATAAAAATGCATATATTAGGAGAAATTGCTTAGTCAACGCTGTATACAAAAATGTGTTTATTAGGAGAAATTTGCTTTAAAATGCTGAAGAGCTTTCATGAGGATTTTTTTTTTAAAAAAATTGCAAATTGCTGCAGAAATCTGGAGAAGAGTTTATGATGGGAAAAATGAGAAACGGAGAGAATCAAAAGTGACAGATCTTTCCTTCCCTTGGTGGGATTCAGGCACATCCTGGCAAATTTGGTTGTGAGATTAAAGTTGATTTGGTGCTCTTGTGCCACAAACCAGCTTTCCCCTCCCCCTAAATCAGACATTTTGCACTAAGAAAAGCGATGGGAAAGTGTAGGATGACAACTGTTGGATGCAACTTCGGATAACCTCCCTGCAGACAAATAAGAATGAATGTTCGCTAAATAGCTGGCAGCATCTCTAACCTCCCTGCAGGGTGAACGCTTAATAAACAGGTCATCTGGAAGTGAGTCGGGAGTTTGGAAAGTGCAAATTTGACAGATTTGGCTTTAAATGTGAACTGAATTGAATTACTCCCCGACCCTTAACCCCACCTGAAAACAGCAACAGTCTGGAAACCTCACCTCACCCCTGCTGATTCAAAATTGCATTCATGTGTTAAAACTTGGCTTCCACCAGTTAATCAACTCTTGGGCCTTAGTAGATTAATTTGCTGATCAGCAGTTGCCTCCCTGCTACCTGTATCACATCACCCCCACGCCCTTCCCTGCATCTCCAGCGCTATTGTGCTTTGTGGAAGAAACACAGTTTCCCAATTAACGGCATACCTTCTTCCAGTAGCAGCTCGGAGACTGCACCGCAGTCACTGCTACGAAGGCAGAAACGCCATCTCCATCTGCATTTCCTGGCTCAGCGTGAACTTTTGACCCCATTGTAGCTGAAGTTGAACCCTGATAAGACTGAGGTACTACTTGTGGGGGACAAGAGAAGGTTGGGCGACATTGACCTGAAGTTCAACGGGGTGAGTCTACCCCTAAAGGACCAGGTCCGCAGCCTTGGGGTTGTGCTTGATTCCAGGCTGTCCATGGAGGCTCAGATTTCGGCAGTGAGCCGGGCAGCCTGGTACCAACTACATCTCATACGAAGGCTGCAACCCTACCTTCCTGTTCACCAGCTCCCACTAGTGGTACACACCCTGGTCACCTCTCGTTTGGACTACTGTAATGCGCTCTACGTGGGGATACCCTTGAAAATTGTCCGGAAATTACAACTGATACAAAATGCGGCGGCTCGACTACTTACGAATAGTCGCCGCCGAGATCACATCACACCAGTGTTGTTCGACCTACACTGGCTACCAGTTGTTTTCCGAGCCCAATTCAAGGTGTTGGTATTGACCTTTAAATCCCTACACGGTTTTGGCCCAGTTTATCTTACGGAGCGCCTTCAACGCCACCAATTATGCCGCCCGACAAGATCGGCCACACAGGGCCTTCTCTCAATCCCGCCAACAAAAACAGCCAGATTGGCGGGTACAAGAGAAAGGGCATTCTCAGTGGCGGCCCCCACTCTTTGGAACTCCCTCCCACAAGATCTCCGGCACGCCTCTTCTTTAAATGTGTTTCGGAAAGCCTTAAAGACCTGGCTCTTTCAGCAGGCCTTCGGGGTATCCGGGGAGGGTTAATTGTTATAACTGAAATGCCTCCTGCCCAGTTTTAATATTGTTGCTGCAGATGTGTTGTTTTTATATTGTATTACTGTATTTTATCAATTGTATTTTAACAATTTTGTAAGTTGCCTAGAGTGGCCATTGGCCAGATAGGCGATGAAGAAATTAAATTTATTATTATTATTATTATTATTATTGTATCCTCTAATTGCTGGAACCAGCAGGATTAATCTACGACCTACTTTCTGGGTCTTTTTGCTGCCTCAGAGCGATACTGCCTGGCTTCAGTGAATTGGAGGATCCGCTGGAAGTCCATATTTAAAACTTGCACAGAGCCTCTGACTTCCCTCCCAGCTGCTTCCTTAAAAAGTTGATGGATGTCCAAGCCAGGAGAACTCAAGATGCTGGTAGGAAGGATGTCCCCATCACTTGCTTTCTACACAGCTCCTATTCATTCTTGCTATGAACCGCAGAGGATGACTGCTAATAATATCAGTCTTCATTCAAATGTGTTGCGGAATCTCCCAATGAGAACTGGAGTCTTCCAACAACTTTTGTTGATATACAAAACCCTGAAGAATTTTGGTCCAGGATACCTTAAGCACCTCTCCTGAGCCCTTGTATCCCAGCTTGATCGCTGAGATCATCTGGAGGAACACTGTTCGTTGTCTATTTCCCCCCCAAGTTGTTTATTTAGAGTTTAATAAATATTTGAGATCTGGAGACAAGTTGTATTTAATAACACGTCTTATTTCTTTCCATTTACTTTTGTATTACATAATTTAGGTATCGAGAAACAAACACAGATGTGGGATGTATTTATTTTACTTATTTTTATTTACTCATTGAAATTTTCTATTTTTCTTTTCTTTTTTGCATTTGTAATATTTTCTGTTGTACGTTATAGTTTTGATGGGAGTACAAAATGCATTAATAACCTGTACCCTCCCATAAATCTCCACATGTGCCGTGTTTAACATGAGGCACCAAGCAAAGGCAATGATGAGATTTGTATTTTTATCTGATATTAATGAAAATTGGAAAGCACTCTCTGAGTGCAAAAATAAAGTAAGTAATACATAACATACAGAGGAAGCAAAGGCGAGCCTACCACTTCCCAATTCAGTCTTTTCCACTGTTGAACAGTTCTTACTGCTAGGAAAGTTTTCCCCAATTATCTACCTAATACATGCTTCCTTGCAATTTCTACCATTTCCTTTTGGTCCTGCCCTCTAGAGTAAGAGAAGACAAGTCTGTTCCATCTTCTATATGACAGCCGTCAGAGCTTGGAATGTTCATTTTAAAAAAAACTACTTGTAGTTCAAGTTCAGTATGTCCCCAAAAGAACTCATTTCTAGTTCATGTCTATCCTTTTCGCAAAACGAACTTGTTTGGGTCACATTCAGATCACAGGTCAAGTCAAGGTCATCCAAATGATCCCCGGCAATTTTTCCCCCTGCAGTATTCAGAATGTTACCAGCTGCTGTGCCGGAGTGTAAAATATACTCCAGAAGACCAAGAAAATGTCAAAACACATGCACAGCGGAATGTGAATGATTTAATGTCCGTTCCCCAACAATTATAATATTTAAGCTTCAAAAACGCAAAGAGTCCAAAGAGAATGTATGCTTTGTATTTTTAAATCTGTGTAATCAGCCTGGGGATCCACATTCTGAGTGAGCGGCAGACAACAAAAATAAATTATTCATTCATTCATTTGTGTGCAGAAGATCTCAGGGTCAATCTCTGTCACCTGCAGGTAGGGCCAAGAATGTCCCTTCCTTGAAACCTTGGAGAATCGCTGCCAGTTAAATGTTGGTCATATTGAACTAGACGGACCAATGGTCAGACTCAAACAGCTTCTTCCTATGTTCCCGGCACTGATCGGGGCCATACAAAACTGCAGGGCCCAGGATAGGCGTCAGTGGTGAGCCCTGTCAGATGGCTGGGGGCTCCATTAACTGCCTGATGATGCCATGGTCCTTCCAACTGGAAAGAATGCCAAGGACGAATAATCTAGGTTTCTTTGAAAGGGACTGTTCTCATCTATCCCTCTTTTCTGTCGGGATACTTCACCTCCTTTGATTTCATTGGCTCTGTAGCGCAGAGCTCGGATTGCTCCCAGCTGATTAAATGGCATAATTTGTATGCGACAATCCCAAGGCTTGGGGAAAAGCAAGGATACAGAGAAAGACAACCTGACCTACTTAACCTTGTCTGACCCTCTCCAGCAGGCTGTCTGCCCCAGCCTCACTCCTTTTATTCTTGGCAACACCATTTAATGGAATCGGCAGCCCTGGGGAAGAGCCAAGGCAGGCAAGTGGACAGGCAAGTCAGTAAGCCCTAATATCTCATTTCAGGGAAGCATCTCCTGAGCAAAATCTTCTAACTCTCCACAATTAGCAATTCCCACCTTCCTTGTAAGTTGCTTCCCGGGCTGACCTGTATCCAGAAATTAATTGAGGAGGGGATTGGAGGTAGGCTGTAGGAATGTCAGTGGGTCAAACAGGGATAGTGGGAAAATTCCATTCAGTTCTCGTTTTTCACAAACCGAAACACAGCCACATTTGAAAGCCACATTTCTCCAAATTTTGCAATGCGAATCCAGCCGATTCACGTGCACAAAATGGGATGAAGTGTGGATAAACATGCATAGATGGGTGAAAACAGCATACAAAAATGCATTATATTGAGGAAAACATAAATATTCGGGGAAATATGCTTTGCAAAAATGGATGCATTAGGCAACATGGCAGGCAAAAGTGTGTGCAGTAGGAGAAATTTTCATCAGTATTTTTTTTAATTGCACACGGATGTGGAAATGCGAAGAACTGAACTTTAGACTTTCCTCTTTCAACAAGACTGTTAGGTTGAGACCTATCCCAGTCTGCATCTGTGTTAGAATTGCTTAATATGTTTTTTAATAATGTTTTTAACCCTGTTTTAAAGTTGTTGTTTTTAAATGTTTTAATGTATTTTAAGATCTGTTTTTATGATGTTTTAAAGTGTTTTTAGTGCTTTGTTTGCCACCCTGGGAGGAAGGGCAGGATACAAATTAAATAATAAATAAATAAATAAAAAGGAGAAACTGAAAGGGACAAATTCGCCATCCCTCAGTGCAAGACAATTTGAGTGTGGGGGGGAAATGGAGACAGAAGACTTGGGGTTCCATCCGTCTAAATCCCACTCAGAGTAGACCCACTGAAATTAATGGACCTCAGTTAGTCATGTCCACTAATTTCAATGGATCTATTCTGAGTATGGCTAACGCCGGCTACAACCACAAAGTTTTTCCAAGCCCACTTCACTTTCAGTTATCTGGTATTTATTGCTTCATCTACTCTGCTGCCTTATTTGTTACGCTGCATTCGGCCTGTGAAATCTTCGTATTACCAGGACGGCACAGCATTAAAATAAATAAATAAATCAGGGATGTAAGGTGTAGCGCAGGGATGGGGAACCCTTTTTCAGCCTGGGGGCCACATTCCTTTCTGGGCAACCTTCCAGGGGCCACATGTCAGTGGTAGTCAGGGCCAGAAGCAAAAGTGGACAGAGCAACAAATGCAAATTTGTTTAGCAGGCAAGTTTCTACACAAGCTCACACACCCCTCTCTTTCCTCCATCCAGGCAAGCAGATCAGAGTTCAATGACACCTTCTGGCCAGGCAAAAGCCCTCAAGTGGGGTGTGAAGCAGGGCTGGTGAGGGGTGCGGCCTGGGGAGAGGGTGTGTGGCCTGGAAAGAGTCCCAAAGGCTCTTGGGCTCCTGCTGGGAGGAAGGGCGGGATATAAATGAATGAATGAATGAATGAATGAATGAATGAATGAATAAATAAATAAATAAATAAATAAAGGCTAGGCAGAGAGCCCCAAAGAGCCGCACTCAGGCCCTGGGTCTGAGATTCTTCAATCCCTGCCCTAGTTCATTATTATCTCATCTGGATCCTGAAGAGCTGTTGCTAGTCAGAGGAGACATATCCCAACCCTCTTCCTTGGGATCATTTTTGGTTGGAAGTGCCAGAGATTGAAATTGGGATCTTCTGCGTACAAGGGGTGTGAATTACTGGGACCCACTCCCTATAACTCTCCTTTAGTGGAGGGACCACACCTCAGTACAGTGGAGGCTGGTGGCTTTAGTCTGACCTTTCAAGGAGCTTGTGTGCAAACGGTCCCAGATTTAATCCTTGGCATCTCCAGTTAAAACGAAAAGGATCAGGCCACAGGGGATGAGAAGGCCTCCCAGGTGGAGAACCTGAACAGCTACTGCCAGTCAGAATATTATGTACTAGCATCGTACCTGGTGTTGTTTGGGAATTCTAAGAAACCAGTAACTCTGTGCAGTTTTTGAAAGGTTCAGTCTACCATCTTGATTCAAAAATGGCATCCAACTGTATCCAAACATGGACAAAAACCTGCTCCTTGATCTCAGAAACCATTGTGCAAAATTTTGGTTAAACTCAGTGCAGCTGAAAGGTTCAGTCCACCATCTTGACTCAAAATGGCATCCAGTTGCATCCAGCCATAGATATTAATATTGGTTATAATATCTTAAGAGGTGTCCAAACGCATTGGAAACAGATATCCAACTTTCCAAAATATATAACTGTTGTTAATATTGATTCCATTTCGAGCCTTCCCTTCGTCCTGAATTAGCACAGGGCAGTAAACAACAACGCAGCATAATAATACATTTTTAAAGCAGCCAACAATTTTTTTTTTTTAAAAAGCCAGTCAGTTATCCTCACTGCTAATCATTTCAAGGTTGTCAGCATATTTCAGCCATCGAATGCCTGGGTGAACAGGCAAGTTTTTAATCAGGGACACACACACACCATGCAAAAGACGTTCCCTTATATTGAGCCAGCCCATTCAGCCGTCTAGCTCAGTGCTGTCTACATTGACTGGCAGTGGCTCTCCACGATTTCAACCCTTCCTGGAGATGTCGGGGACTAAACCTGGAACCTTCTGCATGCAAAGCAGACGCTCACCTGCATTCAATACCTGCAGTTGGGTCCAGCCCACCAACCTGGTTTGTTCCCTTCCAGTGTTGCTTAGAGTGGCATCACAAGGCCAAACTGTGGCCATTCACATGGGGACACTGCGCAGCGCCCGCCCGGGACAACGGACCTGACATCTCTTCGGCCTCTGTACACCCGCCTGAAGACCACCTTGCCTTCCTTGTCCTGCAAGGTATGCTGCTATACACGTGTGAAATAAAAATGAATGATTGAAAAGCAAAACACGTCTCGGGGCTCAGCAGCGATGAGAGAAAGTGCTCAGCCACAAAAGGTATGTTTTGAATAATTAATCAGAGCTATATTTAGCAAAGGGGAAGCAGCAGAAAACCAAAATTAAACCAGCAGGCATCAGTGTGTGTGAGTGCTGCATGTGTGTGTGTGTGGTATATGGTAAAGGAGTCTAGGCTGGAAACATAGAGATCTGTCTTAAACATACACACACCTGTTGGTTGCCAGGCCCAGCCTCCAAGAGGTCTTCTGTATCTTTAAAAGTTGTGCAGGGGGAAGGGAGAATTCCACCTTGTGGTTTTTCCCATTACAGTGTTGCAAGAAAACCTGAACTTGGCTGAATCTTCTCTTCTCTTAAAAAGACAGAATAATTCTCAGGCCCTGAGCCTGGCAACCCTAATGTGTGCCCACCCCAGAACTGCTCCTTACAGTTGTGGGAAACCCCAGAATAGAGTTAGGGGGCTCACGGGGGGGGGAAGGAGAGTTCCACTGCACAATCGTAAATCCTTGCGTTAACAGAATGAGTTACTTAGTGCCACACTCGATACAACCCCAGGATTCTTTGGGAGAAAGCCATGCACTTTAACTGTGCTTCAAATGTATGCCGTGGATGTGACCTACAAGTGGGAACTGTAACAAAATGTTGCAGCATAGGAAGCTCTATTCCTCCCCCTGGTTTTCCACCCTCCCCCCAACCAACACTCAGCATTCCATGGCCAATCAACATTCTAAAGTCTTCATTAGGCTGATTGGGAATTGTTTCTCTTTTTGCCCCCTTAAGGTCCCCCCCTCAGTATTTTGTTGTTTTGTAATTCTCCTGAGCATACTGACTCCTCCCTCTTTTTTCTCTCAGTGACCCCATTTTGGCAACACAGCTTTCGGCACTCAGCACCTGTGTTTGCTATTAGCAGGAGTGATTTATTGCCAATGATGTGTGCTAGGTGCTGTTTGGAATATCAAAGTAGCCCGCCCCGCCAGTGTGCTAATGAGTCTCCTTATCTGGAGAGTTTTTTTAAACAGGGCATGGCAAAAGGGGGGGGGAACTATGAGATAATTCTATTCCTGAGAAATAAATGAGAAACATTTGGGAAAGAGGGTGTGTAAGTTATTACAGCCTCAGGGCAGCAGGAAATTATGGGAATAATAATGTGCGCACAGCGTTTTTGTCATTATTTACCTTGGCATGCGGTGCATTGTTGCCAAAGCAGCTTTTCAATCCCAGCTTGCACAAACAATACACACACATTCACACACAAGGGGGAAAGCCTGAACACTAGGGGCAGTCCATGGGTCAGCCCTGCCCGAGTTCATGATTTTCTTGTCATAGTCCCAGGATCGCATTCACAACACAAACTGAACGCATCTCGTGGTGGTGTGGGAAGTCGTCGAGACTTTGGATCTGGTCCCATAAACATCTGCCGAGTGCTTTCATCTCCCAGCCCTTGAAAATCCACAGGGGCAACTCGGTATTTTCCTAATGGGCTACTTTGTTAGGCCAAGAATGATCAGAGTTATCCTTCTGATTCTGACACTTTCTAAAGCCGGTCTGGACAACCTGTGGATGTCCAGATACTGTTAGACTCCCAAATCCCATAAGCTCCAGCCAACCTGGCCAACAGTCAGGGATGAAGGAAGCTGTACTCCAGCAACATCTGGAGGGCCACAGGCTCCCCATCTCTGCTCTAAAGTGTTAAAAGCAGAAGAGACATCTGCAGCAATGAAGGTTTCGAGAAAATAAGGGTATGTCCATGTTGGGAGCAAAGCACCAATTTATGACACAAATAACCTGAACCAGTGGGGGGGCGATAGACAGAAAGGCAACCTCTTCTTCCCTCCATGACCTGCTTGTTTTTATCCGCTTTACTTCCTCCCTTCTCTTCCTGTCTAGTCAATCAGAGGCAGCACCTGTGAGTGCAAGCCTCGTGGCTCCATAACGGCTGTAACAGCACATATGATTTTACTTCTTGGTTGTAGACATTAAGTTTCTCTATTCTTTCAACGACCAGTCTTAGCAGACTAATTGTTTCTGCACACCACTGCAATATATATATCAAAATCCCAGCAATCCAGATATCGTTGACCAAAGAGCGTGCATTGGAAATGCACTGGCCGCATCTTGCCGCCCTGGGCTCCTGCTGGGAGGAAGGGCTGGATATAAATCAAATAAATAAATAAATAAATCTTGTTCAGACATACATATTTATTTTAAGGATCAAGCTGAAGAGAAAGCCAGACATCCAGTTTGCAGGTGTGATTGGCTGGCTTCCTGTGATGCCATGACACTTCTTCCATCTCCAGATGAGGTTTTCCTCTTTAAAATAATAACAATAATAAAAATGATTGTGTTGGCTTTTTTTTTTTTTAAAGACAGGTAACTAATATTCAATTAAACTAACATTAGGCACACAGAAATCTGTCTTACTTTGCCAGAATACTGGTCCGTCTAGCTCAGCATGGCCTACTGGGTCCCAGTTAGGGGACATTGTCAGTCCTACCTGTAGATGTCAGACATTGATCCTGGAACCTTCTGAATGTGAGGCAGATGCTCTGCCACCAGGAACAGGGACACATTCAATTCAGTTCAGATTTAAAGGTGAATCTATCAAATTTGCACTTTCCGGAACAACATGAGAACTGAAACACAGCCATCCTTTGAAGTTTGCACTTCTGCATTTTGTGATGTAGTTCTCCAAACATGCAATATTTACAAAAAAATATTTATTTATTTATTATTTGATTTATATCCCTCCCTTCCTCCCAGCAGGAGCCCAGGGGAAAGGGGACATTTTAGGGGAAAGTGTGCATAAAAATGAGTACCTTAGTGGCAATAACATACAAAAATGCATTATGTTAGGAGAAATTGCTTGCCAAAATGTGCCCATCAGTCAAAACTGGATATAAAAATGTGCTTATTAGGAAAAATTTGTACTGAAACGCTGAATGACTTTTATGTGGATTTTTTTTTTTAATGGCTACAGAAATGTGGAGAACTGGATTTAAAATTGGAAAAATGAGAAAGTGGGAGAACTGAAACTGACAGATCTTTCCATCCCTACTTGCCACTGAGCTATGGCCCTTGGGCCTGAATGATGTGCCAGCTTGGGTGACCAGCCCCTGTGGGAAGCAGGATAGACGAGGTGGACCTTTTCCCTGATCCAGCCAGGTTTCTCTGCTGTTCTCAACCACGCAACGGCAAAGGCCGCTCGGTTCCCGATGATGCGTGCTGGGGCTGGGGCCGGCTCCTCCTGCTCCTGTGAAGCTCTGCTGTCAAGAGCAAGAGTCGCTTTTCCAAAGTGCCTTTCCTTGCTATTAGCAGCTCAGGACTCCCACCTATGCACAGCTGGCTTTTAGAGCTTCCGCTGCATTAATCAAATTTAGACTGGAAACCCCTCCAGGAAGGCACCTGCCCAGATCTTTCTGTGTTTTGCGAAGTGCAGCTTAAGGCAGGCTGAAGCCTTAAAGAGAGGGAGGCATAGCGTGTGTGTGTGTGTACGAGAGTGGGAGGAGGGAGGAGGTTCAGAAGAGAAGGGAGATGGGAAGGAAAAAGAGGAGAATAGCACTAACAACAACAACAACAACAATAATAATAATAATAATGTGCTGCTCCAGACTGGTACTTTTTTTGTTTTTTTGTGGGGTTGCATGTGCATTCTGCCACATTATTATTATTATTATTGTTGTTGTCGTTGTCATTGTCATTGACACAATCATAGAGCAATAGTGGTGGATAGCTCATTACAACAACAAAAAAGATCAGCCAAAGAAAAGGAGAGCAGAGATACAGCAAGGAACCTCCCCCCTCACCTGAATGGAGGTTACCATTTAAAACAGTTAACAAAATGGCACTGAACACAGCTGTTCCCAGAGGTATGAAGCTGGAAGATTCAGGACAGACGAACAAAAGGACTTGTTCACACAGTGCGTGGCCAAATGGTGGAATTCACTCTTTCAAGACAACGGGCCCTTTCTTCCCTTCCCTTTTATAGTGGTATAGTTGCTGTGTGGGCTTTTATTTATTTATTTGGCATGCTTCCACATGAAATCGCCATTAGTCAGGTGCGCTTCCAGAATACCATACTAAAACCCTCCCACAAAAACATGCTTTTTCTTCTACCGCCAGAACTCCGACATTTGCAAAAGATCTGGAATGGATCCTCAATGTTTTCATTTGTGCGGCTACTAGCCTTGATGGCTATGCAACGCCTTCACAGTCAGAGTCAGTAAGCTTCCGCATACCAGTTGCTGGAAGGGGAGAGATGCTGGGCACATTCACACCATACATTTATTTCATAATGTTAGGGGTCTCCTAACAACTCTCAGCACCCTTCACAAACTACACTTCCCAGGATTCTTTGGGGAAGGCTAGGACTGTTTCAAGCAGAATAAAGTGGCATAAACATGTGGTGTGAATATTATTGTAGCTCCTCTTGTCTAACCTCTTCTAAGGCCATATTCTCCCACAAGGTATGAATTCTGAAATACTAGGTATTGTATACCCTCCGAAAAGTTACTTTTTTGAACTACAACTCCCATCAGCCCAATCCAGTGGCCATGCTAGCTGGGGCTGATGAAAGTTGTAGTTCAAAAAAGTAACTTTTCCAAGCTCTGCCCTTCACACACACACAAAAACCCTACCGCAAAAGGACTATCCCTGTGCACATGATCATAACTCCAGCTGTAAATACAAACATTTATTTGCCAAAGTGTGATTCAGTGTAGAGTCCTAATCAGGTAAATCCATATGAGAGGTAGCTATTCATATTAAACCATTAATGATTGTTTGATAGTCTCCAAATCATTAGTATGATCTTTGGTCCTTGGTAACTTTTTTTGATTTAGTATTACTTTATCTACTTGTATACATTCCATTATATTTCCTAAAATGAGGTTGTTAAATGTGTTTTTAGCTGATTATTCAACGGTCTGTTGACTGTAATAAAATTTGATTTAATTTGATTTGATCATAACTCCAGCATTCACTGGCTGGAAGAACCTGAGGATATGTAACGGGTGTGACGACAGCCACAGAACCTTTCTCAGTTTGGGCACAGCCCACCATTAGTGGGGAAGGGGGAAACCGCACTCACTCTCTAATAACAGCAACATGTGACCAAGCCTGCTGACAGACAGCTCCAAAACCACTCTTTAAAATGTCAAATCCAATGGTTGGAGAACTCCATCGCAAAATTCGGATAAGTATTAATTTCGCAGGAAGGCTGTGTTGCAGTTCTCACACTGGTCTGGAATGTGCACATGAACTGAATCAAATTTCTCCCCCATCCCTAGATAGGATCCTTTATCAGACCTACCTGGAGATGCCACTGGGGATTGACCCTGGGACTTCTACAGGCAGAACAGATGCTCTGCCACTGAACTATGGCCTTTCCCCCCCAAGTTTCCAAGTGAAACAAGAAAAGTTTCTAAGCAGTCTTCAAAGCTAGCCTCACACAGGAAAAGGGCATGGCTGGCTGACTGGAACACCAAACAGGAGCACTCCAAGTTGCAACAGTATGTTGCAGTGCCCCACTTATTATGAATGTGTACATTAAACACAGCCATGCCTAAAATGTTCTATGGAGCTGCACTGTTCTGGGATGAGTGACATTTTAAAGAGAGGGATGGGCCTTAAGGCACAGGACTGCAGACCACTCTCCTTGCCAAATATTTCAGATCAGAGCTTGGAAAAGTTACTTTTTTGAACTACAACTCCCATCAGCCCCAGCCAGCATGGTCACTGGATTGGGCTGATGGGAGTTATAGTTCAAAAAAGTAACTTTCCAAGCTCTGTTTCAGATGCAAAAACAGGGAAGTTTTAATAATAATAATAATAATAATAAATTTTATTTTTCAGTCGCCTATCTGTCCGGGTTAGGGACACTCTAGGCGACATACAACAAAATAAAACAGTGCATATATATATCAACAACAATCAAATTAAGCTAAAAACCATCCTTCAGTTCATATAGCGTAGAATTAATCTATCCCAATCTTGTATGCCTGCCTGAATAGCCAGGTCTTTAAGGCTCGGCGCAAGCTTGACAAGGAGGGAGCATGTCGGAGATCAAGAGGGAGAGAGTTCCAGAGGGTGGGGGCCACAATTGAGAATGCCCTCTCTCTGGTCTGCACCAGCCTAGCTGTTTTCACCGGTGGGACTGAGAGAAGGTCTTGTGAGGCTGATCTCGTCAGGCGGCACAATCGGTGACTCTGGAGGCGTTCCTTCAGATATACTGGGCCGAAACCGTAAAGGGTTTTAAAGGTCAACATCAACACCTTGAATCGGGCCCAGTAAACAACTGGTAGCCAGTGAAGATCTAATAACACTGGGGTGATGTGATCCCAGCAGTGGCTATGCTTAATCAAGCGTGCCGCCGCATTCTGTACCAGCTGTAGTTTCGGACCGTTTTCAAGGGTAAGCCCATGTAGAGCGCATTGCAGTAGTCTAAGCGAGAGGAGACCAGGGCATGTATCACTCGTGGGAGCAGATGAACAGGAAGGTAGGGTCGCAGTCTCTGTATCAGATGTAATTGATACCAAGCTGCCCGGCTCACTGCTGTAATCTGAGCCTCCATGGACAGCTGGGAGTCAAGAATGACCCCGAGACTGCGGACTTGGTCCTTCAGGGGTAAACTCACCCCATTAAGCACCAGGTCAGTAATTCCTAACCTTCTTTTGTCTCCCACGAGCAACACCTCAGTCTTATCGGGGTTCAGCTTCAGCCTATTTTTAAGTGGAAAAGAGAGTTTCAGTCAGGATACTTGGCTTTTGCCATCATTAAATGCCAGCACTTGTGGCAATCAATGTTCAAGAAACAGACAAATGCAATAAAGCAGATTTATCATTTTTGAAGAAATAGTTCTCTCTGTGTTTGTGTTTCATTCCACATTCCGTGTCTTATGCTTCAGGGTCTCTTTGTTTGTGACAACAAAACTCGTTCCCAAGGCAAAACTGTGTGATGTCACAGAAACCAGGAGAGTGAGGTCATAAATTCTTCAAGGAAAGAAAAAAAAACCCAGAAAACAACGGCTGGTATACTATGCAACTCTACATGCCTGCAGATTTTAAAGCTTAAACATTGGAATTTTTGTTCTGTTGTGTTTCTGATTCTCCATGTCTCTGTCTTCTCTCTTTCCTTTTTTCGGGGGCGAGTAGCAGAAAAACATTAAAACAGAATGGAAAAAAATTGTCCTAGGAATTTCCTATTGGTGGAAGTCCAGGAAGCTGCAAATGCCAGCAATAACGCATCCAAGAAAGCATCCTTAATCCTTCTCCAGCTCCGCTGAAAAAGTGACACAGCTTTGGAGAGGTTATGAGCTCCATACCCAGAGGCCAAGACTAAAACATTCACACCTCCTGTTCCCTCCAGATTATACATTTGGGGAGGAATCCCTCAGTCTGAGTACACACCATAACATTAAAAGCACATTTAAAGCACATTTTCCGTACCCCAAACAGTCCTGGGGGTTGTCGCTTACCCGCCATCGCAGAGGTACAATTCCCAGCACCTGTCCTGGCTCTGTCCCTTGGAACCAGACTTGAGATTACTGACGTGCTTTGCTCTGTTATTTTTGATGCAAAACTTAGCTCAAGAGCGGTACATAGTTCAGATTACAGATCACACAGATCTCTAGGACTCTGCCCAGCATGGCTACTCAAGCAAAACATTGTCGCAGCAATTTGACACCCCCGCCCCAGAGGCTAGGAATGGAAAGATCTCTCCATTCTGGTCCTCTCAGTTTCTCATTTTTTCCAGTCTGAAATTCAGTTCTCTACATTTCTGCAGCAATTTGCGATTTTTTTTTTAAAGCCCTCATGAAAATTCTCCAGCATTTTAGTGTGAATTTCTCCTGAACCATCTGTGAACCAGACTGCCTTCAAGTCGATTCCGACTTATGATGACCCTACGAATAGGGTTTTCATGGTAAGCAGTATTCAGAAGTGGTTTATCATTGCCTCCCTCTGAGACTGAGAGGCAGTGACTGGCCCAAGGTCACCCAGTGAGCTTCGTGGCTATGTGGGGATTCGAACCCTGGTCTCCCAGGTCGTAGTCCAACACTCTAACTACTATGCCACACTGGCTCTAATAAACACATTTTTGTGGACAGTCGTGGCTAACGTATACATTTTTGCAAGCCATTTCCTGTCACAGAATGCATTTTTATGTTATGTTCACTCATGCATTCGTTTGTGTGCAAGCTTCCCTCTAACATATGCATTTCTGTGAACATTGTTTGGTTGGCAAACTGCATCGCAACGTTTGACTATGTGTGGATTTCGAAGGATGGCTGTGTGGTTTTGGTTCTCATACGGTTTTGGAAAGTGCATGTTTGATAGATTTGGCTTGAAATGTGAACTGAACCAAAATTCTCATCCTGAGACCACTTAAGTAGACTGCGCAGCTCAGAATTGGGCCAGCAAGTGGGCACTCCTATGAACAGTCTGTTTGTGTCTGTGCAGCCAGTGGTACACCTTTGGCGATGGGGAAAGGGATGCCTCGCCCAGTTCTTCTCCAGTCTCCTCCTCCAGTCGAAGGCAAAACAGATTCTGAAGGCGTGGAGGTGGGAAGTTCACTGTCAGACACTGTCACCTCTATTGCAGCCAACACCTCCGGGGACAGCTCTCCCTGGCCAGACTACAGAAGTCTCCTCCAGTTTCATCTCCCACTCTTAGCAGACCACTGGGCCCCTTCCCCAGATCCCAGTCCTCCTCCTCCTCCCGCCGTCTTTGCTAGGAGTACTCCACAGGCCTCATAAGAGTACCCTTAACAAACTACCATTCCCAGAATCCCTTGGGGAAAGTCATGTGCTTCAGCTGTATGGTGTGTACACAGCCTCAGTTCTGCATAGAGGAGGGGAAGAGACCCTGTTGCTCTCCAGGTGTTACTGAATTCCTATCACCTCCATGAACAGTTGTATAGTGGCAAATCCAGAAGTTCAGGGTCCCTTCATAATGGTGACAGCCACGC
The DNA here is from genome assembly GCF_030035675.1 of Rhineura floridana. Taxonomy (NCBI): domain Eukaryota; kingdom Metazoa; phylum Chordata; class Lepidosauria; order Squamata; family Rhineuridae; genus Rhineura; species Rhineura floridana. The sequence goes on along the minus strand of NC_084498.1, from coordinate 22,135,791 downwards.
CCCCTCACAGCCATGCTCACTTCTAAGATTCTAGAATGATCTGGCCAGGCTTGATCACTGCTTTCTGCTTCTTTATCTCTGCCACCGTTTGACTGTCGTTTCTCAGTGCCAGAGATAGTGCTTGAATTACTGGATTCAGTGTCTACATGTTAATCTGCTGCTGCCAAATTGTTTGATGATATAGATGGGATGCTATCATCCGGATTCACAGGATTCACTATCATCAGGACTCTCCACAGTTTATCTTGGCTTTTTAAAGTAGGGAGTCATAAAGGCTTGTCTGCAATTGACACTCATTGAGCTCAGTGGCTAACACACTCCCCTTTCATGCTGATCAGTTTGTAGGACGCTGGAGCCATAGAACTCTGCTAGGACCCGGCTCCAAAAAATCTAAAAATTAAAAGTGCAGCCATGAATACAGTAGGGCCCCGCTTTATGGCGCTTCGCTTTACAGTGATTTGCTAATGCGGCGGCTTTCAATAAGGGAAGTCCCCGCATTAAGGCGCTTGTTCCGTTTTTACGGTGGTTTTTTCCTGTCGCGTGCCATTTTGACGTCATTTTTGCGCGACGCTTCCCATTATAATCAATGGGTTTCACTTTACAGCAATTTCAGCTTTATGGCGGGGGTCCGGAACGGAACCTGCCATATGAGCGGGGCCCTACTGTACTTATTTTAGGATGAAGAAGAGGTCAAACAACACCATCTCTAACAATAGCAGGCCTTTGACACTTGTGATGTATATTTTTAGGACTCACCCTGTTTTTGTGATGCTTACAAGTGTAAGTTGTTTTAAATTGTTTTTAAGGTCCTATTTTCAATTGTCAAACCCACCCAAGGACTTCAGGACAATAAGTACTAGATGCTAAAATGATGACACTGAGGTTATCACACTTTGGACACATTATGAGAAGACATGATTCAATAGAAGAGACAATAATGCTGGGGAAAACAGAAGGGAGTAGAAAAAGAGGAAGACCAAGCAAGAGATGGATTGATTCCATATAGGAAGCCACAGACCTGAACTTACAAGATCTGAACACGGTGGTTCACGACAGATGCTATTGGAGGTTGCTGATTCATAGAGTCGCCATAAGTCGTAATCAACTTGAAGGCACATAACAAATACTCACTGTCTCCTGTTTTACCAAGGGCTGCAATCCTATGCATGCTTCTGAGCAAATTCAGAGAATGCTGCCCATTGGTTCGTCTAACTCATTAACTCACATCAGCTCTCCAGAGTATCCTACAGAGGATCTTTTATAACCCTAACTGGAAATTCTGAACCTGGATTGACTGAACCCAGGAATCTTCTGTGTGCCCTTCCATTGAGCTGAAGTAAAATGTAATTCTAAAATAAAATGATAATAACATGTAAAATAATAAGCTATTTCCCCCAATATAATCCATTTCTGTATGATATTTTCACTAGTTTGTGCATTCTACTTCATTTTTGTAGACATCTCTTGACTGGGGAAGTGCACTGCAATATTCAGAGAAGTGCAAAATTCAGAGGATGGCTGTGTTTCATTCTGTGTATCATGGGTATTAGGTAGGTTCACCTTTAAATGCACACTGAATTGAATTTCTCCCTCGTTCCTACCTACCTTACAGGATTGTTGTGAGGGACAAGTGCACCAGAGAGAGAGGGGGGGGTGAATTGGCAGTTTAGTCATGCCTTCTAAATGAAGATGAATAGCAGGAGGAATTAGCTATGATGCAGGGATGGTGAGCATATCATTTTTCAGTCACTGCCTGCAACGGGTGAAAACTAGTCCCAGACCACATGGAGGATTGTCTCTACCTATCCAAAACTGCTCTGCTTTGGGATTAGAATTACACACCAGGGTGGTACTAGCCGCCCATAACGGATAATTACCAACTATGACCTAAGAATACTATAAATATAAATATGCCACATATGTGGTCATGGTAACCACCTCAGAAAACGCCAGTGTTTACAAGACCGTGGTATAAATTCCCGACCATTATGTAATGTGACTTTAGACAACACTGCCAGAGGTTCATGAAGATTTTTTCCACACCCGTTGGAGCATGTTTCTATAGTAACCGATGCATTTCAAAATGCGGGGGGGGAGACTGAGGCTTTAAAAAAATAAATGAGTGAGTGAGTGAGTGAGAGAGAGAGAGAGAGAGAGAGAGAGAGAGAGAGAGAGAGAGTGGGGAGAGCAGTGGACTCTAACCGTGGGGCAAGCCAAAGCCACGGAAGATGTTTGATGGTTACAGGACCAGCCACTGCATACACCAGAGGCAGTGTGATTGTGGTCCTCTAGATTTTGCTGCACTATAACCAGTGGTGGCTATTGACTCCACATCAGTGGGACAGTGGGATCCACTCCAGGTTTTAATCTGATCTTTTGAGGCGCTACCCAAGGTGCTTCAGCTCCTTGAAAGTTCAGACTAAAATCCAGAGCGAGTTCCACTGCCCCACTGATGTGGAGCCACCCACTGCCACTGACTAAAACTCCATCGTCCCAGGCCATTGGCCTTGCTGGATTGGGTTGATGGGAGTTGGAGTCAGAGATTATCCAGAGGTCCACATGATCTCCATCTCTGGTCTAGATCAAGGAGGGCCATGCAGATGTTGTTGGACTACATCATCCCTGGCCATTGGCCATGCTGGCTGGGGCTGATGAAGTTGGAGTACAACAACATCTGGAGTGCCACAGGTTCCCCATCCCAGGGTATAGCTTTAATTATCCCAAGCACATGTTTAATTGGGGTTTAAACATAGGTTTCAAGGGGAGGAGATGGAGAGGCATGCCTCCTCCGCCCTCCTGACCACATGACCGTGCAAGGCCCCCCCGCCCTGCATCCAGGTCACATCAGCCCTGGATCATCCCGGGATGGAACGGGGCCACTTCTTAGCACCAGATTGGGCCCCATATTAGATCAGGGGAGAGGTGGCATGCAAAGCCCTAACCTTTATTTATTTATTTATTTGTTAGATTTGTTAGACGCCCATCTGGCAGAGGTTAATCTGCCACTCTGGGTGACGTACAACAAAATACAATACAATCCATGTAAAAACAATTCAAAAAGCAAACAGTATAAAATTTAAAAACTGAACAAACCCCCACGGAACTACCCTCTGCCACCCTAACCCTCTTCCCAAGCCTGGTTAAAGAGCGTGAGAAGACCAGGGACTTCTCTTCACTGTGTTTTGTTCATTCCTGGATTCTGATTAGGAATGTTTTGCACTTTAATTAAAAAAAAAAACTTTTGCAGAAAACCTCACATTGGGGTAGCTGACTGAGCACTTCTTAACTTTCATTTCCGCTGGTAGATAACACCTGCTTCCAATTTGGTTTCAAGGTCGCTTTTTCGCTAAACACAACAAAGGGGCCTGTGCTATGCTGTAATCAAGCCCCCCTCCAGACATCCTTTTTATTGTGCAGTCATGATGATTTGTCCTCAGGATGGTATCAGGGTGGCTATACATTATTTCACTTCATTACTGTTTGTGCATGCAAAGGTTTGGGGCCTGACATACTCCTTCATTTCTAGTCAATGCCTATCCGGTAGTTTCCTTCTAAAGTCCTGTTAATTTTTCATACCACAAACGTTGGGGGGTCGGTTGGTCCTGTTGTGGTCGTGCTACAGTGCAGGATTGTCCCTCCACATGGCAATAATGCAGTAACATTCAGGAAGCACCGCAAAACAGTTACTAAAGTGCAATGATGTGTGGGACGGTCTAGTATAAATCCACCACAAACACACTATTGTTGTGCCCATTACATATAGCAGAATACACTAGCGTAAATAAATAAAACCCAGTCTGGAGAGGCCCTGTGTTCAACGACCCATTTTCTTTACAAATAATAACAGCGACGCCATGAGCTTCTGAGAACTCAGAGTGCTTATCTGCCCAGAAACGATCAGATAATATACTTACATAACGTGAGGAGGAGGGTTGACCCACCAAACTGTTAAACTGAAAGGCAAAGGTGTGTGTTTTCTAACCATTTTTATTATCGGTGGGAAAAGATTTTGAGTGGGGACAGCGATGGGGGAGAAATTTGATTCAGTTCGCATTTAAAGGCAAATGTGTTAAATTGGCAAGTGAAGCAAGCAGGGGCATAGCTAGTATATATGTATATGTGTGTGGGTGTGGGTGTCTCTGTGTGTCTCTCTCTATGTATTTATCTGTTTCTCTCTCTGTGTTTGTGTGTTTAATGAAGATGGACCTGTGCATGAATGCATGTGTGTGTGCAGCTATACACACAAATATACATAGAGCCATTAAAAACACAGATAAATCAAGAAAACTTTAACAACAGACCATAGGTAACTAAATTATGAGTTTTATCCAAAGCAGCGCTAAGTTAAAGTCACTTAGTGGTATACTTGTGCTGCTGGCAAAATGTTTTGAACAGCTATTGAGCTACAATCATAGAGCTACAATCCCCAAGTGGTTTAACAGTCAACCCCTCTTCCCAGGGAACTCTAAGAATTGGGGAAGGACCCTAGCAGAAGGTCCCAGGTCCAGTCCTCAGTGCTCTAGGTAGGGCTATGAGAGAACCCTGCCTGACACCCTGGAGAGCTGCTGCCAGTCAGTGTAGACAATACTGAGCTAGATGGTCCAATGGTCTGACTCAGGATAAGGCAGCTTTCAGGAAGAGCCATCACTCAATGGTAGACCACCTGGCTTTGCATGAAGAAGATCTTGGGTTCCACCCCTGGCATCTCCAGATAGGGCTGCGAGAGAATCCTGCCCTAAACCCTGGAGAGCCTCTGCCAGTCAGTGTAGGTACTACTGAGCTAGATGGAGCAGTGCTCTGACTCAGTTCAAGGCAGCTTCCTATGTTGCAATGAGGCCATTCCCCCCCCACTTTGTCCTTTCTGAGTCACATATTCCTATGCCTGTATCACGCTGCAAGCTTAAAATGGAATGTGGAAAGAGGTAGTCGGCATTCAACTGGTGGTGTTTGCTGTGGTTCACAGCGGGGTTCATGTTGCAGCCAATCCTCCTGGGAAGGAGAAAGCCAGAGGTCTCTGCTGCAATGTGAAACCTGAGACGCACCTACATGGACCTCAGCTGAATGCCCGAGACCTCTTCTTACTGCACTACATCTCAAGACTCTTACCAGATACGTTCAAAGATGGCTTGAACAATGGCCTTTTGTCCCCCCCTACCTCTTGCATTGTTAAATATCTGTGCCGGGCCACATCTGCACCTTACAGTTAAAGCACTATCATACCACTTTAAACAACCAGGGTTTCCCACATGCCTTTATTTTCAGGAACTGAAAACAAAACTGCCGATATCATAATGCTCTTACAGAAATCTGTGGCGCAACCGCATCTGGAATACTGTGCGCTGTTCTGGTCGCCTCACCTCAAAAAGGATATTGTAGAGTTGGAAAAGGTTCAGAAAAGGGCACCCCCAATGATCAAGGGGACGGAGCGACTCCCCTATGAGAAAAGGTTGCAAAGTTTGGGGCTTTTTCGTTTAGAGAAACAGAGAGTAAGAGGTGGCATGGTAGAAGTATATAAGATTATGCATGGCGTGGAAAAAGTGCTTGAAGTTTTTCTCCCTCTCTCAAAACGCTAGATCTCAGGGACATCCAGTGAAGTTGAATGTTGGAAGATTCACGGTAAACAAAAGGAAGCGCTTCTGCTCACAGCGCAGGGTTAAACTCTGGAATTCGCTCCCACAAGAGGCAGTGACAGCCGCCAATGTGGATGGCTTTAAAAGAGGCTTTAAATTCATGGAAGATAAGGCTATCAGTGGCTACTAGCCATGATGGCTATGCTCTGCCTCCACAGTCGGAGGCAGTATGGTTCTGAATATCAGTTGCTTGAAACGGCAGGAGGGGAAAGCTCTCTTGCGCTCAGGTCCTGCTTGCGGGCTTCCCATGGGCACATGGTTGGCCACTGCGAGAGCCGGATGCTGGACTAGGAGGGCTCTTCTTATGTTCTTATGTCTCCAAAGAATCCTGGGAAATGTAGTTTGTGAAGGGAGATTGTTGGGAGACCCCTATTCCCTTCCCAGAGCTACAGTTCCCAGAGTGGTTTAACAATCAATCCCTCCTCCTAGGGAACTGTCAGGAGAGACTGAATGAATTGGGCATGTTTAGCCTTGAGAAGAGAAGGCTGAAGGGAGATAGGACAGCACTCTCCAAGCACTTGAAAGGTTGTCACATAGAGGAGCAGGGCCAGCGCCAGGCACGACTGGACCGTTGGGTGCCAGCCTGCCCACGCCCCCCTGCTCCCAGCCCTCCTACAGACAGTGCAGGACCTCTCCACCTACCTCTTCTTTCTTTCTGTGAATGCCTTGCACACTGGATGCGCAGGTCACTGCCATCAACCAAGATGGTGGCAGAGGCTTCTCTAAGGGGCTGATACCCCCACCACCATCTTTGTTGATGGCATGCATGTGTGCTACGCTGAGTGCGTGCACATGTCCGCCATCAATCAAGATGGTGCCAGCCTTGCAGAGGAGGGCCTTTGGCACCAGCCCTGCAGAGGAGGGCCAGGATCTCTTCTCAATCATCCCAGAGTGCAGAATAATGGCCTCAAGTTGCAGGAAGCCAGATTTCGACTGAACGTCAGGAAAAATTTCCTAGCTGTTAGAGCGGTACCACAATGGAACCAATGAGCTAGGGAGGTGGTGGGCTCTCCAACACTGGAGGTCTTCAAGAGGCAGCTTGACAGCCACCTGTCAAGTATGCTTTAAATAGGATTCCTGCCTTGAGCAGGGGGTTGGACATGATGGCCTTACAGGCCCCTTCCAACTCTACGATTCTATGAATCTGTGTACAGCAAAGGGAAAGGCATTCCATAGCAACAGCAGAAAATACCCATTTTGGGGTCACTGCCCCAGTGTAGGATGAGGAGCCATGCACAGAATTTCCCCAGATGATCTATGTCTATGTTTCTCAACTAGTGGGCTGTGTCGTTGTCATCGTCCGTCCCCCCCCCCCACTCCTGAGGTGTATGAAGACCTGGGAGAGGGAGGAGTGAGTGTTTTTCTTTTTTTTAAAGGACAATATAAGTAAAAAATTAACAATATTAAAATATAAAAGTAAGAAAAGTTATGTTTGGATGGTGATGAGACCGTACACAGCTTGTTACATGCTACGCACATCATCATGGATGCACAGTCATTATATATATGCAATTGCAAAATCGCGGCACGAACAGAAATGAAAATGACACTTTTCTTTTTATGTCAGGGTATTAGATGCTCTCAAAATGGTTGAACCCCCCCCAAAAATGTAAAAGCACTTTGATTCATTTTTATTATTAAGCCCAACATTTCATTGATAACCACATTTCAATCCTTTTGAAAATGCAAATACAACAATTAGGAGAGCCAGGTTTGAAGGTGGGTGTGGGATTTATATTCATTCATTTCTTAACATTCCTGTCCTACCTTCCCTCCAAGGAGTTCAAGGTGCGATACATGGCTGTCTCCTCTCCATTTCATCCTCACAACAACCTAGTGAGGTAGGTTTAGGCGTAGAGTCAGCTGGACTCCTTTTAAAAATAAAAATGCAGCACTGCATGTTGGTTTATTATGGGTCCGAGGGTAAGCTCTGAAGGCACACAAGGTTGGTACCTCGCAACAAAGGAACGGAAGAAAAATCAATCAAACCACATACATTGGCACACTTACTTATCTTATTTGAAAGCTGTGTGTGTGTAATTAGGCGCCTTTTTAAGTTTTATTCATTCTGCTGAGACTTTCCCCCTTCCAACTTTTTAATGTGCTTTGAAATATATTTATATTCCATTTATATCCCACTTTCCTCCAAGGCACTCAAAGTGGCATGCACATGCTTCTCCTCTGCCCTCATTTTATCCTCACAACAACCTTGTGAGGTAGGTTAGGCTGAGAGAGTATGATTGGCACCCAAAATCACCCAGTGAGCTTCATTACACTACACTGTGGCTCTTGCAGGCCTGTACAGGGACGGGCGGTCTTTCAGGTTTATAGCGTGCTGGCTGGGGCTGATGGGAATTGTAGTCCAAAACATGCGGAGGGCACCAGATTGGTGAAGAACTGGTGTAAGGAGGATAAACCAGCTTCCCAGTCAATTGCACCAGACTGTACATAGTTTGCAAAAGATAAAGACTCCAGCTGCACCTGCTTTGGACAAGTTCACCTGTATTTTTCATTCTTTTTGATTCCTCTTTTCCTGTCAAAGGGACCATGAGCCTTTCTGGCAGTCTGATGTTTTTTTAATCAAAAAGAAATTAAAAGAGAGGCAGCAGTGTACATTCCTTCTGAGCAATGTGGGCACCTCATTTCCATTCATTCTTAAAATAGCCTGAAAGAACTACAATATTTTCATTACAATTCTGGGTCAGCTTTCCCTCGGGATTGCATAAGCAGGGGAAATGATGGAGGCCCTTTCCCTTCCTTTTGGTATATGATGATGACCAATACAAGGTGGGCTGACTGGGGGAAGCGGAGGTCACAACCACACCATACCTTGAAAGCACATGGCTTCCCCCAAAGGATCCTGGGAATTGTCATTTGTGAAGGGTGCTGGGAATTGTAGCTCCGCGAGGGGTAAACGACTCTTCCCATGATTCTTTTGGGGGGGGAGCCATGGCTGTTAAAGTGATATAAATGTGCTTTAAATGTATGGTGTGGATGTGACCTTTATTGTGATCCGCAAGCAATTTAAACTGGAGCATCTGCTCCAGATTGTTCAAAAAGGAGAGCGGTTGTACCATTTTAAATGGAGGTGTTCCATTTTTAAACAGCGTGTGGATCACAGCCCAGTTGCATAAACTACAGCCCAGTTCCTCTAGAGGCTTCTTTGCATGCAGAAGGTGTCAGGTTCAATCCTTGGCATCTCCAGGTAAGGCCCTTGGTCCATCTAGCTCAGTATTGTCAACACTGACTGGCAGCGATTCTCCAGGGTTTCACACAGGGAACATTCTCAGTCCTATTGAGAGTTGCTGGGGACTGATCCAGGATCTTTCCACATGCAAAGGAGATGCTCTACCACTGAGCTGCTACCACACACAAACACTCACACCCACAGAGAGAGAGAGAGAGAGATTCTAGTCCTCATGGTTCTAAATAAAGGGTTGAATGTAATAGTTACATCGCAGGCTGCCTTACATCATGCAAAGCAGAAGCTCTACCATTAAGCTGCCACCCTCCCTGGAAGCGGCCTTATGCTGAGTTAAAACGTTGGTCCATCGCAGCACTGCCTACACTGACTGGCAGGGGCTCTCCAGGGTTTCAGGCAGGGGACATTCCCAGCGCTACCTGGAGATGCCATTGGGGATTGAACCTGGGACCTTTGGCATGCAAAGCGGGTGCTCTGCCACTGAGCTACGGCCCTTGACCCCATAGCAGTAGTCTCCACAGACCTTTTCCTCTGGACGGTGATGCTGAGTGGGCCCACACTGCAGAGGAAGAGGCAAGTGAGCGGACAGCGGCAGCAATGGGTAGGAGGAGGAAGGAGGGGACCGCTTCGGGGAGGGGGCCCTTTGAAGAGCATCTCACCAAGGGGCCCCACAAAGCCTGTCAGCTGCTCATTTACAATTTCAACAATGCCCCCAACCCCAATCATCTGGAAAGGATCCAACAGGCAGGAATAACCACTTGCAAAGAACATGTAAGCAGCCGGCCCCCAAACATCTTAAGCAGAATTTGGTTGCACAACGCTCAGGGGAAAAGCTGATGGCAGCCTAATTGGGTGGAAATGCTTCCCCCCACCCAAGCAGCCATTAAACGAAACAGAGGCTTGGATGCCTTCAGAGAGACTAAAACCAATTTCAATCTCGGTTAAATGAACCTCTCAAATAACGTGATGAATCCCACCGCATTTACTCTTGAATTAATCCGGTGCAATCGAAGGTTTGCCATCACGAGAGATGCTTTTTGACATGTTTAACTAACCCGTGCTGTAGTCAGTGGGGGCTAGCTGACCACGCTTGAAAAGCCCCACGGGCTAATCTTTGTGGATTAATTAAGGATGGGTTTTTGGGGAGTGAGTCTAGGCCTGCCCCTTTGAATTGACTTAATCTACTACCCAAGCCACTCTTAATCTGTGAAAAGGGTCAGAAGAATGGAACAACCACAGGCAATGTCATTTTTTGACAAGAGATGTAACAACAAGGCTTCAGCAGAGGGTCTAATGACATACCCAAGCAGCAACCTATGTCTTACGCCAGGGGCGATTTTTCAGGCTGAGAGGGCCACATTCCTTTCTGGGTAGCCTTGCAAGAGCCATGGGGGGTGGACGGAGCAATGAATGTCAAGTTTACCTTTGTACAGTCGACTAGCTTCTATGCACACTCACACACCCCTCTTCATCCAGGCAAGGACACTTTTCCAGCCAGGTTAAAAGAAATCAGGGTACAAAGCAGGGCCAGTGAGGGGTGTGGCCTTGTGAGAGCTCCGAGGGCCAGACAGAGTAGTGTGGAGGGCCATATTTGGCTCCCGAGCATGAAGGTCCCCTACACTTACTGTGGATCATGTTGCATGAAGGGGTGTACTCATCTTGGGGGGGGTGTCTTAGACCCCTTACTTTTTTGGGAGCAGGGTCCCAGCAGGGTCCCTATGTCTCCAACATCCTATGAGCCAATCAGTATAAAAGGGGAGTGTATTAGCCACTGAAAAGAGTCTTCTGACATAGGTTTCTTCCTCATCCTTTCCTGCTGATTGGAGCCAATCAGATTGAAAGGAGGTGAGTCAGCCACTGAGAAGACTCTTCTCAGTAGTTAACACACTCCCCTTTCAGGCTGATTGGCTTCTATGGACATCTGTTATTGTGGGAGAAGGTGCACGGGGGAAGGACTGAGAAGTATGGAGATGAGGACAGAGAGCAAACAAGCGAAGGGGGGGCGTGGCTGAGAGGGGGTATGGTGTGACTATCATGAACAGACCCTGCACTTCTGTATTTGCCACAACACTACTGGTTGCAAAACTGTAAAATGGCAAAGTGAAGAAGCACTGAATCACTACAGAATTATTTTCCCCCACACGCACACACCACCCTCATAATCCCTTTCTCCAATCTCTTTTCTCCTAGCCATGATCCAAGACTAGAAGTAATGCAATTACAAGTAGGGCCTCCAACTAAATGTTCTAGCTCCATTCAAGGGTCTAGGCCGCCATGCCTTATATCAGATCACTACATTCCATTCCCCACCCACAATTCCCAGAGTTCCCTGGGAGGAGAGGGAATTGATTGATAAACCATTCTGGGAATTGTAGCTCTGTGAGGGGAGTAAGGGTGTCAACTAACAACTCTCAGCGCCCTTCACGAACAACCCTTACCAGGAGGCTTTGGGGGAAGCCATGACTGCTTAAAATGGTACGATACTGCTTTAAATGCTGGGTGCAGATGTGACCTGACTATAGTGAGGGAATGAAAAGCTGGGTGAGAAGGGGAATGGAATATCCTGGAAGAACACAGGACTGGGACAATGAACCAAAGCACTTCACACTGCAACATTTTGTTGCAGGTCTTATTTGTTATGCTGTATTGCAAGCGATCTGAGCCAGGGACATGGAAGCTCGCCCTTTAAGCCATCATATTACATTATGTCTCCCATAATCTAGGAGGAACAGAGGTAGTTACTTGGGGGGGGGATACTAGGCTCTACCTTTTTTTTTTTACATCTGCATATAACTTGGTTAGATCTTTGGAATGTGCAAATAAATAAAATGAAAGTGAATTGGAAGAAGAAAGGAATGAATGAATGCTTGCATGCAGGCACTTATTTTTGTTTGAGTTCCAGCTGAGAAGAATGTTGGCAAAGATGCCCTTCTTAGATCCTCTGTGCTCCCTCTGCTGGTTCTCAGACTGCAAAGCACAAGGCGGTGGATGTGCCTGTCCTGGATCATTAACCATGTTCATTTCATACTGTCATATTTTCTTTGTCAGATCATTTAATCATTAATTTATGTTGATGCATTGTTTTCTTTTGGATTTTATTTATTTATTTATTTAATATTTTATTTATATCCCGCCTTTCCTCCCAGCAGGAGCCCAGGGCAACATTCTACCTTTTTATCCTCTTGAAGGCCTTGATTAAAGGCATTATGACCAAAAAAAGAAGATGCGATGGTACAAAATTATTTTTGCACAGATTGTAGGTTTATTGCACCTTTTCCATTTGTGCAGGTATTGAGGTACGTGCGTCTCAGCTTTCTTTCTGCTTCAGCGAAGCTTTTGGAAAATAGCAGCAAACGTTTCATCTGCAAAGCACTGTGCCCTTTTTCTGTGGTATCTGTTGTCACAAATAAGGTTGTGGGAAGAATTTGGTTTGGTTCGCCTTTTAATGCGCACTTCCCAAAACAAAATGCAGCTGTCTTTCAAGGTTTGCACTTTTCTGAATTTTGCGATACACTTCTAAAACCCAAAAAATGGGGAAAGTGTGGACAAAATGCAAACTTTTGTGAAAGTAATATAATGCAAGTATTGCATTAGGGGAAATTGTCTTGAAAATTATATATTAAGTAAGACTGCATACAAAAACATGTATATTAGGGGAAATGCCATACTATAAAATACTGACAAATTTTCATGAGTAGTTAAAAACTTATGATTGGGTACATCACTGCAGGAACGTGAAATTGACCGTTTTGTCCATGGGGAAAAATTCGATTCAGTTTGCATTTAAAGCCAAATCTTTCAAATTTGCACTTTCAAAAACAATGTGAGAGTCAAAGCCGTCACACTTCTCTGAATTTTGCAATGCAGTTGTCCAACCAAATACTGTTCACCAGACTGCATATATTAGGGAAATGTGTGAATAAAAAGGAATATATTAGTGAAAATAATGTTTTTAAAAAGCATTATGTTAGAAGAAATTGCTTGCAAAAAATGTACACTTTGGTCAAAACTGCATACAAAAATTTGTTTATTGAGATAAAATCCACACTAAAATGCTGAAGAGTTTTGATGAAGATGTTTTTAAAAAATGGAAAATTGCTACAGAAATGTGGAGAACTGAATTTAAAACTGGAAAAATTAGAAACAGGGAGAACCAAAATTGAGAGAACTTTACATTCCTACTCACAACATGCCTGTGAGGTAGGCCACTGTTGTTCCTATTTTATAGACGGGAAACTTGAGGCTAAGAGAATGTAGGTATGATTGGCCAAGGGCTAACAACAAACAATCGTGGAACAAATGATACTTGAAGATCCCAGGGCGTCTTCTCTGGCCATGATACCAACATTCTGAATCAGTCATTGCTGAAGAGCTAATTGTTCCCTTTGATGTTCTGGCTGCCACATAAGCTGAGACATTTGCTTTTATTCTGTCTACTCTCATTTAAAATTTAGCTCTGATGCAGAATGTTATAATCTTTTACACAAAGAGATGTCTAAAGAGATTTTTATATTTGTTTCTGTGTGAGGATGTGAGGATGGGATTTCTTCTAAACTTGAGCTAAAATTACTCACCTCAGGACTCATTTTTATGTTACAAGTGGGGGTACGTGCATCTGCCAATTCCGGTTTTTCTCACGTCTCATTTTTCCAGTTTTAAGTTCAGCTCTCCGCATCAGTTTGCAATTAAAAACAAAAACTCCTCCTAAAAATACATTAGCATTTTAGTGCTAATTTCTCTTACTATACACGTCTGTATACAATTTTGCCATATTATTACGTTTTTGCAAAGCAATTTCCCCTAATACAATGTGTATATTCACTAACATATGCATTTCTGTACACACTTGACCCTAGTAGATATACTTTTGTACACTTTACATGGCTGGAGAATTGCATTGCAAAACTCAGAAAAGCACAAATTTCAAAGGATGCCTGCGGTTTGGTGCACGTATTGTTTCGGAAAATGTGAATTAGGTAGGTTTGCCTTTAAATGTGAACTGAGTCAAGTTTCTCCCCCATCCTTAGATACAAGCAACAGCCTGGGAACCACCATGGCACAGAACCCCCTAAAAGAGAGCATAAATTTGTATATGCTAAACTATGCATATAGGGATGATCTGGTTATTATTTATTACATTTATCAGTCGCTTTATACAATAAAAAGTCTCAAAGTGGCTTGACAATATAAATTCAACACAGAAAAGCCATTTAAAACCAGAAAGGTTTAAAGCAATGAACAATATAAAACGCATAAAATGCTCATCAGGCAACATCTTAATCAAGACAAGTGTTACCCACTAAAAGATTAGCACCACTATAGGAGGCAACCTAATGAACCAAACGCCTGGGCAAACAAAAATATTATAGCTTGGTACCTAAAAAATGCCAGAGATGGTGCCAGGTACGTCTCCCTGGGAAGAGAATTCCACAGACAGGGGCCACCACTGAAAAGGCCCATTGTGTGGCCACCCTCTGCACCTCCTTAGGGTAAAGTCCATAGAGAAGGGCATCTGATGAAGTTCATATGAGGAGAGGTGGTCCTTGAGGTATTCTGGTTCTGAGTCACACAGGCCTTTAAAGTTCAAAGGTCACTTTGAATCAAGCCCAGTAGCCAGTGCAGATGTGCCAGAATCAGCGTAATACGTTCAGACTTTCTAGTCCTAGTCTGGCTGCTGAATTCTGCAATAGCTGTAGTTTCCAAACTATATTCAGAGGCTGCCCCATAACATGTGGTAGTAGTCTTGTTGAATTATATTGATCTCTATTCTGGCTCTGTTGTTTTTTTAAACTACATGGTGCTGAATTGTAATTTTAAGTTTTAAAGTGTTGTACAGGAATACCCCGCATTAACATACGCAATGGGTCCGGACCGAGTATGTAAACTGAAAATGTACTTAAAGTGAAGCAGTAAGATGCCGCTGCTGCCGCAAGGCACAAGGCACGTGGAACGCAAGTTCGGGCGGTACTTAAGTGTCCGTCAGTGTCCGTCAGTGCACAGCGAGCGTACATAAACAGGGGAATGGTGGAGAATGGAGTATGTCCGTACTCGCGAGTGTCCGTAAAGTGAAGGTACGTATAGCGGAGTATTCCTGTTATTGCTCTTTTCATCTTTGTTTCTCATTGCAAGCCCCTTTGGATGGCCGTTTGTCCAGAAAAGTGGCTTCAAAATATTTCAAAGAAATACATAGAAATAGAAATAGTGGTTGTAATTGAAACAGAAATGCAGTGCATCTCCGGGGGGTGGGGATGAACAGATACAGTGACCAGGTGGGCCTGTAGGGGTGCTCAGTCTCACAACTGGAAGTGGAAAACCCTGAGGAAATGGGGATGGAATGTCTGGAATCCTCAACAGGAGAATTCCGCATCTGATTCCTGACTTAGTTCCGGGCAGAAGTATGAATTTGGTAATTTTACACACGTTATCCGCTTAATTTTTTTTTTAATTGTTAAGATTTTTTTTAAAAGGCAATTTGACACAAAATGTTCTTCTGTTAAAATCTATCAATTACTGTTAATGTGAGCATTGCTGTTTTTTAAATTGGCAATTTGGCACATAACGTTATATCCTTTAAACTGATCAATAATTGTTAAGGTGCGTCTTTTCTTAATGGCAATTTGACCCACAACATAATTCCCTTAAAATTAACCAACAACACTTAAGGAGGGGGGATGTTTTAAAATCTCTCTCAAATTTTTACTTTTTTTTTTTTAATTATCAAGTCCAACATTCAGAAGGACAAAACTCTTTTGTTCAATTTATATTGGTCCAATTTTTTAATTCACCTCTGGATACGCCTTGTGCACAAGGAGCACCAAGCTGCGTTTCTCCAGCCCTTCTTGGAGATGTTGCTGGTATGTGTGTGTGTGTGGGGGGGTGTATTCAAGAGTTAGAAAAAAAATCTGTTTTGCCTTCCCAAGTTATCCTTGAATAGCACAGATGCAGCAGAGAGGAACGCAGTTTCCTCTCAGTGCAAAGTGCAATAGAGATCCATCACTTCCAGTGCCAACGCAAGCCATTAGTTACTGAATGTACTCCCCAGAACAGCTCCTCCTGAGACAGCTGGGCTGCCTTTTTTTGTCTCCCCTGAAGGGCAGCTTGGAAGATTCCTCCCCATTTGCTTGGCAGTCCTCTGGGCTCCTGAGCCTCATGTATTATAGAGAGAGACTTAATGGTGGCTGGCTGCACAGCATGAGTTGTTGACCCCTCTCGGCGCACGCAACCACCCCTCTGCTGTTCCTTGCTCTGCTCCTTGTGCATGACAATTAGACTCTGATTTGATTTCTCTTTTAATGGCGCAAACCCCCATTAAAACCCAATTCTGCTGATTATCAACAGCTTTCCTTAAATGAATTGACTTGCTCCCCGGAGATTCTCCCGGAGCCAGAGATGACAAAGCCGGCAGTAGGCTAGCGTGCTGTAAAGAGCGTTGAGAATTGTTTCGCTGGATCAGATAAATGTCCATCTCATCCAGCAGTCGGTAGCCTGCCAGGTGCCTTCTGGAAGGTCACAAGTAGGACATCAAGGAAATGGCTCTTCCCTGTTGTTTGTCCTCAGCGTTTGATACACTGCTGGTTGGTACCCAGCATCAAAGGCAAAGGGCTGGTTTGCACATACACACTAAACCATGGTTTGGTGCACATGTGGACAACCTTTGAGCAGGTGTGACAGAGAATTCTGATAACAAAAATGGGAGCAGGAATTGCAGATGCTCACTTTCTCCCATGTCCAGTACAGAAACCAAACTGGCAAATATAATTGGTATTTACTGTTGTTGCTTTCAGTCTGCAAATAACACGTAATTGATTGCGCGTGCATTGCGTTTCCTTTGCATTAAAATAAATGGAGAGGGATACATGATTTATTCATTACGTAAAACACAGAAGTGATGTAATTTTTGCCACAGTGGACAGTGAGATAAACAACACAGTTTTGGGCTGAAGATGAACTGCAGTGGAACAGAAACAGTGCTGCATGCAGTGAATACAGGGAGGAACAGAAAACGATGCCTTCTTACATTCCTACCCATGAGTTCCATGCAGCTTTTGGGGGCCTCCTCTGCGTCCCCTGCCAGATTGTCTTGCTGCTGATTTTTGTCAACATCACTAGAGCAACCCCAGCCACCATCCTCCTCCCATGCAGTCGGAAGAAAGCCTTCTGCTGCGTTCTTACTTTGCTTCCCCTAATCCTGGCTTGCCTACGTACACAATATACAAGAAACTCCGGTAAGTTTCAAAACCAGCCAACTTCAGACCACAGGTTATGAAGCTGGCTCCACATTTCTGCATCTATTTGTAATTTTAAAAAAAAGTCCTGATGAAAATTCATCAGCGTTTTAGTGTGCATCTCTCCTAACATACCTCTTTATGTATGCAGTTTTGCCTAAAATACAGATTTTTGCAAGCAATTTCCCCTATTAACACAAAATTATACATTTTTCCTCACACTTTCCCCTAATATATGCATTTGTGTACACATTATAATAATAATAATAATAATTTTATTTATTGGTCGCCTATCTGTCCGGGTTAGTGGACACTCTAGGCGACTTACACTAGCTGAAAGCTATACATAATATACAATATACAAAAACAATCTACAGTCCTAACAATTTAAAACCAATTATTTGGTTGGAGAACTGCAGGGCAAAACTTAGAGAGTATGAATTTCTTTTTTGTACCTGTTTAGGATGCATCATATCAAACACTGCAAAACATCATAAACAAAGAATAACATACATATTATAATAAACCAAATTAAGTAAACTGTTGCATGTTTTCTTAAACCTTCTTACTCCAATACATAACAAACATCCTCCATTGCTACAGAAGTGGGAATTTCTAAGGATGGCTTTGTTTCCGTTCTCATATTATTATTTTTTCAGAAAGTACGAATGAGATAGGTTCTATTCAAAGGCAAAAGAAAATGAATTTCTCCCTCGTCCGTACTTCGTTCTGGACCAACCGCCTGCTGTCATGATTATCTTTAACCTCTTGGTTCAACAACCATCATAATGGCTTTGGGGAAGGGGAGGAGACATGCCACTGCTCCATGTGCACCTTCATGCCTGTGCTTCATTGAAAATTTATTTAGTTATTATACTTGTATACCACCCCATAGCCGAAGCTCTCTGAGCGGTTTACAGTAACTAAAACCAAATACAATTTAAGATACATCTTTTAAAAAAGCAATTTAAAACACAAATTAAAAATTTAAAACAATATAGAACACATGCTAAAATGCCTGGGAGAAGAGGAAAGTCTTGACCTGGCGCCGAAAAGATAACAGCGTTGTCGCCAGGCGCACCTCGTCAGGGAGATCATTCCATAAAAGCCTTTCCCCCCAACACCCTGGAATAATTTCTTCTCCTTTTCCTTGGTATTCAGGGCAGGGCTGCACAAGAAAGGATAAAGAGCATTTAAAAGCCACCTCCCCTGCGACCAACAGAAGTCCCTTCGTTTCAGAGGGGGGCAGAACATCGATTGCAGCCTGGTCAATCGCATGGGCACTGGCAGTGCATTCCAGCAGCTCTGTTTGTCACAGACAGACACATGCACGCACACACACTCCCCGCACCCCCTTCAAGCAAAGATTGGAAGCAGCAGCAGAGATAGACAACTCCTGATAGATCTGCACATGGGACGACTCCATCCTCCTCTCCAGAGCTTGGAAAAGTTACTTTTTTTGAACTGCAACTCCCATCAGCCCAATCCAGTGGCCATGCTGGCTGGGGCTGATGGGAGTTGTAGTTCAAAAAAATTAACTTTTCCAAGCTCTGCGTCCTCTCTGTTCTGCTTGCCTCTTTCTGCTTGGCCTCCCTTGCCTCTGACAAGCCAGAGTTGGCAGCCTTAGCAAGGATTGGCAGCTGATGATTGCATGGCAGAAGCAGAACAAAAAATGCCCATAGGTTCCCTTCTTGTCTTGCATTTACAAAACAGGTAGAGGGCGGAACAGACACACACATGCTGGTCTCTCCACATCCTGCCTCCAGCAGCTGATTCGTTTTACTTTGAATTATTAATTAATTAATTAAATCTATATGCCGCCCTTCCTTCCAAAGGGAACCCAAGGCGGCAAACAAATGGTAAAACTGTCTTTGAAAACATCGGGTAGAGACACACTTGCTGTTCTGCCAGTTCCAGCTCGTCTCCACTTCTCTTTTCTGAAAACGGGGGCACACAACGCTAGTCAAACCCCACACCTTTTTACTGTAAAACCTGGTGGGAGCATAGCATCTTTTTTTCTTTTGTTTTTAAATCACTTCAGAGAGATTTCACAGCTGATTTATTTATTTATTTAAAAAGTTTATACCCCGCCCTTTTTCTGAGGAACTCAGGGTGGCTTACATTAAAAACCAGAAATGATTAATAAACATGATATTCATTTTAAACAATTTAAAAATAAATTAAATAAACATAAGTTAAAACTAACTACATTAGTTAAAAGCCCGTCTAAATAGAACAGTCTTCACCTGCGCACGAAAAATCAATAATGAGGAAGCCAACCGAACCTCACTAGGGAGAGAATTCCACAGTCCAGGGGCGGCCACCGAAAAAGCCCTATTCTGTGTCTGCAAGATGAACTTGCAGGAAAGAAGGGGCAATGAGAAGAATCTCGCTGGAGGATCTTAGAGTCCGAGCAGGTTCATAGAGGGAGAGGCGCTCTGACAGATAGCCTGGACCTAAGCTGTATAAGGCTTTATAGGTCAAAACCAGCACCTTGAATTGTGCCCGGAAACAAATGGGCAACCAGTGGAGCTGATACAGCAGAGGGGTTGTATGTTCTCTATATCCCACCCCAGTTAGCATCCTGGCTGCAGCTCTTTGTACCAATTTCAGTTTCCGAGCAGTCTTCAAGGGCAGCCCCACGTAGAGCGCGTTACAGTAGTCTAATTGGGATGTAACTAAGGCATGTGTCACTGTGGTCAAGTCTGACTGATCAAGGAACGGGCGCAGTTGGCGCACCAATCTTAATTGAGCGAAAGCACTCCCAGACACAGCAGAGACCTGTGCCTCCAGGGTCAGAGCCGAGTCCAGGAGCACTCCCAAACTGCGAACCTGTGATTTCAGGGGGAGTGTAACCCCATCCAGCACAAGTTGAATCCCTATTCCCTGCTCTGCCTTCCGACTGACGAGGAGCACCTCTGTCTTGTCAGGATTTAATCTCAGCTTGTTCGCTCCCATCCAGTCCATCACTGATACCAGGCATCGGTTGAGGACCTGGACGGCTTCCTTGGTTTCATCAGGTGGAAAGGAAAGACAGAGTTGGGTGTCATCTGCATATTGGTGGCACCGAACCCCTCCGGATAACCTCTCCCAGCGGTTTCATGTAGATATTAAATAACATGGGGGACAGAACTGAACCCTGTGGGACCCCATAGGTCAATAGCCAAGTGGTCGAACAGGAATCCCCGATAACCACCTTCTGGGTTCGTTCCTCTAGGAAGGACCAGAGCCACCGTATTACTATGCCTCCAAGTCCCATCCCTGCGAGGCGGCCCAGAAGGATACCATGGTTGATGGTATCGAAAGCAGCTGAGAGATCCAGTAAAACCAACAGGGACACACTCCCCCTGTCCAGCTCCCTGCGAAGGTCATCCACCAAGGCGACCAAGGCTGTCTCAGTTCCACAACCTGGCCTGAAACCAGATTGAGCTGGATCTAGATAATCCGTCTCATCCATAAATCCCTGGAGCTGAGCAGCCACCACCCGCTCTATTATCTTGCCAAGGAAAGGAATATTGGATACTGGGCGGTAATTATCTAATAATAGGGGGTCCAAGGAAGGTTTTTTCAACAAAGGTCTTATTACTGCCTCCTTTAGACAGGACGGTATTCTGCCCTGTCCCAAAGAGGCATTAAACACTTCCATGACCCACTTAACCAGTCCCTCTCTGGCAGTTTTTATAAGCCAGGAAGGGCAAGGATCTAACATGCACGTGGTAGGACATACTTCTCCAAGGATTCTGTCCACATCCTCGGGTTGAACAAGCTGAAAAGAATCCATTCTAATTAAGCAAGCAGGAGCCGAAGTTACATCCATAGAGACTGTATTAATCTTGGCGTCTAAGTCAGAACGAATCTGAGCGACTTTGTTTGCAAAATAACATGCAAACTCATCGCAGCAGGCTATAGAGTGGTCAACATATTCATGAGGGTCAGAGTTTAAAAGACCCTTGACAACTCGGAACAGTTCCGCCGGGCGAGACCCAGCGGATGCAATAGAGGCGGAGAAGAAAGATTTCTTCTGGGTCCTCACTGCTATGGAATAGGTCTTTAAATAGGCTCTAGCCCGTGTTCGATCAGATTCGCTCAGAGTTTTCCGCCAGCATCGCTCTAGTCTCCGTCTTTCGCGTTTCATCATTACCAGTTCCCCAGTAAACCAGGGAGCAGATTTGGTTCCAATCCGCGAAAGGAGGCGCTTAGGGGCGATTGTGTCCACTGCCCTGGTCATTTCCTCATTCCAAAGGTCAACCAAGGCTTCGACAGAATCACCTGCCGAGGTGACCGGAAAATCCCCAAGAGCCATCAGGAAACCATCTGGATCCATCAGTCTCCTGGGGCGGACCATTCTAATTGGTCCCCCACCCCTGCGGAGGTTCTGAGTCGCAGTGAGTCGAAAACTAACCAGGTAGTGATCTGTCCATGACAACGGAACTAATGAAAGTTCCTCCACACCAAGATCACAAACATCTCGTCTAGCACAGAAGACAAGGTCCAGAGTATGACCAGCAGCATGAGTGGGGCCAGATATTATTTGGGACAAACCCATGGTTGTCATGGAGGCCATGAACTCCTGAGCCACTCCAGAAAGGGCAACATCGGCGTGAATATTGAAGTCGCCCAGTACCACAAGCCTGGTAAACTCCAGTACCAACCCCGAGATTACCCCAATTAGCTCAGGAAGGGAGACAGTTGGGCAGCGGGGTGGGCGGTACACCAACAGAATCCCTATTTTGTCCCGAGCACCCAACTTCAAAAAAACGCATTCGAACCCTGAGGACTGTGGAAGAGGATACCTGGTCAGATAGATGGTATCTCGGAAGATCACTGCGACTCCACCTCCCCGTTGATTGGCAGATCAACCTGTTGTCCCTCCAGGTGTGGCCAATGGAAATGCTTTGCTGTAGGCGACTAGTGTGCTCATGCTACCACCATCTTTAAAAACAATTCCGATACAGATGCAGACTGGGATAAGGTACAGTATCTACTTAAAAAGCTTTTTCTTTACTTTTTTTCTTCAACCTTCAATATTTTTATTTATTTCAATTCATATTTTCTTTGTTTCCTTTCCCCCCCTTTTATTATTGAATTTTCAAATAAAAATATTTTATTAAAAAAAGAAAAAGAGGGCTTCATGGGGCAGCACCCCATTTGCCCTCATAGACTACCCTGCGCCAAGTCCCATCCAGCCAAAAGCCAGAGGTTTCTCCACACACAACACATCTCTGTCCATCTTCCATCCAGGCAACCAAGAGGCACGGTTACAGTTCAAGGACACATTCTACTCAGGCAAAAGCAGTCAAGAAGGGTCCAGAGCAGGGAAGCAGTGTGGCCTAGGCATGTGGTCTCAAGCCAGGTAGAGAGACTTGGAGGCAGTGTGGCTCATGCCCATTGGGACTGGTAGGGTGGAAGGCAGGGAGGCCAGCAGTAGGTGGAGCCAGAGCAGAGTGAAGGACCAGAAGAGCCAACTAATTCCAGTTTTGTCCCCTTCCTCCTCCTTGCTGACTTCTACAGGAGCAACAACAAGACCAAGGAGGAAGACGTAGCTGACAGGTAGCGCCCGCTCCTGGACAGGTTGTAAGTAAGAAGGCAGGCAAGTGAGGGTTGGCTGAGGGCTGACTAAGGTTAGTAGGGCAGTGCCCCATGTGACCAGTCTCCACTGCCTGGAGGGACACACCCCTTTAAGGGATATACAATGGCAGAGAAGATCAACATCACAGATAAGTAGGCACAGGGCGTAAAATTATTATTATTATTATTATTATTATTATTATTATTATTATTATTATTATTATTATTATTATTATTATAGGGCCTGTAGGACCAGAGCCTGGACCATCTCATGAGGCTATTGTTGTTGTTGTTGTTAACAACAACAACAACAACAACAATAATAATAACCCATCCTTCACCCAGATGTCCCAGGGTAGGTTACAACAATTTTAAAACACATAATTAAAAATAGTTAAAAGCAACCTAAACAACATCCCAGAAAATATGGTGGGCCCTAAAAATATACACCTCAGGTGTCAAAGGCCAGGGTAAAGAGGTGCATCTTCAGCATTTGCTGAAAGTTGCACAATGAAGTTTCCAGATGCACCTCAGTGGGGAGGGAGTTCCACAGCTCAGGGGCTGCCACAACCCCCCCCCCGAGCTACATGGTGGTAGAACTACCCAAAGGGCCCCCCTCTGCTGATCTCAACACCCAAGAGGGCCTATAGTGAAGGAGGAGGTCTTTCAGATATTTGGGACCTCAGTCATTGAGGGCTTGAAACACTAACGTGACCACCTTTAACTGGGCCTGGAAACAAACTGGCAACCGATGCAGCTGTTTTAGGGGTGATATGAGTCCTGAAAGGAACCCCAACGAGTAATCTGGTGGCTGCATTTTGGACCAGTTGCAGTTTCCGAGTCGTCTTCAAGGGCAGCCCCATGTAGAGTGCATTGCAATAATATACACAACAATCAGGTCAGGACTTAGTCCCGGAACCTGTTTCCAATCATGGGGCTCAGGCTCAGCTCTAGAAACGTGAAATAGTCAAGAAGTAAGGAAAATGCAGCGTCCTTGACCTTTTCTACAGGGTGTTTTTGCTCACCCCAGAACTCATTTGAGCCCAGAACCACCAGCCCGGATGCTTGCAGCTCTCTGGTAAACCTCATTCCCCTCTTAATATTTTCCTACTGGAAATAGTGAAGTCCACAGGAATGTTTAGGCAACAGCTGGCTGGTCAAAGCATGCAAGCTAGCATCCAAAAATACACACCCCAGGGTGTGGCAGCTGAAGGAGAGAGAGGACAAATAGGATGGGACTTCAGCAACCTTTCCTTGTTGCCGAGTGGGATAACAGTACCCTCACAGCATGCATCCTGTCTTCAGGCAGCTCCGCTTGTTACATCACTGGCAGGAAACACTGGTGTTACACTGTTAACATGTGGAAATTACAAAGAGGCGCGCGTTAATGTCCATGCATCTGATTGGGCCAGAGATCCCACAGAAGGATATCTGTAAATGCATTCAAGGATGTGCATGTGCACTCCTGCATGATGCCTTTGCTGCTGGAAACGCCAGGGTAACTCCAGTGTTTCTTGTGGCTAATCAAAGCGTCCTGCCTTTCTGCCGGGACTCAGGGCAGATTTCTCTATGACTCCTGTGAAGTATCTCACACCATCCAGATATATAAATCTGAAAGCCTGTTATGTGCTAGAAGGAATTGGAAAGAAAAGACCAAGTAGGGCCACAGGACAATATTCTTTAAATACCTGAAGGGCTGCACTATGCAAGAACAGGGCAGGGACTTGTTCTCTGCTGCCCCCAGAGGACAGGACTAGATCTAATGGGCTAAAGTTACAAGAGGTGTGATTTTAGTTGCACGTTAAAGGAAATGTCTTGAGCAGTTCAACAATGGAAACAAATCCCAGGAGGCTAGGCTGCCATCTATATTATGGGAGCATATAAAGCTGGCCGTTGGTCCATCTAGTGCAGTATTGTCGGCACTGACTGGCAGCAACTTTCTAGGGTTTCAGATGCGGAGTCTTTCCCAATTCTTCCAGGAGATGGTGGGAATTGAACCTGGGACCTTCTGCATGCAAAGCAGATGCTCTGGCACTGAGCTATGGCCTTCTCCTGCCCCCCCCAAATGCTGGGGAATGAACCCTAGCAGAGTAAGAACATACCATTTGTCCATCTAGCTCTCATCTTGATTCGTTTGCACAAAGCTTGCACGGAGGTGAGAATATATCTGGCCTTTACTGGGCATTTGTGTCCGATCTGCTTGTGAGCTGTTTATACATCTTCCCATTTATTATTTGTTTATTTCCACTATTTTCAGTGCATTTCCCTATAACTTTCCTAACTATAACAAGTTGGTTTTCTTTTTTTCTTGAGAGGACAGGTATGGGGGAGCCTTTGGCCCTTCAGATGTTGATTTTATTTATTTATTTATTATTTGATTTATTTCCCACCCTTCCTCCCAGCAGGAGCCCAGGGCAGCAACCAAAAGCGCTAAAAACACATAAAAAATCATAAAAACAGACCTTAAAATACATTATAAGAAAACGACTTTAAACACATTTTTTTAAAAAGCTTTAAAAACATCTTTTAAAAAGGGTTAAAAAACATATTGGTTTTTTTTTTAACATATTAAAAGCAATTCCAATGCAGATGCAGACTGGGATAGGTCTCCGCTTAAAAGGCTTGTTGAAAGAGGAAAGTATTCAAAAGGCACCGAAAAGATAATACAGATGGCACCTGTCTAATATTTAAGGGGAGGGAATTCCACAGGGTAGTTGCCGCCACAGTAAAGGTCAGTTTCCTCTGTTGTACAGAACGGACCTCCTGATAAGATGGTATCTGCAAGAGGCCCTCACCTGCAGAGTGCACTGATCAGCTAGCTATATAAGGGATAAGATGGTCTTTCAGGTATTCTGGTCCCAAGCTGTATAGGGCTTTGTACACCAAAACTAGAACCTTGAACCTACAACTCCCATCAACCCTGGCCATTAGCCATGCTTGCTGGGGCTGATGGAAGTTGGAGTTCAGCAACTCTTCCTCACCCCAGAGTGGATGACAGAGCGCTTCAGCCCCCTTTAATTGTGCAAATCTATATCTCCTGTTATATGCTTGAGTCCCTATTGCAAAATATTGACAGTCTAGAGGCACCCTCTACCTAATAGAAGGGGCGGCCCTGTTCTCTAAAAATCTCTATTATATCTTAGGAAAAGATGAAGTAAGGCAGGGCGGATCCATTGGTGCTATAAGTGCTGTCTGCTGGGTAGTATATTTAAATCCATCCAACAAATGGTTGGAAACAATCATGCTATCTGCAGCCCAACACTTTTGAGAAAATACAGTCTCTTTCGCCTGCTTGCTGGTCCCGACTGAGCCATCTGTCAAGCGGATGCCTTCCTCTCCAAGAAATGTTTTATTACAAATCAGACTGAATTGCCAACTGGAAATCTCTCTGTCGCTGTAACACACACACACAAACACCACATTCTCTCTCTCTCTCTCTCTCTCTCGACCTTTATGAAAAAAGAAAGTCAATTTGTGCTCAGTCTGTTTTTCTGAACAGACAAATCGAAAATGCCCTCAGGTCACTTTGACACAATATTCATAAACAAAACAATTCCGGGTTTGATCTTTTCAAAAACCAACAGGCCACACAGAAGGGAGAGGGAGAGGAAGGCAGAGGAGACCATCTGTAAATGTTTGTCTCTATGTATTACTCGCTCAAGAGCACACGGTGGGAACCTTTGGTCCTCCAGATGTTGCTGAACTACAACTTTCATCAGCCCTACCAAGTATGGCCAATGGCCAGGGACGATGGGAGTTGTAGTTCAGCAACATCTGGAGGGCCAAAGGTTCCCTACGCCTGCTCAAGAGGAACACTCATATAAGCATGCACCAGTAAATCATGATGAACGTTCATTGGCGTATAACCTCCCTGCAAACAAATCAGAATGAATGCTCAGTAAAGACTGGACAGAGTCTAACCTCTGTGTAAGCAAATCAGGATGAGTGCTCGATAAACAGGTCATCTGTAGAAGACCTCTGTCATAGTGCAGAGGGGAATTACTTGCCAAATTGCAAGCATGTCTTTTCACACAATCCTCGGCATAGAAGGTTGGATGGATGCATGCAAGCTGTCACTTGAAGCCAAGTTGTGAGAGTCTTGGACAGCAAGAGCAGATTCCAAGAGCCAGTGCTTCGTCTCTCTTCCCAAAGCAGCCCTGGGCCAAAACAAAGGACGCTTGTGCCAGCTGCATCAAGTTGGGCCACTTTGCAACTTCTGCTGTGAACTTTACCCGCGCTTTTGCCAAAGTCTGATAGCATCTCTGGAAAAATTCCCCCTCTCTTTCAAGTGTCTTACTCCCTTCTTTTCACTCATACATTGTAAATAACCGCCCAAACCTCTTGGCGTGGCACAGACAAGAGGTTCTTAGAAAAGAAAGCATCCTGCATTCTAAGACTGTTGCTGTTTTGGGGTGGGATTCAATCACATACTAGCAAATTCATGTTGCACAGTTAAAGCTGACTTAGAATTCTTACACAGCAAACCTGATCCCGCCCCCTAGGGATGGGGGAGAATTTTTATTCCTTTCACATTTAAAGCCAAATCTATCAAACTCACACTTTCCAAAACAATATGAGAACCAAAACAGCCATCCTTCAAAATTCACATTTATCCAAATTTTGCAATGCAGTTCTCCAACCAAAGAATGTTTGCACAAATGCATGTATTAGGGGAAAGTGTGTGTTTAAATGACTATATTAGTGAAAATAACATACAAAAATGCATTATATCAGGAGAAACTGCTTGCAAAAATGTGTGCATTAGTCAAAACTGCACAACAACGTGTTAGGATAAATTTGCGCTAAAATAAACATTTTCATGAGGATTTTCTTTTTAAAAAATTGCAAATTGCTGCAGAAAATTGGAGAACTGAGTTTACGATTAGAAAAATGAAACACAGAGAGAAGCAACACTGACAGATCCTTTCATTCCTGGTCTGGAAGCAGCCTTCATTCCTTTCTTGCACAACCAAGGCTGTTTGTAATCTACTGGTCTTTTGTGGAACCCTTTGGTTCTCTCTAAATGCCTTGGTAATGCTGCTGGGTTTTATCTGAATAATTTTTCTTTAAAAGCAGAGTTCTGTTGCACTAGCAAGCTCGCCTTTAGCATTTCAAGGGCTAGTTGATCAAACAATTTGTTGTTGTTTCTTTCCGTCAAGGAAAATGCAAGTACCTTCCTCTAAATTTTCTTGTGGATGCCAGCGAGCATCCACAAGTGTGCACAACATTCCAGTAGGGCACACGTGCATTAAATATCCAAGACAAATAGGTCCAGATCACACATAGGGGAGCAATCCACGTAAAACCTCTTCCAGCCCAATGTGTTCCACATGGGTGATGATTATGGCTCGTGGACTGTTCCTCCTCTCTGAAGGGCCGTCTGTAGCTCTGTAGTAGAGAATCTGCTTTGCGTGCAAAAGGTCCCAGGTTCGTTCCACAGCTTCTCCAGGTAGGGTTGGGAATGTTCCCTGCCTGAAATTCTGCTCCTAGTCAGGGTAGACCATAGGGACCTAGATGGACCAAAGGCAGCTTCCCTATGAAGTATTTTGCAGCAGCCCTCTCACAGGGAATAAAAGATCTGAAATGACTCTGTCTTGGACACTGCTGATATGCAGAGGGGAAGCCAAGAGGCAGTAATTTATCTGAGGCCACCCAAAGAGTCCATGGTAGAGGTGAGTCCTTAGTAGGGCTTTGTGATGAAGAAAAAAAGGGGGGGGAATATCACGCACAAATTGCATTTCATCTCACATCGTGCCTCGTCTTTGAAAAACCAACTGGCTGACAATCTCCTTCCCTCTATAAAAGGTCATTGATACACTTGCTGAATAAATATGCAGCCAAACAAATCTAAACCTCCAGTTAGAAACATTGCCAGGGGAAGTAATGATTACAAAGAGGGAGGAAAAAAGGAATCAAATCCGGAACATTTATTATTAAGCTCCTTAGCAGGTCCTGAGAGAGAGGAGAGCAAGAGGAGCACATTCTGTCTTGTGGACGCTCAAGCAGTGGTCTTTAATCTTCCACGGAGGCCTAACTTGAGGGAGCTGTTAATAACGCATGTAAGGAATATATCCCCAAAGGCTGAAGATTCTTTTTTGAGGAAGCACAATGTAATGCAAGTGCGGAAGGGCAAGGGGCCAACTGCTTACTTTCCCAATGGTTGTGAACTGAATTCTCACTTGGAACCTGGTTTCATAGGCTGGCTTTTTGACAGGTCTTTGGGGCACTTGTTAGGTGCACCCAAGTTCCGACGACAACCGTGACCTGCCCCAGCCTGACTCTGAGCCCTTGAGGTGCCAAGCAAGGACTGGTGGTATGGACCTTGAACAAGAGTCAGCAAGAAGAAGGCAGAAAGGTAAGGCACTGCATGATGTGGGAGAGATGAGTGTTGCTTCAGCACTGGCCTGAGCTCCGCTAAGAACCCAAAGAGCAAAGTTGGCCTGCTGACATGACAAAGTTGGCCATGACCGTTAGTTGAGGGCAGAAACTGAAATGAGATGCAGGAGAGGTGATAAGTCTTCCAAACTCTCCTCTGGCTTCCAGTTTCACGGAGGAATGGGAGGGGCCTTTCACCTTCTATCACTTGTCCACTGCCCTCCACAAACTGCTTTTCTCCTATCAGGAGAAAATATACAGGGACCCTGCATTTTTTCACAGATTGGAAAGCAGCTTGTGTGTGTGTTTGGGGCTGCCAGATCCCATGAAGAAAGAGGAAAGGCTGGAGTCAAGGCTAGTCAAAGGTTGTGGGACCATGGATAGCTCCAAGTAAATAACTTGGACTGGCAAAGGTTGGGATTGGACTAGTGATGGAAAGATCGATCCATTTCGATTCTCTCTGTTTCTCATTTTTCCAATCTTAAATTCAGTTCTCCACATTTCTGCAGCAATTTTCATTTTTTTAAAAAAATCCTCATGAAAATTCTCCAGCATTTTAGTGTGAGTTTCTCCCAATAAACACATTTTTGTAGGCAGTTTTGACTGATGTCCACATTTCTGCAAGCCATTTCTCAGCATATAATGCATTTTGGTATGTTATTTTCACTCAAATATTCATGTTTATGCACATTTCCCCCTAACACATGCAGTTTTGTAAACATTGTTTGGCTAGTTAACTGCACTGCAAAATTCAAAAAAGTGTGAATTTCAAAGGATTTGCACTTGTTTCGGAAAGTGCAAATTTGATAGATTCCGCTTGAAATGTGAACTGAATTGAATTCTCATCCATCCCTAGACTGGACTGAGGCCTTTTACGCTTCTGTCTCTGGCCTCCCTCCTCCAGCTCCACCCCCTCTACAGAGAGCTTCAGAGCTTTAAAGGACCAACCTTCTGGTCTGAAGAAAGGCACTCCTCCATTGCATAGCCTTCCTGGCTGGTGTGTTCCTTGCACTGCCAGACTGGTCATGTGTGGCAGGAGGCATCTGGTTGTTCAGGTTTAGGTGCTCATGAGGGTCCAGGCTCTGGCCCTACAGGCCCTGGCAGTCTGAGAGATTCCTCTGAGGGCTCCTGTATAACAGCTTCAGTGACAGTGGTCTCCTTATCTTCAGCAGTCAGCTCTGAGCTCTGAACCTGAACTGGCTTCCCATATGGTACCCCTACAACCTTCAGCTATGTGTCCAAACCACTGCTAAATTCAGGGGTCATGACACTGGACAGTTCTGAGCAGCTCGACTTCCCCCCTCTCTCACTGGTCACTCTTACTCTCCCACAGTTTCTTATGATGCGTTTCAAATAGCAAAGGAACAAACATCGGCATACTCTTCACCTGTCTCCCAGTGTGCATTCTGATCTGTTTGTCCGAAGCTTTCAGGGAGGTTATACAAGGTCTGTTGTTTATTGAACTCTTATTCTGATTTGTTTGTGGGGAGGTTATACAATTTTGTGTCAAGCAATTGTCATCCCGCTTTCCAGTGCATGTGCCCATCCCGTCACTTCCCTTACTGCAAGAAGTCTGATTATTTTGGAAGCTGTTTTGTTGAGCAGAGCACCAAATCCACTTTGATTGCATGATCTGAATTGGACGGGATGTGACTGAGTCCCATTCACACAACAGCAACACTCTGGAAGTGGCTTGAGGATCCTGAATATGAAACCCATCAGGATGCATAGCATCTTGCATTTGGAACTGAGGGCTTTGTTTCAAAAGCAATTTACGCTGGGCCCCTCCAGATGTTGTTCTTCTTGTGCATTCATGATGATTTGTGCTTATGATGGTAGTGGGGTGATTATATACGAACCCACTTTCAATATGGTGGTCTAACTGCTCACTGGGGCGGGGTATCGCCAACATGTCACTCTGCTGCTGAAAGAATTACACTGGCTGCCCATTAGCTAACAGGCCAAGTTAAAGGTTCTAGTTTTGGTGTACAAAGCCCTATCCAGCTTGGGACCAGGATACCTGAAAGATAGTATTACCCCTTATATTACTGCACTCTGCAGGTGAGGGCCTCCTGCAGATACCACCTTATCAGGAGGTCCATTCCGCACAGCATAGGAAACGGACCTTCAGTGTAGTTGCACCTACCCTTTGGAATTCCCTCCCTTTAAATATTAGGCAGGCGCCATCTGTATTACTTTTTCAGCACCTACTGAAGACCTTCCTCTTTCCACAGCTTTTTAAGTAGAGACCTTATCCCAGTCTGTGTCTGTGTTGGAATTGCTTTTTAAGATGTTTTTAAAGATTTCTGTTTTAATATATTTTAAAGTCTGTTTTTAAGATGTTTTAGAGTGTTTTTTAGTATTTTGTTTGCTACCCCGGGCTCTTTCTGGGAGGAAGGGTGGGATATAAATTTAATAAATAAATAACACTGTGTCTGCAAAAGTTTCAGGGATTAGTTTCCAGTCAGTACATGTCCTGCAACTTTCTGTCAAAATCCTTTAACTTTTTATACCACAAATATTTGGAGGATTCCCCCCCCCGCCCACCACTTTTGTATACTGTGGTGGAAGAGTCCCTCCAGATTACAATAATCCAGTAATGTTAGAGAAGCAGCGTAGAATGAAGTGGAATGATGTGAGGATGGTCTAGTTTAAATCCATCACTAATGCACTATTAATGCACTGAGATGTTTTTAAGATGTTTTATCTTTAAAATACTTTTAAGATGTTTTGTGTCTGAGATGTTTTGAGTGTTTCATCCCTTGTTTGCCCCCCTGGGTTCCTTCTGGGAGGAAGGGCAAATGCATCAGTGGCATGCAACAGCATACTCCCCCCCCCAAAAAAAACACCCCAGTCTGGTGGGGCTGTATGGTGAGGCAAGGGAGCAGGTAGAGGCTGCTTAAATTAGAGAGAGAAAAACCAGAAATCCTACCAGGTAGATATAAGCTGTTGGGTGTGCCGAAAGCATACTTTTGGATCCCTGCCTACATCAATCAATTAAGGGGGGGGAATGAAGGAAGAATATAATTGCAATTAAGCTTAGGGGAAAAAAAATCTGTGAGACAGGGAGGGAAAGAGAAAGGCATCAGTGACCAGATCAATTAAAGGCAGATCCCAATTTGCATAATAATTCAATTTTCTGCTAACAACAATGGACACCTAGGACATCTAATCGAGGGCTGTAATTTTAATTTAATGGTGGGAATCTAGTACAATTCCCTGCGTTTTTTCTTTCAATTAAATTAATGTGATGGGCTTTAATCGCTGTCTTAAGTACAGAGTGTGATTAACAGAACAGCTGCATAAATTATACATATATATTTTAGCAAAGCTCTAGCAAATGGACTTGCCCTGCAAAGCACATTCTCCTCTCTGCAGACACCCAGTTATAATTCTATTTAAACAGAAACTCTCAGTTCGAAAGAGGGCAAAACACTTCCCCTTGGGACTTTTTTTTTTAATGGTTTCCTGGCTTTTTTCCAGGCTCCTAAGCAGTCTTAAAGAAGAACAAAGAGATGAGGGAGCAGAAGTACCTTTTTGGCAAGATACTTTGCACCCACGGGCCGCTACTCACTCTTGTTGAATCACAGAATCACAGAACAGTGGAGTTGGAAGGAAAGCCATTGAGCCCAACCCCCTGCTCAATGCAGGAATCCAATGCAAAGCATCCCCGACAGGTGGCTGTCCAGCTGCCTCTTGAATGCCTCCAGTGTTGGAGAGGTAGTGTTGGAGAGCCCACTACCTCTCTAGGTCATTGGTTCCATTGTCGTACCGCTCTAACAGTTAGGAATGTTCAGTCGAAATCTGGCCTCCTGTCACTTGAGCCCATTATTCTGTGTCCTCTGCTCTGGGATGATGGAGAAGAGATCTGGCCCTCCTCTGTGTGACAACCTTTCAAGTGCTTGAAGAGTGCTATCATATCACCCCCTAGTAGTCTCTTTTGAAAGCTAATCATGCCCAGTTCTTTCAGTCTCTCCTCACAGGGCTTTAAGCAGAGATTTCTTTTTTCAGCGTTTAACACAAAAAGACAGCAAAAGCTACCCCCTGCACGCACCACCACCAGGTCTCTACAATCCTATCTGAAAATGTCTGATGTATCTGTCTCTGTTCCTGGATCAGGCCAAGTTAACTAAAATCCGATGCTGCAAGCCTTCAGATGTTTCACCTTTTGTAAGCTTTTGGCCTGATTTTTTTTTTTTTTTTGGCATGGAAGTAACTGATTAAATACATCTGCTCACAACTGGAACTGTATGTTTTTATCCAAATATTAACAGGGGGACTCCCAAGTGGTTGAAACACATGCAATTTTTATCAAGCCAGCACAAGGCTGTCTGGTGGGAGGGCAAGGGGCAAATGACGTTGCAGATCAGACAGCGGAGGTGCTACAGTATCTTCCTTCCTTCCATCAGAGTGGATTCTGAATGGAATATATATTGAATGGAATTGTTTAAACAAGCCTACCCAGACACGCAATTTTAGTGTGTAACATTATAATGTATATTGATTTTAAAACTACTGATTTCATTTATATTTTGATAAATTTTGTTATGTCTACATGTTTTCAAGTTTGATTTTTATCAGTATACTTTAATGAATGCTTTTATATTGCTGGATATGCACTGTTTAGAGGTTTTGTTGATTGTTGATTAAGTGGTGTATACATCTTGTTAAAAAAATATATAAAGAAGAGTATGCCATAAGCATGTCGGTTTTTGGGAGGGGGTTTGAGACCATCCATCTCTCATTTTGTAGTTACTAGGTAGGCTTTTGAGATTCAGCAATTGTTTGTAACTGGGGTGAGAAGAACACACAAAATTCGAAAGGTGCTGTGCATGTATGTGTAAGGCCTGATTAGTAAACACCTTACCCATGTTGCATGTGCATTTCATCACACGGAAATAGTTACTATAATGTTGGCGTACCAGCTGATGGTACAAACAATATATTATTTTAGTTGCCTGCAGAAAATGTGCTTTTATTTCAGCAAGCCTACCCTGGCATACAGTTTACCTGTTGCTGGCCTGTTCCAGTGGTCACCCTCAGGGGCTAGTGTCCCAATCCAAGAAGGATAGGCCTCTTAGTGAAACACTCCCCAACAAGGTCAGGATTGTCAGTGCAGCACAGTCCAACAAATCAAGGTCAAGCCTGGAGAATCAGTCTAGGTCCAAAAGGTGATCCCGAGGCAAGGTGAGGCAACAAGGTCCAAGACCAGTCTCACAGGGAGTTAAAGTGAGGCACAACACAGCAAGGAGGGGAGACAACTCTGGGTCCACAGACGTGTGCTATGTCATTGCTCTTTGGCCTGGACCCAGACCTTTTGGTGCTGGAGTTCACTAGGATGGGATGGTGGCTCTGCCTTCTCCTCTGACTGCTCCAAGGTTTCTTCAGCATGTTCCTCTCCCCCCTACCCCAGATGGCCCCTCAAGGAGATCCTCAGCATTGGTTCCAGGGGACCCTGCATGTTCCTCAAGGTCCTCAATGTGTGAGGTGTCTGCTTCATTCTCTGTCAGGACGATGCATGGCAGTTACCTATAATCGTTTTTAAAGTTGTGATTATGGTATCAATGTTTTAATTATTTTATGCATACTTGTTTTTCAGTTTTGTCGATCTTAGCGGAGTCTTATCTACAATTCTATAATCTACACCACTGATGAGTGTTTTAGTAAGTGGCATATCAATCTTTCTGCATAAATAAAATACAAGTGAGGGCTCTAGTGTGCTAGCATTACATGAGAATGGGAATGCCTTTAAATCAGGGCGGCAAAAGGATAGCGTCCCCAGGGAAAATGCTTGACTGTCCCAAAAGCAACCTACCCCCCCCCAGTGTATAAATGCACTCTGCATGAGTCAGGCCGCTCATGGGCACATAGCGCCATCAGTTGCCCATCCACTGGAGCAAACAGCTAATTCTGCCAGTGGTGGCTGGCACAAATTGGGACTGGTAAGGCAGAAGGCAGGGAGCCCAAAGAGAAAGTGGAGTCCGAGCCAATGGTAGGCAAAGCCAACTAATTCTAATTTTGCCACCATCTTCCTCCCTGTTGAGCTCCACAAAGGCAACACCGAAGCTGAGGAGGAAGCTTACAGGCCGTGCTACCACCCCCTGGACTGGCTATAAGAAGACACGTGGGCTTGGAGGAATCGAAGACTGAGACTGGTGGGGCAGTGCCCCATTTGCCCTAACCAACCGGCCTCTGCTGAATTCTGAGCAGGAACTGTGTAGCTCACATAGTTCAGAAGGGTTTAAGAACATAAGAAGAGCCTGCTGGATCAGGCCAGTGGCCCATCTAGTCCAGCATCCTGTTCTCACAGTGGCCAACCAGGTGCCTGGGGGAAGCCCGCAAGCAGGACCCGAGTGCAAGAACACTCTCCCCTCCTGAGGCTTCTGGCAACTGGTCTTCAGAAGCATGCTGCCTCTGACTAGGGTGGCAGAGCACAGCCATCACGGCTAGTAGCCATTGATAGCCCTGTCCTCCATGAATTTGTCTAATCTTCTTTTAAAGCCATCCAAGCTGGTGGCCATTACTGCATCTTGTGGGAGCAAATTCCATAGTTTAACTACGTGCTGAGTAAAGAAGTACTTCCTTTTGCCTGCCCTGAATCTTCCAACATTCAACTTCTTTGAATGTCCACGAGTTCTAGTATTATGAGAGGGAGAAAAACTTTTCTCTATCCACTTTCTCAATGCCATGCATAATTTGATACACTTCTATCATGTCTCCTCTGACCCGCCTTTTCTCTAAACTAAAAAGCCCCAAATGCTTCAACCTTTCCTCGTAAGGGAGTCGCTCCATCCCCTTGATCATTCTGGTTGGCCTGTATATGTGTTACAGTTGCAAATACACTTTATCCATGGCCAAAATCTTGTCTGTCTGTGCCAGAGGCCATGTTGCCATGCAGTCATGGGCATGAGGGAGTATTTTCAGTGCTTCAGCCTTCTTGGGTGGAACTCTGTGGAACTAATTGAAGGCCTGCAATGGTACAATGTAGCCGGGAGGAGGATGCTCTCTTCAGCAGAGGGCTTGGCAACAGTCTCCCTTCACAGGATGGGAGTCATGGTTGAAAGCTGACCCAACTGCACATTCCACACACCCCTTGACATATAAACATGCTTACCATGTGAGTCAGCCCATCTTTTATTTACTTATTTCTATTTTACAGTGTTTGTATATGGCTTTTTCAACCATAATGGACCTCAAAGTGATTCACAGTAATAAATCCAGTTTTACAGGCCCACACAACAGATCCCCAATACCAGATGCTGTTGCTGGTATTAAACAATGGCATTATTTGGCTCCTGATCCTGTGTGTGTGTGTTGAGGGGCAGTTGTCCTTCAGTCATCTCCCCCAGATGTTCCTGCTTCCACTAGAAACTGCATTTAGATTATTTAACAAGGGGCACTGGATCATCAGCTCAGAGCCCTCCACTGATGTGCAAAGTGAACTCTACATGTGAGTAGGCTGACTTGTGTTGTCCATTGCCTTTATTTCAATCCAAGGTGCTGGTTGTTACCTATAAAGTCTTGAACAATTTGGGACCAGATATCTGAAGGATGCCTCCTCCTGTGCAAAAGCCTGTCTGCCCACTGCAGTCATGCATTTGAGGTCTTGCTTTCCCACTTCTAAGTGGTGTCTGGGAAGTGTGGCCCAGATTGTGGTTTTTCCTTCCTAGGGAGGTCCAATATCCCCCTCTGTGATAGTTTTTACACTTGTAGCGAATGGATTTGGTTTGCTCTGGTTTACTGGTTCTGTTTCACTGGTTCTATGAATGCTCTCTGCTTTTACTGTTTTAGTGACATTTTGTAATTGAAGCTTTTCTTCTTTGATTGTGTGCTGTCTTGAGGGCCCTCACTAGACCAAATGACTGATTAAAAATGCTTCTGTAAACAAATTTCTACCTGACAGACGGCACATGCGGAACACTTATAGGTGGGTCAAGCACTGCACTGCTGCGAGGAAAAGTACAGGGCAGTGCACCTTCCCGGTGTGGGGCCCCTGCCTTTTGAGAGCTCCTCCATTCTCTCGGTTTAGGAGGTATATTCATCCTTGGCCAGTTCCAGACTGTTGCTATTTTGCAAGTGAAATTCAATTGCATCCTGGAAAATTCAGGTTGTGCAGTTAAAAGGCATTTGACAATCTTGCACAACCTGCTTCTCTCCCCCCCCCCGTGACTTTTTACTGTGAGGAGTGATGGGAAAATGTGCCGCAAAGCGTGGGATAACCATTATTTAATGTTGTATTACCTCCTCACAAACAAATCAGAACAAACATCCCTACAATCTTCGTACAAATTGATCAGGACAAATGTTCACTATACAGCCTGTCAAGTGTCGTTTGTGAAGGGTGTTAAAAGTTGTCAAGAGACCCCTATTCCCCTCACAGAGTTCCATTCCCAGAGTGGTTTAACAGTCAAGTCCATCTTCCCAAGGGACTCTGGGAACGGTAGCTCTGTGGGGGGAAGAGGGGGTCTCCTAAAATGTCTCAGCACCCTTCGCAAAGCACCCTTCACAGCATTCTGTGGTGGAACCATGATTATTTAAAACTCTGGGACTGGCAGCTCTATGAGGGGAAGAGGGGTCTCCGGTGGTGTGAACTGTCAGGAGACACCCCCCATTTCCCTCACAGAGCAACCATTCCCAAAGCGGTTTAACAGTCAAGTCCTTCTTCCCAAGGAACTCTGGGAATGGCAGCTCTGGGGGCGTCTCCTCACAAACTACCCTTCCCAGCATTCTGTGGGGGAAGCCGCGACTGGCTTAAAGTGGCCCAAATGTGGGCGGGAACGTGGCCACGGAGCCGCCTGTGGAACTTCCCGGCGCGAGGGTGGCGGCTGCGGCGGCGCTGGGACAATGGCCGGAGGGCGGGATGGGGGAGCCGGAACGGTGCGTCCCCGAACGTTCCACGAGCGGCGGTTGGCGACGGTTGAAGCACCCGCCAATCCCTCGCGCGCCGTCCTCACGCGAGTGGGCCGCGCGCTTCCCGCCTTTCGCGCGCCATGACCAAAGACAGCCCCTCAGGAGGAGGAGGAGGAGGAGGGGGCAGCGGGGGGACTCCCCTTCATCCGGGCACTCCCCGCCTGTCCCCCCGCAAGGCTCCGTCCCAAGCCCTCGGCGGTGCCGCCGGGGGGAGCGCGGCCTGCTCCGGCCTCGGCGGCTGCCTTCCCCCTCCTCCTATTCCTGCCGCGCCGCCGCCGCCCTTCCACGAGGACCACCGCCGGGAGCTGGAAGCGGTGCGGGCGGAGCTGGAAGCCGAGCGCCTGCGCTCCCAGGAGGCCCGCCGCCGCTTCGCCCTCGAGTCCCGGGAGCTGCGCGAGGCGGCCGAGCGCGACCGGCAGCTGCTGGCCGACCAGCTCCGCTCCAAGTGGGAGCAGCAGCGGGCCCGCGAGCTCCACCAGCTGAGGGAGGCCAGCGCCCGCCAGCGCGAGGCCGAGATCCGGCAGCTGCTGCGCTGGAAGGAGGCGGAGCTGCGCGAGGCCCAGGAGCTGCTGCAGCGGGAGCGCGACGCCGCCATGCGGCAGGCCCGGGACCTGCAGCGCCAGCTGGCCGAGGAGCTGGTCAGCCGCAGCAACCGAGGAGCAGGAGGAAGCGGCAGCAGCAGCAGCGTGGCCGGCCTGAGTGGCGAGTGCCGCGCCAAGCTCCAAGAGGTCCTGGGCAAGCTCCGCTGGGACGTCGACGGCGACCAGGCTGCCCGCATCCGCCACCTCAAGGCCGAGCTGGAGCTGGAGCGGAGCCTCTTCCTGAAGTATATCCTGGAGCGCTTCGAGGGGGAGCATGCCCCGCCCGGCTCCCCGCAGAGGTCCAGGCAGCAGACCCCCTCCCAGCCGCAGACCCACCACCACCAGCAACAGGGCCCCAAAATGGGCAAGAGCAGGCCTCGCTCTTTGGAGAGCCTCATCACCGCCTGCTCCCCGGACAGCGGGACAGCCTCCAAGTCCCGCTCCCTGGATAGCAACCTGAGCAGATGCCAGCCTCAGAACCACCACCACCACCATGCCCTGCTGGAAGGAGGGAGCCCCATGGACGAAGGCAGTAGCCTGCAGCAGCAGTTGGAGCCCGAGAAGGCTTCCTTGGAAAAAGAGAAGGCGCGCTTGGAAGAAGGGGCCAAAGAAGAGGAGTCTGCAGATGCTCCTCCAGAAGGGAAAGGGTGCGGATTGGGCTCGGTGGGTGAAGGTGCG
Organism: Rhineura floridana; assembly: GCF_030035675.1. Classification (NCBI taxonomy): domain Eukaryota; kingdom Metazoa; phylum Chordata; class Lepidosauria; order Squamata; family Rhineuridae; genus Rhineura; species Rhineura floridana. The sequence goes on along the minus strand of NC_084498.1, from coordinate 22,096,622 downwards.
CCTCTGGTGGCCCAGCAGCAAGACTGGCTGTCGGGCAGCAGTTACGACCAGCTGGTGAAGCAGAACACGGACCTGGTGCTCGCTCTGGAGGATCTAGAGCAACGGTGCACTCATCTCAAGGAGGAGAACGCCCTGCTGAGGAAGAGCAGCTTCCCAGAGATGCAAGACAAAGTGAAGCGACTGAAGAGGAAGAACGCGGAGCTGGCAGGCATCGCCAAGCGCCTAGAAGAAAGAGCCAAGAAACTGCAAGAATCCAGCCTCAAGGTTGGCAGCACCCCAATACCTTTAGCTCTGACTTGCTCTGATGCGGACCTGTACAAAAGCACTTTTGCTCGGCAGCGGGCAAAAGACCTGAGTGAACAAGCCAGTGTTTTGCTGACTAAGGATCAGCAATTAGAAGCCTTGCAGAAGGAGTGCTGGGAACTTCAGGCCAAACTGTCTGCAGGCAAGGAGAGCACCTATTTGCTCAATATCAGTGATTTTGATCGCTTACTGCGAGAGTCTCAGAGAGAAGTGCTAAGACTGCAAAGGCAAATAATGCTTAAGAACCTAAGGGAATCTCTTCAGTCCTCCAAAATGGCTGCAAATGATACTTCTTTGTCAGTTGTCATTCAGGAAACATCATCGGTGGACACATGTTTAGAAGACTCATCTTTGCCAAAGGAGGTGCCAAAAACATTGAATACATTGGTAAAAGATGTAGAATCAGAAGCACTAGCATTGGGAAATGGTGCTAAGAACAGTGAAAACAGTACTTTAAAATCAGATTCAGATAGTGAGTATCATTTACAGACTCTGAAAAGGAAACTTGCTGAAAAAATCAAGCAGTGTGAAAACCTTAAACATGACGTGGATGAAAAACAGAAGAGATGCAATGATTTGGAACTGCAGCTTAATGAAGTACTGAGTGAAAATGACAGGCTTGCGAAGGAGAACTCTGAACTGCATGAGAAAAATGAGCAGACAGAAAAGATTCAAAATGAAAATGCTGAGATAAAGGTGAAACTCATGCAGGCAACTGACAATCGAAATTCTGCAGTTCAGGTGACTAAAGGACTTGAAATCAAAGTGGAGAATTTAGAGCAAGTAATTAGGAACATGAAAGAGACAAAAGAAAGACGGCAACAGTTAGAATGTGAACATGAGAAAACCTTATTAGTGCTGCAAAAGAAAGAGGAAGAAATACGACAGCTGCAGCAAATACAGACAGACATAAAAAGAGAACATGAAGAAGCGGTACAGCTACTTGAAGCTCAAGTGAAAGAGTTAGAAAATCAGTATCATAGTCAGACTGAACACTTTAATCTTCTGTCAGAAGAACTTGAGCGATTACAAATAAAAAAATCTGGACTGATGGAATCGGAATTATCATATGCAACATGCAATTCGAAAGCAATAAACTGTCCAGAAAAATGGGGGCAAGATACCTGCCACAACAGACTCCATTGTAGTAAGAGTATCAATGATGAAGACTCTGCATCCATGGGTTCTGTTGGCTTGACCCCAAAAGTTAAAGCATTAGAATCTCAGTCAAATTCATCTGCATCTGAATCCATGCAGAACAGCTCTAAATCTTGCCTTAACCCAGAAGAAGATACGGCAGGTGAAGCAGAAGAACTAGAGGCAGATAAAGTTTCTATAAATCAACAACTAGAACATCAAGGTTCTTCAAAACTTTCTGTGTTCTTAGCAAGATACAGCTATAATCCTTTTGATGGTCCTAATAAGAATCCCGAGGCTGAACTTCCACTTACAGCTGGAGAATATGTTTATATCTATGGGGAGATGGACGAGGATGGTTTCTATGAAGGGGAGTTGATGGATGGCAGAAGAGGGATGATACCCTCAAATTTGGTAGAAGAAGTTTCAGGTAATGATCTAATAAGTTTTGTTCCTTCAGAGTTGAGTGACGTTTCTTATCATTCCTACCGTGAAATGGGTTTCCCTTGCCAAAGTGCCAGTAGTGAAGAAAAAAGTGACAGCCCTGACGAAGATGTGTGTGTGAATCTGCTGCCTGACAGACTGGGAGGAGGACTATGTGATGATCAGGCAGCAGTGCCTTACCCCCAGAATCTGACTCTTATCAAACAGTTTGCTAGTTCTGTTGTTATAGGCTGGGATCCACCACATATGCTAGATAGCTGGGGAGAAGTGCATAGCTATAACATCTTTGTCAATGCAGATTTATGTCACAATGTGAAATATGGCAGTCAGATGAAAGCAGTGATTGAGAACCTGGATTTAAAGTTGCATTCTTATCGGATCTCAGTTCAAAGTGTGACGGACAAAGGAAATTCCAATAAGATGCAATGTACTTTCCTTGTAGGAAACATTTTTCATATTGCACCAACACTTCTGGAGCTTCGGAGTATCACTGCAACATCAGCAAAAATCACGTGGTTGCCAAGCAACAGTAACTATACTCATTCAGTGTACCTTAATGAAAAGGAATATGGTGTAACAAAGGCAGGGATCTGTTGGTATACTTTCCAAAACCTTAGACCCAGTACACAGTATGGTGTAAAAGTGGAAGCGCTACTTCATAAGGAAGTATTGGTGTTTCCTATGGGGAATTTGGAGAAGAAATCAACAGCAGTTACATTTACTACTCCATCAGCAGGACCACCTGATGCTCCCCTTGATGTCCAAGTACAACTTAGTTCTTCTGCAGAGTTTCTAGTTATTAGCTGGTTACCTGTAACAATTGATGCAGTAGGATCATCCAACGGAGTGAAAGTCACTGGCTATGCAATTTATATTAATGGACAGAAAATAACAGAAGTCACATCACCAACAGCTGGAAGTGTATCATTAGCAGTGCCTCAACTAAATTTGTTCCAAGGGTCTTGGAAGGTTTCTGTAAGAACTGTGTCCCCGTTTGGGGAATCTGAGGATTCTGTGCCAGCTTTAATCCCTCTCACTCTTTTAAAAGTTCCTAATTCTTTACTGTCAAAGTGTGTTGCCTCTGGCCAGGCCTCTGAGTTGACTTTCAAAGAATTCTTGGCGTCTGAAGATAGGCACATCTCTGCAACAACTACTACATCTTCATCTGTTTTCTCACATATGTGCATGGCCAATGCAGACAGTAATTTCACCATTCACTTCACTTCTGATTGCAAAGGATCTGTAGTTCCTATGCCAGTGAACATTTCTCAGAATCATGTGTCCTCTTCTACACTGACAATTTTGCACAATGCAAGAAATAAAGATGAGGATGATTTCACTCTGCACACATCTGTTGGGAAGCAATCTTCAGAACATGTTTTTCCTCCGTCAAGGTGTGATGGATCACCCAGTTCCACACCAACAGTAGTTGAAAGAGAAATGTCAGAAGAACATTCTCTGACTAAAACAGCCATAGGTAAAAACCAGCCAGACACCAGCAAGATCAAGGTGTATACAATGACCCAGTGTACCAATATGACAGCAAAAGATTCAACTTTCCAATACCATATTGAGAATTCTGGTGCAGCCTGCTTGCATCTTGAGCCCAATATTTCTTCTATAGAGTTTGAACTGAAGAAGGACAGTTCTAGAGATGCAGGAATGTGTAACATCTGTTTTCAGGAAGAACCAGGTTGTTTCTCTGAGAAGAAACACATGAAGCAGATTAAACAGTTATGCAAAGAACTCTCTAATCTGAGTGTGTCTAATGTTGAAACAGAGGAAGAACAAATACCAAGAAATGAAAGTTGGAAGACTCCTCTTGATGACCACAACCATGTTTCAGATCTTTCAGATATAGAGGAAGAGAACCAAGAATATATAATGAACATTTCTTGCCGAGAAGACTCAAAACCACAGGAGAGGTCAATATCTCCTGTAGGACTGGCAAAAGATAAGATTATAACCATGAGTCTGAGAGTTGATCGATCAGTGCCTCATTCAGGCACTCAAAGCAGCTTTGTTTCAGGAGATACAATGAATGATGACCCAGGAAGGCTTTTTGTAGCCCTTTTTGATTATGATCCCATAAGGATGTCGCCTAATTCTGATGCAGCTGAGGAAGAGCTACCCTTTAGAGAGGGACAAATTCTAAAAGTGATTGGTGACAAAAATGCTGATGGATTTTACAGAGGTGAATGCGAAGGAAAGAAAGGGTATATTCCCTGCAACATGGTATCTGAAATGTACATTGAGAGTAAGGAAGTGAAAGAACATCTATTAAAGACAAGTTATATTACAGATGAAAACTTATGAAGAGGTTAGTGGCTCTAGATGCACAGTATAAGAATCAACAGAACTGACACCAAATCTTGGGGGCAGGATAATAAAGCTGAACACCTACCGTTTAAGGCTATGGGGTTATGATACCCTAAACACCCCAGAAAAGGCTTTTTGAATGTGGGTGGAAAAAGCTTTCATATAGAAGAGGCAATGTTATACTTATGCAAACAGATAAGGATGGGATTCTGTTCTGGTTAATTACACATTATTGGTTAATTACATATTACTGTACATATTGGTCTTTCTGGAAGCTGTTTCTGCTGCATGAAAAGAATCAGGTGGTTATGCAGTCTTTTGAAAACCCTAGAAGAAGGTGAACAATAGATGTTTTAAAGTTTAAAATTTTAATATAGCAATTTTTTCCCAGTAGAAAGAGACACCATATTTGCAAAGTTTCAGGCCCATTGCAGGACAGTCTTGCACAGAAACTTGGGGGGGTGTTGTGTGGTGCATGTTGTTGACAGTATCACCACTGCTATAGAATGAACAGCATCCATGGAAAAAACCTTCCAAGTAAGCAAACTTACAGAGCAATTCAATGCCTGTTTAAAGTAATGATCATCTTATATCGGAAGCCAAAACCTCAGCATGGGAGTCAGACTTGGTGACTTCAGTAGAAGTTACTTCTGTATAAATGTTCTGTGACGTGTTTCCATTTTTTTAAAAAAAGAAATCAAGTGTTCATACTGCATTGAGCAGAGTCAGGTTTATCTGCAATCATAAAGCAAATGTTTTGACATCATAATAATTGATGGTAAATTTTGCTCCAATAAGTGACTCATTGAAGACATGTTAATATGTCATGTGAGAAATTCCCCCCAAATAGCAGGTAATACCTGTTGCATATCCATTTTAGTTCATGACTGGAGCAAATACCTTGTCAGGGATCAACTGAGTCCCTTTTGGAGTATGCTCAGGAGGAGTCTGGGCAGGCATATAGCAGATCTGAGTTGCAGTATAACTGAAACGAAGGCTAATGTTGAGAAAAGGGCAGAGGCAACACCGGAACAAATGTTGATCTTATGTACTTCTCTAACTTTGGAGTTTTTTTCTAGCCAAAATCAACTTTTTAGCTGTATACGAAACACTAGCAAATTGCCATTACTTTATGCTGGAGTGTTTTGTTTCTTTAATTCTGGCTTTTCAATTTCAGATTGGAATGTTTAACTTGCTCATGTGTTGGGGGAGAAATTACTTGTTACCTTTCAAGTTTTAATACAAGCTTTTCAGTGCAGAAGGTGTTTGTTGATGCTCAGCAATGCTTATTTCATGCCCTAAGATCTTTGATTTAAGGGCTTACACTTCAGAAGCTTTTAGAAATGATGATGATGATATATTTAGTTAATGAGACATTTGTCTGGAAAATACAGATTTATACCTAAGACCACTTAAGGAATATTTCATAGAGAAGCCCAAACCACAATGTGTTACTATATGTAGGGATTTTTTTTTCACTATTTGTTCCAGGGAGCGTCAATGGGTTTCTAATTTTCTGTTCAGAAATTCACTAATGAAATGGGATTTTTTTAAAGTGTAGTTATTGATTGTATAATAACAGACACATGGTTGATGATAACCAGAATTACTCAGGTTTGTTTAGCTTTGCATTTTGTCTTACTTGCACTTTCCTCCTTCATTTATATGTTTGAAGTAGTAGAACAATTTTATGTTATTCTTTTACTTTGTACAGAAGATGAATGTATTCCCATATATTACTCTTCGATGTTACTGACTGTATTTTTATGTAATTTAGGTTATATCTACTGGATTGAGGAGAGGGCACTGCTGCTGTTTGGATCAAAGCCATATTAAGGACAGGTTTGGGAGCTACACTTCGAATACATTCCCTATTATTTGTATTAAAACACCTTATTTATTAAAATATTTGCAGAGTTTGTACCTTACGATCATTGATGCCATTGCATCTTTCATTTTGTTTTAATAAGCAAAAAAGTATTGCTACTTTTTAGCTGTAAAGGTGGTGTCTATGGCAAAGGGCAAGACGGATTTATTTAAAGAACAAAAATTTTAAGAATTGTAAAGAATATATAGATATATAATAAAATTACAGAAGCATGATGTCACATTTGATCCAGAGTTCTTCCTCTGGGTTTGTTTTTCCTTTGATAACAGGCAGTGATCAACAGTTTAGTTGGATCCCATGTGAAACTGATGAAACGCTGGCCCTGGGCAGATGTTTTACTTACACCTTATCCTAGTGTAGGATTGGACCACATTGAGTAGCTGTGCTCCTGACTAGAAAACAGCATGAACATCTGCAGAGAGGGAGCCTTCATGCGTAGAAGCCTTCACATATAACATCTATATGAACAAAGGATCCACTCTTGCAGATGCTTACACCTTACGCCAGGCTGCAAGGCCAACTGACATGTGCAATATCAAGGGCATGGCTAGTTAGCATAGTCCCATGCACACAGCCCTTATAATGTTAAGCATCAGAAGCAGCTTGCCAAGTGTGGTGGAGCCGTGACAGTAGCTTCCTGGCAGGTGGTTCACTGTTGCTTCCCAGGAAGGGGAAAGACAGCAAGAGAGGTCGACATTTACAATAGCTGATAAGAAACCATCCCTCCGTTTTAGAGATGTGAAGGCCTGGAAGAAAAACCTCGAAAAATTTAAAAGAAAATCTATCTTTTCCTGAAAAACTGGGGGGGGGGTTAAAAAAATATTTCCTCCACCCCCCCGGGCCTTAACATCTTTAGTTCATTATACAAATGGGAAACACTGAATCTGAGACTAATACAAAGCACAGCTGGTACAATCCTCCCAGAATATGGTGTGAAGGCATTTGTGAAAAGTAGCAGCTCTGCATTCCGGATCTCTGTCGGTGATAGTGGCGTGAATGAGAGGTGGAAGTGTCAGCGCATCATTTGCTAGTCCTGAATCTGCTGCAAGCTCCCACTAGAGTACATGAACTCTCGAGAGATGCTAGGAATGTATGTTCAAGCTGTTGGGGATGAAGTGCTGCTTTTTCACGTTTACTCCATGCAGCAGCTGTGGAAAGCCACAAAAATCCCATGATCTCACTACATAACCTGGAGGAAATGAAGGCCTGGCTCTGAAACAAGTGGCATTGGGGTGTGTGTGTGAGTTATAAGATCTCCTGTTAGTTTTTAAGGGCAAACGGCAACGTTTGGATCAAGGAGAATGTTTGAGACATGCTACAGATAGAGCCCCCTAGTCACTGTCTGAGGCTGGCTGTTGAGAAAACAGGAAATCCCAGAATTTATAGATGACCCCATTACAGAGCAAAATGTTTTGGAACAAATTGTTCTTTCTGCCTTGTGTTATTCACCCCTTCCATTGGTCTGTGCTTTTCTGTCCTGGCTCTCACATACAGCTTTGTCAGTAATGTCAGTAGTGACATCTGCTGGCTGTAAGAGTTCATTGCACTCCAATAACTGACCCATAAAAAATTAACAAGTACTGTATAACTCCAGCCTCTCCCAACATTTCACTGATGGAAACAGCAACACTTTTGTGGACTTGTAGCACACACACTCCATTAAATTACACGAAGGATTACAAATGGAGGCCTCCTATTGTTGCACACTGCAGGAAGTTTTTTTCCATCTGCTCTACTCTTTTACCTCTGCAAAAGCCTATTCTGCCATAGCCTCAAATATTTCTCAGATGAAAATAAAGACATGCTTTTTAACACCCCTAGATATTTTGTGCTGCATTTAAAAAATTTTTTAATTGATTTATATTCCACTTATATGCTGTAATAGCATCTAAACGGTTTACAAGCCTAAAATCAATCATAAAATCCATACACAATTAAATATACACAATAAAACTATTCCATCAAAACATTAAAAAATACCCATATTTAAAATATAAAATAACACAAAGCCTATTAAGAAGCTTTACAATGAAACAGTTAAAAAAGCAGTTAATTGGATCGAGGAGTTCAAGTTCAGGGAATGCTTGCCTAAACAGGTGTGTCTTCAAGAGATGGCAGAATGCCAATATAGATGGGGCCTCTTTTATTTCAACAGGGAGGGCATTCCACAACACTGGTGCCACTAATGAAAAAGCCTGGCCCTCTGTAAGGTATTTACTCTGCCACTTTCAGAGACCAAATGACTGACTGAAAGGTGTATTTTTTATCTGTGGCACTCTCAACTCATTCCACGCTCTTGCAGAAGCTTGAGAGTTTTTTTGTTTTTCAGAAGCTTTATTTATCAAACAACAAACAAAACAATGTGTGAGTTTGCATGTAAGATTAATCATATTCCTCAATACAGCAAAAGTTCCAGTGGCAGGAAAAAGCAGTTAAGTCTCTGCCTTCCCTGCTTCCTTTCATATCAGATATCCCAGGAATGAGATGGGAAGGGCTGTAGTTCATCAGTAGAGCATCTGCTTTGCATGCAGAAGGTCCCAGGTTCAGTCCCTGGCATCTCCAGATAGGACTGGGAGGGACTTCGGCCTGAAACCCCAGAGAGCTGCTGCCAGTCAGTGTAGACTACACAAAGCTGGATGGACTAATTGTCTGGCTCAGTATAGAGCCGCTTCCTATACTGCTCTGGAGAAGGCCCTCCAGCAAGTCCTCAAGCCACAGTTCTTTGTACAGAATCGTAGTCCCTCAGAATGATTCTGTTCTAGAAAAGGACTCAATAAACCTAGGCCACATCACACATTTGTGTGTGTGTGTGATTTCAAATAGCAGATTGATATGTACAGTATCCTATCTGGTCCCACTAATAAAATAATCAGATTTTCTTCATTTTCATTTATTGTTACATGGCTTTCTTTCTTTTTTAATTATTGTTTTTATATTGTATTGATTTGTTATGTTGTTAGCCACCTTGAATGCCTGGTGTGTAAAGGCATTAGAGGGATAGATACACAGACAGACTGCCTCACAGTGCAACCTTATACATGTTTAATCAGAAGTCCCACTGTGCTCAGTGGGACACAGTCCCAGGTAAATGCGCAAAATATTGCAGCTTCTGTTTTGCTAAATGCTCTGGAAAACGCATCTGTCGTCACTAGATCCCACCCTAAGTCAACTCCAGGGAAATGTGTGTCATAGGATTGCAGCTGAGGGGGAAACAGCCTCTGAGAGTATAAGTCATGTTGCATCCAAATAAGAGAGCCAGACATCTGCTCTACTTAGTTGTATTTTGAGATGGCAAGAGCCCTTTGAGGTATAGGAATCAGATTCCCAAATTTTTTTATATGTGCATTAATGCTGCTCCTGTGCCTTCTCTAGAGGCAGTTGTCAATACTTTAGCCTGGGTTTTTTGTTGTCAGGGTAATCCAGAACAGGAGCTTCCTTGATTGGTCATTGTAGGTGTGTGAATTCTTAATCCATTTTAGTATCCCATTACCATTGCACGTGTTTGTTTATTGTCAAGGTAGTGGCAAGTGTGTCCATATCCAGAGCTTGGAAAAGTTACTTTTTTGAACTACAACTCCCATCAGCCCAATCCAGTGGCCATGCTGGCTGGGGCTGATGGGAGTTGTAGTTCAAAAAAGTAACTTTTCCAAGCTCTGTCCATATCTCATCCAGTTTCCGGAAGATGATGTCTATCCCTTGTAGTTACCACAAACACATTAAGGCAGCAGAAGCACAAAGGCAGCAGCCAAACAGCTGGGATTGGGGAAGGATTTTAGATATTAATAGTGTGCTTCTGACCATATGCAAAGAACATTTTTCCCATTTCTGAATAGCTACAGCCCACTCTGGATATCTCAGATGAAGAGGCAGAGCAGGGGTCTCTAACTGTTACAGGCCCATGGCCACATTTCAATTTTTGAGCGAGTGCCATAGGTACCAACCCTTCTGGTGTCACTTCTCTCCCCCCTCCTCGAAGGACAGAGGAAGATAAAGTGTGTGCATGGACACATTGCTTTTGAATCCAGTAGAATTAAACTGAGCCTTGAAAACACATGGAGCTGAAAAAAGAGGTGGAAAAGAGGGTTATTTTTCTTTCCTCCTTCACCTCTGCATTTTTCAAGGGGAAAAAAAGTAACCACCCCTCACTATCTCGTGACTAAGAGGGCAGTGAGTGGAGGTGCCCTGAGGCTTTGTGGGCCCCAGGAGAAGACCTCAAAGGTGCCATTGCACCCACGGGTACCATGTTGGTGACCCCTGCAGTAGAGTTTTCAGTGTAGAAAGTGCTTGATCCTAGCAAGTGTAACACCTTGTGCCTCACATTTTTGAAATTAACAGTTGACCAACCCCCCAACCCAACCCCAGTGAAGACATTGAAATGGAAAAGTCAGCAGCTGGAGATTTTTCCCATCAGAAAAAATTGCAAATAGCTTGGAACAGAAGAGTATATTAAAACAAAAAACCATGGTGTCTAGCAAGACAAGTAGAATCTTGTTCCACACCCTGCTTATTATCAGCTATGTTAATTCTCTCGCTGGGAGCCCTTTACTACCTAAATAACATGACTCGGACTGGCTTCTTTCAGGGAAGCATGCAACAACTGGAATCCACAACTGCATAGAGTCGTACTTTATAAACCGGAGCCAGAAAAACTATGTTGTTGCCTTTTCAAACTTAACTCATATTGTTTCTGCTGCAAATGGATTACATGCTGGATTTATTCCTCACCCTGGTAATGTTATAATGGCACTCTAATCTTAATGAAATGTGCCTGAACTCAATATTTTGCCAATACTCTCTAGTAGGGATGAGGAACATGCAGCCCTCCAGCTGATGTTAGACTACACTTTCCAGCTAGCATGGGCAGTGGTCAGGGATGATGGGAGCAGTAGTCCAAAAACATCTGGAGGCTTTTAAGTTTCCCCTCCCTGCTCTTTGACTACCCAATGGAAATATCCAGATTTTACATTCAGATTCTTTAGATCTGGGAAAATGTGAACCTTCTGAGAGAGCTGTCTGGATTTGCTAAATGACCAGTAAGGCCTGGTCTGGCGCTCAGTAATCATTGCAAATAACTACACCCTGGTGGCCTTAAACCCTACTGTGGCCTCTGTGTTGCAAATCAGGCTGTTTATTTATTTATAAAAGTATTTATATACCACCAGCTCAGATAAGATAAAAGCATCTAGATTAGGCTTCGGCCCTCCAGATGTTGCTGAGCTACCAATCCCATCATTCCTGGCCATTGGCCATGCTTACTGGGGCTGGTGGGAGTTGTCGTTCAGCAACACCCAGAGGACCAAACATTGCCCATGCCTGATCTAGACCAGCCTTCCCCATGGTCAGGGATGATGGAGGTTATAGTCCAAAGCATCGAGTCGGCAGCAGTTTAGGCAAGGCTCATCAAGATTTCCATGTTCCGTGCTTGATAACCACCTCCTGCTTTGCGATTGCATTCCTCAAATTCTTATTGTAAGTTTTGTTCACTCAGCATGCAAGAGCTAAATGTAAATGATGTAAATCTAATCAGACTATGTATGGAAATGGGAACAGAATGTAGAAATCTAGAACAGCAATTGATCCATGTGTCTGTGGTGGAAAATAGTCATAGGATTATAGCCAACTAAGTTTTACTCAGAGTAGGACTAGCATTGGACCACCCATAATATCCTCTATGTATGGTTAACCTGCGCTTTCTTTTTCTTCACTGAGCAACATGTGACAGCCCACAAACTCAAATCCTTGGAACGCATCTTTGGACAAAACAGTTTTCCCCCACCACAATGGTTTATGAGCAGCCCAATCAGGCAGACTCACTTTCCTCACACCAACAGTTAAGGGGAAATTCTGGCACATCCATCATTTGCTAGTTAAATGCCACATGAAGAATGCAAGAAGGAAAACTCAGCAATCTATCTGCTGCTGCCTGTCTGTCAGCAGCTTATTTATCAATGGAGACATTCATCCTCATAACATCCCAAACTCTATTTAATTTCCATTGTTTTTACTTTGTAAAACGGTGCACCACTGAGGCTTTCCACTAAATATTTCCGTCTCCATGGTATCTCTGGTTGCTTAACCTTTCATCTCAAATCCCTTGCATAAACAGCACAAAATGGTGAACGGTGTCTCTTCATCATTAACTGTGCCACAGCCAATAGTGGGATAATCCCCAAACTCCCACTTGGGATCCCCATGCTCTGCCTGGGGGCTTTCTGGAAGGATCCTCCATTTGTGACAGTGAAATCACTTCATTAGTTTATGAAATTTGCTCCCAACAATGTGGTTGTGACCATGGGCTTACATGGCTTTAAAACAGTGTTGGACAAGTTGATGGGAACCATTAAATGAGTAGGACTCGAAACAAAATGCTGGAGAGTGCAGTGTTGTCTGTTCAGGATTACAGCCCCCCGTTCCATTCCCTCCCCCATCAGGGAATCAGGATTCCATGGCTTAGTATGAGCCCTCACTGGGTTGTTTTTGAGGTTTCTCCTCCTCTTTGGGGCTATTTGTCCTATTTCTTATACTTCTGCAAAGCTTGAGGTTCTTCCGAGCCTGTTGATACCCTCTTATGCATGGATGGTGCAGTTTTGGCCAACGTCACCAGTGGCACTCACATCAGAATGGGTGAATCTGTCAACAGCGAATCGGGTGGAGGCAGCCCTGGATTTGGGGGAGGGGGAGTCAGGCAGCAAGGAGAGGGCGAGAGAAGGAAACGCAAAGGCAGCCTGCATACATCTCCCCCTTCAAGGCATGTAATTAGGTTTTTAAACTCATTTGGTTTTAAAGGACTGCTGCAGCTTGTGTCTCCTCTTTTTGAATACCTGGAAGGGCCTTCTTCTCATCCAGCAGTGGGGAACTTCAGGCCCAGAGGCCAAATGTGGCCCTCCAGGCCTCCCTATGTGGCCCTCCAGGCCTCTCTATGTGGCCCTCCAGGCCTCTACATGGCCCTCAAGACTCTCCTTAGCCCACACCTTTTACCAGCCCTGCTCTGCACCCTCAAGTGCTTTCACCAGGCTGTAAGCAACTTCACTGAAATAAGTTTGTAATCCACATTTTAATTAACGATACTACTTTCAGAACAGTATTCAATACTAGCCCTACTCAGAGTAAACCCACAGACATGACTAACTTAAGCCCTCTGAGAGCTAGTGCAGGGGGGTGGTTAGAATGTTGGGCTTGGGGCCTGGGAGACCGGGGTTCAAATCCCCACATGGGCTTGGAGTTCATTAGGTGACCCTGGGCTGGTTACTGTCTCTTAGCCTAACCTACAGGGTCACTGTAAGGATAAAATTTATTTTTTATTTGATTTATATCCTGCCCTTCCTCCCAGCAGGAGCCCAGGGCAGTGAGGAGAATCACGTAGGCCACTTGGAACTTTTTGAAAGAAAGGTGGGATATAAATTTAATAGAGGGTTGTCGCCAACTAACATTCACTCTACTGAAATTAATATATGTAAGTTATTCATGTCCATTAATTTCAGTGGGGCTACTGTGAGTAGGACTAACAGTGGATACATCCCTTAATGTTGAAACGTGGTATATAAATATTTCAGATAAACAACAAATTGTGTGACCAGAAATCCATCTGATACCACAATCAGAGTTTATGTGTAATACTCACAGCTGCTCAATCCTCTAGAGCAGCGACAACCTAGATTGACATCCCCTTTGTTATGAAACAACACATTCATTTCCATCTCCCTTTCCTGAAGCAGATCCTGCCACTAGGAGAAAAATGGGATTCTGGAGAGCAATTTGTTAGCCGTCGTGACGGCCTGCAGAAGGTGTCATCCCAGCTGGGTGAACAGAGAAATCAACATCGCCATTTGATTAAGTGGCTGCCAAATGACTCTCATCTTGATGGGTCAAAGGGTAACAAAACAGAACTCAGAGAAGCAACGCCCCAGAGCATCTTCTCATCTGCCCACAAACTCAAATCCTTGGAACATATCTTCAGACAAAGCAGTCTGACTAGAGTCTGAGGAGACAAACAGCTTCTTTTCCTCTGCTATTGCAGTCCATTGCAGAAAGCTTACCTGTGGTTAGACTATGTCCAATATTTATTGAGCATTAATTCTGGTTTGTTTATGGGGCAATTATAGGACAATGAACATCCATCCTGATTTGCTTGTGCGGTGTTTGCATGTCTTCCCATTTAGTCATTTGTTCATCCCACACTTGTCAATCGATTTCCCGTTCACATTCCAAACTGTAGATTTGGCTTCACTGGATGGCCCCACACCGTGGGCCACTTTGTCACTATACATATAAAGCACTAGGAGACCACTTAAAATGGTCAAGGCTTCCCCAAAGCATCCTGGGAAGTGTAGTTTGTTAAGGGTGCTGAGAGTTGTTAGGAGACCCCCTGTTCTCACAGAACTACAATTCCCAGAGAAGAGGGATTCACTGTTGAACCATTCTTAACAAGCTACAGTTCCTAGGATCAGGTTCAAGATCACAGCCATATTGGCTGGGGCTGATGGGAGTTGGTGTCCTTAACATCTGAATGGCACCATGGCAACCCCACCTTCCTAGGACAGACTAGAAGCAACCCTCCTTATTGAGAAAGCCCACCACTGGTGTCCCCGCCAGCAACCAGAAAGGAGAAAAAGGGCTCTTTTTTATATGCTTCATGATCCATTACACAAGACAAAAATGAGTTCAGTTTGTGAAGGAGTGTATTTAGACTTTTGTTCCATACTGGAGATGGAAAAATCTGAGATGAGAGTATTCCATGATCAGTACAAGATAAAAGCATTCTGTGGTCAGAGAGATCTCATTAGCTAAGCTTAGGACCTCTAGGCAACTCTACCCAGGCAGTTCATTCTAAGGCTAGCCGATGATGTCACTGTAGAGGAAACTGGCTGCATGACAAAACATGGATAATTGCCTACCAACCTCCTGTTGACACCTGGAACAGCAAGGATCTTAGGTCATTCACTGCCTCCAAGGACCTCCTCTCTACGTACTGAATGCATTTACAGACCAGATTTTTCAGCATGCATTTCTTCCCCCATGTACAACCCACAATCATCTAATCGCAGCATTTCCACTCACCCGCACATTGTGGGCCAAATTTGACAGGTGGGAGGGGGCTGCCCAAATGACAGTCGCCTGACATCACAATGTTGTATGGGCAAAAAACAATCATCCTTGCAAAGCCACAAGCACAGTTTTGCAAGTTTCACTGTTCAGCTGATCGGCAGTGCCTGCAAATCCCCTTTCGTGCCAGCCGCAGCTTTATGGGATGTCGAGTTAATGTCAGGTGGGCATGGCTTGGCTGAAACCATCAAATGGGGAGGTCTGCTGGGCCTAAGTAGGCCCACGGGCTGGAGGCTCCCCACTCCTAATTTGCAGAGAAAACCTCTGCTCTGTTCAGCAGCAGGCTCCAAAACCTTGCAAAGCCAGCAAGCCTGGCAATACCCCTGTCATGCGCTCTGCTAGCAAGCAACAGGCTAATCATTGCAAAGATTTGAGCCCTTGCAAAGAAAAGTCTGGGGAAAATTTGAATGCATTTCCTGTATCCCATCTTAGACTAACACGGACTCCCTCTTGGCACTAGGTTCTGGAACCTCCAATACATTTTGAGCCATATTACCCCAATAAATAATACATATTTACAAAGTACAGTTTGCATCAAGGATACAGGAGAAGCCTTCCCCCAGAAGGAGCCAGTCATTCTTCTCCCAATTAAGGGATCGCCATCTCTCTTCACAGCTGCGTTCGTTCATCAGGCCCCCCGCAAAAAAGAAAGACAAAGGTCCATGGGCTACACAGAGATAAGTATATAGATGTTAAGTATATCTATTATGTATGTATCTCCAAATGGGGCATGACTAACTGGCCCCACGATGCAGTGCCTGAACACAGTTCTTGGGCGCCAGTCAGTGGAAGATCTCCATCATTCTCCCCTCACCTTCCGCCTGCAGGGAGAAGGCAGCAGGCTTACGAGTGCAGAGAGGCTCTTTTTTGCAAGGCTGAAGTTGGACGCCGCAGCATGAAAGCAGGTCTATGTCGAAGCATCCACGCAGCGCCATTTTTCCATCTCGTTAGTGCCTCTAGTCTCTCATCACCACCGGTTTCTTCACTGCTTTCACACAGGCAGGAGATCTGGGGGATACTCGCCATAGCAATATTTCGCAATGGGGTTGCGGTAGGTGTTCTCATGCTGGACACTCTGGGCAAGGGGAGACAGAGGGAAGATCTCTTTAGGGGGAAAAAAACCAAGCACGCACAGACACGCTGATCTGCAGGGGAGCTGTGGTGAGGGACATTCCCTGAATGGGCGAGCACAGGCACTTTGCATGTGTGGAGTCCCATGTTCAACCCCTGGCATTTCCAGTTTGAAGGATCAGACAGCTCTGATGGGGAAGACCTCTCTCTGGTCCGCTGGCAGACAAAATGGGCATTACTGAGCTAGAGAGACCAATAGGAAGCTGCCTTAGACCATGTCAGGCTACGTTCACTCCCACCTCCCTAGCAAAGGAAAAGTGCTGAGACAAGCATTCCCCTGAACTTGAACTTCCTGATAATTGTTTTAATTGGATTTTAAAAACTGCTTTGTTATGCTTTTGAACTAGCTTGCTTCATTATGTTTTAATTATGGATGTTTTAAATGCTTTGATGGAACTGTTTTATAGTGTGTTTTCATTACATATGGATTTTATAACAGATTTTATACTTGTAAACCGCATAGAAGCCTTTTTGGCATGCAAGCAGTATACAAATTAAATATCGTCATCATCAGACAAGCTAGCTGGATGCAAACCACCCACCAGGAAAACGATTTAAGTTGTATTGCAACAGACTTCTGGAGTCGACCCCTCCTCAAGTCTTGCAGTTACAGGAGTGCTGGGGCTAATATGCGGGAGACAAGGTCTAGGATAGTGATGGGGAATGTTCAGCCGGCTGATTTCAAATTGTGCAGGCAAAAAAAGGGTAACTTGATATCGTTGTGATGTCAGGTGACTGACAGGCGGGCAGCCCTTATCTGTCAGTCTTGGCCCATTGGGAAGGGGAGATAAGGATCTCCTCCTCAGTCGGCTCCACAGACCTCTACCCTTACCTGCGATGAGGTCCTGCACTTGGCCAGGCACAACTCAAAGTGATCTTCCACGGCCATGAAGAGGTTCCGGAAGGCTACTGCTGCTCGGTTTAGAAAATGCTCCAGGAGCTGTTGCTGGGTTGGAGGGTAGGGAAGAGAAGTAGGAAAAAGAAAACAGGATGGTTACAAAGGGAGGAGAGGTGTGCTGGTGGAGAAGGGGCACATAGGCACATCCCTTATTGACAACACGCAAGCATTTTGAACCACTGAAGTTCACACTGAAACACGTTTTTGCTGATGACACAAACTGGGAGGGATTGCAAACTTTTTGAAGGGTGAACTAAACATTATTATTTTTAAAAAAACCAAATGCTCTTAAGAGTGGAGATCCAGGCTGAAAACCGATGACATTTAAGCAGGGGAAAATGACTGTCAACACAATTAGGGTGTCAGGCTAGGAGGTTTAAATTCCTGCTCAGCTATGATGCTCACAAGTCTAGACCAGGCATGGGGAACCTGTAGTAGTTCAGCAAAATTTAGAGTGCAGATCCCAACTCCCATCATCCCTGACTGCTGGCCATGCCAGCTGGGGCTGATGTGAGTTGCAGGCCAACAACACACAGAGGACCACTGGAGAGCTGCTGCCAGTCAGAGTACACGATATTGGGCTAAACAGCCCAACAGTCTGATTCAGGATAAAGCAGCTGTGAAGTGTGTTCCTTAATGGAAAATTGTAAGTATAAATAATATAGCATTTATTTAAAATATTACATCAAGAAGGATCCATGCTAACTAGAACATAGGAAGTTGCCTATTGGCCCATCAACTCAGTATTGTCTACACCAGCCTTTCCCAACTAGTGGGCCACCAGATGTTGTTGGACCACAACTCCCATCAGCCTCAGCCAGCTTTGCCAATGGTCAGGAAAGATGGGAATTGTGGTCCAACAACATCTGGTGGCCCACTAGTTGGGGAAGGCTGGTCTACACTGATCGGCAGCGCCTCTTTAGGGTTTCAGGCAGGGGGCATTCTCAGCCCTATCTGGAGATGCCAGGGATTGACCCCGGGACCTTCTGCCTGCAAGGCAGATGTTCTACCATTGAGCTACGGCCCTTCCCCTGCTTGCTGTATTTCTATCAGCGCTTGCACTTTCACTTCTCCAACCCTTTTCTGTGTCTTGAAGGGCTAGTGGTGCAGCCTCCCTTTTATTCATAGTCACTCCAAGGCAGCCTTTGCAACTATGTAGGGATTATGCTTGTAATTGTCTGCATAAATACTTTCTGGATCTTAATGAGTTTTATATATTAATTTTATTTTATTTATATCCTGCCCTTCCTCCCAGTAGGAGCCCAGATTTTCTGAAACTAACTTAGCCAACTGATGTGGATTTAGAAATAATTTAGAATTATGCATGATCAACGTAAAACTTGTGTTAGCCAACTTAAAGGAAAAAGGAAAACTAGGCCCCAGATCCTTTTCAAGGCCCTTTCTTAGAAATCGTCATCTGCACAGAGAGAAAGTCTCATGGCAGGGAGGAGGGAAACTGCCAACTGCTGGAGGAATGGGGGCGGTGAAGGGCGATAACAGAATAAGATGATGTTCTGTAGCTTTCTGTAATTCTCCAGAAGAACAATGCTTTCTGCGCATGCTCTAGTCTAAGGCTTGCAAACATGTATAAATGTGCGTGTTAACTTTTTCTCGGGGAGTTCCTCAGTCCAACGACGGCCTGTTGGAATATCCCCAACGCATTGGTTAATAAAGACTTATAACTGCTAAACTCAGAGACGTTATTCTCCACAACACAACCACAGCAGTACATAGGAAGCTGCCTTATACTTAATCAGACCATCAATCCGTCCTGCTGAGCATTGCTTTCAGACAGGGCTCTTTTCCCATCTCTACCTGGAGATGCCAGGGACTGAACCTTTTGCATGCAAAGCAGATGCTCTGCCAATGAGCTACAGCCCTTCCTCATAGTGCAAAGTGAGAGTGCTCAAGCTGCGGGCATAACAACTCATGCACATTATGGTCAAACCAGACCACACAGTTTGGCTTAGTGCTTTGTGGGAAAGCGGCCACAGCGTATGCAAGTATTTGAATTTTTTTAAAAATAAATAATTGTTGCCTGAAAAATTGGACAACTTTATAATTGATCAAACTTTTAAAATCCATCAGTCTATTGCCCATTAATTGCCTAAGGATTGCAGCCCTACAAAAGTACATACAAACCTGATTAAGGTAAGAGGCAGTATCATGCCAAATGTTTGTTTCCTTACTCATTATTTAGCAATGCTGTTTTTGCACTCCTTCTAATGGTAAATTCTGTGCTGCCTTGCCAACAGGTCTCCTTGCATGGTCTGATAAACCCCGAAATATAAAATTTAAAAGGTGCCCCCCACTCCTGGCAACGTACTCTGTGGTCTCCAGGAGCCACAGAATTTATTTATTTATTTATTTATTTATTATTTGATTTATATCCCGCCCTTCCTCCCAGCAGGAGCCCAGGGCGGCAAACAAAAGCACTAAAAACACTTTAAAACATCATAAAAAAGAGACTTTAAAATACATTAAAACAAATCTTCTTTAAAAACATTTTTTAAAAAAAGCTTTCAAGACATCTTTTTTAAAAAAGGGTTTAAAAACATATTAAAAAGCAATTCCAACACAGATGCAGACTGGGGTAAGACTTAACTTAAAAGGCTTGTTGAAAGAGAAAGGTCTTCAATAGGCGCCCAAAAGATAACAGAGATGGCACCTGTCTAACATTTAAGGGGAGGGAATTCCACAGGGTAGTTGCCGCCACACTAAAGGTCAGTTTCCTCTGTTGTACAGAACGGACCTCCTGATAAGATGGTATCTGCATCTGTTATATTGAGAATATTGAGCATGTGTTGAAAAACAGAATGGTAAGGGGAGTGGAACGATCTGCTTCAGCCCCATAAGAGTATCCCAGGAGAGGGCATAGCTGGCTGGCTAGCCCCATAAGAGAAACACTCTTTGTTAGGAGGAGAGGATACACTGCAACATTTTGTTGCAGTTGCCACTTGTTCATATGGAATCCTCCTTACCTTGTTGGGCTGTAAGCAGCAGGAGACACAGGCCTCGTATATGCTGCAGCATCCGCTGGGCAGGCAGCTGTCGCAGCTGTATAGCTTTGTGCTGGGGGCCTTGATGTTGCAGCAGCCATTCGCCAGCAAGTCTTTTCTTTTGCAGATGTAACCTAACAACAAAACCCACCAGAGACTTAACAGAAGAGCAGTAGAGGGCAGAGAAATCACTCGGGTTCTTGGATGGTTAGAAATGGGGTGGGTGGTATAACGTCAATGGCAGATCCAGTCCTTAAACCAGACGGGGATTCCAGAATGCTCTCAGCTAGGCATAGACTACTCCATCCCAGAGAATTCTGGAAGAAAGAACACCAGTCTGGATGGAACTGCGAGCAAGGAAAATATGCTACAATCAACCTCTTCGTTTAACAACCATCGCCTCAGTTCAGGTTCTTATTTCTAAGAGTCTGAGGCCTTTGGACTCAGCAGGCGGGGAGAACTAATACCTACTAGGGCAAAGCACAGAACATTTATTTATTTATTTCATTTGTACCTCACCTTTCTTTTTGTGAAACCCAAGGCGGCTTCCATATGGTTCCCAGGCAGTCTCCCATCCAGGCACTGACCAGACCTGACCCTGCTTAGCTTCAGCAGGGAGCTGGCCTTGCGTGCCTTCAGACCACAGCCTGGGCCAGAACACAAGAAGCTGCCTTTTACTGAGTCAGACCACTGGTCCATCTAACTCAGTGCTGTCTATATTGATGGGCACTCTCCAGGGTTTCACAGGGGAACGTTCCCAGGCCTACCTGCAGATGCTGGGGACCGAACTGGGGAATTTCTGCACGCAAAGCAGAGGCTCTGCCACTGAGCTATGGCGGTGTAGCAGTTAAGAGTGGCAGAGCAGGACTGAGGAGACCCAACTTCCAATCCCCACTCAGCCACAAAACCCTGTGGACAAAGACACTGGTTGGGCTCACCCATAATGGTAAACCATGGTTAACATTCACCAAGGTTTATAAACCAACAACAAACTATGGCTTACAAACATCATCAGTCTGCGGTTCATAAACCATGTTTAAGCCATCAAATAAACTAAGGTTTCACCAACCACGGTTCAGCATTACAGGTGAACCAAGTCTATCTCTCTCAGCCTACGACAGTACCAAAATAGAGCCCAGCGGCATCTGGAGGGCACCACATGGGCTATTCACGGCCTAACCTATTGTGCTCTTCCTCTAAGGAGCTTGGGAAGGAACACATGGTTCTCCCCATTCCCCTTTTCACTCTCAACAGCTCTGCAAGGTAGGCTAGGCCAAGACATAGTGACCAGCCCAAGGTGAGCCAAAAAGCTTCTGTGGCCAAGCGGGGATTTGAACCCATGTCTTCGTGCTCCTAGTCCAACATTCATTAACGGACTATACCACAGTGGCTATCAACATTTCTTTTCCCCAAACATGATTTTGGTAGCCAGGTCATGAGGATGTTTCCTGAGAAGAGAGATTGATTGTTAAGCCACTCTGGCAACTGTGGCTCTGTGAGGGGCATAGGAGTTTCCTTAACAACTCTCAGCACCCTTCAGAAAATACTGTTTACCAGGATTTCTTGCGGGGGAAGCCATGACTGTTTAAAATGGTAGAATACATGAAGGGTGCGGATGTGGCCCTAATCATCACTAACCACGACACCATGCTGGCCCTGGAAGGGAGCCTCACCCAACTCATCCGTGATCAGCAGCTTTCCCTGGACTGAGTTCCGGCACTGGTTATTCAGCTGACTAACATTCCCGGAGTTGAACTGCACCTTCCACGCAATCGGGTGGTCTTCATCTTGCACTTGGAGGAGGTTCCGATCTCGAATGGCTCGCTCTTCCTGAAATGAAAACAGGGCAGCATGGGACACAAGCAAAAGTCCTGTTCGCCCGATCCCACTGAACCAGCAATGGGGGAGAAGATTAGGAAGGCCATTTCATGTACTGTAAGTTCAAGAAGTAGCTGCGTTCCTGGAGATCACTTCTTTGACAGAAACTTTGGTACCAGAGGTAGGAATGACATGGGAAGAATAGGGATAGGTTCCTACACCACATAAAAAAAGAGCAGTTTAACACATTTCAGCAAACATTTTATTCAAAACTAAAATACACATGCCTGAAATGAAAGAACCAGGCCAGGTAAGCCTTGCATACAGAGTACCTGAAGGCTTTTTCCAAAATCCACCTAGAGATGCTTACCTTGCTTTTTTTCTTTTATCATGTAGCATCTTGCCATAGCAATCTAAACCTTTGAGCACAGTTCTCCTCTCCATACGCTCAAGGAGGCAAATAAGGGGCAACCACCACCACCCTGCGCTTGATCTCTCTCTCTCTGTGCCATCCTCCCCTGCACTCGAGCAGATGCGTCTGCAGTAAACAGTGCTTCCAGGGCACCTGAAGCACTGTTTACTGCGGAAGCGCCTGTGCCACCTGGCAAGCAGCGCTATTCCAGCCACGCATGAGAGAGCTGCCTGCAGATGTCGCAATCCAGTTGACAAGGAGCCACATTCTGACTATGTCAAAATATGCGCCCACCACCACCACCCAGAAAAGACTTTATTAAAAGAAGATTCTTTGCTGGAGGATTTGTTAACTGAAGTATTACTGTACTATATTTTTTCATGTGGGGTGTGTCGCTCACGCCTCTACATGCATCATTTCAAAATCCTGACGTGTACAACAACAAAACACACAGAACTCACACGCTGTTGCATCTGTATATTGCCTAAAGTGGATTCCAAGAGCATTGTGCTGACCCCTGAATTTAGCAGTAGCCTGGACATGGGAGTGGGAGACTGCAGGAGCACCAGACAGGGAACTGAGGCAGGGCTCAGAGCTGACTGCTGACAATAGGGAGACCACTGCGTAGCTCAGGGGTAGAACATCTATGCTGAATGCAGAAGGTCCCAGGTTCAATCCCCGGCATCTCCAAGTAGGGCTGGGAGAGAACCCTGCCTGAAACCCTGGAGAGCCACTGCCAGCCAGTGTAGGCAATACTAAGCTAGCTATGCCCTAGCTTAGCAGAAGGCAGATTCCTATGTTCCAAGGCAGCTTTAAATGAAAACAATACAGTCGCCAAACATGAGCCAGGGACTCCGCCCCAAACTTGGCAGAGCTCCAAAACCAGATGCAGTAAACATTTAGATAATAGAGTCCTCTAAACACAGGCAGAGCATTTTTCTTTTGCAGTGAGTACCCTCAGTCAAGGGCAGAGTGTTTTGCAGCAAGTACCCTCAGTCAACGTATACATGCTTAGGATGGGGGGGGCACACTGGTTACAAGCTGAAAGATTAAGCCCCAGTGCTTTTTTTAAAAAAAAAAGAGAGTTAATCGCTACAAACTCCCAGCAATGAATTCTGGGATACAGCCTGGGCCCATAAATGTCAGAGGAGGAATGGGGAACCTGTGCCTCCCTCCCGGCAACATGGGACAGGGTAGCCAATGTAGTGCCCTCCAGATGCTTTGGACTACAACTTCCACCAGCCCTGGCCAGCATGGCCAATGGTCAGGAAGGATGGGAGTTGCAGTTCAACCAACATTGGAAGAGGACCACATTGACTACGTCTGGACTACAACTCCCATCATTCCTGACTACTGGCTGTGCTGATGGGAGTTGGAGTCCAACTAGCCTTTGGAAGGACACAGGTTGTCCGTTGCCCTGTGTCAGAGTGTCAGGTGAGTGTCCCAAATGCCAATCATCCCTCAGTCATGAAGCTCACTGAGTGGCATACAGGATATGTGACGAGCCCTGCTGGATGAGGCCAGTAGCCCATCTAGTCCAGCGTCTTGTTCTCACAGTGGCCAACCAGATGCACCAAAGAGAATCCTGCAAGTAAACCTGAGCGCAATCCCCCTTGCTATTCCCAGTGGCCTGCATTCAGAGGAACACAGCTATCGTGGCTAGTAGCCATTGATAACTATTTATTATTATTATTATTATTATTATTATTATTATTATTAAATTTCGATCCTGCCATTCCTCCTGAGGGAGCCCAGGGAAACAAACACCAAAATGTTAAAACAATAAAATTCACACATCTTGCAAACATCTAAAATAAAAAATCCGGCACGGATTTGTCTCATCCACTCCTAAAAGCCATCATTTCTTAGTGAAACCTACCTCACAGGGTTGTTGTGAAGATAAAACAAGATTTTACAACTATTGAGTGGTTTATAAATGCTTTGGAATATCTAAAACATATAAGAAAGGCCAGGAAGAGACTGCTTTGAACTCTTTTGCGAAGGTCCGCCGCTCAGAGCATACAGAAGGGCCCAGGTTCAATACCGGACGTCTCCAGCTCGGGCTGGCACCGGGGAGAGAATCCCGTCCCAAACCCTGGTTGCTGCTGCCAGCCAGTGTAGACAGTACTGAGCTAGATGGACCAATGCTCCGATTCGGTATAAAAGCCTGCTTCCGACGTGGGTGGAGCAGCCCGGAACATGTTAAGGAAACCAACTGCTTGGAAGCCAGGAAACCAGCCAAAATAGAAGATTGCAAGGGGCGGGCGAGCGGGCAAGGGTCTCGACTGACCTGCTTGAAGGTGCTGCTGATGAAATAGATGAGGGAGAGCCCGAAGACGACCCCCAGGACCCATCGCTTCCGAAGCAGCCTCCGCCACACCAGGGCTAGCAGCTGCACCATGGGGAAGGACCAAGGCGGTTCGGGCGCCGGCCCGGAAGAAGAACTGGCGGAGCGGGCCTTCCTTTGGCCTGGCTAGCCCACCCGGGGGTCTGGGGCGGCTGGGCTAAGGGGAGCCGGGGAGACCCCCGCTCCATCCTAGGCCGGGGCAATTGGAGGGGGCATGCCCAGGGCGGGGAGAAGAGGCCGAGGGTCACTTCAGAGCGAGTTGGAGTCTCCGCACCGCGGCTTCTGAGTAGCCCAAGTAACTCTTTCCTTGCTTCCCCTCCCGCCGGTCGATCCGGATTAAAGGAAGGGGAGGGGATCCGCATTGAGGGATCCGGATTAAGGAGGTGGGAGAAAAAGGCCTTTCAGCCCTTCCAACACCAGCCTTCCTCTATCGCCTCTTCCCATTACGACCTGCAAAGGAAGCGAGAGGGTTACTTTGTGGCCAGTCGAGAACGCTCCGGAGGCAGGGAGAGAGGGAGGAGAGAGGGAGGGAGGTGGAGTCGGAAGTCACGTGCTTGGGGACAGCCGGGAGGGGGGGGAGAAAGCGGAGCAAAGTGGGAGGGGCGAGTCTCCTGCAGTCCGGGGATCAGGTAATGAGCATCACGCGGAGGGATTGGGATTTGTGTGTGTCTGCAATTCGTTCATGATCGCTTTCCGTGTATCTGGAAGCACGAAGCAATTCGCCCCTTCCTGGTTGGAGAATTGAAAATAAAAATCCAGGAGTAAGGAATGGGGGCGAAGGGCGAGGCTGGTCCCCCAAGACCGGTCGCGTTTCCTCCCGTGCACGGATGCAAACAGCCACGCTGTACAAACCCAGTGTTGACTGCTAGGAGCATCATCATCATCATCATCATTAGATTGCTTATCCTTCCTTCAACCTGAGGTCTTAGGAGGAGGTTACCTCAATTTAAAAATACGGCGTTGTGGGCTGTGTGCACACCATATATTTAAAGCACCCCCCCAAAAAAAGAATCTTGGGAATTGTAGTTTACCCCTGGCAGAGCTACAGTTCCCTGCACCTTTAACAAACTATAGTTCCTAGGATTCTTGGAGGGGGAGATGCTTTAAATGGATGGTCTGTGCAGAGCCAAAGACAGTTTAAACAAATTACACTTGAGAGAAGAGGCTGGGTTTGTATATTCATTGTTTGTTTATTTATTCCCTTTCTTGCCACCCTGGGCTCCTACTGGGAGAAAGGGCGGGATAGAAATCTAATAAATAATAATAATATTCAGTTTCTATGCCGTTCTTCCTTCCAAAGGAGTCCAAGGTAAATATGGCCAGGGCAAAAAAGTGTGCCTTAAGCATACAATGAAAGCGAAATAGTGAAGGTGTCACAGCTTAGGGGCTGCCACAGAGAATGCTGTCCTGAATCACTCCGCACCCCAAACTTCTGAGGATGGTGGCACTACCAAGAGGGCTCCCTCTGTCAGTCTTAACACCCCATTGGGTCTGTGGGGAAGGAGGTGGTTCAAGTGGAAGTTCAAGTGACATGGCCAGAAATGTGCTGCGCAATGAGAACCCTGTTTGTTTTCTGATTCCCTCGCCCCTTCTCTTTTTCTTATCGTTTCTTTTGCACTTGCAAAATCTCTCAGGATTGCAACATCTTGGAGAAGACAGGGCTGACGCTCCAGTTGCAGCCACCATCTCTCCATCACTTAACCCACAGACCTCTTCCCTTCCCTGCATCGTAAACTTTGTGTGATCGTCTGCTTTTAACGTGGCCCCTGAACAGAGAGGAAGATCTAGCTCTTTCTTGGAGAACTACTTCTGCTGGATGCTCCTAAGGCGTTCATCGTGCCGCTTCAGACATTTGCTTTCCTATCTTTGCCTTGTGCATGGCACAGTTTTAGCGCGCCCTTCCCAGGAGAAATTTATGCGCTGTGTCACTGAGTGGATGGGGGTCTGTGCTCCAGGACATCCTTCAACCCTTGCC
Source organism: Rhineura floridana (assembly GCF_030035675.1). Lineage (NCBI taxonomy): Eukaryota > Metazoa > Chordata > Lepidosauria > Squamata > Rhineuridae > Rhineura > Rhineura floridana. The sequence continues at coordinate 22,069,849 of NC_084498.1, read as the reverse complement.
GCGAGTTCCTCACTGGCACCATTGATCTGCCACGTTAATGTTGAGTGTGTTGTGTTTTAAAGTGTTAAGGAAAATGCAGAGACGGCACAGCAGCATCACTGACAGCCTTCCTCCTGAAAGGTGCGTCGATTTTAAATCTAAGGCATCCTTGTATTTAAGAACTCACGAGGGACCTGTGGCTGTCCAGAAATTGTTGGACTACAGTTCCCAGCATCCTTGCACATTGGCCTCTTGGCTGGTGCTGATGGGAATTGGAGTCCAACAGCATCTGGAGGGCCACAGGTTCTCAAATGACGCATAGGTTTATATGAGAGAAGGCTGTCCTTTAGGTATCCTGTTGTAAAGAACTGCCAGGGTCAACCTCCAAGTCCAGGGCAATTGAACACGGCCAGGCACAACCCGTGCCTCCCTTACCAGGGTTGAGTTATGCCAAACACCAACCCTGTAAGGTACGTAGACTGCCACCACCCCTTAACCAGGTCTTCCACTTTGGGCCAAGGGGAAATCCAAAGTACCAGAATAGAGACCTGCCAAGGATTCCAAAGGACAAGAGCCAGGCAAAAATACCCAATTATACGGTAGCTTGTGGCTCAGTGGCAAAGGCGCTGGATTCAGAACCAGAATTGCCCTGCAACCAACACACACTGGTAAACAAGAAGTAGTCTTTATTAAATTAAATTATAAGTGCAAAAATGTAGCAGCAAATTAATTCCTTAAGCCAAATAGCTAGAAGGTTAGATAGAATTAAAAAAAACCCAGAGGGTTCAATCACAGGACAAAAGTAACAAATCTGTCTAACCTATTCTATACTGATAAACTACAGTAGGGCCCCGCTTTACGGCGCTTCACTAATGCAGCGGTCTCAATTAGACGCAATTAGACTAAAACCCCACTCATATGGTGCTTGTTACGCTTTTACAGCGATTTTCGGGCATCGCGCACCATTCTATTCAATGAGTTCTGCTTTTCAACAGTTTTTGCTTTTCAGTGGGGGTCCAGAACGTAACCCGCTGTATGAGTGGGGCCCTACTGTATAGGAAGACAGGGCAGAAGAACTTCATGGTTCCACATCTCCCCAAAGATGTGTGGCCTGGACAGCATTAGGAAGATGGATCCCCAACATCAGGCAACGGCATCAAGCCTTGAGCCTTGAGCATTAGCATCAAGCCAACACCGTGAGCCAGTAACCCTCCTTTTATGAGAAAAAGCATGGCAGCAGCCAGGAATTAATTTGCCAGTCAGAGGGCTTCGTAATGATGAAACCTTCCAGAGCTTTTGCACCTAACGGGCGCACAGTTTCTCAGACCTTCCTGGTTCTGTGGCCTTGAGGTACCAGCCTCAAGCTCCTCAGCAGGTGTTCTCACTGTCTGCTTAATTAACTGGATTCAGCTGTGAGAACTGACAGTTTCACGGCCTGCTAGAGGCCCTAATCCAGGCAAGATGCTGCCCCCACAATTCCTCGCCACAGAACCATCTTTATTAGTAAAACCAGACTTTCTTTACATCCTGGACCCAAACTGCTTAGAGCAGGAATGGGGAACTACAATTCCCAGCATCTGTGACCGTTGACCATGCTGGCCGGGGCTGATGGAAGTTGGAATCCAACAGAATCTGGGGTGGGGCACAGGTTCCCCAGCCCTGCTTTACAGGCCAAGCCCACAGGCCTTACAGACTGCCTGTTCCCGTATGGGCTCATAAGTTCTATGGAGGGAGCTTCCACTGTGAAGAATGTTGTGCTGGAGCTTTCCTGGTTGTGGCGCTTATGGAACAGGTGTGAGGAGCCTTTGGCCCTCCCGATGCGGCTGAACTGCAGCTCCCGTCAGCCGCAGCAAACATGGCCAGTGATCAGGAGCGATGGGAGTTGTAGTTCAGCCACATCGGGAGGGCCAAAGGCACCCCACACCTGCTATGGGGGCTTTCACGGACACCTCAGTTTTCTCATTCAGCTGACTGGTAAAAATGGAATCCTTGCGGTGTGGTGATGGGGACTTGTTCCCTGAGCAGGGAGTAAACAGATTGCGTATCTGTGTTGCTTTCCTTGTTGTCATTTATTTATTTCACAGAATTTTGCATCCCAGTTAATTGTAAAAGTCGATGAGCAGTTTTCTTGTGTTTCTTTTAATTGTGGGCTGCTTTTTGATATATATATATATCACACACACTCTTTTTGGTGCTGCTTTTAACTGGTTGCCAGTTTAAGAGGTTTTATTGAACTGGTGTGGAAGCAAGGTAAAAAAACATCAATGTCACAAAGGAAAGCCAGCAGTTTCAGGTTAAAAGTAACCATAAATTTGTGCCTACTTCTATTTATATAGATATCTATATATAGATATCTGTTTATAGATAGATAGATAGATCTATATAAAAATAGGTCTGCTATGGCTTTCTTGGCTGTCTCCTAGGGGAGTGTATCCTAGAGGGCCCTATAGCATTGGGCTGTTGGACCTTACCAGGTATTTCAGATGCTCTGTACATGTTTTGGGTGTTCCTAGGGGTGAGTGTGGAGAGGTTGGTGTTTGTGATTTTTTTTTCTTATTCCTGAGCCCCGGGGGATTCGATTAGAAACATAGTCCTATTAATTGAGGGGTGGGACATAAAGCCATATTTATGTATTCATTTCATTTATGAGTCGCTTCCTGAAGCGATTTACACTGTAATGACACATGTAAAACAGTTACATATATAAAAAACAATTATAAATAGAAGAGCCGTTTTAAACAACATGTGCATAAAATCAATTTCTAATCCAATACAAAATCTCCACTTGGAAGGCTTGTTGAAAGAGGAAAGTCTTTTAACAGGTGTCGAAAATACAGTAGAGGCAGCGCCCGTCTGAACCTAGGAAGGTGGTTTGTACCCAGTTAGACCATTGGTCCATCTAACTCAGTATTATCTACACTGACTGGCAGCAGCTCTACAGAATTTCGGGTCACATTTGCACCATACATTTATTCCACTATCATTCCACTTTAAACAGTCATGGCTTCCCCTGAAGAATCCTGGAAAGTGTAGTTTGTGAAGGGTGCTGACGGTTGCTTGGAGACTCCTATTCCCTTCACAGAGGGATTCATTGTTAAACTAACTTGGCAATTGTAGCTCTGTGAGGGGAAAGGGGGTGGGCTCTAAATAGCACCCTTCCCAAACTACCCTTCCCAGGATTCTTTGAGGAAACCCATGCCTGCTTCAAGTGGAATAATAGTGGAATAAATGTATGGTGTGAATGTGGCCTCAGGGAGGGTTTCCTTCTTGCCCTACCTGGGGATGCCGGAGATTGACCCTGAGGCTTTCTGCGTTCTTTACCGCTCAGCTACAGGAGGGAGTGCCAAAGAGGAGGTTCGGCCACACTAAAGACCTGATCCCGACATTGTGCCAAACAGGCCTCCTGATAGGATGGCGTCTGCAGGATGCCCTCTCCTGAAAAATGCAGTGATCGTTTGGGTATGGCAGAGAAGGAGGCCATCTTTTAAGCATCCTGGTTCCAAACCGCATAGGGCTTTGTAGACCAGCAGAAGCACTCTTGAACGTAGCCCGGCCAGTAATTGCCAGCCATTGCCAAGATACCTGTGCAAACTCTCTTCTTAAACGTTATATTCCTTCTTGGTATTTGTGTGAGCCTATGGCCTTTGGAGAGTATCTATAAAAATCTCTGAGCAGATGGGGGACAAGCGCCCCAGTGGCTTTGCATGACTTGGGAGATCTTCAGCGAGGCTGCTGAACTCTATGGGGAGGGTCCAAGCCGCCTCCCTTAGTGCCCATGCTGTTTCTAAACTTGGAGAACTCTGGGGCAGGGTCCAAGGTCAGGAGGGACTTCGTAGGTCCCAAGTGTCTCTTGGTGGCTTCAGAATATTGCTGGTATTTTTTTTAAGTGCTTTGAAAAAACTTTCTTCCTATTAGGTATCTGTCTTGCATCAGAGCTGGCACCCAATGAAATAAGTTTTTGTTGATGAATAGTATTATGACTTGTATCTTATTCAGAGGAGACCTGTTGAAATCAATGGTCTTGCGTTAGTCACGTCCACTGACTTCAGTGGGTCTGCTCTGAGTAGAACTAGCATTGCATACAACCCTCTGTATTTTAGGGTGCTTACAGACAGCTGCTTGTTATGAAATCAGTGCTCTTCTGGTATATTATCATTATGGCAGCCCTTATCCCCGTGCCCCCAGTATAATTCTGATTTATGCTTTCTGGGAGAAAACCCACCAAGTTTGGCAACAGTATTTTTTTAAAAAATGTCCTATCTGTGATTTTGCAATATTTGGAAACCATTTGCAAATTAAAGCCACATCTGCACTATACATTTGATGTGGTATTATACAACTTTTAACAGTCATGGCTTTCTCTAAAGGAACCTGGGCACTGTAGTTTATCAGGGGCACTGAGTGTTTTTGGGTGACTCCCTATTCCCCTCACAGAGCTGGAGTTCCCTGGGAAGAGGGATTCATTGTTAAACCACTCTGGGAATTGTAGCTCTGTGAGGTGGAGACAGGCTCCAAGCAAGTAAACTGATGAGCTAGATAATAAGGGGTAGATGCTTTATTCATTGATTTCTTGTTCCATGACTACTGTTACCATTGTTATTGTTATTATTGGGGTGCGTGTGTACCAGAAGCCGGAGTCAAACCATCACTTCTGAGACGAGTGTGGATGAAGGTGGCGTTTTTGAAGGTCTCAAGACAGAAGCACCCTCTCCTCAGCAACTTTTCTCTGGATTGGGGGGCATCCCATCAGGCACAATCACAGCCACCCCTTTCCAATCAAGTTTGGTCCTGGGGTCCTCGGCAGGAGGTGGGGAGGTGTTTATTCAGATGCCTGCCCCGCGGGAGGAGGGCCCCAGCCGAACGGAAGGAGGCCCGTATCACCACCGACAGCATCCCCACCATTACCATCACAGCCACCAACGAGGATCCTCCCTACTCCACATGGCCGGTGGTGACCACCATGGACATAGCGAAGAAGGCTCTGAGGATCAGCCAGGGACCCCAGCCCCTGCCCTTTCGGAGTTGAAAGCTGTGATCTCCTGGTTACAGAAGGGACTTCCATTTATCATGATTCTCTTGGCTAAAGTCTGTTTCCAGCATAAGCTCGGTAAGCCCTTTAATTTAAGACGGATCAAATATAAGAACTTAATGGATCTATCCAGCCTGGTGCACTGTCGCCATCTAACCTGGCACTGGGTTTGGGGTCCACTGAATGCCCTGAGGCAGCTCATAAGCAAGCCTGTGATTTAAGCCCAGGGATCTTCAGGAGTTTGGTCCAGTTGGCCTTCTGGGGCTACAGGTTCTATTCTGTAACTGCTTGGCTGATGGTCAGTGGGCATAGCCAATCAGGGTTTTCATATCTCACCACTCCAGGTCAGAGAACAGGTTCACTTAGGGCCAAATCATGGCATTTCTCAGTGGTTGATGTTCACCAGGCATAGCCAACCATAGTTTTCATATCTAACTACTCCAAGTTCAGAGAGCAGGTTATTTAGGGCCAAGTCTTTTCATCTTGTCAATGGCATAGCTGATATCAATCAACCAGTGCTGGCTGATACCAATCAACCAATGCTGAGTTTATTTTATATTCAAGTTTACGAGTCCCTCCAAGTCTTAAAGATGGGTTGCTTTCCTAACCAGGAAAGTACTTCTATCTTGTCCGGATTAAGCTTCGCTTTATTAGCCATCCAACCCGTTATCACCTCCAAGCACCAATTCAGGAAAACAACAGCTTCACTGGAACAGGGTGAAAAGGATAAATGGAGTTCCACCCATCCCTTGGGAACTAGGGAGTTGAGAGATACACAACCATGTTAGTAACTTCTGTTCTTTCCTTTCATTTATGGGTTAGGGCCACTTATATCCTGACCTGACAATGGCTACATGACAGAGATCACTAACGGGTCCCATTTCATAGGTGTGCAAAATGGAGGCTGGTGATTTGGATTGTTGGAGTGTTCCAGGTGTGTGAACTCAGGCAGAGACAGCTGTTGGCTGTTGTGCTAGATCAGGGCTAGCCAATGTGGTGTCCACTTGTTTTGGACTCCCAACACCCATCAGCCCCGGTCAGCCTGGCCAATTGTCGAAGATGCTGATAGGCATTTAACAATATCTGTGCTAGATTTACAGGCCTCTTTTTCTTCTCTGTCTGTAGGAATTGCTCTGTGTATTGGCATGGCAGGCGCGTTTGCATATGCAAACTCAACTCTCCGAGAACAAGTATCCCTGAAGGTGGGTGCAGAACGGTTGATTCTTAAAGGGTAACTTTGGAGGGGGTGGGGAGTGGAACAGATTGGAAGGAGACCTCCAGGCAGCTGTCAGTCATTAAGGAGCTAAAAAGGAATTCCTTTCCTAAGATGGGTTGAAACCAGGCAGGTCTTCAAAATATATGAAGGTATTGGGGAACCAGTAATGTAAGGATCTGCTAAATATTGCCGATTATTTTTCTGTGATGATTTTTTTTTTAAAAAAAATAGTATTGGGGGTTTTGTTTTGAACTTCCGTAGAACTGGAGAGGATAGAGCCCTACCCCAAGATGCTTACAGTCTACAGTTCATAACGGGGAGGAAGTAGATGCAGGGACAAACAGGTTCACCAGCCTTAGATTTCTTTTTTTTTTTTAAGCAAGCTTCTAGCTCTTATGGCTGCAGAGATGATGAAATATCAGGATAAATATTGGGGTCATGCACTTCTCTGTTTTCTCCTCAGGAAAAGAGGTCAGTACTGGTGGTGTTCTGGATCCTGGCCTTCCTTGCAGGGAACACCTTGTATTTGCTCTACACTTTCAGTTCCCAGCAGTTGTACAACAGGTACATAAATAGCTTGGATTTCTGAGAGAAACAGGCAGTTACCCTCAGAATAAAAGAGAGGGATCAGCTAAAGGGGAAGAAACATGTTTTTGCTTGCATGTGTGACAGGAGATGACTTGTGGTGGAGAGATCTCATTCCGCTGGAGAAAACCTGGAGAGAGATAAGCAAGGGTACAATCTTGCTACGTTAAGAACCTAAGAAGAGCCCGGCTGGACCAGGCCAATGGCTCGTTTAGTCCAGCATCCTGTTCTCACAGTGGCCAGCCAGATGTCCCAGTGGGAAGCCTTGCATGCAGGACTTGAGTGCAAGAGCAGTCTCCCCTCCTGTGGTCTCTAGCAACTGGTATTCAGAAGCATATTGCCTCTGACAATGGAGTTAGAGCATAGCCATCATGGCTAGTAGCCATTGCTCCATACGATGCTAACTGGAACGTGGACCCCAGTGAGGAGCCAGGTTATGAAAGCTCTTGCCTAGGTTACAGTTTTGGTCTTAGGCTACCAGGCTTTTTCTGTTCATAGTTTTGTCTCTGCTGTGAAAGGCACGGCCGTAGCTCAGTGGCAGAGCATCCACTTTGCATGCAGAAGGTTTCAGGTTTGATTCCCAGCATCTCCAGGTAGGATTGGGAAAAGGTGCCCTGTGTGAAGTCCTGGAGAGCCACTGCCAGTCAATGTAGACAATACTGTGCAAGATGGACCAACGATCTTATTCAGTATATGTGCTGTTGCGCTCGGGTCTGGCTCGCGGGCTTCCCAAAGGCATCTGGTTGGCCATTGTGAGAACAGGATGTTGGGCTAGATAGGCCATTGACCTGATCCAGCATGCTCTTCTTACGTTCATCTGAGAATTTTGACCACCACTAGGCTGGTGTCCCGTCTCTCCACATGACTTTGCTGCAGTGGCAGCTTCATCTCAGTGAGGCAGTGGCATCCGCACCGGGTTTAATCCAGACTTTCAAGGAGCTGTCCGAGGTGCTGAAATGTATTGCCACACTAGGTCCAGCACCTCTGGCAGCTCCTTGAAAGCTTGACTAAAACTTGGAGCGGATTCCACTGCCCCACTGACACGGAGCCACCAACTGCCACTGCTTTGCTAAGAGCAGAAGAAGACCGTTGGAAGTCTGGTCCATTGACCACCCTGTTAAATTGTCATTGGTTGAGGTCGGATGTGACCCATGGCCAGTTTGGGTGGCGTTGCCAAGAATAATGTTCGTCAATTAATCTTGCAAGATGCTCAGCTAGTAACTGTTGACAGTGCAACGTTTCTTTAACCTGCAGCGAGCTCAGCTTTGACGTACACCTGCTGAAGCTGGAAATCTCACTCAGTGCCATTCTAAATCCTAATATCTTGGCACAGAACACACTAAGAGTTTAAAATGGCATCCATTTACAATCATAGGGGCATAGGGAGCTGCTTAATACCAAGTCAGATCACTGGTCTGTCTAGCTCCATATTGTCTACACTGACTGGCAGCAGCTCTCCAGGGGAACGTTCCTAGCTCTACCTGGAGTTGCTGCTGAGGACTCGAGTTGAGGCTTTCTGCATGCAAGGCAGATGCTTTACCACTGAGCTGCAGCCCCTTGTAACATTCTCTCGGAGATGTAAAGAAGGCATTTTCTATCGAGAGATGGGAGATCCTGGATAATCTGTGAACATGTTTTGTAAGGAGCAGACATGTTTGGCTTCAGATGAGAGCAGGGGATTTGCCACACTGCTATACACACATGCACACACATCAGCATGGATCTTTTGTTGACTTGCTCTTTGCTCAGGTTGCTATTCTGTTTGGTTTTCTTTCAATTTCCTAAACTTATTTATTTGTGCATGCAGTTATGTGGTAGTGTTGTTTAAAAATATCTATTTCTTTTATTCTCATCTGAGAGTTGTTGTTTTTTTAGTCTCTCATTTTGGATTTTTTGTTTGTTTTTAGGATTTAATTTTACCCATTATGCTGTGCCCATATTGTGAGTATTTTGATTTTGGTTCTTAACAAACTTATTTATTTAGCAAAAGAGCCTCCCAGGCTTCCACCAAGTATGAAACAATGTCCCGCAACAGCCAATTGTGGAAACGTAGCCAGGCCTTACAGTGCTGCAGCTGGGAATGAGGTTTCACATTTTTCAGTTGCAACTCTAAAGATTTCAGTTTTTTCCCATATCTGAAATTGACATGAATGTGCCTTTCATTTCTTTCTTCCTGAAATAATAAAAAGGTAAGCTGTAAGGCCGTCACACCATCATGATATCACACAGTGTGATGTTGGAGGTGGGGGGTGGCAGGAAAGATGGCTTACCTGGGAAGTGGCCCGTCTGTGTGGCAGCGGCAGGTGAGGGTGGAGGAAGAAAGGGGGAGGGCCCTGGCGACCTGTGGGGGAGACGGGGATGGGCTTTGGTGACAGTAGGCAGAGTTGGAGAGCGAAGCAAGCAGGGGTGGCAGCCCCAGCAGTTCTTATTTTTTTTCAAAATCCAGACCAGTACAATTTAAAAAATTGTATGCTTAAAAATGGGTGCAAATATTACTCATACAAATATCTGCCATTATAATTATAAGTGATTAAAAGATTATCAATAACTTCTCTAAAAAAAAAAGTTACAGACATGCAAGAGTCCTACTTCCATTGTCCTTTTCCTAATAATTGAAAAATTTACTAGCCGCCTTCTGTTGAACCTATCCTAGACATGGCTAATCATAAGTAAGTCCCAATCAGGTGAATATAGGATTGCGACCTTGAGTTCTTTTTTTCAGGCTTGTATTTTATTTTTCCATTGTCTGTTGGAATCTGTTGGAAAGTATGCAGTCAAAATATTAGCATATGCTTTGCATTTTATTGCATTTTACAGTGTCTGTGTTCACACACCTCAATAAGCCATAGTTTTACATGGCAGGAACAAACCTAGGCTCCCCCTTCCTTCTCCAGGACATCCAGAAGGAATTTGGAAGCTTTCGTGTCCATTTTCAGTTGGCCGCAGTTTGTTGTGTAACCTGAACCCAGCATACTGTGGTTAATCTTAACTGTGGTTTGTTAAGCCAAATTCAAACTATGGTTTACAGCTAGTTTCTGTACACCTATGTAAATACAATTTAGTGATCTAACACAGCCTTTCCCAGTCCACCCATTCTACAGGGGCTAATGAGAGTTGTAGTCCAAAACATCTGGAGTGCACCAGCTTGGGAAAGGTTGATCTAGCAGGTGGAGGCACACCACCTTTGAACACAGAAGCTGTGTTCCTAAATGCCGTGACTGATGGCCATTGATAGTCTGCGCATCCAGACATTTCTAACAACCGGTAGGGAAGGTCCTTCTGTCTACCTTGAACTTGCTGCTTTTCTTGGAAGGAGTATTAAGAGTCATTGATCATACTTGGCAGGTTTCTTGGTTCACTTTTGCTTGGGAGGAGTACCCATCCTTTGCCCAACTTGTTTGGCCAACGGCATGCCATTTGCCGACACTCGCAACTTCCTCTCCTGCCTTTTTTTTCCAGCCTCATTTTCCTGAGACCCAACTTGGAGAAGCTGGATTTTTTTGATCTGATGTGGATTGTGGGGATCACCGACTTTGTCCTCAAGTACCTCACCATTGCTTTGAAGTGCCTGGTTGTTGCTCTGCCAAAAATCATCCTTGCTGTGAAATCGAAGGTAAGACCAAAAAAATCTGTTCTTGGTTGGGATACAGCTTCCTGTTCCTAAGACTTTTTGTTTTAATGTTTTTAATGTCAGTCTCGGGACAGGGGAGAGAAAAGGGACTCCTCTGGTCCTGTAGATCAGCCCGGACTCCCGTTCTTTTGTTCCAAACAGCTTCCTCACAAGGGGCACTTCTTTGTTGCAAAGAGGAAGGGGACGAGAAAGGGCTGATACGTTATTATATTATATTCATATTCCATGATTTGGGTTGAATCCAGCACTGAACAAGCAGGGTTCTGCTTGGGCAAGGGGACTTCCTGTTCCTTTCCTTTCCCCATCCACCCACACGAAATCTGCTCTGGGGGGTCCCCCAGCCTTGTGGAGCAGATTTTGGGGGTGCAGCAGAAGAGGCGGGGAATGCAGGGGAGAGGAGAAAGAGGTTCTGTGGCCAAAGTGGAAGTCTGTTGCACAAGCAGAAGAGCAGCGTTGGATACAATCGGTTCCTTTTTTGTGATGGCACTCCCCCCCCCCCTCGCTTGCTCGCTCTCGCTCGTTGCCCATGGCAGCTATTTTGTACTGGCACCGACAGCACTTTCATCAAGATACGAGTGCCACCACCTCATTTATTACCCAAATTAAAAAAGCACTGGATGCATCCCTATATTTCAGAACACCAGAAGAGCCCAGTTGCAGGATCAGGCCAGTGGCCCATCAAGTCTAGCATCCTGTTCTCACAGTGGCCAACCAGCTGCCCCTCCTCTGGTTTCCAGCAGCTGGTTTTCAGAAGCATAATGCCTTCATTATTTACAGGTGGTTACACCGCACAGTAAACCACGTATCTAGGTGGTGAACCTATGCATATAAACACTTAATCAGCATCTGGACAGTGATACCCAATGACTGGTGGATTGAGCTATCAATCAGGAAACACCGTTGCCAACAGAAGAATCTTAAGCAGGCACCTGGAAAAAAAACTACGGGGAGGAGCCGTTTCGTAGTGGTAGAGCGTCTGTTTTGCATGCAGAAGGTCCCAAGTTCAGTCCCTGGCATCTCCGGGTAGGGCTGGGAATGTCCTCCATCTGAAACCCTGAAGCATGTAGGCAATCAGCAAAGACTAGATTTGGTCTGACTCTTGGGTCTTAGGTACCGATGGCGCTTGCTCGATGTTACTAGGCAAGGAGTTCCACAACTTGGGCACAGAGACTCTTAAAACACCCTCTGCCTTGTAGAAGCAAGATGTGGCACTCTAATAACTCCTCTCTAGCTGAACATAAAGATCAGGCAGGTATATGCAGGGCAAAGTGGACCCTCATGTAAGCTGTTCCCAAGCTGTTCAGACTGTTTTTGTTTATTTGACCTTTGTTTTTATTGTATTTTAATGTTTTCATCGTACGGGTTGTTGTTTTTCAACTTGAGAACTGCTTTGATACTTTCCGATGAAATAGTAGCATATAAACATATTTATCAATCGATAAAAATAAAATGTATGTGCTAACAGTAAGACCTTGGATTTGGCCTGGTGTAAGCAGCCAGCGCAGATCCTTAAGCAGAGGTCTAATGTGTTGTTGATGGAAAGCCCCCTTCCGTGGTCGGGTTGCTGCATTCGGCACAGACTACAGCTTCTGGACCAAGCAGAAGGGAAGGCCCTCATAGAGCACATTGCAGTAGTCTAATTTGGGGGTTACCAGTGGTGAATGCACAGTAGTCAAGCTATCCCCCAATGCAGGAATGGCTGCCGTTTTCTTTCCAGATGACTTTTATAGAAGGACCTTCTAGCTGCCGCGACTGTTTGGGCCATGCAGCTTCCTGCAAGCTACAGGAATGGTCCATATTCTAGCACAGGGATGAGGAACATACTCCCTTCCAGATGTTGTTGCATGCTGAAAGGCCCAAGTTCAATCCCCAGCATCTCCATGTTAGGGCGGGGAACACCTCCTGTCTGAAACCCTGTGGAGTTGCTGCCAGTCAGTGCTCACAGTACTGAGCTAGGTGGGCCAGTGGTCTCTCAATAAAAGACAGCTTCCTCTGTTCCTAATGGAATTAAGCAGTCAAAAAACAGGGGCGATGGTGTGGGCAAGCTCTTCTCATCCTCTTCCCTGGATCACCCACTCACCTTGTATTTCCCCCCTTTGTGCACAAGCCCTTTTGTAGATGGAGACAGATGGGAACCTTCTGTATTAAGCGCACGCTATTATCGTTATTCAGCCGGTGCTGAAATTTCAAGCTGGGAAAAAGTGATTCTAAATGGGTTTTGCGCGAGTAGGTTGGGTTGGAAAGGTTTGTTCCTGGACGCGAAGGGTACTTAGGAGGAATATTAATTTTATCTCTGGCGATCATCCAAGAACCCACCCACCCCGCTCTCGGATGATAATTATTATTTTTATTTGTGGAGATTAATGGGCTGGGTCACAGGATAATCCAGCTTGGGGAGCAAGCAGCATGAAAAGCCGCCCAACATGCGAGTGATGCACATCGTCAGCCGAAGACAAATTGCAGAGCTGGGAGAGGTTCGCAGCCTTTGCTTGCTTGTCTAAGAGCTATCCAAGTCCTCATTAATCCTTGTCCCAGAGAAGAAAGAGACTGCGTCTGTATTTTCACCCACACCGGGAGGCTGGTAAGATTGCATCTGTCAGGGGCCCTCTAATGGCTCGCAGCACAGATGCCTCAATCTGAAATAACTTTTCTTTCTCGGGATACTGATCAACTCAAGTCTCAGTCTTCCCTTCTCCTCCCCCACCCCGCCCCACCCCGACCTTGAAAATAGAGCCCTCCTGAAGTCTGTTGGTGCTACGTTGTGGACATGTCCTTAGAGCGAGTCCTGGATGTTCTGCACTGAATTTGACATCCTGAAAATCTGAGCTTTGTGTATATTTTTATTTTACAAAGAGGCAAGCTTCTAGACCCCATGGTTGCTGAGTCAAGACTGAAAACTCGTGAGTTGTGCCAAGCAATTGGCTGTTTCATACATGATACTTTGCTCCATCAAAATCGAGATAATCTATGTCCAGGGTGGGTTGGGGAAAGCATATGTGTCATGGCAACGATGGGGATTCTGTGGTCTTTACTGAGGCCGCTAGGCTACAGTTTCCATCATCCCTGACCATTGGCCATGCTGGCTGTGGCTGATGGGAGCTGGAGTCTGACAACATCAGCAAGGGCCATACATTCCCTCATCCCTGCACTAAAGTGCACAATTTCCCCCCTACACCTAGATTAACTCCCTTTTGGCAAAGGAAAATGTTGTGCATGAAGCAGCCTGTTTGCTGGAGACCACCTACACGTTCTAAGACGGTTAGCCCCTGGAGACTTACACAATCCAAAGGATTCCAGAATGCTTTGGGGTGTTTTCCAGCAGTCAGTGCCGACAATTCAGCTGAGGCCCTAGTTTTGCTATGAAGTGGCGAGACGGAGTGGGCCTGGGAGACAATTGCGCCCAGTACTGTGGTGTGTGGCCTGGTTTACTGGGGAGCTCTGGGCAATGAAACAGGTCCAGAGACAGCTGGAGCACAAGTGGTGCAAGTCTTGCTGTGAACATGTCCGAACACCCGCAAGAGCAAACGATCATGCTACGGCGTGGCGGTGAAGAAGGCTGTCTTCTTGAGGAAGGGCCATAGCTCAGTGGTTCAGCATCTGCCTTGCACTGGCATCTCCAGATGAGACTGGGAACACACCCCACCTGAAACCCTGGAGAGCTGCTGCCAGTCAGTGTAGACAACACTGAGCTAGATTGGTATAAGGCAGCTGCCTCCATCCCTTCTTCGGCACCTTTGTTGCATCCTCGACTATCCGCCCAGCACAGCTTTTCCGGGTGGTATGAAGGTTGCTTTCATCTACGCCAGTTCACCCAACCTTCGCGCCCTTGGAGACCTGCTGTGACAATGTCCCTTTAAGGATAAAATCGCCTGCCTCCGTGGGGATCTGAATGCCGCTGTTGATACAGTGTCTCTTATGGATGCTTATATACTTTGAGCCTGGAAAGTTAAATACCCACTATCTGTTACACAATAGACTGAAGACCTCACTTCCCTGGCTACCTTTGAACGTATTTTATGTAGACGTGAATTTCAAGTGGATACCTTTTTGGACACTTGGAGGGCTTACACGCTTAACTCAAGATGCATGCACTGTATCCGTAATATAAGCTGATGGTGGTTCGTTGTTATTGGTAGTATTTTATATTATTTCTTTATTTTTATGCCTTTAGTATTTTTCTTATGTGAAATAAAATCTCCCCCCCCTTTGATTGTAAAATGTGCAAGTTAGGGGGGGAAATTGTGGGGCCATTTTCTGCTCTTGACATCTGTGGATATGGACAAGACGCTTGCAGGTGTGTGGGCTACCATAGGCTCTCTTCACCTTTTCCCATCCTGGCTGGGTTGTGCCAGCTGTGGTGAGTTGACTGAGTGGATCCAGGGTGTGGTGAAAGCTTTCTTGCATGATGGCATGGTCCCTGTTGCTCTGAAAGAGGTGGTAGTGTGGCCACGCCTGGGGGAAAAAAAATCCACCCTGGAACCAGAGGGTTATCATGCCATCCATTGCTTGATCACCATTTTGGGGCAAGGTGATTGAGAGGGGTGGAAGCAGAGGCGCAGCTGCGCACACTCTTGGTTGAAGCTGATTACTTTGTTCCATTCCAGGCAATGTTTGGGGACAGAATTGGCCTCAATAATCTGGTGAGTTTTTTCCTACATAACCGTGCTTTCTAGGTAGGAATTTTGTAACCCCGGAAGCCACCTTTACAGTCCCTGTGAGTCCCAGGCTATGGTTTGAAGGCACATGAGGCCAGCACCCTGCTGAAGCTAAGCAGGGTCAGGTCTGGTCAGTGTCTGGATGGGAGACCTCCTGGGAACCATCTGGAAGCCGCCTTGGGTTTCTATCATGAGAAGAAAGGCGGGGTATAAATGCAATAAATAAATAAAATTTAGCAAAGATGATTAAGAATCTAAGAAGAGCCTAACTGCTGGGCCAGGCCAATGGCCCATCGAGTCCAGCCCAGCAGGTGCCCCTACGGGAAGCACGCCAACAGGACCTGAGCGGAAGAGCACATATACCTGATTGGGTCTTTGGTCTGTCTTGCTCAGTATTGTCAACACAGACTGGCAGCGGCTCTCCAGGCTTTCACACAGGGAATCTTTTCCCAGCCCTGTGTGGCGATGCGGGGGATGGAGCCTGGAGCCTTTGGCATGCCACGCAGGTGCTCTCCCACTGAGCTAGATCCCTATGGGAAGCCCACCAGCAGGAACCAAGCACAACAGTGCTCTCCCTGGCTTGCGATTTCCAGCAGCTGACAGTCACAGGCATACCGCCTCCAACAGCGGAGGGGGAGCGCAGCCATCGCGGCTAGTAGCCCTTAGTACCCTGATGCTCTGTGTGTTTGTCTGATCCTCTTTGAAAGCCATCCACATTAGTGGCCGTCACTGCCTCTTGTGGGAGCCAATTCCAGAGTTTAACCCTGCGCTGTGAGCAGGAGCCCTTTCCTTTGTCTGCCCTGAATCTTCCAACATTCAGCTTCACTGGATGTCCCTGAGATCTGGTGTTCTGAGAGAGGGAGAAAAACTTTATCTACTTTATGTGCTTTATGTGCAGAGTCTTGAGTACACCAGGGCTGGGGAGGTGAAGGGGAGGGGGAGGAGGGGGAGGCAGCACCTGCTGTTTCCCAAATTTCTATCATGAGTATCCCTGTTGCCTGCCTTTTTAAAAAAAAAAAATGATAATAAAAATCTCCACGCCCTTCAAGCTGTTGCTCCTTAGCGGCGTAAATGAGAATCTGCCATTTAGCGTGCGGATGACAATGGGCACCTCCAGGAGCCACATGTCTGTGGCCGTTTTAATTTTCTTTAATTCGTTTTCTATTGAACCAAACGGTAGCCGCTTGTTGTTTTGCTGTTAATGGAGGGCGTCCAGCACACCAGAGGTGTAGCCGAGTTCCCTCTTGAGGGAAAGGGAGGGCACAGCTGTTCGACAGCTCTCTAGCTCGGTTTGTCTGGCATCCTTTGGGCTTTTCAGGTTCCAACAAACGGCGGTCCTGAAAAGCATGCCCGGGGAGGTGGGAGGAGGAAGGAAGAGTCCTTCACACAAGGTGTCAAGCGCCTTTTACCTGCTGATACTCGGTGGAGACTGTAAACAGGAGTTTCATCAATGGTGCCTTTGGGTACTTTTTAGACCCTGGAGCAGGGGCACGGAAGCTTTTTTCAGCCTAAGCGCTGCATTCCCTCTGGGGCAACCTTCCGGGGAGCTCATGCCAGTGGTGGGCGGGGCCAGACGCAAGAGAGGGCGGAGCCATTTGTGCAGTAGTCTGCTTGTACTCACGCACCCCTCTCAATACATCTAGACAAGCTGAGGGGCGTTATTGGAGTTCAAGGATGCGTTCCGGCTAGGCAAAAACACTCAAGGAGAGTGTGAAGCAGGGCTCTTGAGGAGCATGGCCTGGGGAAAAGGTGTATGGCGTGGGGAGAGCTCCGAGGGCCAGACAGAGAGGTCTGGAGGGCTGTATTCAGCCCCGGGCCTGAAATTCCCCACCCTCTGCTCTAGACCAGATACTTTTATTGGGGGCCCTCTCTTCAGATGATGATGTGTATTATTTCACTTGCTTCAAAATGTGGCAAGCCAATCATTATGCATTTTTGGACCCGCCCCTTCGTTCTGCTAATTGGGGCCCTGGACTTCCTCCCTAATGTCCTGCCCCAATGGCACTGCTCTGCTTCATGAACTGCTTGGGCTACATGCTCTGTTTCCAAATGCTGGTCGAGATGGTGAATTGATCGGTGGGATTTTGTATATTTCCCAATCGATGCTTATTCTCCATCTCCCAAGTTTAGGAACATAGAGAAGCTGTGTTATACAGAGTCAGAACCTCATAAGAACATAAGAACATAAGAAGAGCCTGCTGGATCAGGCCAGTGGCCCATCTAGTCCAGCATCCTGTTCTCACTGTTCACCTCGGTCCGTCAAGCTCAGTCTTGCCTACCCTGATTGGCAGAGGCTCTCCAGGGATTCAGAGAAGGCCCTTTCTCAGCCCTATCTGGAGATGCCATTGGGGGTTGACTTGAACCTGGGACCTTCTGCATGCAAGGCAGATGCTCTGCTGCTTAACCACTGCTCTGCCTCATAGATCCAAGTTCCATGGCCGAATAAGCATGTTGCAACACAAAGGGCAGAATCTTCTCTACTGTGAAAGGCTTTTTTTGTCCAAAGCTTTAATGCAGGGATGGACGTGTTTGTGACTCGATCTGCTTATGCACCAGTGTGCACAAACGCCCGCGAATCTGTATGTTATGCGTGCATTTACAGGCATGCTAATTCTGGGGAATGGGCAATGCTGCTTGTGAGATCTTTACTGGAGATGATTGTGCACTGCAGACCTTCTTGCTATAGGCCAGAATGGGAAAAGGGTCATAGCTCAGTGGCAGGACATCTGCTTTGCAGGCAGAACGTCCCCGGTTCAATCCCCAATGGCTTCTCCAGGTATACATACCTATATACACACATATATTGTATTTTATGCAATTTTAATTGTATGTATTTTAATTTACTTCAGTGTTTTTGTGTTTTTTATTGTGTACAATTTTATTATGCACGTGTGTGATTTTATTGCAAGCCACCCTGAGTGCCCTGTGATAGGGTAGAAGGGCAGGAAAGAAATATTTTAAATAAAAAATAAAGTAGGGCTGGGAATGAATCCTGGAAAGCTGCTGCCAGTCAGTGCAGACAATACTGAGCTGGATAGGCCAATGGTCTGTATGAGACAGATTCCTATGTGCTAAAAGAAGGGTTGTGGCTGAGTGGGGAGAGCATCTGCTATGGATGCAGAAGGTCCCAGTTCGGTCCCCAGCATCTCTGGGTAGGGCTAGGAGAGCACTCTGCTTGGGACTCCGGAGAGCAGCTGCCAGTCAGTGTGGGCATTCCTGACCTTGACAGACCATTGGCCTGACTCCGTATAAGGCAGCTTCTCAATCTCCTATGTACTTGTCCAGTTTTTCAGACACAACAAGATGGCCTAAGGCGATCTGTGGCTGTCGTCCAGGATTCGAACCCAAGTCTTCCAAACCCAGTTTGCAGCCCTGGATCCTCTGGGCTGGCTGGGGGAGTCCGTAGCAGTAGGTGCAGTAGAGCCTGAGCTGGCAGGACTGGGCGCGAGATGCTTCAGGAAGAAGTAGCCGGGGGAAAGATGACTCTGTAAGGCCTGTGAGTCCTTGCTTGCTTTTGCCAGTGAGGAGGATTTCAAGCGGCCCGCCTTGAAAAGCCAGCGACGGCCTCGTCCTTACCAGACTCCCGGCAACGAACCATGCGTTTGCTCTGGAGCCTCCCTGCTAATCTATTAAACTGGGGATCTCAGATTGTTGCCATTACAGATTTGCTCAGTTAGCTCCCCCCCCCCCCCCGGGATTTGGAGAAGGAGGAGGAGAGCCCGGGTCCTTGAGTAAGTGGCTGGCGTGACCTTACTCTGCATCCCGAGGGATATGAGCTCATGCAAATGCTGCAGCTCTCCAAAGGCTTCAATTTGTTCCTCGTGCGCACGCGAGAGAGAGGACAGCTTGCAGAGTGATCTCATCCTGGGGGACCCCGAGGGGGGTGGGTGGGGGGAGCAGGCAGTGCCTGCTGTTCTCCTCTAGGACCCTAATGGGCTCAGTCCCTACGGTCCCGGCCGGCTCCTTGCTGGCAGCGAGGAAGCAATGTTGGAGAATGCATGAAAGCCTGCAGTGTAAACAGACTTCTCTTCTACCAGCAGCCCACTTTTGAGGAATGGGGCAAAATCCTTCTGGTAGGATTTTGTGGGGTGTAGTGGTTAGAGGGCCAGACCGGGACCCGGGAGATCTGGGTTCAAATCCCTGCTCAGCCATGAAGCTCTCACTGGGTAACCTTGGGGCAGTCCCTGTCTTTCAGCCTAGCTTACAGGGTTGCTGTGAGGATAAAATCAGAAGGGGGAGGACCATGTTTGTACACCACCGTGAGCTCCTTGGAGGAAGGGTGGCATAGAGTCACGTTCTCCGGTGCTGATGCGGCAGGGTGTGAAGCCCCCTGTTCACACTGATAAAAAACATAGGAAGCTGCCTTACATGGAGTCAGGCCATGGGTCCATCGAGCGCAGCATTGCCTGCACTGACTGGCAGCAGCTATCCAGGGTTCCAGGCACGGACCTCTTCCAACCCCACCTGGAGATGCCGGGGACTAAACTTGGGGCTGCCATCAGTCCCTGCCGGCATGGCCAGTCATCAGGCATGAAATGAGTCCAGCTGTCTTTGGAGGGCATTCATCGCTCACCATTGGCCATGCTGGCTGGGGCTGGCAAGAGCTGAAGTCCCAACAGCACCTGGAGCACAGCAGGTTCCTCTCCACTGTCATACGGGGTTGCCCTCTTTAAAGGGGGAAGGGCTGTTGCTCAGTGGCAGAGCATCTGCTTGGCATGCAGAAGGTCCCCGGTTCAATCCCCGATGGCATCTCTCGGTAGGGACCCTTGTCTGAAACCCAGGGGAGCTGCTGCCAGTCAGTGTGGACAACACGGAGCCAGATGTACCGAGAGTCTGGCTTTGTCTAAGCCGCCTGCTTGTTTATGCTGTGGCTGCTGCGATGCGAGGCGGGCTTTGAGCTGATGCACGAGGTAGAACAGCCTTCCCCTGCAACCTGGGCTGGTGGGAATTGCCATCCAGAGCATCTGGAGGGCTCTGGGTTGGGGCAGGCTGAGAGAAAGGTAAGAGGCGCAGCCTCTCTTGGGGACGACAGATGCGATGACTGTATTTTCAAGCCGTCCTCCCGGCCCCAGGAGGGCAGTCAGCCAGGAGGTAAACACTGATCTAAATTGCTTTGCAGGCCCTGCGGCGGTTGGCTCTGTGAAGCTGAGCATGGCTTTGTAGGGAAGGGGCAGATGCATAGGAGAGGATCCTGATCGTGTTTTGCAAAGAGCCTGCTCTTGTGTGAGGGGTAGGACACAATGCCAAGTAGACCAACACCAGCTCAAGAGCCACTCACCCCCCACCCAGAACCACACAGCTCTCTCATTCCCCAATACAAGATTCTTTGAACCTGGTCCTCGGACACATCAGACGAGAGGCACACCTGTTTGTAGCTTTGAAGCACTAAAGGTTCCTGTAGGGATGGGTGAGTGGCTCACACAATTGAACCCTTTGCTATAGACATTTTTAAAAATGTAGCGTGCCATGCTGGAGATTTATGTGCAGGGATTTTTTTTAAAAAAAAATCCTCTGTGGCAGGGATGAAGAACCTCAGGCCTGAGGGATCAGTGCAGCCCTCTAAGCCTCGCTTTCTGGTCCTTGGGACTCACCCGAGGCCACACCCCTGGCCAGCCCTCCTTTGCACTCTCCTTGAGTTGTTTCCCCCCGGGTGGCATCAGGGCTGTGGAGTCGGAGTCGTGGAGTCGGAGTCGGAAGCAATTTTGGGTGGAGTCGGAGTTGGTAGAAATGTACTGACTCCGACTCTGGCTTCAAAATAAATTTTGATTGACACATTTTTAAAAATATAAATTCAAAATGCCAAAGAAGCTTCCCATGAAGTCAGCTGTAGTTGAGCATTTCACCGTAACTCAAGATGGAAAACATTTTGCGTGTGAGTGTATGACACAGGACCCAGATGATGACAAATGCTGTGATGCCAAGATCAGCGCATATTCAGGCAGCGATAAAAATGCTCCTATGAGAGCTTCCAATTTAAAAAGACATTTACAGCCCTTTCCATTGCTATGGAGTTGGAAGCAATTTTGGGTAGAGTCGGAGTCGGACAGTAGAAAAATAGAGGAGTCGGAGTCGAAGGTTTGACGTACCGACTCCACAGCCCTGGGTGGCATGCGTCCTTGAACTCTGAGTGTCTGTAGAAACTGACTGGTACAGAGGTAAAACTCACATGAAGTATTCCGCCTGCTTTTGCGGCCCTGCCCTTCGCTGTCATGTGGCCCCTTGGAGGCTGGCCAGAAGGGAATGTGGCCCTTTGGGCTGAAGAAAGCTCCCCACCCCTGTCCTGTGGCAAAGTATTCATTTGGGTGAAGGTGGGGGTTACTCGCTGGTAAACGCACACAGGATTGTAGCCTCTCCCTAGAGCTCCTCGCTTCTCTTTGCCTCCTTGGTAACCAAAGTGTCTTACGGGCGCTTCCGGACAACTTGTTTAACAAGCACTCGTCCGGATTTGTTTGCAGGGAGGTGAGAGATTGGTTGCTTGATGAGCATTCGTCCTGATTTGGTTGCGGGGAGAGGAGGTGCCGCTGCCTCACCCTTCCCTGTTTCTGATCGCGAAAAGTCCAATCTTTGGGGGGAAGGGGTTTTGTTCTCCTAGATGCGCAACCTCAATTTGCCGGCCTGTGATTGAATCCCGCCTGGGAGTGCCCTTCGATGCTTTTCCTTTTGTGTCTTGCAGGGGAAGTTCTACCTGGTCATTGAAGAAGTGAGCCAGCTGTTTCGATCCCTCGTCCCCATCCAGCTGTGGTACAAATACATCATGGGGGACGATCCGTCCAGCAGCTATTTTCTGGGGGGGAGTCTCCTCATCATGTATAGCCTCTGCAAAGTAAGTTGTCAGCTGGAGATTCCCCATTCAGCAAGGGTGGGGAATGCGGCCCTCTGGGCCTCTCTGTGTGGCCCTTGGAACTCTCCCCAGGGTGCATCTCCTGTCCCCAGGCCACACTCCTCACGGGCCCTCTTTGAATG
This sequence comes from Rhineura floridana, assembly GCF_030035675.1. Taxonomy (NCBI): domain Eukaryota; kingdom Metazoa; phylum Chordata; class Lepidosauria; order Squamata; family Rhineuridae; genus Rhineura; species Rhineura floridana. The sequence continues at coordinate 22,047,791 of NC_084498.1, read as the reverse complement.
TTTTTGCCTGGCTCCTTGAACTCTGATCATGCCTCTTTCTTGCCCAGATGGAGGAGAGTGGAGTGTGTGTGTGTAGAATTCAGTCCACTGTACAAAGGTAAAATGTATTTGTGTATTTAATTTATTTATTTATATCCCACCCCCCTTCCTGCCACATGAGCCCAGGGCAGCAAATGCTCCTGCGATTAAAAAAGCAACAGCAGTAAAAGTGAAATAAAAACACATTGAAAACATTTTGAAACTGTCAGAAACATCTAAAAATGATAAAACACAATAAAACATCTAAGACACATTTCAGAACAGATGCAACCAAACCTTGCATCTGGATAAGCCTGCCGAAACAGAAAAGTTTTCAGCCGGCATCTAAACGAGTACAGTGTTGGCGCCTGCCTAATGTCAAGAGGCTGGGAGTTCCAAAGTGCAGCTGCTGCCGCACTAAAAGGATGACTCCAAAAGGAATTTACATTTGTTGCTTTGCCTGCTTTTAAGGTGTTGGACTATGACCTGGGAGACCAGGGTTTGAATCCCCACACAGCCATGAACCTCACTGGGTGATCTTGGGCCAGTCACTGCCTCTCAGCCTCAGAGGAAGGCAATGGTAAACCACCTGTGAATACTGCTCACCATGAAAACCCTATTCATAGGGTCACCCATAAGTCGGAATCGACTTGAAGGCAGTCCATTTAATTTTCATTTTCACCTCTGGCCCCACCCCCACAGGCATCTGGCCCTTGAAAGGTTGCCTAAGATGGAATGCGGCCCTCGGCCTGGAAAAGTCTCCCCACCGCTGCACTGCAACATTTTCCCCACAGCTGGTTTTCCTTTCAAACGTTGATGTTTGCCAAGCCCAGGGTGTGCCTTGCATTCAGACTATCATACCTTAGCAGCCATGATAGGGACAAACGTTTTTAACCATCCTTTCTTTGTGTGCGTCAGCAAAAAAACTAGGAAGTCTTCGACGGTGTTCAGTTTCTTTTTTCATCTGAACTGGGAAACTGTGTTTTGAACAACTTTGGAACAAAGCCTGATACCGTATTTCAAAGCTGCGAACTGTAGTTTCTCAGTTTGGACGAAACAGGACATTGTTATTAATTGAAGAACTTCCTGGTTAGTTTGACAATTTGCTTGCAAATTATATATATTAAGATCTTCCTCTGTAGGTGCAGAATACCCCTGCAGCTAGGATGAGTGTGGCTTTCAAACCGCATCAGGAGAGACATCGGGCTCCTGCTGGGAGGAACAGCGGGATATAAATCTAACAAATAAATAAAATAAACAAAGGGCCCATCTAGTCCAGGATCCTGTTCTCACAGTGGCCAGCCAGATGCCCCTGGGAAGTCCACAAGCAGGACCTGAATTCAACACTCCCCACATGCGGCCCCCAGCGACTGGTATTCGGAAGCATGCTGCCTCCGACACTGAATGTAGAACATGACCGTTGTGGCGAGCAGCCATTGATAGCCTTGACCTCCATGAATGCGCCTAATCCCATTTTAAAGCCATCCAAGTTGGGAGCTGTCACTGCCTCTTGTGGGCGCAAATTCTTCTGCTTCATCATAATCATCGCTGTTATTTATTGAGTTTATATCTTGCCTTCCACCCAAAGGAGCCCAGGGTGGCAAACACGTCAACAAACACTTTTAACAACAAAAAGAAAAGCATTCTAAAAACAGTTACAAGCACTGCAAAAAACACAGGTGCAGTTAAAAACATCCTTTCATCCGGTGATCTCTGGGTTGCCAGGAACAGTCTCCATTGGCCATCCAATGCCTGAGTAAACAGGATTGTGCGCTCTGTGAAGAAGTCCTCTGTCCTGAATCTTCCAGAGTTTAGCTTCATGGGAGGCCAACGACCTCAACCGAGTGTGTGTGCGTTTTGTACGGTCTAAAACTAACATATTCAGACCAGAGCTTGGAAAAGTTACTTTTTTGAACTACAACTCCCATCAGCCCCAGCCAGCATGGTGCTGGCTGGGGCTGATGGGAGATGTAGTTCAAAAAAGTAACTTTTCCAAGCTCTGATTCAGACTTACCCCTTGGCCTCCTCCAAAGCAGAGCAGGTGTGGGGTCTGTGTTAATTTTTAAAATCGAGGTAGTAAGTGAAGGATGAGGAGCCTGTCGCCCTCCATATGTGGTTGGCCCTGGTGGCTGGGACTGCCCCCAAACATCTGGATGGCTACAGGCCCCCCATTTCCACCTTATGTAGAAGGATTTTGTTTAAACACCTTTCTCCAGTTTTTGTCTACAAGTTGATTCAAAAGCCTAGTTGCCTGTGGAGTTTTTTTTCAGCCGCCCCACAGGTTGAAATTCGACAGATGAAGCTTTGTATCACAATTCAAAGAAAACAATGTTCCCGTCCTTGAAGCGCAGCCACAGCGCGCTGCTCCTCCAATGAATTTCTGCATCTTTCGTTCCAGTCTTTTGACATCTGTGGTCGCGTGGGAAGTGTGAGGAAGGCCCTGAAGGTCCTTTGCACCCCTCAGGTAGGCAGGCAGCTGCTCTGCTTTCTGATAATGACAGTGATTGGGTGTTTCAACAGTTGGAAGGGAGGCCTTCTCTCGGAGCAGAGAGAGATTGGCGAGGTTCTCTGTGGGTTCTGCAAGGCCCAGGGGGATTTGCTAACGTTGCACAGGTTGGACAAGATTTGAACTTCAGAGTCCAGCTAAGCGAATGCATCCCTGGAAATAACTGAAAATGGTTCTTTGCATGAAGCTGGGAATGAAATGGTTTCAACCAGGGTTTTAATATAGTGCTTGGGGGCCGTCAAATGCAGGCCTGAGGGCCAAATGCAGCCTCCCAGGCCTCTCTAAATGGCCCTTGGAACTGTCTTCAAGCCACACTCCTCACTGGCCCTGCTCCACGCCCTGAGAGTTTTGGCCTCGCTGGAATGTGTTCTTCAGCTCTAATAAAGCCTCTTGCTTCCCTAGACGGAAGCCAGAGCGGGTGTGTGGAGAAACTAGCCTCCTGTACAAAGGCAGATCTTACATTGGCTGCTCTGGCCTCTTTTGCCTCTGGTCCCTCTCACCACTGCCATGTGGCCCCCCAAAGTTTGCCCAGAAGGGAACAAGGCCCTCGGTGACTGTCACCCACGTCTGACTGCGGCAAATTCCATTGTTGTAACTGGGCGCCCCTCCCTTTGATCCTTTTGCCAGAGCTACGGGGTCCGTGCGACCAATCAGCAGTGCAGCGAGGCGGGCGACATCTGTGCCATCTGCCAGGCTGAGTTCAGGGAGCCTCTCGTCCTCTTATGCCAGGTAATTCTCACTGATGGTTTTGGTACAGGGCACTCTGGACAAGCATTGCTTCATTTACCCAGACAGCTAAGTCAGCTCTGGGTGTAAGCATTAGGGCTGGGGTAGAGAATTCAGCATCCTTAGAATTTGGACTGGCGCCAGCCATCGGAAACCTTGGGCAGCTGCCGGGGCCCACTCGTGTCTTCTTGGGGCCTGAGCAGTGGGCTGTTCCGAGCCACCATTTTTAACAGTTGCCACAATGCTACAGAGCGAGGCCACATCAGGCACTCTGCGGGACCCTCCAGATATCCTTTTTATTGAGCCTTCACAATTATTTCTGCTCGTGATAGTTTCTGGACGGTTATATGCAATCCCGCTTCCAATACCGTTTGCACCTGCAAAAGTTTCAGGGCAAGCCTAATGTTTCATTTCCAAGCGGTGCATGTCCTGTAACTTCCTGCTGCTTTTCATACCACAAACGGTCCAGATTTATTTTATTTTTGCTGCGCTACAGCTCAGGAGTGCCCCCCCTCGGGTGGCAATAATGTGGTAACGTTGGGGAAGCACTGCCAAACAACTAATAAAGCAGAATGATGTGTGGATCATCTAGTATAAATCCACCACTAATGCACTCTTATTGCGTCAGTGACTTGTTGCAGAATACACCCACAAAAAAACCTCATGAGTCTGGAGGGGCCCCTGAATATTGTGGTGAATTTAGAATGGTGGCTTGCAGCTGCCTGAAACCGGGTAAATCAGCTGAGCGGGTGGGGGGCTGATGTAAGAAAGGGCCCACAGAGGACAATTTGCAAAGGGTCCCATTAAACCTAGCACTGGTCCTGCTGAGAAATGTGGCTTTTTAAAAAAAATTAAACCAAATTACTGGCCTTTATGGTTGTGGAGATGACGTTGTAAAGCTGACAGACAGCAGATTGGTTGCAATCTCAGAAGCCGGAGAAAGACTAATAGCTCAGTGGCGGAATATCTGCTTTGCATGAAGAATGTCCCAGGTTGAATCCGCAAAATCACTAAGTGGGGCTGGGCGCGTCCCCTCTCTGACACTCTTGAGAGCCACTGCCAGTCAGTGTAGACAATACTGACCTAGAGGTGGTCAGTGGTCTGACTAAAGGTGACAGCCTCCGATGTAAGGCCCAGGGGTCAACGCTCCGCGGCAGAGCATCTGGTTTGCATGCAGAAGACCCTGGTTCAATCCCCGGCTGCTCCAGATAGATAGGCTGGGGGTGTCCCCTCTCTGACACCCTGGAGAGCCGCTGCCAGTCAGTGCTAGAGGGACCACTGCTCTGACATGGTATAAAACACCGTTCTACAACGGCCTTGGTACAGGATGATGCGACACCGTGTTCTTCTAAGTTGGGGAAAGGGGGGGGGGCTTTGCACTGTTTTGTAGTTGTTCAGACACACAGCTTATACCAAGCCTTGCGTGGGTTCCTTTCGCCTGTACAGCATGTCTTTTGCGAAGAGTGCCTCTGCCTTTGGTTTGACCGGGAGAAGTCCTGCCCGCTCTGCCGCGCTGTGGCCGTGGAAACCCTGCGGTGTTGGAAGGACGGAACCACCTCTGCTCACTTCCAGGTGTATTAAATCCGATGGCTGCAGTGATGTCTTTGTGTGTGTGTGCGTGGTGGGGGGGGAAGAGGAGGAGGAGGAGTATTGGCTTGGATACTTCTTTGAAGTCATTGCACCCCCCAGCCCCACAAACGCAGTCCTGTCTCCAGCTGGAGCTTTGAATCTTCTGTCCGGAGCTGTCGGAAGCTGCGGAGAAGCTTCTCTTTTCGTCGCTTTGGCCTCCGTTTCTGCCTCTTTTACTCAGAGCCAGCCGGGTCCTTAAGGGGAGGGCCGTAGCTCCGTGGCAGAGCATCAGCTTTGCGTGCAGAAAGGTGCCAGTTCGATTCCCGGCGTCTCGACAGGTTGCACTGGGGAAGAACCTTCTCCGTCTGAAACCCTGGAGGGCTGCTGCCACTCAGTGTAGACATTACTGAGCTAGGTGGAGCCAATGCCCTGATTTGGTATAAGGCCAGCCTTCTATTTAATTCGGCCCTTTAGTTAGAACCGTGAGGACTAGAATCATCTTCTTTATTATTATTTAATGGGAAGGGCGTTAGCTTAGTAGTAGAGCTTCTGTTTTTCATGCCGAAGGTCCCTGGTTCGGCCCCTAGAGATAAGGAAGGGCCTTCTCCGTCTGACTAGCAGCTGCTCAGTGTAGGAGGTGCTGAGTTAGATGTGACCACTTACACTGACATGGTATAAGGCACTCCTATTCCGTTCTTTATTTAGAATTATGAGGACTAGAATCTTGCCTCCTAGGAAGGAGGGGCATAGCTCAGTGCTAGTACTGAGGTAGGTGTTCTGACTCAGTATAAGGCAACTTCCCATTTACCTAGGAGTGTTTGAAGACGAGGGGTGGATCCAGTGGGCAAGTCTCTTGCATTTGCTCTGGATGCTGAGTGCATCCTTTGCAGGCAAGAGGTCTCAGGTTTCAACCCTGGCATCTCCAGGTACGGCTAGGAAAGAACCATGGAGAGCCTCTGCCGAACAGAGTAGACAGTACTGAAGTAGCTGGACCAATGGCTCTGACTCAGTATGACGCACCTTCCTGTGGTCCTTGCGGAGGCACCAAACACCTTCTTTCCGTCTCTCTCAGGTTTTGGGAGACCAAAAGGAAAAACGTCTTCACACAGGCTGTAATTCACACTCGGCATTTGTTATCACAGGCTGTGGTGATCGCCACTAACTGAAGACAACTTAAAAAAAAAAAAAGGATTGGACAAATTTCACATAGGATCAGCCTATCAATGCCTACCGGCCCTGATGACTCAATGGAGCCTCCATGTTCACAGGCAGCCTACTACCGAGGAGAAACAATACTGGGAAGCTGCAAGGGCTATTGTCTTAGTGCCCTGCTGATGGGATTTCTAGAGGCCATTCTTGGAAAAGGGATGCTGAATTGGATGGGCCTTTGGTCTGACCCAGCAGGGCTGTCGTTTGGATCTTAGAAAAATCTGTGTTTACTTCTGCACGTGTTCCAGGCGAGCCGATTTTCCATGAGTTTGCAGGGAGGCTGCCCGCAAACAACCTTCAGCCTGCACACCGGCGCTGTTCATGTCACCTCCGTGTTAAATGTTGTGCGTTCATCTAAGAAAAACAGTATTGTATACCGGAGTTTTGTTTACTTGGTCAACCTGGTTGCCCTCCGGATGTTGTTGGCTTCCAACGCCCGTCAGCCCCAGCTGCTAGAAACTGCAGGAGAGGAGAGCCCTCTTGCGCTCTGGTCCTGCTTGTGGGGTTTCCAGAGGCGCCTGGTTGGCCACTGTGAGAACAGGATGCTGGACTAGATGGGCCACTGGCCTGATCCAGTAGGCCACTTCTGATGTTCTTATACGGTGGGAGTTACAGCCTGACAATATTTGGAGGGTCACAGTTTCCCTGTCCTTGATTTACTTCTTGCACCATGATCTGTGCTTATTTAATTTATCCAGCGCTTGCATGGAGCTCCCAGAGATCTCTCATCTACTAACTCTCATTAAATGGAGCTCACTCCATTGACTGGGGACGTGCTGGCTTGCAACCAACTCCACGTGTGGATTGCAGCACAAATGGAACTTTGTATTCACGTGCTTGTGTGTGTGTGCATCATTGTCCCCTAGCCTAGCAACTTACCACATTCCTTTACCACATGTTACCATATCGGCTACATTTGGACGATTCCCCAAGGCTGCCTGCTCCTCCCATTCCTGTGTCCCCCTCCCGTGACGCACCAGAAGTTCTTGGCTTGTGTGAAGATCCTGGCTTGCATTAATCCAGAGCTCGTCATTACGTCTGAACTGAGGAACTCTGGCTTAAGGTCGGTTAGCAAACCAGTTCCCCGGTTCAGGAGACACCGGGGACTCTAGCTTGAAGGAAGGTCTTCTTCACACAGCCCATGGATGTAATTCACTCCCGTAAGAGGTAGTAACGGCCACCAACTTGGAAGGCTTTAAAAGGGGGTTGGGCAAACTCAAGGAGGATGAGGCTACCAATGGCTACTAGCCACGGTGGCTATGTTCTACCTTCACTGTTGGAAGCAGGGAGACTCTGAAGGCCAGTCGCCGGGCATTGCAAAGTGAAGAGCTCAGGTCTTCCTTTTGGGCTTCCCAAAGGCATCTGGTTGGCCTGATCCAAAAGGGCTTGTCTTGTGTGCTTCATTTCCTGTTTTGTTCACCGACATTAAGTCAGACTTCCCCAGACTCTGGCACTCATCCAGAGTTTCATCAACCAATGATTATGATGATTTACATTTATATCCCTTCTTTCCTCCAAGGACCTCAAGATGGTGCATGTACTTTCCCCTCTGCCCATATTACTCTCACAACAACCCTGTGAGGTAGGTTAGGCTGCGAGACAGTGACCGGCCCAAGCTCACCCAGCGGGCTTCATGGCTGAGTGGGATTTGAACCCTGGTCTCCCAGAGCCTAGTCCGACACTCTAATCCTGGGCTCCTGCTGGGAGGAAGGGCGGGATATAAATCAAATAATAAATAAATAATCCACTACACTGCACTAGTTCATGGCTTACGAAGCCTTGGAATGATTGTCCAAACATAGCTGTTGTCTGTTATTTGCTCACACCCTTTTTCTTTCGCTCTGCCTCATCTTGTGCAACCCTCCTCCCCCCAGAAAACTGTAGTAGTGTAATCACTTAAAATATTGTGTTTAGAATAAAGCTTACCAATGGCAACCATTTGTTTGAAGTGTGGACCTATGTTAAAAGTGAATCTGTGTTGGGCAGCTCAACTTAGTCCTGCGACAAGGTAGTGTTGCTAATGTCCTCTGGACCAGAGGGCCCTGATCCAGCTCTAGTTACACTGGACAAGGTATTTGTGCATCACCAGTTGCACGTGGGCACGTTTCCACATCCTTGCATATGTGCTAGAACACTCATCCCACAGAAAATCATTGTCACACCTCAACAAGGGTTAGGCGCCAGGTGGTCAGGATCCAGAGATGGGGGTGTGGGAGACAGTTGTCAGTCCCGCGCAGGGATGCAAATTTCCCATCATCCCTGGCCATTGGCCATGCCGGCTGGGGCTGATGGACGTTGGGAGTCCAGCAACATCTGGAGGGCTGCAGGTTCCCCATTCCTGATCTAAGGGATCATATTGCTCCTTATGTGCCTATTAGATCACTTCAATTTGTGGCACTTTGGCAAGTTCCTGTGAGGTGAGACTGAAAGAACTGGGCATGTTTAGCCTTGAGAAGAGAAGAGTGAGGGGAGATAGGATAGCACTCTTCAAGCACTTGAAAGGTTGTCCCACAGAGGAGGGCCAGGATTTCTTCTCAATCGTCCCAGAGTGCAGGATGCGGAATAATGGGCTCAAGTTACAGGAAGCCAGATTTTGGCTGAACAACAGGAAAAACCTAACTCTTAGAGGAGTACGACAATGAAACCAATGACATAGGGAGGTGGTGGGCTCTCCCAACACTGGAGGCATTCAAGAGGCGGATGGACAGCCACCTGTCAGGGATGCTTTGAGCTGGATTCTGGGGGTTGGATTCGATGGCCTTATAGGTCCCTTCCAGCTCTACTATTCTATGATTCATTCTGCATTTATGAGAAGGGTCTTATAGTGTGACAGCTACCTACACTTTGGAACTCCCTGCCTATTGATGATTAGGCAGGCACCCTCACTATATTTAGATGCCTGCTAAAAACTTTTAAAAAAAAATTCAGGAAGCCTACCCAGACGTAGGGTTATATCCAACATTTGGCCTACTGAAATTGATAGACATGACTAAGAAATCCATGTATTTCAATGGGTCTACTCCGAGTAGGATCTACTTAGCTTTATCAATTTCTTTAAAAGTTTTACTGATTTTATCTGTTTTTAATGAAAATTATTTTATATTTGCTTTTAATAGTTTTGTGGATTTTTGCCATTATGTCTACAATTTTATTTGTACGCCGCTTAGAGCGGTCTTTGATTAGGCCGTTTGTAAACCTTCCAAATAATAAATAAATCTGTGGGCCATAAGCAAGCGTGAGGTCCAAAATGGGCAGGAATCGATTTTGTACCTTGAGCCTGGTAAGAAGGACACAAGTCTTGGATGAAATGAATATATTTCCCCTCCACAACTTATTTCTTTCGGTTTCTGCCTCCTTTTCTCTCTTCCCTCTGCTTTGCCACTGAAGCCTTCCTGGGACAAATCTCTGCAAAACAATAGGATTGCTAAAAAAAACTTTTATTTCAGGACTAGGATATGACAGTAAAGTTCCAATGGAGCAAGAGATGATCAAGGCAGCCAGAGAGGGAATAAAATATAGGTAGGCAAAAAGATTCCAGAAAGCAGTAATTTACGGGGTAAATGTAAATCTACTGCCTTCAAGTCGATTCCGACTTACGGCGACCCTATGAATAGGGTTTTCATGAGGCTGAGAGGCAGTGACTGGGCCAAGGTCACCCAGTGCGCTTCATGGCTCTGTGGGGATTCGAACCCTGGTCTTCCAGGTCGCAGTCCAGCACCTTAACTGCGGGGCAAACATTGAGATCTGGGCTATAGGTAGCCCTTGGAGGTCAGCTGACAGAATGCTCAGGCTGGTTGGTTTACGGGTGGTCAAGGAGTGGCCTGTCAGTCAGCTGACAGAATGCTCAGGTTGTCTGGTGGTCGCCCTGAAGAACAGAGTTCAGCAGATAGTCTGCTGGTGGTGCAAGAGGTAAGGATCCCCAGTACAACACAACCCACCCCACTTCCAGTAACGCAGAGCAGACAGACAGCATCCACACTTGATGTGCGTCGGACTTTCACCCCCTTTTCATCACCTAGCAAGTGCTATGCTCATGGACATGTGCTCATCGCACACATGGATCGCCTCAGTTGCACTGGGGCAATCTGTTGGGAGGAAAACGAGTGCAGTGATAGATCTTGAATATTTTGAAGAAAGGTCAACATGCACACACTGTGACAACTTGAATCTTTTTTTTTAATAAAGTCAATATAAATATGTACAAAGTCTCCAGCATAGGAAATTCCTTTTACAAAAGGGTGAGAGAGCCACATCAAGCTGAAAATGAAAGCTAAGAAGTGACTTATTAATGTTTGTTCCACAACTGTGAGGAGCTGATCTTTTAGTGTGGCAAGGCGCCTGTGCTTTGGAACTCCCTGCCTATTGACATTTGGCAGGCACCCTTGCTATACTGTCGTGGGCGCTGCTAAAAACTTTATTTCAGCAAGATACATCATTTAGCTATATATCCTTGTTTTTAATTTTATGTTTTGCTGATTTTATCTGTGTACTATTAATAATTACTTCATACTATTTTATGTACACCACTTAAGAGTTTTTTTAATGAAGTGGTTTATAATTCTTTATAAATAAATAAAATAAAAATCTGTCGTGTGCCCAGAGGGGAGTATTGCAAGGCAGCGCCACGTGGGGTAGAACTGAACAGGTCACGAGGAGAACCAATGCTTCACGCTTGCAGTTTCAGCCCAAAGAACCATGGGTTGTCTTGGCGAGATCATGTAGTGATTTCCTCACCTCAGCGTTGCTGGGTAAGAATCGAGAGCCATGGCACAACCCTGGCTTTTTGCGAACCGGTTATACAGTACATCAACGCTATATTTCTGATTTCTTCCACGGAAGCCAACTCTGTGCACAAAATGATACAAAACTTGTGTTTAGATCACCACATCTGATTCTGAATATGGTGGTTTACGCTCTCTACATGCATCTGTTAACCATAACTCCCTCCACGATTACTTATTTGAAATAATTATATCTTACTTTTCTAGCAAGTACTCAAGACATTTACAAGAGGAGTGGGGAACCTCAGGCCCAGAGGGCCACAAATGCAGCCCTCCAGGCCGCTTTATCTGACCCTCAGAACTTTCCCTGGGGCCACACCCCCTCTCCCCAGGCCACACCCCTCACTGGCCTGGCTTCCCCCTGCTCCCCCCAAAGTGAATTTGCACTGCTGAAAAGCACCCTTAAACTCTGATAATGCCTCTTGTTTCTCCGGATGGAGGACAGAGCATGGTGTTTGGAGGAACTATCCAACTACACAGAACTTAAATTTACATTCGTGGCTCTGCCCATTTTTGCCTCTGCCCATTAGCATCACTGGCATGTGGCCCTCAGAAGGATGCCAGAAAGGGAATGTGCCCCTTGGGCTGAGAAAGATCCCCCACCCTGGCTTGCAATATGAAAGCAATAAAAAACGGAATTAAAAAAAACCAGAAAGTAATTGGGCAGTTGAAATAGTCACTCCAGGGCAGGGGTAGGGTACCTTTGTCCTTCCAGATGTGGTTGACCTCCAAATCCCATCAGCCCCAATCAAAATGGCCAGGGAGCAGGGATGATGGGAGCTGTAGTCCAGCGTCATTGGGGGGAGCAAAGGTTCCCTCTCCCTGTTGTAGGGCAAAATCCCAAAGGCCTGCTGGAAAAAAAGGAGCCAAGGAAGGCTGCCTTATACAAAGTCAGGCAATTTGTCTATCTAGCCCAGTATTGACTACTCTGATGGGACACAGCTCTCTCACTGAGAGCTTTCCCATCACCTGCTACCTGATCTTTTTAACCAAAAACACCAAGGAGTAAAAATGCAAACACCTGCGTACAAAGGATAGGTTCTGTCACTGAGCTATAGACCTTCTCCTTTTTGACAGCCTCGCTGAAAGCCAAGCCAAAGAGGAGCATTTCCTCCATTCCAAAGGTAGTTTGTTCCAGAGCTTTGGGGCCACCTCTGCAAAGGCCCCATTTCTTGCGACCAACGTACAGGTCACATATGAAAATAGTAAAGGAAGCAGGGCCTCTTTTTCCTCACAAGATGGCAGGAGGATTGACACAGGAAGCAGCCTTATACCAAGTCAGAGCAGTGTTCCATCTAGCTCAGTATTGTCTACACTGGTTGGCAGCAGCTCGCTAGGGTTTCAGACGGGGAGCCTCTCCCAGCCCCACCTGGAGATGCCAGGGATTGAACCTGGGGGGGCCTTTTGTATGCAAGGCAGATGCTCTGCCCCCAAGCGACAGTCCTTCCCCATGTGCAGGAAACACATGCAAACAAACTCTCCTGTGGGATCATTGGGAGTGACCATTTACAGGTGGGCGGCCGCCTTTTCCAAGTGTTAAAAATGTTGCCGCTCAAGCAGTATTGAAAATGCAATCTGTGGAGCAGCTTGCAGGATCGAGTAATGCGATCTGTTAACATTGCAGCCCATCATAACGCTGCAGCCAAAGGAGGCGTGCCAGTGAACGAATACTGTGGGAATGATACCTGGCAAGAAGCAGCTGTGGGGGGCAGGGAAGGGTTGAGGCACTGGGCTATCAGACTGATTCCCTGGCATACTTGGAGCCAGTGTGGTGTAGTGGTCACTAGCATTAGTGTGGCACTAGCACGTGGAAGCCCGGGGTTCATGTCCTCATGCATTGATAAATAATATCTGAGACCAATCTACCTCACAGGGTTGTTGTGAGGACAAAATGGAGGCAGGGGGAAATGGAGGTGGGGGAAGGAGAATTAGGTATACTGCTCTGAGTTCCATGTACAAAGAGGAAGGATATTGATGCCGTACAATGAACAAAGAAACTAATCTCTGAGCAAGTTCCTTGAGAATTAGCATTTGGGCCCTTGAATTTAAACAATTCTTGTTTCATTGTTGGTGTGGATCACGGCTGACCCTCTCCTCTACTGTTACATTTACATTCATGTATAAACGAGGGAGGAAAATAGATGGTAGCTTTGATCTAATCACAAGCTGCAATTTCTTATCTTTGGAAATCTACGAACATGTGGCGCCACGAGGAGTGTTATGATTCAGCAGGGCAGACGCTCCTGTCAAATACATTTGTCATCTGGCAAAGTGGCCTGTACTTGCCACGTGGGTTTGCCGTAACCGTCTGGCACAGCTACTCTTCTGGAGTTTGTTACTTTGAAAACATAAGTTCTCAGCAAACATTTCCTCCAGCCATCGGGCATCATGTCTTCCTCGATAGCTGGGAATCTCGCTCCAGCCTTGGAATGGAATACTCATCAGAGTTAAGAACGCAGGAAGCTGCCTTACACCGACTTAGACCTCTGGTCCATGTCATTCAGTATTGTCTACACTGGCCAGCAGCATCTCCCCATGGCTTTAAACCAGGGTAGTCTATGTGGTCATACCAAAGGTCAGGAATGATGGGAGTTGTACTTCAGCAACATCTGGAGATCTCCTCCGTAGCTACCACTGCTTTAGACTCCTTTCCTATCCTACCTGGAGATGCTCAGATAGGCATCTCCCACCCTATCCCACCATGAAGTCTCCAGCGTTGTCTCTCATTCAACGAAAACTAACCTCTTGTAGTGCCGCCTCTAGATGTCTCCTTGCTCACGGAAGTGAGGTGAGTAACAGAGTAACCGTGTGTGTGAGAGAGAGGGAATATCATTCTTAGGAGACATAAGCTTATTATCAGCTTAAGAACCTAGCCACCGAAAAGCACTAGGCAAGAAATTGAAGAATGACATCATACCAAAGGCCATTTGATTCTGTCTTTTCTTTTTTTAAAAAAACAACCTTATGTCCTGCTACATGGGAGGTGTGGGCGCATTGCATGTGCCTTCAAATGTTGCTTTAAAAATTAATAAGATCTTCCCTCCAAAGCACATTATGCAGCGCTGTGGGCAGACTATGATCTCATAATCTTCTCTGTTTGCCTTAGCACATGGTGCCGGCAGCAGCAGTGGCAACTCACAATAAGGGCTCCCTTCCTTTGGTTAGAGAACATTCCCCAGTCATCGCCCTGCATCTCTCATCTTGGCTGCTGCCGGTAAGGGGGGGTGGGGGACGTGAGGACTGGGGGAGTTGTGCTGCTCAGTACAAAATGGACCCACCTGCCCCAAAACAGGGTGGGCGAGGCAGACAACAGGAGCCCTTTTGCAAATACCAACTGGAAAGGTAGCTGGTGGATTTTTTGTTTTGCTTTTTTTTAAAAAAAATGCACCCCTCTTCCCCAAAACAGAGGCGCGCACGAAAATTGGCCATCCTAGAAAATGTAAGGCATCGACAACTATACATCAGTAGGCAAACCACAACATTTGTATATGGTGAATGAAGACTGTTCTTTTAGAAGTTTCTTGGCTGTCATGGAGATGGATGCAGCAAATGTAGCAGTGCCCCTGCCTTCTGCGCTGCACAAAACGATTGCCGTGAATCTGACAAAATCCCAGGATTTCAGCATCTGACTTTGCTCTCTGAACTGCTTACATTTTACATCTGGGGGCAGGAGAGGGGGGCGACTATACATTCCCATGCATTGCTAAGGGGGGAGTAAAAGCTATTTGCAGGGGACAATCAGTGGGTCAGAAGGGGTGTTTAACTCTTCCTCACCTGCTGAAAATACAAGGGCCCACAGAGTCCAGCATCCTGCTCTCACAGTGGCCAACCAGATGCTCCAATGGGAAGCCTGCAAATGGGGCATGAGTGCAAGACCACATCAGGTTACAGGCATGCTCTCAATGAGAAAGGAATCCTTTCTGTCATTTTATCCCAACAGTGAAATATCCAGTCTGATAAATCCTGTAATTTCCTGAGTGGACTGAGCTAAAGCAACAAAGGGTTCTCTCACTTTTGTGTGCATAACAGTGGTTCATCCTCACGCCCACTGGGCTGTAGCACTACATTTAAGTCAATTAGCGGCATGCGTGCTCCGCTGGCAAAATGTTTTGCACCCGTGGAATGTTGTTGCACAAAAGAATGCATATACGGATTGCTGGTCACTGCTGCACAAGAGATTGTGCCATCTGCTGCACAATTGCTAGTGCACGATTGTTGCATTAGTTTCCTCTGGTGCCCAGCATTAAAACTCACCCCTCCGCCAGCCCACGAGCCCTTGCGCTTGCAGACAGAGAATGTTGGATACTACAACATCAAGTGACACCTTAGGCACATCTGAAACTAATGTTGTGGTTTGCCTTCAGCCAGTTGTTAGGGAGTCTATGGGATGGAACAGGTAGCGGTTCCCTGCCACCAGTCATCCTCTCAAAGGTGATGTGTGCACAGCGGGAGACGTTTCACCCATTCGTATGCGAGTTACGAGGTGATCAATCAATACATGGAGGATACACGTTTTCCATATGGGCCTGTCGTAAGTTCCATGGCCACAACAACAACAGCCCCTTGGCCAAAGTGTGACAGTATGCTCTACATCAGAGGTGGGAACCTCAGACCCTGGGGGGAAGGGATGAATGTGGCCCTCTAAATCCTTCTACATGGCCCTCAAGACTCTCCCTTGCCTCCTTCCCTGCCATATGCCCCCTCCCCAGGCCATGTCCCTCACAAGCCCCACGTTGACCCTGGCATGTGTCCAGAACTCTGATGATGCCTCTGGCTCCCCTCTGTTGGTTGATTGATTGTATGTGTGTGTAGAAACTAGGCTACTCTATAAAGAGGAAATTTGCATTCATTGCTCCTCCCACTTTCCCCTCTTGCCCTGCCCACCACTGGCCCGTGGCCCCTGGAAGAGGCCAGATACCCAGAGGAGCCCTGCTGGATCAGGCCAAAAGTCTGCCTAGCTCAGCATTCTGTTTGCAGACAGACAGATGCCTCCAAGAAGCCAGGAGAAAGGCGTAAAAGCATTTCTTCCTCCCCGCCACCCGCACACAAATATGTGTGCTCTAATAAAAAGGAATTATAATTGTTGGTTCTGGTATTCTACTGCTGTCTTTGCCTTCTGTTGCTTTCCTGTAATTCCATAATGTGCACAGTATTGGTTAATTGCAGAGAAACTGTTCAAGCCAATCTAGGGAATTGCAGTCTAGTGAATCTAGAGAAATGCGTTCTAGAGATTGCACTCTAGAGAAGCTCTAGATAGCATTGCTGTTATTTTGGCTAGCTGGGTCGGTGTATGTGTCTGTGCAGGGCATTACTGGTCTTATGGCTGCCATTCATATTCCCCCACACTTAGGCCCCATCTACACTGCACGTTTAAAGTAGTATCATACCACTTTAAGCAGTCATGGCTTCCCCCAAAGAATCCTGGGAACTGTAGTGCTGAGAGTTATTAGGAGACTCCTATTCCCCTCCCAGAGGTACAAGTCCCAGAGTTCCCTGGGAAGAGAAATTGATTGTTAAACCACTCTGGGAATTGCAACTCTTTCCCCTCCAAGAATGCATCTTTGTATGTTACTTTCACTAATATATGCATTTTTATGGGACGTTTTGCTCAAATATATGTTTTTGTACATACTGCTTGGCTGGAGAACTGCCTTGCAAAATTAGAAGTGCAAATTTCGAAGGTTGGATGTGTTTCAGGTCGTGTAGCGTTTTGGAATGTGTGGATCAGGTAGGTTCGCTTTTAAACGCCACCTGAATCAAATTTCTCCCTTATCCCAAATTTACCACCTTAACTTTTGTGTTTCTCAACGGCTGCATCACCCTTAAGCACGTAGAGAATGGCTTCTAAGGGAACGAAAAGAGCAAGCCAACCCCGTTTGTGCAGAAAATAGAGGCATCTCTCTCTCTCTCTTTTAATAACGATTACCTTGGTTAAACCGTACCCGCTGCATGATCTACACACAGAATTGCTGTGATTTTATTTGATTTTTTAACCCTCAAAAACAGTGATTTCTTCCCCTTCGTGCCGGTCACTTTGACACAAGGTGAAAGTCAACACCAAGGGCGAACAGCAATCACCTACTTACTGTAAAGAAAAAAAATCACCTTTGCATTCATTCAACCCAAAAGGCCGCACCAGACATTTAAAGCACTTTTATACCGCTTTAACAGTCATGGCTTCCACCCAAGAATCCTGGGAACTGTAGTTTGTTAAGGGTGCTGAGCGCTGTTAAGAGACTCCTCAGAAGAGCTGCCATTCCCAGGACCCTTCGCAAAATACAATTCCCAGGATTCTTTGTGAGAAGCCAGACTGTGAAAGCGGTATAGAAGCGCTTTAACTGTATAGTGTAGTTGTGTCTTATCTCTACCAGGTTTCTGTTCTGACCGTTACAAAAGGGGAGGCCCTCTACCCCTAAGCATGCACTGAACGAGAGGATGTGTGTATGTGTGTGAGCAGAAAAAGTAATTAATTAACCACTAAATTGCAAATCCTACTTAAGGCCCCTCCATACTTGTGTTGTTTTGCTGTTGTATTCCGCAACCCGTCATTGACACAACCATGGCTCACTAGTGGTGGATTTATACTGGATCATCCATACATCATTCTGCTTTATTCGTTGGCCTGCAATGCTTCCCCACTGTTATCGCCTTAGTCTTGCACTATAATGCACCAAAAGTGAGACACCCCCCCCAAAATAAACTTGATCGCTGATGGCATGAAATACCTTACAGGTTGTCAGCACTGGGCATGCGCTGATGGGATTTTGCAGACACAATCAGTATGGGAAAACAGGATCACGGATAAGCGCCCCGACATCATCATGAGCACAAAATTGTCATGAAACCACAATTCAAAAAAAGACATCTGGAGGGGCTCCGAGCGCTCTAAAGAGTATGAAACGGTAAACTACTTCATAGTAAGTGATCCTCAAACAGCACCTTTGAAAATCCGCACGTCGCAGAGCGGGCAGGTGAGGCTCGTTTAAAGCTATCAAACTGGCAGGAAGGATGGAAAAAACAAAGGGAGAGAAACCCCCCCCCCGCTCCTTCCTTCCCTATAAATATGAATAACCCAAAAACACACATCTCCCGGTTCCACGCGTTAAGACCGTTTGCTTGCTTTAAAGTTGACAGCAACGGAGCACCACGCGTGCACCTTCGCCCCAGGAAAACCTTAATCGGTAGCACCAGTACACTAAAGGTATAGAGAAGTCTTATTTTGCCCCTCCTGCCTAGACCTTAAGACAGAGGTATGTACACCCCTCCCACCCATATGTAGAGAGATACAGATATAGAATATACACCCACGCAGGCTGCATCTCTGCAGGGGCTGGTCAAAGCCACATCCCAATGGACAGGCAGGTGCCCGGCAGCGGGCCAGAGCGGCTCCTGGTTATGCCAAACTCAGGGGACGCCACTCTGCCGCTGGAAAACAGGCAGCCACAGGATCCCACAGCCTTAAAGCAGCCACGAAGGACAGAGATCACTAAAGCCAGCGACTCACACACCACCCAGACCTCTGCTGTACAAGGCATGCAGGGAGAGCCCGTGTTTGTACACGGAAGGGTTACATTCTTCTTCTTCTTCTTCTTCTTCTTCTTCAGCATCTTCTTCTTCTGTACAAAAGCGTGTTTCACACACACGCGTGCTGATTTCACCACTGGACCGCCCGGCAGCCTCTCTCTTCCGCCTCACTTTCCGCATCTGCTGCTCAAGGACTGCAATCCTGCAGGAACGGGAAACTTCCCAAGGACCCGGATCTTCCTTCGTTCAGCCTGTGAAAGGATTGGTGCAAAAAAGAGACAAAAGCGTTTGTTTAAAATTCATTATTACATTACATTTATTTCCCAGCTGTCCTCCAAAGAGCTTGAAGGGGGCTCTTCCTCCTTTCCGTTTGATCCTCACAACAACCCAGCGAAGCAGGTTAGACTAAGAGGCAACCATTGGCCCAAGGTAGCCCAGCGAGCTTCAGGGTTGAGTGGGGATTTGAACCCGGGGACCCCAAGGTCCCAGTCCGACACTCTAACTCACGACACCACCCTGGCTCTGTGACAATGCAGTCTGAATTTGGTGGCAGTGCTTTAAGATCCAAATGCATATCAGCAAGCTTTAGAATATTAGTCAGTGTGGTGGAATGCTTAGAACAGAGAATAGGGACGCTGTGGCCCTCTAGAAGTTGAAGTCTCCGGCTGGGTGCTAATGGGAACTGGAGTCCAACAACATTTGGAGGGCCACAGGTTCCCTATTCCTGGACTACATGATCTTCAAGGTCCTTCCCAACCCTCAATTTCTGGGATGGCCTGCCTATACAAAGTAGGAATCTGCATTTAAGTTCTTATAGATCAGGAGTTCTCTCCCCGCACACACCCCAATTTTAAAGTAGTTTCTAAATGAGTTTTTCAAATTATGATATGAAAAGCTGAGGGAACAAACTAAAGAAAACTCGTAACCCCTAACAATATACCAGAGAGTTCATGGAGAAAATAAGACAAGGCAATAAAACATCTTCTTAGCGAAATTCAGTCATCGTTGACAAAACAGAAGAAATAACAGGATGATGGTTAGAAAAGTTAGAAAATCGTTGCGGGCAGTGAGAGGTACAGAAGCAAAGCGGGTCCCTAAAGCACCTAAATCTTGAAGCCTTCATGAATTTCGTATTCTGGCGTAATGGAAAGGGGGAGAGGTATCACTATCTGCTTTGTTGACAAATGAAACAGAACAGGAATTCTAACAGGCTAATGATGGGGAAAGGAACCCTTTTCTCCTGTTATTGATAAACTAGAAGGCACAAGCCTTGCTCATCTATTATGATCAAATATATTATTATTATTAAGCACGGTCAGGCCCAGTTAGTACTTGGATGGGAGACCGCCGGGGAATACCAGGTGCCGTAGGCTTAGAGGAAGGCAATGGTCAACCACCTCAGAAGACCTCTTACCATGAAAACCCTACAAATATATCCAACAGAGATTCATAGGGTCGCCATAAGTCGTAATCGACTTGAAGGCATACAACAACTACAACAATTGTTGTTGTTGTTGTTAAGAAGAAGAATAATACAGTATAATAATATAATAATACAGTGTTAATGCATTAATATTTACAGATTATATATAAACATTTAATAATAACAGGGAGGGGCCATAGCTCAGTGGCAGAGCATCTGCTTTGCGTGCAGAAGGCTCCAGGCTCAAACCCTGGCATCTCCAGGTAGGGCTTGGAGAGACTCCCTGCCTGACAGCCTGGAAAGCCGCTGCTGGTCAGTACTGAGCTGGATAGACCAATGGTCTGACTCAGTATAGGGAAGCTTTCCGTGTTCCCATTATTATTTATTCCATTTATGAATCGCTTCTAATGAGGAATCCCAAAGCCACCCTGGGCTCCTGCTGGGAGGAAGGGCAGGATAGAAATCAATCAATCAATCGATCAATCAATTTACAATACAACACTCTTGATCTACTGCAAATCATTCGGCGATGTTCTAGTAGATTCCAACTTACAGAAGTGGTTTCTCTCTGTGGGGCTT
The DNA here is from genome assembly GCF_030035675.1 of Rhineura floridana. Taxonomy (NCBI): domain Eukaryota; kingdom Metazoa; phylum Chordata; class Lepidosauria; order Squamata; family Rhineuridae; genus Rhineura; species Rhineura floridana. Next base: position 22,027,456 of record NC_084498.1, on the reverse strand, counting down.
CATTTCAGGCTCATGAGTCAACATGAAAGCGCACGTGAAGGTACACACACACACATCCCTCTGTACTAATAAATGAATTTGGCCATCTTAGGCGGCACAATGCTATTAGCCAGAGTATATGTTGCCAGTATTTGACTCACTAAATAGATACACTGACAGCCAAACCCTGATCTCATTTGCAGCTCCCACATCGAGCCAGAACCTCACATCTCCTAGGCTCTCACGGCGAGAAACTTGCATCTGAGGATCAAGCGCTGTGCACAGCCTGCTCCAGGGTGGTGGTCAAAGCCCACGATTTAAATGCCGGGTTTAAAAAAGGCATCAGGCGGCCTGATGATTTCTTGAGAGCTGTTATCTCCTCTAACCTGGGAGGACAATAAGAGATCAATAGGGATGTACAGATTGTCCCATCAGCCTCAGTGTTTGTAAAACAAAAAGGTTTCGAAGGGGAATGGCTGTCGCTTAGTGTAGGGACATCTGCTTTGCATGCAGAAGGTCCCAAGTTCAATCCCCAACATCTCCAGGTAGAAGTAGGAGAGACTTCCAGACTGAAATCCTCCAGAGCTGCTGCCAGTCAGTGTAGACAATACTGAGCTAGATGAACCAATGGGTCTGACTCAGCATAACACAGCTTCCTAGGATTCTCTGAAGATGTATCCACTCCATGTGGCTTTTAATTGATGCAATTTTACCAGGCAGGCCGCTGATTTATTGCTTTACTGGCGCAGTTTGCGATCATGATTTTATGCAACAAGATTGTCTGTCTCTCTCCCAGTCCTATCTGGAGATGCTAGGGGTTGAGGCTGCAACCTTCTGCGTGCAAAGCCAACAATCCGCCACTCAGCCCTTCCCGAATTTCAGCGATTCCTCTCTTATATTTAAAATTCTGTTGGGCCAGTTGATGTGGAAATGCACGAGACAGGAGAGGTGCTTCCATTTATGAGAAAGAAAGAAAAAAGCTCAAGCCCTGGCCTCCTCAGCTAAATTGAGCGCAGCAGCGCACAAGAGACCCCGTATTCTTCCTCGGCACTCTCTGGTTTATCGTGTAAAAACCCTGCAGACTGCTGAGTCAGCTGGCCAAATTCCCTAGCTACGGTGACACCTCCAGCTCTCGCCCATTGAGTGGGCTTGTTTTTGTTTTTGCTTTTTGGGGGGACTTCTGCGCTGCCCAGCGTGAGATGCCTCCGGAAATCTTACCGGTCCAATTTTAAATGCAGATAATTAACTCCGCTGAACATTTTTGACTGTGCACCTCCGCGTCAGGCCCAGCAGCTGACAGCAGGGTAAAGGATTGGCAGGGCTGATGGCAGGAGACCAAGCCGGCGGTGGTGCTGGCAGGGAGAAGCAGGGTTTTAATTTAGCACGCTGTGCCACGGCTAGGCCGACAGAGCAAAATACGGCCGGCGCCGCCTGCCAGGCTGGCATAAGCCAGGCTGGCTGAGCCTTTCAAGGTGATGTCAGACTGCATTTTTAACATCTGCAAGCCGTGGAGTGTTGGTTCACAACCACCTCCCCTTTCTTTGAAAACCAGAGACATGACACACAGGCCCAGCGGCACAAGTCACTTAGGGTTGCATCCAGCGTTAAGTCATGCTCAGGGCCAGAGCCACTGAAATGAATTGGACGCGATTAACTTAGGTCCACTACGGCCTTACTGCCCTGAACACGCCCGATCTCATCAGATCTTGAAAGCTAAGCAGGGTCAGGGCTGGTTAGCACTTGGATGGGAGACTGCTGGGGAATACCGGGTGCTGTCGGCTTAGAGGAAGGCAGTGGTCAACCACCTCTGAATACCTCTTACCATGAAAACCCTATGAATATATCCAAAAGGATTCATAGGGTTGCCATAAGTCGTAGTCGACTTGAAGTCATACAACAACAACAAAACATAGGTCCATTCATTTCAATGGGATGAAGAAGGCAACCCTGAGTTTCTTTGTAGCAGACAAACTCCAGAAAGGATCAGCTAGGAAGAGGGAGAAAAATCAGAAAACGAAAAGAACGGAATGCAGAGTTGCAATGGCACTTTGAAGATGTTTTAAAGCTTTTTTTAAAAATGTTTTTAAAGATGTTTTGTTTTAATATATTTTCAAGTCTGTTTTTATGATGTTTTAAAGTGTTTTGACGCTCTGAGCTCCTACTGGGAGGAATGGCAGGATATAAATAAATAAATTCCCCCTAGTTCCATGGGAGAATTAAAAATTCCTCATATAAAGTATTATCTGACCCTAACTCATTGGCCATTCGCAAGTTTGATGATATCAAATTCCTACCTGGAGCAAAGATAAAACAGAATGCTCTGTGGGCAGCAAATTAATACGTTGCATAATTCTGTAAGATAATTTTACACTGTCTGAAGACTTTCCTTTTGTCAGTTCCCAAATCTACTTCCATGGGATTAATAATTTTACAAACCCCTCTCAAATTCCCTGAGAATGGAAATGGACTGCCTTCAAGTCTAAAGTTGTAGTCTAAAACAACTTCAGGATGCCAGGTTCCGGAAGGCAGTCCTGTACATGTTTACCCAGAAATATATCTCATTCTCTATGTTAAGGGGTGCTGAGAGTTGTTAGGAGACACTCCTATTCCCCACACAGAGCGACAATTCCCAGAGTGGTTGAACACCCAATCCCTCTTCCCAGAGAACTCTGGGAATTGTAGCTCTCTGAGGGGAATAGGACTGATCCCCAACATTCAGAACATTTAATTACATTAAGTCTAATATACTTAATTAGTTATACAGATAAATAAATAATAGAGTAATGATAGGACTGATGGCATACCACCTGTGTTCCTAAATCCTGCAGGGATCAAACAGCCAGACAAACATCACATAGTATTCATTACTAGTAGTTAGAAGTGCTGTGGGGTGCCTGGAGAATACTCCCACGACCAGAAAGCACTCACATAGCCATGAGAGGGTGAGAGACCAGCACAATCTTAGAATAAGACCCCCTCCCCAAGTTATTAGCCCACAACATTGTTGCTTGTGGTGGCCACAGAGAGGTGTCTGAGCTAGCAGCTCGGCAGGGATCAGGTGACACAAAGGGCCAATCGGATCCCACCTGGTCCTATAAAGCTGTTGACTCTAACCTGGGCTCTCAGTTGAAGCGCCTCATCAATGATGCACAGACTGAGCCCAACCACCTGTCTGAAGGAAGGTGCCGGCCTGTTTCCCAGCTTGATTCCAGACAGGCAGCCTTGACAATGAAGACGACGATTATTATGATTACATTTATATCCCACCTTTCCTCAAAGAAGCTCAACATGGCACACAAACATGGTTCTCCCCCACATGGTTTTATCCTCACAACAACCCTGTGATGTACTTAAACTGAGAGACCCTGAGTGGCCGAAGGTCACCCGAAGAGCTTAATGGTCAAGCTGGGATTTGAACCCTGGTCTCCCAGGTTCCACAATCTAACCATTACACCAGAATGGCTCTCTGACTAAGTTAGCTGCCATGTATGAAAAAATGGCTTTCCTTCTGTCAATATAAGACATACATGGGGAGCGGGCGAGGGATGTAGCTCGATGGTAGAGCATGTGCCTTGCATGCAATTTTTTAAAATAAAAAATATAAATAAAACTGGCTATTTTCAAACAACTACATGCAATCAAATGACATGTTAAAACAGCACGTTAAAATCACACGCCTGGATAATAAGCTTGATGAAGCCATGTTTTCAGCAGGCACGGAAAACAATACAGTGAAAATGCCTGCCTAATATCAATGGGCAGGGAGTTCCAAAGAGTAAGTGCTGCCACACTGGAGGAATGATTCCTTGCAATTATGTGGCACTTTTAAAAGTTCTGCAGATGGAAGTGGTCAAGTGGCTACACATCACTCCTTCTAATCAGTGGTGGCTGGTGGCTTCATGTCAGGTCTGGTGCTTCAGCATGGTGCTCCACTGACATGGAGCCACTAGCCGTCACTACTTCTAATACTGAACTCAGTTGCCCTGTGCCGGCATCCAAAACGAGGATGCTGTGAAACAAGAGGTATGCAGAATTGCAAAATGCTGTTTGAATTTTAATAAGCAGGCAATCTGTCCTCCCCCAAAAAAATCAGTGATGACTAAGGGTGCTCTGTGATGTCAAGAAGCCATAGAATATTGAGCATTCGTTCTGGAAAAATGGGGTGGAGAAAAAACTGGGCCGGCTTGAGCCCCTTAAAGCTTATAGTAGGGACAGTCTCCAGAGCAGCCTTTTCCAACCGGTGTGCCTCCAGATGTTGTTGGACCACAACTCCCATCAGCCCCAGTCAACATGGCCAATGGCCAGGAATGATGGAAGCTGTAGTCTAGCAGCATCTGGAGGATTATGATGAAATTGACTAATAGGATTATGGTGAAATTGACAAATATGACTATAGAGTCAGGGCAGGAAGACAGACTTACAGTCTTTATAATTGAAAATCAGAGTGGTTTCCTTACATAGCAGTGTAACAAAGTGCAAGAAAATGCAAATCCACATACATTATTAGGAGCACTGTGAAAAGTCAGTTGAAGTGATTTATATATCCTACTCAGAGGTGTGTCAGTGTACATTTCGGTTATTTATTTAGGGCTGCATCCAACTAAGTTGTCCTGTTTGCACCAGGACTTTAGCTTGTGCAATGGAATGTCCTCTCCCTCTCCTTCTGCATCGCCCGCACCCTCCCAAGTCTTCTCTGGAGTATTGGGGGGAAACCCAGAACAGATTTCGGGGCATTGGGGGGGGAGAAGAGAGGGATGGAAGTTCTGTTGCACGAGCAGAAGTCATTGCACAAATGAGATGACTTTGTTGGAAACAATCCGTAGTTATTTATCTTTCTGATGCACGTTTTTCCATTATTGCTGCTATGTTAATATATTTGTCTCCCAAGAATAACAACAACAATCACAATATCTGGGGGGGGGGGCAAACTGTGAACAAGAATGCTCCTGTGAGGAGAGGATATGCTGCAGCATTTTGTTGCAGAGCCCACTTGTTTGTGCATAGATGTGAGAGAGGCTCAGATATTCCATTACATCATGTTTAAAAAATGCTTCCAGGGGAAGGTGCAGAACGCTGTAACGTAAGAGATCACATACGTTCACACACACATTTTTTTTTTCCAGATTCTGCTGTCCTGGTGAGAGGAGAATATTCTTAAGAGGGAATGCTGTGTCTTGTCAGGGAAAGTTCAGAGTGTTAAGTTTGTTGTACACTTTTATTCATTTAAGTTTGACATAATTTCATTTGGATTTGCACACATTCATTTTATTTAGGCTTAACATTTCATTTCAACATTTGTTAAAGGAGGAACTGTCTTTCCATTTTGAAAGGGGCGTGCTGTCAACCTCCCAGGGAAATTCAGCACTCCAAGTATATGTTGTAGACAGACAGGAACATGGGAGGCTGCCTTACCCGGAGTCATATCATTGGTCCACCTAGCTCAATGTTGTCTACACTGACTGGCAGCAGCTCTCCAGGATTTCAGGCACGGACCTCTCCCAATCCCACCTGGAGATGCCAGGGATTGAACCTGAGACCTTCTGCATGCAAAGCCAGTGCTCTGTCACTACGCTACGGCCCTTTAAGAGGGTCTGACCTAACTTCCATTGATGTAACCTTAGCTTACTTTAACACTGTTATATTTCTGTTTCTGTGATGGTCTGATGACCTGATACAAATACACAAATCTGATTCTGCTGTCTTGACACATGCGGTGCTTTAATCCCCCACTCCCCTTGCAAAAGCAACAGTCTTGTTGCTCTTTTTCAACATGCCAAAAATTAATGGAGGCATACACTTTGGAAAAACAAGAGCCTATTTAATCAGGTGCAGTCAATTCTGTGCCGCCACCCCCCCCTCGGATACCTTTTGATGATGAGCGTGTGAGGATCCGGAGGGGGGGGGGCTTGCAGCCTTTCCCCTTCCAAGTTCCTGATCATGCACCACATTGTGCCGCATAAATGGCGGCTCAGGGAGAGCAGGAGGTAGTTGGATGCAAGAGAGAGACAGAGCTGGAAAATGTTCAGAAGCGTTATCCAAGCAACCCATTCGGAGGGAAGGTGATCCGATAAGGGGAGATGGCATGCCCAGTTCCTGGTGATATCGACAGGAGCTTTAACACTCCACTTTGAGCTTTGCTTCTAGTATTTGATAATGTATTATCTGAACATGAATCAGGCCACTGGTCAACTCTTGGACAGTTAGAGGCTCTTTCCCATTTCTGCTAGCCAAGATCCATTTTAAAATTGAAAACTTATTTTATTGTATTTATTATTACATTTATATCCCACCTTTCCTCCAAGGAGCTCAATGATGATGATGGACTGCCTTCAAGTCGATTCCAACTTATGGCAACCCTATGAATAGGGTTTCCATGGGAAGCAGTATTCAGAGGTGGTTCACCATTGCCTTCCTCTGAGGCTGGAAGGTCATCCAGTGAGCTTAATGGCTATGTGGAGATTCAAACCCTGGTCTCCCAGGTCATAGTACAACACCTTAACTACTATGCCACATTCATTCCTCCAAGGAGCTCAAGGCGGCATACAAATATGGTTCTCCCCCTTTGCCCATATTATCATCACACAACAACCCTGTGTGGTAGGTTAGGCTGAAAGATAGTGACTGGGCCAAGGTCACCCAATGAGCTTCATGGCTGAGTGGGGATTTGAACCCTGGACACCCAGGTCCAAGTCCGACACTCTCACTACTACTCCACACTGGCTCCAGAAGCTAAACTCGGGACCTTTTGCATCTGGTCTAAGAACATAAGAAAAGCCTTGCTGGATCAGGCCAGTGGCCCATCTAGTCCAGCATCCTGTTCTCACAGTGGCCAACCAGATGCCCCAGCAGGAAGCCTGCAAGAAGGTTCTGAATGAACCCTCCCGTGGTTCCCAGGAGCAGGTATTAAGAAGCATATAGCCTCTGATTGTGGAGGCAGAGCATAACCATCGTGGCTGGTAGCCACTAACAGCCTTCTCCTCCATGAATTTGCCTAAAGGTAAAGGTAAAGGTGTCCCCGCACTTATAGTGCGAGTCGTTTCCGACTCTTAGGGTGACGTCTTGCGACCGTTTGCTAGGAAGACCGTATATATGGGGTGGGATTGCCAGTTCCTTCCCTGGCCTTTCTTTACCCCCCAGCATATGCCAGGTACTCATTTTACCGGCCACGGATGGATGGAAGGCTGAGTGGACCTCGACCCCTTTTACCGTAGATTCGACTTCCTCCTTCCGTTGGAATCGAACTCCGACCGTGAGCAGAGCTTTTGGCTGCATTACTGCTGCTTACCACTCTGCGCCTAATCCTCCTTTAAAGCCCTCCAAGTTGGTGGCCATCTGTGCCTCCTCTGGGGGCGAGTTCCATCACTTAGCTAGGCTCTACTGCTAGAGATGGACAACTCTGTCAATTTCATTTCCTCTCAGTTTAAGACTGGCCACAGCTTTCCAGAGCCACAGCCCTTCCCCTTTAGATGCCTTCCAATCCGCTACATTTCTGCACCAATTTTCCCATTTCCACATCAGGTTAGAGCTTTTTTTATATATTTAAAGTCCTCTTGAAAGCACATCAGCATTTTTGCGCAAATTTCTCCCACTGTACACATTTCTGTGTACAATATTGACTAATGTGCACACTCTTTGCAGGCATTGTCCTGAACATAATGCATTCTTGCATGTTAGTTTCATGCATTTTTCAGGCACACTTTCTCCTAACGGATGCATTTTTCTAGGTACGATTTGGTCCGAGAACTGCATCGCAAAATTCAGAGAAGTACCACATTTGAAGGATAGCTGTTTCACCTTGCATGTCATTTTGGGAAGTGCAGATTAAGTAGGGTCGCATTAAATGAGAAACGAACCACATTTACCGGCACCCACCACCACTCCCCACCTGTCACTGAGCAAAAGCTCTACCTTCAATGCAAGTAAGATATCCACAGGGACTCCCCTCCCCTTATAAAACAGCTTAAAGTTGTCTTCATACTCCTAAGGAGAAGAACAAACCTGGCAAATGCTGGGGGAGTCAAACTGGGTGTGATGCGAGAGATCTATGATGTTTCTGTCCTTTCTCCCTCTTGCATTTAACACAACTGATTTTGATCCAATCGACAGTGCTGTCAAGCAGTGAGGGGCAGAGAGAAGAATATTTAACCTTCCTCTCCCAATCTGTTAACCTCTCCCAATCAAAAACCCACCCAACCCTCTAATTTCAGAGGAAAGAAGAAGTATCCCTTCTGTGTCAATATTTTTCTCTTGCCCCTAGAGATGGGAAAGCTTGGGGGGGGGAACCCAGAAAAAATCAGAGGAAAATGTCCCCCCACCAATTTTCCAACCCTGCCCCCAGTTTCCCCCCAGTTTCCCCCTGGGCCTTCACATCTCTACCCCTGTCCCAGTCCTGGACCAGAACCAGTAGCAGCTTAGAGGGGAGGGATGAGTTGATTGGCGGGGGAGTACAGGGAGGACTCCTCCTCCCCAACACTGTTGCTTTAATTTAAAAAAATTAGCCTCTTTCCAGCTCCCTTAAAGTGGGGGGAAAGGCTCTTGGGATATCCGGCAGACATTTTCCTGCTTTACATCTGTTACAGTCCTCACGTCAAGCTTTATTTTATTTTATTTGTAAGATTTATTATCCGCCTTTTGCCAAAAGGTTCCAGGACAGGTTACAACCACTGCAGAGCATCCAGTCATCAAAAGAGATGAAAGCATTGCAATTAAAAAAACAAGAGAACAGTGTGTCACGTCAGTCAAAGACACCCACAAAAACACCTTAACCGTCAAAGGCATTCATGACTTCTGCAAGTTTTCAATTTAGGGTTAGGTGTTGAAACTGTTAATGCTCAGGATGTTGTGGTTGTTATCATTTTGTTTTCAATGTTTTTTTAAGAGCTGGCTATTATTATTATTATTATTATGCATAAAATGTCTCAAAGCGACTTTCAATTGTAAAAGCACACAGATTACAAAATTTAAACCCACACGTTACACATTACAGTCTTCACTGGTGCACAGCAGAGGTTTACAGTACATCCAATTGCACACCATATATCCATGAGGCAGATTCATACGTTTCTTTTGGAGCATGCACATTGTGAACAAACACTGCAAAAAACGATTCCCAGAACATGCATTAGTGGTGTACACATGTGGTAAAATAAATTACACCTCACACACTATAATGTACACAGACAGGTACATGCAAAGTCTGTAACACATACCTATTTAAAACTGTAATTGTGAAATTCTCAAACCTAAAAAGAGCTGAGCATTTTCAAGAATTCTAATAAAATAAAATTTCCCTTGGGACAAGGCAGGGGAAGGCTGCAGGTGCTGTCCAGGCCCCAGTAGAATGTCTTAAAGCACATTGAAAGCACATGGCTTCCCCCAAAGAATCCTGGGAAGTGTTGTTTGTGAAGGGGGCTGGGAATTGTATCTCTGCAAGGGGTAAACTACAGCTCCCAGGATTCTTTGGGAGGAGCCATTGTATTACATGTGCTTTAAATATATGAAAGGTTATCATATGGAGGAGGGGTAAAATGTCTTCTGCATCATCCCTGAGTGCAGGACAAGGAACAATGGGCTCAGATTACAGGAAGCCAGATTTTGGTTGAACACCAGGAAAAACTTCCTGTTACAGCAGTACAACAATGGAACCCATGACCTAGGAAGGTGGTGAGCTCTCCGACTCTGGAGGCATTCAAGAGGCAGCAGAACAGCCCCCTGTTGGGGATGCTTTAAATTGGATTCCTGCAATGATCAGGGGATTGCACTCCATGACCTTATAGGCCCCTTCCAACTCTACGATTCTATAATTCTATGGTGTGGATGTGAATATTTAGGATGGAGATTCTGGCTGGCAGTCTTGGGGTGAATCTCTAATCCCAATACATTCAAGAAGAGTTTTGCCTGATTTTGGTGGAGTCAGGGTTTAGACACATTGGAAGGGAACTTGGAGCAGGTCAGATTATTTGTCTACCTCTGTGGGACCCTGACTCTTTTTGGATCTCAGGTAAGAGGTCTGTCCTATCAGTTGCTTCCCAATCTTTTTTAAGGGTTACATTCGGGTGGGCTTGAATCACTTATGGGCAAATTCAGGTTGCAAAATGACCGTCGATTGGGAGGCCTTGTGCAACGAAATATTCGACTTTTTCCAATAAGAGAAGTGGCGGGGAAATGCGCTAGAAAGGGCAGAATGACGCTTGCCTTCACGCAACACTCTCTACCCTCCCCACAAACAAATCAGGGGGTACACTCAATGCATAGCTGAAGTCGGTCACGTCTGCACCATACATTTAAAGCGCCTTTAATGCATGCGGCTTTTCCCAGAGAATCGGGAGCTGTACTTTACTCCTTGCACAGCTACAATTCTAGGCACCCTGAACAAAAAACACTTCCCAGGATTCTTTGGGGGAAGCCATGTGCTTTCAGTGTGCATTCAATGTGATCTGCCTGCTAACAAATAAGGATGAATGCTCAATAAACAGGTTGTCGGGAAGGCACCCTAAGTGGAGAGGCCAGGGATTAAACCTGGGATCTTCTGCAAGCAACGCATCTGCTCTACCAATGAGTTACGGTTTCCACCCCCCACCCCCGCTGGAGCAAGCTCATGAAGCTTGACACTGGCCGCCAACAAGAACACCTGCCTGAGAGAGTTTGGGTCCCACATCCGCCTCTCCCCCAAGCTGCCTCCCACTCTGCTGACTGAGCCAACTGGGAATTTGCACATTAAATGGGGCAGCCGCTGGCAGGCAGGGTAACTGGAACATGTTCCTGGCTTACGGTGAGAAGCTTCCAGTTGTGCCAGCTACTGAGAGCAAACCCTTACTTCTCTCTTCTGCAACTGCCATCCGCGCCACTCCGGCCGTGAACCATCTCAGTAGTTGTCATGGGGATCTTAAAATGTCAATGGACTGCCTTCAAGTCGATTCCGACTGATGGCGACCCTATGAATAGGGTTTTCATGAGGCTGAGAAGCAGTGACTGGCCCAAGGTCACCCAGTGAGCTTCATGGCTATGTGGGGATTTGAACCCTGGTCTCCGAGGTTGTAGTCCAACACCTTAACCACTACACCACACTGGTCTTAGGAACCCGGAAAGTGTTCCTAAGATCACTTAGGATCACTTACAACAATAAGTGTTTTATTTATTTATTAGATTTATACCCGTCCCTTCCTCCCAGTAGGAGCCCATGGCAGCAAACAGAAGCACTAAAAACACTCTAAAACATCATAAAAACAGACTTTAAAATGTATTACTACAAAACATTCTTAAAAACATATTAAAACAAAACATCTTTTTAAAAAAAAAGCTTTAAAAACATCTTAAAAAGCAATTCCAACACAGATGCAGACTGGGATAAGGTCTCTACTTAAAAGGCTTTTTGAAAGAGGAAGTTGCCTTACACATGATCACACCATTGGTCTAACAGTGCCGACTGGCAGAGATTCTGCATGGTTTCAGACACAGGATCATAGGAAGCTGCTTTATACTGAGCGCAACAGTCTGACCCATCTAGCTCAGTAGTGCCTACACTGACTGGCAGCAGCTCTCCAGGGTTTCAGGCAGGGGGTATCTCCTACCTAGAGTTGCTGGGGATTGAACCTGGGACCTTTTGCATGCCAAGCACCTGCTCTAACCCTGAGCTATGGGCCTCTCCCAATCTTCTGGCTTAAAGATGCCACCTGTTATCTTTACGACGGGAAGCAGAGGCAGGAAAGCAAGTCTCACAAAAGTTATGTTGTCACTGGTGATGCTCCACACCCAGCTCGGGATTCAATCGTCTCCCCTGGATGGTCTAAGCTGCACAAGGCACACCTATGTAACTGTTGATCTACGTTGCCTGTGACAAAGTTTACTGCAAAGGCTTGCACACCACACAGACACAAGATGCAGCGCAGGATCAGAGGCCACAGGTCCATCTCGTCAAGCACACCGTTCCCGATATTAGCCAGCCAGTTGTCACTGGGAAGCAACAAGCAGGATGTGAGCACAACGGCACTCTCTTGCTCGGGTTTTCCCCAGCAACTGGCACTCAGAGGTAGACTGCCTCTGAATGAGAAGGCTCCATCTAGCCACTGTGGCCAACAGCCAATCGTGGGACTCATGATTTTCTAACCTTTTTCATTTCCTTTTTTTATTAAATCACCCATCAATAAATATGCCCCAAAAATATTATTTAAAAGCCAGCTAAGCCAAATTCCACAAATTATTTATGCATTCTGTATGGGGAGAATTCCCCCCCCCGGGTCATTTCAGTTCATACCAGTCACATTATTTGTTGTTGTTGTTATGTGCCTTCAAGTCGATTATGACTTATGGCGACCCTATGAATCAGTGACCTCCAAGAGCATCTGTCATGAACCACCCTGTTCAGAGAACGATAAAAATCTTCATCACCATCAGGCTTAACATAAAACTCATAATCGCCACCATGCTTAACATCGGCACTTAATATAGCACTTTTCAGTGATCAATGTGCTTCACATGAATTATCTCATGGCAAACCTTACAACAACCCCATAAGGTAGGCCAGTATTATTATTCCCCCATATTGGAGATGGGGGGGGAGAAGTACTGCAGCAGAACAGCCTGCCTAATTCTCCCTGCAATGTTCACGGCGGAGATAAGATCCCAACCATGAAGCTTCCCGATTCGCAGCTCAGAGAGCCGCACCACAAATAAGACAGATATACTTTTGCAGCCATTGCCAACATGGAACCCTCCAGATGTTGCTGGACAACCAGCTGGGGCTGAGGGGAGCTGTCGTCTAACATCACATGTGGGGCGCCAGGTTGGTGAAGGCTGTGCTGCAGATACATGCCATCAAATCACCACCAGAAGATTGTTTATTGCTGTAATTACCGAAGGGAGAGCCATGCTAGCTTGTAGCAGCAAAAACAGCAGACTCTCCAGCTGCACTTTTAACAGCTAACTCATGGGTTACATCTCAAGCTTTTGTGGACGAGAGTCCCCGGTGGACTCTCATCCACAAAAGCTGATGCCAGGACAAGTTGGTTCATCTTGAATGGGCCACAAGACTCTGTGAGTTTGACTGCTGCCACATTTCAAGGTGGTGCCAACCTCCTTGCTCAGTTCAAGACACGGATGCCCCCAGACCCAGTGTTCCAGGACCACACTCCAAACGCTGAAATGGAGACAGATCAGAGCCTTGGTCTACCTAGCTCAAGCTCGCCTACACTGACCAGCAGCGGCTCTCCAGGTTTTCACGCAGAAGGTCTCCCCTCGACCTACCTGGAGATGCCGACAATTGAATCTGGGACCTTCTGCGGTGCAAGGCAGATGCTCCGCCACCCAGCTGTGGCTCTTTCCTTAAAAAAATCAACATAAGGGAAGATCCTGGGCGCTGAATAAAGGGCTGAGTTAAACAGGAGCGCACAAAGGTGCCTTGCACCGAGACAGCCCGCTGGTCCACCTAGCTGCATGTTGTCTACACTGTCTGGCAGCGGTCCTCCCGGGTATCAGGGGGAGGTGGAACCTGCGCCCTTCTGCGTGCGATGACCCCGCATTCTCCCTCCCCCAAGCTGGCCTCCCCTTGCCTCCTCTCACCTGCCGCTGGTGCCGCTGACTCGCTCGGCCGCCCGTCGAGGCGCCGTGGCTCCGGCCGCCCTACAGGCGCCCCCTGCGGCTCAGCCAGGCCAAGGCGGCCAGCAGCGCCAGGGACGTGGCCAGGCCGGTGCCGGCGGACGCCCGGCGGCTCCGCGCCGCCTTCCGCGCCGCCGTCCGGGCTTGCAGCTCATCGCCGATCGCCTGGAGGCGCGCCGCGGTGAGCTGCGCCCCAGAGAGGCGCGCCCGGGCTGGGCTCTCGCCGCCGCCGCCGCCGCCAGTGCAGAAACAGGCGGCCGGAGGGCGGCCGGGCAGGGAGGAACAGGGGCACATGGCGAGGCCCGTCGTCGCGCCGCCGCCCTCTCCGGCCAGCCCAGCGCCGCTCGCCAGCCTAGAGACGCGCCGCCGCGCCAGCTGCTGCTGCTCCTGCTTCTCCTGCGCCTGCCGCCGCCGCGGCTGTCAGTCTGGCGCGAAGCGTGCCGCGCTCGGGCGTCACATGCTGGCTGAGATCATCCTCCCCGACGGGGCGGCCGCAAGACGGCGGCCAAGGGAGGAGGGAGCGAGCGAGAGCGAGCGAGGGGCGGGGAGGGAGCCTTAACCCTTTCGCCGCAGACGCATCATGGCGCCTTGGTTGTCCCCCGCCCCTCTCACCTGTCCTTCCATCTCTCCTCTCTCTCTCTCTCTCTCTCTCTCTCCCCTCTATTTTTCTTCCTTTTCTTGTCTTTTCTTTCCTCCTTCCTTCCTTTTCTTGCCTTCTCACTCCTGCGCTCCCTGCTCTCGTTCATTTATTCATCCGTTCTTCCTTCTCTCTCTGGTCTGGAACACCAAGGCATTTTTTGAAAAGGTAATCTATTTGTGGGTTCCAGTGGAACCCCCCCCAATCGCAGGTTTTTGGGCTCCCAGGGCGCACACGAAACTTCAAATCGATGGACCAAGAACACACATTCCGACTGGCAGCCACTCTGAAACCTTGCCTGGAGGTGTGACTTAAGGAGGCGGGGGACAAACTGGGACGGGTTCAGGGAAGGGCAAATGATCAGGGGACTGGAAACAAAGCCCCATGAGGAGAGACTGAAAGAACTGGGCATGTTTAGCCTGGAGAAGAGAAGACTGAGGGGAGATATGATAGCACTCTTCAAGTACATGAAAGGTTGTCACATAGAGGAGGGCCGGCGTCTCTTCTCGATCATCCCAGAATGCAGGACACAGAATAATGGGCTCAAGTTGCAGGAAGCCAGATTTTGACTGAACATCAGGGGGGAAAATTCCTAACTTAGAACGGTACAACAGTGAGACCAATGGCCTCGCTCTCCAACACTGGAGGCCTTCAAGAGGCAGCTGGACAGCCACCTGTCGGGGATGCTTTAAGCTGGATTCCTGCATTGAGCAAGGGGTTAGACTCGATGGCCTTATAGGCCCCTGATGACTCTACAATTGTATGATTCTATGATTGTAGAGAATCTGAACAGAAAGAGTAGAGCAAAGGGATGCATTACACAATACTTCTTCCGGGTTCTTACAAACCACCAGCCTTTCCGAAAAACTTAACTCTCCCTGTACGCCGTGAGGTCTGGTCCTCTGTATCTGTGTTCTTTTCCCCCGAAGAATTCTGCACCTGCAGTGCATGATTCGCAAGCAGCTGGGTTTTTTTTATTAATTTGCTTTTTAATGCAGGGGTTTAGTGGTGGGTGGGAGCAGACCCCTTACTTTTTGGGAACAGGATCCCAGCCAGGTCCCTGTGTATGAACCAATAATCATGAAAGGGGGGCATGCTAGCTACTGAGAAGAGTCTTTGTCCTTTCATGCTGACTGGAGCAAATCAGAGCGAAAGGGGTGAGCCAGCCACTGAGAAGACTCTTCTGAGCAGCTAACACACATAGCCTCCCCTTCATGCTGATTGGCTCCTTGGGATGTTTGTTGGGGAAGTGGAGAAGGGGGCATGGCTGTGAGGGGGCGTGGTGTGACGATCATCAAGAGACCCTGCACTCCTGAATCTGGTAAATTATAGGCAATAGAAATCTTCCACTATTTCATAACAGAAAATATGGAAACACTTGTAAGAACCCCATTTTTAAAGAGAGGGCTGCTGCTTCACACCTCACCTGGCTATTGCACATTGCTAAAGTCTTGCCTCTGACTCCAGCGTGCTCAGTTCATTTACTCTGCAACTGCCTGAAGAAGAAAGAGGAAAAAAAGCCAGGAGGGGTTTAGTTCTTTTGCTTAGGCAAATACCAGAAGGGAAACCCATAATCATCCTACAGTATGTCATCAACAGCTCAAAAGACACTTTGGCAACTGTGGTGCTGCAAATGAGCAGGTTGCACAAAGCATGGGACTTTAATGATCATGTGCATGCGTGACTCCAGAGAGAATAGAGATGAGGCCCAAAGAACCCAGACGCATCTGGTTGGCTACTGGGAGAAGAGGATGCTGGACTAGCTGGGCTTTTGGCCTGATCCAGTAGGACTCTTGTTAGGGCTCTGAAATTCAGGAAGGATAGGGGCAGGGCTATCCATAACTGTGCCCTCACAAGATTTAGTGATGACCTCCAACTGGGATGGCCATAAAAGAGATTCATCAGGGAGAACGAGGCTATCAAGACAAGGGATGGAAGGATCTATCCACTTCGGTTCTCTCTGTTTCTCATTTTGCCAGTCTTAAATTCAGTTCTCCACATTTCTGCATGCTTAAAAAAAAATCCTCATGGCAATTCTTCAGCATTTTAGTGCGAATTTCTCCTCATAAACACATTTTGTGCACAGTTTTGACCAACGTAAACGTTTTTGCAAGCTGTGTCTCCTAATTATAATGCACTTTTTAATGAATTTTTGTAAACATTGTCTTTAGTTAGAGAGCTACATCACAAAATCACAAAAGTGTGAATTTCCAAGGGTGGCTGCGCTTCGGGTCTCATGTTTTGGAAAGTGTGAATTTGATCGATTTGACTTCAAATGCATACTGAATCTAATTTCTTCCCCATCCCTTTGAAGGACTCCTAGTCATGATGGCTATTTTCTACCTCCATTGTAGGTAGATTCCCAGTGTACCTCCAGTTCCCAGCGTTCCCTGGGAAGAAGACAGGGCCAGCACCAGATGGCGGCCAGCTTGGGCCCTCGCTGAGGGCCTCTGTGGCCCAGAGGGGCCCCTCCTCAGGGTGGGAGGGTGGAACTCTCGTTGCATGATCCATTGCAGTGTCGGTCCTGCAACCTGACCCTGCCGTGGATTGCGGAGAGGGAGCTGTCAGGCAGCCCCCCAATACAGAAAGCGCGGGCTTCAATAAGCCCACCTGTCCACCCCAAATACCTATGCTGTCAATGTGATTGCATACTGTGTGTGCATGCCTGCTATTACCCAAGATGGCAGCGGGGGCTTCCCTGAGGGGCTGATATCCCTGTCACCCAACTGGGTTGAGAGCAGGCATGCGTGCTACGTGCACACATCATTCCACAACACGAGAGGTAGGTTGGGCACATGGGCAGGCTTATTAGCTCCGTGATGCCTATATGGGGGGGTATTGGACTATGGTGCCACAGGCCCGGGGGTAGGCTGGTGCCCAAGGGCCCAGTCATGCCTGGCCCTGGCCCTGGAAGAGGGATTGACTGTTAAACCACTCTGAGAATTGTAACCCTGTGAGGGGAACAGGGATCTCCTAACAACTCTCAGCACCCTTATTTATTTTATTTATTTGTTACATTTATACCCCATCTTTCTTTCACCATGGAACCCAAAAAACATTTGGTTCCCAGGCGGTCTCCCATCCAGGCACTGACCAGACCCAGACCTGCTTAGCTTCAGCAAGGTGGTGGCCTCATGTGCCTTCAGACCATACCCTTCACAAACTACACTTCCCAGGATTCTTTGGGAGAACCCATGACACTTCAAAGTGGTATAATTTGGCTTTAAATATATAGCGGAGATGGGGCCTATGTGTTTGCTCCCCTTCTAAATAGTACTCCATATCATAGCACCTCTGGGTTAAAGTTTAGGGAAAGCCAACAAGGTGCACTACCTGATGTTTTAGACTATAACACCCATCATCCCTGGCAATTGGCCACGCTGGCTGGGGATGATGGGAAGTGGAGTTACACGGTACTTTCACATTGGCTACCACTGCATTAACCGTTCTTGTATTCTTATCACATACATGTACCTGGGAGCCTTAGGAAAATAGAAAGCTGCCTCAAGCCAGATCGTTGGTCCATCTAGCCTGGTATTGTCAACACTGACTGGCAGCAGCTCTCAAGGATTTCAGGCGGGGGGGATGCTCAGCACAACCTGCAGATGCAGGGGATTAAACCTGTGACTCTTGCATGCAAAGCAGATGCTCTGCCACTGAGCTACAGCCCCTTCCTTGGTTCCTAGGCCAGTGCAAAAAAAAAAGTGAGACAATTCATGTTGTGGAAAAGCGGGGTCTTCTTTTCCTGTGACACATGAGTGACTGACCCGTTGCTGCAAATCCTGTACCTGTGAGGTTGCTGTTCTGGTGACTCTGAATGGGTCTGTCCTTACGGTTTTGGTCCCCCGAACGGGCAATTCACCTACAGTGATGACTGAGGTGAGTGCAAGGCAGACTGTGTGTGAGAAAAAAAAGGCACTTGGCAGCACAGTGGGGAGGAGAGCCTGGCTGGGAGTCCAGAGTATGGGAGCTCAAATCCCCGCTCGTGTCTCCTGGGTGTCAAGGGCCAGCTAAAGATCACCCCCACAGCGAGTGACTCAGGGATTACGTGCCCTGCCACCTGTGCAGCCGTGGGCAAGCTGCACAGTCCCAAGGAGCCCAGTTGCCCCCCGGCTGGCATTTGCAGACAAGGAAGGGGCTGGCTTGTGCAGCTGTGGCAAGCTGAGCAGGCTCTAGCCAGCTGGGGAGGACTAGCCTCAGAGGGAGGCAATGGTCAACCCCCTCTGAATACCGCTTAGCATGAAATCCCTATTCATAGGTTAGCCATAAGTCAGGATCGACTTGAAGGTAGTCCATTTCATTTTTCATACCTGGTTAAGATTGCGCTGTTCGATTCTAAGAGCGGCATTCAATGCTAATCCTAGTTAATGGACTTGACTAAGGCTGCAGTCCAATACACACTTACTTGCCCGTAAGTCCCATTGAACCCAATGGAGCTTACTTCTGCACAGACATGTAACTTAGGTTCATAACAGTGCAATCCTATGACACACTTACCCCGGGAGTAAGACACACTGAATTCAGCAGAACCTACACCTGAATAGACACAGTTAGGATTGCTCTGTTAGAAACTAAACAGTGCAATCCGATGACACTCTTACCTGGGGAGTAAACCCTACTGAATTCAATAGGACATACTTCTGAGTAAACCCACATCATGTTTATTTATTTATTTGATTTATATCTTGCCCTTTCTCCCAGCAGGAGCCCAGGGCGGTAAACAAAAGCACTAAAAACCCTTTCAACACATCATAAAAACAGACTTTAAATAAAACAAAACAACCATTAAAAACATATTAAAACAAAAAATCTTTTAAAACATTTTTAAAAGCTTCAAAAACATCTTTTTTTTAAAAAAAGGTTGAAAAACATATTAAAAAGCAATTCCAACACAGACGCAGACACTATAACACATATCAGCTTTACATAAAAACGCTAATAAAAATGGCAAAACAGCGCGGTAGCTGGAGGGAAAGGAAACGGCTTCCGTTTAGCATTTCTTGCTGCGTGTCTGCACGACGACGGGATTCTTCCGCCCTCCGAGAAGACCTGAGCTGCTCCCGTCCTCGTCGCCGCTGATTGGCCAAGCCCGGCGCACTCTGCCTCATTGACGCGGCGGAACGCTTGAGCGGAGGCTGCAGTTTCCGCTCCGGCTCCTATGACGGACGGACTTCCGAACCGGAAGCGGTGGCTTCGATTCGCTCTCTTCCGTCTTACCTGCCCGGGTTGCTATGGAGGACGGAGCGGCGGAGCTGGAGGTTTTCCGCCGCCGCTGGCGGGCGGAGCTGACTCAAGGGGGCCGGTGGGGGGGCAGCGTCAGCAGTAGTAGCGGGTCAGGGGGCAGCGGTAGCCGGAAGAGGCAGCGCGGGGCAGAAGGCGAAGCGTCGGAGCCCGTCAGAGGGTGGGGAGGCTGCGGGGGAATCCCTCGGTGGGAGCCGGAGGAGGAAGAGAAGGATGACCAGCCGCCTCCGCCAGCGCCTCGCAGGCGTCCCTGTAGCCCCCTCGCGCCGGGCCCTCATCTTGCACCTGCCGCCGAGGCTCGAGGTGGGGGAAAGGAGGACCTTCTGGGGCAGCTTATCCGGGACTTGGTATGGAAAGGAACCACTTCTCCTTTAGCAGCAGTGTACTTTTTTTAACCAGTAGCAAAGGTGCGACCAAAGCTCAGCGGAAAGGGCAGCAGTTCAGTGGCAGAGCACCTGTCTTGCATGCAGAAGAACATCAGAAGAGCCCTGGTGAATCAGGCCAAAGGGGGCCCATCTAGTCCAGCATCCTGTTCTCAGAGAGGCTAACTAGATGCCTCTGGGAAGCCTGCAAGCAGGACCTGAGCACAACAGCACTCTCCCCTCCTGTGATTTCCAGCAACTGGTGATCAGGGGCATACTGCGCCTGATAGTGCTGGAAGGACTTAGCCGTTGTGACTTGTAACCTGTGATGGACAAATTCTCGGATGATAAGAATCAGCCCCCTTTAAAACCATCCAAATTGGTGGTCACTGCCTCTTGTGGGAGCAAATTCCATAGTTTAACTGTGCACTGTATGAAGTTCTTCCTTTTGTTTTCCCTGAAACATCCAGCATTCCCCTTTGTTAGATGAGTTTGGGTTCTTCTCCCCTAAGATTTGTCATAAGAACATAAGAAGAGCCTGCTGGATCAGGCCAGTGGCCCATCTAGTCCAGCTTCCTGTTCACACAGTGGCCAACCAGATCCCCGGTAGGTAGCCCATAAGCAGGACCTGAGTGCAACAGCAATTTTCCCCTCCTGTTTCCAGCAACTGGTGTTCAGAAGCATGCTGGCTCTGACAATGGAGATAGAGTGTTGCCATCATGGCTGGTAGCCACTGATAACCTTGTCCTCCATGAAATTGTCTAATTCACCTTTAAAGCCATTCAGGTTGGTGGCCATCCCTGCCTTTTGCGGGAGCAAATTCCATAGTGTAAGTGTGCATTGCCTGAAGAAGTCCTTTCTTTTGTCCTTTCTTTTGTCTGTCCTGAATCTTCCAACATTCATCTTCACTGGATCTCCACGAGTTCTAGTGTTGTGAGCGAGGGAGGAAAAACTTCCCTCTGCTTTCTCCATGCTGTGCATAATTTTGTACACATCTGGCGTGTCACCTTGTACTTGTCTTTTCTCTAAACTAAAGAGCCCCAAATGCTGCAACCTTTCCTCATAGGGCCCCAGGTTCAATCCCTGGCATCTCCAGGTAGGGCTTGGGAAGACTTCCCTTTCTGAAATGCTGAAGAGCTGCTGCCGGTCAGTGGCAGACAATACTGAGCTAGATGGGCAAATGGTCTGACTCAGTACAAGGCAGCTTCTTTTGTTATGTGCCTCCAAGTTGATTACGACTTATGGCGACCCTCTGAATCGGTGACATCCAAGAGAATCTGTCATGAACCACCCTGTTCAGATCTTGTAAGTTCAGGTCTGTGGCTTCCTTTAGGGAATCAATCCATCTCTTGTTTGGCCTTCCTCTTTTTCTACTCCCTTCTGTTTTCCCCATCATTACTGTCTTTTCTAGTGAATCAGGTCTTCTCGTAATGTGCCCAAAGAATGATAACCTCAGTTTCATCATTTTAGCTTCTAGTGACAGTTCTGGTTTAATTTGTTCTAACACCAAATTATTTGTCTTTTTTTGCATTCCATGGTATGCACAAAGCTCCCCTCCAGCACCACATTTCAAATCAATTGATTTTTCTCTTACCCGCTTTTTTTACTGTCCAACTTTCACATCCATACACAGAGATTGGGAATACCATGGTCTGAATGATCCTGACTTTGGTGTTCAGTGATACATCTTTACATTTGAGGACCTTTTCTAGTTCTCTCATAGCTGAGTGGTAGAGAATGCCAAAGGTCCCAGGTTCAATTTCTTGCATCTCCTGGCTTGTCTGGGAAAACTCCCTTTTAACACCCTGGAGAGCTGCTGCTAGTCAGTGTAGACAGTGCTAAGCTAGTTGGACCAATGATTTCTCTTGGTATAAGGCAGCTTCCTATGTTCCCTCCCCTCCCACTCAGTAGGGTAGTGGCAGATTCAGAAGTGCAGGGTTCCTTTATGATAGTCACAACCATGCCCATTTCTATCCTTTTCTTTTGCTATTGAGTTGAGAATGAGATCCTTGTTAATGCCTTCTTCCATGTTCCTAGGAGCCAATAAAAATGAAAGGGGAGAGCATTACCTACTGAGAAGAGTCTTCTCAATGGCTGATTCACCTTTCACTCTCATTGGCTCCAATCAGCAGGAAAGGACAAGGAAGCATGTTAGAAGACTCTTCTTAGCAGCCAACACACTCCCCTTTCTTGCTGCTTGGCTCATAGGATGCTGGAGATGTTGGGACCCTGCTCCCCCCAAATGTAAAGGGTCTAAGACCCCCCCAAGACCCTAGATGACTACACTTCCACTACTGCCCGTGAGGTTTTCTATTCCCCATATAGAAACTGAATAGAATCCCAGACCTGGTCAACATATTCAGGAGACTGAAGGTGAGCGTGAGACTGCAGAGTGGTCTGTTCCATTTAGGGCTGCTAGCATTTGAAGGAAATGGGAACCACATTCTGTGTGAAGAAATAAAACAACAACAACAAAATATCCAAGCCAAGGAATGCACAAAAATGTCTTTTAATACCATCAGGACGATTCCCAGCATATTTTGAGGAAATCGGGGGGGGGGAGGATCTCCTGTGTGCTGTTTGCTCAGATGCATCAGTGCTGCCGTCCAGCCACTTTGTGACAACTTCATAGGAAGCTGCCTTATACTAAATTAGACTGTTGGTCCGTCTAGCACAGTGCTGGCTGCCAGTGGTTCTCCAGAGTTTAAGCAGAGAGCTCTTCCCAGCCCTGCTTGGAGATGCCAGGGATTGAACCTGGGGCCTCTGCATGAAAAGCACTTGGACACACAGCTCCCCATGCCAGATGGTGGATGGAAGATAGACACCGTTGTGTCTGAGTAAATAGAGCATGGGGGAGGGGGGTTCCCTTGAGGAAGACAACTCCTGAGTGGATAAGGGCAGTGGCTTCTTGCCCACTACAAGTGTTAATTAACTTTGGAAATGTAGGGATGATAGCACTATCTTATCTTCAGTTACTGCTGGACTCTAGTCTGCAAAAGCTTATACCATAATAAATGTGTTGGTCTTTTAAGATTCTTTGTTTTTGCTGCAACAGACTAATATTACTATCCCTCTGGACGATTTTGCTGTTATACTGTAGGAAGTTTTATGATTGGGGTTCTGTCAGACGGCTCTTGTTGCTTCTGAGTTACTGTCTTCACCCTGACCCTAACCGGACCCTTAGATCTTCTTCTGAGGCCCTTTTCCAGCTCTGCCCTCAGAGGGTAGTGACAACGGAGAGGGCTTTTCAGTTGTGGCTCCCCATGTGTGCTGTGTGCTCCACAGTGAGGTCTGCTTGGTGCCCTCGGTGACGTCTTTTTGATGCCAGGAAAAGACTTAGCTTTTTCTGCCAGGCTTTTGATAGACTTAGATGATGCTCTTTGCCATGAGTGTCCTGCCAAAGCTTCCTGTGGCTGTTACGGGGGTGGATATTGTTTTGTTTTGTTGGTATGATATGTTTATTTGTGTTTTTAACAATATTGTAAGTTGCTTGGAGATCATTGGGTAACAAGCGACTAACAAATCTAATTACTAATAACAATAACTGTTTGACACCTGGTTCTCTGTTAAGGCTACATTGTAATTTCGCTAAATGAAACTTCCCCTTCAGTGAAACAGTGCATATCTGAGGCTTGTTTCACACAAGATTTCCCCCTTCTCATTGACTGTGTCAAGACATATTTTGGCTCAATAATCCAAGATATGAACAAGCCTTCTGGCTCCAGAATCAGCCTATTTGCTGCTCCCTTTGTGTGAGTCAGCAAACCAGGAAGATGTTCATCAACTATAATTTTCCATTGATTGTAACTGGAAAACTTTGGTTAGCAGCCTTGGAGCAAGCAAAGATATTAAATCACAGTTTAATATCCTGGCTTGTTCTGGGTGCTGTTAACAATGGTTTTCTGGTTCAGACAAAATGGGACTCTATAGTTGGTGGAAGGCTTTCTGGTCTGTTTGCTGGCTCTTGTGAAGGGATATTTGAACTTATTAAGCTTAGGTATGATCATCTGAACTCCCTCCCTGTGTGAGCAATTCTTCCTCATCCTTGGACATAGACACTTGCAGGCTAACATAATGTAGATATAACTGGTAGTGATTGCAACAACAGTGTCCCATCAGCTGTGAATGTGGAAATTGAAGCAGGCCATGTTTTTGATGGGCTAATTCACATCTTTGTCCACATAACAGGAGAAATAACATTGTAAGAAAAAGCCTTCGATACCTTCCTTGCACAATCTTGTCTTAGTCTAGGGAAGCTTTTCTCTCATTGAAAGAAGAAGAGTAAGAAAGCCAGTACACTGTATAAGAGAACAATCCTCTGGTGGAGATGGAAAATTATCTGGTGGAGCAACCAAAGCCTTGCTGGCAAGTTGTGGCCCTAGCAGAGGATGGGGGAGCTGGCTTTTTTGGTTTCTACCCTCTCCCTTTTTTTTTTTTAAAGCAATATTTTCTCTCCCATTGACTCCAGTGAGTGGATAAATAGTATGCCAGGCCCGGGGCTGGTGTAGTTTTGGGCCTTCTTAGGCTGTGTATTGAGGAAACTGGGCTTGGGATTCTGTGGACTTATCAGTGCCACACCCCATTCCCCCTCCCACTGTCAGTGCGCCTGCGGAGCTTCCTATGGGTACACGGGAGAGTGTCCTCCAAGTAGCAAAAGTGCTGCCCCACTAGTGGTTATCCCTTGCCAATGGCAGAGCAGCACTTAACCCTGCTTCTAACTGCCCCTCAGCTGGTCTCTGGCTAGAGATGTGAAGACTTGGAAAAAATCTGGAAAAATTGGGGGGGAAACATCCAAAACTGGGGAAAAACCCACTACCACCCTGAATTTTTCCATTTTTCCCCCTTGGGCCTTCACATCTCTAGCTCTGGCTAACGTTAAGATTGCTCTTTTAAGTGTGGTACTTAGATTTATGTTATTTTAAAGATTTCAGGTTGTCTCCAACTAAATTGGTGTGCGTATGGAATCATTTCTGCAAGTGCAATGGAACTTCTCCTCCTCCTGCATGCTCACCTTGAATCTGCTGTGTGGATTCCTTTAACCCTCCAGAGCAGATTTGGGGTTGTGTGGTTAAAGGAGCGGGAGGGTATGTTCTGTGGTACTCGGGGAAGTTGTTCTGTGCGCACAGTGGTTTAGCTGGAGGCAACCCTTGTATACTGCCTTTCAGCAGTGCTTCCATTGCTAGTGCATGCCACAAGAAATTAAAAACTTATTTATTATTTAAAATATTTCTATCCTGCCTTCTACCCTATAATAGGGCACTCAGGGCGGCTTACAAAAATAAAATCAACCTGTACATAATAAAATTGTAAAAAGTAAAATCACAAAAACATTAAAATAAAACACATAAAATACAATTAAAATACACACACGCGTATAGGGATTGGTACTAAAGGGATTATAAAGGTAAAATTTAACGGAGAAGGCATAAAATCAGTGTCAGGCTCTACCTTCAGTCCCTCCCAAAGGCTCTTCGGAACAAGATCTTTTTCAGAAGTTCTTGTTGTTAACTCTGTCTTGGTTGCTAGTCTTAAAAACTTCCAGTTAACACAAAGGCTAGAAGAAGCTTGTTTCTCTCCCCTTTGTTTAATTTCAGTGCTTTTTCATTTTTTTTCCCAAAAGGCACAGATTAAATTTCTGATGGCAGTAAATTAATCCATTTACTGAACTAGAGCCTCCATTAGCACACTGGTGTGTTAATGTGTGTCTCCAAGGAGTGGACGGTATTGTTTGTCTTTTGGATTCTGTCCATCAAATCTTTGAGAAAAGCTGGAACTAGGTTAGCAAGAGGGTTTTTTTTTTTAAAGTGCACCGTAAGCTTTTTGATTCTAAGTTATTGGGGACTTAAAACAGCTTGTAAAGGTAAAGGCAACATGGTGTGCTACTTTAAGGATTTCTTTCCCCAAATTGAAAGAATGTCTTGTTTTGCTTAAGGTTCGTGTGTGGGTGAAGATACATGTTTGGTAGAGCCAGCCTAAGAGGTTTCTTGCAATCAAGCAGTATATACATTTTGTTAAATAAAATATCCCACCCTTCCTCTTGAAAAAGCCGAGGGCGGAAAACACATCGACAACATTTTCTTTTAAATAAAAAGCATTCTAAAAGCAGTTAAAAGCATTCAGCCTGTGATTTCAGGGTTTCCAGGAGCAGTAACTTTCAACCATCAAATGCCTGGGCAAACCGGAATGTTTTTTAAATTCCGCCTGAAAGTCAATAATGAGGGAGACAAACAACTCTCACCAGGGAGGGCATTCCATAAGTGGGAAACCATCACGAAAAAGGCCCTGTCGTGGGTCAGCACCAACCTGGCAACTACCAGTCGTACCTGTATTTCTCTACATGTCTGCCCACTTAACATCAGGATCAAAGTTTTGAGCCAATGTGGTATATGACCAAGAAAGTGACCATGTCTTGGATGTTCACATCTCAGCTTAAGAGGCAGAGATACAAACAAACCTTGTTCCCATGCACGCTTGCCCCTTCCTTTTTGGCTTGCTCAGTTAAACCCAGAAGTCTTCAGTTAACCATAGTTTCCTGGATCCAACTGAACCAAGAAATGATGGTTACTAGGTTTGGAACAAGCTGGCTTTGAATCTTGTTCAGTTCCTGGCACCTCTCAATGGAAAGATTAGGTAGCAGGTGATGGGGAAGAAAACTGTTGCCAGCCAGAGCCCCAAGATGCCATTGCCAGGTAGACAATAATGGACTAATTAGACATATAATCTAAGCTGATACAATCTGAGCTTCTATACTTATGGGCACTATGGACAAATTCATGGAAGAGCAGGCCAGCAGTGGCCACTGGTCCTGATGGCTATGTTCTATTTCCCCTGTTGGAGGCAGTATGGTTCTGTATACCAGTGGGTGGAAACCACAAGAGGGGAGAGAGGCTTAGTCTCAGCCTGCCCTCAGTCAGCCCCCACCTGCCTGCTTTCTTATTTACAACCAAATCAGGGGATGACCCTGGCTGGCACCTTTCTCCTCTGTCTCGATTTTGCTTTGTAGAACTCGTCAGGGAAAAGGATGGAATAAAATGGGGGATATTTGCCCTAATGGACCAGCCCCTGCTGATATAAGGCAATCAGTGGCAGATAAGGCTATCAGTGACTACTATCCATGATGGCTACGTTCTGTCTCCATGTCCGGAGGAAATATGCTTCTGAATACCAGTTGTTGGGGACCGCAGGAAGGGAGAGTTTCTGTTGCGCTCTGGTCCTGTTGGTGGGCTTCCCATGAGCATCTGGCCAGCCACTGTGGGAACAGGATGCTGGACTAGATGAGCCACTGGCCTGATCCTTCAAGGCTCTTATGTTCTTCTGTGCCCTTAGACACCCCCATGGTGCTTGCTGAGGCTGCCATTCCTCCCAATATTTATATATATTTTTAAGAATGGGGTGGTGATGGGGCGATTGAGAGTTTGTCTGTTTGGGGGTTGTTTATCTGCTCTTTTGCCTTATTTGTTTTGCGTATGGGTTGTATCCCATGTTAGTCCTACTATGAGTAGGACTCAAGAAATTAATGGCCGCGACTAAATTAAGCTTATTAATTTCAGTGGGTCTTCTTTGAGCAGGACTGACATCGGCTGCAACCCTGGGTGCTTGTAGCTGTTTTGGGGGTAGTTCGGAGCCTCGGCAGTTTTTTCTTCTGCAAAACGAGTATGTGGTGGTATCCACGTCAGTTGCATTGATTTCCAAATGTGCCCCCGGGTCCCAAAAAGTTGGAGACCCTTGTTCTAAGCCAATTCAGAATTAAGACAGTGGGCTGGTTCAGCAGCAAGTTGGTGACTAGTATTTCCTCTTTCTTTGGTTCTGTTGGGATGTGAAATAAATTAAAGACCCAACTGCTGACACCTCTCTCCCCTTTCCTCTGCCTTCCTTTCAGAATGAAATCAACGAGGTTCCCTTCTTTGACGTTCAGCTGCCTTACGAACTGGCATTAAAAATATTTCAGTTCCTTGGCAGGAAGGAGCTGGGGAGATGCGCTCAGGTAAGTCTTTACCAGTTGGGTCAGCTGCCTCTTGCTCTGTTTCTGACGACACGACTTGGAAGTAAATTCCATTGGAATCAATGCGCTGTCTTCAACCAAGTTCTGCTTGGAGTAGACCCATTGAAATTAATGTACATAAGTTAGTCAAGTCCGTTGATTTCAGTGGGTCTGCTCTGAGCATGACTTAACGTTGGATACAACTCGAGACTAGTCCAGAAGCTGCCGTTGGTGCAGCTCTAGTGGGGCGGCTGGTTGCCTGGAATTGAACCAGCTGCCTGTTAGCTATCGGGCCATTTAAAGTCCCATTAATACATAAAGCCCTGAACAGCTCGGGACCAGGTTACCAGAAGGATCGCCTTCCTCTTTACAGACCCGTAAGATCATTTAGGGAGAGTTTATTAGTGGCATTGCATCTTGCAGGCTGTCATATGGTGGCGACTTGGAACGGAGCACTTTCTGTTGCTGTGCCTGTTCTTTGGAATGCCCTTCCTTCTGCCAGGCGTTAAGCACCATCTGTTGGACGTTTAGAGATGTCTTCTGAAGACGTAGTATATTTGTTCAGTTTTTCCCCGACGATTAATGCTGGGACCTTTGTATTTTCTTAGGCTCTTTTTACTGTGGTAGGTATTTTGCTGATGGCTTCATCGCATGTTTGTTGTACCCTGCTTAGAGATTATTTTAATGGTCAGTGGTTTAGAAATACTTTTAAATTAAACAGTGTGTGCCTTATTTCTGGGTGAACTTGCATAGGATTGCTCTGTAAACTTCATACATATGCCAAATTATAAGTTATGCATAGAGTTATAAATAATGCATTTTATGTTAAAAATAAGTTTAGGCTTGATAAGGCTCAGGATTGCATATATTTCACCTTTTCACACCAGTTCTGTTTCCTAAGGTTGGCAACATGCCACCTTAAGAAGAGCCGGCTGGATCAGGCCAGTGGCCCATCTAGTCCAGCATCCTGTTCTCACAGTGGCCAGTGAGATGCCTTCGGGTAGCCCGCAAGCAGGACCTGAACCCAAGAGCAGTCTCCCCTCCTGTTGTTCCCAGCAAATGATATTCAGAAGTATACTGCTTCTGACAGAGCATAGCCATCGTGGCTACCAGCCACTGATTGCCTTATTCTCCATGAATTTGTCTAATTCTCTCTTAAAGCCCTCCAAGTTGGTGGCCATTGCTGCTGCTTGTGGGAGCAAATTCCGTAGCTGAACTATGAGCTGTGTGAAGAAGTCTTTTCTTTTGTCTGTCCTGAATCTTTCAACACTCTGTTTTGTTGGATGTCGAGGAGTTCCAGTATTATGAGAGGGGTAGGGAAAAACGTCTCACCATCCACTTCCTCCACGCTGTGCACGATTTTATACACTTCTGTCGCGCCACCTCTTATGTGCCCTTTCTGTAAACTAAACTTAGAAGCCCCCAATGCTGCAACCTTTCTCATAGGGTAGGCTTCTCGGTTTCGGCGCTCTAGAAAGTGCTGTTTCCACCTGTGCGGAGGTGATCAGAAGAGTTTAGAGAAGAACAGATGGCAGAGCTGTCAAAGCAGAGCTTGGAGAACTTTGTAGTTGTGTCTGTTGATACAGGAGCTTCAGTTATTTATTTGTGATTTTTTTTGTATCCCATCCTTTGTCCAAGGAGCTCAGAGTGGTGTACGCAGCTCTCCCCTCCCTTTTATCCTCACAACAACCCTTTGAGGTAGATTAGGCTGTGAGATGGGGAGTGGGCCAAGGTAAGCGTAATGGGCCGCTGAGGTCTGCCACGCTGCAAGCTACTCTCGCTCTGTAGATTATGAGCAGCTGAATACCTTTCTCCTTGCTCTTCATCCCACCAAAGCTCTCACTCTTTACTGATTTCTTGGCTCAGATGATTTCCTGGACTCAAACGGATATCAAATTTAATACTTTGCAGAACAAAGAATGACCTAGAAAGTGGTTAACCATGAATGAGCTGTTAATGGAACAAGAACAAGTGACACTCTGAAATATGCATTACTGAATTTCTTATTAATTTGGGTGCTTTTAAAGCAGGGATGGGGGATCTCAGGTCAAATGAGGCCCTCTGCGTTTCCCCAGGCTGTGCTCCCTAACCAGCAATAACATAGCAAGCAACACTTCAGACTCATTTGTTGGAACCATAATACTAATTTTAAGACTTTTAGAAATGGAACAGTGAGTGATAGCAGCATCTGCCCTTCTCAAGTCATTAAAATTGTTTGTTTATTATTTATTGCATTTATATACCGCCTTTCTGCCAAGGCGCTCTGTTGATGACAGAAGAAAAGAAACCCTTTTGAGCCTAGATATCGATGGCAAGAGGTGCTAAGTTACCAAAAGAATTTAGAGGCTAGAGAGAAGAGGTTTGAGGAATGCTGTTTAGAAAGAGATAAAAAATATTCACATAAATAAAAAAAACCTAACAGATCAAACAATCAAGATAAAATAATTGAAGAGTTAAAACAAAACGGGCAGCTGGAAGGCATAGTTTAGAGTTGCGAGGCGACAGTAGAAAAGACTGAAGAAAAGCTTCAGGAATTTCCACATGACACATGCAAACTTAATCAAAAATGTAGAGAAATTCTGGGGTGGAAATTGGAGCAGGAAGATTCGGCGGGCTAGGTATCCACAGTAGCAAATTGTTGTGAAAGCCGCACAGGTAAGTGTTGTGATGTTGAAGGTTTTTTCCATATAAGGATGGATTCCTGTCTGGAGAGGCTCCTGCCCGAAACCTTGGAAGGTCATCCCCAGCCAGCTTGGACAATACCTAACTCGATGGACCAATGGTCTGAATTGGTGTAAGACAGCTTTCTATGAAAGGATAAGGCAGTCAGTGTAGGGGACTTGTAAGCAGGCGATATATTTTTTTCATTTCAGGAATTTATTGCACTGGGTAATTTTTTTTTTATAAAAAAACCACTGTATTGTAACTTCTCCAATGGAAATTTTATATGGAAATTTCAGCTGAAAGTTGTCAAGGCCAATGGCTTGTACAATCAAGTTGATGACTGAATTGACTCCCCCCCCCCTTTGAAACATTTTTAGGAACTGCTTTTATTGTGCTCTGTTCTTGACATTAGGCAAATGGGCTTCTGAAACCATTCTCCAGAAGCGGTCCCTAGATATTTAGGAGGCAGCTGAGAGCCTAGCAAAGTTCTGCAGGCTTTACAAGGCTTTTGGAACAAGATGGATAGCTAAAGCTTTTAGCTGGCTTCTAAAGTGATCAAGTAAAAAGCAAAGCCATAAAAATAAAAGACCCGTTTTCATTTTTCTCCCGGTGCTTTTGATTTTTTTTTTTATGAATGAATGATGGAAGACCTCTTCTGTTAAATGGAATGCCCTGCTGCTTTTCACAGCTATTGTTGTAGGTGTTTATTATTATTATTATCTTCGTGATTATTATTGGTAGTAAAGCACTTTGGGAGTTATTGGAATTGTATTGGTTAGCAGGACTGGCATCAGGGAGCAATGTGTACTCAAACTCAGTTGGGTAAGAATAAAATATATGGATTCTTGTAAGTACTGTAGGAAAATGAAGTGCAAGTTTAATTCAATGAAAAAACATCAAAACACATTCAAAATTGATAAAACTAACAGGTTGACTGTTCTATTCAGGTCAAAGCCTGATCAACATCCTAATATGACCAATAGGTGATAATGAAATTTGTCAAAGACCAGACGCGCTTTGACCCGATGGGTCACCTTCAGTGAACAGAAGAAAATGATTATCTACAACTTGGCAGTGCCGCTTGGTGCCCATTGGGGCTGGTGAGGCGGAAGGCAGGGAGCGCAACAGTAGGTGGAGCCAGAGCCAATGGCAGGCGGAGCCAACTCATTCCACACTGGTCCCCATCCTCCTCCCTGTTGAATTCTACAAGAGCAAAACTGAGGCTGAGGAGGAGGAAGGTGATTGGCAGTCTTATCCCCTAAACTGGTTATAAGAAGGGAGGCCCCTGGCTGACAGCAGACTGAGATTGGTGGGGGAGTGCCAGCCCGCGCTTGCCTGTCTTCATACTTAAAACTAGTCCAGAGGGTATCATTGGCCAGTGGTGGCTGCTGCCCATTGGGGCTGGTGGGGCGGAAGGCAGGGAGCCCAACAGTAGCTGGAGGCAGAGCCAATGGCAGGCGGAGCCAACTCATTCTAGTTTTGTCCCCATCCTCCTCCCAGCTGAGTTCTACAACACGGAGACTAAAGAGGAGGAAGCTAGCAGGGAGTACCACTCCCTGATTGGTAAGTAAGCTGGCAGATAGTTGGGGCCTGGCCAAGGTTGGTGGGACAGCACCCCATTAGCCCTAATGGCTCAGCCTCTGTCGCAGCTTGGTCACAAGCAGATGTGCTCACTGGTGCACTGAGCTAGCCATTCCTGTAACTTGTAGCCATGAGATTACACTGATCATGATGGTAAATGAGTTAATATAGGGAAGCAGTGTTTTTCTAGTACTTCTGCCCAGTCAGCTATGCTTCTTGGGCATCTTCCAAAGCGTAGGTGTCCGACTGTCAGCTCCCCACGGGTCCCTCTGGTGAAATTGTGTTGGTTAATGGGACCGGCATCATGAGCAGTGAGCAGACCCTCTTGAATCTTATTTCTTTGTGTCTTCCTGCCAAATTGGTAACTGGCTGACAGCAAAACAGCATGACTGTGGGACTGGTTGGGATGGGGTTGCAGAACTGAAGCAAGGACTTCCTATCAACGCCTGCTCCTCTTTTCTCGTAGCTGCCCTGTTTTTGTTTTCTCTTAGTTTTTAGGAAAAGCAATGAGCCGCCCTGGTCATATTAGACCAGGGGCAGGGAGCCATTTAGCAGGCTGGGGGCCGCGTTCCCATGTGGGCAGCCGACTGGGGGCTGGTACAAATGGTGGGCTATAGATGCAAAAGTGGGCAGAGCAATGGATGCGAATCTTGCCTCTGTATATCAGGTTACTTTCCAGCTATGCAAAAGTGGGGGGTTTCTACATAGCACACCACACCTCTCTCTATCCTCCTTCCAGGCAAGCAAGCATTCAAGGGCACATTCCAGCCAGGAAAAGCACTCAAGGAGAGCATGGCCTGTGGGAGAGTCCTGAGGGTCAAATAAAGAAGCCTGGAGGGCTGCATTTTGCTTCCAGGCCAGAGGTTCTCCATCCCTGTGTTAGATGCTGTGTGATCGCATACTTTGGGAACGGTAGTTGACGGGGGGGGGCATCCCTTTTCTGCTCCTCTGTTTTCCAAGGTTGACAAGTGCTAATTTGGAATCCAGTTGAGATTCTGTGCAGGCTGGGATTTAGTGAGCTCCTTAACGCAGAAGCATGTCCTCATTTGTCGTGGTTTCTGAACGGGTGTGTCCCCCACCCCCCCAAATAAACACCCACTTCCTTTTTTTTAGAAGTTTTTTTTCTTGGAAGTTTATTTATTAAACTTGTATACTGCCCCATAGCCAAATCTCTGGGTGGTTTACAATAACTAAAAACAAATACAATTTAAAATACATCTTTTGAAAACAATTTAAAACACAATTTTAAAATTTATAACAATATAGAACACATGCTAAAATGCCTGGGAGAAGAGGAAAGTCTTGACCTGGCACCGAAAAGATAACAGTGTTGGCGTCAGGCGCACCTCATCAGGAAGATCATTCCATAATTTGGGGGCCACCACTGAGAAGGCCCTCTCCCTTGTTGCCATTCTCCGAGCTTCCCTCGGAGTAGGCACCCAGAGGAAGTTAAGAAAATGGAAGGGGATGAAAGCAAGGGGAGAGGAGAGAAGGTAAGGAATGCTAGGCAGATGTAAATTGAAATTCAGCAAGCAACAAGGTAGGAATATGGGAAGCTGCGTGTCCTTCCCTGGACTCCTTTGGGAGGAATGGGATGACAGGCGTTTAAATAATAACACACAGTCAGACCTTTGGCCCATCTAGCTCAGTATTGCCTACACTGATTGGCTGTGGCTCTCAAGCGTTTCAGCCAATGGTATCTCCCAGCCCTACCTGGAGAGGCCAGGCATTGAACCTGGGACATTTTTGCATGCAGAGCAGATGCTCTACCACTGAGCCATGAAGCTTTCCCTAAAAGTAAGGGCTGAGTCCGTACAGCTCTGAATAAAGGGCTAAATGAAATAGGAGCATAGGAAGCTTGCCTTACCTCAGTGTTGTCCACACTGGCTGGCAGGGGCTCTCCAGGGTTTCAGGCAGGGGTCTCTCCCAGCTCTACCTGGAGATGCCATTGGGGATTGAACCTGGAGCCTTCTGCATGCAAAGCAGCCACTCTACCACTGAGCTTTCTCCGTTTTATGTATGAGTGTGTGTGTGTATATATCTATATATTGTATATATAGATATATATGTGCTCTTGGATGTACTGATGGTAAGCATACGTGGAAGCCTGGAAAAATAACTCATTGATTTCTCATTTAAAAATATATATATTCTGCCCTCCCCAAGTGCTTTTGAGTCACTCAGCTTAGGTTTCACTAGCTTTCAGCAACTGGGCATCAGTACCAATAAAATAATGGGTGCCATCTTTCTCTCTCTCTCTCTCTCTCTTGCAGGGGAGGGAGACTGTTTTTTAAAAACATCTTTTGGCATTCAGCTCCTCACCTGTACCCTTAACTCAGGCCGAGCTAGTAAACTTGAGCTGGAGCCAAATGCTGCTCTGTGTGTGTGTCTGTCTGTCTGTGTTTTAAATGGAGCCACTCGGAGTGGGGCTTGTAAAGCAGGATGCATGAGACTCTCTTTATTAGTGCGTTCCTTGCAGCTGTGTCTCGCTCGGCCAGAGCTTTTACTAGGCTTGGCAGTGCCAGTTTCCTGGTGCATTAATGGGGGCATCTCGGCTTAGGGCCCCTCCTTGGAAAATCCAGGTTTAAAAGCCAGCAGGGCTTACAAGTAATCTGATTAAAATCACAGTGGGATAATTTTTTTCTTCTGTTTTGGTTTTCGCTCATGAATTTTTGAAAGGACTTCCTGGAACCCTTGAATCCACTTAGAATTTCTTTATTTTTTACAAACAGCTTTTTAAATTTGTTTTCACACTGACAGAATAGTTAAATACAGATAACGCAACTAAATAAAACAACAACAACAAGAAACCACCACCGGTAGCTGGAAATAAAAGAGAAACAATAAGAAAATACAAAAGCAAAAGGAGTATCCAGACAGCTGTTGTGGCAAGTGAAAAGTTTCACATAAGATTCTTTGAGGGGGAAGTGTGTAAAATGCATGCCTGGTGAACCAGAATCTTATACATTCCATACATTTTGAATGCTTTCCCGGACAGGTTTATTACTGTCTGCTTTGCCTGTGAATACAAAGTTTACCGGTCCATTGTGAAAGTGTCGTCCTCCTTTAGCTAGGCACAATTTTTAAGTATGTTTTTCTGTGACAGCGATTTCCCATAGTGCATTGTGTGACTTTGACAAATAACTTCCATTCAGATCTTCCAAAACCTGGCCAAAAGGGTTCTTGCTACGAGTGGATTTCTTCACTTTCTAAAGCAGTGCTTTGACTTAAATTTGTCAGCAACTCTGTAAAGGCTTGCCATGTTGGTGAGTCTTGCCAGCCCCCCTTCTTCTTTACCTCTTCTTTTCTCTCCCTCCTCCCATCCTCCTTTTCAGATTAGCAAACCTTCATTGTGTTTCTTTCTCGAGTTCAGATGTTCTAACTCGGAGATTTCCAAACTGTGGTCCAGGAACCACCAGTGGTCTGTGTGCGTCATTCCGGTGGTCCACGGCATGTCAACAATTAA
The DNA here is from genome assembly GCF_030035675.1 of Rhineura floridana. NCBI lineage: Eukaryota > Metazoa > Chordata > Lepidosauria > Squamata > Rhineuridae > Rhineura > Rhineura floridana. The sequence continues at coordinate 21,991,952 of NC_084498.1, read as the reverse complement.
ATATTTATGTTAATTTTAAGCTGTATTTTTATGGCTTCTCTTCTTGTACTGTGTTTTATTATATGACAATTTGAATTGAACCTCAGCACATTACATCTTTTTGGTACCAGGTAAAGACTTATTTTTTCCCTTCCCCCCCTCCAGGCTTTTGAGAGAGAAACAGTGGTGGTGCTGTGGTTAGAGTGTCAGGCTGGGACCTGGTAGACCAGGGTTCAAATCCCTACTCAGCCATGAAGCTTGCTAGGTGACCTTGGGCCAGTCACAGTCTCTCAGCCTAACTTCTCTGACAGGGTTGTTGTGAGGGTAAAATGAGGAGAGGGAGGAGAACTATGCATGCCACCTTGAGCTCCTTGGAGGAAAGGTGGGATATAAATATAATAAATACATTTTAAAAAAAGACTAAGATGATACTTTTGTTATTAGTGTGCTGCCAAAGCTTCCTGTGGCTGTACAGGGGCTGCTGTTGTTGTTTTGTTTTTATTGTATTATATATTTACGTTTTCAACAAAGTTGTAAGTCGCTTAGAGACCTTCAGGTAACAAGCGACTAACAAATCTAATAGAGGATGATGATGGTACAACAGGCAGAAAATCATTAAGTGGCCCGCCAAGACCATCAATAAGCTGCCCGTGGATCCATTGGTTTGAACTGACTACTGACCAATCTCAAGTACCTTCTTTCTAGGGAAGGTGATGGAGAGGGTCTCAGCAGGACAACCGTGGGCATTCTTGGACAATATGGATTATCTATATCCCTTCCATTCTGGCATCAAGCCTGGCTGTGGGGCCAAGTCGTCCTGATGGATAACCTCTGTTGAGAACAGGACATGGGGAGTGCCATCTTGCTCCTTCTTCTTAATTTCTCTGTGACTTTCAGTATCGTTGGCCATGGTGTCATCCTGGATTGGCTCCGTGGGAGGGGAATTGGGGGACACTTGAGTTACGTTCCAAAAGACAGCAGAGTGCTTTTTGGTTGCCTGATAGTTACACTGTAGAGTGCCAGAGGGCTCTTGGGATGCCTTGGGATTTCCTCTGAGAGACACGGAGAAGGGAAATTCATGGTAAGAAACTCCACTGGTTCTTATACGGGAAGGATTCTAGCCTAAGCTTTTCCTGAAGAGATAATACTCCCCCCTTTCCTTTTTTTATACAGGACCATTCAGTCACTTGGGGAAGGGCCGTAGCTCAGTGGTTAAAGCATTTGCTTTGCATGCAGAAGGTCCCAGGTTCAATCCCGAGTATTTCCAGGTAGAGCTGGTAATGTACCCTACCTGAACTATGGCGAGCCGCTGCCAGTCAGTATCAGCAATACTGAGCTAGGTGGACTAATGGGTCCAGCTTGTTATAAGGCAGCTTCCTGTGTCCCTGTGAGCCTCCACCTGCAGTCTGAAGCAATACAGCTCAGACACTTGATGGACAGAATACTAGTTATCAGTGGGTCTATTGTTGAGTCATGTTGGTTTTCATTGTCCTCTCTGTGGGCCTTCAGGCTGAACCTGCAAGGGAAAAGCTAGGGTTAGATATCCGTCTCCATGGACAAGTGTAGGGAACTTAGCAGGACAATCACGTCTGCAAAGAGAAGACTGCATTCTCCTTGCGTGTAGAAAGCTTTTGTGGCTGGAGAGGATGGGTAATTACATCACAGGAGGAACAACAGAGACGCAGGAGGAGGAAGCCGCAGGCCAGGAGGAACAGCTGCAGGTAGAGCAGGCGCAGGAACAACCACAGGTGGAGCGGGAGGAGGAAGGACCATGGGCAGACCAGGTGCGAAAGCAGGAGCGACAGCTACAGCGACAATGGGTGAAGTGGCAGCGGGAGCAGCAGCGGGTAGAGCAAGAGCAGGAACAGCAGCGGTTGGAGCGGGAGCAGAAACAACAATTGATGGATTGGGAGCAGCAGTGGGTAGAGCAAGAGCAGGAACAGCAGCGTTTGGAGCTGGAGCAGAAGCGGCAATTGATGGATCAGGCATGGCAACAGGCGTTGAACAAAGGCAGGAGCTCAGGGGGGACAGAATCGGTTCGGGAGAAAGTCATACGCCGGCAGCAATGGGAACGGGCAGAGTCAGAATGGGAACGGATGCGTGAGGACACCGCCCGCCATGAAGAAGAGAAAGAGGTGCTCAGGGCACGGGTGCAGGCACAACAGGATGCTGCCCGTGAGCACGCGGACCGACAGGTAGAGCGGGAATTGCACCGGCTGCGGCAGAGCATTGCGGCGGCCCGGCAGTACACAGAGCAACGGGCGGAGCAGGAGCGACGGCGGATGGAGAAGAGCGTTGCACAGCAGCAGTTCCTGGATCAACGGACAGAGGATGTGCACTCCACCTACATAGAGCTCTGACTTTGTAGTACCCCACAAAGTATTGCCAGCAGCGGGAAGGGCCTTGTTATTCTTAAATCAGTCGTCTTAGGCACTGTGTCAGCCACAATTGTATTGGGGGTAGTAGAGACTGAACAGACATTCATGTCACTTGATGAGCAGCAGCCCATCCCAGAAGGACTGAGAAGACCGCAAAGTTAGCAAGAGGTCTTTTCTGGGAGGATCATGACACAGGCAGTGAAACTGTGGTGGGAAAGGGTGATGCAGTTGGTATCGGTTTTCAGAATCTTGCAGGAGAGAACTTGGAATTGGAAATCCGTTGAGACTTCACCCCACTGAGACTTAATTAGAGAGGACTGAAATGCACTTGACTCGCTGTTTTCTTCCTTTTTCTTTCTCAACGTTCTTGTGTCCCTCCTGTCACTTGCTGTGTATTCTATGACCTCATAAAGGTGTATGATTGGGCATTCCTCCCATTTACTTCCCTTGGAGGATTATGGTTACGATTCAGTCATATACCACTTTTTGGTCCGAAGGCCTCCAAAGCAGTAAAATCTGAGGGCGATAAAAACAAAACAAAATACACTGTAGAATACAGAAAAATGCCATAAACCAATCAGCTACCAACACAACGTAAGACAGCAACATTTGAAACCCAGGGAAGGCAAAAGTGGGGCTCCCCAAGTGAGAAGACACAAGGGTGATGTCAACAGCTTTACATCCCGCACACCAAAGAGCTAGTAACTCTCAGGAAGCTGTGACTCTTCAGATGTGGTTGGACTCCAGCTTCCATGAGCACGAGCCACCATGGCCAGAGGTTAGGGATGATGGGAGTTGCAGTCTCGCAGCATCTGGAAGGTCACAGGTTCCCCATCTGTCCAAAGATGTTCCTCTCAGTGCCCCAAATAAGCTGAGCTGGGCTTTCAAATAAGGGATTGTCTTATGATTTTGGAAGCACCTTTCTTGCTTAATTTCGTGGTAAATTGTGACAGACCGCTTTGGGCGTCTTAATAGAAAAGCAATGTATAAATAAAACAGATTGTTGGAAATAGAATTTATTAGTCTTTCATTTAAATTTGTGCCCCAAAATATTTTTCGTATTAATTTTAAAGAAAAGAAAAAACATGGAAGTGAACCGTTTCAAATCAGTACAAAACAATTTACAAAACATAAAGCAGGGTCAAGGATTGCTGCAGATAAATTATCTACTGTTACATCACCAATTGGGAGAATTGAGCAGGCAAATAAATAAAATCGATCTTGTTGGCTATTTCAGATGAATAAGCGTCTTCCTTGCAGGTTCCAGGCTGCCCTTCACTCCCTCCCAAACCAAAAGGTATTACTGGCCCAGCTGCACTGGCTACCAATATGTTTCCGGGCCAGATTCAAAGTGTTGGTTCTTACCTATAAAGCCCTTAACGGCATCGGACCGCAATACCTGGCGGAACGCCTCTCCCGCTATGTACCTACCCGGTCGCTGCGCTCGACGTCGAAGGCCCTTCTCCGTGTCCCAACGCATAGGGAGGCACGGAGAATGATAACTAGAGCTAGGGCCTTCTCAGTGGTGGCCCCCGAACTATGGAACGCCCTCCCTGATGAGATACGCCTGGCGCCTTCTTTGCTATCTTTTCGGCGCCAGGTAAAGACCTACCTCTTCGCCCAGGCATTTTAAAAATTTTAAAAATTTTAAAATTTGAATTTAAAATTGAAAATTTTTAATTATGTTTTATTGTGTTTTTGTATTTTAACCTGTTTTATTATGCTGTACACTGCCCTGGGAGCTTATTGCTATAGGGCGGTCTAAAAATGTAATAAAATAAATAAATAAATAAATAAACTGTAACCACAAAAAAGACTATGCTGCAGGTGGAAGACAGCCAGGCACATTGATTCCTCTACACTCCTGCTGGGAGGAAGGGCGGGATATAAATCAAATAAAAAATAAATAAACTCAATGAAACAATGCCATACAACCACATACTTTCCTTGGGGAGGGAAAGATTGTAAAAAAACCTGCATTTGGGCATTGCTTTGCTTGGGCCATTAGATTGGTTCACTGGGGCGGATGGCTCACTAAGAGGAAGCGCTGGTTCATCTTTCCCATAATATATTCTAAAGTAATTTACTGTATATTTTTACAGCTGAATGTAATGTACATTTAGAGCCTGTTTTGAGAAGTACGTATTAGCATCTGTCTACCCCCTCACCTTCTGTGCTGTAGTAATCTTTGTGTTTTAATTATAGTTTTTAAGGCACTAGACCTCAGCCTTTTCAGACAAGGAACCCACCTTTAAGTTCAAACGTACATTTGGGGACCCACTTTTTAATGCTACACTGTATGCTTGTACTATGGTAGTGTTGCTGCTGAGGCAACCTGCTACTGGGTCCCAACCTCTCAGTTAAAGACCAATGTTTTAAGCTGGAGGTTGCCAATGTGGGGCCCTCTGGATCTTGTTGGACTACAGTTCCCATCAACCGAGGGTTGTGGATGATGGGCATTGTAGTCCAACGACATCTCGCAGACACCACATTGGCTACCCCTGTTTTAAGTGATGTCCTAAAATGATTTCATATATTGTATCGAATGTATGTACTCTGCCCTGGGATCTTGGTGTGAAGGGCAGGTGTCAAATGTAAACAAACATTTATTTTTAAAATTATTTATGTGTTGCCTTTAGGGCACAGCCCACCCGGGATGGCTCACAGTGGCATCCTGGCTCACTTTGAAAGGCAGAATACCCTGTCCCTTCCAGGCTGGACCTCTGAAGCAGATCTTACTTTGTGGGCAGGATCATATGAATGTAGGGAGATAACCTGGTCCCACACTGTTCAGGGCTGTAAAAGTTAACACCAGCACTTTGAATTGAGCCCAGAAATGCACTAGTAACCAAAGTGGCTGGCGAAGAAAGGTATTACGTGTTTGGACTGTCTGGACTGCACCGGTATTTGGATGGCCACATTTCACAACAACTGAAGCTTCCAAATAGTCTTTAAAGGAATGTAAAGCCCATTACAGTAGTCCAGGTTGGAGGTAACTAGTACGTGAGTAACTGAGGCCAGGATGGCTACTTTAGATGGGGGTCACAGGTGGCATACATGCTCTAGACCAGAGGTTTCCAAACTGTGGTCCACTGGCCATCAGTGGTCTGCAGCCTTCATTCAGGTCTGGATCTGTGCTTGAAAGTGGGAGGAAGCACATCCATCACATTAAAGTTTCATGTTTATTTATTATTATATTTTTATTACTACTATTATTTCTTATATTGTATATTACTGTATTACAATTGGAATTCTGTGGAATTGAAATTGTAGTACAACATACAATATGTGAGAATTAAAAGAGGCAATAAAAATATATATTTAAAAATCGCACAGCACCTAGCACAGCGCATTACAATTGCTGCAGCAGTCAGAAAAAATGACTGAGTGGTCTGCCAGGATCCTCAGCAATTTTCAAGGGGTTCTTGGGGAAAATGTTTTGGGAACCATTGCTCTAGATGTGGTTAAAGTTGGTAAGTATCCCTGACCGCTGCCACCCGTCAACTTCGAACTCAACCACACGAAGGCAGAAGAATCAACTCAGATTCTTTTATTGGGTGATAGATTTAGCCTTAACTCCCAGAGATGATAGCGACTGAGAAATAGTTGCACCTTCTTGTTTTGGTGTTCAAGGGCCTTGAAAATGATGCTGCAAATACTTGTGAGTTTTAAGGGGAGGGGAATTTACCTTTTTTTAGCAGAATGGCTTAAACTGGGGTTCAGCCCTGCTGTCATCTATGCGGAAGGGCCGTAGCACAGTGGTAGAGCATCTGCTTTTCATGCAGAAGGTCCCAGGTTCAATCCCTGGCATCTCCAGGTAGGGCTCCTGCTGGGAGGAAGGACGGGATATAAATCAAACAATAAATAAATAAAATAAATGTTAAGGCAGTGCAGCAAAATTTCCATTTAATTGCATGCATGAAGATGCTGTCTCTAAGCAGCGGGACATCTGGAGCTTGTCATTTGTTTTTCCCCTTTTAGGTGAGCAAGGCCTGGAAAGTCCTAGCAGAAGACCAGGTCCTTTGGTTCCGGCTGTGCCGCCAAGAAGGTTACCTGCCTGACCATCAAATCTCTGACTTCTCTTTCTGGAAAAGGACCCTCCGAGATTGCTGCGAGAAGGAGCAGGCTTTAAGAACCAACTGGAAGGTAACTGCGTGGAGATCTTTGTTTGGAATCTGTTAGAATGCCGAAGCAAGGGTGCAGGGCCTGTTTCAGCCTGAGGGCTGTGTTCCCTTTTGGCCAACCTTCCAAGGGCCAGATGCCAGTATTTTTGTAGAGTACAAAAAAGTCAAATAATTGGGTGTTAGAACAAATTAATCTGGAAGTATCACTAAAAGCTAAAATGATGAAACTGAGGTTATCGTACATTGGACACATAATGAGAAGACAGGATTCACTAGAAAAGACAATAATGCTGGGGAAAACAGAAGGGAGTAAAAAACGAGGAAGGCCAAACAAGAGATGGATTGATTCCCTAAAGGAAGCCACAGACCTGAACTTACAAGATCTGAGCAGGGTGGTTCATGACAGATGCTATTGGAGGTCACTGATTCATAGGGTCGCCATAAGTTGTAATTGACGCATTCTCTCCCTCTCTCCCTCCCTCCCTCCCTTTCCCTCTCTGAAGGCCAAAGGTTCCCCACCCCTGCCTTACCAAGGGATGGAACCTGAGACTTTCTGCATGCAAAGCAGATATTCGACCGCTGAACGACAGCCCTTTGCGATACTGAATCCGTCCATTGGTCTATGTATCTCAGTATTGTTTATACCACTGTTCTTCGACCTTGGGTTCCCAGATGTGGTTGGACTACAACTCCCATCAACCCCAGCCAGCTTAGCCAGTGGCCTTGGATGATAGGGAGCTGTCGTCCGACGACATCCAGGGACCCAAGGTTGAAGAACTGGTCTACGCTGACTGGCAGCAGATCTGCATGCAAAGAGCTATGGCCCTTCCAGTGCCAGCAAGGCAGAATTGTTGGGGCTCCTCCCTAGGTGACTGAACAGAACCAATCCCGTTTCCCTGTCTTTCCATGCAGAACCGCATTGGTGCTGTCAGCCAGCTGCAGTATGAGCTTGGGAAAGTTCTGTGTGATGTGCATTCTTGCGAGGGAGTGGTCATTGCTGGGTAAGTAAATGGTCGTCGCATCCTGAGAGTTTTCTTTTTGCAGGCTAGACTCTCCTCCTGTCTCCCCCTGACAGCCTAATTGGGATATCATGACGGTCTGTGGTCAAGACAATGGAACTGAATCGATGGCCTTAATTGAGGTTGCTTGGGGAGGTGGATTTTTCCAGCTCCAGATCCATTTCAGGCAAAGAGGTACAGTGGGTTGGATGTTACTGCTAATCCCCAGATAGGATTCCTAGATCCAATAGGTATGTAAGAATTGTTTAAAATGCAAGCCTGCCTTGATTGCTAAGCTTCAGGGTGGCTTGCAACATAAACATTTTTTTAAAAAAATTGCCCAGGCATTTGATGGCTGACGGGGGCTCTTACTGGTAACCTGGAGATTGCTGGATGGAAGAATGTTTTTAAACTGTAACTGTGTTTTAGAATGTTTTTAACTGGTCTTAGAATCCTTTTCTTCTTCTTGCTGTTAAATTGCTTTGTTACGTTTGCTGCCCTGGGCTCCTTCTTGTAAATTAGCCCCAGAAAGCCAGTAGCCTGAAAATGTATGTATCTGTTTGATTTGATTATTTTTTAAATTTAAAATATTTCTGTAGTCCTCTTCTTTTGAATCGGGCATGGGGAACCTTTGGTCCTCCAGATGTTGCTGAACTATTAAGTCCCATCATCCCTGACTATTGCCCATGATTACTAGGGCTGATGGGAGTTGTAGTTCAGCAACATCTGGAGGACCAAGGTTCCGTGCTCCTGATCTAAATGATACCAGGGCATTTCACAATATCTAAGCATAATGCCACAAAATCCACATAGTAAAATGTTAAAATACAATAAAAGTTTAACCACCCCAGCCAATAAAATATAACCAAGCTAAGAATTAACGGTGAACAGATGCCTGGCTGAATAGATGGGTTTTAAGCAGGTGCCAAAAACTTGATCAGAATTGGCACTTGCCTTATTTCAGAGGGGAGGAATTCCACTGGCTGGGTGCCACCATGAAAAAGGCCCTTCCCTATGGTTGCTGCATTATGTTCCTAAACTGGCAGTGGTACAACCAGGAGAGCCGCCTCTGAAGGTCTCAACGTAAGGGCTCGTCTGTATAAGAGCAAGTGTTCCCTCGGTTATCCAGGCCCTGACTTGTACAGGGCTATATGCCAATGAAGGCGCTTTAGGTTTGCCTCAGTAGCCAACTGACAGTCAGTCCCGGCAGGCTGCCCCGTTCAGCAGCCTAGCTTCCAAACCTGCTTCAAGGGCAGCCCCTCATAGAGCGCGTTACAGTAGCCCAACCTTGAGGTTATCAGTGCACGGTTCACTGTGACTAGGGCATCCCTGCCCGGGATGTGACTAGGGCATCCCTGTCCAAGTGTGGTGCACCTGTCAAAGCCAATGAAAGGATCTGCCTCTGGATCAAGGAGCTTTCCCAGACTATGAGCATGCCTGGAATAGACTCACTGAAATTAATAGGCATGAGTAGCTGCGGCCCATTAATTTCACTGGGTTGCCTCTGAGGAGAACACATTTGGATTCAACGCTACGTACCTGTAACCTCATCCAGAAGAGACAGCCTACCTAATTCCCGGACTTGGGAGCCACTCACCCTCAAGGCCTCCATCTTGCTGGTTCAGCTGACTGGCCAGTCTGTTCAGGAGCAAACTCATCATTACCAGCAACAACCACAATTTGTAGGCCACCTTTGCACACACACACACACACACACACACACACACAACTGTGCTCAACGCGGCTCCCAACGAAGAACAGCAACATATCTCAAGATCAACAGTTGCAAGACCAGCTTCATAATAAGAAGAGTAATAAGACAGTCACATCACAGCCAGTATAGCAACAAACAGAAAACAGCCTTTCAGTGCTGCGAAGGTGACGACATTACATCTCCTGGCCGGCAGCATTATGCGCCTCCTGGCAATAGCGAAAATAAGAAGGGAGTTTGACAGTTTCACTTTGGTCCTAGAAGTGGCCCCATGACGTTCCTTGCAGCCCCTCTCCTGCAGTGATGGCTTCCAAGGCTTCCAAAGGCAGGGCGCAGGGTGGAGTAACTGGGCACATGCCCTCCCAGCATGTTACTCCTGCTTTAGACTGGGAAAGAGAAGGGAGGCACTCTGAAAGAGGCTTGCTGGGGAGTGTGTATGTGTGGGAGGGATCTTAGGTCTTTGCTCTGGGCAAACTCGTGTGTGACATTCTGACATCGAGCTAGTGTGTCCTGATGTGCTGGTGTGCCTTGGAAGAGGTAGCTTGTGTTGGAGAATGTTCTGAAGGCCTCAAGTAGTGTTCCGTCTTCGAAGGGAAGCCTGTCTTACCAGTACCTGCATGGGAACTCTCTGGAAGGACCTCTGTGAGCAGTTCTGAGCTCTGTTGGAGGAAGGATGGGATGCAAACAAAGGGCCGGATCCTGCATTGTCTGTCCGCTAGTGCAAGGGCAAGTCTTGATGTTTAATGGAGCAGATGAATCCAACGCTACAGTTTATTTAGGCTATATCTGAACTGCTTGATATATATATGAATTTTTTTCTAAGCAGTGTACAGGAGAGTAAAACAGCAACAACAAATGTTATAAAAATATACAATTAAACCATAATACAAATAATGCATACATGATACATAACGACACCAATTAGCAGATCAATACCAAAATAATTCCTTTGCACTTCCCCACTCATCATCTCTCTGGGCTCCTACTGGGAGGAAGGGCAGGATATACATTTAAACAAGTAAATAAATAAACACTCCTGGCTCTCGTCCAGGACTCCACCCATCAACCCTGGCTTTTACCCAGAACCCAACAAACACAAATTATCCCCAAAGTTTCACAAGAAAGAAGGTTCCCAGGGGATCTCAAAAGCTGGCATTCAGTTGTGCTAGCAGAAATTAGCTGCTCAAGATATTGCATAGACTGGTGTAACAAAGTCACCCACAACCTGCTTTTGCATTTTCTTGCTCGCCAGTGCAAAACATCTTGCCAGAGGAACAGGCATACCGCTAAGTGACTTTAACTTGGTGCCAAAATGAATAAATAGGAATGCAAGTTGCAATGTATCGCTGTCTGTGGGACAGTTTAGTTCAGGGACAGGTAACCTGTGGTCCTCCAGGTAGTCTTGGACTGCAGCTCTCATCACCCCTGATTGCGGTAGCTGGGGCTGATGGGTGTTGAGATCCAGCAACATCTGGAGGGCTACAGGTGCTTCATCCCCAGTCTAGATGAAAAGTGAGGCTTTGACAAGGAACGAAAGAAAAGAAAACTCCTTCAAGGGGGCAGGTATTTGTATCAAGACATCCTGGCTGAGGAGGGAGCAAGCCAGTTTTGTCCTGTTGTTTTAAGATACGAAATTGACTTGCATCCAAGTACTTGGCCCTAATTGGGCTGCGGTTTGAGGTATTGTGAAAGGCAGGTAATCTGTTGATGATGGTAGTAGTAATAATAACAACAACAAATAATCTGGAGGTTGAAAAGGCTAGCAAGTATGGAAGGAGATAATGTGTCAGGACAGCACAGGTGACTAAAAGAGAAATAGAAGCCTGTATCTTTACTGGGAAAAGTAACTATGAATTACTTTAAGTATGTTAGAGCTGAAAGCATTGATTGATCCACTGATTGTTGATTTAAAATGAGTGTGTTTTTTATTGAAGATGGTCTCCGTGAAGGGCTGTCTGTAGCTGATGTTACTTGGGGCTTGGTCATCCAGTCACTTAAAAAGGGGCTGCTGGTGCTTAGAAGTTTGAAATTTTTTCAACATTTTTTCCAACTTTTTTTTTTTTTTTTGCAGAGGGGGCTACTGAAAATGGGAAAGGGGCTCATTTGGAATGTGAGAGACATGTGTTTCCTCCATGCCATGAGCCTAGGTTCATCTTTGGATTAGAGTAATGTGATTCTGACTGATGTATCCCCAAACCATCAAATGAATCTTGTTATTTCATAGAGATAAAACTTATTATTGTGGCTTTTAGTAGAACTGCTTGGGGCCTTGATAGTCATTAAAGCTACATTCCACTCAATACCGTTTTCATGCCTTGTAACAGGGCTTACGTACTGGAGTGCTTGATATCTCCCCTGGGGTGCATTTTCTGAACCTCCCGGGAGAGATTTCTGCACTCCCACAACGGTGCATCATTCCTCATTGCCACAATTGCTTTATCTGCAATGCAGAGTTTAAAAGGTTTATTAATGCAGGTCTTTTAATGCCCTGAACCTTTTTAACACTGTTTTAAAAGAAATGTTATGTTTTTCGAGAATGGATGTCCCAGGTTAATCGGTAATCTTCTTACTTTGACCCGGACTGGGGGCATATAGTGTGTTAAACACTGGCTAGAGACTCTCTCTCCCTCTCTTCTCTCCCCCCTTCCCCTCGTTTTGCAGCCTCTCGGTCCTTCAGAAGCCACCATGCCAGGTGGTGAATAGAAGTGGTGATGTCATAGGAGCTGTGAAATTGGCTCGCTCCTGCCATAAATCAATGTATGGCATTTTACAGCAACACTTCATTTTAATGATACGTTTTTGTAGAGTAGGATTAGAGTCAATTGTCTGTATAAAATAAATATATATCCCCTACCCCATTAATGCCAGATTCTTGGAGTGGCGGAGACGAAGATGGCTTGAAGTAAATTCAGAGAGTAGTTCTTTTATTTTTTGCAGGATGAAATACTGAGAATTGATTGCCTCCCACTAACAGCTAAGTTGGCATTGACTGCGTGTTTCTTTAAGGGGCTTAATTTCCCCACCCTCAAAAGTAGCCTCCAGTTGCAGCTGGTCTGAGGCCTTGTTCAGGCATTTTTGGCAGACTGGGCTTGTGCCATTTTCAGAACCCCAGGGAGGCAGACCTTTGTGCTGATCTGGTCTGCCCGGAGGGCTGCTGACGTCTGAAAAGATTGTTTCTAGTAGTGGCTGAGTCATAGAATCATAGAACAGTAGAGTTCGAAGGGGCCTATAAGGCCATCAAGTCCAACCCCCTGCTCAGACCAGGAATCCAACGTAAAGCATATACCCAACAGGTGGTTGTCTAGCGGCCTCTTGAATGCCTCCAATGTTGAAGAGCCCACCATCTTCCTAGGTCATCGGTGCCATTGCCGTACCACTCAAACAGTTAGGAAGTGTTTCCTGATGTTTGGCCAACATCTGGCTTCCTGTAACTTCAGCCCATTATTCCATACCCTGCACTCTGGGATGATTGAGAAGAGATCTTGCTCCTGCTGGTAGGAAGGGCGGAATATAAATTAAATAATAAAATAAAAAATTATTGTGGACCTCCTCTGTGTGGCAACCTTTCAAGTACTTGAAAAGGGCTATCACATCTCCCCTCAGGCTTCTCTTCTCAAGGCTAAACATGTCCCTCCTCATAGGGCTTTGTTTCCAGTCCCCTGATCATCCTCATTGCCCTCCTCTGAGCCTGTTCCAGTTTGTCTGCATACTTCTTCAAGTGTGGTGTCCAGAACTCAGGATGAGGCCTAACCAGTGCCAAATAGAGGGGAACTAGTGAGTCACACAACAGTTTGGTGACGTCTCTTCCCCTGGGAGTTCCACATAAGTTGCAGGCCATGGGAGGTTAATGCTGACACCGCATCAAAAGGCACATCCATTGTGGTTTGGCTGGGTCCATGAAATCAGACTTGGATGTGGTCATCGTAAGACCAGCTCTTTTATGCGAAGCAGACTACAGTGTACTGTCAACTGAATCGGCACCGCAGTGTGCCAATAAGCTGCAAATGGCTCAAGTAAGAAACAAATAAGCTAAGGCACAAAGGAAGAGCCGTTCAGCTTTCCAGTCCAATGCCACTTTCTGCTCCATTCACTAGCTGGGAAGGTTCCACGTTGGCCCTGAACGTGATATCCTGAACAAGGTATATCAGTTGCACAGAGCAGCAGGGACCGTGGGTCTTTAATATAGGGTGGGGAAACCTCACCCCCCCCCCGGCCTCTCTGTTTGGTCCTCAGGACTCTCCAGCCCATGCCCTCTTTGCATCTTCCTTGGGTGCTTTTGTGTGGCTGTGATGCACAGCTCACCTACAGAACGCAGTGATCGACTGGGTACATAAGGGATAAGATGGTCTTTCAGGTATCCTGGTCCCAAGCTGTATAGGGCTGTGTACACCTAGACTAGAACCTTGAACTTGGCCTGGTAGCATATGGGCAGCAAATGAGATTTAAAAGTGCAATTGAAAATCCCACAGCATCTAGCACAGTGCACTGCAGTTGCTAGAACAGGCAGAAAAATGGTTAATTGTTCCGCCAAGAGCCTCAGCAGTTTTCACGTGGTCTGGTGTGTGTGTATGTGTGCAGTTTGGGAACCACTGATCTAGCCCATCATCCTGCTTCTGGCAGTAGCCAACCGGACATCTCTGGGGAGCTTACAAGCGGGGCGTGAAGTCAACAGCCCCTACTAGTCCTGGTCCTCGGCCATGCTCCAGCAGTAGAAAAGCTGCCTTCTGTCGGATCAGACTGTTTATCAATCTAGCCCAGAGGTGGGCAGCCCCCTCTGCACCTCTCTGTGTGCAGCCCCTTGGTGACCTCCATGCCAGCACAAGAAAGAAAACCCCGGCAGGAAGACACAACCCCACCATAGAGGGTGGCACTTGGAGCGCCATCCCTACACTGCTCCAGGCGCATGCGCAGGGTGGTTGGATCAAAGACAGCCAGGCACATGCCTGACCCAACCAGGGCCCTGGGCTCCTGCTGGGAGGAAGGGCGGGATATAAATAAAATAATAAATACATAAACCACAGATCCCGGTCCCTAGCGTGGCAGAGGGTGGGCCGTGCACGTTCCTGGGTGCTTTCCTTCCCGCCAACTCTTCTGTTTCCAATCACAGTGGCATAAAGGTGTCAGGGGAGGGGGGGCTACAAATAGGGAAGGAGGCTGGCTTCCAGGTTCCAGAAGGAGGCAGGCTGGCGAGACGGTGCTGGAGGTCCCGGGGGGGGGGAGTCAGGCTGGCTGGGGGCAATCAGAGCCTGGTGTGCACTTCTGGGAATGGGTGGTGTGTGTGTGACTGTGTGAGAGGGAGAATGGATGGTGAATGAATGAAGAGAGATGGGGTGCCCCTGCCAGTATGCGGTGCCCAATCGTTGGAATGTGGTCCTCGACCCCAAAAAGCCCAGCATTGTCAGCTCTGACCACCAGTGGCTCTCCAGGATTTCGGGCAGAGAAGGGCCTTTTTCAGCCTGGCTACCTGAGATCCATTGAACTGGAGATGGTTAGATTTTATTGTTGGAATTTTAAGACTCTAATGTGAATTGTATGTTTTTATGTTGCGCGTCGCCCAGAGTGGCTGGACAACCAGCCAGATGGGCGACTAATCAATTTAATAAATAAATGGTGGGGATTAAACCTGGCACCCACTGCATGTAAATCATGGCTCTGCCCCTGAGTTAAGGCGTCTTGGAGGCATACTGCCCCTGAACGTGGACGTTCTTTTTCACTGTCTTGACTAACAGCTGTTGATAGACTGATCCTGCTGGATTTTGTCTGCTCCTCTTTTAAAAATCAATAACTCTAAACTGGATTTATCTACCAAACTCTTCTCTTTGGGTACTTGTCCATTGTGAACGGTTGACGCTGCCATTGAAACCCTCTTGGCTTTCTTTAAGAATCAGAAGGACAGAGTAGATTTTTTTTTTAAAAAAAGTGGGGCCCTGCAATAAAATAAAATACATCTCTGGTGTGCATGTGCTGCCTGAACCAGGTGAGGGCCGTACTTTCGATTTTTAAAAAAAATCTCAGGACCATAGGGAGCTGTCTTACACTGAGTCAGGCCATTGTTAAGTCTAGCTCAGTACTGCTTTCACTGACTGGCACGGGCTCTCCAGGGTTTCAGGCAAGGAGCTGTTCCCCAGTCCTACCCGGAGATGCCATTGGGAGTTGAACCAGGGACCTTCTGCCTGCAAAGCAAAGCAGATTCTCTACCACTGAGCCTTTTCCCCAAACATAAAGCAAGACCCGTATTAAACCACGGACTCTTTGTGTGTGATCCTCGTTCTTGTCTTTTTCAGTCCCCTCAGCCACAAGCTCACGTGGTTGAAATAGAAGGAATGATAACGTAATCAGTTTTTAAAAAAATATATGGGAGCAAGGTGAGAAGGTGCTGCGCAAGTATGCATGAGCTTAGAGGAGCAACCGGGCTAATTTTAGAACTTCACAATGGGAATATAGCACACTGTCTCCCCCCCCCCGGTGTATTACAAATGTGAAGCTACCTTGTTGACGTGCACTGAAGCCAAACCGAACGATGAGCCTCAACACCAATTTACTCACTAAGAGGTGCATAGAAAAATGGGTCTCATCAGAACCAGGTTGTTTCCTTTTTTATAAAAAGGAATGATACTCTTCCATGGTGTCCTAATTCTTCCTAATGAGCATCTGAAGCTGCCTTAAGTCCTGGTTCAGTTAACGCCAGCGCTGTCTGGGGCTGGGAGAGGTAGCGGCCCTCTGCATGTTGTTCGATTTCAGCTCCCGTCATCCCTGATCACTGGCCAAACAGGCTGCAGCGTTGTAGCCCAACATCACAGTCCTTAAATAATAAAAATATATAGGGCGATATGCAATGTATCTCTGAAGCGTCAAAACCCCAGGGTGATAGTGTCTCCTAACTAAGTCATATCCAGAGAAGACTCATTTGAAATCAGTGGTCTTAAGATATGCAGATGATGCCCTGCTACTAGCAGGAACCAGTAATGATTTGAAACAAATGCTGATGAAAGTTAAAGAGGAAAGCACTAAAGCAGGACTACAACTGAACATCAAGAAAACTAAAGTAATGACAGCAGAAGATTTATGTAACTTTACAGTTGACAGTGAGGACATTGAACTTGTCAAGGATTATCAATATCTCAGTACGAGAACTCGAAAAGATCCTCAAATGCAAAGATGTATCACTGAACACTAAAGTCAGGATCGTTCAGACCATGGTATTCCCGATCTCTATGTATGGATGTGAAAGTTGGACAGTGAAAAAAGTGGATAAGAGAAAAATCAACTCGTTTGAAATGCGGTGTTGGAGGAGAGCTTTGTGCATACCATGGACTACGAAAAAGACAAATAATTGGGTTTTAGAACAAATTAAACCAGAACTGTCACTAAAAGCTAAAATGATGAAACTGAGGTTATCATACTTTGGACACATAATGAGAAGACATGATTCACTCGAAAAGATGATAATGATGGGAAAAACAGGAGAAAAAGAGGAAGGCCAAACAAGCGATGGATTGATTCCATAAAGGAAGCCGCAGACCTGAACTTACAAGATCTGAACAGGGTGGTTCATGACAGAGGCTCTTGGAGGTCGCTGATTCATAGGGTCGCCATAAGTCGTAGTCGATTTGAAAGTGCATAACAACAACCAAGTCAGTCATGTCCATTGTATTCAGTGGATCCGCTGTGACCAAACCACGGTTGGTTTGGCTGAATGCAACCCATAACACCTTGCAATTCTTATCTCTTGGTTGCTTTATGTTCAGTAAAAACAACCAAAGAAGAGAGAGAGAAAGAGAGAAAATGAAGTTGCCTGGGGAAGGGGATGCATCCCCCCCCCCGCCTGTGGCTAGAGATTAGATGAATCTAAGGGAAGATGAAATGGATCAATACTCTCAAAGCTGTTCCTCTTTTCTCTAATCAAGAATTGTTCCTTAAGGCAGAAGAGAATTTAGACTCCAAAATGTGATTTAATACAAGAACAACTTGAGTTCCCATCTGCAGATACTCTTTTTTTAAAAAATGCTCTATGCTAATTGTCTACAACACTAAGTGTCCTTGAGAAGTCTGCATTTTGCAGTGCCGTCTTTGCTTTTTTCTAAGCGGGGGGGGGGGAAGGGGGGCTGAGGAGAGAGAGAGAGAGATTGCTTTGTATTGTTTTGAGACGGAGGCAGATGCGGCAAAGGCTCCTGTCACTTTAAGCTACCCATCTGAGACACGTAACCATAGAAAGGGCTGGTTGTATACAACATTGATTAGGAGTGAGGTAACCGCAAACATTGCGGCCTCCAAATGAAAAGGAATCCAAGGTCTGACCCAGAAAACAAGCATCGTAACCACCGCTGCGCAAAGTGTTATTGATAAACATGCGCCTGCCCAATTGAATTCTCTGATGTCAGGCCATCAGCACGAGGCTCTTTAGAAAGGGGCGATGAGAGAGCTGCCGCTCTCGGCCCCCAGCTCAAGTTGCTATCAATCAATATCCTTGGAAGGGTTGAATGGGAAGAGGGGTGAAATTGGAGTGTCTCTTTGTTATTCCCCGTAGATGAGATGAAACAATCTTAAAGGGCCTGTTTTCCTCCACTTCTTCCTTGGGAACAGTGTGTTCTCAGGTAGCGTTGCCATCTCTCTCTGTCTTTATCTTTTGGATGTTAATTCAGTAAAAGGTCCCAGGCTATGGTCTGAAGGCACATGAGGCCAGCACCCTGCTGAAACTAAGCAGGGTCAGGTCTGGTCTGTGCCTGGATGGGAGACCGCCTGAGAGCCATATGTAAGCCGCCTTGGGATTCTGTCATGAAAAGAAAGGCGGGGTATAAATGTAATAAATAAATAAATAAACAAACAAACAATAAATAAATTTCTACTCTTTTATAGGCAGATTTGAAACTGATCAATCAGCCAAATTTGCACAGGACATTAAACCAAAACACCAGCCTAGCTCTAGAACTGAGGTGGGCAACCTCCACCCCCCCAGCCATACGTGACCGGCAAGTCCGTTTTCCACGCCCACCTACCCCACACCGGATGATGTTTATTGTCATTATTTTTTACTGTTTATTAAATTTAAATTCCATCTTTCCTCCGAAGGAACCCAGGGTGCCAAAACAAAAACAGAGACGGCGCCTGTTTCATATTTAAGGGGAGGGAGTTCCAAAGGGTAGGTGCCGGCACACTAAAGGTCCCCTTCTGATATTGTATGAAATGGATCTCTTGATAAGATGGTGTCTGCAGGAGGCCTTCACCGGCAGAATGCCCCGAATGACTAAGTGTGTAAGGTACTGTACATATATGTGATGTCAGGTAGGCAGAAGATGTGGCTGCAAAAAGCAGGATAGAGCTGAGCCCTGCAGAAAGCACTTCCTGTGCATGAGCTGACGTGCGGGGAATTCAATCCAGCTCAGGTTTGGCATGCCAGCAACTTCCCACTTGGCCCGCACTCTGCAGAAAGCAAGATTGAACCCCTTGCACATCAGCAGTATGCCAAGCACAGAGCTGGCAAAGCTCCATGACCCTCTGTTCCCAAGCGCCGAGCAACCAGCTGGCTGTCGGGCAGTTGGGAAGCACCGCACGAGGTCCGTGCAGGTGGGCAGGGCAACCCGCCTGTCGATCATCTGGTGTCATAACGATGCCAGGTGATTGATAGGTAGGTTGTCTCACCTGCTTGTCAGAGTTGGCCCGTGGGGTTGGGGACAGATTGTCTCCGTGCCAAAGAGGTGCTCTAGAGCAGCCTTTCCCAACGTTTGGGTCCCCAGATGTTGCTGGACTACAACTCCCATCATTCCTGACTGTTGGCCATGATGGCTGGGGCTGATGGGAGTTGTAGTCCGGTAACAGCTGGGGACCCAAAGGCTGAGAGAGGCTGATCAAGAAGGTTGCTGGACTGTGTCTGTGCGGGCACAGAACCTGTGTGTGTGTGTGAGGGGGGCACATTCCCTCATGGTTAACTTTCTAGGGGCAACATGCCAGGATCAGAGGCAAAGCAGGCCTCTTTCCTTTTGTCAGCCTCCCTCCAGAATATGCAAGCCTGCAAGTTAAGGAGATGAAATCCCATGGCTTTTTGTCTAGGCTAGCTTAGAATATCTGCCACCCTGTCAGCAGTGAGATCCCTTTATTTTTTTCTTTGCAGAGCGATAGCTGTTTGCCAGCAGTGGTGCTATGGACCCAGCTCTTATTGATGGCTTATTTTGGGGTGTGTTTGTCAGCTTTGCGTGTGTAACTTGCAGTTGTCCTTTGCACAAACGCTAATTAGACAGCCATCAACACTGGGGGCCAAAGGCTTGCTAACAATGCAACAGTGATAGCTGAGTCTTAATTGGCTGAGTATAATTGTCATTAGGCAATGATAAGGACATCTGGGGCTCTGGAGAGAGATTGATTTTGGCTGAGCTACCCGAGCTTTCTGCAGCTTTCCAATTTTTATCTTTGTTTTTTTTTTTGTTTTTTTTTGTATCCGGGAAGTTGCCACTTGGTTGGGATAACACCCAGCTCTGTTCTGCCTCTCGCAGAGTCAGCCTGGCTGAAGCGTCTCCTTTGTTTTGATTCCATTCACTCCTTGGTCTCAGCAAGCAGGCTCAAGAAATGGGATGCATAAGATGTGTAGTCGGGGGCGGGTCTCCAACATTGTGCCTGTGGGCACCAGGACCACCCGCAGTGTCTGTGAAAGGACTTTGTAAATATCCCCTCAAAAATCCTGTAAATATCCCCTCAAAAATCCGCAGTGCACAAGAGACTGCGCTTCCTGCTCATTTCCTGTTTCCACTGGCTCCGCCTCTCCCGCCTTGAAGCCATTATACCACACCCCCCAGGCAGCCATTTTGTGATCGGCACCCGCGACACTTTCTCAAAATTCCAAATGTGCCCATTGTCCCCAAAAGGTTGGCAACTCCTGAGGTATATATCGCTTCATGAGAGATCCATGATTGGACTTCCTAGCATATCTACTTTGGTTAAAAGCCACCATGCCCCTGGATTAGTGGAGATTTTGTTGAGGTTCCCCTCCCCACTTTCTGAACACTGTCCCCCCAATCAAAATCCAAGACAGAGATGCCTCTTTCCCCCCCCCCCATGCCTTTAAGTAAAAAATAGAAACTTCAGGAGGCCTGATCAGAGATCTCCTGTGTCTTGCATCGTTAGGCCCTGTGACCACTCTGACACTATCTGTTTGTAACAAAACAATCTTGCAATGCAGACAAGCCCAAAAGAAACATTGGAATTGGCAAGAGGCTACATTGGGCATCTTGACAGATCCCCCAAAGGGATGGAAAGTTTTGATTTTTTCCTCTTTTATTGTTACATTTTATATTATGATTATGTTTATATTCTGCTTTTCCTTCAAAGAACTCATGGTGGCGGTACATGGTTCTCCTCCCTGTCCATTTTATCATCGCAACAACCCGGCGAGGTAGGTTAGGCTGAGAATTATGACTGGCCCAAGGTCACCCAGCAAGGGTATGGCTGAGTGGGGATTTCAACCCTGGTCTCCCAAGAAGTATAGTATAGAGGCAAATTCAGCAGTGCAGGGTCCTTTCATGATAGTCACACCACACCCCCTCACAGCCATACCCCCTTTCCCACTTTTCCTTATCTTTGTTGCTTGCCATATCCACACTCCACTATAACAGACATCTCTAGGAGCCAATCAGCATGAAAGGGGAGCTGTGTGTTAGCTACTGAGAAGAGACTTCTCAGTGGCTGACTCACCTTCTTTCATTCTCATTGGCTCCAATTAGCACAAAAAGACGAGGACTCTTCTTAGTGGCTAACTGCTTTCATTTCATACTGATTGGCTCATACATGGGGAACTGGCTGGGACCCTGCTCTCAAAACAAGAAAGAGCTTTACAACACACACAGACACCCCACAACCTCGGACAGCTACACCCCTGCTCCCAGGTCCTGGTCTAACACCCTCACCACTACTCCACGCCGGCTACTTCTTGACCCTCCTGAGGAAGGAGGCATCATAGACATCACAGGGTGGTCTCTGCATTCCTGGCTGGGTTTTATGCTCTGGCTCCTGGTTGTCCAAGACCCACTCTGCATGCATGAATGTCTCCAGAAAACCTGCAAGAGCTGCATTCGCATTTGCTTGTGTTGGGTAATCTGTCCTAGCTTTGGGCCTCGGAGGCTCTCCAGTGGCACTCCCCCTTTGAATTTCTCCTTGAATTTTTGTTGTCTCAGCCAAGTGCAGAAAGCTGTTTTGCAAAGCCTAGAGAGCGTACATAAGAAGAGACCTTAGGGTGCTGGATCTAGCCAAAGCCATGGTGAGACCACCATCTTGTTCTCACAGTGGCCAACCAGATGCTTACAGGAAGCCTGCAAGCTAGAAATGAGCGCAACAGTGCCTTTCCCTCCCATGTGATTCTCAGCAACTGGCATTAAGGGGCAGACAGCCTCAGGCAGCAGAGGGAGAACGTAGCCATTGTTCGCTGCGTTGTGCTACCTACCTGCTTGGCCTACCTTCGCTTCCATAAGATGTGGCGATGGCTGGCAATTTAAAAGAGAAATGAATGACGGGAAGTTGCACCGGCACTATACGGCGTCTTGGCTCAGAAGCACCGTGCCTCTGAATACTGACTGTGGAGAACAACAGTAGAAGAGCGTTGATGCTCTCGCGTCTTGGCATCTGGTTGGCCCCCGTGAGAGACGGGGTGCCCTCTTAACTATGAGCCAGTTTGGCTAGGCCATTTTGCAGCTTGCCCCGCAGCCCACCCTTCAAGGGGCTACCCCTACTACAAATTGAATTCTTATTCAGGAGCCCTGGATGGCGGTGGTGGGCCCCTGCAAGGCATGGCTTCCTCTGTCCTCTGAAGCCTTTGCTTTTATATAGGAACGTAGGCAGCCGCCTTACGCTATATCAGAACCTTGGTCCATCTGGCGCAGTGTTGCAGGATTTCAGATGGGAGTCTCTCCCAGCCCCGCCTGGAGGTGCCACAGGGGATTGAACCTGGGACCTTCCGCATACAGAGCAGATGCTCCAACCACTAGGGTCACAGTCCTTACCCTAATTTTCTTTTGTGTTGTCTTCTTGGTTCACACTGAGAGGACTACTCTTCCCTGTCTCTTCTTTGCAGGACCCTCTACGCAGGGCTGACCCCAGGCATGACTGGGCCCTTGGGCACTAACCTGTCCCAGGCCCACAGTGCCGTACGCTCAAGCACCCCCGCCCAATACAGGTGGCATGGGGCTTAAATAAGCCCATCTACTCCCCTACCTGTGGCATCCGCTCACACACCCACGTGCGGTGCACAGCCATCACCACACAAGATGGCGGGGAGGAGGACACCCTTACTGCCATCTTGGATGATAGTAGGCGTGCATTCTGACACACTTATTTAAGCCCTGAGCCGCCTATGTTGAGGGGGGGGGTAGGTGCCTGAGGGTGCTTGGTTTCTCCCAAAGAGCTCAAGATGGTGTACATGGTTCTCCCTCTCCATTTAATCCCCACAACAACCCTGTGAGTTAGGTTAGGTTGAGAGACCATGACTGGCCCAGGATCACCCAGCAAGCTTCATGGCTGAGTGAGGAGTCAAACCCCAGTCTCCTAGGTCTTAGTGCAACACTTTAGTCACTACACCACACTGGCTCTCAGTTAAGAATCCTGTGAAACTCAGAAAGCTTTGCAATCCTATCGTCTGACTCTTTTCGTTTGCCTAATAAACGTGTCGCCCCAGTAATAGGTGTTTTCACCTTTTCAGAAGCCTGCCGAAAAACTCTGCTTCAGCAAGCTTATCCAGACACCCGATTTAGTTACATTTCTTTTTAGTGTTTCATTGATTTTTATCTTTGCTTTCCAACTGCGGTCGTAAGTGTATTCGTTTTTAATTGGTTTCTGTATCTTAGGCGTGTTGTATATATAATCAGACTTGTGCACAGATTGGAGATTTTTGTTTTGTTTTGAGCAAGCCATTTGTAAGTTTCGTAAATAAATAAATCATACAGATTTTGGAATTTTTCTGATGGACCATCACAGCTACCTCTCCTCCCCTTTTGTGTACTACAGGTCTTGAAGACCCTTTGGCCCTCCGGATGTTGCTGAACTACAAATCCCACCATCCCTGCTACGCTTGCTGGAGCTGATGGAAGTTGTAGTTCAGCCACATCTTGAGGGCCAAAGGCTCCCCATACCTAATAGTGCCTTTTGTTCAGCCACCGATACGAGAGCAATCCAGCCTCATTTGCAAAAAGGGCCTTATTCATATGTGGGAGGGAGCGGGCGAGGAAATGATGGATGGAGAGCAGACCACTTTGCCTTCGCTTGTGACCGTAAAGTGACTCCTCTCTTGGCTCCCCTTGGCCCCTGCAGCTTACTGGAACCAGTTTTCCGCTTTCCTTTCCAGATACACGTCGGGGGACGTGAAGCTGTGGGACACGCGCACCTGGGACTACACAGCCCCTGTCCTGGACCCAGAGCGCCACTTGGCTGCACCTGGGCCCCGGCCGCACGCCTCCTTTGTGCGGATAAACAGCTCTCTGGCTGCGGCGGCTTACGAGGACGGTAAGTTAACAGCAACTCTGTCCTAATATTGTTTTTTAAAAGCTTTTCTGAAAAATGAAGCAGCTGTGCCCAGCTTTTTGTGTGTGTGACAGCGACTCTAATCCTTTCTGTACACAACGTGTGTGCGCGTCTGTATACTCGCACTTGCTTTTATGTGGAAAAGTTGGCCGATAACCCTCAGTGCATTAGGAGGCCTTGGATCGCGGTGCCCATTAAAACGGCTGTTTTTAATTCCTCCTGGAGATGCTGCTTGGGGTGACTGTGCCAGGCTGCAGCCCAGCCAAGCTAAACAACTTGTTTCGGCCTGTTCCCCCCCCCCCCTCCTTGAGATGCAGGGAGATTGGCTTGCAAGACAAAAGAATAAACCAGATATTGTTTGATGAATGCAAATCCCACACCTTCTGTCTCTTCTTTCTTCCTCTTCTGTCCTCCCGCGCCCCGCTCCTTAATTTCTGTGCTCACACAGAATACATAGCAAAAAATAAAGTCTGCAGATGCTTTGATTTGATTTGTCCTTTTGGATAGTAAGAAAAAGAGGCTAGTGTACAAGAGAAAGGCACAACACTATGTGTTGAATAACTCACTCAGGCCAGAAAGAACGGGGCACGTTTAGCCCTGAGAAGAGAAGGCTGAGGGTAGACACGACAGCACTCTTCACGTACTTGAAAGGTTGTAACATGGAGAAGGGCCGGGATCTCTTCTTGATCATCCCAGAGTGCAGGGCATGGAATAATGGGCTTGTGTTGCAGGAAGCCAGATTTCGACCAAACATCAGGAAAAACCTAACAGAATGGTACAACATTGGAACCAATGACCTAGGGAGATGGTGGGCTCTCCAACACTGGAGCTATTCAAGAGGCAGCTGGATGGCCAGCTGTCGGGGATGCTTTAAGTTGGATTCCTGCATCGAACAGGGGGTTGGACCTGATGGTCTTATAAGGATTCTATGATTCCTCAGGGAAGGAATTGTCAGCATGCAGATCACTTGGCCCCTGTCCGGCACTTTCATCCATGTCTCCCAGGCCACTGGGCCCTTCCCCTGGATCCTAAACCACTTCCTCCTAAGACCTGCCAAGGGTTTTCCACGGGGCTCATGATGACTCTTATTTATTAACAACAACATCAACAAAAGAGTTGATAGAGGCTCCTTCTGATGTTCATGAAATCTCCCCACCCCAGCCTCCCTACTTAGTGCATGATCAAAAGCAAAGCCAAGAAAGTCACAAAGTGCTTCTGGTCTCCGATGTTCCAATCCTTGAAGATATGGATGGGTGCTGCACTACAATTCCCATCATCCCTGACATTTGGTCATGCTGGCTGGGGCTGATGGGTGTTGGAGCCTAGGAATATCTGGAGGGTTGCACGTTTCCCATCTTTTTTTTTTTAAGAGTGTAACATTTTACAAACTCTCTTGCTTTAAAACATGGCCCTATGAAGCAGCCATCTGCAGGGATCAACCTGCTTAGAGCATTCAGTCAAATTTTATTTTTTTCGTGTGTGTGTGTATATGTACAGTCTTACAGGCCAATTGCAGAGATCTTGTAAACTTAACAAAAATAGCATACTTAAGTCAGATAATTTGCTATCGACTGAGAGGAGTTGTATCTATTCTGTCGTCAGATAGCTACACATTTTAACGACGGCAGCTCCCCAAAATGAGCTGGTTTTTTTTTATGAAGTGAGACTTGATATCTGCTAAATGAAAATTGGCACTATATGGGGGGGGGAAACTACAAGATCTTCCCAGTAAGATTCAAGCAGTGGGCAGATAAGTGCTTCACATAAGCCATTATAATAATTGTGTCTTTTTTTAAAAAAAACACAAAACCAGCCACACACCCAAAAGTCAGATTTTCTCCTTCCTCAGACCCACACGGACAACAGTATTCTGCAACAGTTCGCCCTGTTGCCAGCAGATGCCAGATCTGGGTTGGGTACAAAAGACGCCGGATCTGGGTTGGTTAGATGCTGTTGGACTCCAGCTCCCATAACCTCCAGTCATTATGGGCATTGGTCAGGGACAGAGGGAGCTGGTCCACTAGAACCTTGGAGGCCGCGGATTCCCCATTCCGGCCAGGTGATGGCCTCTGTCTTGTGGAAACTCAGGGAAGTGGCAACGGCAGAGGTCAGGGCTTAATATAGGAACAAAAGGATATGCCTTATACCGGGTCAGACCATAGGTCCATCTAGCTCAGTACTGTGTACACCGACCGGCAGCGGCTCTCCAGGGTTTCAGGCAGGGAACCCTCCCAGCCCCGCCAGGAGATGCCCTTGGGGATTGAACCTAGGACGGTCTGTGTGCAAAGCAGATGCTCTAACCACTGAGCTACAGCCCTTCCCCTATTTTCCTTCCCACTTTTTGTTTTGCTTAAAGAGACATTTGCTGAGATTTTTCTTTTGTATCTACGGAGCAGCAGGGGAGAGAATATTAAAACAATTTATGCTCTTTTCAAAGCTGTCGTAAGGCCTCGATTTGGTGCTTTTTCTCAGCCCCCTCTTCCCTTTTTTGTTCTGCTTGTGTGTGTGTGTGTGTGTGTGTGTGTGTGTGTGTGTGTGTGTGTACGCACACATGAGCGACTGACACCGAGAAGCCATCTGGTAGCAATAGGAGGTAGCACCATCGGCCTCCTCTGTTGAATCCACTCTTTGCAAATGTGTTCGACACGACGACTATTTTCTCCCTGTTCAGCAGAGCTCAAGCAGCGATGCCCTTGGCAGCTGATCTCCTCCACAGAGGAGCCGGCAGACAGCTCCTGCCCCTTTTGGTGACTGCTTTGTCGTTTTCTCAATCTGCCAGTCGAGCAATGAGTTGTGTGGATCTCCCCCGTTGATCGCATCCTCCGCTCCCCTCCTCCGCAATGGGGACAGTCAGTGGTGCCCTCCAGGCGATGTTGGACTCTAACTCCCATCAGCTCCAGCCAGGATGGCCGGTGGTCAGGGATGATGGGAGTTGTAGTCCAGCAACATCTGGAGGGTACCTGGATGCCCCTGCTCTACAAGTTAACACTGAAGATAAATTGTCTTTGTGTACAGTGCAGTGATGGAGTCGAACATTTGAGGGAGTCTGAACGCTGCTGCGAAAAGCTACCCTCCTTTCCCTCTCCCTCTTTTTGGGAGCCAAAAATTGGATTTTGGGAAGATGGGGAGTAGCCACAGCAGCAGGTTTTCCCCCCCAAAGTCTTCCAGAAAATTGCGTGAGCAGCAGAAGCCTTGTTGCATTCTGCTTTGTTACAAAATAGTGAACAAGCCTTCGTGTTTTCTATACCTCTTCCTTTCAGGCTGGATCTTAAACACGAAGGCAGGGGAGGAAGGGACTTAAAAAACTGGGGTCAGTGTGGCCACAAAGTTGCATTTGGTCACACAGAGCAAGGGTCCCCAGTCTTTTTGGGCCTGGGGCCGCATTTGGAAATCATAAGAAATTGGTGTGGGCACCGTAAAGTACCCATTTTACAGAAGAAAAACTTCACCCCCCCAAAAAAAAGACAAGCTATGCCATTCCCCTAGAACGAACACACACACACACACACGGGGAAAAAGCAGGAACCCCCCCTAAAACAGGCAACCCCCCTCCAAACCAAACAACTCCCAACCCCTTAAAATAAAAAATGGGGAGGGGCAGGGGGTAGAGGCAGGTGCCAAAGGGGGGAAGGTGACTGAGCATGCCATGGTACCCACAGGCATCATATCTGATCAGCACTTACAGCAAGCCCTGCAGGGAAATTATTCCTTTGCTGGTGTGGTTTGATTTCAAGCTGTGCTGGTAAAGGAAGCAAGGTTTGCAACCGCTCCCAATCAGCCAATCGGCGGTAGTTCTGCTTCCTTTTGCTTGTGCTGTTTGAAATTGAACCACATAAGCAAAGGAACATTTTTTCCTTTGTAGACTGACTGGGGTTCAAGCCGCTGTACAAAGGAAAGAGCTTTGCCCGATGTCAAGGTCAGGTTGGGTAATTGACAGGTGGGTGTCCCTGCCCGCTATCAAAGTAGCCTCTGGGGTTGGGGAAGGTCATGATCCGGCCCACCGGCAGGATCCAGTTCCCCACTCCTGATAGAAGCCTTATTCATAGGAAAGGTTCTCCAAAGTGCTGATTATTTTAGTCACCCCTTTCTATGTCTTCCCTAGCTCTACAATATCCTCCTATGGATGTGGTAGCGCAGCTACTCTGCATGCAAAAGGTTCCCCGTTTCAATCCCTGGTATCTTTTTTTAAAAAAAAAGGCTCTCTGGCAGCAGAGCTTGGAAAAATCTCTATTTGAGCAAGATCTATGTATCCAACACAGGATGAGCTAAAGAGTTCCCTGTGACTCAGCAAGACCCATGGGATGAGGCCGAGCTGAAGAATTATTTTGTAACTTAGCAAGACCATTGGCTGGTTGCGGTAATGAACTGCATGGATATCAACCGAGAAACTGAATAAGACAAGAGACTTAGTAGGTCCCACTCCAGATAGGTGTGGTGCTATCTATTTTAAATGAGGATGCGCTCCCCCTGCAAGAGTAGGTATTGACCTTGGGGATGCCCCTGGATTCATTGCTGACACTGAAGGCACTCAGGGCTTCCACTTTTTTGAGAATTAATTTAATTCAGCATGGCCACCTGCTCTGTATTTTGTCATTTCGACAATGTTTTAATCATGTTTATTGTTACACCGCCACAATATTTGTATGAATTGGCGGTCTGTAAATATTCTTATAAGGAAAATAAAACGGCGCAGAGTGTCTTCAGTCGGTGGTCCAGTTGCAACCCTGTTTGGTTGGGGGTGGGCCCCGGCTTCATGCAGCATTTTTGCACTTTGCTTTTGCTGTGAGTCTGTGCCTCCGAGGCTTCTCCTGGCTCATGGGCTGACCCTGGGGTGTAGGCCGCTTCGAACGCTCGTGACATCCTGGCACTGTTAAGCTTTTTTCTCCATCCCACCAGGAAGTGCTCTTTGAACCTATGTCCCCTTTATACATTTCTAGCATCCGCCAAAGGCGGGGTGGAGGTTCAGCCGCAGTGGAGGCTGGCCCATTAGGGCAAATGGGACGCTGCCCCACCATCCCCAGTCTGCCTTCAGCCAGCCCCCGCCTGCCTGCCTGCCTTCCTGCTTACAAGCTTATCAGCTTCCTCCTCCTCCTGAGTCTCAGTGTTGCCCTTGTAGTGTTGCCCAGGGAGGAGGATGGGGACAAGACTAGCATTCGTTGGCTCCACCCATCATTGCCTCTGGCTCCATCCACTGTTTGGGCTCCCTGCCTTCCACCCCTCCGGTCCCAAGGGGCACCAGCCACGCACAGATCAAGTGGCGGAAACTCTTCCGCCCTGCGCTGGTTCATCCTCCCCACCCACCCACCTGCCCTGTTCACCTTCCATCAACACCAGTTGACGTCCAACACAACTTGGCTATCCAGATCCACAGTTGTGATGTTCGAATTCTGACTGACCGGTCTCCTGTTTTCTTCTGCCTTATTCCCATCGTCAGCACCGGCTGCCTGCCAGTTTCTTTCTTTTTTCTTAAAAAAACCCCCTACTAATTGCCATCCACGTTGCCTTTACCCGAAATGAATCAAATGAAAATGCTTTTCCTGGAGCATTAGATAAAGGAGGGGAAAGGTTTTCTGGGCAATGAAGCAGATGATGCTAATGCGCAGGCTGGAAAGTGTGTTTGTGTGTGTGGGGTTTTTTTGCCAGAGCTCCATCTGCTCCATGCTTGCCTGGGTCTGGCACAGAACCACGGCCTTGAGGTGGGGGCGGGATCTACACTATTTGCTTTCACCCAGTGGCCTCTCCGGTGCTGATTTGCCCTGCAGAAAGTTTTCACGTCGCCACAGGAAGACGGATGGAAGTGACCCCCTTTTCCACGGTCGCACTCGTGAAAACAAAGGCTTCCCTTGGACTCTAGTAAAGGGTATTACGTGGCAGTCAGCAGCTCTGTGCTGCCTTGTCTGTATATCCATGGAATATAGGAAGCTGCTGGATACTGCATCAGACCATGCTGGAGATTGAACCCGTGACCTTCCGCGTGCACAGCGGATGTTCTACAACGCAGCTATGACCCTTCCCCAATTTTATAGGAAGCTGCCTTATACTGAATCAGACCATTGGTCTGTCTAGCTCAATATTACCTACCCTGACTGTCAGGGGCTCCCCGGAGTTTCTCTCTCCCAGCCCTACCCAGAGACATTGGGGAGGAGTTACAGCCGTTCCCACCCTCACAATGAAGCTGACCGAACGCAGGCTATTTCGTATGCTGCTCCTGTTTGTGTGTTGTGATCAAAATTGGGGTTGGCCTGTCCCCATCGATTCATCTCATCCCAGTGGAAAATATAGGAAGCTGCCTTATATCGAGTCAGACCACTGGTCCATCTTGCTCAGTATTATCTACCAGGGCTGTGGAGTCAGTACACCAAACCTTCGACTCCTCTGTTTTTCTACTGTCCGACTCCGACTCCTTCATAAATGGCAAATGTATATTAACTAGTAATAACAAATTTACTGTAGTAAAATGGTAGCACAAGGCATTTCATCACCACCATGTGACTCATCAGGCTAGATTGACAGAACATAAAATATATTTATTTGATTAAAATTTCTGAACAAGAACACTTTCCTAAATTCCTATGAAAGTTTTTATTTTGAAGCCAGAGTCGGAGTCAGTACATTTCTACCGACTCCACGACTCTGACTCCACAGCCCTGTTGTCTACACTGATTGGCAGTGACTCTCCAGGGTTTCAAATGGAGAACATTCCCAGTCCTATGGGGAGATGCTGGGGATTGAACCTGCCCCCCCATCATGCTCCACTGCTAAGCTACGTCTATGGACACTATTGAGCTTGTGGATTCACAGAAGCTCAAACATCTCTGTGGTTTTCATTTTGCCGTGTACCACTTTGGGAACCGTGTTCCGGAAAGGCAGGGTGTCAATGGAAATAATTGCAATTAACGAATAATCAAAGCCAAGTGCCTTTCTCTCTTTTATGTTTACGTTATTTATATGCACCCCACTTTTCAGGCAATTTTTCCGACGCAGCGTACGCCAAAAAGATAATATGATAACAGTGCACATAGGCCCAACACAACACACTTGAAACACTAAAAGCATACAGGGGTGGGGAAGCTTTTTCGGTCTTGAGGGCCACATTTCTATCTGAGCAGTCTTCCAAAGGCCACATGTGCAGGGCCAGAGGCAAAAGTGGATGGAGCAATGAGTGTAACGTTTACCTTCGTACATCAAGCTAACTTCTACACACATCCCTCTCTGTCCTCCGTCCAGGCAAGCAGCAGACATGATCAGAGTTTAGGAACACCTTCCGGCCAGGTGAAAAGACTCAAGAAGGTACAAAACAGGGCTAGTAAGGAGTGTGGCTAAGGAGGGGGTGTAACCTGGGGAGAGTGCCGAGGGCCAGAGAAAGGGGCCTGGAGGGCCACATTTGTCCCCCGGCCTGAGGCTCCTCAGATTTTAAGGTAGCCTAAAAATGTAAGAAGCAAAGCTAAAGAATTGACCAGCTTAAAATAATCCCCTTTTGGATGGTGTTTTCGACTTCAGCAGTTGGCTTTCTTCAGGGCCGCTGGTGCTCGCAATGGTCTTAAAAATAATAAAGTGTTAACTTGTTTTCCTAGAGCCAGTGTGGGCTGCTTCTGTTTTATGTATTTCGTTCCCCCCCCCGCCCTTCTTTTCAGAAACCAGCTTAGCTGTTATTTACCTTTCAAACAATCAACGTAATTGCCATTATGTCCCGGAGTAAATTTGGAAAAATCCTGCTCCAAGTGCCTTACGACTCCATTGGGGCAGTTTTAGTTGGGACTTTTTTTTGCTCTTTGATGGAAGCCTAATTGCAATTTTGGCTCTGTGCTCACGAAGCGAGGTGGCTAATTGTTTAGGCAAATAGATTAATTCAAATATGCATCCTTAATAATAATTTTAAAACACACACACAGAACCCAAAATGGCTTCTGCGATGGCTTTCATTCCCCAAATGAGGAGCATAAATCCTCAGAAAGAGTGCCATTAGGTAGCTCCTGAGATGACTGGCATTATTTCACAGTGAGGGAGTGCTTTCTAGGCACCGAAATAATCTTTGCCGAAGTGCACATAAATACCAGTTTCAAATTGTGTTTAGATGCTGTTTCATTACCACACTTGCTTTCCTTTCTTTGGGATGCGGGAGAAGCATTTCCAATCTGGCATGGGTGCCCGGCCGCAGCGGCCTGCTGGGGCTTTGCACGGCCTTCTGAAACCAGCAAGCTTCCTGTGCGTTCAGTTCAGGTTGTTCAGGAAGGACGTCTCCAGCAGTGAGCCTCCTTGCGCTTCTGAAAGATCGCATGGGAGAAACATAAAGATAGTAGAATACGTGTTGTGATTGGGCCTATTGCGGTGTTTTGGCCCAGAGTTACAAACAGGGGAAGGGTCAGTAGCTCAGTGGTAGAATATCTGCTTTGCGTGGAGAAGGTCCCAAGTTCAGTCCCCAGCATCTCCAGGTAGGGCTGGGAGGGACTCTTTGTCGGAAATCCTGCAGAGGTGCTGCCAGTCAGTGTAGACAATACTGAGGTAAATGCACCCTTGGTCTGACTCGGACTAAAGGTAGAGACACACTTGGTGGCTTTGCTAGCTTCAGTGCTCCTCCACCTCCGTATTCTGAACATGGGGACACATGACGCCAGGCAAACCCTGCCCTCTTTTCCTGCAAAACCTCGGAAGTTGCAGCTGCAGTGCATTTTACCTTGAAGCCAGCGTCACACGGACCTCACAACTGATTGGCTGTCAACCCCGTTGCCACTCCAAGTGCGTCCAATGCAAACGCTTTGCTGTAGGCTCAGCAGACACAGCGATTGGCCGAAGGCTTTGCTGTGGGCGGTCCTGATCAGCAATGGGGAAGGGAGATGGATGCGTCCAGCCGTGGGCAGAGTCATTTTTAAGACGCAGCCAGAGAAAAAGGTCTGGTGGCTCTTCAAGCAGCTTCCTGTATTCCTATGCAATGTGGAAGTGAGGTAGCTGAAAGTCAGCACCATGGAGAGCTCCTTGTGGAGCAGGTTTCAGGATTGAGCTGCACAAGTGGGACCTGCACCAAATGCTTGCAGTGTGTCCTCCCTTCCAAAGGGACTTTACGCTCTTCAGGGGTCCAGGCAGCCATTCCACCCAAGAAGGCCACTCTACCCCACCACCTCTTTCTAGTTTCTTCGCTTTTCCTTTTCAAACTGGTCGCCAAAGTCTCCCAAACTACTTCTGAAGACCTGAGCAGGGTGATCCATCCTTCCTCCTCTTTCCTCAGCTCTCCAAGTTAGGCTCCAATGCCGTGTTGGCTCTTGCCGTGTGAGTCCACTATTGTTAGGCTAATTAGTACTTTTGCCATGTGATCGTCTATCCTGGGCTTGGTTTTTTTGGTTATTCGAAACAGCAGTTATGGTGGGAAGGAGGTGATCTGGATTGGGCCTATGAGAGTGAGCATTGACTCTCCACATTGCTGGTTCAACCCAATATTGTTTCCTGCAACAGCACCTTCTAGGGCAAATAGTGGTATGTAGTGATGTTGTTGTGGGTTAAAATCCAAATTCTCTTCCAAACTAACTTTGTGCAAACAAAAAAAGCTGGGTTCTCTTACCTGTATAAATCCACAAAAGCTAGACAAATCCACAATTATTTGCTTAGTTGTGTCATTTAGGCCTGCTTTTCATGTCATGGTAAGCCAAGGTGACAAACCTGGGCCTCGGAGACGAGACCTTAACCACGACTGCAGGTTCGGACGACACGCTAAGCCAAACCTGAAAAAGCCCTGCAGGAGCAAAGCAGCTCCTACCCAGGAGCCACCGCATTCCCTCTAAGCCATGGTTTGGCTTTGCGTGATGTGCAAGCACGGTTGTAGTGTAGCTATGGGCAGGGGCAAGCTACTGTGCAGGGAACTGCATATGTTATTCAGCTGTGCTTCCTTACATGAAAAAAGTACTTTAATTTGTCTCAAATAGATGGCCGATCAGTTTTACTTGGTGACCCAGATTCTACTGGCTGCAGTTGCTGAGGTGCAGGTGCCCCCTGAGAATCAAAGATTAACTATTACTCTATGGAGGGTATCTTGGTTTAATGAAGGCAACGAAAACTTCCAAACGATTTTGTGTTTAACAGCATGAATAAGATTCCACCCCCGCTACCACTTATTCTCCTCTCCTCCAACGCTCTTGTTTTGTCCTTCGGATGCACAGGGACAATTAAGGTGTGGAGCCTGATGGTTGGTCGCGACCCAGTCCATTGCTACCAGCACAACCAGAAGATACAAGCTCTGGCCCTGTCAGCTGAAGGGGCAGTGATAGCAACTGCATCAGCCTTCCAGGTCAAAGTCGAGAGCGCTAATGACAAGGGCTACTGGGAGACGGCTGCAGAGTTTGAAATCCAGAAACTGGTGAGTCTCTTAGTTGTTCAGAACTCACCTGTCATCCTTGTTTTTATTATTTGTTTATTACATTTATACCCCGCCTTTCCTTTCGTGAAACCCAAGGCGGCTTCCAGATGGTTCCCAGGCGGTCTCCCATCCAGGCACTGACCGGACCTGACCCTGCTTAGCTTCAGCAGGGAGCTGGCCTTGCGTGCCTTCAGACTACAGCCTGGGACCATATCCTTAGGTGACATTCCCTGTGCCCTTCACAAGGGGCAGTGAAAAGGAGGCGGCGAGGAGGCATATAGAAAGAGTAGCTTGGCCAGGGGGTTGGAGATAACATCCTTCAGGGCTGGAACAAAATAGTAATCCACACACACACACACTGCTGCCCCATCCCTCATTTCAAACTTTAGAGACCTTTCCTAAATATTAACTCTGCGGATCAGTTACCATGGATAAATTGTGTGCAAATTAAATGAAATGTGGATTTGGAAGGATCACAGGCTGCTATGCTTTTGTGTAATTTCATTTTGTTTCAGTGGACTCCTTTGTTGGTTGCACCCCGTCTTAATTAGCGGGCTTCTGTTTGGATTTGGATTTCCAACTGAAAGCGCTAAAAATGCCCTTGGCCAGCACTGCAGCCTTAGACCTGTTGCAGATTCCATCTCTCTTGGAAAAGGGCAAAATCCTAGCCTTGGGATTGTGGTGATGGTGAAGATAATATTCTCCGCTGGGCACTAGGGCACCTCCAAGTGGCTTGTGCACATCCAGCTGCTTGAGGCAGGAAAAACAAACTGGACAAGTGCAACCCACTTGGTGGTGTCCTAGCGACCGCTTAGAAACACATTTCAGGTGAGACCAACGGTCCTAAGATAAAGATGGGGAAATAAGGAAAATCAGTGAAGAAAGCAGGGCAGGGAAACACTGGAAAAGAGGAGATGTTGAGTGATAACCTTGTTGTAAAGGTAGATTGTAGTCATGACAGTGGGGAAAAGAGGAATTTACTTAGCGATCCCAGGAAGTTCCTGGACACGGAAGCAAGTCCTCTGTTGCTAGGGGCCTGCTTTTGCATCCAGAAAACAAAGGGAAAAGCCAAGAGAGGAAAAAGATTGAAGGCAAAAAGGCAAAACACAAGTTAGATTTTTTTTGTTGGAGGGGTGGTTGAAATGAAGCTAACAGAGAAGGAACGATGAGGCGAGAAGCTGGCACTTTCACAGTCTCCGAAATCACCTGAAATGTTGCAGGTTGGCTTGCTCTGCCTGGTGCCCTGTGTTACAGCCCGCCCCGTGGTGGTGGCAACCGCAGAAGACATCGTTTACCTCCTGAAGGTCGGGGAGCCAGTCAAAGTTCTCCATTCTGTCTACGGCCAGCCCGTCACATGCCTGGATGTCTCAGCCAGCGAGGCGGCGTTCGGCGTGAAAGGCTTCGGGTGGTTGATCAACGAGACCAACAAGGTACTTAAACCATTGGTTCCATAAAACATTGCAAGGGGGGAGACAACTCTGGCCCCTGCCTGAGGCATATTGATTGTTCCCAGCTCATGACTAACTCTCCGTATTTGTGCCACAATCTCTTTTTGTTACTCCTGTAGCCCGTTTCCAACAATCGCACCAGTTTTACAGCCTTACTCTGCCACCCTAACAACGTGGTTAGGCAAGATCTGCCTAGTGGCACAAGATGCGTGCTGTGCCTGATCTGCCTGATGTTGTTGCTTTATTATTGTTGTTGTTGTTTATTTATACCCCGCCTTTTGGCCAAAAGGCCCTCAAGGCGGCTTACAAAAAATAAACACAAATATAAAAATACATAAATAAAAACAACACAGTTTACAAAAAGCAGCAGTTACAACATCTGATAAAAATACAATAACAAATTACGAAGCGGAAATTCACTCCTCTCTCTTCTTGGCCTTCTAAAAGGCCCAGGAGAAAAGGTGGGAGGCAAACGCTCATCTCCAAATTGGCAGAGACACACACAAAAGCAAGAGAAGTTTTACTAGAAGGAACAGAGAGAGGAAGCTGGCTCAGTGAAGCTCTGGGGCAGTTCACTTTATTGTATGTATACAGCTGAACGTCAAAAAAACTAAAGTAATGACAACAGAAGATTTATGCAACTTTACAGTTGACAATGAGGACATTGAACTTGTCAAGGATTATCAATACCTTGGCACAATCATTAACCAAAATGGAGACAATAGTCAAGAAATCAGAAGAAGGCTAGGACTGGGGAGGGCAGCTGTGAGAGAACTAGAAAAGGTCCTCAAATGCAAAGATGTATCACTGAACACCAAAGTCAGAATCATTCAGACCGTGGTATTCCCAATCTCTATGCATGGATGTGAAAGTTGGACAGTGAAGAAAGGGGGTAAGAGAAAAATCAACTCATTTGAAATGTGGTGTTGGAGAAGAGTTTTGCGGATACCATGGACTGTAAAAAAGATAAATAATTGGGTGTTAGAACAAATTAAACTAGAGCTATCACTAGAAGCAAAAATGATGACACTGAGGTTATCATACTTTGGACACATCATGAGAAGACATGATTCACTAGAAAAGATAATAATGCTGGGAAAAACAGAAGGGAGTAGAAAAAGAGGAAGGCTGAACAAGCGATGGGTTGATTCCATAAAGGAAGCCACAGACCTGAACGTACAAGATCTGAACAGGGAGGCTCATGACAGATGCTCTTGGAGGTCACTGATTCATAGGGTCGTCATAAGTCGTAGTCGACTAGAGGGTGGGGGGAGGTGGACGTGATAAAGGGGTACGCAGTTCTGCGTGGTGCAGGGAAAGTGGATAGGGGCACGTTTTTCTCCCTGTCGCATAACACTAGAACTCGGGCCATCCCGTGAAGCGGAATGCTGGATGATTCAGGATAGACAGAAGAACACGAGAAGAGCCTGGCTGCTGGATCAGGCTATCGGCCCATCCAGTCCAGCATCCTGTTCTCACAGCGGCCAACCAGATGCCTCTTCTGGGAAGCTCAGAAACCAGGGCCTGAGCCCAACACTCCCTTCCTGCACTTTCCAGCAATTCAAGAACACACTGCCTCAGACTATGGAGGGTGAACACAGCCATCGTGGCTAGTAGCCGTGGATAGCCTTCTCCTCCATGAATGCGTCTCATACTCTTTTGAAGCCATCTGAGTTGGTGGCCATCGCTGCCTCTTGTGGGAGCGAGGTTCAGAGTTTTAACTCTGCGCTGTGTGTAGAAGCCCTTTCTTTTGTCTGGCCTGAATCTTCCAACGTTCGGCTTCATTGGATGTCCAGTGTTACGGGAGAGGAAGGAAAACCTTTTTCTCTCCCCGCTTTCTCCATGCCATACATAAGTTTATACGCTTGCAGGGAAGAAAGTGCTTCTCCACCTCTTGAATGTGTACACGCTGTTGTGGGGGGGGGGGAGATATTTCACGTGAAATGGTTTGATTTCTTATTCATTGTTACTGATTGCACAAACCAATCGTTATTGTACAGCTTTGGACCCAAAGGCCTCCCCCCCCCTTCTTATTTAATGTCAGGCATTGCATCAAAGATCCATAATTTTTAACTGCATCTTTGGACCCAGAGAAATCTTCCATGTGAAATTTCTTCCTTCTTTAGCATTCAGTGTTGATGGATGGATGGTCTGCCTTCAAGTCGATTCCGACTTGACCCTCTGAATAGGGTTTTCATGGTAAGCAGTATTCAGAAGGGGTTACCATTGCCTTCCTCCGAGAGGCAGTGACTGGCCCAAGGTCACCCAGTGAACTTCATGGCTGTGTGGGGATTTGAACCCTGGTCTCCCAGGTCATAGTCCAACACTCTAACCACTATGCCACACTGGCTCTCCTTCCACACACAACAGCTGGGTTATTCCCTTGACGCAAAGGCTGAGGCAATTTGTTGACAAAGGCACCTCCTTTCCTCACAGAGGGAGCCAGGACTTTTTTGTACAGCTGAAGGCCTCTAGGGGGAACTGTTTGCCTTTTTATTGGAGACCATGCACCTTCCTGTTTGAAACTGTTTGCGTTCCAGTTGCATAGCTGTATTCAAAAGAGGTTTTTTTTTAATTATTTTTTTTAAAGCTTGTTAAAATAAAACAATCGGTGAAATGGATGTTGTCTATCGTGGTCACCCAAAAGATCCTCCTGCCAAAGTCACAGGCTCCGTATACATTTAGAGGTGGCAAAATGTGCATGTTTTGTAAAGATTTCCGCAAGTTATATTCTAGCAGTGGCACATGTCTGAAATCTGTGCTCGCATCTTTTCTTTTAATTGTGGTTTTTTAGTATTTATTTTATTTATTATTAAATTTATATCCCACCCTTCTCCCAGAAAGAGCCCGGGGCAACAAACAAATGATAAAACCCTAACAACCTCTTTAAAATGTCTTAAAATGAAACGTCTTAAAAACAAAACATCTTTAAAAAAATCTTTTAAAAAAAAAATCGTTTAAAAAATCTTGAAAACAATTCCAACACAGGTGCAGACTGGCTTGTTGAGAAAAGTAGTATCGATACCCTGGGGTCCTTTGGAATAGAAAGTAGTTTTATTATTGTTATTGCTTACAGGCTAAAAATGTGTGAGAATCTCTTTATAGTGCTCCTGAATTATAGTCCTAGGTTTGATCCTAGAGAAGGGAGTTCTCAAAGGCTGGCCTGCGGACCACCAGCGGTCTGCGAGCTTCACTCAGGTGGTCCACGGCATGTCTGTGAAGAACACTTACAATCTGAATTCTCTTGGCTTCTGTAGTATTCAAACTGTAATACAGTATTGGAAACCAAAGCAGCAACAAAAGTACAGTTAGAAAACATGTAGCACTTTACAATTGCTGCATCAGGCAGAAAACAAGTGGTCTGCCAAGAGCCTCAGCTATTTTCACATGGTCCAATGGGGGCAAAACTATTGGGGACCCCTGCCCTAGGATGCGAACAGGGAGCCTGCACCCTCTGTTGCTTTGTGCTAGCAAATCAGGATAAATGCTCAATAAATAGGTCATCTTGAAGACCCCTTCAGAGTGAACAGACAGATTTCTGCCCCCAGTTATCTTACAATCCAGGATTTTGATACAGGGGAGGCACCAGAAGGTGGGGAGGACCTGCAGACAAGGATAAATGGGGGAGATCGTATGTATTAAGCATTTGTATCTTTAGTAGAAAAATAAGTGCTGCTTATTTAAATGGGACTTAATCGCAAGAAAGTGTGCATAGGATTGCAGTAGGAAAGGGACGGGGCACCCGCGGCCCTCCAGGTGTTTCTTGACTAGGAAGCCGCCTTATACCAAGGCAGACCATTGGTCCATCTAGCTCAGTATTGTCCACGCAGACTGGCAGAGGTTGTCCAGGGTTACCAGCGGGGGTATCTCTCCCAGCCCTACCTGGAGTTGCCATTAGGGATTGAACCTAAAAAGAAAGCTGAAAAACAAAGTCCAGAGGGTCAAATCACTCAAAAATGCTTGGAAGTTGTTTAAAAACACTATATTAGAAGCTCAACTGGAGTGCATACCGCAGACCAGAAAAGGTACCACCAGGGCCAAGAAGATGCCAGCATGGTTAACGAGCAAAGTCAAGGAAGCTCTTAGGGGCAAAAAGTCTTCCTTCAAAAAATGGAAGTCTTGTCCAAATGAAGAAAATAAAAAAGAACACAAACTCTGGCAAAAGAAATGCAAGAAGACAATAAGGGATGCTAAAAAAGAATTTGAGGAGCACATTGCTAAGAACATAAAAACCAACAACAAAAAATTCTATAAATACATTCAAAGCAGGAGACCATCTAGGGAGACAATTGGACCCTTGGATGATAAGGGAGTCAAAGGTGTACTAAAGAACGATCAGGAGATTGCAGAGAAGCTAAATGAATTCTTTGCATCTGTCTTCACAGTGGAAGATATAGGGCAGATCCCTGAACCTGAACTAACATTTGCAGGAAGGGATTCTGAGGAACTGAGACAAATAGTGGTAACGAGAGAGGAAGTTCTAAGCTTAATGGACAATATAAAAACTGACAAATCACCGGGCCCGGATGGCATCCACCCGAGAGTTCTCAAAGAACTCAAATGTGAAATTGCTGATCTGCTAACTAAAATATGTAACTTGTCCCTTGGGTCCTCCTCCGTGCCTGAGGACTGGAAAGTGGCAAATGTAACGCCAATCTTCAAAAAGGGATCCAGAGGGGATCCCGGAAATTACAGGCCAGTTAGCTTAACTTCTGTCCCTGGAAAACTGGTAGAAAGTATGATTAAAGCTAGATTAACTAAGCACATAGAAGAACAAGCCTTGCTGAAGCAGAGCCAGCATGGCTTCTGCCAGGGAAAGTCCTGTCTCAGTAACCTATTAGAATTCTTTGAGAGTGTCAACAAGCATATAGATAGAGGTGATCCAGTGGACATAGTGTACTTAGACTTTCAAAAAGCGTTTGACAAGGTACCTCACCAAAGGCTTCTGAGGAAGCTTAGCAGTCATGGAATAAGAGGAGAGGTCCTCTTGTGGATAAGAAATTGGTTAAGAAGCAGAAAGCAGAGAGTAGGAATAAACAGACAGTTCTCCCAATGGAGGGCTGTAGAAAGTGGAGTCCCTCAAGGATCGGTATTGGGACCTGTACTTTTCAACTTGTTCATTAATGACCTAGAATTAGGAGTGGCCAAGTTTGCTGATGACACTAAATTGTTCAGGGTTGTTAAAACAAAAAGGGATTGCGAAGAGCTCCAAAAAGACCTCTCCAAACTGAGTGAATGGGCAGAAAAATGGCAAATGCAATTCAATATAAACAAGTGTAAAATTATGCATATTGGAGCAAAAAATCTTAATTTCACATATACGCTCATGGGGTCTGAACTGGCGGTGACCGACCAGAAGAGACCTCGGGGTTGTAGTGGACAGCACGATGAAAATGTCGACCCAGTGTGCGGCAGCTGTGAAAAAGGCAAATTCCATGCTAGCGATAATTAGGAAAGTTATTGAAAATAAAACAGCCGATATCATAATGCCATTGTATAAATCTATGGTGCGGCCGCATTTGGAATACTGTGTACAGTTCTGGTCGCCTCATCTCAAAAAGGATATTATAGAGTTGGAAAAGGTTCAGAAGAGGGCAACCAGAATGATCAAGGGGATGGAGCGACTCCCTTACGAGGAAAGGTTGCAGCATTTGGGGCTTTTTAGTTTAGAGAAAAGGCGGGTCAGAGGAGACATGATAGAAGTGTATAAAATTATGCATGGCATTGAGAAAGTGGATAGAGAAAAGTTCTTCTCCCTCTCTCATAATACTAGAACTCGTGGACATTTAAAGAAGCTGAATGTTGGAAGATTCAGGACAGACAAAAGGAAGTACTTCTTTACTCAGCGCATAGTTAAACTATGGAATTTGCTCCCACAAGATGCAGTAATGGCCACCAGCTTGGACAGCTTTAAAAGAAGATTAGACAAATTCATGGAGGACAGGGCTATCAATGGCTACTAGCCATGATGGCTGTGCTCTGCCACCCTAGTCAGAGGCATCATGCTTCTGAAAACCAGTTGCCGGAAGCCTCAGGAGGGGAGAGCGTTCTTGCACTCGGGTCCTGCTTGCGGGCTTCCCCCAGGCACCTGGTTGGCCACTGTGAGAACAGGATGCTGGACTAGATGGGCCACTGGCCTGATCCAGCAGGCTCTTCTTATGTTCTTATGTTCTTATGTAACCTGGGACCTTCTGCATGCAAAGCGGATGCTCAACCACTGAGCTACATCCCTTCCCCTGGACTTCAATAGGAGCATAGAAAACGGCCTTCTACTGAGTCAGATCACTGGTCTGTCTAGCTCAGTATCATCTACATCAGAGATGAAGAACCGCTGGACCCCCGGAAGTCTCTGGACTCCAACTCCCATCATCATTGACCTTTGGTTGGGCTGTCTGTGGCTGATGGGAGTTGGAGTCCAACACCATCTGGAAGACCAGGTTCTCCTTCCCTGGTATTCACTGAATGGAAGCGGCTCTCCAGAATTTCAGACAGTCTTGCCTGGAGATGCCGGGTATTGAACCAGGGACCTTCTGCATGCAAAGCAGATAGATCCTCTGCCACTGAGCGATGGTCCTTCCCCAGCTTGTGCTCGGTGAGGAGAGAGCAAGCCCCGGTTCGGACAACACACTAGGTCAGACCTTGGCTTAGCTTGACATGGCAGTGGGAAGGAGTAAACCAGCTGCAGGCTCCTCTCTGGGAACTGGCCTGCTTCTGCGGTCTCGCTAAGCCAGCAAGCCATTGTGGGGAGGGAATGATTTGACTCCCTTGTGATGAGTTGGGTGTAGGGCTTATGGATGTTGTTTAAGGGCTCCCCTATCACATCATGAGATGACATGATTCGCTAGAAAAGACAGTAATGCTGGGGAAAACAAGCGAGTAGAAAAAGAGGAAGGCCAAACAAGAGACATGGTTGGACACCTGGGTTCCTCTCCACCAGCCAATTGGTTGTTGATTGGTGATTTCAGCAACAAAGTAGTGGCCCCCTAAGCCTGGTCTGCCAAAGTTTAGAAGACCAATGTTCTGATGCGCCTGGACATCAGATTTCCCATCTTCAGGGGATGAGGTTGAGGACTCTGAATCAGTTAGGGGAATCGCACTCAGGGCCGTCTCCAGAAGCACATCCGCAAGATGAGCTCGTGGTGCCAATATCCCCTCTTGGATTTCAAATTGCCGACACCTGAGGACTCCATCCCAGATGCCCCCGTACAACGAGAGTCTCCCCCCTGCTCTATTGGCACCTTCTGGAGAGGACTGGGCCCTTTTAACTGAAGAGGCGCCACTTCTGAAATCATTCAGGGAGGTCTGAATATCATCCGTCCCAAACAGTTTGCTTTTATCACAAAGTGCGAGGTGCCTTCCCTTAACCCTTGTGCAGGGCTTACGACGGAGACAGAACTGCTGCTTCTGTATAAGGTTGTGCCTAAGCCTGGCTGTTGCTGAAGCAACATCAGGGCTTTGCTGCCTCACAGCATTCCACCTAAGCACTGTGCAAGGCCTCGCACATGAGGTCAGCGCTTGCATCGCAGCAAGAATGCCTCGTTCAACTCCCTAACAAAGAGATCCGTTGGAGTCTCCCAAATGCTGTTCACCGGATTCGGAGTGCTTTCCTAATGTAGTTCCGAAGTCTTTTGATGCGTGGCAGCAGATGGTTCATGAGCAGAGCATCAGCATCTCTTCTAAAGAGGGAGATGGGGCTGTAGGAACCCAGACGGCTGGGATGTGTTGGACAAGAACGCCGGCTTGTTTGGCGTTCCCGCCCCAGCTGACATCACGCCGGAAACTAATTACTAATGTCTATTACGATAATTATTCCCCAGACGTGAAGGGACTCTGCATTGGTTGATTACTGTAGTCAGAAGGCAATGATCTATCTCTAGATTGATACAGGAGACATTTTGGCGCATGTCGGCCTGTTTCGGAGGGATGCGACCCTCCATCCTCTCAGCAAACATGTTTCATTTTCTCTTTTCTGGGCCAAGATTCTGCACACTGTTGGCAGAAGCCGCGGATGAGCTGGAACACATTTATCAAGACGAGGAGATGCTGTGCTTTCGTGTGATTAAAATTACACAGCCTTTAATTTTATGTTGCTTTTGTAACTGATCAAATACTTTTTTTTTTTTTTTGGTTGGTTGGTTGGTTGGTTGGTCAATCTGTCTTTTAGCTGATTAGTCAATTTGACCCAAATTTTAAGCATCTGTGGATGCTCTTTTGAGAACTTAAAACTTGAATATCAAAAGTTGTTAGAAGAACCAATTTATTTTTCTCTTTTTACTCCCTATCAACATTAGAAGCGAAGCACCGTCACAAAAATATCTGTGCCCTGAATTTTCAGTCCCATTTAAAAATTGCCCTCTGATTTATTTATTTCTTTTTATTTATGCATCCATGACATATCCCAATGGGATTAACAATAAAAAACATCATAAAAGCATTAACAGTAAAAGGATATATAAAAAACAATTTCAAATCTAGTACAGATGCAGACTGGGCTAAAAGAAACACACACAAAACCCTCCACTGAAAAGACTTGTTAGAAATGGAAGCTTTTTAAATATGTGCCAAAAAGGTAACAGAGAAAGAGTTTGTCTGATATGTAGTGGGAGAGAGTTCCAAAGGTTAGGAACCACCACACTAAAGGCCTGATTCCTGCATTTATGGAATGGGCTCCCTGAAGAAATGGGAACTGCAGGATGCCCTCTCCTGCAGAACACAGTGATCAGTTTGGTAGATAATGGGCGGTAGTGTGACAAATTCAGAAGTGCAGGGTCCCTTCATAATAGTCATGCCACGTCCCCTCACAGCCACATCCCCTCACTCACTCGCTCTCTGTTGTCATCTCCGCATTCCTCAGTTCTTCCCACGTACAACTTCTCCCATAACAACACACATCCCTAGGAGCTAGTCAGCATGAAAGGGGAGCGTGTTAGCTACTGAGAAGAGTCTTCCCCATGGCTGACTCACCTCCTTATACTCTGATTCACTCCAATCAGCAGGAAAAGACAAGGAAGCATGTTAGAAGACTCTTCTCAGTGGCCAACACACTCCCCTTTCATGCTGATTGGCTCATAGGATGCTGGAGACTTAGGGACCCTGCTCCCAAAAAAGTAAAGGGTCTAAGACCCCCGGAGACCCTGGACGACTACACCCCTGATAATGGGCGAGACTATCTCTTAGATACCCTGGTTTAAGCTGTATATTTATTATTTATTTATTATTTTATTTGTATCCCCCCCCCTTCC
This sequence comes from Rhineura floridana, assembly GCF_030035675.1. NCBI lineage: Eukaryota > Metazoa > Chordata > Lepidosauria > Squamata > Rhineuridae > Rhineura > Rhineura floridana. Next base: position 21,947,231 of record NC_084498.1, on the reverse strand, counting down.
TCTCAGTAGGAGCCCAGGGCGGCAAACAAAGTGCTAAAAACACTTAAAACATCATAAAAACAGATCTTAAAATACATTAAAACAAAACAACGTTAAAAACATTAAAAAAACAACTTTAAAAAAGGGTTAAAAACATTATTAAAAAACATATTGAGCATCGGGCTTTGTCCACTGGTACCAGCACCTGAGCATTGGAGATAATTGGGTTTGATTTAAAATTTGAACCTACCAGCTTTTGCATCAGCTATTTGCGGTTTTAATACATCTTTTGGAAACAATGAGGGCTGGAAACTTTCTGACTTCTTAAGGTGAAGTTTATATATATTCTTCGGATTCCGCAGGATCTACTGGGTAGCTGTGTGGTACAGTTGCTGTGCGATGGGCCTTCCCCAGCTTGTGCTTAGTGAGGAGAGAGCAAGCCCCTGTTCAGACAACACCGCAAGTCAGACCCTGGGTCCTTCTTCCTTTTTGCATTGAAGTGCAGAGATCCAACTTGGCAGGACGCTTAACACCAGCGTCTTCATGTAATCATTTAGGCCTCTGTGTTATACTCTAAATCAGTGGTTCCCAAATTCCCCCCCCCCCACGGACCACTTGGAAATTGCTGAGCCTGTTGGCAGGCCACGTAACGGGTTCTTTTGCCTGTTGCAGCCATTGTCATGCAGTGTGCTAGATGCTGTGCGATTTCCAATTGTATTATTGTTGCTTTCATTCCTTACGTTGCGTTTTGTTGTATTGCAATGTGCATTTCATAAAATTCAAATTGTAATACAATAAAATGCAACACAGAAGTAAAAGAAGCAATCAATGTACAGTTAAAAATTAATGTGCACATTTGGTACAATGGATGTGTGATGATGTACCACAAATCCACAGATGCACCATGGGCCATCAGAATGAAGCTCGTGGACCACTGGTGCTCTCTTATGCAATATATCTTAGAACTCTGATGAGTGTTGCTTATCTGGCCAGTGTGGTCCACCACGGAAAGTGCTTTTAGCTAAAGTACTGAGGGATCTGAGCAAGAATAATCAGTGTGCTGGTTTATAGGGAGTTTGATTTACAGGAGAAAAGATCGAGCACAGTTTGGGAAACCCTGCTCTAAATGCACCAAAGCCAAGACACTCTGCTCTATTTCTTGCTTTCCTACCTTTCCCAACTCTGCCCTAGTAAAGGAAGCATTGTGTTTGGAAGAGATCCTCTTCCTCCTTTGTCTTTGTCCATAGGTTAAATGAGTTTGATGACCTCCTTTCCTGCCTCCAGCGGACATCTGTCTGCATCTTCACCCCGTGTGATTTGGCCATTCCCCTCCCTCCCCTCCACTTGGCAGGCAGCATGTGGGGAAAGGTCCAGAGCAGAGAGAGCGTTAGCTGCAGGTGCTTTGGCAGAGCTCGTCCTGTCTGGCTCTTATTTGGTGGTGATGACTTTTTCGGCCGGTCGCTTTGACTCTCTTCAAACGCAAACGTAAAAAACTTGCCCTTTGCTTTGGTTCAAAAGCGGCTCTGGTAATTTCTACGGCAAGACCAGGAGATGCTCAGAATAATTATTCTCACACTGTGAGGATCTAGCCTTGCCGTAGGCTGGGAAGGCGGGCTTTTGCTTCGGCTGATTTCCCCAGGTCGTCTCTTTCGAATGTTGTGCAGGTACGCTGAGCACCTGGGTGAGAATTAAGACTGTGTGTGTGTGTGTGTGTGTGTTTGTGTGTTTGTGCATGTGTGTGTTCGCCAATGGAAAGTCACCTTTGGGATGGTAGGAAAGTCAATTCCCCCCACCCCCACCCCCCATGATCCTTGATGGGCTAGCATTCCCTGTGCTATAACACTGGCTTCCCTGGCACCAAGCTAAAAAATAGTCTGGCTGGCTGGCTGTCAAAAAATTACATCATATTGGAGTAAACTGCTTTTAAATCAAACATCCATTATTCATAGATATTAACTGCTTTATCCCCTCTTTTTTATTTTTTATTCCACCCACCCCACGCCCATATACAGCCTCTTCTGAGTAGGTTTACTATTTTTTCAGCCTACTTTCCATTCTCTCTCACACATTGATTTTGGTCTTCCAAATCTTAGCTCATCTGTACATTTATAATCAAACACCTGCTTATCTCCAGCATGTGTGTGTGTGTGTGTGTGTGTTAGCAGTCACGTGCTGGCCACCTATTTCTTAGAGACAGTGTGAGGCCCAGCATTGCATTTAAGACTAGCTAGTCGACAACTTCTGTGTGACCATTGGGCCCTGCTCACTGGGCCTGATGGGAGTTGCTGTCCATCATCATCCGGAGAGCCACAGATCCCTGTACCCCTGATTTAAGGAGTAACCCATAGTAAAGCTGGGTGTGCACAGGTCATATACACACCATTAGTTTAAAGTGCATTTACTGCATGCCACTTCGGCAGTAGTTAAAGAACATTTATGCCACTGGGAACTGTAGTTAAGGAGGTTTGGAATTTTAGCTCTCTGAAAGGTATAGTTCTCAGGTTGTTTTTTTTTCAGGGGGGGAGCCTTGACTGTTATAAATATGCTTTAAATGCGTGGTATGGTTGTGACCTTAGTTGATGAGCTAATCTTCCCCAACGCGGTGCCCTCTGGATGTTGTTGGACTACAACTCCCACCATCCCTGACCGTTGGCCATACTAGCCAAGTCTGATGGGATCTGGAGTCCAGCAGCATCTAGTGGCGGCCACAGCTTTCTCATCCCTGGATTAAATCATCCTTCCGTCAGCAAGTAAAGACTTTTTTATTCCGACAGGCGTTTGGGATAGAAGGTGTTTAGGATTGGGCTCTACAAGGCTTGTTTATTGTTTTATGCTGTTACTTGTATTATTCTAAATTGTTTTTTTAGTATTTCAAGTGCCCGTTTCATGGTTTTAAGGTTGCGTAGAGTTTAATTGTATCTTAATTGTATGTTTTTGTATGCTTTTAACTACATGTAGTTTTATTTGTAAACAGCCCTGAGTTCCAGTTTGGAAAAAGGGCGGGGTAAAAATAAAGTTTCATTCATTCATGTTTATTCACGTTGCCATTCATCGCCTAAGGCTGTCAATGGATAAGGCTATCAGTGGATAAGGATAAAGCCATCAGTGGCTACTAGCCATGATGGCTATGCTTCGTAGCTAGAGGTAGCTGGCTTCTGAAAACTAGTTGCCGGAAGTCACGGGAGGGGAGAGTGCTGTTGCACTCAGGTCCTTCTGGTGGACCTCTCATGGGCAACCGGTTGGCCACTGTGAGAGCAGGACGTTGGACTAGATGGGCCACTGGCCCGATCAAGCAGGGCTCTTCATATGTTCTTAAGTTTCAGCCTACCTCTTTCCCCCTTGCTGATAGATATCCCCGCCTCCCCTGCCCCAAATCCGCTGAAGGCCAAGGGTTTTGATTAGCCCAACTTGTGTCGTGAAGAGTTGGCATTAGACTAATGCATTGCCTGAACAAAAGAGAAAGCCGGGGCATGAATAATTGATTTTGCTCTCCTGTAACAACCAGTGAAAATGAAGTCCTATTTGCTCACCCTTATTAAAAGAGTGAGTGGCGGTGGGCGGGGGGAGACAGTAAAGGTCGTTAAGGGACTTGTAACATGGAACAGAATCGCCTGCGAAATGGATGCTGCGTTGTTCCTAATCTCTGAGGTCTTTAACTCAAAGTCACGGTGAAGGCCGTCGTAAGGCGTTTGGGGGCATGTTGAATTATTCAGCGTTTGGGGAGATCTCTTTCGACTTCAGGTCTACAAGCTTTTGATTTCTGGATGTTGTTGTTGGGAGACTGTAAATTGGGAAGCCAGGCTTTGCTTACTTGGTGGGTGTGCATTGGGTAGAGATTGCTGCTGGCAGAGTCCACAGTTCTGGAATCAGAGGTTCCCGTCACGCCTGCCTTGAATCCATTAGTTGCCAAAGCTGCCATCTTTGAGCTCTGGAGAAGGCCTTCCTATGGGCTCACTCTGAAATAATTTGTAGGTCATGTACGTGAAAATTAATGTCTTCAATAGGACCTTTGGGCAGTAGGGGTTGATCACCAGGGATGTAGGACTCGGGGCTGTGTGTGTCTTCGACCCCTTACTTGTTTGGGTACAGGGTCCCGGCAGGGTCCCTATGTCTCCAGCATCCTGTGAGCCAATCATCATGAAGGGGGAATGTTTTAGCCGCTGGGAAGAGTCTTCTAACATGCTTCCTTGTCCTTTCCTGCTGACTGGAGCCAGTCAGAGTGAAAGGAAGCGAGTCAGCCACTTAGAAGACTCTTCTCAGTAGCTAACGCTCATCCCTTTCATGCTGATTGGCTCCAAGGGACGTTTGTTATTGTGCGAGAAGGCATTAACAAGGATCTCATTCTCAACCCAGCAGCAAAAGGGGGGGGAGAGGGGGCGTGGCTGTGACTGTCATGAATGGACCCTGCACTTCTGAATTTGCTACTATACTACTGTTGATCACAGGCCGAATGAGGTATGTGCCTTCTTGCAGTTATGGCTCCGGGCAAATGGGTTAACCTGATCACACCTAGCTATCCCCAGCTGGCTTTGTCACTTTTTAGCAGGTGTGGAGAACCACCTGAGGGCCAGTGACATCAGCTGAAGACAAGTGGGCGTGGTTGGGGGAAAAACAGCCTCGCAGGCCAACTTTGGTCCCCGAGCCAGAGACTCTCTGCCCCCGCTCTAACTGCAGCTCTCAGTTGACATTTCTGCATTTCTGCTGTGTTTTCTTCCAGATCCTTCTCTACAGCTTGGAAACAGGACAGTGCACGGCACAGCTCGGCACCTCCTTGGCAGACTTCACCTGCGTCAACCTCCGGGACAGCCCTCCCTGCATGCTGGTGGCTGGGAACAAAGACAGGAGGTAACGTCCAGGAGGTGGGGCAGGGGCCGGCCCTGTCAAGAGGCAGTCGGGCAAGCTGCCTCACATGGCACAGGCTGAGCTGTGTGTGCCATTTGGTTAGGATAGATGTATCAGATATGTATATATATATATATGTTTGACAGTCTCAGGGTCCAGGCAGGTACATATGGGGAAAGATAACTGTCCTGTGCCCCCTAACCTAACTTTCTACACTTAAGTGCCATGGTGGACATAATGTCAAAGTTAGATTGATCAGCTAGTCATAAGAACACAAGAAAAGGCCTGCTAGATCAGGCCAGCGGCCCACCTAGTCCAGCATCCTGTTCTCACAGAGGCCAACCAGATGCCCATCGGAAGGCCGCAAGCAGGACCTGTACGCAGGAGTGCTCTCCCCTCCTGCGTACCGCCTCCAACTATAGAAGCAGAGAATAGCTATCATGGCTAGTAGCCACGGGTAAAAGAGAAAAAAGTTGCTGATCCTTAACGAATGCAAAGGTTCAGGAAAAAATGAGTTAAGGAGAGATAATTCCTGAATATGAGAATCTGAATATATGAAACCACAACAGCAAACTGTAAATACTTATTCCAGTGGCACATATATCACCAGCTAATAAAGCGAGTACGTATTGAAAACAGTGCTCCTGTGGTGTTTTAGCCAGACACGTTTTGACAGCCTGTCTTCCTCAGTGGCGAAGTGCATGAAGCCTAAGACAAAAATACAAATAATACTGGTTAGTGCCCCAAAAGGGAAAAAAAGAAGCAGGTTTTTTTAGCAACAGCAGATTATATATAATATATAATGGCCCTCACCCAGGCCTGGGTATTTGTTTTCGCTTTTGAGGCAAAACACCAAAGGAGCGCTCCTTTTAATGTGTATTTGTCTAATTAACTGGTGATACCAGTGCCATTGGAATAAGTATTTAAAGTCTGCTTTTCTTGTTTGATATATTCAGATCCCCATATTCACGTGTGATCTATCCTTAACCCCAGTAGCCACAGACAGCCTTATTCGCCATGAATGAGGATGTCTGCTTGGGTTTTGCACGTGGACCCTGCCGCAGGGGGAAGGGGCGGTGGCGGCGAGATACTTTAATTTGCTTCTGGTAGCAGAACACAGGAAGCTACCTTATGAAGAGTCAGACCCATTGCTTCATCTAGCTCAGTATAGTATTGCACTGGCTGGCAGCGGCCCGCCAGGATTTCAAGACTGGATTCTGTCCCAGCCAGGAATCGAACCTGGGACCTTCTGCATGCAAGGCTGATGCTGTACCGCTGAGCTGCGGCCCTTCCCACATGTCTTGGGGCAGCCTTGAGGTGGGAACCCTACCAAAGCACCTCCTTAGAGCAGCTTTTGCTCTGTTTTTTTAAAAAAAATCTAGACTGAGGAGTGAAGAAATCTTTATTGTTCAAAGCCGTAGGCCACCACAATTAAACAAATATAAGAAAATACAGAATACATATTTAAAAACAGATCATATTACAAGAAAACAGAATTCTTCAGCATAAAATGGAAGAGCAGCGATACAATTCAAATAAAATTTCCTCTCCTGGAAGATACCTTGACCCATCCCATATCTAAATGCATAGATGCTGCCATCAGGATGGCGCAGGGGCACAGTCCACTCATCCTGCATGGTGTTTTAGATAGCCAGCGCTTACTTTCCCTGCAGCTAAAGCAAATTTTAATCTGTCGAGAATTGTGCGGGATGCCATGTGCAGGAGTCTGTGCAAACTTTGGAGAGAATGTGAGTATCAAGTAATGGTTGGACAGTACACCCTGTTTTGCTTTGGGTTTGTTTGGGTGGGAAGATTTCCTCCTTGCCGCCCCCTTCTAAAACAATCTTTGTATTTTATAAGCCGTTTGGTGGACACAGTTGGTGTACAGCCCCGCGAGGGCTCTTGGAATGCCTTCCCCTTTCCTGCGGACCTAAACACACACACACACACAAAATGATTTTGGCGTTTTAAACCTCGCGTCCCGAGAACCCGAAGTAGAAAAATTAACCTAAGGGAGAAGTAGCGCACGCCGGAAAGAGTTCGCCCCTTACCATCATCACCAGTGACAAAACTGTACGTTGGGACTCAGCGATGTCTCTCCGGTGGCTGAAAATAAAGAGGAGGATTTTCATGTGAACGGATTCCGGGTTCTGTTTAGCTGATTAGCAGCCTTTTCTTTATCTCCTCAGCTTGGCCAGTCTTTCTGTTCAACTCCTTTCCCTCCCGCCGCTCAGTGTCTGTTGGCAGACACGGAAGTGTGCAGAGTTAACAGCATGAAAGGATTAAAGTGGTTTTTAAGAAAAACTTAAAGTCCAATTTTTAGATTCACCCCTGTTGCTTTTTTTTTTTAAAGACATGGGGTGTTAATTATTTAAATGGTCCATTGCATCGCAGTGAAGGGATGTTGTACGGTGGCAAGAGGCCAGTCACTAATCGCTCTCTCCTTCCCCTTTTCACACCTTCCTCTCCCCCCCCCCCCCGCCGCCAGTGAGGAGACATCAGACTGCAGGTGGCAGTTTGCTTCGGCATCAGATTGCGTGAGGCATGTAGTTTATCCTTCCCAAATTTTCAGAGCTCAGGTTCGACCGGCGGGGGGTGGGGGACAGAAGCTTGCAAAAACACAACTTGGCCAAATGGTTACTTCCTTTGTCAACTAATATGCAACCTAAGCAAAATATGCGGAGACTTGGCACAGAAAGTATAAGAGGTTAGGACTCCATTTGCCTTACATGTTTAAAGCAGTCTCGTACCACTTCACGCAGTCATGTCTTCCCCCAAAGCATTCTGGAAACTCTAGTTTGTTAAGGGGTGCTGGCAGTAGTTATGAGACACTCCTGTCCCCCTCACAGAACTACAGTTCCCAGAGTGGCTTAACAATCTGTCCCTCTTTCCCAGAGAATTGTAGCTCTGTGAGAAGGTTCTCCTCACAGTTCTCGGCACCCTTAACCAACACAGTTCCCAGGATGCTCTGGAGGAAGACATGGCTGTATAAAGTGGTATGATACCTTCATGCTGCCTTTTGGGGTCCATTTTGACCACAGGTGCACTTTTCATTGTGTAATTTGCACATAAGTAGACTTACAGGGATGTCCTTCTAGGACATTGTCACAAATTTTAATCTGTGAAACATCCCCAAATTTCAGCCAGGTACCGCTTACCATTTTCCTTTGGGGGGGGGAGGAAACCACTGGGGTCCAAACATACCCCAGCAAAAAGCCCTGGGGGCAATGGTGTGCCTCAGATGCACTTTTATTGTGTGGTTTAAACATGAGTAGACCTACAGGGTTGTCCTCTTAGGACTTTGTCACAAACTGTCACCAGTACAACACCCCCAAATTTTAGCCGGTTACCGCTTTACTGTTTTCTGTCTGGAAGCAAAACACCACAGGGGTCTCCATATATACCTCAGAAATTGTGGTGTTCTCAGTAAGCGTGGGGAAGGGGCCAGGGTAGACTGCTCAGAAAAATTCGACCTCCTCTGAATAAGTGGTGTGTGTTTTTAGCTGAAGGTGCTTTGGCATTGTCAAGCTCTCTTATTCTGACAACACAGAAAGAACAGTCTCTGGGGGACAAAGTTGCCCCATCCTTCCACTGGAAATCTCACTGAGGTACAAAACAAAGACAGCCAGTGGGATTTTTTTAAAAAAAACTGAGTTTGCATGAAGGTTAACTGTGTAGTGTAGATGGGACCAAAGTGTGCATTCGCCCCTTTCCTAAATCTGCAAAAAGCAAGAGACACAGGGCTCCTCCTGGCGACCTGTTTTATCGAGCATTTGTCCTGATGTGCTTGTGAGGTGTTCATGCATTTTCCTCTCACATTTCCCTTTTCATTTTCCTCACCGCAAAATGTCCAAATGTGGGCGTTTGCCTTTTTAACGTAGATTAATTACACTGGGGCAGGTGCGGGGGACTTTTGGCCCTTCCAGATGTTGTTGAGCCGCAATTCCCCCATCAGCCCTAGCAAGCATGGCCAATGGCTGAGGTGATGGGAAACTGTAGTGCCACAGAACCTTGGAGGGACAAAGGGACACACACACACTTGCGCGAGAGAGTACTTGAATCCACTTGAGTTGCACAAACCTAAATTTCCAGAGTGCGCTGGAATCCTTTCTGCAAAATGACAACAGTCTGGAGGTGCTCTTGTCTTCTCAGTCCTGCCTCCCAGGACATGAGACGCGTGAGGCGTAAGAACTTCTTTGCCACCACCAGCTTCATTCATAGCAGGACCCCTTATGCTATTGGCTTGTTAAGGCAAGCAGATCATGACTGGATCATGCAGGCGTTTTCTTTCCTGCCCTGCAACCCCAGCTCACTTCCTCTAAGCCAGAAAATGCTGTGGAGCTATACCATTTGTTCTCCTCCTGATGCCAGCTGGGGCCTGGTTTACCCTTACAGACAGAAGGCACTGCACCATTTCAGACGGCAAGCAGGCAGGCAGATCTCCTCGTTTGAGTGTCCCTCGATGTTAAACAAACAAGATCCATCCAAGTAGAAAACTAGTGTAGCAGGGCTAGTTGAGAATTGTTTGCCTTACCGTGCTAGATTTCTGCTTGCAGGGATTTTTAAAAACCAGCCAACCACAGAGAGCACTGAAGGATGAGATTCTGTCGCCTGCCGAAGGTGCCGCTCACTCTACCATTTCAGCATCCTAGGATGCTTTATTTTTTTATTTTTAAGGTTGTATAATAAATGTATAATTTATTATATTTGGCTTGTTAAGGTTCGAGGTGACCTAGAAACAGAAAGCTAAATACACTTAGTGCTCGATAGTAATGTTGACTTGTGTTAATTCAGTCTTCTGCAGGGTGATAGGAGCAGGGGACGCTGTCTTATACCGGATCAAGCTGCCTGCCCATCTTGTCCAGAACTGGCCAACTCCAAGTGGCAGTGACTTCCCAAGCGCTTTCCCATCCTGTGCCACCTGATCCTTTGAACTGGAGATGCCAGGGACTGGGCTTGGCAACTCTGCATGCAAAGAAGGTGCTCTGCCGCTCAGGACATAAGAACGTAGGAAGCTGCCTCATAGGGAGCGAGACCGCTGGTCCGTCTAGCTCAGTATTGCTTGCACTGACTGGCAGCAGCCTCTCCAGGGATTTGGCTGGGAGACACTCCTAAGCCCTACCTGGAGATGCCGGGGGCTGAACCAGGGACCTTCTGCATGCAAAGTGGATGCTTTGCCACTACAGCCTTTCCTCAAAGGGAGGCTGTCTGTCTGCTGGAACATTTAATTCTGCTGCGTATTGCAGACCCCGCCTGAGAGCGACCGCCTGTGTTTGGCCCAGAGTTCAGGAGGGTCAAAGGACTTTGCAAAGCGCCGAAGCCCTATTTCCAGTGCACCAGAAGATGATGATGATGATGATGATGAATTAAATTGATATCCTGCCCTTCCTTCCAAAGGCACCCAGGGCAGCAAACACATCAGTGATAAAACAAAGTGCCACTGACCCTGTGGAATCCCCTCCCCTGAAATACTAGACAGGCGCCATCTCTGTTATATTTTTGGCGCCTACTGAAGACCTTTCTCTTTCAACAAGCCTTTTAAGTAGAGACCTTATCATCCCAGTATGCATCTGGGTTGGAATTACTTTTTAAGATGTTTTTAAAGCTTTTCTTTTTTAAAGATGTTTTGTTTTAATAAGTTTTTAAAGATGCTTTGTTTTAATATGTTTTAATGTCTTTTGTTTTTAAGTCTTGTTTCTGTTTTTAAGGTGCTTTTAGTGTTTTTGTTTGCCGCCCTGGGCTCCTCCTGGGAGGGAGGGCGGGATATAAATTTAATAAATAAGTAATAAACAAACCCAATTAAACACAAAACCTATTTAAAAGATTTAAATGCTTAGCCTCTCTCTGGATTCTGGGAGTCAACTGACATCGTCTATACGCTTCTGCCTCCGCTATGGAGGCGGCCTGCCCCTGAATGCCACTCGCTGGGAATCGCAAGTGGGGAAGAGGCACTGTTGCATTCAGGTCCTGCTTGCGGGCTACCCAGAGGCATCTGGTTGGCTACTGTGAGAACAGGATGCTGGACTAGGTGAGCCACTGGCCTGATCCAGCAGCCGGGCTCTTCCTATGTGCTCATGTGATTCCCCTCCCGTCCCCTGTTCTTTCCCAAACAACTTGAAAGCATCTTTTGTTTTTCCTGGACGCGAATGCCTGGAAGCCGGGTCTTCGCTAATGAAACCGCAAAGACTCAGCCAGGGCTCGGGGAAATTGAAGACAGCCTGATTATCATACGTGGCGCCGGCAGGCAGAGCGCCAGTCCATGCGTGCTGTCAGGGACAGGGCTTGGAAGCAGTTCCGCTTTTTTTGCCCAGCGCCGAGGTCTGTAGAGCCCCCACCCCCCTCCACTTAGTCAAGAGGGGGCTCCAGGCTTTGTTTACTCCATCTGTGGATGTTCTGACAAGTGACGCCGAGGTGTTGCGAGACCCCCAGCCTGAGCACATGCTCCCCTCCCTGTTTCAGCCTGTCAGATGGATTCTGCCTGGTCGGGAGCCTTTGTCATGGTTTTGTTTCTTCTCTGGTGCGCTTGGTTTTAATTGTTGGAATAGAGTTATTCACAGACTCCTGTGAAGCGCTCTCATTAGAGAAGGGTAACGGGGGAGGAGGAAGAGGAGGAGGAGGAAGAAAAGGGAGGCTTCTTTTTTTCAAAAAAAAATTGGAACAGCCTCCATCTCAGAGCAGGAATCCTGAACAAAGAATGTTCTGGCACCGAAAACATCCTCTTGTTGGGCTGCAATCCACCCGGGCGTCCGAGCGCCTGCAGTTCATCATTTCCCGAGGATTAGCTTCCATTTCTTTTCCAACAGCCTCTGCGGCGGTGCCCGTTTGCCTCTCTGCGTTGTGGGCTTGCGGTGGTTGTTTTAGCACCACCTTCGGCGATCTGCTGGGTTTTTAATCTTGCTCAACTCTTCTGGAGCCTCAAGCCCAGCCTTTCCCAGCCAGTGTGCCTCCAGATGTTTTATTTATTTATTTATTTCATATTTCATATTTATTTATTTATTTATTTATTTCATATTTCAGCCTCAGCCAGCATTGCCAATGGTCAGGAAAGATGGGAATTGTGGTCCAACAACATCTGGAGGCACACCGATTGGGAAAGGCTGCTCTAGCCCAAGAGTGGGGGGAGCCTCAGGCCCTTGGCCGAAATGCGGCCCTCTAAGCCCTTCTGTCTGGCCCTTGGAACTCTCCTTAGGCCACACACACACCTCTCTGCAAGCCCTGCCCCCTTCAGCTGGACCTGGTTTGCACCCAGAGTGTTTTTGCCGGGTTCAGACATGTCTTGATAACCACGAATACCCCTTGCTTGCCGGGCTGAAGACAGACAGGAGCACGTGAGCTTGCGCAGATACTAGTGTATTGTAGAATTCGTTCCTTACCTCTGCCCACCACTAGCATGTTGGCCTCGGAAGGTTGTCTAGAAGGGAATGCGGCCCTCAGGGTGAAAAGAGGGATTAAGGGGCAGGTTTCAGGGCTCCTGACTCTGCAAGCCACGCGGGGATTGAGCCGATCCCCATGCTGATCCTTAGGCAGAGCAAGACTCCGACTCTGGTATAAAGCAGCATCCTAAATTCTCTGTTAGGTTGCCTAGCACCCTGCCCCTCTCTCGGTGAGCTGTTAGAGTCCAGCTCCCAGCAGCCCCACCCAGCGGGGTCAGGGATGATGGGAGATGTAGTCCAGTGACACCAGGAGGGGCACAGATTCTCCATGCCTGGCTCAGCAGAACAAAGGATCAGCAGGTTTCCCACTGGAGCATCTCGTTGGGCACCGTGAGAGCAGGATGCTAGCCTCGATGAACCTTTGATCTGGGGATTTTTAAGGGGATTAGACAAATTCATTAGAGGATAAGGCTGTCAGTGGCCACTAACCATGGTGGCTGTGTTCTCCCTTCACTGTTGACGGTCGTGTGCCTTTCAGTACCGCTTGCTCAGGTCGTTCTTGTGGGCTTCCCGTAGGCATCGGGTTGGCTCACCTAGCAAGAGAGGCTGGTTAAGGCCCTACCTGCAGAGCCAGCGGTGTGCCTAACATGGTGCCAACTATCTGCCAATGCATGTGCGGCAAGAATTCACTGTGCTTCCGTTCTCCTTTTAGGGTGAGGGTGTATGACCTTCGCAGAAGCAAGCCCGTTTGCTCCCTCTACGGCCACCAGCTGGGAGTCTCTTCCGTGCAAATGGACGACTGGAAGATTGTCAGCGGAGGGGAAGAGGGGCTGGTGTGCGTGTGGGACCAGCGGATGGGCACCAAACTCTGGGAAATGCACGCCAGGTAAAGTCAGCTGCCTGTTAGAGAAGGTCTGGGGAACTTTGGGTCCTCCAGACGTTGCTGAACTACAACTCCCACCGCCCCTGGGCCGTTGGCCGTGCTTGCTAGCACTGATGGGAGTTGTAGTTCTGCAACATCTGGAGGGCCAAAGGTCCCCCCCCTGCATTAGACCAAATGGGGCACTGCCCCAGCAACCCCTGCCTGCCTTTACTCACAACCAGTGTTGCACTGTCTGCCAGACCTTTGCAGACCTCAGCAGGGAGGAGGATGGGACAAAACTAGCATTAGCTGGCTCCAGCAGTCGTGGGTTCTGGCTCCACCTTCTGTCGGGCCCCCTGCTTTCCCCCCCCCATCTGTCCCAGAGAGCACCAGCCACCACTGTCGGCTGCTCCAAGCCTGCCTCCTGCCCCCCTGTGCATAAATCAAGTTGATGGTGGTCGATCAGTCTAGTTGATCCCCGTGGCCCAGTGCAATGAAGCCTGAGTACGTGTGATGGAAACGAATGCATTTCCCGCCCTGTTTTTACTCCTGCATCTATTTCCCTTCCTTGGTTTTCTCTGCTTGGTCAACTTTTAAGTAATGGACTCTTTGCAGAAGGAACTGGGCTTTTTATGCTTTTTAAAAGCCGTATGCGATGTTGGCGTTGCAGAAATCACAAGGCGGATCTGCAACAGAATGTTGCAGTGTCTATTCCTACCTGGCCCGCACCTTTGTATAAAACAATAATTTGGGGGTATCTGTATTTTATTGTGGCCTTCCAGGAAGGGGTCTTGATCCAACCACCATCGTAAGTCAGAGATGGGGATATTGAGGCCCTCCGGATGTTGTTGGACAACAGCTCCCATCATCCCTGACCATTGGCCATGCTGGCTGGGACGTTGGGGTCCAGCAACTTTTGGAAGCTCACAGATTCCCTCCCCTTTAAAAAACTCGCAATTGACGTTTCAGTTTTGCCTTGCTTCAGGACTCTCTGGGTTCTGGCTGCATTTCAGCAACACTCCACTTGGTGGCGCCAAAAGCAGCATTTTTTGATTCTCTGTTTGTTTGGATGGAAGCCTCTCTCTCCGGGGCTACAAGACTATTTTTTTTCCTGTCAAGAGCATAGTTAGTTGCTGGTGATTGGAAGTTGTTTAAGAACCAGCTTTCTATTTTCAGCAGCATCCTGCACCGCACTTGATGTGTGCTCTGCAGATTAAGGGTGGAATCAACCGTTGCAGCTTTTTAAAACCTGTCTGCATATTCCCCTGTGCAGATTGGGGCTAGGAGTGGGCAACTTGCTGTGTAGATGTTTTAGGTGAATAAAGATACTTATCAGATCTGGAGCGGGAAGATCAACAGGAGCTCCCTCCCCCCCCCCCCAAAAAAGAATCTTTTCTTATTGCACATTCCTGGCCCTGATTTGCACAGGAGAAGCAGGTTGAGGTAGAATGTGTTTATTTTACTCCATTTTTACCACGGTCTTAAGCTGAAAAGGTTTGCAGAGTGGTTTATGTAAGACTGATAACAAACAAGACCATCCCTGTCCGCAGGTGTGACACTCTCAAAGGTTTGACACGAAGAAGGGTTGAGGAGGGAAGAGGAAAACGAACAAACTTGGGTACCACTTCTTAAAGTTACAAAGTCCTTATAATGCCCAGCTTAAAACAGATTAAGGAGAGAAGCAGCCAAATAGAGATGGTCTCTCAGCAGGAACCAACGGGGTCAGTCCTGCAGTCGCATCTCATGTCTGCTGCAGTCTCATCTCACACCAGGTGACAGTAGGGGAAGGGCAGAGAAAATGTAGTAATGCAGAAAAAAATTGCCAACAATATTTTGCTTTTTAAATTAATGCTGTTTTTCTTTAAAAGCCTCATTAAAAAAACAAAGAAACCTTCTTTCTAAATGTCCAGAACAGCAAGAAAGTCAATTTAGTATGGTAGCTAAGAGGCCAAGCTGTGAACTAGTTCACCTGTGCCATGTGCTCATCAGGCCCGAGGCAAACCACTGTCTTCAGCCTCACTCTGTCCACCTGCAGCATGGGTGGATAACAATATTGGTCCACCTTTAGAGAGGAGTTGTAAGGTTTACTGATAATGTATGGGCAATTCTTTGAGCCTTCTGGCGTTATCTAAGTGCTAATGGGGTGATTGTTATGATATGCAGCAAACTGGAATGTCTTAACTCAAAACTCCCAACTAAGTCATACTCAGAGTAGACCCATTGAAATCAATGGATGTGACTAACTCAAGTCCATTTACTTCAGTGGGCCTTCTCCAAGTGCAACTTAGTTGGAGATGAGCCTTATTTTTAAAAGTGAAAAGACAATAGTTCAGAGTGCTGGTATTGATGTTTGTGTGTTGATCTGTATCCATTGGAAATCCACCTGCAAAGAGATGAGTCAAGAGGCACAGATTATGCAAATAACATGTTAATTTGGCTCAGCCTATTTGCTTTCCCCCCTGCTGTTACAGCATTCATGTCCTCATTTGTGAATTGAAATCCATTTTTTTCATTTAGCCTTTTGTGCATGTGTGTAGATTTGTCCCAATTAACCATGCATTTGAATGACAATATCTTTCTACCGGGGGAGGGGGATCTATTAAAAAGAACTTCAATATCGTGTTTAGATAGTTTAATCATGACTCTCATTAAGGTATATAAAAAAATAAAAAGCCACCAATCAAATCCATGCTCCTTTTTTTTTTTAATCCAGGCATCCAGTCCGCCACATCTGGTTCAACAGTCACAGCCTCATCACCGCCAATATTCCCAATGAAAAGGTTCCCCGAGGTGCCAGCATCATGGATGATGACTTGACAGCTCACAGAAGGTGAGAACGTAGGAAGCTGCCTTATCCCGAGTCAGACTATTGGCCCATCTAGCTCAATATCATCTGCACAGACTGACAGCCGCTCTCCAGGGTTCCAGGCAGAGTTCTCTCCCAGCTCTACCTGGAGATGATTGGGATTGAGCCTCGCACCTTCTGCATGCAAGGCAGGTGCTCTGCTGTTGAGCTACGGCCCTTCTAGATGCATTAAAAAGGAGAAAGAATCTGAGAAGCCGGAAGGGCAAGCAGACTGTGCTATGGGTTGTGCAAACCAGATTATTTTTATTATTATTATTATTATTATTGTCTTCAATACTGTGTCCAGTTCTGGTCTCCACACTTCAAGAAGGATGCAGACAAACTAGAACAGGTTCGGAGGAGGGCAACAAGGATGATCAGGGGACTGGAAACAAAGCCCCATGAGGAGAGACTGAAAGAACTGGGCATGTTTAGCCTTGAGAGAAGACTGAAGGGAGAGATGATAGCACTCTTCAAGTACATAAAAGGTTGTCATACAGAGGAGGGCCGGAATCTCTTCTCGATCGTCCCAGAGTGCAGGACGCGGAATAATGGGCTCAGGTTGCAGGAAGCCAGATTTCGACTGGACATGAAAAACTTCCTAACTGTTGGAGCCGTACGACAATGGAACCAATGACCTAGAGAGGTAGTGGGCTGTCCGACACTGGAGGCCTTCAAGAGGCAGCTGGACAGCCATCTGTCGGGAATGCTGTGATTTAGATTCCTGCATTGAGCAGGGAGGTGGACTTGATGGCTTTATAGGCCCCTTCCAGCTCTGCTATTCTATGATTTGATGATCATGATGATTTGATTTCTTACCCATCCTTCACTGTGAAGGCCCAGGGTGGGTTACAGCAATTAAACACAGTTTAAAACAAATTACAGTCATTGGAATAGGGCAGGTCCTGAAAATACATATCTCAGGTGTCAAAGGCCAGGGTAAATAGGCGTGTCTTCAAGGGCAGCCCCACCAAGAGCACACTGCAGTAATCCAGTTGGCATGATTAATGACTGCAGCTGCGTCTGGGGTGGTTCAGGCTGTTGAGAGTTGTGTTCATGCAAAATCAAGTGGCATACTAATCTGTTCTCTGTCTCTCCCCCCCCCCCTTCTTTTTTCCATCAGACATCGGGGAATCATCTATGCGTACGAGTTCTCTGTGGACCAGCTGGCTGTGGAGAGTGTCCTTCCTATTTGCCGTTCCTCTTATAACGAAGTGACTGGCTACAACTACAATATCGGCCTGGCAGTCCCCTATGACGATGTCTAGCTAGCAAAGGGAATGCGCAAGAGGTGCTGATCAAAGACCCAACCCTCCGTGGACCGGGAAGGCCATGCTCCCCTAACATGAAGGTGTCTGGGGCAGCTGCAGTGGCCTTTGCGATGCTGCTGCAACACTTTGGGGGAGAATGTGAAGATGAGAGAGGCCCCTAAAATGCATCTGGGTGCAGCAGAATGAACTCGCAACAGGCAAGCGCCGGTGCTGTGCAAAGCCCGGATATGACACGATGGGATTGGAGGAGAGGTGCTGGCCCAGAGCAGCAGAGGTGAGGAGGAGGAGGAGGAGGAAGTGAGCAGAGAAACTGGACTTTGTAACTTTTTCCCCAAGTCCCAATCTTTTAGGTTATGTATGGGGGGTGGTGAGAAACGAGGGCTGGACCCACAACTGGCGGGATGGTGAAGCGGGGGAACGACAGTGTTTCCTGAAAGCACAAGAGCGTCGCTTAACCTTTTCAGCAGTGCTCCTTCAGGACCAAAGTCCCTGCCAAATGGCTCCTGAAACACACTTGTGAAGAACGTGATTGTGGACATCCTGAAACACAAAAACCAATCTTTTCTATCTGTTGTTGTTTGTTGTTAAGAAACCAGATTTATTAAATTGCCACTGGCGTTCTGCAAACCTCAGTGAGCCATGCCAGAGTTTCCACAATGCTGTTTCATTGTTTTGGACGTGGTTTGAATGTTCTCGCTTATTATTAGAAACTTAAGAGGTGGCTGCAAGGCCCGGAGGAGGAAGGCCAGAGCATCTAGAGGGGAGGCATTTTGCAAACGGGGGGACCTCAGCTGCTGAGAAGGAGCAGCGGCCAAGGTACGTTTGGCCAAAGTGGAAGTGGTGGTGCTCATCAGGCTGCACACTGTACATCCCAGGTGATAGAATGGGGGAATTTTTGCAACGCCCACTCGTCCCTTCAACAGCCGCCTTTGAGGCTGTATTTCTTCCAAGGTTTCTTGCTTATGTTGCTCTTTGGTCAGTTCTGTGAGAGCAAACGCGGGCGAGGCCTTTGCACGCAAGGAGAGGCCTGCTGGATCAGGCCAAAAGCTCACCCAGTCCAGCCGCCTCCTTACCCAGTGGCCAGCCAGAGGCCTTAGTGGGAAACCCGCAAGCTGGGCCTGAGTGCAACAGCATCTCTCCCACCTGTGATTCCCAGTAACTGGTATTCAGAAGCAACAATGGAGAGATAACATAGCCGCTGCGGTCACAGGGATGTCAGGTGACCTCTTTTTTTCCCCCCTCCCTGCGCAGACGATCAGCTGGTTGTCAGTGCTTGCAAAGCGTGGTGGGGCACAAGGCCACGGCTCAGGGCTTTTGCAGGTGCCACCTTTCAGCTGAACTGCAAACCCCCTTTCAGCCCGGTTGCCTCTTTAACTACCCCCCATGCCTGATGTCATATATGACACCGGGGATACATTAGGTGGGTGGTGCTTGGCCAAAGGGGGAAGTTGGTGGGCTTAACTAGGCATGCAGGGAGGAGGTCCTTGACAGTAAGGTGGCCCATTTGTTGTCAGCTGTGGAAGGGGCATGGGCAATGCTGTTAAAACCGGGTATGTGGTGTGCATTAGGCTCCACCAGACCAACTAGGAAGAAAACAGGAAAGCAGGTTTCATGCTGTATGTAATAGCCCATGTTCTCTTGGGGTCGGGGGGTCTATTCCTGCCGTTGTATTTTACAATGCGTCTGTGACTCTGTAGATAAACCTGACCTTGACCACAGGATCCCCAAGAACAGCTCTATCCCAAGACATGAAAACAAAACCTGCTTTATTGGCTATTTGAGGCTACTGCGGCTTCTTCACGTTGACAAATCAAGTGAGCGGGAGAACCTGTAAAGGCAGGCCAGAGCTCTCGACTCCAAACCCAGGAACAAACTGCCCAAGATCTGGGAGGTGCGCTGACCCCCTGAAATACCCGTATCGACCGCCTGACTTCTTTTCCCCCTTGCCCCGGGCCACTCCACAAGGCACCAATGTCTCTGTCCCAGCTTCTCCATGGTCAGTAGCAAATCGCCATCGGCTCCATGGTTAGGAAGCGGACGTGCATCTTGGTCTCAATGTCGATTCCTTCCCATATCTGCCAGCAGAGGGGGACAAAAGGAAAAGGAAATGGAGATGAGATGCAGGTCGTGGCCCGGTTGGTTTTTTCCAAAGCTACAACTGGCAGCTTTGAATGCTGTGGGCCAAAAACAAAAGCTACGTTGCCGTTACACTGCAGAATACGGTACTTGCTACTCTGCAAGGCCACTCAAGAATCAAAGAGGTTTGTGCTGGGGTGGGGGGTCTTGGTAGCAAACCTGTTCAGAGCTAGAGCATCCCTTACAGATGGAAGACCTCCAGCCAAGGAGAGGCCACCTGCACCCAGGTACTGGATTCCATTGTCAAGCTGCTCTCATTATTGTGATGTTCCTCCTAAAAACGATCAGCTGAAATCTACCCTCTTGCAGCTTAAGCCCATTTGATCTAGTTCTACTCTCTGCAGCAGGGATGGGGAAGCTGTGGCCCCCCCCAGGTCTTGTTGGACTCCAACTCCGATCAGCTCTTGACCCTGGGAGTTGGAGGCCAACATCTAGAGCAGCCTTTCCCAACCAGTGTGCCTCCAGATGTTGTTGGACCACAACGCCCATCAGCCTCAGCCAGTATTGCCAATGGGAGGCTGATGGGAGTTGTGGTCCAGCAACATCTGGAGGCACACCGGTTGGGAAAGGCTGATCTAGAGGTTTACCATCCTACAGCAACAGCTAACAAGCCTTTTCATAGGACTGCCCTTCAACAATTACTTGCAATCGTTTCCCCTCGTTTACCCCAGGCTACACATACCTAGTTGCGCCAGCCTTTCGGAATGGTTACTGTTGGATACAACCTGATGTACAGTGGAAATGAATCAAATTCCTGTTGTTCTGCAAGATTTGATTTCTCCACTTCTGGAAATCAAAAGTCTCTTTCTGTCTCCTGTCCCAAGAGCTGTGCCCTCCTCCCGTCAGTCCCTGGTAGTCAGTTGCCAGCGTGCCACACCATGACCCAGGGTGCAACCAGGAAATAACACAAGCATCGGCTCTGACCTTAAGGAAGTCTTCAAATGTGATCCCCTCATATACTTGATCTGGCTCCTGAAATTAGAAAGGAAACATTACTTTGGGAGACAGGTACCCTACAAGGAGAGAGAAGGCATTCTTCAAAAACCTGGAGAGAGCCTGCAGCTCACACTCAGAACTCTTTATTTATTTAAATAAAAAAAACTTATGTGCCACCGTTTTTGCAGGCAAAACCTTTCAAAGTGGCCTACAGCAATAATCATAATGCACAATATCCGTAAAAACCACAACAAAACATTTTAACCCCCCCCCCCAAAAAAAACAAGAGATCAAGAAAATTGGCCGGGCATCAACAACAATAAGCTGTAGGCAAATCACAACATTTATATACAATGAATATGGATTATTTTATATGTCTTGCAAAAAAGGGGGGGTTGCTCAGTCATGGAGATGGACGCAGGAAATTTAGCGCTGTCCCTTGTGTCCTGCTCTACACAAAACATGAGTTGTGAAACTGACAAAGTCTCATGATTTCAGCATCTGACTTTGCTCTCTGAACTCGTTTTAAATTTGGGGAGGGGGAGCAGCTACATGCTAATGGAGGGGGGAGTTATTTGCAGGGGCCAATCAGTGGGGCAGAAGGGGTGTTGAAATCTCTGTCATCTGCTGAGAACATTAGAAGAGGCAACGCATGGTCTCCACCTCCCCTTCCCAGAGGGAGACAAGAACGCAGAACGACAGATTGGGCCAGGGTGATCG
The DNA here is from genome assembly GCF_030035675.1 of Rhineura floridana. Lineage (NCBI taxonomy): Eukaryota > Metazoa > Chordata > Lepidosauria > Squamata > Rhineuridae > Rhineura > Rhineura floridana. The sequence goes on along the minus strand of NC_084498.1, from coordinate 21,926,267 downwards.
TCTGCAGTCCTGGGCTCCTCTACGGGGCTAAACCCCAGCTTACCATTTGTCCCACGCAAATGCTGGCAGCCTCCATCATGGCTCCGTCCGCTATGGACCTCACCGAATCTTTGTCCAGGTGAGGGTTCCCCGACAGCATCTCTTGCACAACCTGGCAGGGAGAGAGCCGTGAGAGTAGCTCATCGAAAGGGCAATTAAGGGAGCAGAAGGCCAAAATAAAAATTAATTTAAAAATGCATTACATTCCTGTATTCCTTCAGAGTGATCTTTCCGTCGCTGTCGGCATCGTACATGTGGAAGAGAACTAGGAAACAAAGCAAAATAAGCCAGTAAGGTCAAGAGTAACGGCACAATCCTACGCTTGTTGAGGCCGACGTTCCGTTATATCTCCCGGGGCTTACTCCTCTGCTACAGGTGTTGAGGACCGCAGCCTGTTTGCCTCAAAACCTGCCTTACGCATTCCTGCTTCAGCAGTTCAAGCGTAGGATCTTCCATCCTGGATCATATCCAGGAATCAGGGCTGCCACTTTTCATACCTCAGTCGTCGTAACTGGTTCATTTTGAAAGTGTACCGGTTAATTTTAAAGGGGCGGGAGCTGGGCAAGAAAATCCATAAAGGATAAAAACGTAATACGAGCCTTGTTGGTTCAGGCCAAAGGCCCACGAAGTGCGGTGTCCCCTCGGGGGTGGCAACACAGATGCCCACAAGCAGGACCTGAGCGTGACAGCATTCTCCCTGCTTGGAATTCCCAGCAACTGGCATAGAGGCTGCTTCCATACATGGGGCTGATTGCGTTTGTTGAACAGATTGAAAAGATAGCGCTTCTGTCCTGATTTCTAAAATCCCTTCCACACTGCAGTACCTCTTGCGTTAAGGAACAGCAGCTTTTTCAGCCGATATACCGGCATTTCGTGCAACGGTCTTTCACACGGCTTGTTTGCATCCCTCACCCATGCGCACTGTTCCCCACTGTGTAGGAGGTCTAAGATCTCGTCCCGTCACCATGCAAGCCCTCTCCCTTTAGGAGCTGACTTTTTAAATTGTTTTAGTTGTACCAAGACGGGTGTGGAGGGAAAATGCTGCTGCTATCTTTGCCAATGCCGGGATACCGGTACAGCGTTCGTCAAGCAAAAAAACCCAAAACCCTGCTTGACTAAAGGGTGGGAACGCACTGCATGCTGGGATGCTTGTCATGTGAGCGGCTGCAGCTAAGCGAAAGACTCCAGCTTTCTTCTGGGTTCCCAGCCTAGCTAACAGATTATTTCTGGTATCATTTATCACGGAAATTTGCGCTAAACTTGCACTACATTCCACTAGAATTCCGGAGCTAGCTGGTGCGTCATGTGAAAGATCAAATATAATGTGCAACTGACGAGGTAAGAAATCGTCAGAATAATGGAATAAAGTGCAGTGTGAAAGCACCCATAGAGAATATTTTCCCCTCCCAGATCCCTCAACCTGAACAATGTTTTTTTTTTAAAAAAAAAAATTGGGAGGCAGGAGTACACGTGCCCAACAAATGTGGAAGAAGCAGAACGGAGAACCTCCAGGCACCCCTCTCTTCACATTAACGCAAGGGGTGCACATGGACTAAGATACAAGCCAACACACACACCCCTCGGAAACTACAGGAGTGACCGAGAAGGAGGACCGTCAACTCACATTTCAGCTTCTGTTTCCGGAATCGATCCTGATGCTCATCGTCCATGCCCATCTCGATGGGTCTGAAATTGGACATGATGGTCAAGAAGTCCTCAAAGTTAATCTCCTCCACCAAGCCCTCAGATGCTTCGTGCAGGTTCCTGCAGATGCAGAAGAAGTGATCAAATTTGCTCCACCAGGGGGAGCCAATGTGGCGCCCTCCAGAAGTTGCTGAGCTTCTCAACTGGCATCAGCCTTAGTCAGGGATGATGGGAGGGGAGTCCAACAGCATGTGGAGGGCAACTTGTTGGCCACAGACATCAACCTTTCTGCTTTCCTCCCGGGCCTTAGAAAAGTAGGTTTGCAAAGACACAGCCTCCGTAGAACTGAGAAGGTTGCGATGTAGGGATGTGCACAGTCTGTTCATGTACAGAATTTATGAAAAAATGAAATGGACTGCCTTCAAGTCGATCCCGACTTATGGCGACCCTATGAATAGGGTGTTCATGGTAAGCGGTATTCAGAGGGGGTTGACCATTGCCTCCCTCTGAGGCTAGTCCTCCCCAGCTGGCGAGGGCCTGCTCAGCTTGCCACAGCTGCACAAGCCAGACCCTTCCTTGTCCGCAACTGCCAGCCGGGGGGCAACTGGGCTCCTTGGGACTATGCAGCTTGCCCACGGCTGCCCAGGTGGCAGGGCACGTCACCCCTGAGCCACTCCCTGTGGGGGTGATCTTTAGCTGGCCCTTGACGCCCAGGAGACACGAGCGGGGATTTGAACTCACAGACTCTGGACCCCCAGCCAGGGTCTCCTCCCCACTGTGCTATACCAGCTGTTACATAGAACTTATAGCCCTGCCTTTTGGCAAATGCCCTTTCAGTTGGCTTAGTAAGCAAATCCATGTACAAATGTGGAACTCTCTCCAGGCAGAGATTAGATAGGGCCCCTCCCTGCTCAATCAAAGACTTTCCCGTTTCAGCCCAGAGTTTAAGGTAGTTTTCTGTTTCTAGGCTGAATTTCAATTATTCTTAGCAGCAGTTATTTAAAGAAACCTAGGCCTTTCGGAAATTCTGAATATTAAGCAGTATATAAACACCTAGGAGAGCCAGTGTGGTGTAGTGGTAAAGGTGATGGACTATGACCTGGGAGACCAGGGTTCGAATCCCCGCACAGCCATGAAGCTCACTGGGTGACCTTGGGCCAGTCACTGCCTCTCAGCCTCAGAGGAAGGCAATGGTAAACCCCCTCTGAATACCGCTTACCATGAAAACCCTCTTCATAGGGTCGCCATAAGTCGGGATCGACTTGAAGGCAGTACAACCAACCACCGTATAAACACCTGAAATAAATAAATAATGCAGTACATTTTTTTAAAGGGCTAGCAAGCTTCTACACTACTGGTGACTGTATATATATAATAAAATAATGGGTTTCTTTTCACTAACTGGATTTCCCGCTGGAAGGGAGAATCCGGGTTAAATGTTTTAAAGAAGCCTGTGCTAGCATTTTGACGGCATTGTGAGGATAACGCAAACAAGCTACCACCCCTGTTGGCATGAGCAGCTTGGGTTTCACGATAAACTCCCCGCTAGAAGCCCCCTGGGACAGGATTTCACTAGGGGCCTAAAATATAAATGCGCATAAGTAATAATAATGTTATTTGTTATTTAGTTTTAATTTTTGTAAACTGTATTGCTTCTACTGATGCATTTTTAGACTTGTGTTTATTTTTCTTTGTAAGCCGCCTTGAGGGCCTTTGGCCAAAAGGCGGGGTATAAATAAATTTAATAATAATAAGTTAGTGAAGGCACCCAGTGGAAACCACTTAGGGAGAGAGCGCCAACCCTTCGGATGCCATTGCACAGGACTGCACCAAACCTGGCTCTTTGGATTTATTTACTAAGCAAGATTTATGTATAAATCAAATAATAAATGTATAGTTTAATTTTTAAAAAAAACACCTCTAAGTGCTTTACATAAAATGGCATAAAACAGTAAGTCAAAAGAAAGAAAAGCAGGCTTTAAAAAGAACAGACATAAAAACGATCCAAATGTCTTTAAATCAACAGTTTTACAAAACAAATCTGCACAATAAAAACCAGATGTCTGGGTAGGCTTGCCTAAGGCGAACAGGGCTCAGCAGGCATCAAAAGCAGGACAACAAAGGTGTCTGCCTAATAGCGAGACCGGTGTACACTTTGCGTTTTTAGCAGTGTGTTTAAGAGACCTTATGTGTGCCATGGCCCTCAAAGAGGGCTTATAAAGAATTACCCCAATGAGGTGAAGCGCCCCACAACCTTACCTCTTGTCGAAAAAGGCCCGGACAATTTTGGATCTAATTGGATTGAACTCCAAATCGGGGATACGATCAAAGTTCTCCTTGCTGTGGAACCAGAGCAGGACCAAAAGAGAGAGAGAGAGAGAGGTTTCTGGAGATAAAATGATGATCTCTACAGCATGGGGTGGCTCAGTGGTAGAGCTGATTTTTGCATTTTGAAGATCTCAGGCTCATGACACCTCGACACAAATCAGGCTTGCACCCTTACCCAAATAAGGACAATGTTACGTTGTAGGAATTATACCAGGGATGGAGCAAGCTCAGACCTGGGGGGCCTCCACACCTCCCTGCCTGGCCCTTGGAGCTCTTCCCAGGCCACACACCCTTTCCCTAGGCCACACCTCTCACCAACCCTGCTCTGCACCCTCCTCTAGTGCTTTTGCCTGCCTCGAATGCATCCTTGAACTTTGATAATGCCTCTCGCTTGCCGGAATGGAGAACGTCAAGACGAGTGCATGTGTAGACATCTCTGTCTTATGAGCGGCTGGAATGTAGTCTATGATATAGAATTCAAGAGTCACATTCATTGCTCTGCCCTGGGGTTGCCATGTGGCCTCCAGAAGGTTGCCCAGGAGGGAATGTGGCCCTCAGGCTGGAAAAGCTGCCACACCACCTTTAAATGCAAACTGAACCAAATTTCTCCCTGATCCCTAAGTGCAACATCCCAACACGGCTATCTTCTTGGACTTTCTCTAGAATGGCACCAAAGCCGAGTGGCCCAGCTTCTGGGTGACGTCTGCAAGATTCTTTTGTAAACAAGCTGATGGATGCCGCTTCCCAGCCCCGGTGAAAGATCTAGGCTGATCACCTTGGGAAGGGCAAGAAGATAGCAAGCGGCCTGCCACCCCGTGGGACCTCCTCCCCCGCTAAGCGATGCTCATCACCCTCCGCTGCGACTCTGCATGAATCTGTTTGTGCATTTCCTGCAGAAAGGTCAGCCTGCAGCGCAGCGCAGGCAGAGGGCGTCCAGCTGAGCAGGAAGAGAAGCCGAAACCAAGGCAGGAAACAAGCCCTCTAACTCGACATTGAATTATATAATGTTCCGCATAGGAATCGGGAGCCAACATTTCAAAATCGTCCCTCGCCCTGCTTCCCAAACATCACAGTATAGCAGGTATCGCTGCGACAGGCGTCTGGCAATCTGAACTGTAATGGGAAACTCTGGACCAATGCCAATAGATACTGATGATTGATAGGATTGCACCTACGCCCTGCTCAAAAGAGAGCCATTGGAATTGATGGACCCAAGTCATGTTCATTAATTTCAATAGGTCTAATTTGAGAAGGACTAACATTGGATAGGTCCATATCATATCGGCATGGGGAACCTGTGACCCTCTAGCTCAGCCTTTCCCAACCAGTGTGCCTCCAGATGTTGTTGGACTACAGCTCCCATCTTCCTGACCATTGGCAATGCTAGCTGAGGCTGATGGGAGTTGTGGTCCAACAACATCTGGAGGCACACTGGTTGGGAAAGGCTGCTCCAGCTGTTGCTGAGCTACAACCCCCATCATCCCTGGCCATTGGCCATATTTACTAGGGCTGATGGGAGTTGTAGTTCAGCAACATCTGGAGGGCAAACAGTTCCCCACACCTGGATTATACTGTACCCCTGGGTCCCCAGTGTGCACCACAGCACCCTCAGACATTTGTCTTGGTACCTGCCCAGGCAACCTGCCCCTCCTTTTTAAAAAAAAAATGAGCTGTGTTGCTTTGGGAGGGCTGCCTGTTTTTGATGGGATTGCCTGGTGTGTGTTTTTTTGTTTTTTTGCCTATGTTGTATTTGTTTTGAGGGTTGTGTAGTTGTTTTGCTGGCACCATGTTCTCTTCTGTGAAATGGGCATTTCCTGGTGCCCTCGGCAGTTTCTAAGATTTCTAAATGACTCCTTGGGTCCAAACAGGTTGAGACCCTGGCTGCATTCCATCTCTTCTGCACTCGCACGGAAATGAACACTTTAAAAATTGACAGCCCAGCACAATGTTTGGACCAGCGGGGGGAGGAGGAAAGCAGAGAGGAGAAGCTGTCCTCCTCTTGACCGATTGCTTCATCTCATTCCCCACAAAAGCAGCACGTCCTGTAGGGAGAAAGGCCTGCACTTTCCAGATAGCAATCTGGGTTTGCAGCAGAACATCCTTCCTTCAAAGAAACACACGCTGCCTGCAAGAGCCAAAATCTCATTAAGGAGAGAACAGGGCAGGGTGCTGCCAATTCATTAGCAAGACATCATCTGGCAGGACAAGCAGCTACTCCAGCCCAGGACAAACTTTAGTAAGAGCCTGTCTCCACATTATGGCCACCGTCTCGAGGGTGGTTGTGGAACACACAAATCTGCCTGGTACCAAGTCAATTTGTCCTTTCAGGCCAGTGCAGTCTACAGACAGCAGCTCTCTTCATTAGCCCCAACCAGCAGGACCAATGGTCAGGCACAAGGCGAGCTGTAGTCCAAAAAGCATCTGAAGGGTCACAAGTTGGCCGCCCCGATGTAAAGGGTTTTGGGGATGGGCCATCGTTCGGTGACATAGCACATACTTTGCAGGCAAAAGGCCCCTCTTTCAATCCCTAGCACTGAGTCCCAGTTCTGGGGAAAAGGCGGCATCATCATCATCATCATCACCTCCGTGCAGATCTGGAAAAGACCCCTGCCCCAAAATTGTAGAGAGCTGCTGCTAGCCAGAGCAGATAGTATTGAGCTAGATAGCCCAATCACACCTTCCTATCTTGGTAAGAGACTGAAAGCACAATATACACATGCCAAATAGCATTAGTCACAAAGACAGGGAGGCTTTGCAAGCACGTTCCCTAACAGAAAGTTAGCAAAAGCAGTGTGGAGTTCTCCAGGGTTTTTCAGCCAGCCATGTCCACTTCCAAGATGCTCCATTCCATTGCCCCTCTCTCAAGTTTTCCATTCCGCCCCCTCCCCACTCAGCCGGCATTCCGCACCCACTGACCATAATCAGTCCTCCCTGGAATGATTTAGGATGTGGGGGAGAGGTTATTTATTTAGAAAATTTGTAAACTGCTTGATCAAAAAAATTCTCCAAGAAGTGTACAAGTCTGCGCACAAGGATTTTGACAAACACCCCAATATAAAATATTTGTTGTATTTCTTCAACACGTGGATTTTCCCCAAGACTTCCTTCTTGTGCACGGATGGTGCTGTTGAGCTTCATTAAGTCACTACACTCTGACAACAAATTTGCTATCATGTATTTAGAGGGTTTAAGAACAGGAAATACCATACCGAATAGTTGGCTGATCCCCACTTAGCTGCTTGAATCTCCGATGCAGATTCTCAATTTGATCCGAAGTGACTAAGGAGAGAAGACACACAAGCAAAACAATTAATTCATTAGTTTACACATCCATACTTGTTGCCTGCCCTTCACGAAGGATGGCTGAATGTCTCCATTTTGCTTTCTCTCAGTTTCTCAGTTTTCCAGTCTTAAGTTTAGTCCACCAGGCTCCCACAGATTTGCATTTTTTCTAAAAAAAAAATCATTATTAAAATTAATCTGCTTTTTAGTGCAAATTTCTCTTGTGATACAAATTTTTGCAGGCAATTTTGCCTAATGTACACACTTTTTTTTTGCAAACCAATGTCTCCTAATATAATGCAATTTGTAGCCTATTTTTCACTAATACAGGCATTTTTTGCACACCTGATCCTAGTATATGTGTGTGGGGAGGCTGTACTAGTTACTTGGCTGGAGAACCGCCTTGCAAGATTCAGAGAAGTGTGTTTTGCTTTGGGTATTTTTTCAGAAGGTGCAACTTAGGTAGGTCTGCCTTTAAATACAAACCGAATCAATTTTTCCCCCATCCCAAGCCCAACATCATCTGGAGGGACACAGGTTCCCCCATCCCTCTTTTAAGTGATCTGTCTCCTTCATAAAAGGAAGGTGGATGAGATCACATTACTGGGTGCCCTTGCGGAATACTGTGTGGCCCCATATCTGTGTGGGGCTGAAAAGGGGTGTAGTCATCCAGGATCTCGGAGGGGATCTTAGACCCTTTACTTTTTTGGGAGCAGGGTCCCAGCCATGTCTATGTCTCCAGCATCCTATCAACATGAAAGGGGAGAGTGTTTGCCACTGAGAAGAGTCTTCTAACCTGCTTTCTTGTCCTTTCCTACTGATTGGAACCAATCAGAGTGAAAGGAAGTGAGTCAGCCACTGAGAGGACTCGGTAGCTAACACACTCCCCTTTCATGCTGATTGGCTCCTAGGGACAACTGCTATTGTAGAAGAAAGCACATGCAGGAAGGACTAAGGAGCCTGATGGTGGTGACAGAGAGCAAGCAAGCAAGGGAGGAGCGTGGCTGCAAGGGGGCGTGGTGTGACTATCAAGAAGGGACTCTTTATTTGCTACTACACTACTGGGGGTGATATTGAGAAGGGTAACAACAGGAGAAGGGAGGGTTAAGTAGCCTCCTGCACTGCTATTCCTCTGCTCCAGCTAACAGCCAGGGACTTCAAAGGGCATCATTTTCTGTTCCACCCCATATCTGTTACATGCAGCTCCGTCTCTGTTCCACTGCAGTTCGGGTTCTGCCAAAAAAAATCCCTCCAACATTACCCATCTCCCTGTTCCCTGTGGCCTAATTTAATAATATAATTAACTGCATCATTGTTACATGATTTGACACCATTCATTTCAAGGAGGCGCAGGAGGGGAACATCATCAACAACATACTTTTTAAAAATAAAAAGGTAAAGGTGTCCCCGCACTTGTAGTGCGAGTCGTTTCTGACTCTTAGGGTGATGTGTTGCGACGTTTGCTAGGCAGACCGTATATATGGGGTGGGATTGCCAGTTCCGTCCCTGGCCTTTCTTTACCCCCCAGCATATGCTGGGTACTCATTTTACCGACCACGGATGGATGGAAGGCTGAGTGGACCTCGACCCCTTTTACCGGAGGTTCGACTTCATCCTTTCATTGGAATCGAACTCTGGCCGTGAGCAGAGCTTCGGCTGCGTTACCACCGCTTACCACTCTGCACCACGGAGGATCTTATCTTTTTAAAAATAGCCAACTGTAAAAGATGACAGCAAGTACCAACTGCATTCTGTTTGCAGACAAGCACACGAACGAATGCAATTTCTGGTACTGTTTCCCATTTCGACTGAATTCTTTGACATCCCTACTGACAGTCCCATGACTGCTTTGCATTGCAAAAAGACAAAGAAGAAATAATTAGCCTGTCAGGAGATGTTCACACATCATCCGTATAACATCTAATTTGGCTGCAATACAAAGCAAGGCTGGGAAGGAACATTTCATTGTGGAATATTCGAAGGTGCTATTTGCATCAGACAGGAAATCTCCATTGGCTCTATTAGCCACTGAAATTCAGTTCAGTTTGCATTTAAAGCTGAATCTCTCAAATTTGCACGTTCCAAAACAATTTGAGAACCGATGCACAGCCAGCATTCAAAATTTCCACTTGTTTTGCGGTGCAATTCTCCAACCAAAGAATACTTGCATGTATCAGGGCAAAGAGGACATAAAAATGCATATGTTAGTGAAAAGAGCTTACAAAGGTGTATATTAGGACAAAGTGCTTGCAAAAAATGTGTACATTAGTCAAAAGGGCAGACAAAGATTTTATTAGGAGAGCAGAACTACAACTCTTCGCAAAAAAAAGAACATTCTGAAAACATTTCATAGCCCAGAACAAGACTTGCATGAAACCTAATTTTAAACAAGATGAAAACAAAATCTATATATTCATAGGGTTTTCATGGTAAGAGATATTCAGAGGTGGTTTACATTTGCCTTCCTCTAAACCTATGGCACCCGGTATTCCCAGGCAGTCTCCAAGCCCAGCAGCTGTGAGTCTGGCTTTTAGACCACTGACAGTTGGTTATTACTGAGCATGCCGAACGTTATCATTCAGTTCCATGAAAAATTTCTTAAATTAATTAAAAATCAGCCAGGCATTTTAAAAAACGTTTAAACTGCAGAAGATGGTCAGAGTATGGGGCAAGATCAATAACAGGATTACAGGTACTCTGTGAACATGGCTGATTTTTAATGAATTTCAACAGATTATGAGAACTCTGACAGAAAAAAGTCCAAAAGGACTCTGGGGTTTTTCTCTCTCTCTTTAGACTTTGAACTCTCGATTCTCTCTGACTGTTTTGTGTATCGCCATGAACATTTGTTAAGCAAGTGTGTCTGAGTTCAGTTTTGTAAGGTTTTGTTTTGAAATGAGCTTATGGGAAGCATTAGAATGGAATACGGGAGTATTTTCAATTTAACATGTGGAATGCGAAAAATCCATGCTGGCTATACTATACACTCTCGTGGCTGTATAACAAAGGTAAAATCTAGACCAAGATTCCAAAGGCTCTGGAAAAAAAGAAAGGGTTTTAGCTAAAATTTAAAAATGGAAATGGAAGGAGCAGTCCGGAAGTGATCCAGGAGATGGTTCCAGGAGTCCGAGGCGGCAAGGGAAAGCCAAGCCATGGAACAAAAAACCCCTGGGATGGGTAAGAAGCCAGATCTCGCAGGGCCTTAAAAGTTAGACCCAAACAAATAGAGAGCCAATGGAGGGCCTTCAAAAGTGGCGTGACGTGAACAGAAAGACGGGCCAGATAAACGATCATAGCAGCAGGATGTAGAAGAAGAAAGAAAGCTGAAAAACAAAGTCCAGAGGGTCACATCACTCGAAAATGCTTGGAAGTTGCTTAAAAACACTATATTAGAAGCTCAACTGGAGTGCATACCGCAGATCAGAAAAGGTACCGCCAGGGCCAAGAAGATGCCAGCATGGTTAACGAGCAAAGTCAAGGAAGCTCTTAGGGGCAAAAAGTCTTCCTTCAGAAAATGGAAGTCTTGTCCGAATGAAGAAAATAAAAAGGAACACAAACTCTGGCAAAAGAAATGCAAGAAGACAATAAGGGATGCTAAAAAAGAATTTGAGGAGCACATTGCTAAGAACATAAAAACCAACAACAAAAAATTCTATAAATACATTCAAAGCAGGAGACCATCTAGGGAGGCGATTGGACCCTTGGATGATAAGGGAGTCAAAGGTGTACTAAAGAACGATAAGGAGATTGCAGAGAAGCTAAATGAATTCTTTGCATCTGTCTTCACAGTGGAAGATATAGGGCAGATCCCTGAACCTGAACTAACATTTGCAGGAAGGGATTCTGAGGAACTGAGACAAATAGTGGTAACGAGAGAGGAAGTTCTAGGCTTAATGGACAATATAAAAACTGACAAATCACCGGGCCCGGATGGCATCCACCCGAGAGTTCTCAAAGAACTCAAAGGTGAAATTGCTGATCTGCTAACTAAAATATGTAACTTGTCCCTTGGGTCCTCCTCCGTGCCTGAGGACTGGAAAGTGGCAAATGTAACGCCAATCTTCAAAAAGGGATCCAGAGGGGATCCCGGAAATTACAGGCCAGTTAGCTTAACTTCTGTCCCTGGAAAACTGGTAGAAAGTATGATTAAAGCTAGATTAACTAAGCACATAGAAGAACAAGCCTTGCTGAAGCAGAGCCAGCATGGCTTCTGCAAGGGAAAGTCCTGTCTCAGTAACCTATTAGAATTCTTTGAGAGTGTCAACAAGCGTATAGATAGAGGTGGTCCAGTGGACATAGTGTACTTAGACTTTCAAAAAGCTTTTGACAAGGTACCTCACCAAAGACTTCTGAGGAAGCTTAGCAGTCATGGAATAAGAGGAGAGGTCCTCTTGTGGATAAGGAATTGGTTGAGAAGCAGAAAGCAGAGAGTAGGAATAAACGGACAGTTCTCCCAATGGAGGGCTGTAGAAAGTGGAGTCCCTCAAGGATCGGTATTGGGACCTGTACTTTTCAACTTGTTCATTAATGACCTAGAATTAGGAGTGAGCAGTGAAGTGGCCAAGTTTGCTGACGACACTAAATTGTTCAGGGTTGTTTAAACAAAAAGGGATTGCGAAGAGCTCCAAAAAGACCTCTCCAAACTGAGTGAATGGGCGGAAACATGGCAAATGCAATTCAATATAAACAAGTGTAAAATTATGCATATTGGAGCAAAAAATCTGAATTTCACATATATGCTCATGGGGTCTGAACTGGCGGTGACTGACCAGGAGAGAGACCTCGGGGTTGTAGTGGACAGCACGATGAAAATGTCAACCCAGTATGCGGCAGCTGTGAAAAAGGCAAATTCCATGCTAGCGATAATTAGAAAAGGTATTGAAAATAAAACAGCCGATATCATAATGCCATTGTATAAATCTATGGTGCGGCCGCATTTGGAATACTGTGTACAGTTCTGATCGCCTCATCTCAAAAAGGATATTATAGAGTTGGAAAAGGTTCAGAAGAGGGCAACCAGAATGATCAAGGGGATGGAGCGACTCCCTTACGAGGAAAAGTTGCAGCATTTGGGGCTTTTTAGTTTAGAGAAAAGGCGGGTCAGAGGAGACATGATAGAAGTGTATAAAATTATGCATGGCATTGAGAAAGTGGATAGAGAAAAGTTCTTCTCCCTCTCATAATACTAGAACTCGTGGACATTCAAAGAGGCTGAATGTTGGAAGATTCAGGACAGATAAAAGGAAGTACTTCTTTACTCAGCGCATAGTTAAACTATGGAATTTGCTCCCACAAGATGCAGTAATGGCCACCAGCTTGGACAGCTTTAAAAGAAGATTAGACAAATTCATGGAGGACAGGGCTATCAATGGCTACTAGCCATGATGGCTGTGCTCTGCCACCCTAGTCAGAGGCAGCATGCTTCTGAAAACCAGTTGCCGGAAGCCTCAGGAGGGGAGAGTGTTCTTGCACTCGGGTCCTGCTTGCAGGCTTTCCCCAGGCACCTGGTTGGCCACTGTGAGAACAGGATGCTGGACTAGATGGGACACTGGCCTGATCCAGCAGGCTCTTCTTATGTTCTTATGTTCTTAGAACAGAAACCAGTGGACTAATAGGAGTTAGCGGTAGAGCAGTCAAAGGGAGAAAATCAGAGACAAATCAATGTGAAAAGAGACCCTCCCTGTCACCCAGCTGAGCCCCATGGCTCGAGGTAGTTGAACAGAAAAGCCTCTTCATCGCAAAGCACCCTTCTGGCGTTCTGCTTTCCCAACCCACCTACCGATTTCAGTCCTGGGGTGTGTTTTCATTGCTTCCCCTTCCAGGGTGTGGGGGGGTGGATGCTCAAACAGAGTCCTGCCCTTTCTCCTCCAAGAGCTGATAATACGATAACAGCTCCGCCAATATCAGTGGGTATTTGCAAAGTGCCAGCCTGTAGCTGACACGAGTCCAGCTTCTGCCAGTGCTGATGGGAGCGCCTGGCGATCATCGGTGCGGAGAAAACCTACAGAGCGAGAGACTTGGAAGGCCGCCTAACCCTGCGTCGTTCCCGCCGTCTTAGCTCAGGGGTGGGGAGGACCTCAAGTGCAGCCTTCCGAGCCTCCCTGCCTGGCCCTTGGGACTCTCCTCAGGCCCTGCTTTGCACCCTCTGAGTGTTTCAGCCAGGCCGGATGGTCTCCTTGAACTCTGATCATGCCTCTCCCTTGCCCGGATGGAGGATAGAGAGGATAGCGGAGACTGATTAGGTAGGGCAACTATGGCACTGCCCCACCAACCTCCACCTTCCCTCACCGGCCTGCATTCTTCCAAGCAGCCCAGGGGGTGGCACTGCCCGTCTGCCACCTCCACCTCAGTTTCAGTCTGTTGATCCCATACTCGGGCCGACTCCGAGTAGGACTAATGTTGGAAACACCCATTTCCTCACATTTTTATGATGGGGTGGGGAACCTCTTGCCTGTGGGCTACATGGGGCCCTCCCGGCCATCTTGTCTGGCCCTCAGGACTCTCCCTAGGTGAAGCCTCTCACCAGTCATAGCTCCGGACCCTCCCTGAATGCTTTTGCCTGCTTAGGATGCTTCTTTGAGCGGCGATTATGCTTCCTGCTTAAAAATTGGATAGAGAGCAGTGGAGGCTAGTGGCTCCATGTCAGTGGGGCAGTGGAATCCACTCCGGGTTTTAGTCCAAAATTTCAAGGAGCTGCCCAAAGTGCTGAAGCAGATTGGGGGTGGAGTAGAAATGCCAGGAATGGAGCATCCTGTACAAAGGTAGGAGTCGTATTTGTTGCCCCTTGGCCAGGGGTGTAATTGTCTGGGGTCATGCGGGGGGGGCTGTAGACCCTCTCCTTTTTTGGGAGCTGAGTCCCAGACAGGTCCCTACATGTGAGCCAATCAGCATGAAAAGGGAGCATGTTAGCCGCTGAGAAGAGTCCTTATCGTTTCGTGTTGATTGGAGCTAATTGAAGTGAAAGGCGGTCACCCTTCAGGTGCAGGTTGAACGGACGAACCCAGAAGCGTAGTGATAAATTCAGAAGTGCACAGTGCCTTCATGACAGTCACACCACGCCCCCTCACAGCCACTCTCCCTTTTAAGATTATACAATAAAATGAGCTTGCAGTCTCACACTTTGTTTGGAGTACATTGCGATGATCAGGGCAGATCAGTTGCCTTTCAGCTAGATCTACTATTATCTGTGCACGCACATGGCCAAATAAACTAAGATGCCGTAAAGTAAGGAACTTCCTTTGCTGAGTTTCTCTTCTTGGTTGCCATACAAAGGAGAGTGTATTAGCTACTGGGAAGAGTCTTCTCAGTGGCTGACTCGACTCCTTCCACTCTGATTGGCTCCAATAATCAGGAAAGGACACTGAAAACAGAGGAAACCTGCTCCCCCCCAAAAAAGTAAGGGGGTCTAAGACCACCTAGATGACTATATCCCTGGATGAACCAGCGGATAGTCATGGGAGGTTGGACTTGATGGCCTTATAAGCCCCTTCCAACTCTACTATTCTATGATTCTATGAAATGACACACAAAATAATGCATTGCGTTAGGAGAAACTGCTTGCAAAAAATATGTACGGCTGTCAAAGCTGCCTACAAAAATGTGTTCATGGGGAGAAACTCGCACTCAAGTGCCGAAGGATTTTCACAAGGATTTCTTTTCAAAAATCACAAATTGCTGAAGAAATGTGGAAAACCGAATTTAAGATTGGGAAAATGAGCAACAGAGAGAACCGAAATTGTCTGCTGAGACCTCCCACTTCTCTGCTGACCCCAGCAGAGAGAGACTCTCAACCCACTAGACAGAGAAGAGGGGAGATGAAAAGACAGACAGGAGGGTCACTGGGAGAGCTTCACATGTGTGGGATAGGGAAAGAGGGGGAACAGAGCCATCATGGGGGGGGAGGGAAGCCACCACATGAGGGCAAATGGGGGGAGAGAACAGCTGCCCCGGGGGGGGAGCAAAAAAGTGCCACCGTCGTATGGGGAAAGATGCCGCGGTGGGGAGGAGGAACAGAGCATCCACGAGGGGAGGGGGGAGATGGTGTGTCTGCAGAACAGGAGAGAAGTTTGCCCAGGAGGGAACACTCACCCCTGCTCTAACCACTACACCATCTTCTTAAAAGCATCTGTGGGAAGGCCTAATTGAATGGGGCTGTATGGTGCTAAGCACTCCCCCCCCCCGTGCCATTTTCCTGATTAAATCCCCCTCCCTTTTAGGCTGCTGTTGAAGCCTGTGGGGCAAAACATCTGAACTTTTGGCACTGTTTTTGGAGCGGAGGGGAGAAAAGAGGGATGAACTTGTGCCTTTCCACAAAACAAAAATCTCTGCTCCAAAAACCAGTCATTCTTATGGCTTTGTTGGATGCTCCTGTTTGCTCATCAAGGAGATGGCAATACACATTCTGGAAAAATCAGATGCTCATTCTGCTACAGACGACGCAAATTCCAATCCACGACCTTTATGCAGTAATGCTATTTTAAACGCTACGCTAATTTGGGGAAAGCTTCTCTCTCTCTCACACACACACAAAAGGACCCCCCCACACACATTTTGCTTCCTACATTTTTTCCTGTCAGCTACTGACTTTTGACATTCTCCATGCCTGACATCATGATTGTCATGGAAACTAAAGGACTGATAAATCCTTAAACATCTGGAAGTTTAGTTTACTTTTCATTTCTTTCTTTTTAAAAAGGGGGCTTGTATACACTTCAGGCACTTAATATTGCAAACAGGAACTCAGACTCATGCCTTCTACTGAGGTTTTTTTCAATAAGTGACGGACGTATGTGTAAATGGAAGTACTGTGGGAGAATAAACTCCTGACCTGTTGATAGATACAAGGGAGACATTCAATTCAGTTTGCATCTGAAGTCAAATCTATTGAATTTGCACTTTCCAAAACAACAGAAGAACCAAAACGCAGCCATCCTTCAAAATTTGCACTCCTCTGAATTTTGTGATGTAGTTCTCCGACCAAACAATGTTTACAAAATGCCATATATTAGGGGCACGACTGCGTCAAAATCAATATATTAGTGAAAACGACCTATAACAATGCATTTTATTCGGAGAAACGGCTTGCAAAAGTGTGTACATTTGTCCAAGTTGCACACAACAATGTGATTATCAGGAGAAATTTGCATCAAAACCTGAAGAATTTTCATGATGATTAAAACAAATATATCCAGAAACTGCTGCAGAAATGTGGAGAATTGAATTGAAGATGAGAAACAGAGACAACCAAAATGGTCAATTATTCCTCATGTTTGCAATGAAAGTCCTTCCAAAAGTTCACCAGCCTTTTAGTGCACCTTTCTCTTAATTTAGACATTTTTGGGTGCAAAATGTTCACCAACAGATATGCAGGCATCCCCCCAGGAATTCTACACAGACTGGGCAGATGTGCTCTTACATGCCAAAGACCACCCTGCTGGATCAAGCCAAAGGCCCATCTAGTCTTACATCCTGTTCTCACAATGGCCAACTGGATGCCTAAGGACAGCCCCAGAACAGGAGCGGAGCGCAACTGCGACTCTCCTCACATGCCTGTCCCAGCGATTATTTATTTATTTATTTATTTATTTTATGTATTATACTTGTATACTGCCCCATAGCCAAAGCTCTCTGGGCGGTTTACAGTAACTAAAAACAAATACAATTTAAAATACATCTTTTGAAAAACAATTTAAAACACAATTTAAAAATTTAAAACAGTATAAAACACATGCTAAAATGCCTGGGAGAAGAGGAAAGTTTTGACCTAGCGCCGAAAAGATAACAGTGTTGGCGCCAGGTGCACCTTGTCAAAAGGATCATTCCATAATTTGGGGGCCACCACTGAGAAGGCCCTCTCCCTTGTTGCCACCCTCCGAGCTTCCCTTGGAGTAGGCACCCGGAGGAGGGCCTTTGAACTTGAAGGTAGTGTAGGGGTGGGTTTATTAGTATTTTCTCTCCAGGAAATCCAGGAGCTTAGTGGGTAAAACAGGTGTGGGGCAATTCTTTCTGTCTTCTCTATCCCCCCCTCCAAACAGTACAATCCATACAGTCTTACCATAGCAGGATAGTAGTTCATTAACATCTGGAGGGGCAAAGGGTTCCCTTCACTGGGTTAGGACAGTAGACTAGGATCTTGAAAGTTCAAATGCCCAATCGGCTTCAAACAGGGGTGTAGTCATCCAGGGTCCTAGGGGGTCTTAGGCCCCTTACTTTTTGGAGAGCCAAGTCCCAGCAGGATACCTATGTCTCCAGCGTCCTATGAGCCAATCAGCATGAGTGTGTTAGCCACTGAAAAGAGCCTTCTAACTTGCTTCCTTGTCACTTCCTGCTGATTGGAGCCAATCAGAGTGACAGGAAGTGAGCCAGCCACTGAGAAGACTCTTCTCAGTGGCTCACACACTCCCCTTTCATGCCGATTCAGGAATTCACACACTCTCTCCGACAGTGAGAAAGGACAGTCAAATGGTGACAGTGACAGAGAAGCAGAACGCAGTATTCAAGCCTGGCCAGATCATTCCATAATCTTAGAAGGAGGCATGGCTGTGAGGGGTGTGGCTATGACTATTATGAAAGGACCCTGCACTTCTGAATTTGCCACTACACTGCTGGCTACAAATAGCAGCCTTTCACTGACTCTCATCCTAATATTGTTTACTGTGAAGATGAAAAAGAAAGAGAGGTCCTCAACGTCTTGGTGGAAGGGTGTATATTAAAAATAAACCAATAGATACCATTATTACCAAGCAATGGATCTAGGGAACAGGGGAATTGCTTGCTGCCATCAGAGAGAACACAGCAGACACCTCTCCTTGTTTCCCTGCCTGGGCTTGCACAGCCTCCATCCTGCTGCTTTGTCAAACCATCTGCTCTTCATCCGGAGAAGGATGTGAGGAGGCTGGTTGCGAGATCATATCAAAGCTGTTTCCTGTAGAATTGTTGAGGAGAGCACGGCTTCAGAGGGACCAGCCCACAAATGAACAGCGGCCTTTGCTAGCCAGACTGTTTCCTCAGGAGCTATCCTCGCATTCAGTGAGCACTCGTGCAAGTTAGCAAGGGTGGCGTTTTACCCGGTGATGGCAGCCAGCTTGTACGAGGCATCATAGGATCTCAGCGTCTCCATCAGCAACCTAAGCCCACATAGTACAGAAGATGGCTCTTACTGCAAAAACTGACATTTGATGTTTGGACAAGAATCCTAGGCGGTAGGACGTATTCTTCAATTGTGTTTATAAGTTCCTAGTCCTCACGGTTGCAGATTAAAATAAAAGCCCAGACTCTGTGCCAGACAGTACAGAATATGGTTTCTACTCAGAATCTAATATTTGGGGTTTGATTACAAGAAGCTGGGACAGGCATGGTTTGATATATTCTTCATTTTTTTAAGTTCCTCGCCCTCATGGTTGTATATTAAAATAAAAACCCAATGCATGTAGTCAGTTTCTCTTAAATATATAGAAGAAATAATCAGTTCATGGCCCACAACATACCAAATAAACAATACATATAAAATTTCAACAAACATATTAGAATCCATTAGGAATAATCATAATATCAAAAAGTAAACATGTATATAAAATATATACATATATAGAATCAACCCATACAGCATTGTATATAAGGTAACCTAAATAACAGCTTAAAACAAACAATATTGTATTATTATTACTGTTGCATTGTTATCCTGCTCTCCAGCTGAAAAAGGCTCCTAAAGTGAGAAGGCATCTCTGCCCTCAGGCTCATTATCTAGCAGGCATATCACAAAAGGAAACACGACTGGGAGGGAAGAGGAAAAAAGCAACCTCAGTCACTAATTCTTAGTTATAGAAATCTGATAGCGAAGAGGAGGAATGAAAAAAACATTTTTGGAGAGGAGTCTTTCAGCAAAGTTGATGGAGAAGTTGGGCAGACCCATCTCCCTCCCTCTCCTATAGCCGTAAGTTATTGTGTAATCAATACAAATAAGTTCACCTAATTTAAAAGCTTAAACTAAACAGAACAATACCAACATTAAAACAGGATAGTAACACACGAAAACACCACAACGATGCACCTGAATCCAAGAGTTTGGATCCAAGGAACAGTCTTCAAACATCCAAGGACCCCCAACCCATCTCTCACCTAGGGCACAGTTCTTCAACCTTGGTTTCCAAGATGTCGTTGAACTACGACTCCCATCATCCTCGGCCATTGGCTCAGCTGGCTGGTGTTGATGGGAGTTGTAGTCCGACAACATCTGGGGACCCAAGGCTGAAGAACAGTGGCCCAGGGTCATGTTCTCATAAGAAGAGGAGAGCATTCGGAGAGAAGGAATTCCATTCACTTTTCACTTCAAGGTGAATGAATCGACCTAATTTGTGCTTTCTGAAACAATATGTGAACTGAAAAGCAGCCATCCTTCGAAATGCGCACTGCTCCAAATTTTGCATACAAAAATTTGCAAGGCAGTTCTCCAGCTAAATAATGTTTATATCGTCATATATTCTTATGAAAATTTGGATCATAAATATGTAAATAAAAATAAAACTTGGGTACAGTAGTGTAGTGACAAATTCAGAAGTACAGGTCCCTTCATGACGGTCACCCTACACCCCCTCACAGCCACTCCCCCTTCTTAAAATAGAATGAGCTTTCAGTCTTTTACTTCATTTGGAGTAGTTTCCCTTAATGATGCATTGCAATGATCAATGCAGATCTCCATGTGTTGCCTTTCAGCTAAATCTATTATTTTCTGTGCATGTAAATGGGCAAATGTACTAACATGCTATGAATTAAGGAACTTCATTTGCTGAGTTTCCCTTCTTGGTTGCTATGCTCAGGGGAGTGTGTTAGTGACTGAGAAGAGTCTTCTCAGTGGCTGACTCACTTCCTTTCAGTCTGATTGACTCCAATCAGCAGGAAAGGACATTGAAGACACAGGGATCCTCCTGGGACCCTGCTCCCAAAAAAGCAAAGGGTCTAAGACCCCCTGGGACCCTGGATGACTACACCCCTGTTTGGGTAAAGTCTGCATAACAATGCAAGTAGAAACATCAAAGAAAAAGGCACAATGCAAGGATAATGTGTATTTTTTTAGACAAAATTGCAGACAAAGATCTATATATCGGATGAAATTTACCCTAAAACACTGATGAGGACTTGGGGGGAAAAACCACAAACTGGTGTGGAAATTTGGAGAACTGAACTTAAGATGGCAAACTGAGAAACCAAAACTGACAGATTTGCCCATCCTTCCTCAGAGTGGTGGGAGAGTCAGAGCATTCCCTACAATGAGCCCCCAGCTACTGTTATTTTGCAGATCGTTTGTCTGGCCAGTTTTGCAAACGACAACAAAACCACCCTACCCGAAAATTGAATACAAAGCAGAAAAGCTTATGCATTTGGAAACCACTGGAGGGCAAGAAAAAGGGCAGGATTTATTCACAGTGAAGAGCCCAACCACGCAGCCCTATACGCAGAAACAAGCCACATCAAGTGGAGTAGGACTTACTCCCGGTAATCAAGGGCTGCTTAAATCTTCCCGTCATAGGACATGGAGATTTCTAGACGCTGTGCCCAAACTAGTCAGAGCAGGCATAGAGATGTGAAGGCCGAGGGGAAAAACCACTGGAAATATTCAGAAAAAAAGTTTTTCAAAATTTTTCGGGGGCAGGGGGAACCAGAAAAATTGGCAGGGGGCATTAAAAAACTTCCCATCATAATTTTTCCCTGTTTTTTCTTCATTCTAGCCCTTCACATGTCTAGGCAGGCCTGGGGAAACCAGAGTCATTGCCAAGCTGGGGTTTGTTAGGTTCTTGTTCCCCAGAATTTCAATATAGGCGCTTCCCCAGGACACTACAGCTCTTCCCCAAGTATTGGGAACATCGGACGCTGCTTTATACTGTTAAGCCATGGATCCACCTAGCTCTGTACTGCCCACACTGACTGGCAGAGGCTCTTCAGGCTCTCAGATCAGAGGTCTCTCCCAGGCCTACTTGGAGATGCTAGGCCTTGGACCGTCTGCGGACAAAGCTGATTTGCTGCCACTGAGCTACGGCCTCTCTGTGCTGACTGTCCATCTGTGCCTATCCGGTCTGGGGCCACAATTTAGGGAGACACCAGACACGCTACTGTTGGAGATGCCAGCATCGCAAGGGGTTTGACTACACGGCATTCTTCGTCGAGCCAATAGGAGAAGGTCGGTAGCTCAGTGGTCCAAGGTAGTCCCAGGTTCAATCCCCCAATGGCACCTCCAGGTAGAGTCTGGGAGAGACTCCTTGCCTAAAATCCCGGAGAGCTGCTGCTGCTGCTGCTGCCAGTCAGTGAAGACAATATTGAACTAGATGGACCAGCAGCAGATTTCTATGTAATCTCCCCTAAACGGAATCAAGATTATTATACTCTTCCTACACTGAGCACATTGCTGCCTGCGCTAGGCCCCCTTGTGTGTGTGTGTGTGTATTCTGCAACATTAAAATAACACAATAGTGCATTAATACTGGATCATCCACACATTATTTTGCTTTATTAGTTGTTCATCGATGCTTCTGGAGCCTCCAAATATGCAAAGAGCAGGAGCTTCCGGCCGTTGCTAAAGAGGCTCTTTATTGGATCCCAAATGCAAAGATCTCATTTGTATTCAGAGGGAGCGCCTTCTCGTCACCAGAAATACCCAAAGAATCTTCAATCAGACCGTTTCGGAGGATTGTGACATCTCAGGAGCCCTCTCTGATGAGGCCTATAAATCTAAACTCATGCTCACTGCCAGCCTAGCCATTACCTAATTAACCATTAGGTAATGTGTTTACTGTTAATTAGAGAGGGCAGTTGCCCGCAAGAGCCCCACAGCGGGCTGAAACAAGCAGAGAAGGCTTGCAAATCAAACACTTGTCATCTGGGCTCGTCCCATTTCCATCTGGCCAGCTTCCCCCTTTCTTACCCGCAGCCTTCTCCACATCTCCCGCCACTGCAGCTGGTTTTGCTTTGGAGAGGGCAGCACGATCCCCCTCACCCGTCCACTTGCTTTTGCACTCCTGCAAGGCTGGCTCAACTTCCACAGCTCCAAACAAAGGCATTATAAATGCCCAGAGGTCACCACTGCTCACTTGCCCTGGGAAGCAGAGATAAGGGGGAACCGACGGTCCTCTGGATGTTGCTGGAGTACAAATCCCACCCCTGACATAGGAAATTGCCTTATTCTGAACCAGAGCATCGGTCTGCCATGACCGGCAGTGGGTCTCTGGGGTTGCAGGCAGGAGTCTCTCCCAGCCCTACCTGGAGATGCCATTGGGGTCGAACCTGGGACCTTCTGCGTGCAAATGCTATGGCCCCTTCCCTTAACACATAGGAACCTATTCACAGGAGTGCCACTGCCAGTCAGTGTAGACAATATTGACCTAGATGGACCAAAGGTACTGAAGGCATCAGGCAGCTCCCTAGGAGGGCTCACAAAGGAGTCCGAGCGAGCATCTTTCCCTAAGTTTCACAGTCTCGACATAGAATCATAGAACAGTAGAGATGGAAGGGGCCTCTGAGGCCAACCAGTCCAACCCGCTACTCAAGGCAGGAATCCTACTTCAAGCAACCCCATCAGGTGGCTGCCCAGCTGCCTCCTGAAGGCCTCCAGTGCTGGAGAGCCCACCACCTCCCTAGGTCATGGGTTCCATTGATGTACTGCTCTAACCGTTAGTTTTTTCTGATGTTCAGCCAGGTTTTCCTCTGCAAGTCATGAGGACTAGAAAGTTACGAGAAGCAGAGGTCCTCTGCGGTGCCCAGTACCGTGACAAGTTAATAGCTTCCATTCACAACATCCCTTACAACCACCACCACCCCTTAGAGCAGCCTTTCCCAACCAGTGTGCCTCCAGATGTTGTTGGACCACAACTCCCATCAGCCTCAGCCAGCATTGCCAATGGTCAGGAAAGATGGGAATTGTGGTCCAACAACATCTAGAGGCACACTGGTTGGGAAAGGCTGCCTTAGAGGTTTCATGTCCCATTTTCCACCGGAGCATTTCTGACGTTTCAGGACACACCCCAGCTCATGGCTATAAAACCTCACTCATGTATTGCACCCCGACAAAGAGATTTGTACAACAGATACTTTTCTATTTTGTTCATTTTTTTAAAAAAAAAGATAGTTAAATCAACAGATGTACCCTCTCATGAAGGCCAAAATTAAGCACCGAACCATTCATCAGTGCAGTTGCCTGATTTACAGCCGCACTGCAGGTTTAAACAACGGAGCACTGATAAATCAAAACTGGTTCCTTCCACTCCTCAAACAGCATCTGACTGTAGCCTTTGCCGGTTCACCACTCCTTCTGCCATCACTTTGCTTTGGAGACAGAGCACTGTCCTCCTCTGCTCGCTACATTTGGCACCTCTGCAACGCCTGCTCAACCTGTACAGTTGTTAACACAAGACTCAGGTTATAAAGTCCCTGTCACTCTCTCCACCATAAAGCAGGGCTCAGGAATGCTGTTTTCCCCAGTCAAGGGCCACATTCCCTTGGAGGCCATCTTCTGGGGGACACATTCTGGCGATGGGCCAGGCTGAAGTCAGAGATGGGTGGAATTGCAGCCCAAAGCCTTTTCTCTCCTGCCTGCTTCCTCCCTACCCAAATGGACCACTAGGGAAGCGGCAGATTGCCCTTGCCAGAGTTCTGGACTGATTGCTTGCAGAGGACCTTTGCAATTAGTCCGAGGGCAGCATGTTCAGCAGCTCTGATATATAGCAGGCTGCTTTTCTCTTTTCTTTAGCTGAAAAAGGGGTCGGTAAAACAACAGCAAGGATTTAAAAGAGCCAGTGGTGGTGTAGTGGTTAGAGTGTCAGGCTGGGACCTGGGAGAGCAGGGTTCAAATTCCCTCTTGGCCATGAAGCTCCCTGGGCCCAGGCACTGTCTCTCAGTCTAACCTACCTCACAGGGTTGTTGCGAAGGCAAAAGTGGGAGAGAGAGAACCATGGCTCCTTGGAGGAAAGAGGGGAGATAAGTGCAGTAAGTAAATAAAGAAATGGAGCAGTCTGGGAGAGTGATGCCACATCACCTCCATTTAGGGATGGAAAGATCTGTCTCTTTCGGTTCTCCCAGTTTCTCATTTTTCCAACGTTAAATTCAGTCCTCTACATTTCTGCAGTGATCTGTGGATCTTTTTAAAAAACAAATCCTCATGAAAATTCTCCACCATTTTAGTGTGAATTTCTCCAAATAAACACATTTTTGTAGACGGTTTTGAAAGAGGTACACATTTTTGAAAGCCATTTCTCATCATTTCATGCCTTTTTGCATGTTATTTTCACTCCTGTATTCATCTTTATGCACACTTTCCCCTAATATATGCATTTTTGTAAATGTTGTTTAGTTGACGAACTGCATCCCAGAATTCAATAAATGTGAATTTCGAAGGATGGCTGTGTTGTGGTTCCCATATTGTTTCGGAAATTGCAAATTTGATAACTTCTGCTTGAAATGCGAACTGAATCGAAATTCTCACCCCTCCCTACCTCCATTACAGAAGTTCTCCTGGCTTCAAATGAAAGGTGGGAAAAAATACATTTAAGATTCATTACTGCTGTCCCACTAAGCCAGATTTTCAAACCTTCAGTAAGTCTATTTTCCTACTTATCTATGCTGCTGGTTAAAATATCCCTTAAAGCTCATAATGCAATTCTTCCAGCGCGACACCGCTTCCCCCAGACATCCAGGGAAAGTCTAGCAAGTAGGATTTGGAGAAGAGAAATTCTGAAATTACTCCTGACTGCAGTCTCGATTGACCCTTCTAAGAAAACTGCCTTTCCATTCTAACTTCCAGTGCAAAGTATGTAACCTTTTAACCACACAGATGCCAAACTAGAGTGTTGTCACTGCTGCACCCCTAATGAATCATGGCCAGTGGCAGCTTTCAATTTTGTGTTTTTAATCGGAAGCACAGGGTGCGTCACTCTAGTTTCCTTATCTGTGGTTTGGAACAGCGGAACTATTTTCAGCGGCATCGTGCATATTACATCGCCAAGGGTTTTTGCATGCACTGCTCTCCATTTGTTGAGCCTTCAGGGTCTGCATCCAGACACGACAGCGCTATTTATAAAAGGAGCAGGT
Source organism: Rhineura floridana (assembly GCF_030035675.1). Classification (NCBI taxonomy): domain Eukaryota; kingdom Metazoa; phylum Chordata; class Lepidosauria; order Squamata; family Rhineuridae; genus Rhineura; species Rhineura floridana. Next base: position 21,900,902 of record NC_084498.1, on the reverse strand, counting down.
TCCCAAAAGAAAGAAAGAAAAGAAAATCCCATCTAGGCTTCAATTTCCAGCCATGTCAATAACATGAGTGAGGAACTGGATCCTGGGAACTGGAAACCCCTCAATGAGCCAGTAGTGCAGTGGCAAATTCAGAAGTGCAGGGTCCCTTCAAGTTAATCACAGCCATGCTCCTTCCCCATTTTTGGGGGGGAGGGGGGTTTGAGAATGAGATCCTTGATAATGTCTAGGACCAAGAAGCATGAAAGAGGAGGGTGTCAGCTACTGAGAAGAGTCTTCTTCTTGGCTGACTCGCCTCCTTTCACTCTGATTGGCTCCAATCTGCAGGAAAGGACAAGGAAGCATGTCAGAAGACTCTTCTCAGTGGCTAACACACTCCCCTTTCATGCTGATTTGCTTGGAGGAGGATGCCGGAGACCTAGGCACCCTGCTGGGACAAGGCTCCCCAAAACGTAAAAGGTCTAAGACCCTTCAAGACCCTGCACGGCTACATCCCTGCGCAGAGCTACAATTCCCAGCAGCCTAAATAAACTACAGTTCCCATGATTAATCAGGGGAAGCAGTGTCCTTTAAATGTATGCTGTGGATGGTGGGGTATAAATAAATAAATAAATAAATAAATAATAATAATAATAATAATAATAATAATAATAATAATAATAATAATAATAATAATAATAATAATGGCACCCTTGACCTTGGATAACGCCTCCTGCATGTCTGGATGGAAAATCGAAAGGAGTGTTGAGTGTGTGTAGAAACTAGTCTACTCATTGCCCCACCCACTTTCACTTCTGGCCTCGCCCACCATTGGCATGTACCCCCCCTAGGAAAAATGTCCAGAAAGGAAGGTAACCCTCTGCTCTTTAAGTCAGACTTTCTTCTACCTGCCAACTCCCTTGCAACTCCAAATTTCTCTCTTAAATGAGAAGATGGAGGGGGGTTCTCTAGCCATCAAAAAAACCCTGAGTAAGCTTCCTCAACTAACTCTAGAACAGGGGTTGCCAACCTTCTTGGACCACAGGGCACATTTCAAATTTTGAGAGTGCTGGGGGGCACCAGTCACAGAATGACTGCCAGGGGGGCATGGCCTAACATAAAGAGTAGAAAGTAGTCGTGATGACGCTTTCTCCCTAATTGTATTTCCATACTAGAAAAGGCTTGGCCTGTTGAATTTCTGCCTACCATACAGCTGTTAAAGGCACAACAACCCTGTTTCCCCCCCAATGCCAATCCTGAACCAAAGCCTAGGTTGCCATCCTGTACCCACTTACCTGGAAGTAAGCCCCATTAAACACAAAGAGATTTACTTCTAAGTAGGCATGTACACCATTGTACTATAAGTTAACTATACAGTGGAATTTTTAATGAGCTCCCGGTCTTTAGCTCTTGCAAAGCAGGAGACACGCTGATAGACAGAAAGGCAAGCTATTCTTCCCTCTGCTGATTCATCCTCTAAAGTGTTTATTGCAGGCTTTGCTCCTCCCCTTCCTCCCTTCTCTTCCTGTCTTTGTTCTCAGTTCATGAGTCATGGCTCCGAGTGCAGGCCACATGGCTGCTTCATCATGTATGACTTTACCTCTCTCTAGTAATAAACCTTATGTTTCTTTATTGTTTCAACTACCAGTTTCAACAGACCAGTTGCTTCTGCACTCACTGCAGTATATCTCAAAACTATTAACACCTTGAAATGCAAACAGCAGCTTCAGAGTTGCAATTTTTCTGGGGACTGAGACAAGGAAACAAAACAAAACAAAAAACCACTCCTGGCCGCAGCTCTCATAGTCTTGAGGCTGCTACTTGTTTAACAGCAACAAGAAAAGTTCAGGTGAACTGCATTAACACAATTAAGGTCACATATAAAGCTTATTTACATGTTAGGTTGTGGTCAGGGTATCTCTATACATGTAGAAGTGATTGTGTGAAAGTGTGTACACACTGAGGTTTTTTTTACAACTCAACTATTGTGTACACAGGGCCACAGATTGTGTACCTGTGAATAACTGTACAAACGTACAGCTCACTTATTTGTGTACACAGACTGTACACTCGCTAAATGCAGTGTGTGAACATCCCTGCAGAGAAGAGCTGGCTTCAAAACAGCCTGCGAAAGAACACCATAGGCCATCTGGAGGGAGATGCCGTCCGATTCAACCAACCACCACCTAAGAGAAAACGTGCTATTTAGAGGCTCTGCTTTTTGCCTTGGCTTCTCGATGCATCGCCTCTTCCTCAGCAAATATGCTTGATTCCCAAAAGAGAAGACAGAAATAAACATTTTTTAAAAAAGCTGAGTAAACTGTTCTTTTGCAAAAAAAAAAAAAAGGTCAGCGATGCCTCCAGATCAGAACTTTAAGGAGACAGAACTAGGGGCCGAGCTAATCCTTTTTGTTGTTAACTGGGCCAGACTTCCTTTTTGGGCTGGAGACAGGCAAAGGTTGTGGTTTTTTTCCCTTCCCAAAGAGTTACATATGGTTTGAAATGGGGGAGGGATTGTGGTACGTGTGCTCAGTGCCAACTTGGGGTTCTTTTCTTCATCGCAAGCCAGTCTTGCCACAGTGCCTCCCCCTGGCCGCTGTTGCCACTAGCCATTCGCTTCGACTTTCAGTCTGGGTCCACTTTGAACCAGCACCTTAATATAATGCATTTTTGGAAGTTATTTTCACAGATGTATGCATTTTTAGGCACACTTCCCCCAATATACCCATTTTAGTTCACAGCATTTGGCTGGAGAACCGCATCCTGACATTTAGAGAGGTACAAATTTCGAAGGATGGCTGTGGTTCGGTCCCCATCTTGCTTTGGAAAGTGCCCTTTAGGTAGGGTTACATGAAAATCCGAACCAAACTGTTTCTCCATCTCTAGGTTAAAAGAGCCACAGCCACATTTCATAGCGGTTTACAAATGAAAATACAACCTTCGCCATTTTTTAAAAACAAGGAACAACAACATGGAGAAACAGAAAGCAACCACGGAAGCTTAGAACAAAACAGCGTGCAACAAACTACTAATTAATTCCCAAAGGAAACAATACAAAACAAAAAAGATCAGGGGCTTTTCAAACTGCAAATGCTGCAGCGCCTTAAAGACTAACAAATTGATTATATCCAAAGGTCTATGAGGACATCAGTCCACTTCATCAAATGTACTTACACCATATTTTGTTTAGTCCTTAAAAAGTGTTATAACAGGACTTTGTTGCTTTTATTTTGGGGTTGCTACAGAAAAGAACTCACTGGCCGCAGAATGCTGAATGACCGGTGTGTCTGTGTGTTTGTCTGTGTATGTGTGTAAGAGACAGAAAACCTGGGGAGGTAGGGGTAATGGATTGAAGTATTCTGACAGACAGGTATATATGCCCTAATCAATTTTTAAAAATGGGATTCACCTGCCACTGCAGATGCCAGAAGAAGCAATTGGATACCTCAACAGGAACACTCCATGCTGCAACCACTTATTGCAGTTCCCAGTTTGTTCAGTGTAGTTCACTTCCAACCTTTTAAGCCATAGGTAACTGCAGCAAATGAAGAGAGCTTGCAACGGTCAAACTACACAATAAAACCAAAGCAGTATAAAATACAGTAGACCGGGGGGGGGGAGAGAAAGAAAAGAGCATCACATCAGGTGAAAACAAACCAAAACATAAAAGATCTAAAAGTCTGGAAGTAGAGCTTAGGACCTGGGACACCAGGAGTCAAAACCTTAGTGGGTGACCTTAGACCAGTCAGTCTCTCAGCCTAGCCAACTAACCTCACAGGGTTGTTGTGACGGTAAAAATAAGGGGGGGGATCCTTGTATGCCACCTTGAGCTCCTTGGAGAAGGTGTGGGGAATCTTTGGCTCTCCAGATGTTGCTGAACTACAGTGCCCATCATCACTGGCCATGGGCCATGTTTGCTAGGGCTGATGGGAGTGGTAGTTCAGCACCATCTGAAGGACCAAAGGTTCCCTATTCCTGCCTTGGAGAGAAGTTGAGGTATATATGCCCTAATCAATTTTTAAAAATGGGATTCACCTGCCACTGCAGATGCCAGAAGAAGCAATTGGATCCTCATCAGTTTATTAAGGTCAACAGCAATAATAGCACAACTAAAATAATACAATGTACCATAATCTTAAGAATGGAGCAAAATAAGAAGTAAGATATAGCATCAATGCCATCTGCTCAAGTATACAGGATCCTTCCAAAGTAGCCCCCCTAAAATGACCCTTCCAGCTTCAGATGGTGAATTGTTTTCACATCCACTGATAAAGAAAATTGGCCGCTCCTAACGACACTCCTGAGATTTCATCTCCCAGCAAATTTAAAAGCAAACATAAAACTGAGCCAGACTTCCTGGTAGTTTGGCCAATGAAGGGGCATCTGATGAGCTGCAGCGTAAAAATGACAAAACAAAATAACACCTTCCACAGACGTCAACCTCCCGGTTAAGACACAGGAGAACCCCTCAAATGTAAAAAGCAACTGGCTAGTCTGCAAATGGGCATTTGGAAAAGGGTGCTGTAGATCACGAGAGGAGTAGTAAGGTGCAAGATGTTGGACAAATCATAACATGTCACACACCGCAGATCATGTAGAGAACACTCGGGAACAGAGGAAGTTGCCTTCTAACAAGTCAGAACATTGGGTCTGTCTAGTCTATGCCAGGATTGGGAACTCAAATCTGGCCCTCTAGACCTCTCTCTATGGCCCTCAGAACTCTCTCCGGCCACAATCCCTCTGTCCAGGGAGGCCCTCATTGCACCCTCTTTAAATGTTGTCACCTATCCTTGAGCTGTGATAATGCTCCTTGTCTGCCTGCATGAAGGATACTGAAAGATTTATTATTATTATTATTATTATTATTATTATTATTAATAATAATAATAATAATAATATTGATATTAATATCAATATTAATAATCATCACTCCTCCTCCTCCTCCTCCTCCTCCCAGTCTACTGTACAAAGATAAGTCACACGCGTTGCTCCACCTACTTTTGCTTCTGACCCCACCCACTGCCAGCACGTGGGCGCGGCCCAGAAGGGAACACGTCCCTTGGGCTGAAAAATTTCCCCCACTTCTGCAAAAAAGAAAAAGGCCACCATTTTCATTTCACACTTGTCTTAGAGTCCTCTGTTTGAAAGGCTGTTCAGTCCCAGTCTAGTTAAAAGATTAAAAGCTCTAACAAAGGAGAGACGGGCCCTTGACTGCGGACTGAGCAGGCACGGAGGACACCTGGCCACAGTCTGCCCTTGCTGTTCCCTGCACCCCAGGGAGGCCTCTTACATACTAGGAGCCCTTCAGTGGGCATATTCTCCGAGCCCTTCTTGGCACACTAACTGCCAACAGCTCTCCAGGGGGGCAGGCAGGGGTCTGTCCCGGCCCTACTTGGAGACACCAAGGATTAAACCTGGGAAGAGTCGCCAGCGGTTTAGCATGCATTTCCCCTGATATGCACGTCTGTGTGCAGTTTGGCGTAATATACACATGTTTTGCAAAGCGATTTCCCCTGATGCAACGCATTTTTGTATGCGATCACATCAACATTTTTAGGCATGTCACTCTATGCACTTTTGTACCCATTGCTTGGCTAGAGAAATGCAAAATTTGGAGAATGTCCAGGGACAGCTGCATTTTGGCTCTTGCATTCTATCAGAACGTGCGTTATTCAGGAAGTTTGCCTTTCGGTGCGAACCAAACTGAATTCCTCCCCCATCGCTAAGCCAAGCATTGTGTATTCCAAGGGCTATCCTAGTTAGAACCTGAACCCGGCATAGCCCCTAGAGGGGCCTAATCTAATCAGTTGTTACCTCCTCCCACATGCCATCTTAAAACTGCGACAAGGCAGATTCCACAGCTTCAACCTCAACCATTTATAGTTTTCTTTTGCTCCTCATCCTTCTGCTTCTGATAAGGGTTGCTATTTTGTGACATTTGGCCTTCAGGTGCTGCCCTGCTATGGAACTTGGGAGGTATTCAGATGGGCCACACAACCATGCCTATCATCAAAAATATATTAGATGATCAGCTGTAATATATTTTGTTTGCTTCTTTTATTTACACCCCACCTTTCTTCTAAAGAGCTCATGCTGGCGTGCAAGGTTCTCCCCCCTCCTTATTTTATCCTCCCAACAACCCTGTGAGGTAGGGAGGGTGGGAGACAGCGATTGACCCAAGCTCGCCCAAGGAGCTTCCTGTCTGAGAGGGATTTGAACCCTGGTCTCCCAGGCCTAGCCCACCCAACCCTAGGGATGGAGGAGAAATCCAATTCTGTTTGCATTTAAAGCCAAATTGATCAAATTGACACTTTCCGAAACATGAGAAGCGAAACACAGCCGTTCTTCGAAATTTGCACTTATCCAGATTTTGCTGTGCAGGTCTCCAACTAAGCAATGTTTGCAAAAATGCACATATCAGGGGAAAGTGTGTGTAAAAATGAATATATTAGTGAAAATAAGATACAAAAATGCATTATATTAGGACAAATTGCTTGCAAAAATGTGTACGTTAGTTAAAGCTGCATACAAAATGGGTTTATTGGGGAAAATTCTCACTAAAAGGTGGGGGATTTTTCATGAGTTTTTTTTTTTTAAATCACAGACTGTTGCAGACATGTTGCGAACCAAATTTAGGATTAGAAAAATAAGAAAGAGAACGGAAATTGACAGATCATTCCACCCCTACCCAACACTCTAACCCATGGGTTCTCAACAAGGGGGGAATTCCCCCCCCGGGGGGGAATTTTAGGGTTCCGGGGGGGAATTGGGACCACTATTCAGCAAAGTGTGATGTCCTGTAGATTATGTGCAATCTGTAAAATTGTAGTTTGTTTTTAATTTAATCTGCGACGTTCCATAAAGTTTATTGAATGTCACAGATTAAAATCGATTCTTGAAGATGCAGCATTATTTTCATTTGCAAAATTAAATTATTATTTAAAGACCAGAAAGTGCTCCAAGAAATTCTGTTATAATATAAACTAAGAAATTTTTCTCTCAAGAGAAACACCACCGTCACTCGCGAAACGTTAACACGCTATGAGAGACTATCTTGGGAAGGGGGGAATTATATTCTGAACAATGGTGAAAGGGGGGAATGGAGCAAAAACGGTTGAGAACCACTGCTCTAACCCCTATACCACACTGGCTCTGTTCCATCCTCATGCCGAAGGGGAAATGCAAAAGGCATCGCACTCCAGTGGGTGCCCTCAGGGACTCGGGTCCCAATCCCAGGAGATATAAGCCTCTTAGCAAAAACGCTCAACAACAAAGGCAGGGTAGGGGATGCAGCACAGTCCAAACAAGCCAGGGTCAAGCACCCAGAATCGGTCCAAAATGTGATCCAGATACATAGGCAGGCAACAGCCCAAGGCCAGTATCACAGGGAGTTCAAGTAAGGTGCAGCACAGCAAGGAATCAGAGGCCTGTGCTTTTTTCCCAGCAGGTAAAAGCCTCCAGAGGGAGACTTGTACTCTGACCTCCTCAACCACACCCTAACCACAACTGCTGATTATGAAGGCGTTTCAGAGACTGCTTACTCACAAGTAAACCCCTTACTCATAATCTGCACAATGACCCTGGCTCTGTAAATGCGTGCTATCTGATTGCTTTTTCGCCTGGACCTGGACCTTTAGAGGCCGCCATTCTCGAGGACTGTGGGGTGGTGGTGGTCTCCTCCTCTGACAACTCCAAGGGTTCTTCATCAGTTTTCCTCCCGCCCGAGGGTCCCTCATGGGGATTCTCAGCCGGCGGGGAGTCTGGCTTGTCCTCTGAGGACATGCCTGGTACTAAGTCAGGGCTAGGAGTGACACCATAGTTCCATCAGCGCTATACATTTCACACAGAAGGAACCATCATAGCTTCCCTCAAAGTTTGTTGAGGGTGCTGGGGGAGACCCCTGTTCCCCTCACAGAGCTTCAATTCTCGGAGTTCCCAGGGAAGGGAGACTGATTGTTAAAGCACTCTAAACATTGCAGCTCTCCGAAGGGAACAGCAACCTCCTAACAACTCTCATTATCCTTAACAAACTACAGTTCCCAGGATTCTTTGGGGGAAGCCATGACTGAGTGATACCATTTTAAATACATAGTACTTAATACTATTTCATTACTATTTTAATACTATTTTAAATACATAATACTATTTTATCCCCTAACAATTTTATATTCTCCCCCTCCTTGTGCCAGGCCGGACTCAAGAATTCTATGTTCTTACTGTTCGTCCTCCCATAAAGTCAAGCAACGATACCCTCTGCTCTCAGGCCAGAGGTGGGTGGTTCTGCTCACTCTTTGCACGGCAACTAGGGATGGGTGAGAATTTCGATTCAGTTCGCATTTCAAGCAGAAGTTGTCAAACTCGCACTTTCCGAACCAGTACGAGAACCGCAACACAGACATCCTTTGAAATTCGCATTTGTTAGAATCTTGGGATGCAGTTCGCCAACAAATCAACATTTACAAAAATGCATCTATTAGGGGAAAGAAAGTGGGCATAAAAATGAACACATGAGTGAAAATAACAGGCAAAAAGGCACGATGTGATGAGAAACGGCTGGCAAAAAGGTGTACCGTCGTCAAAACTGCCTACACAAATGTGTTCATTTGGAGAAATTTACACTAAAACAGTGGAGACTTTTCATGAGGATTTTCGTTGATGCAGAAATGTGGAGAATTTATTTATTATTTATTGAATTTAACGTTGGAAAAATGAGAAATGGAGAGAACCAAAACAGGCAGGTCTTTCCATTCCTAATGGCAACTAGAGGGGATGTTAAATTCCTCATCCCCCACCCCACCCTCAATCCTTCTGATGGTCCTGCTGCTGTGCGACTGTGCTTAGGGGTCTGGGACCACTAGGAAGCCAACTGACACCATGCCAGGCTATTGATTATGCTGTCTGCTCTGACTGGCAGCAGCTCTCTGGGACTGCAGACAAGAGGCCTCTCTCCCAGCCCTCCCTGGAGATGCATTGAACCCAGGACTTTCTGCATGCAAAACAGATGCCCTGCCCCTGAACTATGACCCGTCCCAAGAGCTTCTATAGGAAGCTGACTCATATAGAGTTAGACCATTGATCCATGCAGCTCAGTACTATTGACACAGATCAGGATTCAGGCAGGGGGCATTCCCAACCCTCCCTGGAGATGGCGGGGGTCAAACCTGGGACCTTCTGCAAGCAAAGCCTTGTGCACTGTCCCTGAACTATGGCATTACAGACTGTGCATCTTTATCAAGAGCACAGCTGCTTTTTGATGGGCATTGGATTATGAACGTTTTTTAAATTAGCTTTGCATTTGGGCGCTGGCTTTTGTTTATGCTATAGCTGCTTTGGACATCAACATTTCAAGGAAAAGAAGGGCATCGTTTTTAAGGAGCGCCCCACACCGATGCTTTGGTGTGCCCCTTCAATAGTCCCTGCCCTTTTGTGCTCCCAGCCATTCAGGGCAGAAGCATCTTGCAGAGTTGGAAAAGGTTCAGAAAAGGGCAACCAAAATGACTGAGAGGATGGAGCGACTCCCCTACGAGGAAAGGCAGCAGCATTTGGGGCTTTTTAGTTTAGAGAAAAGGCGAGTCAGAGGCAACATGATAGAAGTGTATAAAGTTAGGCATGGCGTGGAGAAAGTGGATAGAGAAAAGTTTTCCTCCTCTCCTATAACGCTGGAACGTGTGGACTTTCAGTGAAGCTGAACGTTGGTAGATTCAGGACAGGCAAAAGAAAGTGCTTCTTCACACAGGGCAGGAACTATGGAATTCACTCCCACAAAAGGCAGTGAAGTCCATCAACGTGGACGGCTTTCACAGAGGATTAGATAAATGCATGAAGAATACGGCCAGCAGTGGCTACTCGCCATGATGGTAACACTCTACCTCCACTGTCGGAGGCAGCATGCTTCTGAATACCAGTCGCTGGAGACCGCAGGAGGGGAGAGTGTTCTTGCACTCAGGTCCTGCCTGGGGGCTTCCCATTGGGGCATCTGGCTGGCCACTGAGAGAACAGGATGCCGGACTGGATGGGCCACTGGCCTAACCCAGCCGGGCTCTTCTTATGCACAGCAAGTACATACACACAGACACAATGTGTTCCAGATATCGAGTACAAAGACAGCGAACCTGTAGCCATCCAAAGGGGACCACAGGGCGGGCCACATATTTTTGGGACTTGTCCAAAAATAAAAAACATTTTGGACCTATATTATATAATCACAGGGTACACACTCCTAGCAGACCTCCTGGTTACTTAATCTGGCTATGCTAAAAGACCTGTTTTTAGTAGATGATAGGGAAATGGTCATAAGCCGACTACATAATATTCTGACACAGCTGGAAAAAGATAAGGCCTCCGACAGCAGAAGAGCGGAGAATGGAAGTCTGGGACATAGCAAACACGATAAAAGTGATGAGCCTCATTAAGAAGAAGAGAGGCAAGGCAGCTTTGCAATCGCGTTGTAGAAAAAGAGAGCATATCTATAATGAACTGTTTCAATGAATTGCAAACGCAAATCCCTGTGCACTCCTAGGCATAATGCAAGCTGTTTACGCAAGGATTATACCCGTTCAAGGTTTTATTCATATCATTATGGGGAATGTAGTGTCTCTTGTACTTTCGGTTACGTTCTTGGAATCTTTTTGCTTCTACTGTCAGATTTTTACCGGTGGACACAAACCCCCATCCACCCCAGCCAGCATGACCAATGGTTAGAGATGATGGGAGTTGTAGTCCACCAACATCTGGCGGGCCACAGGTTCCCCATCGCAGCAGTACGGCACAACACCGGAATGTTTCAGACTACCTTTCATATGTCTACAAACAGGATCTGTGAAAAAATATTGCCGTTTGTGGAGCTTTCACATGCCTGAGCATCTGCTTTGCTTGCAAAAGGTCGCGGGTTCAGTCCACAGCATCTTCAGACAGGTCTGGGAGAGATCCCTGTCTGAAACCCTGGAGAGCTGCTGCCAGTCAGTGTAGACAATACTGAGCTAGATGGAGTAATGGTGTGGCTCAGTATAAGGAAGCTTCCTCTGTTTCTGTTCCATTTCTCCCTCCCCCCAAGTTTCACCCTAACTGTCAGCCAGCAATGGGCTTTCCTGGGTTTGACTTTTCAAAACAGATTTTGTAGTTCTGCTAAACTTGGGTTCCCCCAAAGATAGCAATGGCACCATTGGACATTATGCATGCCATGCACTGACAGTGTGCTATTTCAGCCACGTAAGTATTGTGTATGTCCGTACACAGAATACAGACGCACATGTTCCGATTCTGGAAAGCAAAGCGGGTTGCGCTTGCCAACCAGCCCTTTGAAAGTCTGAACCGCAAAAGCCTGCAAGGCAGAAAAGCTTTGCGCAACTGGTGGTCTCCTTTGCAAACTTCCTTTTCCCCAACTGAGCAGACTCGGCTGAATGTCACCACTCGCAGGCACGGAGGGTTTCAAACGCTTTGATGCATTGCTGAAAGATAACCCCCCCCACACACACACCTTACCTCACCCCCCTGCACAGAAAAAGCCAGAGTTGCTCAAGCTGTTAACCCACATTCTTGCCCCAAGGATCAGCTGCCTTTGGGGGGGGGGGAGAGAGAGAGAGAGCTCTCGCAGATGAGGCCACTGGGGAAGAGATGAAATGAAAGTATAACAGTACTGAAATGGATAGCTATATACTCACAGCCTGTCTTGTCGGCAAGCTCCTGAATTTCCTCCAGCACCGAGTGGGAAGACCCCATCTCCGCAAAGGCGGGTGCACTTTGGGTCAACTCTAGGGCCCGGACCCCAGAGGGATGGACAACTGACGCGGAGGCAAGTTGAGGAGAGTATGCCGGCGAGCCAAACCGCAGACGTACAAATCAGCAGTGCAAGATAGCAAAGCGACTGCAGGTGCCAGCTCAGCTGCCTCAGCCAGACTACTTTGCGGTGGCTCAGTTTTAAATCTGGAGGAAGCATGAACCACTAATATATATGTATACAGAGAGAAGGCTCCCTCAAGGTCCGAGAGCCTTCCCGCTTTGCAGAGACACCTGAGGAACCCAGCGCCGATTTCCGATCACCATCAAAGCTCAGCCCACTGGGAACACCATGTGTTCTGTTCATTCCACGGGATATCTCCTGGGGGAGGCAGTCATGGTAACAAGAAAAGCACCACACTGAGTTCATCATCCGGAAAGGGGTGGCGACGGGGTGTGGGAACTGGTGAGATTTTTGTTTTCATCGACCACGAGCCATTGCAGTTTACTGAATTGCCAGATGTGCACATTTTATGCGTGCTTCTTAAAAAACATGTCTACACAAGAATGTAAGAAGAGCCTTGCTGGATCAGGCCAAAGGCTGATCTAGTTCAGCCTCCTGTCCTCACAGTGGCTAACCAGATGCCCCAGTGGGAAGCCCACAAAAAGGACCTGAGTGCAACAGCATCTCTCTCTGCTTGTGATTCCCAGAAACTGGCATTCAGAAATACAGTACCTCCAATGGTCGAGGCAGAACATAACCATTGTGACCGGCAGCCATCACTAGCCTTTGTTGTTATGTGCCTTCAAGTTGATTACAACTTATGGTGACCCTATAAATCAGTGACCTCCAAGAGCATCTGTCGTGAACAGCCCTGTTCAGATCTTGTAAGTTCAGGTCTGTGGCTTCCTTTATGGAATCGATCCATCTCTTCTTTGGCCTTCCTCTTTTTCTACTCCCTTCTGTTATTCCCAGCATGATTGTCTTTTCTAGTGAATCATGTCTTCTCATGATGTGTCCAAAGTATGATAACCTCAGGTTCATCCTTATAGCTTCTAGTGATAGTTCTGCTTTAATTTGTTCTAACACCCAATTATTTGTCTTTTTTGCAGTCCATGGTATGCGCAAAGCTCTCCTCCAACATCACATTTCAAATGAATCGCTAGCCTTATCCACCATGAATTTGTCTAATCTTTTAAAGCCATCCAAGCTGGTGGCCATCACAGCCTCTTGTGGGAGTGAGTTCCATTGTTTAATTATGGCTGTGTGAAGAAATACTTTCTTTCATCGGTCTGGAATCTCCCAACGTTCAGTTTCATTGGATAGCCCTGAGTTCGAGTACCATCAGCACGTCCATGATAGATTGTCAAGTCGATATGTTGCAGCCCATCAAAAAAAGGGAGAGATCTGTCATTGTCAAGTGTTAAATGCTCTCTAAATTTTGCACCTTTTGGTGTGATGAATTATTGTATTTTGATGATGTTGGTGGGGGGAGAGAGAGGGCGGCAGGAGTGGGTGTCTGAACGGTGCAGCAACATTAAGCACTGGGCCAAAATGAGGGGTTCAGGGCTGTTTGGGGTCTTTACCTCAAACAGGAAAATGTCTGCCCTTTCCCTAAGGATCTTGGGAGTTTATGGAACTCAGCGCCACAAGATTTCGGGATTGTTGCTAGTGGAAATGATTTTAAAAGGGGATTGGCCATGCTCACTAAGGATAAGGCGACCAGTGATTACTAGTTACAGTGGCTATGTTCCCTCTCCAGCATTGGAGGTAGTATGTCTCTGAAAGCTGGACTAGATGGGCCTCTTCTTATGTTCTTACGAGAGGGCCTACAACAAAATGGTGCAGCGTGGATAGGTCCTGTTGTGCCACCCAGCCATGCCCTCTTCTTGACGCAGACAAACTGGAACCGGTTCAGAGGAGGGCAACAAGGATGATCAGGGGACTGGAAACAAAGCCCCATGAGGAGAGACTGAAAGAACTGGGCATGTTTAGCCTGGAGAAGAGAAGACTGAGGGGAGATATGATAGCACTCTTCAAGTACATGAAAGGTTGTCACATAGAGGAGGGCCGGGATCTCTTCTCGGTCGTCCCAGAGTGCAGGACCCGGAATAATGGGCTCATGTTGCAGGAAGCCAGATTTCAACTGGACTTCAGGAAAAACTTCCTAACTGTTAGAGCCATACGACAATGGAACCAATTGCCTAGAGAGGTAGTGGGCTCTCCAATGCTGGAGGCCTTTAAGAGGCAGCCAGGGCCAATGACAGGCAGAGTCGCACACACACACCCCGGCGCTAGTTGTATGTTAGAAGGAAAGCAGGGAGCCAGCAACTGGCTCAGGGCAGAGCCTAATTTGCCCTAATGGACAAGCCTCCACTGAATTAAGGGATGGCCTTTATCCAAAAGGCCTCAAGGAGGAGAAGAGTTATGGAATCAAGAGTTACAGACAGAGTGTAGCTTCTTTGTAGGGATGGGCAAATCTATTTCCATTTCTCATTTTTCCAAGAGCTCTTAAATTCAGTTCTCCACATTTCCAAATCTGTTTATGTGTGTGCTTTAAAAAAAATCTTGATGAAAATTCATCAGCACTTGAATGCTATTTTCTCCAAACGTACACATTCCTGTACGCAATTTTGCTTGCTATACATACTTTTGCAAAGCAAATTTTTTCCCAGCATAATGCATTTTGTATGTGATTTTCACTAATATATGCATTTCAAGGTACGCCTTACCCTAGTGCGTGCATCTTTTGAGACTTTACATGGCTGGAGAACTGCATTACAAAATTGGGGGAAAATGTGAATTTCAAAGGGTGGCTGTGTTTCAGCCCTCGTCTTGTTTCGGAAAGTGCAAATTAGGTGGTTTGCCTTTAAATGTGAACCGAATCTCATTTCTCACCCATCCCTACTTGTTTGAGAGAGATTAGCCCCGGATTCAGGGTGCACACCGTGCTTCCCGTCTGCAGAGGTCTAAACCTTCCCCCTCCTCCTCCTCCTTCCAATGGCTGCTTTTGAAAGTGCAAACACATTTTAGGAGAAGCTCGAGGGGGAAGCAGATGATCAAACCTCCGCCACTGCCAAGAACTCTTCCTGTGAGATTCATTTCTTGGCCACTTGCCGGCTTGTCTAGAGAGAATTGTGGAACAAACTGTCGCCGGTGCAGGAGTCTGAAAAGCACCACTTCACAGCCACTTAAAAATGGAGCCTGTGAAGCGCTAGAACAGCCTCTCTCAACCAAGGGTTGTTGGACCGCAGCTCCCATCAGCCCCAGCCAGCATGACTAACGGTCAGGAATGATGGGAGTTGTAGTCCAGCAACATCTAGGGACCCGAAGGTTGGGAAAGGCGGCTCTAGAGCACCTCTTTGGCACAGCGGGGCCAGATTGCTACCTGTCCCCACTAGGTATGGGTGAGAGTTTTGATTCAGTTCGCATTTCAAGCAGAATCAATCAAATTCCCACTTTCCGAAACAATATGAGAACCAAACACAGCCATCCTTTGAAATATGCACTTATTAGAATTTCGGGATGCAGTTCGCCAACTAAACAATATTTACAAATATGCATATATTAGGGGAAAGTGTGCATAAAAATGAATACATGAGTGACAATCACAGGCAAAAAGGCATGATGTGATGAGAAAAGGCTTGCAAAAATGTGTACCGTCATCCAAACTGCCTACAAAAATGTGTTTATTTGGAGAAATTTGCACTAAAATGGTGGAGAATTTTCAAAAAAATTCACAGATTGCTGCAGAAATGTAGAGGACTGAATTTAACACTGGAAAAGTGAGAAACTGAGAGCAGTGAAATTGAAATTGGCCGTTCTTTCCATCCCTGCTACAGACCCAGAGTCATGGCACATCTCATGGGTAAAGGGTCCCCTTGTGGGCAAGTCATCCCTGAAACTCCCTTCAGCACCACCGGTGTTTAGGGTGTGGGCTAGGAGGCCAGGATAAATAAGGGTTCCTTCCACTTGCTAGAAACAACACTGGCTCTTTGCTCCTCAGCCTAGTCTCCCCTCCTAGCTGAGCTGCACCCTGCCCAGACTCCCTCTGATGCTGGACTGTTGTCTGACCTTGTCTCTGGGTCACATTTTGGACCTGATTCTCTGTGCTTGACCCTGGTTTGTTTGGACTGCCCTGCACCTTCAGCCCTGCTCCCTGTGGAGAGTGTTTTGCAAACAGTCTTGTATCTCTTGAGACTCTAGCTCCTGAGGGCACCCACAGGAGCGTGACAGCTTTAGACTCCTCACCTCCACCTATCCCTCTCTCTATCCTAGCAACAAACTCGGTGTAAGCGCTTGGTCCAGGCGACAAGGGTCTGCATGCCTGCCTTGCATTAACAATCCTTGTGCTCTAACATTGCAATTTTCTGTCAAGCTACAAAGCATTTTTTTTTAACTCTCTGTCCGTGTAGTGCACTGCCTTATACCAAGTCAGGCCACCTGTCCATCTAGATCAGTTCTGTCTACACTGACTGGGGAGATTCCTAGCCCTATCTGGAGATGCCGGGGATTGAACTTGGGACTTTGCACGCAAAGCAGATGATAGAAAGAGAGCCAGTGTGGTGTAGTGGTTAAAGGGTTTGACTAGTATCTGGGAGACCAGGGTTCGAATCCCATTCAGCCATGAAGCTTACTGGGTGACCTTCGGCTATTCACTGCCTCTCAGTCCAACCTGCCTCACAGGGTTGTTGTGGGGGTTAAATGACGAAGAGGATCGTGTATGCCACCTTGAGCTCTTTGGAGAAAAGATGAGGTGTAAATGAAATAAAATTAATCTACCATTTTGTTTCATCAATAAAATAAAATTAATCTACAGCCCTTAGAAGACTAAATCTAATGAGACAGACTCTAGTTCTCGGCGTAAACCCCCTCAAAAATATACAAGAGACATGAGAGTCATTTTGTGACATGTGACCGCTGGCCCCAAAGAGTGACTGCTACTCGTGAAGCCACCTTTCCACGAACACGCGGAAACACGCAAGCCTGGCAACTGAAAGTTAAAAGAGTACCGTAAATGCATCCTGCTCTGGAGATCTGAGGGCTATTTCCAGGGACAGTCTTCGGCAGTGGCGGTGATTGTGTTGTCCAATATAACTCTGAGTTAAAGTTATTCAGCGGTCCACTTGTTCCACTGGCAAAATGTTTTGTGCCAACAGAATGTCGTTGTGGAAGAGAATGAGCAAGCAGGTTGCTGGTGTAACTTAGTTGTGCAACAGATTGCACAATCTGATGTGCAACACATTTCCAAGCAGCTGTGGCATAGGATTCCTCTGTTGCACAGCATTACAACTCACCCATGCGCTAGCCCCAGAGCCCTTAAGAAAGTTGGCGATAGGTTTGTCGTTACTGTTACTCATGTTAAATCATGGCTAATATTTGCGCTTTTCAGAAAACACTTGTTTCATCTGAGCTCCTAAAACGCACGCTCTTTGGGGTTGCACTTGCTTCCCAAGAATCCGTAGATGTTACATGGGAAGCTGGCTTATACCGAGTCACACCATTGGGGCATCTATCTCAGTATTGTCTACACTGACTGGCAGCGGCTCTCTAGGACTTCAGACAGGATTTTCTCTGAGTCCTACCTGGCGATGCTGGGGATTGAACCTGGGACCTTCTGCATGCCAGGCAGATGCACTACCACTGAGCTATGGGCCTCATTAAAGCAATAAAGGGGGTGTTTGTGAAATTTCTTGTCTTTGACGCACCCTGTGTGTAAATGTGCACATGCAGGTATTTTAAATGCCGTGCAGCTTGTGATTTTGCACACCGGTGATACTTGTTTCTAAGCCGGTTGGTTGTAAGACCAATTTGTTTTTCTAACATATCTTTGACAGGCCTGAGAGGGCTGTGCTGTATGTAGCTTCCATAAATAGCTGCTTTTCCACTGGTTTTTTTTTTAAATAAAAAAGTATTTTTGTACTCAGTAAAGGCCAATCTTGTTATGCTAAGCGTTGCTTTTTTAAAAAGCAGATTGGGGATTCATGGGCCGTGGAGGTGTGCCCTGGACTGTAACCCTTTCCTCCCGCACCACAATCAAGGAGAGGGATGGCTGCGTTTTGGATCATGTTTCGGAAAGAGCAAATTTGATAAATCCTGCTTGAAATGCAAACTGAATCGAAATTCTCACCTATCCCTAGCCTGTAGGCACAAGCTACGACCATTGCTCTGTGGCCTGGACCTTTTGGTGCCAGCTTTCTCGAGGACGGGGGTGGTGGTTCCGCTCCCTCTGACATAAGCAAGGTTCTTCAGCTGGTTTCGCTCCAGAGGGCCCTTCAGGGGGATCCTCAGTGTTGGTCTTCGACCTGTGGAGAGTCTGGTTTGTCCTATGAGGACTCTCCGTCTGGTACCGGGGCAAGGCTAGGTATGAGAAATGCAGGGAGGGAAAACGTATAGCCTTCAGATGCTGCTGGACTATACAACTCCCATCATCCCTGACCATTGGCTATACTGGCCAGATGTTGCTAGTGTCCAACAACATCTGGATGACCACTAGACCCCCATCCCTTGTCTAATTTGAGCAGGGGAAGGTGTTGCTGATCTGGTAGTGCTGCAGTGGAAGCCTCAATGCACCAGGGGCATCCTCAAATGCAAACAACTGAGGTTTGGGCAATATGAGGATAGAAAGCAAGATTTAGGAAATTGGAAAAGTAGAGGTGGGAAGACAAAATAATACTCGCCCGTTGCGAGGAAAGGAGAAGAGAAAGAGAGGACCAGCTGAGTTTCAGAGTAAACTATAGGTGCATGATTATGGCTGTATAGCAGGGTTCAATCAGATGTTGGCCACAATTTCTTTGGTGGCCAGTGTGCCAGGGTGTCTGTGATAGTAAGAGACCAGGCTTGGCTTATGATGGGGTGACTAGCGGCAGATTGCCCTCAGGCAACCCTTAGAACCCTCTTAACACCATACAAAAACAGGAAGAGCATCCCTGGCAAAAACTTTCCTCCCCTAAAAGGAGTCCTGACTAACCCAAGAAAAGTAACATGACATGGATAGGAGGCAAGGAGATGAGAGAAGAGGCAAGGAGGGGGATCTAATTTCTGCTCCTACTAGCTGTAAGGAGTCAAGGGAAGTTGTGCTCCTAAACATCTGGAGAGCATCAGATTGGGGAAGGCTATCCTATGGAATAAGAACACCAAGCATTTAGTGCTGTTTGAATCACGTACGGCAAATGTTCCAGCAAAGGCTGCCAAGAAGTCTCTAATGCACATTCCGTCTGCTGAGCACCTTCCTCCTCTCTCCATCCATCAACCAACACTGCTGCTCTTTGAGCCAGTGCCAGGTTTGCTTGAGGCAAGAGCAAGGGACTGCAGCATCAATGCAGTCATTGGATGCCGATTAATAAGGGGGGGGGGAATGACAGCAAGGTTGCATAATAGAAACGTTATTGTTTCAATGGGATGCAACAACAAAACAAAGGAAGTGAAGGAAAGTTGCTTTGATGTGTGGTTTCCCAATGCAAACGAGGAACATAGGAAGCTGCCTCATATTGAGTCAGACCAGAGATCCATCTAGCTCAGTATTGTCTACACTGACTGGCAGCAGCTCTCCAGCATTTCAGACAGGAAATATTTCCCAGCCCTACCTGAAGACACTGGAGAGTGAACTGGGGACCCTTCGCAGGCAAAGTAGATGTCATTCTGTGCCATTTAACATTCTTTCCAAAACTAATGCACACCCCATACTCTGAGCTGTTTGGAAGAAGGAATAACTTACAATAAACGAATGTGAAATTTGGTATTGCTTGATAGGAGACAGATCAAATCGCTTCAGGAGTCGGATCAGACTCACAGACTGGAGCCTGTCCTCTCTAACCTAATCAATGATGTCATAACGTACGACAGACAACTGGGGACTCGGAGAGGCCCATGGGATCCAGTCACTGGTCTACCTCGTGATCTATTTCAATGTTTTTCTATAATTTGGCACACAAATTGTCTCCTCCCCTCCCCTCACGTCTAATCACAGCATCTTTTAAATTTAAATGCTACTTTGCTCGCAGAAACATCGCCCAGACTAGGAAGAAGAAATTAAGTACGCTGTCAAAACATGGAAATCTGCCTACGAAGGAGCTTGCCCGTCTCTGGTTCCGAACGCCATTGTAATGCAAGGCAAGAGTTTTGGAGAAACCAAGGCAACGTGTCTGAGGAATCTGCCTGCCACATCTGTTTGTAGAGGGGAGTTGTGACAGGGGACGTGTGAAATTGTGTTTGGGCCTGGATTGTGTCAGGACATGCAGAGGATCCGTCAGTTCCTGCATCGCTTGCAGGATGACAGCACCCTCCCTTCCTGAAACTCTTTATCTTAGCTCGCCACACACTTGTGGCACGATGCCTTTCTTGTGCCAACATCCTATCGGCAAAGCATCCCCCTTCACTGTCAAGCACGAGGGCAAAACTCTGCACGTATGAGGGGGAAAGACACACACACAATTCCACTGATGCAAACGACCACCTTATTTCCTACTGTATTTGTAGTGCAAGCTATACAGCTTTAAATAGGGAACAGCACAGCTCAGTGTATATTCTTGAGGGCCAGAAACTTGAGTGTGTTGCAGTGGGGAGAGATAATCCAGCTTCTGTATAACAATCCCTGGTTACTGTGGACCTAGCAGACTGAGGCCCTGCTGGAATGCAACTTTTTGAAAATGAGAAGTAAACAGAGATGCCACCATCTCTTCCCCATTTTGTATACTCTGCTTCATTTGCTCATGATTGCAAACAGCAAGTAAATCACAGTGACCTGTACCTTTAACATCCTTGCAAGCCCCTACATTTTGCCTGGCCCAAGCTGAGGCTGTTTTTTCCCCCCTTTTGAAAGCCTCATAATTATCAAAGCCTATCTTGCTTGTCAGGCATATTATACTCCCACCTAGACAGTAACAATTACACAAAACTATTATTTTATGAGCAGACAAGCACAGCTTGTGATATACCCCGGTTATATTTTTGAATTTAATGGAGCAAAAGGATCTCGTTAATGTGAAAACATATCTTCCAATACCCCTCTCTCCTTAATCAAGATGATAAAATCATGTCATTTATAGCTAATAGAGTAAACATAATGTTAGGCAACTGTATCAATGATGATCAAACTGGATTTGTACAGGACAGATATTTAAAATATAAGACAAGCGGTAAATTTAATTTATGGAAGAAACAACCATCAACAGCTAGCTGTTTGTTTTGTTTTGTTTTTAAAACAACATGTTTAGATGTTGAGAAAGCCTATGATACGGTGGAAAGAGTTTTTACTAAGAGTTTTAGATTAATTTGGGATAGACAAAACATTTCAAAATTGGGTAATTGGATGTGGTTAGGAAGCAAGTGCAGAACTATTAATAAAGAAATGGAAATGGACTGCCTTGAAGTCGATTCCGACTTATGGCGACCCTATGAATAGGGTTTTCATGAGGCTGAGAGGCAGTGACTGGCCCAAGGTCACCCAGTGAGGTTCATGGCTGTGTGGGGATTCAAACCCTGGTCTCCCAGGTCGCAGTCCAACACCTTAACCACTACGCCACACCGGCTCTCAGAGTAGCATTAATAAATACAGCATTATTATTATTTGATTTATATCCTGCCCTTCCTCCCAGCAGGAGCCCAATGGTCTTATAGGCTCCTTCTAATTCTACTGTTCTATCATTCTGTGAAGCTTAAGAGCTTCCCTGTGGACCATGCCAGGATACCTAAGAACAGCACCTCCAAGTTCAGAGTTTAACTGGGGGCAAGAAAGAAAGAAAGAAAGAAAGAAAGAAAGAAAGAAAGAAAGAAAGAAAGAAAGAAAGAAAGAAAGAAAGAAAGAAAGAAAGAAAGAAAGAAAGAAAGAAAGGTGATTTCTTCCACACCTCTGCACTGTGGACCACCTGGAGATATCTGACCGGCCACCATCTATCATCTGTGTCACGATGCTGGACTAGATGGACTTTTGATCTGATCCAGAGGAATGCCCTTAAGTTCTTCAAGTCCTATGCAAGCTTACTTGGGAGTAGGAAGCAGGGAGTTCAAATATGAACTGACCTAATTTGCACTTCCCGAGATAATATGCGACCTGAAACACAGCCCTTCGAAATTTGCACATCTCTGAGCAGAGCTTGGAAAAGTTACTTTTTTGGAGTTGTAGTTCAAAAAAGTAACTTTTCCAAGCTCTGGTTTGCAATGCAGCTCTCCGAGTAATGTGTGCAAAACTGCACGTATTAGGGAAGGGTGTGTGTATATAAATGCTTGCATTAGTGAAAACAACATACAAATATGCTTTATATTGGGGAAAATTGTACACAAATTGTACACAAACATGTTTGCATTGGGAGAACCGTGTACTAAAGCGCAAATGAATTTTCACAAGGACTTTTTGTCTTACAATCGCCAATAAATGCAGAAATGTGGAACACTGAACGTAAGATTGGAAAAATGAGAAACAGAAACTGAAAATTCACCCATCTTGACTTGGTATCAAATCCCATCAAACTCGATGGGAGTACACAAGCCTAAACTCTGGCTGCACATCAAATAGCCTCACTTTTAAGCTTTCTGCCCTGAACATGCCTGATCTTGGAAGCTAAGCAGGGTCAGGCCTAGTTAGTACTTGGATGGGAGACCGCTTGGGAATACCGGGTGCTGTAGGCTTAGAGCAGCCTTTCCCAACCAGTGTGCCTCCAGATGTTGTTGGACCACAACTCCCATCAGCCTCAGCCAGCATTGCCAATGGTCAGGAAAGATGGGAATTGTGGTCCAACAACATCTGGAGGCACACTGGTTGGGAAAGGCTGGCTTAGAGGAAGGCAATGGTAAACCACCTCTGAAGACCTCTTACCATGAGAATCCTATGAATATATCCAGAAAAAGATTCATAGGGTTGCCATAAGTCGTAATCAACTTGAAGGCATATAACAACTCATTCCTAAAGTTTGGGGGGGGGGAAATGTGTGCTGGTGCTATGGAAAAATATCAATTTGGCAACAATTATCATGAAATCCAGGGCTTGACTCCTAGTTGGTCTCGGCCTCAGGACCTGTTTTCATTCAATGCCAGGGCTCAAGACTTGGAATATGCAGCACTAACTAAAAGAAGATATCACCTCTGGGTATACACCATGGGCAGTTCCTTGCCCACGGAATAAACACAGTCAGGTTCCAAACCAGATGGGATTAGACAGAGAGGCTGAGAAGTAAGTGTGGCAATTGATGAGACTCCTTTCTTTGCGCCATAGGCCACATCCCAACTAAAAAGAGACAAAGTGCACAGACATCCCATCTCAGCATCCAGGCAAACATCAGGCATCACCACAGTTCAAGTACATACTCAAGCCAGGCACAAGCACTCAAGGAAGCCACCGAGCAGAGCTGGCGAGGGACATGGCCTGCGGAGAATCCAGCGAGTCAGATAGCGAGCCCTGGAAGGCTGCATTTGACCTGCAGGCTGGAGGTTCCTCACTCCTGGCTCTTTAAAAGGATGTATTCCAAGCAGCCTTGAAGCAAAAAACTTTTTTGTTTGTTTCAAAAGGGATTTAACCATCATGCATAGATGTTTCTAAAAGCTCCCATACAAAAGCCAGCTATACCGCAGTCATGTTGAACACTGATAATTCACTTTGCTGTTATGTTCCTTCAAGTCAATTATGACTTATGGTGACCCTATGAATCAGCAACCTCCAATAGCATCTGTTGTGAACCACCCTGTTCAGATCTTGTAAGTTCAGGTCTGTGGCTTCCTTGATGGAATCCATCCATCTCGTTTGGCCTTCCTGTTTTTCTACTCCCTTCTGTTTGTCCCAGCATTGTTGTCTTTTCTAGTGAATCATGTCTTCTCATGATGTGTCCAAAGTATGATAACCTCAGTTTCATCATTTTAACTACTAGTGATAGTTCTGGTTTAATTTGTTCTAACACCCAATTATTTGTCTTTTTCGGGGTCCATGGTATGTGCAAAGCTCTTTTCCAACACCACATTTCAAATGAGTTGAATATAGTTACACTATTAATGTGCAATTGGTGCCATCCTATAGAACGATAAATCACTACCGTAAAGGGGCTTTCACATGACTATTTAAAATAAGGTTATGTTGCTTCGTTCCGTAGGCCCAGAATTCATTCTATTTAAAAATACAGAAATACCGAGGCAAAGATACTCATCTACATTAAAACCCCTCTGTAGCCCTGCTAGACTAGTATAATAAACTGTAACTATATACTAACAGACATATAGTTCGTTACAGTTAGAAGATAATATATTATATACACACAGGTATAACCCACGGTCATAACATTTTATTTCAGAGATGCCATCAAGAGCCACAGGGGAGAAAAAAGAAAAACCCTGCACTTGAAACTCCGCTAAAGACAGCTCATTTGGTGAGCAAAACTGCATATTGGATATTAGCTGTACAAATTCTATTTGCTTTTTAAAATACCATCGTAATATTTGAGTATTTGTATATATATTTACAGCACCTTTTACATAAAGGACAAGTTCTAAGTGCTTTACAAATAAAACAAAACAAATATCTGAGAGCACTTTAGGAGGAGGGAGGTATTGCAGGCAAGTATCTGACTACCAACAGTGCAGAAAAGAGAGGTAAAGATCAAGGTGATGCGACCGGCGTTAACATGGAACTAACCCCCTGCCATCTTCACACACATTTAAAGCACTACGATACCACTTTAAACAGTCATGCCTTCACCCCAAGAATCCTGGGAACTGTTAAGGGTGCCGAGAGGTGTTAGGAGACACCCCCCCATTCATAGCTGTGTGAGGGGGAATATGGGTCTCCTAACAAACCTCAGCAGCCCCCCCCTTTTAAAAAGTTTTTATTTGTCATTTTCCAGTATTACAACATATAACCTGAACCACCTAAGAAGACTGAAGCAATACAGAACCCCCCTCCCCCCATGAGATCCATACGCACAAACCACGTGAACGAGTAAGCAAAGTTCAGATGATCTCAATGCCATAAATTCTCCCAGGTTAATCTTTTTCACTGTCTTTTTTTATCTCAACAAGTAGTCAAAAACAAAGAGTTGCAGTCAATCCCTCTTTCCAGGGAACTCTGGGAATTATACCACTTTAAAACAGCCATGGCATTCCCCCAAAGAACCCTGGGAACTGTAGACTGTTGAGAGTGGTGAGGAGACTCCTCTTCTCCCTATACTTTCCGGAATGAGTTAACAATCAGTCCCTCTTCCTGGAGAACTGTGGTTCTATGAGGGGCGTAGGGGTCTCCTAAAAACTCTCTGCACCCTGCACAAACTACAGTTCCCAGGATTCTTCGAAGGAAGCCATGACTGGGTAAAGTAACGTGACCTTGCTTTAAATATAGCGCAGATGGGGCCTACGACTCAACGGCAGGTATCTCGCCATGCTTGAAAGCAGCAATCTTCAACCTCTTCTAGCTAGAGACCCGCCTTCAACCAAACATGCATTTGGGACCTACTTCTTAATTTTATTTTTTATTTCTACTGCATATTTGCATGGTGGTGGTGGTGGTATCGTGGCTCTTCTTGGTGCTGGGTCCCAACCGACCAGCTGAAGACCAACGCTTAAAAAAAAGGGAACCAGTTGCAGGCTTTGAGGCAGACACATTTTCCCTAATCAGCAACATCTTTCCCACAACAAGGAGGGGATGCTCAGTGTGTTGCTCAAGTTCTTACATCTGAAGGATAGATTTGGATTCCTGGTGCACCGAGACTGTAGGGCAGGGAGTGGGAGAACTATTTCAGCCCGAGGGCCCCATTCCCTTCTGGGCAACCTTCCGAGGGCCACATGCCAGCAAGGGCCAGAGGCAAAAATAGGTACAGTGACAAATGTAAATTTGACCTTTGTACATTAGTTGCTACACGCACTCGCACTCGCGCTCACCCCTCTCTTCCCTCCACCCAGAAAAGTCAGAGGCATGACCAGAGTCCAAGGGCGTATTTCCAGCCCAGCAAAAAGCGCTCCAGGTGCAAAACAGGGCCAGTGATGGGGTGTGGCTTGGGGACAGCTCCAAGGGCCAGGAGAGAGAGGTCTGGAGGAGCACATTTGGCCCCCGGGCCACAGGTTCCCCATCACTGCTGTAGAGCAGTGTTCTTTAACTTTGGATCCCCAGATGTTCTTGAACTACAACACCCATGATCCCTTGACCAGTGGCTAAGGTGGCTGGGGATGATGGGAATTGTAGTTCAAGAGCACCTGGGGACCCAAGGTTGAAGAACACGACTGTAAAAGATTTCAGCTCTCCACTGCAAGCCTTTTCCATTCAGATCTAAGGTTACTGCAAACGCTTTGTTTCCTTCTTCCACCCCTGCCCCAAACTTTGTTGTCATTTATATGCTTGGCGTCCCTCCTGGCTGGCTCTCCTGGGGCAATTCAGATATTACTTTACTTGTCCATGTGAGCTATCATTTCCCAGTACATGCTCAACTATCAACATGAACGTTTTTCATGTGGATCATGGGTACTGGTTATGATGTCAAGGGGAACAGCTTATGTCAGGGGTTTCCAACCCATTGACAGTGGGGGCCATGGCAGGTATCCCAGACTCTGAGCTTTCTTTAAACAAAAAGCAGTTAAGTCTCTAGCCCTTCTAGAAAGAAAGCTATGGTGCAAAATGCGCAGGTACCTTTCTAAGCAATTTCCGTGAAATGAGCCAGCCTGGCTGCTCCGGCCTATCAGCCAGTTAGTGAAGTCAGAGCGATGACTGATAAGTGAGTTGTTTGGACACCAGGTAATAGGAATCCCTGGAGTCTGAAAGAGCTGCTGTTTTCCCTTCCCTTTCAGTGCACTTTTCCTGCTTCTGTCTTTTTTTCTAATTCTTGGAATCTCCACAGTTTGCCCTTTTCCCCTGGCAACCAGGACGCACCTTTCCTGTGCTGGGTTTATCCGAGGTCAGCTAGAAGTCATTTTCTGCACATACTTTGCAAAGAGGCTGAGACATGTCTTCTGCTTGACCAGGGACTAAGGCATTATGAATTCACTATTGTCAACTTACAGTACAATGGTGTCATTGTTTACTCGGCAGTCAGTCCCTTTGCATCTAATGAGTATAGGATGGCAGCCTAGCCTTTCCTTTAGGGTTGGTGTTGGAGAAAAACAGGGGTCTTGTGCCTGATGCGGCTGTATGGCAGGCAGAAATTATACAGGTCAAGCCTTTTCCAATATGTAAATACAATTACATGTACAGCTTCACGATAATTACTCTCTAATTTTGTATTATGCCACGTCCCCCTGGTGGCCATTTTGTTACTGGTACCCCAGCACTCTCAAAATTAGAAATGTGCCAACGTTTGGTCCAAAAAGGTTGGCGACTCCTGGCTTATGTAATCCCAAGTGATTTCAGATCAATAACCATGACTACCCCTAGATCAAAGCATGATATTTCCATGTGCAAGCACAAGCATGCACTCATAGGGATGGCAGCCTGGCTGTGGAAAGAAGGCATTTGGTTTTTTTAAACCAGCCCTTCAAGTGGTTTCAAGTTGTCCCCAACAGATGAGAACACAGACCAGGCCCTCCAGATGTTGCTGGACTCCCAACTCCCGCCAGCCCCAGCCAGCATGGCCAATGGGCAGTGATGATGGGAGCTGGACTCAAGCAACAGAGAGAGGGTCCACAGTGTCTCCATCCCTGAAAGAATTTCACAAGGATATGTGCTATCAAAATATTATGAAAAACACCACACACATTACAAAAACAGTAATCCTGGCAAGAACAATTTCTCTGCTGCTAACATTCAAAACTAAGTCCGTGAAATGTATCATTTCACTCTTCACAATGCAGTAAGTATAGCTTACCCGAAGCAACACCAAGCAAGCAATCCAGTAAATAATTATTGATTGTGCTTGCTTAGAGACACCAATTTAAAAAATTACATGTCTTCCATGTCTTTGCAGTACACGTACAGTGTCTTAACAAAATGCAGAAGTGCATGGTCAGCTGTTTTGTCCAACCGCCTAGGTACCATTCTGGTCGCTGGGCTGCAAAATCAAGAAATCAGATTTCATGAACATTCCCTGATTCATAGGGATCTTCAGTCATTGCATTTCTTGTTTTACTCCAACAAGAATTTTGTTTGGACTAGATCAGAGGTCACCAAACATGGTGCCTATTGGCACCAGTGTACCCACCGGTACCTCCTACGCTCTCAGTAAATATCCCCTCTTAACTCCACAATGCACAAAAAGACTGTCTGCTCTTCCTGCTCTGTTCCCATTTGCACTCCGATATTGAACATGGCCCCTTAAACATGCCCACATTTCAATGGGTGTCAGAATTGGACACCTGCCCTCCCACCCGTTCTGAACAGGGGACAGGTAAAGAGATTCGCTTTGTGAGCCAGGGTGGTGGTGCCTTTTTCCCATTGATGTGGGGCATGCCCACACCATTTTGGGGCCCTGTCTCTTTTTTTCTGCTCTTTTAGATGTGGCAGAAACTGTGCGTTATGCCATGAGCCCCCACGGCAGCCATTCTGCGACTGGTGCCCACAGCACCATCTCAAAATTCCAGATGTGCCCACTGGCCCCAAAAAAGGTTGGGCTAGACAAAAAAGAAGCAAACAAAGGACCCCACAGAAGTTCTGTTTTAACAAGCATACTGTTTTAACGGCATAGCATGGATGCTCCTCTCTTTATGCACAGGGAAACACCACAACAGTTTGAGCAGCCTGTTCAAGACAGAAAGGAGAGTGATATACGCAACAGCCCACCTGATCACAAATGTTGGCAGCCTCAAGAAGGCACCATGGCCATTGGTGTCAGCTGGGGGTGTGTTTGTGGAATGGAACCCAAGAAGCCTATAAAAAGAGGTGGACTGGCGCCACTTCCTGTTTCAAATTGATTGTCTGAAGCAATGGGAGGAGACTTACTTGGCACATCCTCAAGATCTTTGTCTCCAAGGAACTTCCAATACCAAGATTTTGGCACTGGGCTGCTGGTTATTGCAAAGAACACAGGACCGGCAGAGGGGAACACCAGGTTTGGGAAGAAGCCGTGTCCTTTCTAATGGACCTTAATGACTATGCAACCCAATTCAGACCTCTACAGTACTGCAAATGTGGACTAACCCGATCCATAAGTTGTCAACATTTTCAGTCTCCAGGCTATCATAAACATCCACAAGTCTTTTGGGGGCAAAACAAGAGCCTTTAAGTGTCCAGAAAGGGTAATACTTTGTACAGTGAAGTCATCTCAGACAGGCAACATCTTGCCTTGGCAACTGATGTGTCCCGCATTATTTCACTAGCATTGGCATGGTGTTAATTGGGTGGTTATAGAACAACACGCTTCACTGCTAGTTTTCAAGCAAAATGTGATTCCTAGTTAAGCCAGAGAACTGCCAAGAACCGTTCCCACAAGGCAGCTCTCGCAGCTGCTGCATGAAGACATCCTCTGCCCTTGCAACGAGATATTTAAGGAAGCTCATTCTTTGTTCTCATACGTTTTTTGAACGGCTGCAAGCGTAAGCTTCAGATCCTCAGGGTATCGAAACTCCAACTCTGCATTTGCTAGGTAATGAGTGTCGGCAAACTCTGCAAAGTAGCGGCCAACGTCGGGGTGAGAGATTTCTCGAGGTTCCACATTGTACTCAAGGTTCTCTGCAAGGGGAAGAAAATACAGAGCGAGTTACCGTGTTCGTGATCTGCCAGGAAGGAGTTCGTTGGTGGCTGTTGCCCACTGGGACTAGCGGAGCAGAAGGCAGGGAGCCCAACAGGAGGTGGAGCCAGAGCCAATAGCAGGTGGAGTCAGAGCCCATGACGGGCGGAGCCAGAGCCCATGACGGGCAGAGCCAACTAATTCTTGTTTTGTTCCATCCTCCTCCATGCTGAGTTCTACAAGGGGCAACACTGAGACTAAAGAGGAAGAAGCCAATAAGAAGACAGGAGGCAGGCTGGTTGAGGGCACACTGAGGTTGGCTGGGCAGTGTCCCACATGCCCTAATAGACCAGCTTCTACTGAAGAAGTGGCTGACGTCTGCTGCTGTTCAGAGAGTCTATTGTCATTCAGAATTGAAGCTACACAAAAAGAAATGGGATCAGCTCCTGGGATATGCCCCTCTTGGTAACTTGGCTCTGCAAGTTTGCTAATGACCAATCCCTATAATGGACAGAGCCTGCAATCATCATCAGAGACCCTTTTCTGTATGCCTCCTCCAAGGGAGGTGTGGAGGGTGGCAACAAGAGAACGGGATTTTTCAGCCCTCATTTTTATTTACAATCCACCCCCACCCTTCATAACACCAGAGCTGAACATGGGAAGATTCAGGACCGACAAAAGAAAGAACTTATTTGCACAGTTAAAACTAAGGAATTCACTTCCACAAGAGGCAGCAATAGCCACCAACGTGAATGGCTTTAAAAGAGGATTAGACAAATTAATGGATGATAAGGCTATCATCCAGTGCTGGAAATGACAAGTTGTTGCACTCATGTTCTGCTTCCCATTGGGGGATCTGGCTGGCCCCTGTGAGAACAGGATGCTGGACTAGATGGGCTGCTGGCCTGATCCAGTAGGGCTCTTCTTACGTTCTTAAGGGGGGCCCTTTTAATGCTGCTCTCTTGCCTGAGAGAAAGAAGCAGTCACCAGCGGTAACTAGCAAGTGCATCTCTGGCACCTTGTAGAGGGGCCTCACTTTTGGAGTCAGGCTTACTGGAAAGGTGAATCCCCACCACATCCCCACATCCCCCCCCATTATTTACCAGAGGCCCCTACCCTATCACACTCAGTAAGTGATAATGCCGCTACCTGGCAAACCCATTACAAGGAGCTCTACAAGCCAGCGGTTGCCAGCTTCAGATTCCATTGTGATCCCAGCCCTCTCCCGTTTCTCAACCCATCCTATCCCAAGCTCCTGAGAAGCCCTCCAGACTCCTTTCCAGTTAAGGACAGCGTTCTGATGCAAACTCAGCTGGATGCCTACAATAGTGTGCTCTGTGTGCCTTTGAAGGCAAAGTTTGAGACTGTGATTCGGAACTATCCACTGTATCTATCTAGCAGATTTGAGAAAAAAGACCACCCTCAACTAACCATTTGTGTTGTGGTGCCGTGCGCCCTCTAGTGGAAGACACAAATATCCCAGCTACTGCTTATGTAGCGTTTTAAATCTACAGAGTACTTTATAATCCTCAAGTGGGACAGGCAATCAGTATGATGTCATGTTACTTATCACATGCATATTTATTTATTCGTTAGATTTCTATTCTGCCGTTCAGGGTACTCCCCCACCCTCAAGCAAGAACAATGGTTACAGCAACAGATGATGAAGGTTACTCTTCCGAAACAGCCACACATGAACATTTAAGAATATAAAAATATTTGCTAAAACAAAGCTGCGTAGAATTATCCAAATGCAGATGGGGAATAAAAAACAAAGAGTCTTTAAAGATCTGCTGAAAAACCAACAAGGAAGGGGCCATTCATTATTTCCCGGGGGAGGCTGCGCTAAGTATGTGGGGCCACCACAGAGGAGGCCCCAAGTGGGTAAGCATTGCCCTTTCTCATGAAAAGCCACCCATATCAGCACCAAAAGTTGCCGCCGGAAAGCCCGTGGTATGTAGGCTTACAGTAACATTTATTTGTGGATCGAAGCAGGGGTCAGAACCAACAGGCAAGCCAGAAGTCGGAGGCAAAGAATAAACAGACAACGGAATTGAAGGAGCGTGCAGAAGCACACCAGAGTCAGCAAAAGGCTACTGCTTGAGTATGGTCCCAGCCCCAAACAGGAAGCCTTTCATTGCCCGTCTTCTTGTCCAGGAGGGACAATGGCCAGTCTGGGTGGACAGAGTCAGCCTGGAGGCCTGCAAGTACTCCTCCCCAGGCAGATGCTTCAACCTGCGATTCACCATATGAGGCAGCAACGCAGAGATCGGAAGGTTTTATCTACATATTGCAAGAATGTGACATCAAGGGCATGGAATTTTACATCATGGGCCTGAGGGCCACACTGCCTCATAGGCAGCCTTCTGGGGACCACATGCCAGTGGTGGTCGAGGCTATACAGTCCGGACACACAAAAAGTCAGCAGTTTCTACACACAGACAGACACACCCGGGCACACAAAAAGTACCATCGCAGAGACATCCAAAAAGCCGGGGGAGAAGGGCCTGGAAGGCTGCATTTGGCCCCACCCCTGATTTACACAGCTTAACTGGCATGCAGCCAGTTAAAAAAATCTGGGTTTTCTTCCCATACATACATAAAGAGGCTGAACGCATTTCGGTGAATGAGCCTGTCACAGCGCTGCTTACCTTGGGCAGCGTATCGGCACGACCCATCCTCCACCAAGACATTGTAAAAGGGCTGGTGGGGACCATGTGGCAGGCTATGGACATTCATGTTTCGGATCCATTCATGCCCCATCATACACGCCGGGTCCCAGCCGTAGATTACACAGTTATAGCCATACCTAAATTGCAAAAAGACAGAGGGGAAAAGGGTGCGCAACTCAAATAAGAGTCAAATCGGAGGCGATGTTACAGGTTCGCACTCAGGGGACTGAGGGGTTTGGCACAGAGAATGCCGATGGCTGAAACAAACGACAAATCGCAAAACATCAATGTGAAAACAGGTACTCCACTGCACAAAGTCTCATTATATCCGTAATTTCACATTACAACATCATTTGCAAAGACAATGCAGCCGTATCATATATTGAAAGAGTAAAAGAGAAGGTAAACAAGCCATGATCTTCTCAAACAATGTTCCCTGAACAAGGAGCAGAACCTCAAACATATCATGTGGACCAATTTTTTCTGCCAAGTATCTTGGCTAATGTTACAGTAATCAATAACCAATATCAATAATATTGTAAGGTGGTATTCAGCTACATCCTACTCAGAATAGACCCACTGAAATTAATATAAGTTAGTCATGTCCATTAACTTCGATGGGTTTACTCTGAGTAGGACTAGCATCGATGACCACTCATGTTGTTTATACCCGATAGCATGAAAATAATTTGTAGCTCAGAAGTTTAGAAAAAATACCTCTTGATAGAGAACACAGGGATTTCCTTCTACAGTATTCAATAAGACGGTCGTGGCTTGCCACAAATTTATCCTCCTGTTGCCTTTTTCTCCTTACTTTCTAAATGGTGGCCTTGTTCATTTAAAAACAAACTAAGCCATGATTTAGTGTAACCATAACTTGTTTGATCATATGAACCCAGTCTAGTAGCTTAAATTATGGCTTGCTTATTCCCAAACCACAATCACAAACCATGGTTGCTCTTGGCTTATTAACAATGGTTTATTTTAACTATGGCTTGGCTTTACATGACAACCCAGGACCCTTTCTTATCCACAGTTTATTTGGCTACCCCAGACGCTCAAACCACACTGGAGAAACAAGCTATGACTTTGGTTGTCTGTTGGTCAACTCACGGATCACTCACAATTTGTTAAACAAATGTTAGCTTAGTGTTATTCTTTTGTATGTGGAAAAATTCCCTCCCAGCAGAAAACCTGCAAAGCGCAGCAGGTAGGTTAGAACTGCTCTCCATTATGTGATGGCATTGTTTCCCTTTGCTAAGAGAGACAACGTTTTTCTCCTAGGGAGCCATTTGAAAATGATACCCCCATCCCACCACAACATACATTTATATCTCCCTGCTGTCTGACATGGACTTTGCACAACGTGCCCAAAGCCAGCTAAAAATAACATCGTCAACACAGAAATAGAACTGTATTCTCAGGAAGCGAATTTTAACCCTGTCCCTATGGTATACAGGTGGATAAAAGCTATGGATAAAGGTTTTCTTTCTTTCTTTCTTTCCGGTTCGCTGCTTGTGTGGTATTCCCTTCACAATAAAGAGTATTCATGCATATGGGAACCAATTATGCTTGCTTTGCCCAGATCAGACAGCATTTCTTTCAGACTGGGCTGAACATTTGAACTTTCAGCCTTGATTTTACGGCAAAACAGCCTACCCCTTTCTACATTTTATTGGGGGATAGGGTGTTCACTGGAGCTCCCTCACAGATTACTAAAAAGCCCAGGCTTTTTAAATTTAAATTTTTGTTGCAATCTTGTTTTCACATATGTTTTATAGTGCATTTTATTTATACTCACTTGTATTTTAACCTGTTTTTATTGTTGTAGACCGCCCTGAGAGCTTATTGCTAAAGGGCGGTATAAAAGCACAATAAATAAATAAATAAATAAATTGGTAGTTGGCCACCGTCATTTGCCTCCCAATCTGCCTTGTTCCAAGGAGCATTCTGGAGAAAAATGGTACACTTCGCCCTCACCTGCACTGGCTAAAATTGGGCTTGAAGAAGAATTTTGGCCTAGTCCTTTCCCTCCAAGTTATCTTTTATCTTTGGAAATTGCTGAGACTCATGCTGGGGCCCCAGCAGGCCTCACCGCTGCTGAGGTTCAACTGGGCAGGTAGTTGGGGCTTGGGATGGCAGACCAGTAGTGGCAGCAAGTGGAACTCTGGCCTTGCCTGTCCTTGCTGGCACTGCCGTCTTAATTATGCTATTTCTGAACCGTGAACTTTCATGGAGGATCAGGCTATCAATGGCTACTAGCCACAATGGCCGTGTTTTGTCTCTGCTATCAGAGGCAGCATAGTAATACCTCAGTTAATGAATCTTCCAGGAATGAAGCTCATTTTAAGGAAGCCTTTTTCTTTTCCCTTAAAAGGTGAAACTGACCAACTTTGCTATGCTAAATTTTCAAGCCTCTGCCTTTTCTTTAAGGTGAAACTGACCAGCATGTGTCTTTGCTTTGCCATGGATAAACTTTCAAGCCAGTGCCTTTGCTTAAAGGTGAAACTGACCAGCATGTGTCTTTGCTTTGCTATGAATGAACTTTCAAGCCAGTGCCTTTTCTTTAAGGTGAAACTGACCAGCATGTGTCTTTCCTTTGCTATGGATAAACTTTCAAGCCAGTGCCTTTGCTTTAAGGTGAAACTGATCAGCCCCTGTCTGCATTAAAGAGATCTCTTGCTTTCTCCCAGGGCTGGGAAGAAAAGGATCCAATACAATTCACAGGAGGAGAAGGAGGGGAGTGGGAAGGAGGGGGAGGGGGTGGATTCCGGGTAGGCACCTTTTAAAGCCCCTGTTGTAGCTGTCCCCATCTATCAGCGGGTGTAGGAACCTATCCCTATTCTTTCCATGTTATTCCTACCGCTGGTACCAACGTTTTTGTTAAAGAAGTGATGTCCAGGAATGCATCCACTTTGTTAACTGAAAGTATTACTGTGTGCCTCTGAATACCAGTTGCCGGAAATTGCAGGAGGGGAGAATGCTGTTGATCCCAGATCCTGCTTCTGGGCTTCCCAGAAGAGACATCTGGCTGGCCATGGGATGCTGGACTTGGTGGGCCACTGGTCTGATCCAACAGGGTTCTTCCTAAGTTCTTGCGGCACCAGTAAGCCCAGGCGCACTGTGCGGGCCCGGAGGTCTACTCAACACCATCCTAGTAAGTGGTAGCGGGGTATGTGTGTGGGGGTGCGAACATGACGCTAGCAAGGGATCCAACTGAGGTCAGCTTGCCTAGGACATTGCAAGATGTAGAACTGTACTTAAACCTCAAAGAATATCAGTTGTCTCAGAGAGCTGAGTTGCCCTGTCACTTGATTACTGAAGAGTGGACTTGCAACCGAATGCATGAATGGTCTCCACCAAGGATCACTGCTTTCAGCTGACGCCAGGTGATACGTTGTTAAAGTTATATAAAAACATATCCCACTTTTCCAGGCAAAGCCTATTAAAAGCAGCTTACAACAATATATATATATATTTAAAAAATCAATATTACCACAACCAAGAATAAAAAGAGTTGCACAGAAATAAAAACAGGCTTGGAATTTCAATGACATTCCAAAGAGGGGGATGAAAATTACTCAGGGGGATGTCAAGCAAAACAAATGCATCTTTCGGGCCTTCCGAAAAGCCTCAATTGTAGCCACCCACTAGGAAGAGTTCAAAAGGTGTAGAGCCATCACAGAAGAAACCCTTTATCTTGTGGCCAGCCACCTCACAGACCTAAGAGGCAGATGCACCAAGAGAGCCTCCAACTGAGATCTCACTGTGTGGACAGCATGATAGAGGTGCAAGCGAAACCAGCACTTTAAATTGGGCCTGGAAATGCCCTGGAAGCCAGCGTAGGTGGCATGGTCAGGTGTTATACAAGCTTACAAATTTATACCCATCAGGCAGCTGCATTTTGGACCAGCTGAAGCTTCCAGACCGTTTTTAAAAGACAACCTCATGTAGAGTGCATAATAGCAGCCTAGTCTGGATATGACCGGTGCATGAATCATTGTGGCCACACATGCCCTCTCCAAAAAGGGCTGCAGTTGCCACTCCGGTCGAAGCTGATAACAGAAAATGAATTCTTGACTACAGACGCTACCTGGGCTTCCCCAGTCAAGAGAGGAATACAGGAGCGCTTCCAAACTTTGACTTAGTCTGTTAGTGGAAGCACTAGCCCGTCCAGGACCAGTTTAATCCTCCCTCTGTGGTGTTTGAATTTGTGGCTTTCCAACCAAACTTGTAAAGTAACCGTCTGATGCTGCAAAATTCTGAGTGGTGTGATATCCTAGGGGAAAGGGGGTGGGGAGAGAGAGAGAGTGAGACAGATTGTGGAAGGGGTGGAAATGGGACAGACTCACCTCTTGTGTTTCATAATCAAGCCAACTGAATAGCAGACATCTTTGTGTTTCTCCTCGGAGTGGAGCTTCACGTCAGGTCCTGCTTCCTCTTTCCGACGTTCGATGTGCTCTAAAGTATGTTGAACTAAATAGCCCACTGCTCCGTGCTGGGAAGGGTCCAGCGCTTGAATGTGCTGCAAGATGTCCAGGACCTTGGAGCAAGAAAAAAAAAAAAGTGTCGTTACAAAACAGCTGCCATTTCAGCCACCTGGTACTACAGGCAATCAGACATATAAGAAGGGGTTAATACCTCTATGAATGCCCCAAGAGTTCTCTTAGAAGAGTTCTGGGGAGGGCTAACTTTTTTGGGATACTTATTATCTATTGATTGCCCTAACTGATCTCATGCTGCTGTGATTAATGACTTCATTGTATTTTATCTGTATTGTATTGTATTTTACTGAATTTTAGTTTGTACGTCGCCTAGAGTGGCTTCGGCCAGATAGGCGACACAAAAATTAAAATTTATTATTATTATTATTAATTATTATTATTATTATTAGGACGGAGGACAGAAACCTCCAGCCCACGGACTTTATCAGGCCTGCCAGTCCTTATTTGGCCTGGGAGGTCATTTAGGCTGAGCCACACCCACCTGCCCTACACCCGTCTCATGTGACATCAGGTGTGGGGCAGGTAAAAGCCTGTCTCAGCGGAAAGTGCATTTACAGGCACCGCCAAACATTAGCGCTTCTTGGAATTCTCTCCCACAAGGGGCAGTGATGGCCACCAACTTGGACAGCTTTAAAAGAGGATTAGACAAACACATGGCTATCAATGGCTACTAGCCATGCTGGCTATGCTCCGCCTCCACAGTTGGAGGCAGCGTGCTTCGGTATACCAGCTGCTGGAAATGGCAGGAGGGGGAGAGTGCTGTTGCACTCAGGTCCTGCTTGCGGGCTTTCCATTGGGACATCTGGTTTGTTGTTGTTGTTATGTGCCTTCAAGTCGACCACGACTCATGGCGACCCTATGAATCAGTGACCTCCAAGAGCATCTGTCATGAACCACCCTGTTCAGATCTTGTAAGTTCAGGTCTGTGGCTTCCTTTATGGGTTCGATCCATCTCTTGTTTGGCCTTCCTCTTTTTCTACTCCCTGCTGTTTTCCCCAGCATTATGGTCTTTTCTAGGGAATCATGTCTTCTCATGATGTGTCCAAAGTATGATAACCTTAGTTTCATAATTTTAGCTTCTAGTGACAGTTCTGGCTTAATTTGTTCTAACACCCAATTATTTGTCTTTTTCGCAGTCCATGGTATGCACATCTGGTTGGCCACTGTGAAAACAGGATGCTGGACTAGATGGGCCACTGGCCTCATCCAGCAGCTGGGCTCTTCCTATGTTCTTACTAACACAATACACAAACTCTGCAGCGGTGGAGGAGCCACGGGGTGGAACATAGGAGCCACTACAGACATCGCCCACAAAAAGACAAAGGATGTTACGCTAAGCCCATTTAGTGCCGACAAAGTGAATCGGTCCAAAAATGAAGGAGAGAGGCTGGTGGCCTCCTGGTGCAACCTTCCTTGCTAGCTGGCGCAATAAGGGCCCACCATGTCTCTGCAAATTTATCAGATTTCATCACCTCCTCCCCTGCATCACCTGCTTTACTGCGTCGGTTTATGCAGCAATGCTGACTGCCACAGCTCCCCCCCCCCAATCTCTCCAGAATAAAAGGGGAACTCTCCCTCCAACGCTGGACTTGAAAGTTTAGCACAGCAAAGATGGCCAGCAGCCAAAAGGAAGTGGATCAGAATATTACATCTCTCTCCTGAACTGAAAGGACCAAGGAGAACCCTTTCAGATCTATTTGGGTTGGAGAGAGGTGCAAGAGAGATAAACATATATTTGATACATGTTTGGGACTGTTGGCATGTGCAGTTAGGCAGAACAGGGAGATTTCTGGTTTTGTTCAGGAGCAAGCAGAATCTGCGCTAGCTTTGGATGTGGATGATTTCATTAATTAGGTCTACTAATCAAATAATAATTTTAATAATAATTAATACAAATAATTAGTAGTTTGGGTAGAATTGCAGGGCATCGGATTCACTGGTTAACCAGAAAACGCCTCAACTATTGAAGGAGATGCTGGCCCAGGGGCGGGCAGAAGTGGGTCTAATGCCAATCCTGATGAACGAAGCGCTAGACAGGCAACGTGAGGTGTGGAAAGATGAGTTTAGGATGGCTTCAGCTTCTCAAAGAAAAGGGAAGGAGACAAATGACAGCCTAAGAGAAGAGACGGCAAATCCTTTAGGGAGAAGTCCTTTCTCCCGCCTTTACTTACTGTAACTCCAGGCCTTTCATAAAATGAAGGCATACAAGCCTTAATAGGTACCTTCTCTGGCCAGATTCCCAGGTGAAAGTACAATCTAGCTTGAAGCATTAGATGCTGCACGTTGTCTGGATACATGGCCAGGTACAGATCCAAAGAGTCTCTCAGGAGCTGGTAGGACTGGTCAGTGCTTTCCCTAGCAAGCAAACAAACATTCAAGGAAAAACATGATGCCATTGTTTATGTTCATCATCATATCGCTGAGCAGTGGAGGCTGGTCCACTAGGGCGAAAGGGACACCGCCTCACCAACCTCAACCAGCCTCCTCCTGCCTGTCTCTTTACTTTCAACCAGACCAAGGGGTGGCCTTGCCTGTCGGCTTAGTCTCAGAGTTGCCTTGCGTCCTGCCAGATCCAACGAGTGCCAGCCACCACTGTTGCTGAGATGCCACACCTCCATGATTAAGGGAGCTCCAATTCCCCTCAAAAGCTTTTATTCGGTTTAGAATATAAACAGAGCCTCCTTCCTCCCACCTTGAATGCTGTGAAAGCACAGTGTCCCAAAGCACCCAAGTCTTTAGCATGCATATCCGGGGCAACACAAAAACTCCAGGGCCTGGGAGGCACAGCATGATATGCAGTTCCCAGTGTGCCTATATAGAGGGCTCGGGTGCCCTAGGAAAATGACATTTCCCCAGAGCCTGTAGCATGCAGGATGCTGCAATTGCACCAGGGAGGGGCAAAAAAAAGAAGCATTTCAAGAGAAGTGTTGAAGGGGAAACTGCAAACTGAGCGAAGTCCAGCTCCAAATCAAATTGATGGGAGCTTGGCCATCATTAGCTTACAGGCCTGGGGCCCAGTGCAGGTGGGAGAAAGCATGGTTTGCCTCACCTGTAGAAGAGACCACAGTGACTGCTAATGGGTATGAGTATGTGCTTCATTTATTTATAATGCATTTATTTGTTGGCCGCCTTTCTGTGTATATATGTTATAATGGTGCAATCCTTACAACAACCCTGTGAGGTAGGTCACTTTTATTATTATTTGCTCAATTTATTACCCACCCTTTACCATCAGGTCCCAGGGTGGGTTACAACAATTTAAAATTCAATATTAAAAACAGTGAAAACAAATGACAGCCACAGGGATAGAGTGGGTCTTGAAAACACATATCTCAGGTGTAGAGATGTAACATTTCCAGAAATTTTGAAGCCATGGAAAAAAAACCTTTTTTCCAGAAATAAATGGAGATTATGCAATATTAGCACTTTTTACAGATTGAAAATCACTTTGTTACTTCAGAAACATCAAATGTAATTATGTACAAGTTGGTTTGGCATAAAATTATCACATTTGGTATATTAAAAGTACATTAAGAAAATTATGTCTTCGCTAGTCCTCCAGTGTCAAGCAGACATAAAGTATCCATTCCCATAAAAAGAACTGAGAAAAAGGGGGAGACCAAGATTCAGTGTAACATTTTATTCATCACGCTAAAATAAAACATTGCACAATCCATTTTTTCTTCATTTTTTCCCATTTTTCCAATTTTTTGGGGGGGAAAAAGGCTTTGGAAAAAAACTGGTTTTCCCCCTGAATTTTTCCTGTTTTTTTCCAGGCCTTCACATCTCTACTCAAGTGTCAAAGGCAGCTGTGTCTTCAGCATATGGCCGAAACTATATAAGGAAAGGAATTCCACAGCCAAGGAGCTGCCACAGAATGCCCTCTCCCTGGTCACCACGACCTCGAACATCTGAGGGTGGTGGAGCTACCAAGAGGGCCCCTTCTGCTGATCTTCACACCTGAAAGGGTCTGTAGGGAAGGAGACGGCCTTTCAGATATTTGGGGTCTAGGCTGTTTATCCCCATATTGTGGATGGAGTGGTATGGGTCAACAACAGCGGCTGCCAATGGCCACGCTAAAGAGTTCACAGCAGACACAAATGGGACTCCCCAAGTTATGGCTGTCTCTCAGCAGCTGTGGAATACTGTCACCAAAACCTGAGATTTCCAGGTCTTCTTGGAAAGGATGTCTGACCCAATAAGCTGCCGGGCTCTTACCGCTTTCCAATGTTTAACAAGTTGCCCACCATCCGCTGTAAAACTTCCTTTGCTGTCGCCACGCCATAAAATTCCTCGGTCACATGGTGCCCAATCAGGTACTCGCATTCTTTCACAGTGAGCTGCCTTCCCTTCCCAAAAGCATCGATGTAAACATAGTCAAAGATATTTGTACTTCTGAAGGAAAGACCAAGAAAACTGAAACTGAGTGCAAGCCTTTAAAGAGTGCAACGCGCTTCACTTTCTAGAAGAAACAAGGTGCTCTTACACGTAAGAATGAGATTTTTGCTCTTGCGGTAGGGGCTGAGTATACCTTGATAAGGCACACAGATATACCAATATGATGAGATATACAGGGGAAGAAAAGTAGGCTTGTTTTTAAAACAGTGCTCCTTAGGCAAAGAGAAAATGGCACATGTTTTGCATGATGTGAAAGGTGAAACATTATTATTACTATACTGCCCTTCCCCCCAAAGGGAACCCAGAGCAGCAAACGGATGTTAAAGCACTAGAAACATCTCAAAAACAAACATCTTAAAAAGCAGTTCCAACATAGATGCAGACTATGGTCTCTACTTAAAAGGCTTATTGAAAGGGGAAGGTCTTCAGTAGGTGCCAAAAAGACATCAGAGATGGTGCCTGTCTAATATTTAAGGGGAGGGAATTCTCAAGGGTAGGCACCACAACACTAAAGGTCCACTGTCCATGTTGTACGGAACGGACTCCTTGATGAGATGGTTCCTGCAGGAGGCCATCATCTGCAGAGTGCAGTGATTGGACAGGTCAAGTTACTTATAACTTCAGGAGATTTGCAACATGTATAACGCCGTTGGTCCACCCAGTTCAGTACTGTCTATACCAGGGGTGAAGAACCTTAGAACCCAGCCTGCTGTACAAAGGTAAGATTCACATTAGTAGCTCTGCCTGCTTTTGCCTCTGACCCCTGGACGTTTGCCCAGAAGGGAACAAGGTCCTCAGGCTGAAAAACATTCCCCTTCCCTGATCTGCTCTGACTGGCAGCAGCTTCCAGAGTTTCAGATAGGATTCTTTCAGCCACACCTGGAGATGTTGGGGCCTTCTGCATTCAAGACATGCGTTCTTCCACTGATCTATGACCGATTCATTTGTCCGAAAGATTTATCTCTCTACCAAGTTTTAAATTTTAAATTTATTTAAAAACAATATTTATGTACCACTTAATC
Source organism: Rhineura floridana (assembly GCF_030035675.1). NCBI lineage: Eukaryota > Metazoa > Chordata > Lepidosauria > Squamata > Rhineuridae > Rhineura > Rhineura floridana. The sequence goes on along the minus strand of NC_084498.1, from coordinate 21,859,049 downwards.
ATCATAACCTCTGAGCCATCGACATGAGAAACACATACATTAAAATTACCGATAAAAACCAGATGTTAAAAACATGTTCACCTAATTGTTTTTCAAAATGAAAAAAAAAAAGCCGTTCCAAAATATACATCATAAAATAAAATTACGTATTAAAATAGATGGCAAATTTACACGCCTGGGTGCAGGCAGGCGTGCTTAAACAAAACATTTTAGCAGGCACCAAAAAGAGCACAGCCTAATGTTTGTGGGCAGGGAGCAGAGGCTGGCTGCCACAGTGAAGGATCGATTCATTGCATGTGCGGAAGGAACATTTTGTGGCACTTGTAAAAATGTCATTTCCGCAGATCAAAGTGGTTGATTGGGCCTATGTGGGGCAAGCCTTAGGGCAGGTATAGGGAACCTTTGACCCTCCTGATGTTTATTTTATTTATTTATAGAAGTATTTATCTACTGCCCTATCGCAAAACATCAGGGTGGTGTACAACATCACAAAAACATTTAAAAACAAATGACTTGCTGAACGACAACTCCCATCAGCCCCAGCAATGGCCAGGGATGATGGGAGTTGTCATTCAGCAACATCTGGAGGGCCAAAAGTTCCCCACACCTGGATTAGGGGAAGGGAGGACTACTAATTTGACAGGCCAAGCTGCTCAGGGGCACTGAACCCTTTCCCATTATCAAAATCGTCCCTCCTCCCCGCTGCCCTCGCCCCAGAGGCTGATTATCACCGAACCCATCTTAGATGAAGCCCTTCCAGATGTTTGACGACCACAAGCAAGACGACATCATTTAGAAGTCTCTGTAGAGCAAGAGAGCGTTTGGCATGTAGGTCTCAGTCTCTAGCAATCATTTTGCATTTTTAAAATAAGTAAAATGGCATTATCTCACAAGCAACACCTGCAACAAACCGTTGCTAACCAGAGAGCTCCTGTTCAGGGTTCTTGAGACCCTGTTCCATTTCTCTTTCCCACTCCCCAGCCCACCGCATCTTCTGTCTCTCCACCCCATAGCAGTCCGTCAACATCCTATGCCTTACTGAGCATGCTTGGTCCTCATGGGGCCTTTCTTCCTACAGATTTTCCTGCACTTCTGCTGCGCCTGCTGATCTCTTCCCTCTTGTGCACGGCTGATGCTGTTTTGGCTACATAAAGGGCCGGAACTTGGAGAACTGAGATTACTGAAAGGGGGTGGAGGGTGCAAATGCCATTTGCACCCTCTGGAAATCTGCTTCCATTCATTCTAGACAGCTGCGTTCTCACCATCATGTGACACCAAACAGAGCCCTTGGAGTGAATTTATAGCCTTTTCGTTCACGCACTGGCCTGCTCCCCGACAGTTAATGAGATCGTTCTGCAATGTTATTGATGACTCTGGCAAGCAGCGGGGTTTTCTAATCAAACACAACTCATTTTTCTTTTGTAAAGGGATGGGGGATAGCTTCCCTGCACCTTAACATTACTTCATCGTTTGGCAACGGGTAACTAGAAAACAGCAGCACGGGTTGCTAAACCGTCTTGCTGCCCAAGATAGTTGCTGCTCTTGCTGTCTTGCCAGCTCGGAAAATAAGCTTCCTGGTGGAATAAAAGGTCTGGGAGCCAAATGGAACTTAAAAAGCTTACCCTTCTGTCCCTTGGCACCATCTGAGCAGAAAGTGACTGGGAAAGTTGACTGGCTCAAGATGAACACCCAACTGCCTAGCAATTGTCAAATAAAGCACTGACAAACTGATTGGGATTCCAGTCCTGTGGATCAAAACCTGGAAACAAAAAAGTGATACCAACAATGAGAAGCTTTATTTATATATTTTTTAAAAAAACCTTTGATCTCGGATTATGTTTAAACCCTCCTCCCAACAGGAAGGGCAAGATCAGTTTACAGTCTTGCAATACAGAAGGATCCTCTGCTCTTACAAGGGAAGGAATACAGTAGGATTCAGAAGGCTGCTAGCAAACGTTGGGGAAGAAATCATATAAACATTGACAGCAATCTGCTGCACTCTGTTTTGCTTAGTTATAAGATGTATAAACCACTTTTCACCGGATTGCAGTCCCAGAAAAATTTCCCACAGAGAAATAAAAATATAGCGTTAAAAATGGATACAAGTTAAAAACAGCAGAAAATAGCAGCAGCTGCAGCACCATGACAACACACAATCTTAAACTCCAGAGTGTATTTAACCAAGCTTTCCACAAAAGCCAAGGAGAACAAGGTGTGTTCTGATTAAGTGACGGAAGGGCATCAGGGACGGCACTTAGGAGAGATCCTGTTGATGGATCTTTCCATCTTGCCATTCTGTAGTGAGCCCGGGCCTCGGCGCAATTCTCAGCAATGCCAGCCCCCAAATCCCCCAGAGCATTCAGGGATCCTTCAGATTCCACAAGCCTCCAGGGGCGATCACCCCCACCCTTCCCTACAGGGTGGAAACTGCCACCATCAAGTCAACCCTCACCAGGAAATGGTCTGTTAATGACAAACGTGCAACTTTAAAAAACAGCCCACTCCGTAGCATACGCTAGATCAAAGGTGTGCACATTCGACAAGGGCCCATTTATATATTGGAAGTGTGGGGAACTTTTTGCCCTCCAGATGTTGCGGAACTACAACTCCCATCAGCCTCAGTACACAAGCCCAATAGCTAGGAATGATGGGACCATGAAAGTCCCAAGCCGGGTCAATCAAGGCAGCCCTGACACAATTGCTTTAGTCCCCCCTCAAGCACAATTGTGCAGGGGCTCTGCAACAAGTCCTCAGCCACTGGCCAGTAGAATAAGTGGCACAACAAAAGGACCCCTGTTCTGTCTCTTCGGCCCAGCCACTAAGTTCAGACCCTCTGGTGCCCAAGCACACTGGAGAGAGAGAGAGAGAGAATGAATTTCAATAAAATGACAGCGAGGCCCTCTCCCGGCCCTCCAACCTATGCTAGTGCTGTTTAGAACAGGTCAGGCCTACCCAGGCTGACCACTCAGGTCTGGTTAAACATGCCAGGTCAGCCACCACATCTGCGATCAGCTTGTGGGTGATAAAGACATTTTGTTGGAGGGCAAAATGGCATTCACTGACAGCAGCACAAGGTGGGAGCCAGGTTTGTCATAGCTACCTAGGTCCCAATGGCTGGGGGATGGGCCCAGAAGAGGAAAGAGACTGAAGTTCTCTGCTGCTGCTTCTCCTCACCGGGCCAGAACAAGCCCAATATAGTCTGTCCCCTTGCCTGTGACTCCGCAGATCAGAGCACCCTGACCCCCTCCTAGCCACAGTTGTGCCCTCCCAGTCATATACTCCATCTGCCCTAGATTAGAGGTTCCCACACTGTGGCCTGTGGTCAACTGGTGGTCCATATGCTTCATTCAGACAATCCATGGCACATCTGCAGATTTGCGGTTGAAGACGGGAGACGGCCCATCCATCGCATGAAATATTCATTTGATTTTTAGTGATATTTTTATTGCTTCTTCAATTCCTTACATTGTTACTTTATTGTATTACAAGGAACAGAAGAAGCAATGAAACTGCCATTAAAAATCATATAGTGACTAGCACGGTGTTTTTACAATTGCGACAACGGGTAGAAAAATCATTTAAGTGGTCTACCAAAACCCTCAGCTATTTTCCGTGAGGGAAAAAAGGTTGAAGAACCACCATTCTAGATCACTGCTCTACGGCAGTGTCCCAGGCTGGCCTCTGCAATGCATCTGTACACAAAAGCAAGTTTACGAGCAGATCTGATTTGTTCATTCGCTTTACCTGGCGAATGTAGGAGTTCAGGGAATTGTAGTAATCCACTTCATTGCCTTTATATTTTAATTGCTCATAGAGGACGTAATTCATGGCATCAAGAACCTGCCTCTGAAGCTCCACCTGAGATACGATCAAGGCCTCTCCTGAAACATAAGAATAAAATAATTAGCTAAAACGGCTACAAGAGAGCGTTCACTTTAGCACTTTTCAAGAGATTATTCTGAGATGGTGTAGAAAAGAAAGCAGGATCATGTCCTCCCTATACACATTCATTGTAACATTCGAAAGAGCTTATATGCAGGCAACATGCACATCCATAGGGTTGTATCCAACCAAATTCTACTGAGAGTAGACCCATTGGAATTAATTTCCCCACTCGTCTGCTAACCTCATTGCCGATACAAGACATGAGCTTGTCTCACACAGTGGAAGGACTGCCATAGGAGAGGCTGACACACACAAAATAAGTAGCTGAGAACCATACCTGCTTTTGGGGTCACACTTGGGTGTCTGGAGTTTTTCGATTTTAGGAATTTACGAACTTTAGCAGCAATATCGTCAACCTGGGCCTTGACGTTTTCCAGGCAGATGTCAGACAACGGGTTGCAATACTGGTCAATCAAGACAGCCCCTAGAAAAAGCCAGGAGACGTAGAACTTGCATCTGTCTTTTTAAAAAATTGTACGTGTGATAATATGTAATTACACTTGCTCAAGGGTTATGAGCAAATTTCATCTAAGTAACTAGGAGAAACTTCCTAACAGTAAGCGTTGTTTGACCACAGAACAGGCTGCCTGCTGGAGGTGCTGCTGAACCATTATCACAGTTCAAGGCTGGATGTCCGTCCGTGAAGGATGCTATATATACATAGTGCCTTGCAAAAGTTATTAGACCCCTGACCAATGCTCTCCTATTACTGAATTACAAATGGTACATTGTAATTATGTTCGGTATGATATTTTATTTTGAAACACTGAAACGCAAAACCAATTATTGTAAAGTGACATTGGTTTTATGTTGCGAAATGTTTGCAAGAAACATAAAAAACTGAAACATGGGCTGCTAATTTTGGTTCAAAGGTTTGAGTTAAATTATAAAATGATATGGTCCTACCTCTTTTGTAATGAGTGTTAAGAGTTTTTGTATTGTAAAAATACTGGATTATTGCAGTAGATTGTGCCGTTTTGTTGTAACCATATTTTGAGCAATGTTCCACTTTGATGGTGTTTTTTAACCAATGGCCTTTGGCTAACAATAAAGTTTGGGATTGTAGGACTGTCGCCTATTATCGCTTTCAGGCCTCTACTCACCTTCCAAAAAGGACTGTTGTTCTGCTGGGCGCTGAAGATACACCTTCAGTTTCTTTAGAATATTTTGCTGCCGCATGAAGTAGAGAATTTTCTTTGCATAGTACTTCCACGTCAGGCCTTTCCTGCACAGTGAAGGAGAACCACAGTGGACGGTTCCCGGAAGAATGAAAACCAGATGACCAAAAACACAAAGAGAGAAGCTTGAACGGTATGCTTAAAAGGGACTATTCAAACAGGAATGACAATGAAGCACTGAAAGCAGGCTCTTATTAACACAGATCAGAAATCTCCCATGATAATGAAGACAACTTTTTACCCTAAAACACAATTTTATCTGTGGAACTCAAAGCACGTAGAGAACTACAATGTTGTTCAAATACTATCTTGTCCAGTTGGGTTTTAAAAAAAACACATAGTAATTTTATTAAACTTTAGCATAGCGTCAGAAATATGAAAGCGAAAGGAATCAGCAAACAATAAAGAAAAATTGTAGCAACACAATAACGAATAAAGGAAGGCCTGTAAGAAATTGCTATTTGTGGGGAAGAAAGAAAGAAAAACAAGGTTTTTTAAAACCAAAATCACTGTCTGCCATACAAACAAAACGTGACCAATCAGACAACAGGGAAAAAAAGTGAATGTGTTTTAAGAGCCAAAAAAAAAAGCCACAAGGTGAAAGAAACACAAAACTCAGGCTATAAAGACCAGCCTTCGCCAGCATGGTGCCTTCCAGGTGTTTTAGACCACAACTCCCATCAGTCCCAGCCAGTACGGCTAATAGCCAGGCATAATGGAAGTCCATAATGCTTGGATGGCACCACGTTGGCAAAAGCTGATAGAAACGATGAAGAACAGGTGAGCAAAAATATATCTGAAAAACAGTGGAAATCTCAACTTCATCTCTTCTTTTTGTCTCGATCAGCCTTCGTCAACCTGGTGCCAGATGGTTTGGACTTCCATCACGAGTGACCACGAGCTGTGCTGGCTGGGGCTGATGGGAGTTGTAGTTCAAAACATCTGGAGGGCACCAGGTAGTCAAAGTTTGATATAGACAACAAAGGTTGAGTCTGCCACTATTTTTTTTTCAGTGAGTTGCCAATGAAAAACAGTATTTTTTCCTCGGCAGCTACAAAAGAAACAATCTACAGCACAGTCTGGCCGCATCCATGGGAAGCAGGCGATCAGCTGCTGATAGCCCAAGTTGTGCCCCAGCCAGAAATTCCTAAGAAAGGGGAGGGCAGAGAAAATGCTACCCATCAGTTGGCAAGAGGACTGGCACCCCCCCCCCAAATAAAAAAAATTGGGTGCAAAATCCAGCAGAGCTGTCAGTTTTCCTATGGATTGCTGGTATGTTAAATAAAATAGTGACTTGTGAGCATAAAGCCCTCCCTGAGCTTTAGAGACAAGGCATGGTGAAAATCACAACACAATCAACATTGCTTTAATAAGGACTAAAGGAGAAATGGAAAATACATTCCGCCAGAACCAGGTTTTTAGACATTATTCTGCAATCTTAATTTTTGTTTTCACACAACGGCCCGGAAACTTCTCCGTTACCCTTTTCATTATCTGCATGGTGGGCTTGGTTATGCTGAATATATCTGGAGATTACAGCCCTGTACAAATTGGCAGCTTTAAGTATTACATGTACACATATTGAGATACAAGTCTGGCAGATTACTGAATAATCATTTTGTAAAGCTGCTGTGAACAGAACCTTTGAAAAGGATTCTACATGCCACCTTCAGTCTAGGAAGTCCTGACTGTGCAGCATTTATGGAGCTAAACAGGTGTGGACCTGGTCAGTGCCTTGGATGAAAGACCAATTTAATTTTTATTAAATGAGAACAACATGTATTATTTAAAAGCTATTCTTTTAAGATGTCTTCTGAGAGACAGCGTAGTGGTTAAGAGGTCTTCCGACAGGGAAGACCAAAATCAAATCCCTACTCAGCAGTGAAGCTCATTTGAAGAACTTGAGTCACCCACTGGCTGTGTTTAAACCATGGTTTGCCATAACGGAAATGAGCCTTGCCTCATTCTAGTAGCCACAAGGAGGAGTTCAGAAATGTTCACTTCTGTTTTTGAGTTAACTAGAGCTTGTTGAACCCAACAAAGTGCTGAATTTTGTTTGCTTGAAGCAAGTCAATTTCAAACCGTGGTTTATGAAGGATAATGGGTTGCGAGGGTTGACTGAACAAACAATAGTTAAGATCAACCTACAGTTTAGGATTCAGACACAAGGCTGAACTGTGGTTAACTGAAATTGGAAGCTTCTTATCTCCTCCTTGCAGGAAGGGGACAGGTTAGGTGGAGCATGTGAGCCCCATGGAAGGCTTGTCTCATCCCATCACAATAAACCATAGTTTATCATGATGTTCGAATGCAGTCACATCTCTCAGCCTAGTCAACCTCACACGGTGGTTGTGAAAATGATAGGGTGAAAAGAAACGATGTACAATCCCTGACCTCTACGGAGGAATAGCAGGGAAAAACAGATAAAATATAAACAACCTCATACCTATCCTTTCCCCTGCTCCAACCATTTTATCCCCAATTTTCCATTCCAAAGATCCAGTTCTACAGAATGCCTCTTACCTACATCCCATTGTTTATCTATATACTCCTGTGCTTCAAATGCATGCCCAGGAGATGCTCCTATTCCTCCCCTGGTCTCTTTCCACCCTCATTCATCTCCATCCCCTTCAGCAAAAGATCAACCCTCACAACCCATTATCCTCCAGTCAATCAGGATGCTCAGTAGGAACAGACACGCTGTGGGGACACCTTCCAGGGAAGCGATTTAGCTTAATGATAGCGAATGGCAAAGACTGCAGCATAATTGGGCAGAAATTAGCATACATCTGCACTTAATAAGAACGTGCACAGCCAATGCAAAAAGCTCAAAGGGCATTAACCAGAAGCCTCATCAGTGCAAAATGTTAAGCAGCAACAGCATTGTTAGAAGATGAAATAAAGGGAAGCATATGCAAGCAGCTTCAGTTTTGGTGTATTCTGTAAAATGAGGATGTGGCCCTTCAGATATTGTTGGGACTCCAACTCCCATCAGCCCCAGACAGCAAGACTAACGGTCAGGGATGATGAGAGTGGAAGTCCAACAACCTCTGAAGGGCCACAGGTTGCCCACTCCTGCTTTTAAGAGTCCCTTAGCAGCCCCTGCTAACTCCTTGGGCCAGTCACTCTCTCCCACAGCCTAACCTACCTCACAGGATTGTTGCGAGCATTAAAAAAAATGTACAGAGGAAATGATGTATACTCCCTTGAGATTCTTGGAGGACAGGTGGGATATGAACGTAATTAATTATATTCAACATTTTAAAAATTAAATTGCAAGATGGATCTGCCACCTGCATTTCTGCAAGTACTTGTATAAAAATATATTTAAGCCACTGGCCAAGTAAATCAGGAGCACCCTTTTAGTCATTCAAAACGTGGTGATTACTCAGTTAATCTAAACGTTGCAGCTCTATGGAAATGGAATTTGGTTTTGCCGTTTGAAAACGACAGACAAAATTCACAGGAGCCTGTTACTGGAAAAATCCAATGCAATGTTCCTCCAGCCCTTCTTGGCTCTTCAATGTCAAGCTCACCTTCCTTCCATATTAAGGACGGACATCAGCTCGTCCTCAAAAAAGTGGCTTGGACATGCAAGGGTTTCAATATCAGTGAAGCCATCACAGGGCACCTAGCAAAAGAACACAGACGTTACCCCATCAAGTAAGGACATTTGGGAAGGGCCATGACTGAGTGGCAGAGCATCTGCTTTGCATGCAAAAGGTACCAGCTTCAACCCCCGGCATCTCCAGGTAGGGCTGGAATCGACTCCTGTCTGAAATTCTGAAGAGTTGCTGCCAGTAGGCGATACTGTTAAAAAGGTCCAAGGGTCTGCAACTAAGCATAAAGCAGCTTCCCATGTTCTTATGACTTTTCTTACAACACACTAGGAAGCTTTCAAACAGTTTTCTACCTGGGTAACAAAAAGATCACAGAGTGAACAAGGCTGCTTTCACGCCATACATTTAAAGGGCTATTATTCCACTTTAAACAGTCGTGGCTTCCCCCAAAGAATCCTGGGAAGTGTTGTTTGTTAAGAGTGCTGGGAGTTCTTAGGAGACACCCCTTTTCCTCTCCCAGAGCTACAATTCCCAGAGTTGTCTGGGGAGAGGGACTGATTGTTAAACCACTCTGGGAATTGTAGCTCTGTGAGGGGAAGAGGGGGGTCTCCTAACAACTCTCAGCACCCTTCCTGGGGCCACCGGGTGCTGCCGTTCAGCAACATTGGGAGGGAGCTGGAACTTCTCCACACTGGCTGCAGACAAGCGAGAAATCTTACATGATCTGAAAAGAACCTTTTGGAGAAGGATGCCACAATCCTCTGGGCTTCCAAGCCGGCTTTGTGCCGTCCTTTGTATTCCTCAAGCCAATTCACGTTTTCTGACTGGTTATAGTATTTCATTAGCGACGGCCACCTACGCAAGAGACAGACCAGATAAAAAGACCACAGCTGACATTTCAAGTCTTTGTGCAGTACTTCAAAATGCTGAAGGGGTGTGTGTGTGGGGGGGAGGGGTTGGACGCAAACAGGAAATCATAGCAGGGAAGATAAAATTGGCCTCCTTGAGCTGTTAACAGTTTAAAGCAGGAAGTCTGGGGCCTCCTGGGTATTGCTGGACTACAACTCCCACCATCCCTGACCAGCTGGCTGCCGGGAGTTGGAGTCCAGCAACATCTGGAGGGTCACAGGTTCCCCATCTCTGGTTTAAAGTATCCGGGAGAGGAAATGAGGGTTAGGGGGTGCGTGCAATGAGGTTAAAAGAACAACCCACCTCCCTTTCATTTGTTATAGTGAGAAGTTTCAGAAGACTCTAGCAACATAGCGCTTTGGTTGTTGCGGCACCTGCTCTTTGGAATTCCAGGCGCTGTCTCTGTTGTCTTTTTGGCGCCTACTGAAGACCTTCCTCTTCCAACAAGCCTTTTTAAGCAGAGATCTTTCCCACACTGCATCTGTATTGGAACTGTCTTTAGCTGTTTTATGATAGGGTGGGATAAAATGTAATAAATAAATACATGAACTTCTCACCTATTTTTCAAAGTAGAATGCCTTCCTGCAGATATCCCTAGCCATGTGGGAAGCTGCCTTATACCATGTCAGACCATCTCCGTCTGGTTCAGTACTGTCTACACTGACTGGCAGCGGCTCTCCTGGATTTCAGACAGGCAGCCTCTCCTAGAGCGACTTGGAGATGCTGGGGATTGAACCTGGGACCTTCTGAGTGCGAAACATGCACTCCTCTTTCCCGGCACAGGATGCAGAGCCTCCCCCACCCCGCTTCTCCCAGCAAAACATCACAGTGAATGTTGTCCTGGGAAGCCATTGTGCTGAAAAACGGATTACAACTTCTGAAATCTGCCTCTCCCCACTGAACCTGGAGGGGTCCGATTGGAGCACACACACACTGCCAAAGAATATCCGCAGCTGGCAAGTGCTGGGTGGTGGAAAGGCCCAAGGGAGGATGGAGGGAATTAGCCTCAGAGGATGCATGCCCTGTGGCAGATAGCGGCGCCTCTGAGCAGCTGAGCCAAGCATCCAGCATTTTATTCTTGCCAGGAAACGTGGGAGGTAGCCGCATGCCCTGTTTCCCAAGTGATTTGGGCACAGGATTGCTGTGCCAATGGCTGCTTCCTATGGCATGGAACCGAAGCCTCTCTTTGATTTCCTGGGCAGAAAAAAAAATATATCCAAGCCCAAAATATGGGCTGTAATTCTGGACGACAACCTGCTGCAAACCCTGGTGCCTTGGAAGCTTCTGTGACACTGAGGATTAATGGTGCACCTGCCTGTCTATTCAAATGGGAATGAAGGTTTTCTGGGAAAGAAATCTCGGCATAAAATAGCTCTGGGATGAAGCCTATCAGAGGACGCTGCATCCTACCTTTGCGCTCCCTCCCTCAGCAATAAATAAATAAATAAAAATGCCAGTACCGGCATGTATTATTGTTACTATTATTGATTACATTTATATCCTGCACTTCCTCCCAAAGGGAGCCCAGGGTGGCAAACATCAAAAACATCATAAAAACATCTTAAAGAACAATTCCAATGCAGATGCAGACTGGGATAAAGTATCTACTTAAAAGGCTTGTTGAAGGAGAAAGATTAACCAAAAGGAATGGATGTAGACAGGATTTGTCAGCTTTTGAACAATTCCCAACTAAACGTATTTTGGGGGGCATGAAAGAAAAGCAGGATTCACAGCAGAAACTGTTAGGAGAGTTTGAAAGAATGCAAAATCTGCACAGAGGTTTGGGCAGGACCATAAGCTAGACGCAAAAACAAGAGTTGTGGTTTGGAGTTATCTATTCCACATATCACACAATACTCATCACTCAGTAACTTACCCGTATTGAAGAAGCCTGCCTTCCACAGAATCAGGCAATGGTTCCACCTAGTTCAGATTTGCCTTCTCTGCCCTGACTTGCCGTAGCAATCCAGGGCTTCAAGTAAGGTTTCTTCCCCAGCCCTTACTTGAATATGCTACAGACTGAACCTGTAAACATCTGCATCAAAAGCATATGCTTTACCACTGAACTATGGCCCTTCACCAGTGTATATTCAGGAGGAAAACAGAACCAATTCTAAATGTCCGATCCGATACATGTAATATTTTGTGCAAGAATATCAGGAAGGAGGTCAGAAACAAGGGCAGATCATGAGATACAGCGTAGACTGGTTACTTGTCTTGCAAGAATGTTAGCAACAAATTGCACAGGAACCGTATACAGTTGACACCTGATGATCATGGACAGCAGAGATAAAAATTAAGCTAACAGTTGCAGAAGTGGCAAATGTATTGAAAGATCAGTGCTAAGAAAACTCAAATTAGACATGATGTTATTCATGCCTTTAACCCATGCATTTGGGGGCAAAGGGTTGAAGTTCCCCTTCCTCCATACCACAGTACTAGAGATGTGAAGGCCCGGGGGGGGGACACAGAAAAATTGGTGGAAAATCATGTTTCTTCCTACACCTCCCAAAGTCTTTTTTGTTTTTGTTTTTTCTACAAAATTGAAAAGGGAGGGGCATTTCCCCCTAATTTTTCCTGGTCTTCCCATCTACACAATCTGATTCCTCGTCCTCTTGCTGGTTATTTGTTTTAAGTAATAGTACTCATCAGCAGTCACACATGGCTAAAACAGCCTTTCACCAATCTGGAGCCTTCCAGATATTTTGGACTACAACTCCCATCAGCCCCAGCCAGCACATCTGGAAGTCATCAGGTTGGCAAAGGCTGGGCTAAAGACATGAAAAATTGGACATCTAGTCTGGCCCTCCGACAGAAAGTATGTGCTCCTGATAATCAGCACACACTTTCACAGTGTTTTGCAATGATGCCACATAGCATCGTCATTATTTATTGTTAGTTATTAAATTTATATCCCGCCTTTCCTCCTGATGGAGTCCAGGGTGGCAAACATACAAGAAATGAAACCATTAAAATATCTAAAAAACAATTCCAAAACAGATGCAGACTAGGGAAGATCTCTACTTAAACAGCATGTTGAAAGAGGAAGGATGTGAACAATCACAATGGCATGAAAGGTGCCCATCTATTAACACAAGACAAAAATATATCACTGTTGGGAGAATAAATCGTAACTTGCAGACATTCATGCTAATAAGCACATGCACAGACTGTGACAAGAGAACGGCACTGATATATGTAAATTTCTGATCCTGGCCTGTTTTTGAGAACAGCCGAAGTTCATTCGCAGCCTGGCTTTGACCATGTCTTGGCAGAGGAAGACATGGTTTGGTTGCTTTTTCTAACTGCCAGTTGGCTTGTAAAACTCATGGCTGAACAATTCAAAGGACGAGGATATTCTCTCCCCACCTGTGAAAGAGGCTGCTGAACAATGGACGCAGCTCCCCAGTTCAGTAAGCTATTTCCTGGGTTGTTTTCCAGGCTGTGATTCAGATTTTGGCTTTATCCTGTCAGCAGCCAAGTTGGACCTTTCAAAGATTCGGAGCCAACTGTGAGAGCCATTGCAGGCCTGTGTTCCAAAAGCGGCCTTTTCTCTGATCCCTGGACGTCTGGCAAATGTTGAGATATTGACCCTGTTACTCTGGGCCAGACTCCATCGTGAGTAATTACATTGGAGTGCCTTAAAATCCCGACTGCAATTTCAGTTGGAGGAGTTATTCTTTACTCACTGCTGTAAAATAAATAGTTGAAGCAATAATGTAACACAGAGTGGCCATATTCTTAGTGGAAGGATCATTGGGCCCATGATGGCTTTTCGGCTGCTAAATTCATCTGCCGCGGTAAGGGAACACCATGAAGCAGGGATGAAAGGAAAAAATGGAAATGGACTGCCCAGTGAGGGGGTTCAGAGGCTTCACGGGCACTGGGGGAAGACTTCAAGAGTGCCACTGGGATTCCTTGGATATACAATGATACAAATCTACCCAACACGCACACTGGCAACTCCTGTACCAGAGTACGCAGCACAGCCTTTGCTGACCTTGTTCCCTGCAGATGTTCGGACTACAACTCCCATCAGCCCAGAGAGAGAGAGAGATCATCTTCCCAGTATCCCTATTATTATTGCTACTTTACATGTGGGGCTGCCCTTCTCAACCCTGGGTCTGCAGGTTTTGTTGGACTACAACTCCCATCAGCCCCAGCCAACATGGCCAATGGTCAGAAATGATGGGAATTGTAGTCCGGCAACATCTAGGGATCCATGCTTGGGAAACGCTGCCCTAGGGCATGGCATTCTTGGCAATGCAATCTCCTCTTGGGCCTGAGGCTGCTTACCCCCGTGGCTACACGGTTCGAAGCCCCTGATGCCGTAGCCCAATTCACTGCAGCTGCAAAGCACTATCTTCACTACTTCAGGTGTTACTGTTTTACATGTTCTGTGAGCTGAACACTTTGGCAGCAAAAATCCCTTCCAGGCCTGAGATACCAGCCCCTTCCCTCCTCCCCGGTCTCTGCCCATGCTCAGAGGCACCGTCGCTGTGTGCTCTCCTGGACCTGAAACTCTTTAGCAGTGAAAACTCCTCCCGGGCCTCAGACTCGAGTCTAACCTTTTCTTCTCCTCACTCTGAGGCACTATCTTCCCAACAGCACTACTGCTGTTGCTGCTGCCTGTGCTGGAGAACCTGATCACCTCAGCAGTGAGAACATCTCACAGGCTCAAGACTCAAGTCTCACCCCACCATTTCCTCCCCCGCACTCTGTCTAACCTCAGAGGCACTATTAGGGCTGTGGAGTCGGCAGCAATTTTGGGTGGAGTCGGTAGAAATGTACCGACTCCGGCTTCAAAATAAATAGTTTCATAGGAATTTAGGAAAGTTTTCTTGTTCAGAAATTTTTATCAAATAAATATATTTTATGTTCTGTCAATCTAGCCTGATGATTCACGTGGTGGGGATGAAATGCCTTGTGCTACCATTTTACTACAGTAAATTTGTTGTTACTAGTTAATATACATTTGCCATTTATGAAGGAGTCGGAGTCGGACAGTAGAAAAATTGAGGAGTCGGAGTCGAAGGTTTGGCGTACCGACTCCACAGCCCTGGGCACTATCATTCCAACATCACTACTACGTCTGCTTATGTTTTGGGGCCTGAAAATCTTAGCAGTGAGAACTCCGCCTGAGCTTAGGATGCCAGACCTCCTTCCTTTCTCCTCCTCTCTGCCCATGCTCAGAGGTTCTATCTTTCCCAACAATGCTACTGACGCTGCATTATTTATTTATTTATTTCATTTCATTTCATTTCATTTTTAAACCGCCCATAGCTAGTAGCTCTCTGGGCGGTGTACAAAACAGAGTTAAAATACCATGTCACAATAAAATCCGATTCAAATAACATGAATAGCATGTGCCGGAGGAGCCAAAAACCTTAGCAGTGAGAACTCCTCACGGGCCTGAGAGTTGAACCCAGCCTTACTTCCTATCCCCTTCACTTTACCTATACTCAGGAGCACTGTCATTCCAGTATCACTATTGCAGATGCACATTCTCCAGGGCCTGAAAACTTTATCAGTGAAACCTTCCCTCTGGGTCTGGGATGCCTTCCTCCCACCGCACTCTGTCGTAGCCATAGTCCAGTGGTTAGAGCATCCGGTTTGCATGCAGAAGGACTTGGGTTCAATGCCTGACATCTCCAGGTAGGGCTGGGAATGTCCGATACCCTGGAGAGTCGCTCCCAGTCAGTATAGACAATACTGAACTAGATGGATTAATGGTCTGGTTGATACAAAGCAGTCTCCTATGCTCTTACTTAATTCAGTCCTTTATTTAGAACCATGAAGACTAGAACCTTACTTTTTCTATGGGAAGGGCCATATTTCAGTAGTAAAGATTTGCTTGGCACGCAGAAGATTAAATCCCCAGCATCTCCAGCTAGTGCGAAGAGAGTCCCTTGCCTGAAATCCTGGAGAGCTGCTGCCAGTCAGTGTAGACAATACTGAGGTAGGTAGACCAATGGTCTGACCTGGTATAAGGCAGCCTCCTATGCTCCCTTGCAAGCCCTGGGGAAAGGTCGTAGCTCAGTGGCAGAGCATCTGCTTTGCATGCAGATGGCCCCATGTTCAATCCACGCCATCTCCAGGTAGGGCCGGCAATGTCCCTAGGCTGAAACCCCAGCAAGCCTTTGCCAGTCAGCGCAGACAATACCGATCTAAATGCACCAGCGCTCCGCCTTAGTATAATGCAACTTCGGATGTTCCTACATTCCGTCCATGCTCAGAGGCGTCACCTTCCCGATGTCACTGCTGCTCCTGCAGCAGCATATGCTCCAGGCCTGAAATCCTTACCTGAGCAGTGAAAAACTTCCCCCGCCCCCGGGGCGGTAGGCCTTCCTCCCCACCCCCTGCACTGTTCACACGCTCAGAAGCGCTACCTTCGCAGGCTCACTCCTACTAAGACTACGACCACCGCACGCGCTCCAGGGCCCGTTCACCTTTGCAGTGGCAACGCCCCCTGCCCATGGGGCGCCAGCCAGCCCCCCTCCTCCTCCTCCTCCCGCGCCACTCTGCCCATGCTCAGAGGCACTGTCTCCTTGAGGCCCCTTCGGCCGCTCCGAGAACCCCGGGTTCCCGCAGGGCAAAGGCAGGGCCTGGCCTCCCACCCACCTGAGTCGGAACTGCTCCCTCCAGACCTTCCCGCGGGGCTGGCAGGCCTCCTTGAGGCGGCGACAGGTGCAGGCGAGGCGGCCCACGTCGGCGGCGCCCAGCGAGCCGCAGCACACGATGAGCTCCAGCAGCTCTCCGGGCAGCTCCGTCAGGGACAAGGGACTGGGGGCCGGCCCCGGCTCCTCCTGCGGGCCGGACTCCCTCCTCTCCTGCCCCCTCTCCCTCTCCGGCGCCGCCATCTTGGCTGTTTACCAGAGGGGGGCCCGCCGAGGGAGCGTCTCCAAAAAGTCAGGCCGCCCCAGCGACGCAGAGAAGGAGAAGAAATAAGACAAAAACTCGGGCGGGAGAGGAGGAGGAGGAGACGCCGGAGTTAGGGAGCGTCTGCGAATGGCTTTTCTGGCACAGAGGCGCACGGGCGCCTTTTCTGTGTGTGTTTGTTTACTTGTTAACCGCTGTCCTCTCTTCCCTGGTGCGCAGGAAGAAAAATCCTCGCTCCTATGCAAACCTGCCTGGGAATAAGCCCCTTGAATCCAGCAAAGCTTACTTTCAAGCACAGGATCAACACATTTATTGTGGCATAGGCTTTTGTGGACTACTTTGTCAGATGCATAAATTGCAATCCCCATTTGGTGTTTGTGTGTGTGTGTGTGTGTGTATATATATATATATATAGGGATGGAAAGATCTGTCAGTTTCAGTTCTCTCAGTTTCTCATTTTTCATGTTAATTTCAGTTCTCTACATTTCTGCAGCAGTCAGCTAATTTTTTTTTAATCCCCATGAAAATTCTCCACCATTTTAGTGCAAGTTTCTCCAAATAAACATATTTTGTAGACAGTTTTAACAAAGGTACACATTTTTGCAAGCCTCATTGTATTGTGCCTTTTTGCACGTTATTTTCACTCATATATTCATTTTTATGCACACTTTCCCCTTATAGATGCATTTTTGTAAATATTGTTTAGTTGGCAAACTGAATCCCAAAATTCTAACAAATGCGAATTTCGCAGGATGGCTGTATTTCGGTTCTCATATTGTTCAATTCTGGAAATTGCAAATTTAATAAATTCTTCTTGAAATGAGAACTGAATCAAAATTCTCACACATCCCTAATACAAACACACATACGGGTGCAAATGCACAGTTCTGCCTCTGGAAAATGTATACTACGAGACGGAACCTCAGGCCTAAGGGACAAAGGTGGCCCTCCAGGCCTCTCTGCGTGGCCCTCAGGACTCCCCTTGGGCCACACACCTCCTCAGCAACACTCACTCTGCCCGAACCACACCCTTCACTCCATACCCCCTTCAGGGTTTTTTCCTGGCTGGAATGTGCCCTCCAGCCTTTCCGAACTAATGGACTATCAGATGTTGCTGGACTACAACTCCCATCAGCCCCAGCAAGCATGGCAAATGGTCAGGAATGCTGGAGCTGATGGGAGTTGTAGTCCAGCAGCATCTGGTGGCCCACTAGTTGAGAAAGGATGCCGTAGACCTTCTATAAAGCCTCTTCGTTGCCTGGAGGGAGGCTAAAGAGAGGTGAGCGAGTGGGTGCAGAAGTTACACTACTGAACAAAGGCAATATTAGCATTCATTGCTTTGTCCACTTTTGCCTTTGACCCCACCCATCACTGGAATGTCGTCCTCAGAAGGTTGCCTAGATGAGAATCCAACCCATCGGTCTGAAAAAGGTTCCACATCCCTGATGTTTAGGATGTGGAGAGTGAGTTTTCTTGAACAGGGACGCCAAATCCTTCCACTCTTTTGGCGTGGCTTCTTTCTTTCTAGGCTTGCCTTAACAAAAGCTGATCCTCTTAGGGTTATTAAGACCACCAACTCATCATTAGACGTGTTTTCCTGAAACAATCCTGGCTGATTATTTGAAGCTCTTTTTTAAAAAAAAAATCCAAACAACCTTAAAATTCCATGTTAGAGAACACGTTCATTTGTCAACTGGGCTTCTTAAAAGTTCCTGGTCACAAAGCGTAAATCAGATCTACCCAAGCTACTTGCATTGGGCTGTATGCTTGCTGAATCATGATTTTCCATGGGAATTAAAAGCTCAAATAATCACACTTGAGAAATAAATAAATCGATTGATTGGTTGGGCCAGCTGTGATTTTGGCCTGACTTCCATAGACCTTGGGTTAGAGCAGAAGATTTCTTGCGTGTGTGTGTATGTGAGAGAGAGGGAGAGAGAGAGACCATGTGCGCATGATGCCATTTGAACCAAGGGTGCTTCCAGATGACCTGTTTATTGAACATTCATCCTGATTTGCTTAGATGATGTTGCGTCAAAGCAAGTGTTAACCCACACTTTCTAGTGCATATTCATGTCACTTTCCTTACCGCAAAAAGTCTGATCTTCTGTGAAAGTGGGCCTCTTGCACAAGACCACCCAATCAATGGTGATTGCGCCATTTGCATTTGCCGGTGTGTGATTGTGAATGGCGGCTCAAAGCCATTCGCCAGTGCCATCACAGGCCCTCAGCAAAGGAGTGGTGTGACTGCAGAGTCTCATGAGAGTCCCTGGTACGGAGAGTGTCATGACCCATGCCTTGCAGTGCATGAGAGAGAGTACTGATGAGGATGAGAGTGAGGCTGTTGCCTCAAGGAAAGAACTACCAGTATCCTATTTGGGGGCTCTGTCATAATCAGAGGATTAGTGTCCAGCAGTTTCCCCATCTCCCCAGCCTCACAGAAGTGAGGCTACAAAATAAGGCCTACAAAAAAAGGTTCCTTTAACCAGCTCTTTCAAGGATGCAGAGGGCAGGCGTGGGGAACCTTTGGCCCCCCGGATGTAGCTGAGCTACAGCTGCCATCGTCCCTGACCATTGGCTGTGTGCTAAGGGTGATGGGATTGTAGTTCAGCAACATCTGGAGGGCCAAAGCCCCTTCCTTCTGCTCTAGGTCTTGTCAGCCTTGAAGGCTTCAGTAGGCTGTAACTCCCTGCTGAGATGACATATTCTTGTAGCTGCTGCAGGAGGGAAATGCTTCCTTGGAGCTGTCCAAGGTCCTCTTGTAGCCTCAGGTTCCCATGGAATTTCCCTTAGAGCAGGGATGGGGGTCCTGTGGCCCTGGAAGCTGTTGGACTCCAATTCCTACCTGCCTCAGCTAGCATGGTCAATAGCCATGGATGATGGAAGCTGTAGTCCAACAGCATCCTTGCTTTAGAGAGTGGCAGGTGGGCACTGCATCAGTAACAAAAGCTGATCTGGCCTGCAAGGCATGATGCTGATGTCTGCCACTTTAATTGCCCCTGACATAGCATAGCTCCAGAGTGAAACTGCATTGGGGCTCCAGAGACATTGCACAGGAAGTAAGGAGGTATCTTGGCTCCAGTGCTGGGCGGTTGCTGCTGTTCCTTTATCCCATGCTGGAGCCCAAGTGATTGCAGCCAGTGGTATGGGTCAGCAGTGGGCCCTCCTGAGGGCTCGGGCCATTGGCAACTGCCTCACAATGCCAACCACTAATGCCAGGCCTGAGTAAAATAATATGGTGAGTGCACTTTCCAAAGTCCTCCAAACTAGATTACTGCAGTGTGTTCTATGCAGGGCTGCCTCTGCAGACAGCTCAAAAACGTAAACTGGATCCTAATGGGGGCCAGAAGGTCTGGACTTGTGACACCACTTTTGCAACAGTTGCACGGGTGATCGCTGCATTTCCAGCCCATTTCAAAGTTCTGACATTAACCTTTAAAGCCCTAAACAGTCTGAGACTGGATTACCTAAAGAACTATCTGCACCTGTCCATAATCTAAGACCTGCATCTGAGGTCCGGCTTGTGAGCCCACTGGTCGAATTGGCTAGGTTGGTGAGCACGAGACAGGGCCTTCTCAGTGGCAGCCCTGAGTGTTCATTCTGGCATTCAAAAAGGCTTTAAAATATTTTTTACAGTTGCCTTTCCTTAAGATCATTATGGTGATCTAATTCAGTATCTCATGCATCCGCATCCATTCACAGCTTCATATTCTGCCTAAGCCTCTAGACAAGTCCACAGAGAATCAGGCTATCAATGGCTACTAGCCACTATGGCTATGTTCTGCCTCCACTGTCAGAGGCAGCATACCTCTGAAGATGAGTTGTTGGGACTCACAAATGGGGAGAGTGTTCATATCCTGCTTGTGGGCCTTCAAAAAGGCATCTGGTCAGCCACTGTGAGAACAGGATGCTGGACTAGTATTTTATCTCGCTAAAACCTGTGTTTGGTTGCCTGTAATAAACTGATGATGATACATAACACCGTAGAAAACAATGATCAATAATACACAGATAAAAGAAGCAAATGTTAAAAAGTGTATTTCTCGCTGAATGTTGCTTTGCGACGGCTTGGCCCCCAGAAGTGATCCATAAATGACTAATAAAAGACTGGGATGACTGAAAACAGAATGTCTCCTATTTTATGAATGCCTAGCCTGATCATAACATTAACAATGACCCTCGTGTGGGACAGGCCCTAAAAGACCAAGCAGAAGCCTGCCATGGATTCAAATCACTTTTTTTTAATCCATTGCAATGCAAACAGGCATAAGTATGTGTGTGTTTTTATTCCATAAAACCAGAAGATCCGAACTATACAGAAAGAAGGAGCATGCTTTAGAACAGTGTGGATACTTTGCAAACAAGAACAGGAATCAGTCCATGAAGAAGGGGTGCTGAGAGCATGTTGTACAAACGGCAGAAACTTGGCAGCATCGAGCTTGGATGTAAAGGAACGGAAAATGTTTCCGACCGCTTAAAGCACTGATATCAAATGGGGCTCACCCCACGCTCCAAAGAAACATACATTTGTGCAGTGTTTAGACGTTACAAAATGAACCGGGCTGGCCATCCATACCAAGGAATGCAACTGTGATTTGTCCATCAGTTTTTGATTAATGGCAGTGAATAATTAATAATAATAATAATATACAAAGAAGGCACAGTGACACAAGGGGAGGCTGAGCCAAAGGGGCAGAGATAAGAAAATGGTCATATTAGCAGGGAAGAACCCACGGGCTGTCAGACACTTGGGAGACCTCTACACATTCAAGATAGCATTCACCCATAATTGCCCTATGGAGGCAAAAGCATTTGTTTGTTTAATCCACAACACCATCAGAACACTTAGGTTTCAACTACCCTGCTGAAGCCAATGGGAGGGATTAGAGGTGAGTTTGCCCAACCAGTATACATACTTCATTCGATAACCTGGGTTTATGGTGCATATCGTTTCATATCTATCACTGCATTGTAATTCTTGTGTTCTACCACTAGGTGTTGCTATAGTGCGCTTTGCACAGCTAAGGAGCAGCACCTAGTGACAAAACATAAAATGTTAGTCCATAGAACAAAATACAGCTGGTCTTTCATTCATTTTTGTGTAGCAGGGACAGGAAAATCTCTCCCATGAGATGAGACTGCATTTTCTTCTATACAAGCGAGCAAACTTCTGGGGTGAGACCAGAGCAGGACAGCTCTACAAGAGAACTTTCACTGAAAAGGGACTAGCCCAACAGACGGTTGATTGCTTGTTGGGGGATGGGGAGAATGCAACAGGCAAGACCTAGGAGGCGCAATGGTAACGTGATATAGTTCCTATTGTGTTTCGAGATCTTCATTAGCAGGACTTGTTCAACAGACAGCAAGTAGCATCTTCTTCTAGCGTTCGAGTGAACTATTGATTGAATTACACACAACTTTCCTTGATTGAGCCTGTTGCAGCTTTCCTGCTTTGGGTACACCTTTCTCTCTTCTGTCAATCACTTTTTCATCCACTTCCCAACAGTCCATATGTGATACAGACAAGGTAAAACAAGTGCACACACATCTTTGTGTAAACTCACAATAAATGGGCTGGCGCTCCAGACATCCAGTTATGCTTGCCCATGTGACTGCTTAAAAAGGGATGGAGATCCTCTTAGCAGCTAAGTGCGCATCTGGGTGATCAGATGTGGGTAAATGATCTGAAGTTATCACAGTGTGGCGGTTTTTATTTTTACTTTTTTGTTTTTTTGCAAGGCGGCAGGCTGCATTTGTTCATTGATCACAAAGGCATGGCATGATTGGGAGTCAGAAAGCATAGAATTTGGATTGAACTAGGTGGGGTATACTGGCCTCAACTAGATCTAAGGCCAGAGCAGAGATAGATGTTGTTGGGCTACATCTGCCCATAGTCTCTGACCATTGGCCATGCTAACTGGGGCTGATGCGAGCTCAGAGTCCAGCAACATCTGAAGGCCACCAGCTCCCTGTCCCAGTGCTAAGGATTCAGCCGCCTTCTTGTATCTGCTTTTTCACTTTGATGACTGTCAGTGCAATCTTGTCTACTCAGAAGCTGTTGCCTTCTGTACAATGCAGCTTACTCCCAGGTCGGATGGAAGGATCTGTCAGATTCAGTTCTCCACATTTCTGCAGCAATTGGCAAATTTCTTTTTCTTTTTTAAAAAAAATCCTCATGAAAAGCCTCCAGCGTTTTAGTGTGAATTTCTCTTAATGAACACATTTTGCATGCAGTTTTGATGCATGCACATGCCATTTCCCCTAACACAATGCTTTTTTGTATTCTGCTTCCACTAATATATATATATATATATATATATATGGCACACTTTCCCCTAATATATGCATGCTTGCAAACATAGCTTAGCTGGAGAACTGCGGTGCAAACTTCAGATAAGTGCGAATTTCGAAGGAGGGCTGTGTTTTGGTTCTTGTGCCATTTTGGAAAATGTGAATTTGATAAATTTGGCTTTAAGTGTGAACTGAATCAAATGTCTCCCACTTCCCTACTCCCAGGGCGGGAACCTCAAGCCTGGGAGAAAACACAGCCCTCTGGGCATTTTTGTCTGGTCCTTGGGAATCTTCCCAGCCTGCTCCCTGGGCTGTGGCCCTCGGCAGCCCTGCTTTGCACCCTCAATTATTTTCGCCTGGCTGCAATGTGTCCTTAAACTCTCATGGTGTCTCGTGCTTGCCTGAACGGAGGATAGAGATGTGTGTGTGCATGTAGATACTTGCTTACTGTACAAAGGTAACATTTACATTAACTGCCTCACCCACGTTCCCATCCCAGCAGCATAAGAGAGCAGCATGAATCCAGCTGGGGCGTCAAAACCTAACTAGAGTTTATCATGACTCCTCTTTCTGGCAAGAGCAACACAACCCCGTTGGAAAGGCACTTGCTGCAAAGGTGCGGCTAGGAAAAGTGGTCAATGCTTGGGCCGCCAAGGAAATTGCTCCCTTGCGGTTGTTTCCATCCCTAGGGATGGAAAGATCTGTCACTTTTGGCTTGCCCCATTTCTCATTTTCCCAGTCTTAATTTCTGTTCACCACATTTCTGCAGCAAGGTGAATTAAAAAAAAAATGCATGAAAATTCTCCAGGATTTAAGTGCAAATTTCTCCTAATAAGCACATTTTGGTAGGGTTTTGACTAAGTTACACATTTTTGCAAGCCATTTCTCGTTACATGATGTGTGTTTGCATATTATTTTCACTCATGTGTTCATTTTATATGCACACTTCCCCATAACATATGCATTTTCGTAAATATTGATTGGCAAACTGCATCCCCCCATTTGAATAAGTGTGATTTTCAACGGATGGCTGTGTTTCGGTCCTCGTATCGTTTCGCAAAGTGCAAATTTGATAGATTCGGCTTGAAATGTGACCTGAACCGAAATTCTCGCCCATCCCTACTTGTCTTGTCAAGCTCTTTGCCCAGATGCCTATAAGTCTCAAAGAGCCTTTAAGGGGGATATAAAAGGAATTCACACCCAGTCTACCTTTGGGGAAGGACCATAGCTCAGTGGCAAAGCATCTCTTCTGCATACAGAAGATCTCAGCTTCAATCTTCAGCATCTCCGGGTAGGGCTGGGAACGTCCCCTGCCTGAAATCATAGAGAGCTGCTGCCAGACAGGGTAGGCAATACTGTGCAAGATAGACCAATGGTTTGACTCAGCATATAGCAGCTTCCTTGTCCTTTTTTTTAAAAAACACCAACCTGAAAAGCAACATGTTTTTGACACCAAAGACTAAACCTTTAACAGGAAGGTGCGGCAACAACTGCACTTTAGGAAAACAATGCGGGGCAGCATTTTGATGAGGACAAGTTTGTGTGGACACAACCCCCCAAGGTTGTGTGCTACACAAAGTTTGCATGCCTAAGTTTGCAGTCCACAATAAAATTGCACATGGGAGCACCCAAAAGCCTTTTCTACATTTATTCCTCTGTGAGGCGTCCCTGTATGAGACATCCACTGGAATCTTATGGGGAAGGTCCACCCACAGACTGTCTTCAGATCCTCTCCAGTTGCTTTCTACGATGTCCAAATAACATTGCTTATTATTATTATTGGAACCAGCCTTTGGATGGGCAGATTCAGTCAACTATGGGTGATGCTTGCCGTTCATGACAGCTTGGACACCAGTAGTACTGATGCACTCGGAGACTCACCTCAGGACAGTCCTTGCATCCCCTGAGAGCTGCTTTTCTGTGATGGCTGGTGCCCATTGGGACTGGTAGGGCAGAAGGCTCCAACAGTAGGTGAAGCCCGAGAGCCAATGACAGGCAGAGCCAACTCATTCTAGCTTTGTCCTCCACCTTCTTCCCTGTTGAGTTCTACAGGGGCAGAACTGAGACTGAGGAGGAGGAAACTGGCAGGTACTGTCATCCCCTTGGGCTGGTTGCAAGTAAGAAGGCAGGCGGGGGGGGACTGGCTGGGGGCAGACTGAGATTGGTGGGGCAGTACCCCCATTCGCCCTAACCTCCACTGACATTTCTGAATCTAGCCTAGACACGGCCAGTTTTACAAGGATTGTAAACTGAATTCAAGGATCTGCCCCTCTTCCTCCCTGGCCGCAAGACCAGGAGCTGCAGATCTCAGTACTGGTGGCATCCTAGTACGCATTTCCGTGAACATGGAATGCCACGACGGGTGGGCAGGGGAGAGAATCAGAGTGGCCATGCACATGTCATCGAACATGAGAAACATCTTGATGGCAAGAGCACGTCCAGCAAATGGAACCGATTATCTAGAGGAGCAGTGGGCTTTCCCTTGCAGAAGGTCTTCAAGCAGAGGCTGGGCAGCTGTCTGTTGGGGATGCTCTCGTTCTGGATTCCCTGCAGGTGATTGGACAAGGTGGTCCAAAAGGCCACTTCCAACTCTGAGATGGCAATTCTTGACCTTAGCCTGTCTAGCCAGCCACAAATGGATATGTACCACCTCAATTGTGCACAGCAGGGGTGGGGAACCTCTGGCCTGCGGGGCAATTTTGGCCTACCAGGAAGTCCAAACTGGCCCACAAAGTCATCTCCCCCAAACCACAACCAACTGATGGGCAGGCGGGCGGCAAGGTCCAGTCCTGCTGGGTCCTGCTTGGCCAGTGCACTCCCCACTCAGAATGTACTCCCCACTCAGCCATGAATCTTGCTGGGTGGCCTTAGGCCAGCCACAGTCTCTCAGCCTAACTTACTTCACAGGGTTGTTGGAAGGATAAAATGGAGAGGATAAAATATACGCCACCTTGAGCTCCTTGGAGGGAAGGTGGGATAGAAATGGAACAAATACAAGTCAGATGATTGACATGTGGGTAGCCCCACCCACCTGCCGACGCTGGCCCACGAGGTGGGGGAAGATAAGATCTGACCCACTGGGTCAAAAAGGCCCCCCACCCTTGCCCTAGAACAAAGGCCCATTTCATTGTTGTTAACTATAATCACAAAGTAAGCAGAATCAAGCAATTGCCCAGAATTATTTACTGGTAGCAGTACTGATGATATTTCATTGCTGAAGTTTTATTGTGCTGAGAACCGAGTGCTCTTTTTAAATGTGTTTTTTATGAAGGAGCCATAGCCAACCAAAGCCCTGGGACAAGCATACCTGTCTGGTATCTATCTTCAACACATCCACATGTTACCTTTTTAGGTCTGTCCTTAAAACATCATAGACATTGACCTGGAAAGAGTAATATGTGAAGTGAGCAGGATGTAAAGTCACCGGAGGCCTGGGAAGCCAAGGGGAAGACAGTTCACGAGTGTAACATGCCTGCTCCTTCACGCACCCTTTTTTGGCCTTGGCCTATATATAGCTGGGATGGGCAACCTGCGGCCCAACAGATATTGTTGGACTCCAACTCCCATCAGCCCCAGCCAGTGGGAATGGGCAAATCTGTCCATTTTAGTTTCTCATTTTTCCAGTCTTCAGTTTGGTTCTTCACATTTCCACGTCTGCTTGCAATTTATTTATTTATTTCTTTATTAATGGAAAAACAAGGGCTCGTGAAAATGCATCAGCGTTTTAGTGTGAATTTCTCCTAAAATGCGCATGTTTGCATGCAATTTTGACTCATACCATTTTTGCAAACAAGTTTCCCCCTAATGTAATGCACTCCTGTATGTTGTTGTCACTAATAGATGCATTTAGACGCGCACTCTACCCTAGTGTATGCATTTTCGTACATGTTACTGGCCTGGAGAACTGCATTGCAAAGTTTGGAGACGTGAATTTCGAAGGATGGCTGTGTTTTGGTTTGCATCTTGTTTCAGAAAGTGCACATTAGGTAAGCTCACCTTTAATTGTGAACTGAATCAACTCCCCCCCCCATCCCTGTTCACATCACCCTCAACTGGCATGGTCAATGGGCAGAAGATGATGGGAGTCCTAGCCCAACAACATCTGGAGGGCTACAAGTTCCCCATTCCTAATCGATGTTTCCACAGAGGCGATCCTTTGGCACCATGCTCATTCTTTTTTTCTCTTCCTGAGGACAAAGGTAGTAAGCACATCACATGGATTTAATGGAGAAACCTCTGCTTCCTAGGAGTGTACTAATAATCGTAGCAACATTTAAGCCCCCACAATGCATGACGGCACACAGTTGCTTCCTGGCAGCCTGTTAGTTAAAGCCCACCCAGTTGTTTGCCATGCCCAGCTGTTTTACCAACTTTGCAACCATAGGATCAGTGCTCAAACACATTGCGGAAGGGTACAGGGAGAAGAGAAGGGGGACTGAGGCGGCGCACCATGTTAAGACAGTGCAAGCATGCTGAATAAAGGTGCAACCATTATCTGTGCAACAGAGACAAGTCCCACCCTGTATGCTGAGGACTGAGAGGCTGCACAAGAACAAAGCCACAGGAGTAGCTGTCCACTACACACCCCCTCCTTCCCCCTGCCAAATTGCAGAGAATGAAAGGGGAGAGGGGAAAAAAAGTGATCCACTGCTTGAAGCAAATCATGCTAGGCAGAGATTGTGGCAAACAAATAGGGTGGCGATTCTGCATTTCTCAGGTGCTTAACCGAACAGCAAGCAGCCTTGACCCTTTAATCCCGCCCTGAAACACCAAAAAAAAAAAAAAATTAAATAAATGCAGATGACGACCACTAAGGTGGTGATTTCATGCAGCCGCAAGACGGCCTTGTCATTAATGAGAAGACAGTTTTGTTTCTTTGTTATCGTTGTAGCCGCTTGCAGGTTGTGCAAAGCCATCGGACTGCAGCGGGAGACTCCAGAGAAGGGCACATGGAGGGAAAAGAAAATGCCACAGGACTCAAGAAGAGGAGGGGGGAAGAAATATCATCAGCATCGCCATCATCTCCTCCTCCTCCTCCTCCGTCGCCATCCAAGTGTCAACAACACATCCTTCAGGACACAACAACAGGACGAGACACAGAAGAGCGGTTGTCGCGGGCCGTCAAGTCCCTGGAGGAAAGGAGCGGATGTGGACGTGTCAGTACAGGATTCAACCCCCCTCTTTTGGGGCTGGGGCAGAGCAGCTGGAGCTGCTGTGACTGGCCTGGCTTGGCATCCCATCTCGGGCAATGCAACACGGTCAAGTTTAGGAACAAAACACCCTGCAAAAGAGCCAGCGGTTAGGGCCAAGATCAGCCGTGCATTGTCAGGCACTTGAAAAGCATCACTAGGCGACCTCCCTCCACTTCAGAGAACACGCATTACCTCCTTCCACTTACTCTGCCAGGGGACACCCCCACACACATTGGTGACGGCTGGTGCTCATTGGAACTGGTGGGGCAGAAAGCAGGCAGCCCCACAATGGCTGGAGCCAGAACCAGTGTCGGGCAGAGATCCAACTAATATTAACTGTGCTCCCCCCCCCATCCTCCTCTCTGTTGACTTCGCCAGCGGCAACACTGAGACACAGGCATGCAGGAAGCTGCCTTATACCGACTCAGACACATTGGTCCATCTAGCTCAGTACTGTCTACACTGACTGGCAGCGGCTCTTCAGAGTTTCAGACAGGGAGGCTCTCCCAGCCCCACCTGGAGATCCCATTGGGGATTGAACTTGGGACCTTCTGCATGCAAAG
Source organism: Rhineura floridana (assembly GCF_030035675.1). Taxonomy (NCBI): domain Eukaryota; kingdom Metazoa; phylum Chordata; class Lepidosauria; order Squamata; family Rhineuridae; genus Rhineura; species Rhineura floridana. The sequence goes on along the minus strand of NC_084498.1, from coordinate 21,830,532 downwards.
CAGGTGCTCTCACCACTGAGCCACAGCCCTTCCTCAGACTAAGGAGGGAGGAGGAAGGTAGGCTGGCTGAGGGCTGACTGAGGTTGGTGGGGCAGTGCTTCCTGTCACTTGAGCCCGTTATTCCGTGTCCTGCAGTCTGGGACGATTGAGAAGAGTTCCTGGCCCTCCTCTCTGGGTGGCAACCTTTCAAGTTCTTGAACAGTGTGGTCCTATCTCCCCTCAGTCTTCTCTTCTCAAGGCTAAACAGGCCCAGTTCTTCCAATCTCTCATATAGGGCTTTGTTTCCAGTCCCCTGAGAACTGTTAGAGCCATACGACAATGGAACCAATGAACTAGAGAGGGAGTGGGCTCTCCGACACTGGAGGCATTCAAGAGGCATCTGGCCTGCCATCTGTTGGGAATGCTTTGATTTGCATTGAGCAGGGGGTTGGACTTGATGGCCTTATAGGCCCCTTCCAACTATTCTGCGATCCTCCTTGCTGCCCTCCTCTGAACCTGTACCAGTTGTATGATAGTGCTGAAAATGCATCATGCAGATGGGGGCTAGGCAGGACACTTTCAACAGCGGGGATTTGTTTCTGGACAGGAGATGGCAGTGCTGAGTTGGGATTAGGCTAGGAGGGTTGATCAGCTCAGAGGAGGAAACAATCTATGAGAAGTAAGAGGAACAACCTGTAAGAATCCCAGTCTTTCTACCTTCCTCTTCTTTGCTGCCGGTGGAGCACCAGCTGCCAGGTAGATGGAGTGGAAAGGAAGGAGAGGCAGAGGTTTGGAGGACTGGGAAGAGAGTGTTGCTCAATGGTTAGAGCATCTGCTTTGCATGCTGAAGGTCTGAGGTTCCATCCAATCCAAGACATCTCCAGGTAGGGCTGAAAAAGACCGCCTGCCTGAAAACCCAGTCAGTGTAGGCAATACTGAGCATCTGGACCAATGGCCTGACTCTGCTGCCCATGTTCCTAGGAGGGCGCATACGCAAATGTAGGCGTAACACAGTAATGAAGCAAGAGATCCCTAGGGACATAGATCCTTCTGGAAGGGATGTAGCTCAGCGGGAGAGCACCTGCTTTGCATGCAGAAAGCCCCAGGTTCAATCCCCAATGGCATCTCCAGGTAGGGCTGGAGGGCTGCTGCTGGTCAGTGTAAACAATACACTGAGCTAGATGGACCAATCGTATAACGCAGCTTCCTATTTTCCTGTCTCCAGCTGAAAGGGTCAGGGAGGAGGTTATTGGAAGGGCCTCTGCAAGACAGCTGCTACCAGTCACAACATACAATACCGGGGCCCCATCCGCACTATACATTTAAATCGGTATGATACCACTTGCGTGCCCCTTCCCAAGGAGGTGTGGAGAGTGGCAACGTGAGAACGGGTCTTCTCAGTGGTGGCCCCCCATTTGTGGAAAGCTCTCCTCAGGGAGGTACACCTGACACCATCATCATCCATCTTTAGGTGCTGGGCAAAAACATTTCTCCCAGCCATTTGGTTCTTAACTTTGGAAGGTTCTGGGAGGGCTTTTCTTGTGTAACATTCCTAAGACGGGTCGCTCCACTGCCTTATGGACCGTTTTTCTTTTTAACTTTTCATGTATATTTAATCTTTTACTTTATTTTTCATTTTTTACTCACAATAAGTCGCTTTGAATGCGCACATGTGTATAGAAAAACGACCAACAAATTTCATAAATGAATAAATAAATCAAACAGGCATGGCTTCCCCCAAAGAACCCTGGGAACTGCAGCTTGTGAAGGATGCTGAGAATTGTTAGGGAAACCCCTGTTCCCTTCACAGAGCTACAGTTCTCAGAGTGGTTTAAACCATCAGTCCCTCTTCCCAGGATCAGTGATGAGGAATGGAATCGTTTTCAGCCTGGGGGCCAGGGGCAAAAGTAGGTGGAGCAATTTATTATTATTATTGTTGTTATCGTTTTGTTATTGTTTTGTTATTAATTTCTTCCATTTATATCGTTAATTAATTAACGTTGCTTTTACCTTGGTACAGTAGACCAGCTTCTACACGCGCACACACCCTCCTCTCTGTTCTCCATCCAGACGAGCAAGAGGCATGATCAGAGTTCGAGGACGCGTTCCACCCAGGCAAAAACATTTGGGGAGCAAAGCAGGGCTGGTGAGGGGTGTGTGGCCTTGGGAGAGTTCCGAGGGCCAGACAGAGAGGCCTGGAGGGCTGCACTTGGCCCCCGGGCCTGAAGTTCCCTATCCCTACTTCAGGGCAGCGTGCGTGCCATACATTTAAGGTGCACTTAAAGCACATTTTCTTCACCCCAAAGAGTCCTGGGAACTGTCCTGTCGCTTGTCAAGGGTGCTGGGAAGTGTAGCTCTGTGAGGGGTAAAACCCTGTGCCCAGGATTCTTGGAGGGCAGGGAATGCATTCCTGGAGATGTCGGGGATTGACCTTGGGACCTTCTGCAAGCATGGCGCATGCTCTGCCATCGAGCCATGTCGAAACTCAGACGTGCCGGCTCTGTGGTTATCCCCACCTACTCGTAGCGTGATGCTCAAGCGATGGCATCAGACTTTCCGAGTCTGATGCATCCGAACAACAAAAGGGATCCTGTTCTCCAGCCCACACATTTAAGGCAAACAAAAGCATGGGCTGAAAGGAGAGGAGGGAGGGGGAGAGAGAGAGAGAGAGAGAGAAGCTAGCGAGCCAACTCACTCATCCGTGTCTTTCTTACTCTCCTCGATGTGCGCAATCGACTCAGATCGGAGGCGGTTTGTCACTTCGTACGTGCGCAAGGTGACGCCAAAGATATCCTCGTGGTATCGGTTGTCGTCCTGCAGAGGGCGGGGCAGGGCAACGGGGGCGCACAGAGAAGAGGAAAAGCCAGAGACTGAAAACCCACGTGCAGTTATTTTCCCGCAGAATGCAGGCACTGAAGAGGAAGCCTCGTTATCAGGGGTGGAGAACCTTTTCCACCCTGAGGGCCGCATTGCCTTCTGGGGGCCGCACGCCTGAGAGGTTAAAGTGGGCGAATGCAAATTTCACCTTTGTACAGTAGGCTAGTTTCTACGCGCGCTGGTGAGAACAAGGCACGGCCCGAGTTCAAGGACGCATTCCACTCGAGCAAAAACACTCATGGAGAGTGTGTGAAGGAGGGCTGGTGAGGGGTGTGGCCTGGGGAAGGTCCTGGGGGTCAGAGAGAGAGTCTTGGAGGGCTGCATTTCGCTCCCAGATCTGGGGTTCCTCATCTCTGCCCTGTATGACGGAGAGATTATGCCAGTTTGAAATAAATGTATATTTTCTCTCTTTACCCCTGCCTCCATCTCTCTCTACCGTATCCTTTGCATCAAGTTTTAGACTGTAAGCTCCTGGGGCAGAGCCCTGCCATCTTGATTATTTCAAAAGCGCCATGTCCACTTATGTATATTTCAAAAGTGCATGTCCACTTATGTATATTTCAAAAGCGCCATGTCCACTTATGTATATTTCAAAAGTGCATGTCCACTTATGTATATTTCAAAAGCGCCATGTCCACTTATGTATATTTCAAAAGTGCATGTCCACTTATGTATATTTCAAAAGCGCCATGTCCACTTATGTATATTTCAAAAGTGCATGTCCACTTATGTATATTTCAAAAGCGCCATGTCCACTTATGTATATTTCAAAAGTGCATGTCCACTTATGTATATTTCAAAAGCGCCATGTCCACTTATGTATATTTCAAAAGCGCCATGTCCACTTATGTATATTTCAAAAGTGCATGTCCACTTATGTATATTTCAAAAGCGCCATGTCCACTTATCTATATTTCAAAAGCGCCATGTCCACTTATGTATATTTCAAAAGCGCATGTCCACTTATCTATATTTCAAAAGTGCATGTCCACTTATGTATATTTCAAAAGCGCCATGTCCACTTATGTATATTTCAAAAGCGCCATGTCCACTTATGTATATTTCAAAAGCGCATGTCCACTTATCTATATTTCAAAAGCGCATGTCCACTTATCTATATTTCAAAAGCGCATGTCCACTTATCTATATTTCAAAAGCGCATGTCCACTTATCTATATTTCAAAAGCGCATGTCCACTTATCTATATTTCAAAAGCGCATGTCCACTTATCTATATTTCAAAAGCGCATGTCCACTTATCTATATTTCAAAAGCGCATGTCCACTTATCTATATTTCAAAAGCGCATGTCCACTTACGTTAGGGTCCTCCTCGGATACAGTCCTGCCTGATTCCCCCTCCGAAAGCTGGCAGAGCGCTCAACACCACAGCCCACACTGGCTGCCCCTTGGCATGCTGGGAAAAAAATGGCTGCTCACCCTTAGCTTACTAATGAAAGCGCTGGCCTCCTCTGCCGTCCGCTTGCCCTGATGCCTCACAATGCTCTGGATGGTCTTGAGGACATCCCCGGCCATGGTGACGTCGCCACACACATAGATGTGGCCGCCCTGCTCCTTCAGCGCTTTGTAGACTGTTCCCGCCAGCTGCTCTTTCAGGATGTCCTGAACGTATTTCTACGGGAAAGGAAAGAGGAGGGGATAAGGATGTTGGGGGAGGAGGCTCCTGGCCCGGCCACACAGCGCCTCCTGCAGACAGACCGGCACACTGCAGAGCTGTTCCAGTTTTCCATTGGCGAGGCTGTGGTTAACTGTGAAGAGACACATCTTGTCCTGTATTTTGAAGGGCCGAGCCAAGCATTCTCCTACGCTGCCGTCAGCAAACTTGGGCTCAGGAATGGAAGAGAAGGTAATCCGTCCTGCATGTCAAAGCAGACCAACCAAATCCACACTTCTCAGGCTTCTGCACCGATCAGGATCTCATGATCCCTTGGATTTTGCACTTCCGAGAATTTTGAGATATTGGCTCAATAATATATCCGAATGCACTTTTAAAAAGTCAGCATTTTTTGATAAAATGCATTTAGAAATGAATACATTGAGATAAAATATGTATTTAAATACAAATATTTGTGCAGATTTTTAAATGAGCTGCTGGAATTAATAAACATGACTAATTTAGGTCCATTAATCAGAGTAGGTCTACTCTGAGTAGGATTGACACTGGATAGCATCTTTTCTCCAAGGAATTCGAGGTAACATTCATGGTTCTCCCCCTCATTATATCTTCATAACAACCCTGTGAGATAGGTTAGGCTGAGGGACAGTCACTGGCCCAAATTCTCCCAGGGGTTCAGAGGAGGGCAGTGAAGTTAATCGGGGGGTATAGAAAACAAGTCCTTATTTTTTATCATTACACTTACTTCTCCAAGGAGTTCAGTCCTTCCCATTTTATCCCCACAACAACCCTGTGAGGTAGGTTAGGCTGAGAGGATGTGATTGGCCCAAGGTCACCTAGCGAGCTTCATGGCTGAGTGGGGATTTGAATGCTGGTCTCCCAGATCTGAGCCCAACACTCTCATCATTATGCCACACTGGCTCTCACAGATTAATGCAGAAGTAGGATATGAATGAACTTATGAATGAACACACATGCAAAACTGACCCGAACCAAAACCAGACTGATGCATCGCCAGGTGGGTTACCTTTGGTTTGTCTGGCTCACGGGAGTAGGCTGTGAACAGCTCCTTAAAGACACTGTTGCTTTTGGCTAGCAAGGTCTCCTCTTTGTAAATGTGATCGATCTTAGACTGTCGGCAGCCAAAGACCAGCATCATGGGGCATGGCTTCAGCCCTGGGGGAGAGATCCACGAAGGGAGAACATGAAATGTGAGATTATTTTGCTCCAGCCCCCCCCTCCCCAGCACAACAGGCAGGAGGCAACTCATCCACATCTTAAGATGAAGGCTCAAAAACCACAAGCCAGCTAGCTCAAGCTGTGGTTTCCATGCTGTGTTCAGGAGGAACTTAGTGTTCCGGATGGCACTGGTGGCCATTAGAACTGGTGGGGCGGAAGGCTGGGCACCCAAACAGTAGGTTGGACCAGAGCCAATGAGAGGCAGAGCTGGAGCCAATGAGAGATGGAAGACAAACAGTTCTCTCCCATCCTCTTCCTTGCCGAGTTCTACAAAGGCAACATTGAGACTCAAGAGGAAGAGGAGGAGCCACCCCCTAGACTGGTTGTTAAGTAGAAAAAGAGCAGGTGGGGGCTGGCTGGAGGCAGACTGAGGCTGGTGGGGCACTGCCCCATTTGCCCTAATAGACAGCCTCCACTGAAGAAGTGGCTGATGACTGCTCTTGTTCAGGGACTCTGTCGTCATTCAGGACTAGGGGCAGGAATGGCATTAGAGCCCGGGATATGCCCCTCTTGGACCCACCTTTGTGCTTCACATCAAAGAGCCGCTGCTGCCAGAAGCTCCGGAATGGAGCAATGCCTGTCCCGGGGCCGATCAGGATGCAGGGAACCTGCGGGTCTTGTGGCATGTGGAACCCAGGCGCTCTGGATGGACAGAAGTGATTTCTGTTGTGATCACTGAAGCAGGCTTAACTTCATGTTATTTCAAGGCACACAACAGGCAGACTCTCTGGAGGGGAGCACTACTTACGACTCTGATTTCTGAGAACATTAGAGCAAAGGTGTGCTGCTACTTTATTATTATTATTATTATTATTATTATTATTATTATTATTATTATTATTATCCCACCCTTCCTCCCGAGGGAGGCCAGGGCAGCAAGCCTATCTATAAAACAATTTAACAAGAAAAAGAAAAGCATACTAAAAATAGTTAAAAACATTTTAAAACAAGTTACAGTTAAAATATTCTTTCATCAGTGATTGTCGGGTTGCCAGGAATAGTCCGCTTCAGCCATCAAACGCCTGAGTAAATAGGGATGTTTTCAAATTCCTCCTGAAAGTTAATAGTGATGGAGACAGGCACACCTCACTGGGGAGGGCATTCCACAAATGGGGAGCCACCACTGAAAAGGTCCTGTCATGGGTCAGTGCCAACTGGGCGGTGGCAGCACCTCCAACAAGCCTCACCTACCAATCGTAGAGTCTGAGATGGTTGATACTGGGGAAGGTGCTCTTTTTAGATACTTGGGTCCCAAGCGATCCAGGGCTTGATATGCTAGTACTGACACCATCAAAGATGCAACATGACCACTGTGGCTGCAATCTATGACCTGGTTCAGCCAGAGTCATTGAATTTATAGTGCTAGCTGCCTAAATGCATTCTTTTTTCAGAAGTCCCGCCATGTTCAATGGAGCTTAGTCCATAGCTGGAGTAGCCAACAGGGTACCTTCCAAATGTTGTGGGTCTGGCTTGGGCTGATGGGAGTTGTAGTCCAAACCATCTGGAGGCCACCATGTCGGCTCCCCCAGCTCCTTAGGATGGCAGCTTTAATGTGGTTCAGCCTGCTCAACAGGATGAAAAATGGGCTGATGTCCACGTTTCCTAGTTTAACTCCTTACCCTCTGACAAAACAGGGTACCACTTCGTCCGTCTGTATCCGGTTGAACCAGGAGGAGCAGACTCCATGGTGGATTGGGCCTTCCCCATCTAGGAGAAAATAGAAAGGAGATTGCTTGTATCTGCAGTGGAAACTATTATTATTATTATTATTATTATTATTATTATTATTATTATTATTATTACACATCCTTCACCAGCAGGTCTCAGGGTGGGTTACAACAGTTTAAAATTCAATATTGAAAACAGTTAAAACAAATTACAATCACAGGAATGGATCTCAGGAGTAAAGGGGTGTGGCTTTAGCATCCACAGAAGACTATACTGTGAAGGTTCTGTGCAATGATTCAAAACAGGCTGATTTTTTTTACAAAAAATTACATTTCACCGCTGAAACATGAATTTTGTAATTAAAAAACATCAAATCAATGAATGTGTCACTCTCGAGTGCTTTAGACATTGTCATCTATTGGCTATGTTGGCAGCAGGGATGGGGGAGGGGGAAGATTCAAGTCAGTTCACATTTAAAGGCAAATTATCAAATTCGCACATTCCGAAACAATATGAGAACCGAAACTCAGCCATCCTCCAAAATTTGCACTTATCCGAACGTCGTGAAGTAGTCCTCCAACCAACGCTTACAAAAATCCACGCATTAGGGGAAACGACATGCAAAAACGACATGCATTGTGAATCCTAGCAGGAAATCTGATTAAGCTGTATATTTGCTTTCCGTTGCTTTTATTGTATACATTTCAATTGCAATGGCTTGTAGCTAATAAAGGATTTGATTTGACATGCATTGTGATGTCAGATAACTGACAGGTGGGTGGTCCTTCCCACCTGCTCAAGTTGGCCCGGTTCCCCATCCCTGCTTAAAACATAGGATGCTGCCTGGAACAAACACAGCCTGTTGGTCCAGCTAGCTTAGTATTCTCACACTGACTGGCAGCAACGCTCCACAGTTTCCGGCAGGAGACGTGCCCAGCCTTACTTGAAAATCCCAGGAATTGAACTGGGACCCTCTGCATGGGTGCCCTGCCTCCGAGCTGCAATGATACATCTCATCCTGATGATTTCCCCAACGACACGTCTCCTAATGGAGAACATAGGAACGCTGTTATACATCACTGAGGCATAGCCCTTATTTACCTCTGGTGCGATAGGAGACCACGGCTACCGTGAGGTGGACCTCGTCGGGGTACATATCTGGGGAGGAGCTGATGGAGTAGTAGCGAGGCTGCAGCAACGGGAGCTGGGTCAACAGGAGGGTGGAAGGCATCTGCACCGACAGGAACTCTTCCAGCACTTCAACCATCGTGGGGTTCTTGGACCACTTCCACTCCTCATATTCCTGCAGGCCCTATAATGAAAAAAGAAGAGTGTTGGAGTAGCATCCTGCAACATGGAGGAAGTGCAAAGGAGTGGAAGTGGAATGGAGTCACAGTCGCTGGACTATTTGGAGCTCAGTTTTCCCGTGGGAGCAAGAGTCAACCAGCGGTGCTGGCTTCACATGCTACACCCCTAGAATTTCCGGCACCGAGGAAAAGAGCTATGGATATCTCTGCGGAGGCCCGAGCAAGGGCACATCTGCGACATACACGTAAAGCACGATTTCACCGCTTTAACAGGCACGGCTTCCCCCAAGCATTCTGGGAACTGTTGAGGGTGCTGCGAGTGTTAGGAGAGCCCTGTTCTCCTCACAGAGCGACAATTCCCAGAGTGGTTTAACAATCAGTTCCTTTTCAGGACTGCAGGGATCTTATGCCAAGTCAGACCAATGCTCCATCCGGCTCAGTATTGCCATCACTGTATGGCAGCGGCTCTCCAGGGCTTCCGATAAGGAGTTTCTCCCGGTCCTACCCAGAGATGTTGGGGGCTCAACCTGGGACTTTCTGCATGCAAAGCAGGTGCTCTACCACTGAGCTACGGCCTTATCACCAAACACGCAAGGGTTCATTCCCCTGGAGCCGCAATGAAAGGACACGGAATAATGGGCTCAAGTTGCAGGAAGCCAGATTTCGACTGGACATCGGGAAAAACCTCCTAACTGTTAGAGCCATACGACAATGGAACCAATGACCTAGAGAGGTAGTGGGCTCTCCGACACTGGAGGCATTCAAGAGGCAGCTGGACAGCCATCTGTTGGGAATGCTTTGATTTGGATTCCTGCATTGCGCAGGGGGTTGAGCTCGATGGCCTTAGAGGCCCCTTCCAACTCTACTATTCTATGATTCTATGAAAGTACATAAAACACAGGGGAAGACCATGCACTCCCTCCCATCTTCTTCCGGGTTCCGTTTTACCTTGCTGAGAACCTGAAGGTGCTTCTTCTCCTTCTCATTGGTTGCCAGCAGCGCAAACTGCTGCAGCAGGATCGGCGTGGGAGGGGTGGTGATGTCCAGGTAATATTTGAAGGCCTGGAAGATTGTACAAGGTGGGACGCGGCTCTCGTCTGTCCAGTTGCTGATGACACCTGCCAGAACACAACCCAGTTGCAGTGGCGCAGCAACAACTTTGGAAGTGCAGGATCCCTTCGCGATAGCCATGCACTGCCCCCTCACAGCCACGCCCCTTCCCTCCCTCGCTTGCTCTCCGTTGTCATCTCCACACTCCTCAGTTCTTCCCACGTGCAACTTCTCCCATAACAACAGACATCCCTAGGAGCCAATCAGCAGGAAAGGGGAGTGTGTTAGCGACTGAGAAGAGTCTTCTCACTAGCTGACTCACCTCCTTTCACTCTGATTGGCTCCAATCAGCAGGAAAGGACAAGGAAGCACGTTAGAAGGTTCTTCTCAGTGGCCGACACACTCCCCTTTCATGATATTTATATTTATTTATTAATTTATTAAATTTATTAGTCGCCCATCTGGCTGGTTGTCCAGCCACTCTGGGCGACGTACAAGATAAAAAACAATACATTAAAACGTTAAAATTTAAAACCATAACAGTAAAAACCTAACCCACCCCAAAAGCCTGCCTGAAGAGCCAGGTCTTCAAGGCCCAGCGGAAGCTCATCATAGACTAGTAGACAAGTAAAAGATAAAACACCGACAACATGCAGCTGAAGAAAAACAAACAGCACTCACACACTCTTTGCTAAAGGCACACACACAGAAATTATGGCAGCCCAGCCCTATTAGGGAGTGGCCCTGAGGTTATCTTTGACATGCACAGAGGAGACTGTTTCATGGCAAGACCAAATGTCTCTTCTCCTGTGCATGGAATGATGACCTCAGGTGGGACATATCAAAGCTGATCCATGTAGGGCAGGAACCTAGCTGGGCTGTAAAAACATTATTGTTGTGGGGAAACGTGCTGTAGCACTCTCGTCCCAAAGGCCGCCTCAGTGGACATATAAGTATTTATTTTGTAATGTTTGATAAACGTGTTAAGAGTAGCCCATGTAGCCACATTGCAGATTTCTAGGACAGGGGCATTGTGGGAAAATGCAGCAGATGTGGCTGCCACCCTAGTGGAGTGGGCCACTATCTTGGCCAGACGGATAATGATTAGCTTGTAGGACGCTGGAGATGTAGGGACCCTGCTCTCCAAAACGTAAAGGGTCTAAGACAGCCTTTCCCAACTAGTGGGCCACCAGATGTTGTTGGACCACAACTCCCATCAGCCTCAGCCAGCATTGCCAATGGTCAGGAAAGATGGGAATTGTGGTCCAACAACATCTGGTGGCCCACTAGTTGGGAAAGGCTGGTCTAAGACCTCCTGAGACCCTGGACCACTACACCTCTGCCCAGTTGACCCTCAGCACTTAGACATCTTAAACAGTGATGGTTACGCCATTAGGGCAAATGAGGGCACTGCCCCTCCAACCTCAGTCTGTCTCTAATTAGCCCCCACTTACAACCAGTGCAGGGGGTGGCCCTTCCTGTCACCTTCCTCCTCCTCCTCCTCTTCCTCAGTCTCTGTGTAGACCTTGGCAGGGAGGAGGATGGGGCAAACCCAGAATTGGTTAGCTTCATCTCTCATTGGCTGTGGCTCTGTCTCTTACCCCGTACCATGGGTCCTCTTCCCTGGGGATGGAAGGTGTGCTGCTGCCAGGGACCACGGCCCCATGGGGGGGTGACTCCCTGTTGCATCTTTGGGGGCCAGGGCAACACGAGAAAAGGGGAGATTGTGTTTTCTTTGCTTTTGAATTATCTACAGTCTGCGTATATATTCCCATCTGTATCCTCAGTAAATCTAATTATTCTTACATACCAAGTTCAATATAGTTCAATAATAGGATTCCAGAATCTGATGATTGGGTCTGCTCTGAATAGGATTAACTGTGGATATAACCCTGAACCTGTGAATTGGGACAAGCTAAGTAAGTACAAAACAGGATGCTTGTTCTGCCTCAGAAGAAATTAGTTTCTGTTTGTTTTGACGCTAAGTAAGAGAGCCAGTGTGGTGTAGTGGTTAAAGTGTTGGACTAGCACCTGGGAGACCAGGATTAGAATCCCCACTCACTGGGTGACCTTGGGACAGCTACTGCCTCTCAGCCTAACCTACCTCACAGGTTGATGTGGGAATTAAATGAGGAGAACGAGAGCCATTTTTGTATGCCACCTTGAGCTCCTTGGAGAAAAGGTAGGACATAAATGCAATAAAATAAACAAGTAAGTAAGTAAGTAAATGCACTAAAATAAAAAGCAACCAGGGAAGGGGAGTTTTGTTTCATATCGTCTGCGTTATTGGCAAGGAATACTGAATAAAACAATTTTTACATATATGAAAACAAACGAGTGAACTCATAACCAATGAAAATGCAGTGAATGGCAAACAAAAATAATAGTTTAAAAGCAACTTTAAAAGTAAAATAAATGGAAAAACAAAACAAAGTATTCCATCACACGTGCCTAAACAAACAAAATACGAATGACGAAGTGACAGGCAACCACTCTTCTGCATCCGCACGCCAACCCTGACCAACAGGTGAATTGAAAAACCAGGACCGAACCATTACCCAAAGCCGTGCTTCTTTCTTCCAAGAGTTCTACTTTCACTAGCTGGTTGGTGGGAGGGGCATCTTCCAGCCGTTCGATCAAGGCATTGACCAGGTCTTCGTGGTTGCCTGGGAATACGCCCAGGTGGTCTCCAGGCTGATAGTGGAGCTCCTGGTGCCCATTGGTGTGAAGTTGCAGGAAGATCGTGGAGCGGCTAAAGTGAGGGGAAAGGGTTGGAATGTGACACCCTTTCCAAGTAACATCCCACGCCACTGCAAAGTCCTGTGCTAGCAGCAATGACCAATGCCTATTGGAACAGGTGGGGCGGAAGGCAGAGAGCCCAACAGTAAGTGGAGCCAGAGCCAATGGCAGGCAGAGCCAATGAATTCTAGTTTTGCCTCCCTCCTCCTCCTCCCTGCTGAGTTCTCCAAGGGCAACACTGAGACTAAGGAGAAGGAAGCTGACAGCCAGAGCCACTCCCTGGGCTGGCTGTGAGTAGAAAGGCAGGCAGATGGAGGATGGCAAAAGGCAGACTGAGGTTGGTGGGGCAGTGCCCCCATTCGCCCTCATGGACCTGCCCCATGCTAGCAGCTCCAGGAGTCACTGCATTCTTTTCTTAAATGAAAATATTGTATTACAATATTTGCCAAATGATATATCTTATACATAGCATGTTATGCATATTCATAGAACTATATCGGATGAGTTTCATATAGACAAGGGTCACTAAGCTTGCATGCCAGTTCTATTACATTGATTTAAGATCCAGGTTTGATTTATACTCGGCGTGTAACTTATTCATTAATTGTGGGCTGAAAGGGTCAGGGAATCGTCCCTCTGTAGAACAGAAAAGTTCAAAAAATGAATGGGAAGCCTGACCATCATTTGCTCACCACTGTGGAATCAGGAACAGACGTGGATAATTGGAAATCACAGATAACAAACCATGGGTGGTATTCAGTGCTACCCAGAGTAGAGCTGTTGAAGTTAATTAGGCTGTGACTAACTTAGTTTCATTAAGTTCAATCGGTCAACTCTGAGGAGGATTTTTTTGAATACTGCTGGGGGGTTGAAATCAGAAGACTGGCAAGGTGGGAACATGTGCAGACGCCCAATACAGGATCCCATGTGCGGAGATTTTAATCTCACCATGACAGACATATTGAGCATCTTATTGTAACCATGGTAGAGTTAGATTCTTGACAGAGCACAGCACTGAGCATAGCTGTGCCAGGCAAGCAGTGCTTAAACCACCTAACAGCTGCATAGCTTTCCCCCATAGCTCATTCTTAAATAAGGATGCTCTAAACTCTCCTGTGAAAGACTGAACTGAATGCCCCCCTTCTCCTGAGAAGCTAATGCCTCCCACTTCTGCAGGGAGTGATCTGTCTCCCAAACTGCCTTTCTCATAACAGCTTCTAGAATTAGAGGGAGAAAAAGTATATATACTGTATATGCAACAGCAATTGAGGAGATCTTGATCTACCGACTGAGGGGCATGTTTGTAAGCTTTTCCTTTGCATTTGTTGTGCATGTGTACATACACACACACCGCATCCATATTTCAAATGTGTAATCAAGAAACTATATGTTATTCTTTCATACAAGTGGCTTCATTTCATCTTGGTAGCCTTAGAATCTGCTTTGATAGGGCCCTGAGTGGATCAGCCCCCCAGGTTATTACAAATACCACCCCATGTTGCCCCACAGATGATCAAACAACAAACCATGGCTTCTTCCTCCAAAGTTTGTTTCGCTTTCCAATTGCTCTAGCCCAGCCTTTCCCAACTAGTGGGCCACCAGATGTTGTTGGACCACAATTCCCATCTTTCCCAACCATTGGCAATGCTGGCTGAGGCTGATGGGAGTTGTGGTCCAACAACATGTGGTGGCCCACTAGTTGGGAAAGGCTGCTCTAGCCTCTTGCCTCATGCCTTTATAGTTTGGTGAACATGTAGGATGGGATGCCCCAGTGCACCATGGCTAAGGAAGGCTGATGGGTTCACACTTAATGGCAAGCCATACCTAAAACTAAAACAAATCCAGGTTTGTAAGCTGACAACAAACTATGGCTCCAAATCTTGGTTTGTTGGGAGAAACCTGCGGGACGGGATTCACACATAACACGCAGCCATGGTTTAATAAACCATGGTTTAGTGTCATGCACAAACTAGTTCAGAGAGAAGTGTGGGCTAAACGGTTCCTGGGTCTGACCAGTAAGGCTACTCTCACTTGCCAGTTTTGTTAATATAAATCTCGCTTGGGGCAAAGTGGCCAATCTGCATGTCCTACCTTGATTTGGGGCTTTGGAGATTCTGACGTGTCAGGAGCCGGGCTGCGAACACTCGCTTTTTGTGGATGCTGTACAAGCCTGGGGGTGAAAGAGAGTCCATAAGAAACAGAGGCACAGTGGGTGGTATTCAACGCTAGTCCTACTCAAAGGAGACCCACTGAAGTTAAAGGACAAGACTAACTTACAGTAAGTCCATTCATTTCAATGGACCTGCTCTGAGCAGGCCTTAGCTGAATTTGACCCGGCGTATCAAAGGTTGCGTTCACCTGTAACAACAGCAATCTTAGCTGCGTAAGTCATATGGTGAAATGGCTGCATGCCAAATCACTCCCGCTGCGCGCCACCCTTTTACACGAATGGGTGAACAAACCAGGAATGGAATAGTTTAGCAGAGGGACGGACAACCTCAGGACCAGGTGTCTGGCCTCAAATGTGGCCCTCCAGGCCTCTCTGCGTGGCCCTCAGGACTCGCCCCAGGCTACACCCCTCCCTGGCCTTGCTTCACAGCCTTCTCAAGTGTTTTTGCCTGGCTGGAATGTGTCCGTGAACACCAAGGACACCTCTTGCTTGGGCTGCATGGAGGAGCAAAGAAGGGGATGTGAGTGTGTGCAGAAAGTAGCCTGTAGTACCAAGGGAAAATCTGCATTCATTGCTCCACCCACTTTTGTCTTTGGCCCTAGGCACCACTGGCATGTGGCCCTTGGAAGGTTGCCCACAAGGGAATGCAGCCCTTGGGCTGGAAAAGCGTTCCCGCTCCTGCCCTTACTGTTAGCCAAGGGTTTGTGCCCTCCTGATTAATCAGATATAATTTAGTTTCTGCTCATCCTTGCTAAAAGGCATGAAATGACTCCCGCTGGGATGATCACCTAGGTGACTCAGTAACTACCTTCTCAGGGGATCTTAATGAGAACACTGTACCGAAAATATATTAAGCTTCAATTTAAGGTTGAAGTTAAGATCCCCACATCCTAAAAGCAGGCCACAGAGCGACTCAGGTCACTTCCACACCATCCCTTTAAGGCACATTTAAACCATGTGGCTTCCCCCAAAGAATCCTGGGAAGTGTAGTTTACAGAGCGATCATCCCCAGCACCCTTAAAAAACTACAGTGCCCAGGATTCTTTGGGGGAAGCCAGGTGCTTTAAATGTGCCCCAGATTTATTGCTATGGTTATTAATCAGTCAATCAATGTTATACACCTTTGCATTTGAGGACCTTTTCTAGTTCTCTCATCATTGCCCTCCCCAGTCCCAGCCTCCGAAATAGTACCTTGTGTTAATTCGGGAGCTTCGGCCACATAGGTCAGGCGGAACTTGCTCCTCTTCCAGCTCCGGTCATTGCTGATGAGGGAGTTGTTTGCCTTCTCAATGTTGACATCGTCGCCCACGCAGAACACGTCACACGCTGCCTGCAGGATGCACCAGGAGCTCAAGGCAAAGCAAAAAAAAGAGAAAAGTGTCCCGGCAGAATTCCTCCTCCCTCCCAAAGAGGATGTTCTTTGGAAAACCAATAAGCAGACCGCAAGGGCATGGAATGGGGCTCAGAAGCGGTTGGGAAGAGGTGGACTGCTGTCTCGCTATTGGATCTGCACTAGTTGCCAATTTGTTACCGAGCCAAGTTCAAGTTGCTACCGTTGGCATATAAAACCCTCAACAGCTTGGGACCAGTTTACTTGCAGGACCGCCTTATCCCACGCGTGCCGACTCGAGCACTGTGATCTGCGGAACAGGCCCTGTCACAGGTGCCGCATAATGCTCATTCCCGCACTCGTAAGAAATCGCTCTTTTAGTGTAGTGGCACCTACTCTTTGGAACTCCCTGCCTATTGACACTGGGCAGGCGCCTTCACTGTATTCCTTTCGGCACCTGCTTAAAAAACTTCTTTTGTTTAAGCGAGCCTGTCCAGACACATTAGAAGTCGATGTATTTTCATCTTTAGCTGCTGTTTTAATTGTTTAAAAAAGGTTTTTAATTGTTGTATTGGTCATTGTTAATGTTGTCTGGAAACCGCTTAGAGGGTGGGTTTTCCCCCCAATCAAGCGGTATACACATTTTCTTAAATATTAAATAAATAAATAAATAAAATAAGCAGTGGTGGTCAATGCCCATTGGGACTGGTGGGGCAGAAGGCAGGGAGCCCGACAGTAGGTGGAGCTAGAGGCGATCACAGGCAGAGTCAACTAATTCTAGTTTTGCCCCCATCCTCCTCCTTGTTGACAAAAAGCAATCCCTTATGCTAAGGCTGGTCTCGTGGCTCTGAGATGCCTCCCCAAGTCCTCTCCCCCCCAAGAGGCCAAAGAGAAGCTGACTACCTTGAAGACCTTCTTGGCCCACGTTCTGAAGGATTCCTCCTGTCCGCATAGCTCATCTCCCTCGCCCATCCTCAGGATGCGTTCCCCTCCCAGCTCTTCCAGGAGCGTGTCCACGGCACGGGCGAAGGCGCAGAAGTGGGGGTAGGCCCGCGAGCCCAGGCCAAAGGCAGAGAATCTGCAAGTAGGGACAGGCAAAACTGCTGGTTTTGGTTTCTCTCAATCTCCCCCAGGATTAAGTTCAGCTCTCCGCATAAACACACATAGAAACTCATCAGCATTGTTAGCCCAAAAGTCTTCTGATATATACAGGAATACCCCGCATTAACGTATGCAATGGGTCCAGAGCGAGTACATAAACCGAAAATGTACTTAAAGTGAAGCACTACCTTTTTTCACTTATCGATGCATATACTGCACTGCAGTCGTCATATACGGGCATAACTGATGTCAATAACGCATTTATAACTAAAATAAACACAGTAGGCCTTATTTTAAGAAAAAGTTTGTAGTTGGAATCTGATCGGGTGGTGGCGTCATGCCGTTAAGTGCCCGTTCTTGCGAAGTGAGCGTACGTAAACAAGAGAATGGTGCTACTGTAAATATGTCCATACTCGCAAGTGTCCGTAAAGTGAAGGTCCGTATAGCAGGGTATTCCTGTATACAGTTGTTTGTATGGAATGTTTTTCACATTTTGCAAAGCAGTGCTCCCTAATATAATGCATTTTTTTTGTATGGTATTTTCATGAACACCGTATATGCATTTTTATGCAAACTGTACACTAGTGTATGCATTTTTGTAGACGCTCCTTGGCTGGAGAAGTCCTTTGCAAAAAAAATTCGTAGAAATGTCAGTTTCAAAGGCTGGCTGCATTTAGGTTCAGACAGAGTTCCAGAAGGGCTGGCTTGCTTTACATGTGGACTGGATCAAATATCTCCCCAACCCCTAGCTGTACACAGTAAACAATAGGGATGTGCTAGATTTCCACCCAGTTCGGATTTGGTACCGTATTTTCCATTAATTTGCTTATTATTTGCTGAGGATCAGATTTTAATGCAGCAAATTTCCACAGCTATTTTTGAAAACAGATCTTTATTTTTTTTATTATAAAAAACCCGTCTCTAAAACATTGATTGTAAGCATGATAATTTGTCAATATTTCCTTTCAAAAGATCAATATTTCCTTCAAAAGATCAATATTTTTAAAGGAAATGTCAGTATTGCCTTCAAAATATTGATATTTCTTTTAAAATTATTGATATTAATATCAACATTTTTTCTGAGCGAAAAAATCCCATGGATCGGTCAAAGCAGCAGGTAGCGGATGCAAAAAGAATTTGAATCGATGCCAGCCTGTTAGGTTGACAGCATGCTTTTGAACTGGCACCAGCCAATGGATCCCATCCCTGTTAAGCAGACATTAAGTGGTAGTGATTGTATATGGCTGCATTGCTAAGCAGAACCAACTGGATTCGCTCTCGCCCTGCCAGAAGGCCATAAATAGGAAGAACTTTGGCTCTGAGTCTGGAGGCAGAGCAAGATGATGTAATGCCTTCAGCTCCTAAACCCTCGTGCCAAGAGGACTGCAGGCAGGGCCAGATTTACATGCAAGCTAAGCAAGCTACAGCTCAGGGCCTCACATTACAAGGAGCCTTGCACACAATCAGAGCTTGGAAAAGTTACTTTTTTTGAACTACAACTCCCATCAGCCCCAGCCAGCATGGCCTCTGGATAGGGCTGATGGGAGTTGTAGTTCAAAAAAGTAACTTTTCCAAGCTCTAAAACAACAACGTTTACAATGCTGCCACCGGGAAACCATAAACATCATACAAAATGAAGATTTTTTTGGTAGGTATTGAATATCATTGTTGCGGCTCGCTTACCGACAACAGTAAACAGTAAACAACAGGACGTCATACATATGCGGCCTTCTGGGTTCTTGCAGAAAAGAAGAACCCTTCTGGGTTCTTGTGTGTATATATAAATTATATTATATCTAATTTATATATTATAACCTTATATTATATTGTTTAATTGTGTTACTGACAAACTGCTAAATAAAGAATGTGCACACAGATAACTTGCATTTTTAATACCTATATTACATGACTATCAAATTCCGTTTAATTGTACAGCCCGTATTTTGCAATTAAAGTTTTTATTATTTGTTGAAGAGGGAAGGGCCTCACTCACGTTATAGCTGAGGGCCGCAACAAGTTTAAATCTGGCCCTGACTGCAGGTTTCTTGCTTGAGCTCTGCACCCTGGCCTGTCACCCTGAATGCCTCCCAAGGCAGCACCTTTGCCCAACCTCAGCCGTCCCTGCTCACCTGACATTGGCCAGAGGACCGGTGCTCTCAAAGTTGTTCCTGGCTTCAGGCCCGTCGGTTGACGATTTACGAGCATCCGAATACGAGGAGACGCTGTTGAAGCGCACCTTGTAGCTCCTGCCAAAAAAATAATAAAAGATTTCTGGGGAAGGGCAGTGGTGGAGCACCAGCTTTGCATGCTCTTGCCAGTCCGTGTAGGCTACACTGGGCTTGATGGACCAAAAGTCTGACTCGGTGTAAGGCAGAACAGGAGACAACGCTGTGTTTGTGTGTGTGTGTATCTGTATTTGCGTGTAAATAACAAACAATAAATATAACTGGATGCTAGACAAAGTGAAGGTGTGAGGAGGGAACGATAAACAAATCTGTGCTGATAAGCTCAGCATCATGATTTTCAGAGATGTCCATTTACTACACATGACACGTTTCACAGTGGCACGCTTTTGGAAGGACCTATCCGGAGCTAACATAGAATGTTGGTGTCAGTGGGTCTGGAATGAAGCATTGTTAGATAAACTAACACAAAACCTCAATGTCTCTAGTGGTCAAAGTAAAAGAGAGGCATTTATTTGCGAAGATCATGTACGATACAGGAACCAGGCAGAATGCGATCAAGTTACTTTGATGGATTTCTTTTTTTAACTTTGGGGATGGTGATACCACTAATGTTTACAGACAGGAAGTCAACCTTTGTGTGTGCGTGTCTCTTTTTCAAAATAACCTCCCTTTAAATTGTGCGGATGAAATGCTACAAACATGATATTTTAATACACTACCAAACCTTCCTTTGGCTGTTTGGGGGTGATATTGCAATTGTTTTGTTGTTGCTTATCGTTATGTTTTTATAGTCTGTCTTATTTGTTTTGTTTTGACATTGTGTAAATTGCTTGGGGATCTTTGAATATCAGGCGAATAATAATATTACTATTAACAATAATAAAAAATGGCTACGGTTTCTTTAAGTGGGTCTTTCCCCCTCTTTTTTCTGCTTTATCCCAAACCCAAAAGAAAGCAGAAAGAGTAAGCAGAAGTAAGATAAGCAGAATACGGAACACTGTAAATGAAAATATCCTGGCTTTAAAAGCTAAATTCCATTAAAGGCACTGTAACACCAACCAATATGAGTTTATTTTAAATTATTTTTGAGTATTTAAGTTTGTTAACGTTGTACGGTTTATATATGATGTTGTGATGATGTTTGATTATGTTTCATAATGGTGTAAAAACAATAAATGTGCAAAAGAAAAAGAAACTTCCATTTCAGGCTTCAAAGCTGCCCCACTGGGGAAGGGCGGGGAGTGGAGTACAGGTATCTGAATTCACTTTGAGGGTGGTGTAGTAGCAATTTAGACCTGGAAAACAGCAGAGGAGGAGGCCTTACAAAAGCCTCAACTCACAATGCCCCAGGCCCAATCACAATTGGAGCCCCTTCCTCCACTACTCTAAAAAAAGTCAGGAGATCCAATTATAAATATTTTGCAACGGGCCACATCTAGTTTGGTCTCAAGACGCAATGAACTAGCCCTCTGTACTGGTCATCGCAGGCTGAGACACAAGCGGTGAACGTCTGGCATCTAGTGGTTGCCCGGTGTAATTGCCAAGTTTAAAAACTCATGGGGGAAAAAAACACAGTGTGGAGAAACTGAGTTCCCCTCCAGACTGGTGCAGTGCACCCTATGGAAGTCACTCCCCGCAAAAAGCCATGATGGCCACCAACTTCGATGGCTTTAAAAGAGATTGAGGCAAACTCATGGAGGATAAGGCTATAAATGGCTACTAGCCATGATGGCTATGCTGTGCCTCCACTGTCCGAGGCAGTATGCTTCTGAATGCCGGTTGCTGGAAACTGCAGGACGGGAGGGTGCTCTTGCGCTCCGGTCCTGCTTCTGGGCTATGAGAACAGGATGCTGGACTAGATGGCCCATTGGCCTGATTGAGCTACGGGGCCCTTCTTGTGTGTTTTATTGCAAGGGTATTCTGCAACATCTTCTTGACACAAAAATAGTGCATTAGTGGTGGCTTTACTCTGCTTTAGTTTGTTCTGCAATGCTTCCTCGATGCTCGCACACTGTTGCTTTCCAAAGGGGCTACAGCGCAACAAAAGCAGGACAAAATAAACCAGAACACCGATGAGTCACAAAGTTACGGGATTTCAGCAGTAAGTTTCAGGATTTGCCTTGACTGGAAATGAAGCAGTGTGATCTCCCCAAAACCTTTGCAGGTGCAAACATTAGTGTGTGTGCGTAAGGTCTGTGAATGCAATTCAGTTCTGGAACTGAAAGCAAATCCCTAGGTTCAGAATGTGCACAGAGGTACCCTGTACTCCAGTTCTGACCTGCATGTCTTTTGTACCTGGCTCCGGTCAGGGCTGGCACCAGGCATGTCTGGGCCCTTGGGCACCAGCCTGCTCCAGGACACGGTGCCTGCCCGGCTGTCTCACCTACCTCTCCTGTCGCTGTGAATGCCATGCATGCTGTGCACGCATGCCTACCATCAACCAAGATGGCGGTGGGGACATCAGCCCCTTAAGGAAGCCCTTGCTGCCATCTCAGTTAATCATAGAATCATAGAATAGTAGAGTTGGAAGGGGCCTATAAGGCCATCAAGTCCAACCCCCTGATGGCAGGCATGTGCATGCAGTGCGCACAGCATTTACAGTGACGGAAGAGGCAGGTGGGGTGTGTGTGCAGGCTTATTGAAGCCCGCGCTTTCGGTGTGGGGGATGCCTGGGAGCTCCCTCCCCTCAATCTGCGGCAGGGTCAGGAGCCACTGCTGCTGCAGATCACGGAACGGGAGCACTACTGTCCCACCCTAGGGAGGGGCCCTTCAGGGGCCCTCAGTGAGGGCCCACCATGACCACCCTCTGGCCCTGGCTCTAGTGGGCCTATCTTGGGGTTCTAGAAAAAAAACCCAGAGCCTTGAAGTCTGCCCACCTTTGGATTAACACCTGCTTGACACCTACCTTCTCTCTTCCAGGTTGGAGTTGGGATTCCTCATTTCCATCAGAGCACAGCCAAATTTCTGAGTGAGAGGTGGGGGGGGGAAGAGAAAAAAGGTACATCCAACACCTTTTAAGTTAAAGAAATCATGGAAAAAACGCAAAAAGATACCACCTTGCTGAATCAGGTCTGGATCTGGTCACTGCCTGGGGATCACATGCATGCTGCTGGATTCCATGAGAAAAGAAAGTTGATGTATAAATGCAACAAGGGCTGCCTTTTCCTATATTAATTGGCTGCCCCCCAACCCCACCCCAAGTCATCTTAGGCCCCTCTTTGCATGCCACATCCAAGGAAGAGAGTGGCTAGAATGGAACGGGGCCTTTTCTGTAGTAACTCCCTGCCTATGGAATGCTCCTCCCAGGGAGGCCGGTCGAAGCTGCTAAAAGGCGCTCCTAGCCACTGCGCTTTAGGCACCAGGCAGAGATGTTTTTTGTTTTCCCTGGCATTTGGGCAGCACCAACAATTGGATGTTTTTATGTTTTTAATAGGTTGATGTATGGTTATTAAAACCTTCTTTAAAACCTTTTTTCTTAATGATGTTTTTAAAGCTTTAAAAATGTTTGTAAAGATGTTTTGCTTTAATATATTTTAAATTCTGCTTTTATGATGTTTTAAAGTGTTTTTAGTGCTTTTGTTTGCCACCCTTGGCTGCTACTGGGAAAAAGGGCGGGATATAAATCAAATAATAAACAAATAAATAAATATGACTCCCTGCAGACTGGGATTGTTTTTGCGTGTGTGTCCTGCAATGTGTCACTGACACAATAATAGGGCATCAGTGGCGGATTTATACTGGACTGTCCACACGTCATTCCACTTTATTCGTTGTTCTGCGATGCTTCCCCACTATCTCTGCATTACTGTCATCTGGAGGGAGACTCTTTTGCTATAGCGCAACAAGAGTGCGACAAAAACATGAACTGGGACATTTGTGGCATAAAAAGGGACAGGATTTCAGCAGGACGTTTTGGGAGACGCACGGATCAGGAACGAAGCAGTATGTCCGCTCTGAAACTTTGCAGGTGCAAACGGTATTGAAAGGGGGATTGTGTATATCCACCCCATGACCAGAAATCATCCCGAGTGCACAGAGAGTCCCTGTGTTTTATTCCGGTTGTAAATCCCTTTGGGACTTTTTGTTGCAGGAAGCGATGGACACATTTAATAAACCTAACCCAATGAAATGAAAAAATAAAATCTCCCTCCTACCTCCCCATTCTCAGGCGGGTCCCCGTTGCCGAAGGTGCTTGTGACCACCAGCACAAGGGTTTCATGTTCCAGGTGGACAGTGTCATATTCATCCATTGACATCACCTGGAGAGAAAAAACCACATATGAAGGCTCCCAAAGGTCATTTGGAATGTCATATACCAGAGCTGGGGAAACTGTGGCCCTCTAGATGTGGTTGGACTCCAACCCCCATCTGCCCTAGCCATCATGGACAGTAGTGTGAGGGATGATGGGAGCTGTAGTCCAACAAAATCTTAGGGAGGGCACAGGTTCCCCTTCCCTGGCATAAAAAGCAGTTATGTTTTATCATTCATTGACGCAAATGACAAAAAAAAAAATCTAAAGAAAATTATCGCAGTGCAGTACTTTGCTGGGGAGCTGAAGATTGGGTGCTCACTCATGCCAGCCCTTGCCATCTCCCGAGTGACAGCCAGGACCCTACCTTGGCATCGAAGGCATGCTTGAAGATTTCGCACAGGGTTTTTGCATAGACCTGGGACTTTCCAGTTTCTGTGGCATATAGGATGGTGGCCTTCACCCTTTTTGCCATCGCCTGCCCCATCAGCTTGGCAGAGAACTTCACAGCTCTGGGAAGGGGAAAAAGAGAAAAGAATCCTTGACCCGTGAAGCTTTCCTGATCCTCCTTCTTGATTACTCTGCAGAGATGCCGTTAGGATGTTTATTTTCACATACACAGACTTGAGTTTGCATTTGCGGCTTTATAAAGTAGGGGTGCATGCATGTGTTAAGTGACTGCAGGAAAAACATAAGTGCCCAACAAAAAACTAAGCTATCTAATGAGTAAAAACAAATTCACCTGAGGTGCTTCTAGGTCCATACATAAAACTTCTTTTAAGAAGTGTGTGTTATGTGCTTTCAAGTCGATTACGACTTATGGTGACCCTATGAATCAGCAACCTCCAATTGCATCTGTTGTAAACCACCCTGTTCAGATCTTCTAAGTTCAGGTCTGTGGCGAAAAATGTAATGTGTGAACAACACAACCACACGTGTAAAACAGTTTCTCATTTTCCGATATCTTAAATTCAGTGTTTCTGCAGCAATCTGTGATTTTAAATATTTTTTAAAAAATCCTCATGAAAATTCACCAATGTTCTAGTGCGGATATCTCCTAGTGCACACATTTTTGTATGCAATTTTGGCATGTTTGCAAGCATTTTTTTCCAGAAGATAATGCATTTTTGTATGTTATCTTCCCTAATGTAGCAATCTTTATGCACACTTTCCCCTAATATATGCATTTTTATAGACATGGTGTGGTTGGACAACTTTGTCACAAAATTCGCAGAATTTCAAAGGAGAATTGTGTTTTGCTTCGCATATTGATTCAATCACCGATTGTGCCGCCTGATGAGATCAGCCTCGCAAGACCTTCTCTCGGTCCCACCAGTGAGAACAGCTAGGCTGGTACGGACCAGAGAGAGGGCATTCTCTGTTGTGGCCCCCACCCTCTGGAACTCTCTCCCTTTCGATCTCGGACATGCTCCCTCCCTGTCCAGCTATCGCCGAGCCTTGAAGACCTGGCTGTTCAGGCAGGCCTACAAGATTGGGACAGATTAACTTATGTTACAATTGATTTAATGAATGGTTTTTTAGCTTAAAATTTGAGTATGTTGATGTATATGTATTGTTTTTATTCTTGTTGTTCGTCGCCTAGAGTGTCCCTAACCCGGACAGATAGGCGGCTGAAAAATAAAATTTATTATTTATTATTAAGAAGTGCAAATTAGGTAGTTTATCTTTAAAATGAAAACACTGCATTTGTCCCCCATCCATAGAAGAACATATATCTTACACATACACTCAGTGGAAGGGGTCAGTAGGCAAGGGCAAACCTGGATTTTCTTTCACTTAATGTGTGGAAAGGTCCTGAGACAGTGTCTAGACTAGGGATCGGGAACCTGTGGCCTTCTAGATGCTGTTGGACTCAAACTCTCATCAGCCCCAGCCAATATGACCAATGTTGATGGATGATGGGAGCTGTAGTCCAACATCATCTGGAGGGCCACAGGTTCCCCATCCCCGGTCAAGATCGAACATAACCTTTGCACAGGTGAAAATGACCGTGGGTAAGTAAGGATGTCACAAGTAATTGAAAAGTGGTGCTCCTAACAGCAAGTGCCTCTGATCGTTTAGGACCTGTCTGCACTATACATTTAAAGCAGTATCATACCACTTTAAACAGTCATGGCTTCCCTGAAATAAACCTGGGAACTGTAGTTCGTTGAGGGTGCTGACAGTTGTTAGGAGACCTCTCTTGAGCTACAATTCCTGGAGTTCACTGAGAAGAGGGGTTGACTGTTAAACCACTCTGGAAATTGCAGCTCTGTGAGGGGAATAGGAGTCTCCTAACAACTCTCAGCAACCTTAATAAACTACCGTTCCTAGGATTCGGACTGAATGGCCTTATAGTCCCCTTCCAGCTCTACTATTCTATGATCCTTTGGGGGGGGAAGCCATGCCTGTTTAAAGTAGTATAATACTTCTTTAAAAGTGTGTGCTTTGCAAGCATCTCACCGGGCTGTCTTTTGTTTTGGTTTTATGGCACATATTACCTCCTTAGGATTGTTTTAAAAATATTTTATTTTGTAGTGCTGCAAACCATGGAATTTTCTCAAGCGCGCTAATACCTTTCTCTCCCTCAAAAGGTACCTCCCTCCCATTTCTCAGTAGTGTTCCCACCCCACCCCACCCCAGGTAACCACTCTCACCTCCCCATGACAAAGGGGGCAGTGTTTGTATGTGTCCTATTCAAACATCACAACTCATCCCTGTTTTAAGGGATGCTTTCAAACAGAATTATTTACATAAACGGAATATAGAGAAGAAGCAGAACAGGGCATCAAGAAGAAAAGGAAATGCAAGCAGCTTTTAAAAAAAATTTTTTTTAAAAGGAAGTGTGTTCAGCTTATTCTACCAACAGCTTAAAATGTACAGAATAGAGGAGCAGGCGAAAAAGATAATCCCACCAAAATGAGAATCACCACGGCATCCTTTAAAGCGTTTACAGTGATTGAGAAATGTTGTAAACCCACCGGAGACACATCGGTGAATATAACTTAACTGGGTCAACGGGTGGCTTGGATAATCTCCAGAAAATGAAAATGGTTTTATTTTATTTTATTTTCAACCTGGCTTTTTATTTTCATCAGACTTTTGGGTGAATTGAATAAAATGAGTCTGGTTACCATTCACGGCTGGCTCAAGCTATTTTGTCGTCCCAGGTGAATTAACTCTGCAGCACCCACCTCTTGTGTTTTTTTTTGCAAGTGCGTGCATTGTGTTTTCTCCTCAGGGATTTTCCCAGCCACAGCCTATTTTTGTTTTGTTTGTTTCATACAAGGAAACAGAATGAAGGGAAGGTCTGCTTCTCATATATGGAAGTAAATTCTGCACATTTGCTTGCATGGAAGGAGAAAAAAGGGGTTGCAGTGAAGAATATGCAGGTGGGACCTTCAGTGAAATGTTGCAGCATATTATTATTATTTATTATTATTATTATTATTATTATTTATTGCACTTTTAAACCGCCCTTTAGCCACAGGCTCTCAGGGCGGTGTACAACAGAATAAAACCACATTTAAAAACCAGTGAATGTGGATTACAACATATAGGTATAAAAACACATTAAAAACAGATTAAGACAAAATTAATGGAGATTACAATTAATTAACTCTCCTTGTAATAGGAATGCTCCTGTTCAGGGTTCTAACAAGCCTTCCTTGCCCTCCTCCAGGATACTCCATTCCTCCCCACCCTGTTTTTCCTTTTTTCTTTTCCAGCTGACATTCAGCATTAAGTAACAACTGAGCATGCTCACCAGGCGTGTTGCTAGCTAGTTAACAGACTCAAGGCCGAAGCTGACGACATAAATTTGTGCAGGCTGATACGTATGTCTACTACATATTTTGGAAAGCTGTTTGTTCACTACTTGTTTGGACACCTCTTAAGATGTTTTACATGATGGTTCCTGAGATCAAGAAGATTTTTGTCTGTTTGGATACGATTGGACACCATTGTGCATCAAGACGGCAGAGCGAACCTTTCAAAACTATACTGATATTTTTATTTTAGAATTCTCAAGCTGAGGGTGAGGCTAGGAATGAAGCCGCTCTCTGAACACGCCTCCGAGAAAATTAAGATACCAAATGGCTGGAGTTTTGTGCATGAACTGACAAACCATAAAAACATGAGAAAAGAAAACATAAGAAAAGCCATCAGGACTAGTAGTAGCCATTGATAGTGCTACCCTCCATGAACTTGCCTAATCCGCTACAGACAAATCTTCCAACCCAGGGTTTAGAAGATCATCTGAGACAGAAATCAGCTGAAGCCTCCAAGATCTTCACAACCAATTTTGACATTATTCTCAGTGCTGATGGGGCGGCACTGTGACACAGCCAAACCCGAGCGAGGGCAAAGCTTCCAGCTCTCACTCAGGAGCCTTGTGAGGAAAGAAATGGCTAATTTGGGAGTGCGATCGCTGCTGCTGCCCGAACTATGAAGCTGGTAGCTGCAAAACAGGAAAGCCAAAGAGGAGGGGGTAATTTTGTGAAGCTTTTTGTGTCCCCCTCCTGAAAAATAATGGAAATCAGCTGCCTTCAAGTCAATCTTATGGCGACCCTTATGAATAGGGTGTTCATGGTACGCAGTATTCAGAGGGGGTTTACCATTGCCTCCCTCTGAGGCTAGTCCTCCCCAGCTGGCGAGGGCCTGTCGAGCTTGTCACAGCTGCACAAGCCGGCCCCTTCCTTGTCCGCAACTGCCGGCTGGGGGGCAACTGGGCTCTGTGGGACTATGCAGCTTGCCCACAGCTGCACAGGTGGCAGGGCATATAACCCCGGAGCCACTCACTGTGGGATGATCTTTAGCTGGCCCTTCACACCCAGGAGACACGAGCGGGGATTTGAACTCACAGACTCTGGACTCCCAGCCAGGCTCTCCTCCCCACTGTGCCATACCACCTCCTAGAGCTCCCAATTTTAAAGCGAAAATGTTCAGCTCACCTCTAATTCATAGGAACATAGGGAGCTGCCTTATACTGGTCCATCTAGCTCAGTATTGTCTACACAGACTGGCAGCGGCTCTCCAGGATGTGAGGCAGGTAGCCTTTCCCAGGCCTACCCGGAGATTCCAGGGACTGAACCTGGGACCTTCTGCATGCAAAACAGATGCTCTGCCACTGAGTTATGGCCCTTCGCTGTGAATTCATGGCATTCTCCATAAATACCATGCATTCAGCTCAGCTCAAATGCCTTTGTGTTTTCTGCCACCAGTTCCAAAGCAGGTTAAGAAGCAGATCAGCCCAGATCCAAGCTGGATTTAAAAATGCTACCTCTGCACAGGCAACAATAGAGAACACTAGCTATCCATCAAGGTCGCTTTGTTTTTCTTTCATGCAGCCATTTATTGCTTGCATGTAGAGAATGGGCCTCTAATTCATGTTCATTGTTCTGTTCCTTTTCCCAGTTGGCCAAGCTTGCCTCCCTCCCTCTCCCCTGAGCTCTGGATCAAAACTTGCACTTCAAGTAATGACCCTGGGAACGTCCTCGCAGTTTCCTTTAAACTGTCTAAAACAAAAACCAAAACTAGGGCAAGACCCTGTGGTGCCTCCCTCCTGCTCATATGAGATACCTGGGGACGCAATTCTCTCGAAGGCAAGTGGAGAGTTCCCTACAATGCATCCCACCCAATGGGGATCCAATACTAGGGGCTTGTCAAGACCCCCATTCCAGCTCTGCACTCCTTCCACTCCTTATCACTTCTGGGTCCTCAGGAATTGCAGCAACTATGGGTTCAGTCCAAAGGTCAGATACAGCTGTCCCATTCATCAGCCCTACTCAGGAGAAGAAGGTAGCAAGCCCATGCTGTGAATCCAGGTCCTGAGCAGCTCCAGGAAGAGGTTTATCCCTCCCTCCCTCCCTCCCTCCCTCCATCCATCCATCCATCCATCAGTTTATTTGGGCAAGCCCCCAAAGCTGGGAAGAGAATAATACAGAAGGAAATACAACAAAGTTGCAGTGAGTACAAATTAAAAAATAAAAATGCTATAAATCAATAAAAATATAAAACAACAAAACCCCAGGCACACCATCAACCATGCTATATACATGCATGAGTTGCCTTTCTGCAAGGCATACAATAGCCATATGACATTTATATTAAATAAATATGTATTTATATAGAATTTTTCATGCACATTTCTTTTTTTTAAAAAAAACCCTGCAGGTTAATGCAGAAAGAAGGCAGAACGACTTAGGAATCAATGAACACATGTGAAATTGACATGATCTGGAAACAGAGTGATCCCTACCAAGGTGCCCCAAAGTGCTTTCCCCAAAGGATCCCACTTCCAATGCCCTTTGATTGGCCCTTCTTCTCTCGAATGCATACAGGCATTGTCTGCTGCTTCATTTGAGCCCAATGGCCACCGCCTCTCTCACTCACTCTCTCGTTGCTCATTCTCTTAGAGACTTGGAGTAACAGGCAAGAGCCAGGAAGCTCCAGGAATTGGCAGTAGAACAGTGCATTGGGCCCAGGCAGGCACCCAATGACGCTGACCTCTGACATCACGCTTGAGCTGCAGCATGCCAATGCTCCATTTGCATGCTCCCCACTGCCTCCCACACCTTCGTCCAGACCTGTCTCTGGTTCTGATATACACAACTGGGCACACTTACTTTGCTAACTTCTTAAACCCAATGGCTCTCTTCTTGGTGGGAGTGCCGTTGATGCCTTTCCAGATGTGCGTGTTCCATGGATCAGGCTGGGAGGAGAGAAAAGAGACCCGGGTGAAAGGGAAGAGAAGAATTGCTTGCACATGAAACTGAATGGGGTCCACCATGTCCACAGCCTGAGCTGGTTTCAGGGTATGTCTTAGGCGGCAACTGGTCAGATTCAGAGGCAATACTATTGCAAGGGCATCTGTGGTGCCATCAGGGCAACATTTGGAGGCAGAAGCCTACAACCCCACTACTGTGCTCCCTGTTAACTCTTTGCATGGGAAGGTGCCTTATACCAAGATAGACCACTGTTCCATTTAGCTCAGTATTGCCTACACTGGCTGGCAGTGGCACTCCAGGGTTTCAGGCAGGGAATCTCTCCCTACCCTATCTGGAGATTGAACCTAGGACCTTCTGCATGCAACGCGGATGCTCTAACCACTGAGCTGCAGCCCTTCCCCAATGATTCATCTCATCCAACAGAGAGCATAAGAGGCCTACTTTACCAAGTCAGACCACTGGTCCATGCAGCTCAGTACCGTCTACATTGATGGGCAGTGGCCCTCCAGGCTTTCAGGCAGGAGGTATATTTTTTCCTCCAGCCCCACCTGGAGATGCTGGGGATTGAACCTGGGACCTTCTGCGTGCAAAGCGGATGCTCTGCTACTGAGCTATGGCCCTTCCCCATTGTCCCTTTGCCATTCTGCGTCTCTTGACCTTTTGCTTGCTGGGGAGCTCCTGGTAGGGAACAATATTGAACCACACGGCCAGGGGCGGAGGCGGGAGCAGGGCATTTGGTTGGCTGAGAAGAGAACAGCACCTGGTACTCAAAGGAGGGCGTGAGCCTGTAGTTGAGCATCTCCTGGTGAAAGACGGGGGTGATGCTTCCAGACATGGGTGGGACGATCCATACCCAATCAGCAGGGCAACCTCCCCGGCAACGGTACTCATTCTCCATGTGCTTGATGAAGGACTCCGTGGCTGAGTGGTGGTCCACAATGGTCACCTTGTCGCTCTGCAGGGGAGGGAAGACCAGGTAAAGGGTTTCTTAAAATCACAAAGGCTATTGAATACCAGTTGTGGAGAAGCATAAATGGAGAGAGTGATGTTGCACTCAGGTCCTCTTCGAGTGCTTCCCATAGGCATGTGGTTGGCCACTGTGAGAACAGGATGCTGGACTAGATGGGCTAGGGGCCTGCTCCAGCAGGGCTAGGAACACAGGAAGTTGCCTTATACTGAGCCAGACCATTGGTCCATCTAACTGAGTACCATCTATACTGACTGGCAGCAGCTCTCCAGGGTTTCAGGCAGGAAGTCAGGCAGGGAGTCAGGCAGGGAGTCAGGCAGGGAGCCCTATCTGGAGATGCCGGGTATTGAACCTGGGACCTTCTGCATGCAAGGCAGATGCTCTGCCACTGAGCTATGTCTATGAGAGATGCATTTGAACTGTTACCAAAGCATCATTGTTTCTGAGAAACAGTTTCTTGGTACCTGGAAGCTGTATAAGACAGCAATGTTTATCTCCACCAGGGCCTGGTCCTTCCAAAGCGAGGAGGTCTTCCGCATGTCCAAGTTCATCTTTTTGGCAACTTCCTGCAGTGGAACAGCAGTGAAAACCCTTTTTTTTTAACTACAAAAAATGCAAACATGTAGATTGCTATGTACAGGATTCAGGGGCAGGGAACCTTTTTCAGCTCCAGGGCCACATTCCTTTCTGGGCAGCCTTCCACACACCACATGTCTGTGGTGGGCGAGGCTAGAGGCAAGGGTGGGTGGTGATGGCTTCCCTAAGGGGGCTGATGTCCCCACCACCATCTTGGTTGATGGCAGACATGCACACAGCGCACACGTACCTGCCATTAACCAAGATGGAGGCAGAGGTTTTCCTAAGGAGCTGATGCCCCTGCTGCCATCTTGGTTGATGGCAGGCATGCATGCGCAGGGCGCACATAATTCACAGGGATGTGAGAGGTAGGTGGGACCCGTGGGGAGGCTTTTCAGCCCTGCACTGCCTGTATGGGGGGGTGTTGGGGACATGACACTACGGCCCTAGGACACCAGCCTGCGCCAAGCCCGTGGCATCCAAGGGTGCAGTAATGCCTGGCTCTGGCTCTGGCCCTGACCCTTAGATTTCATTTCTACAACCGGGGGTTAATAAAACTGGCCTGCCTTACAGGAATATCGTCACAGGTACAGCAATATCATCTTTGCGAAGTGCTCCAAACCCCTCGTAAGGCCCATGCAGTTGCTGCCCCCCTACCTCCAGGATGTTGTAGCGAGAGTTGTCACAGTAGTCGCGGACTCCGATCTCGGTGCCCATGTACCAGCCGCTGAAGGGGCAGGCCGAGAACTCCAAGCCTCCGATCTCGAGCAGCATGTTGGAAACCGCGGGCAAGCCATACCACTGCAGCTCCAGGTCTTTAAACCAGGCAAACCTGCAGACAGCAGAGGGCAGGGCAAGACAAGGCCATCTCAACTGGGAAGAGTGTCATGGCCCCGTCAGAGGACTCCTCAGATGAGGACGACTCGGGAGTAACAGCAGCAGACCCAGGAGCAGCAGGAGACATGGAGGAGCCTCCTGAGAATCCAGCTCCTTCTGCCCCTCAGCTCCAGAGCACCCCAGGGACAGCAGAGGCCCTGCAGCCAGACACAGAGAGTGAACAGGATACTCCCCCCTCACCTGCAGAACGTAGACAGCAGAAGGTCAGGCAGAAGAGAGGCAGGCCTGTCTCCTTAAGGCCCAAACGCTGAGGGCTCACACCTGCTGTCCATCCTGCTCTTTATAAGGCACACCTTGGCTGCAGCTTGTTGCTGACTGCAACGTCAGGCGTGGCTTTGTGTAGACCTAGTTTCCCTGCAGCATCTCTTTGACTGACCTCCTTGGCAATTGATCCCGGACCTCCACTGACCTCGCTTCTGGACTTCTGACTCGGCAAGTACGCTTCGGATAGGCCTGGCAGATTTACAACCCGACTGCTGGCTAAGGACTTTCCTTCCCTGCCAAAGACCCAGGAATTTCCAGCCCCCCCCCCGGACACTGCTGATGCAGTGTAGAGCTGACAAAGAGCCAGATCCATACACATACGTACATACAACCACCTCTCTATCCTCTGTCCAGACAAGCAACAGGCATGATCACAGTTCAAGGACACAGTCCAAGGAGGGCAGGGCAGGGCCATTGAGTGTGTAGACTGAGGAGAGGAGGTGTGGCCTGGGAAAGGGTGGCCACATTTTCTCTCTGCCAGCCTGAAGTTCTGATGCACAAGCACACAAATATCTCTTCTTTGCAATCAAACCACTGGTCTCCTTACCATAGGATGGTTGAGTCTTGAATTTGCTGGGGAACAGCTTTCCAGGGCACGTGCGGGGAACCTTTGGCCCTCCAGGTGCTGCTGAACTGCAACTCCCATCATTCCTGGCCACTGGCCATGCTTGCTGGGGCAGATGGGAGTTCTAGTTCAGCAACAGCTGGAGGGTCAAAGGTTCCCCACGCTTGTTCCAGGGTCCTGGGAAGATAATCTTTTCCCTATTGCCTACCATCTGGTCCTTTTTAAACTGGAGATGCCAGGAAATGAATCTGGGGGTTCTATGCATGCGAAGTACCTGCTCTAGCAATGATCTACGGTGGGGGTAGCCAACACGGTGCCCCCTGGAGCCTACAGCTCCCATCAGCCACAGACAGCATTGCCGAAGGTCAGGGGTGATGGAAGCTGAAGTCCAGCAGTGAGGAACCTCTGGCCCTCCAGATGTTGCTGAACTACAATTCCCAGCAGTCCTAGCAAGCACAGCCAATGGCCAGGGTGATGGGAGTTGTAGTTCAGTCACATCCGTAAAGCCAAAGGTTCCCCATGCCAGTTGTAGTCCAACGATACATGGAGGGCACCACTTTGGCTGTCCCTGATCTACAACCTCTTCCCCTTCCCATGCACACACAGTAAGATACTGCACACATAACAGGATTCCCTATCTGGGGTGGCCCCCCAAAGCCATGTTGCTGTTGCTACTATTTCTTGTTATGCAAAAGTCTCCAAGGGACTTTGTTGTTCTGTTGTCATATGCCTCCAAGTCGATTACTCATGGCGACCCTCTGAATCAGAGACCTCCAATAGTGT
Organism: Rhineura floridana; assembly: GCF_030035675.1. NCBI lineage: Eukaryota > Metazoa > Chordata > Lepidosauria > Squamata > Rhineuridae > Rhineura > Rhineura floridana. Next base: position 21,796,223 of record NC_084498.1, on the reverse strand, counting down.
CTGTCATGAACCACCCTGTTCAGATCTTGTGAGTTCAGGTCTGTGGCTTCCTTTAGGGAATCAATCCATCCCAAGCGACTTACAACGCTGTTAATAACAACAGTAAATACATCATACCATAAAACAACGTAATAAAGCAACAGGAATGCCCCCCCCGCACAGAAAGCTTTGGCAGCGCATTAATACAAATAATATCATCTCAGTCCATCAAATGCCTGGGAGAAAAGGTATGTCTTTACCTAGCACCAAAAAGATGCCAGGTGGACCACACTGGAGAGCACATTTTGCAAATGGGGAGCCACAACTGAAAAGGCCCTCTCCTCGGTCATCACCCTCCCAGCCTCCCTCAGATTTGGAGAAGGCATCAGAAGAAGATCTCAGGATGCTGGTAGCTCACTCTGAAAAGACTCTGAGGACAGCCTGAGACTACCTTAGCGGTGCAACAAGACATTTGGACTTACTTGGGGTGCCTGATGGGCACTTCCAGCACCAGCTCGGGCGGGATTTCAAAAAGCTCAGGGTCGTTGCCATTGGCCTGGAGCAAGAGTGGCAGGATGTCGAACCGCCCCCGGGGTGCTTTCCACCCTTGCTGTATGCTGATCTGCATCCAAAGACAGAGCACAGATTGGGACACCAGCAGCCAGGCAGAGACCAGTTGCATGGCTGGGTTAAGCCACTTTGCCAAATCTATCGGGGAAGAAAAAAACTGTGGGTGACAATTAGAGAAAGAGGGAGAGAGGGGAGGGAGAGAGGGAGCATCCTTCCTTCCTCACTCTGCCAATGTGGAAAAAATAACTGCCTTGGGGCATTTCGGTCTGAAGATGAGCCCTATTGTTCCAATCGAGGGCACCTTCAGACTGTTATTATTTTCTGGGAAGGATTCTCGGGCATACCAGGAAATTTATGCTTGCCCCATTGATATCAGTTATGACTGGGAGCTCCTGAGTGGAGCCAATCCCTGCAGAAAGCAGGGCTTGCCGTCAGCGCTGGAGAGCAAGCCCTGCTTTTGGCAGGAACCTTTGCTGCCCCGGGCTGGAACTCAAGGTACGGCTGAAAAGATTCTTTCTTGAGCTGAAGCCAGGGCTGCGAAGGAATCAGGATTCTTGCTCTGAAGTTTGAATCATATGACATCAGGTGATTGACAGCTGGACGGCCCCTCCCACCTGCCAAAAGTAGCCCATGGAGGGTGGGCTAGATCTAGAACTGGGGTACTGGCTGGATCCAGTTCCCCACCCTTTGAGTATGACTAAGGGTACCTCCAGACTGTAACTAGTTTGCGGGAGGGGTTCGAGAAGGTACCTTTAAAGTGGACTAAAGCACTGTCACCCTGGTGCAGCAAATCCACTTTTTAAAAAATGCTGGGCTTTTTGCAGTTTGGAAAGTGGTGGGGAAATGCACCAAAAACGTGTGATGAACTGACGATTAACCGGAAGACGCAGAAACACCCCACAAGCAACTCAGAATGAGTGCAGGATGGATGGGTGCTCGCTGTCTTCGTACAAAGCACCCTGTAAACAAATCAGAACAAATGCCCAATAAAGTCTGGGCACTGGCTAACCCAGACATCCCCAAACTGCAGTCCCTAGACCACTGGTGATCCATGACCTTCATTCAGGTGGTCCACAGCAAGTCTGTGAAGATCACTTACAATCTGAATTCTGTGGAATTCAAATTGTAATACAGTCACAGGAAATAAAAGAAACAATCAAAATACAATTAAAAATCATACAGTGCCTAGTACAACAGATTACAACAGGCAGAAAAAAAAATCATTAAGTGGCCTGCCAAGCAATTTTCAAGTGGTCCATGGGAGGGTGAGGGACTTTGTGAGCCCCTCATCTAACTATGGTCAAAGCTATGTAAGCTTTGTGCCAGCAAACCAGGATGAACGCTCAAGAAATAGGTCAGCTGGAAGGGCCCTGATGCTGCATATCATAGCTCTCGCTTATGGGAAGCTCACAATCAAGGGCACAGGAGTCTACCAACAAGGTCGCCATTCTGCAGTAGTGGTTGGAGAAGAGGAGGAGCGGGCATGCACTCACGCACTGACCTCAGTCAGCTCCACGTTGGCCGGGTCTCCCAGGATGGTGCCATCCGGCTGTTTATAACCAGCGTATCGGATGAGTTGAGCGTTCCAGACTCGGAAATCGTGCTTCCCATCTGTCCTCTGGGGGAAAATGGTGATGGCAGACCTGTGAAAGGCAGAAGGAAAGGGGCTCCTCAAAAGAAGAGTCCAAAGAGTCAGGGAGAAGGGTACAGAACTCAACTCTGGGGCTGCCAGGCTCAAGCAAAAGACAGAGCCATGGAAGGCAGGGAGGCCAAGAGCAGGTGATGCCAGGACTAATGAGAGATGAAGCTGACTCATTTGGGGTGTGTCCCTGTCCTCCTCCTCCTCCCTGCTGAGTTCTACAAGGGCAGCCCCCCTGGACTGGTTGGAAGTAAGAAGGCAGGCAGGCAGGGGTTGGCGAGGCACTGCCCCATTTCCCCTAATGCAGCCCTTCCTCAACCGTTGGGTCCCCAGATGTACCATCAGCCCCAGGCAGGATGGCCAACGGTCAAGAATGATGGGAACTGTAGTCCAGCAGCATCTGGGGACCCAAAGGTTGGGAAAGGGGGCCCTCATGTGCCAAGCGTCCACCGGGAAGCAGATCCTTGCACTCGCCCTCGGTGCGATGGCAGTTTTTGCATGAGAGCAGAGACAATTGGGTTGGGTAAAAATGAACACTGGATGGAAAATGGGGCTAAGGTCTCTGTCTCTCTGTCTCCATCTCTGTCTTCCTCTTCCTCTCCCTCTCCCTTTCTCCATCTCCCTCTCTCCGTCTCCGTCTCCCTCTCTCCGTCTCCCTCTCCCTCTCCCTTTCCGTCTCCCTCTCTCTGTCTCCATCTCCGTCTCTCCCTCTCTCTCACACACAGAGTGCTGGATTAAGACATGCTGAGGCCCTAGGACTTGTCAAGATTCAGAGGCCCTATTCCATAAAGAGTAAAGAGAAAAAAAGAAGTGGCAAAGCGGCAAGGAGGGCATCAGTGTAGAGGGAAATTCAGAAGTGCAGGGTCCCCTTATGTTATTTATTTATTTATTATTTGATTTATATCCCGCCCTTCCTCCCAGCAGGAGCCCAGGGCGGCAATGTTAGTCATAGCCATGCCACCTTCTCGTCCCCCATTTTTAGTGTTTTTGTTTGCCGTCCTGGGCTCCTCCTGGGAGGAAGGGCAGGATATAAATCTAATAACTAAATAAAGAGAGAGAGAGAAAAAGGGGTGGCAAAAAGAGAGAGAGCCCCCCTGCTCACTTTGCCTCTGGTCCTGCCCACTACTGGGTTTGACCCCGCCTTCAAGCAGACTATTACCCAGTGAATGTGACCGTTGACAGAAAAGAGGCCTCCCTACCCCTGGGCTTGCACACACCACATACCTGAGGTTCCCTTTGTTAGTAGCGTATTTTATGTGGTTGCAAATGTAGTTGAACATCCCATGGGCTGTGGTGCAGTCCCGGGCATCAAAGACCTGAAAGAATTCAAAGGGATTGGGGTTCAGGGGCGGGCAACGGAGATGGTCAGGGATATGGAAAACAATTCCTGATTGATTGATTGATTGATTGCACTTGTCTCCCGCCTTTCCTCCAAGAAGCTCAAGATGTCAGTACATGGTTCTCCTCCTTCTTCGTTGTATCCTCACAACAACCCTGTGAGGTAGGTTAGGCTGAGAGGCGGTGATTGGCCCAAGGTCGACCAGCGAGCTTCATTGCTGAGTGAGGATTTGGACCCTGGTCTCTCAGGTCCTAGTCCCATACTCTAACTGCTACACCATAGTGGCTCTTATGAGGAAACTTTTATTAAGGATGGAGGAAAATTTTGATTCATATTTAAAGGCAAATCTACATAATTCGCATTTTCAGAAACAACGTACACGTACACAGATTTCCCCCCCAAAGCATTTTCACCTAATATAACACATTTTTATATGTTATTTTCAGTAACATATGTACACTTAGAAAAGTAAATGCATTTTTGTATACATTATTTGGCTGGTGAACTGCTTTGCAAAATTCACAGTAGCACGAATTTCACCAAAAAGCTTTGTTTTGGTGCTTGCATTGTTTTGGAAAGTGCAAATTAGGCAGGTTTGCCTTTAAATATGAACTGCGTCGAATTTCTCTCCCATTCCTAATCAAGAGCTAGCTATTTGGGAAAAGGCCACATTTTTGTATGCAAGAGCAGTTAGCAAAAGCATTTAACTGGAAGTATTTAACAAAAGATCCATGTTTGTTCAGAAAACATGTTTGCAAAAACAATACCCCTCCCCTCCCTGGTTCTCCTCCTACCACTATTTGATGAAAAGAAATTTAAAGAATATGCTTCTTGCTAAACCCTAGACTTGGGTCATTTCTGCACCATGCATTTATTCCACTATCATTCCACTTTAAACAGTCATGGCTTCCCCCAAAGAATCCTGGGAACTGTAGTTTGTTGAGGGTGCTGAGTGGTTTAACAGTCAATCCTGCTTCTCAGTGAATTCTTGGAATTGTAGCTTAGTGAGGGGAACAGGGGTCTCCTAACACCTCTCAGCACCGTCAACAACTACAGTTCCCAGGGTTCTTTGGGGGAAGCCATGACTGTTTAAAGTGGAATGATGCTGCTTTGAAGGGATAGTGCAGGTGGGACCTGCATGATCAGAGGCACTGTTAGGAGCACCACTTTTCAATTCCTTGGGATGAGGGATTGACTGTTTAAACCACTCTGGGAATTGTACTTCTGTGAGTGGAATGGGGGGGTGTCTTCTCACAACTCTTGGCACCCTGAGTAAACGACAATTTCTTGGATTCTTTGTTTAAAGTGGTATGATACTTCTTTCAATGTATGGTGTGGGCGTGGCCTCTATGCCTTTGGCCCTCCAGAAGTTGCTGAACTACAACTCCCGTCATCCCTGGCTCTTGGCCACGCTTGCTGGGGATGCTGGGAGCTGTAGTTCAAGCAACATCTGGAGGGCTAAATGCTCTCCATCCCTTGCTTTAAACTGCGAATCCCTCTCGCTTGAAGCCAGCTTCCCCAAACCCTCTGAGAAGACAACCTTCCCTTCTGGACCACCAGCCTCCCTGCAGGCCCCGACACCTGTGCGCCGGTTTGCCAAGCCAGAGAATCTTCCCCAGGCAACCGCTAACTCACCTGCAGCTTGGACCACTGAATCCTGCCCACGCAGCGGGAAGCATTGCGCCAGGCGTGCTTCGCCCCGTAGATCAGTTCTGTGTCACGCAGCTGGTAGGTGTCAGTGGCTTCTATCTCCTTGGTGACTTCCTCCAGCCTCTCCGTGTGGGCCTTGGAAGCGAACCTGCCGGCGTGAAAGCAAAGGAGCAGGTGGCCATCAGCAACAACACCGTCATGCAGGGCAAAGCAGTGTTTCACCAGCGTACAATCCATTTGTCAACGTGCACAGACACAGATGGGGGGGAAGGCTGCACCTCTCAGGCACAGCATCTGCTTTGCATACAGAAGGCTCCAGCTCCCATCCCTGGCAGAATTGTAGTGGCAAATTCAGAAGTGCAGGGTTCCTTCATGATCGTCACAGCCATGCCCCCTCACAGCCACGCCCCTTTCTAAGATTATAGAGTGGTCTGCCCAGGCTTGAATATTGCTTTCTGCTTCTCTGTCACTGTCACCAGTTGATGGTCCTTTCTCACCATCAGAGATATCACTTGAATGACTGAATTCAGTGTCTACAATTTTCTCTCCTGCTGCTACCACACTGCTTGATGATGCAGATGTGATGCTATCATCAAGATTCACTGTCTCTTCTTCTGCACTTACAGAATCCCCATTCTCCATAGCTTGGCTTTCTGAAGTAGGAACTGATAGGAACTCCTTTCACTCTGATTGGCTCCAATCAGTGGGAAATAACAAGGAAGCAAATTTGAAGACTCTTCCCAGTGGCTAACACTCTCCCCTTGCATGCTGATTGGCTCGTAGGATGCTGGAGACATGGGGACCCTGCTCGGACCTGGCTCTCAAAAAAGTAAGGGGCCTAAGAACACCACCCCAGACCCTGGCTTACACTGCTGATCTCCAGTAGCCCCTGATCTTCTGAAATCCTAGGAACTGCTGTGAGATGTGTAGACAGTATTGAGCAATGGGCCAAGGGTTTGACTCAGTACAGCGAAGGGTTGCAGCTCAGTGGCAGACCATCTGCCTTGCATGCAGAAGGTTCCCGGTTCAGTCCCCAGCATCTCTGTATACGGCTGGGATAAGCTCCCTGCCTGAAACTCTGGGAAGCCTCTGCCAGTCAGTGTAGGCCATACTGAGCTAGGTGGACCAATGGACTGACCTGGAATAAGGCAGCTTCCTATGCAAGCCCTGGGGATGGGTCGTAGATCAGCGGCAGAGCATCTGCCTTGTATGCAGAAGGCTCCAAGTTCAATCCCCCCAATGGCATCTCTAGGTAGGGCTGGGAGAGAACCCTGACTGAAATCCTGGAGAGCCACTGCCAGTCAGTGTAGACAATACTGGGATAAACGGAGCAATGGTCTGACTCAGCATAAGGAAGCTTTCTACGTTCCTAGGTACCTTGCACTTGTCATTAAGTGAAAGAGGTCAGCCGTACAACACCTGGCAGGCATAAGGGCCGTAGCTCAGTGGCAGAGCATCCGCCTTGCACGCAGAAGGCCCCAGGTTCAATCCCCGGCATCTCCAGGTAGGGCTGGGAGAGACTCCTGCCTGAAACCCAGGACAGCCCCTGCCAGACAGTGTAGGCAATACTGAGGCCAGTGTTCTGACTCAATATAAGGAAGAGTCCTACATTCTTATGTACCTTGCCGCTGTCATTAAGTGGAAGAGGTCAGCCTCTTCGTATCATAAGGGTCAGAGCTTGGTGGCAGAGCATCTGCTTTGCATGCAGAAGGTCCCAAGTTCAATCCCCAGGTAGGGCTGGGGGGAAACCCCGCCTAAAACCCTGGAGAGCTGCTGCCCGTCAGTGCAGACGACACTGAGCGAGATGCACCAACGGTCTGACTCAGGATAAGGCACTCGCATAAGCCTCTGCGCTCCACGTCTTCCCAGTCTAGGAGTAGGAAATCAGGCTCTAGTTGCAGATTTCTGGATGGTTTGCGGAGCAGAACCCTCTCTGCCCTGCCAAACCGTTGGGGTCTCAGACCGCTCACGCCAAAAACTTGCCTCTTGATGGAGGAGTAATACTGATCAATGAATTCTTTCGCTAGTGGGAGTAGCTGCTCCTTCGTCCGGACGTCTTCAGGCCTTCGGATGTGCTGGGAAGGCATCATAATGGAGCCCATGCAGACCTGCTCGCTGCAGGGGGTCACCTGAGAAAAACGGTCCAACGCAGAAGAGCACATGAGAACACACCCGGGTTACCTGCCCTGCAGGTTGTGCTAGTGCGGCGAATCTGCAGAACGGCTGTGCTACCCTCATAAACGGCCGGAGGGCACGCCTGCTATGTGCAGACAGGTGCCGGAAAAAGGCCAACCCACAATGATTAGGGCAGTCCTTCCCAACCTTCCCCCCACCATGGACCTCTTGAAAATCTCTGGTTTCTTTTTTTTTTTAAAAAAAAGCTCAGAATCCAGCCACTATTTTTCTCTATATCATAGTATTATATTGGCTGGAATTTCTTCATTGATTATTTTAAAAAATCCCTATTATTCCATTCAAGAAAGGAAACACATGTGTGTGTTCGGATGACCCACAGAACATAAGAAAAACAACTCTGTAACAAAGAGGAAACAGAAGAGGGAAAGTGAAAATTGTGATTTTAAATAAATTATCATAAATTAAGCTCTTTACCACAATGTAATTTTGAAATGGAAATGGACTGCCTTCAAGTCAATTCCGACTTATGACGACCCTACGAATGGGGTTTTCATGGTAAGCGGTATTCAGAGGGGGGTTCCCATTGCCTTCCTCTGAGGCTGAGAGGCAGTGACTGGCCCAAGGTCACCCAGGGAGCTTCATGGCTGCGTGGGGATTCAAACCCTGGTCTCCCAGGTCGTAGTCCAACACCTTAACCATTACACCACACTGGCTCTCTTATGTAACTTTAAATAAAGCTAAACAAATTATATGGATGGTTACTGCCTCTTACTCTTTTGCTGGTCTTTGACCGAAATAAAATTAGTAGTTGTCTCTTACACTTTCATTTCAAAAGTTAATAAACAAGCCCATTTCTCAATGAACTGATTACATTGTTGATATTTTAATTCTCTTTTTTGGGTGTAGGTCAGTTTAACTATCTCAACCATTTCCCACATATTCCTTCAACAGTTCATTAAACCCCCCCCCCACAAAACTCTGATGGTCTCGGTGGACCACGTAATGGTTTTTCTGCCTGTTGCAGCGGTCTTAATGTGCTGTGCTAGATGCTGTATGCTTTTTAAATGTATTTTTGTTGCATCTTTTCTTTTGTACATTGCATGTTATTGTATGTATTACCACTGGCCTTCCCATTTGCACAGTCAAGCCATTTTGGACAAGCCACAGCCACCTGCCTGCGCTTGATGTCATATATTATTTATTTATTTATTTATTTATTTTATTCAGCTTATATCCCGCCCGACTAGCAAACAGCTCTCTGGGCGGCAAACATAGAAACATATACAATAATAAAATTACAAGATCAATACAACAAATATAACAACATAACAAATAGCGGAGCTTTCTACGAGGGCTCCTACATTCTGGCTCTCATGATACTAAGGAAACATTGGAAGCCCGCTGCAATGAATTTGCGGAGCACTTCCAGGACAAGATTGCATGCATCCGTCGGGACTTAGACTCTGATGTTATGACAGATGAATCCATTGAAGTGTCCAGAGCGCGGCCTTGTCCTTTATTATTGGATGAATTTCAGTTGGTGCAGCTCGAGGAAGTGGACAAGGTGCTTGGAATGGTGCGGGCGACCACGTCTGCTCTGGACCCCTGCCCATCTTGGCTGGTGAAGACTAGCAGGGCTGTAACCGCCGGCTGGGCCAGGGAGGTAATAAATGCCTCCTTGGGAGAGGGAGTAGTCCCTGGTAGTCTCAAGGAGGCAATAATAAGACCTCTTTTAAAGAAACCTTCTTTGGACCCAGATGTTTTGAACAACTACAGACCGGTGGCGAATGTCCCTTTTTTGGGCAAGGTTCTGGAGCGGGTGGTTGCCGGCCAGCTCCAGGCGCTCTTGGATGAAACCGATTATCTGGATCCGTTTCAATCCGGTTTTAGGTCCGGTTTTGGCACTGAAACAGCCTTGGTCACCCTGTATGATGACCTTTGTCGGGAGAGGGACAGGGGGAGTGTGACTCTGTTGATTCTCCTTGATCTCTCAGCGGCGTTTGATACCATCGACCATGGTATCCTTCTGGGGAGGCTCGCGGAGTTGGGAGTTGGGGGCACTGCTTGGCAATTTCTCTGCTCCTACTTAGCAGATCGTCGCCAGAAGGTAGTGCTTGGGGAACATTGCTCGACACCCTGGACTCTCCATTGTGGAGTCCCTCAGGGGTCGGTTTTGTCCCCCATGCTTTTTAACATCTACATGCAGCCTCTGGGTGCGGTCATCAGGAGTTTTGGAGTGTGTTGCCATCAGTACGCTGATGACACGCAGCTCTACTTCTCCTTTTCACCTTCTTCAGGTGAGACTGTTGATGTGCTGAACCGTTGCCTGACCGTGATAATGGACTGGATGAGAGCTAATAAACTGAAACTCAATCCAGACAAGACTGAGACACTGTTGGTGAGCTCTTTCCCTGCTCAGATGGTGGATGCTTATCCTGTTCTAGATGGGGTTACACTCCCCTTGAAGGAACAGGTTCGTAGTTTGGGGGTCCTTTTTGACCCTTCCTTGTCGCTCGAGGCTCAAGTGGCCTCGGTGGCACGGAATGCGTTTTACCACCTTCGCTTAGTAGCCCAACTACGCCCCTATCTGGACAGTGATGATCTCACCTCGGTTGTTCACGCTCTGGTAACTTCTAGACTGGATTACTGTAATGCGCTCTACGTAGGGCTGCCCTTGAAGACTGTTCGGAAACTTCAGCTAGTGCAAAATGCGGCTGCCAGGCTGTTGACAAGGACCAATCGGTCTGCGCATATAACACCTGTCCTGGCTCGCTTGCATTGGCTACCTATTTGTTTCCAAGCTAGATTCAAGGTGCTGGTGTTGACCTATAAAGCCTTACATGGTGTGGGACCGCAATACCTTGTGGAACGCCTCTCCCGCTATGAACCTACCCGTTCACTTCGTTCTGTATCTAAGGCCCTCCTCCGGGTACCAACTCACCACGATGCCCGGAGGACTGTTACTAGATCTAGGGCCTTTTCTGTGGTGGCCCCCGAATTGTGGAACAGCTTACCGGAGGAAATATGCCTGGCACCTACGGTTCTTTCTTTTAGGCGCCAGGTTAAGACCTGGCTGTACTCCCAGGCATTTTAATGTTTAATGCTTTATGTTTAATGTTTTTAGTTTAATGTGTTTCTCTGTTACTGATTTTATTCTATATTGTATTTTAATCCTGTTTGTACACCGCCCAGAGAGCTATTAGCTATGGGCGGTCTAGAAATGAAAATAAATAAAATAAATAAAATAAAATAAAAGTACACCATCTAAAATAAAAATTACAACATTTACATAAATAACTTAGATTAAAATGCCTCAGAGAAGAGAAAGGTTTTAACCTGGTGCCGAAAAGATAATAGTGTCGGTGCCAGGCGTACCTCCTCGGGGAGACTATTCCACAATTCGGGGGCCACCACTGAGAAGGCCCTAGATCTTGTTACTACCCTCCGGGCCTCCCTATGGGTCGGGACCCGGAGGAGGGCCTTTGTAGTAGACCGTAGTGTACGAGCCGGTTCGTAACGGGAGAGGCGTTCCTGCAGGTATTGTGGTCCCGCGCTGTATAAGGCTTTATAGGTTAGTACCAACACTTTGAATCTGGCCCGGTAGCATATTGGAAGCCAGTGCAAGCGAGCCAGAACAGGTGTTATATGCTCAGACCGCTTAGTTCTTGTTAGCAGTCTGGCCGCCATATTTTGCACTAGCTGTAGCTTCCGAACCGTCTTCAGAGGTAGCCCTACGTAGAGTGCGTTGCAGTAGTCCAAACGTGAGGTTACCAGAGCATGAACCACTGATGTAAGGTCCTCCTTACTCAGATAGGGACGTAGCTGGGCTACCAACCGAAGTTGGTAGAACGCATTCCGTGCCACCGAGGCTACATGGGCCTCAAATGATAGGGAAGAGTCTAAAACGACTCCCAAACTACGAACCTGATCCTTTAGGGGGAGTGTAACCCCGTCCAGGACAGGGTATGTATCCACTATCTGACCAGAGAAACCATCCACCAGCAGCATCTCAGTCTTATCAGGATTGAGTCTCAGTTTGTTAGTTCTCATCCAGTCCATTGTCGCGTCCAGACAACGGTTCAGCACATCGACCGCCTCACCTGAAGAAGATGAAAAGGAGAAGTAGAGCTGCGTGTCATCAGCGTACTGATGACAACGCACTCCAAAACTCCGGATGACCGCACCCAACGGCTTCATATAGATGTTAAAAAGCATGGGAGACAACACCGAACCCTGCGGGACCCCATATTGGAGAACCCACGGGGTCGAGCAATGTTCCCCAAGTATTATCTTCTGGAGACGGCCCGCCAAGTAGGAGCGGAACCACTGCCAAGCAGTGCCTCCAACACCCAACTCCGCAAGCCTCTCCAGAAGGATACCATGGTCGATGGTATCAAAAGCCGCTGAGAGGTCAAGGAGAATCAACAGAGTTACACTCCCACTGTGTCTCTCCCGACAGAGGTCATCATACAGGGCGACCAAGGCTGTCTCAGTGCCAAAACCGGGTCTGAAACCCGACTGAAATGGATCTAGATAATCGGTTTCATCCAATAGCGCCTGGAGCTGGCCGGCAACCACTCGTTCCAAGACCTTGCCCAGGAATGGAACGTTTGCCACTGGTCTATAGTTGTTAAAGTCCTCTGGGTCCAAGGAAGGTTTTTTCAGGAGTGGTCTCACCGCCGCTTCTTTCAGGCAGCCCGGGACCACTCCCTCTCGTAAAGAGGCATTTATCACTTCCTTGGCCCAGCCAGCTGTTCCATCCTTGCTAGTTTTTATAAGCCAAGAGGGGCAAGGATCCAGTACCGAAGTGGTCGCACGCACCTGTCCAAGCACCTTGTCCACGTCCTCGAACTGAACCGACTGAAACTCATGACATATGATGTCAGGTCGGCAGCAGGTAATGTCACGGTTGGGCCAAAAAGGAGTTTGCAGGCCTCCACCAATCAGCTTTGAAGCCCTGACTGTCGGCCAATGGTCAGGGCTTGAAGACAGCCCTGCACAACTGAAGCTGCAGTGATCACTTGGGATCAGCTGCACTGGTTAGATCCCCTTGGGAACTCCCTCCTGCAGCTGAGAGGAGTTGGAGAAGGTGCCTTGCCTCCAGTGCATTAAATCCATGCTGTTTTCTGTAGGAAAAGAATTCACAAATATTGCTATAGGATTAGGATTGGGGGGTTGGTCTGGATGATGTTTTTGGGTCTCCTTCTGGCCTGTGATTTTGACTGTGTACAGATAGAGTTGCAGCAGAGAAACCTGCTGTACTGGTGAAGCCAGTTTCTTTGTTGAGTTAATGAATCGGTTAAGTACCTGATCTACATGTCTAAAGACTTGGCCAAGAGAAGATGCTTTGCCATAGGAACAAGGGTAGCCCTCTCCCTTCACCTGGTTGAGGCAGGTGGTAGATCTGGGTTTGTGTCTGATGTGGAGTGGAGAGCTGGAAAGACACAGAGAGGCTTGCCTCACTCTCTGGGCCGAATCCCAAGCTGTGGCTTTAGAAAGCCTCCCCTACAGGCCTATTGGGGAAGAAGGATCTGTTGGAGCATTAATGCTGGGAGCCCCTTCCAGCTTGTGCCCAGGTGGTATATATGTGTAAATAAAACCGTATGTCCTGAAGACACCAGTCTCCGCTGACCTTCATTCCAAGGAAACCAAACCCTGGGTAAGCCCTGGGACCCCTGGAAGTCTCGCACTGGTAGGAGATTGGAATGTGCTCAGCAATATAAATAAAATCAGTATATATGTATAATATAAAATAAAATTACACAGTAAAATACAGGCTTACTAAACACAAATATTTTTAACAGGGACCAAAAACAATACAGCAAAGGTGCCTGGCTAACATCAATGGGCAAGGAGTTCCAAAGGGTAGCTGCTTATTTAGGTAACAAAGAAACACTACTGGATAGTGAACGTGGGATTTGGCAAAGCACATCCTGGAAAATTTCGTCTCACTTACCATGGTACTCTTCAGATGCAGAGTGTCATTGAGCACGGATCCGGTCTCCCAGTTCCGCACTTTGGCAAAGCGTGGGCACTTGGAAGGGCTTCCATTCACCAAATTCTTGGTTGGTGACTGCCGGCCGGAGGGTGGGACCTGTGTGGGTAACAAGGCGGACAATGGATGAATGAGAACACAGTCCTAGACTGTATGAACCTTTCCGCTCATTTGAAAGAAGCTCACATGCAGGATTATGTCTGTTCTCTGACTCTGTTGCTCAAGCTTGGAACCCAAAGCACAAGCGTCCACCTTTCTGAGGATATTGCTTTCATGTTTTCAAGTTTCTAGTCCTTCAGATTGCACAGAGAAGCTTGAAGGTGAGGGTGCAAATGCCTGATGAAAGAGAGGGAACGCTTGCCAAGAGGCAGGAGCATAGCTCAGTGGTAGAGCACACATTTTGCATGGAGAAGGTCCCATGACTGATCCCTAGTGACTTCATTAGGAAAAAATCTGGTAGTAGGAAGGTTGCTGCCAGTCAGAGAAGACAACATTGGGCTAGACAGACGAAACACCCTGACCGGCTGTAAGGCAGCTTCCTATGACATGCAAATCCTGGAAAGAAGGTTCAGTGTAGACGAATCTGCTACCATTTCATGGGGGGAGGGGAGGGGAGGACCATAGTCAATTTGAGCTCCAAGATGGTACCTCCCCCCTCCCCCGCAGTCTTCTGCCCTGGCTGGTATGAGCAGCAGGGCTGCAGATGTGGCCGTGAACCTGCAACCTGCTGGGGGAGGGAAGGTTTCAACCTGTCATCTCCCTGCGGCTTGCCCACTGCACCCGTGCTGCTCAGCTGACTGGGGAACTGCTGAGAGTGGGGAAAAGGCGCCTGGACTGTAGAAAAAGTTAATCTTTATCTGGAGCATCACCTCTTCTTCCAGCTGCTAAGCTGATCACTGGGAGGGTATGCTATGGGCCACGTAAGATTAGGCAGTGGGCCAGAAACAGCCTGGGGGGCTCCAACAGCATATTTCTGAACTGGCATGTTTCTTGGAGACTATATATAGTGACTGGATAACATGCATATTGCCCAGAGAATGTACAAAATGCCATCAAGATATGCACGTTCTCCATGGCCCATTGGAGATTATGTACATTGACCAGGAAATGTGGACAATTCCCTCTTTATGGACAGCTTGTGTGCACATTCTCCATGAGGCCTAGTGAATGTGCACAATGGTCAGTTGTTATGTATACTAAGTGCTCAATTTGCATTACCCGTAACACAAATGTGCATATGCACACACACACACACGGACGGGAATTCCGCTGAATTTGGATTTAGCGCCAGATTTTTCAATGGTCTGCATATTCCACATCATTGCAAACTGATCCCGTTTTCTCCAAACATCAGTGGCTTTCCTTTAATATAATTTTTCCCTTGAAGATTCCCTCACATATATTGTTCTTTTATTGATTATACTCACAGCATGGCACAGCAGTACTAGTTTCTCTCTCCCCCCCCCCACACACACTTGAAAAATTCAAGCTCTAAGCAGGAGGAAGCAAGCCAAGCCTATAATAGAGATTAAAAGGCAAGTCTAGCCCTAGAGAGTCTCTCCCACATTAAGGACTCTATGGTTGCTGAGGAGGAGATGGGGGAGCATTGAAAGCTGCTTTCCTCCTTTCCTTTCCAAACGGACAACAGCCGGTCTCTGCTTGCTAACATGAAAACTGACCAGCTTCAGTCACAGCAGAAGAGGAGGAAGTGGCAAAGCAGCTTTCTTTTCCATTCAAAATATAGGTATTTCCTTTCACAATATCAGTTTTTGGGAAGAAAAAAACCCAGATAGGTAAAAGCAGTGGATAGCAGAAAACAAACGAGCTCGAATTGATACCGCCAGTTGGGTCACTGGAATTCTTTTGTAGTGGCACCAGCCAACAGGTCGCATCCTTACACACACCCCTATTTTTAATTGATTTAGCTATTTTACAAGCATATAATAGACATATATGCGCAATAAACATCCCAAGCATTTTGCGAGCTTATTTAATGTTAGGTGCAATGTTTCCAGCAGTGTGCATCATTCAGCACTGTCTATGCTTCAATACATAATAAAAAGACTCCACTTTTCAACAGACCGATTGACAATTTGCCTCCTTTGCACTTGCTCTGACTGGATTGGTCGGCTTTATCATTGGAGCTACTTCCCATGTCCTGGTTGCCCAATCCTCCAGCGTTGGAGGATCTATTTTTGCTCCAGTTACAGTGAAGAGCTGTATGGACGGCGGTTAATAATTGAAATACTATTTCTCTGCCTTCTAAGAAAATGAAGTCTTGTACACAGCCCAGTAGCACAATTAATGGGTTCATTGCTGGTAAGTTGTACCCTAATATATTGTCAGTTTATCCTAATACACCAGTCCTAAAAAGCAAAACAACAACACCCCAAAAAACCTTATCTTGGGAGAGAACCAAAATATATGTAACATATCACCATTTATGGCTTTGCACCTCCATTATATTTGATCCCTGACAAATATGGTTACGTTTTGACACAGTTAAATACTATCCAGAAATGTGGGAGTCAGCAACTGTTTCCAGCATGCAGGTTGGCGAAACTGTTGCAATTATTATATGTTCTACATGACGTCCATGTACGTTGTCTCCACTGATTTGATCACCAAAGCATAGCAGGAAACACAATCAGGCCCAGAGGTAGAAGAGGAGAGAAACCTGAGGACTTGGGGGCACCAAATGTGGCCCTCCAGGCTGCTCTACTTGGCCCTCAGCAGAGGTGCAGTCATCTGGGGTCGTGGGGGGTCGTAGACCTGTTACTTTTTTGGGAGCAGAGTCCCAGCCAGGTCCCTGTGTATGAGCCAATCAGCATGAAAAGGCAGCCTATTGGGCATTGAGAAGAGTCTTTGTCCTTTCATGCCGATTGGAGCCAATCAGAGTGAAAGGAGGTGAGTCAGCCACTGAGCAGACTCCTTGCAGTAGCTAACACAGTCTCCCCTTTCTTATTTGTTGCATTTCTTAGTCACCCATCTGGCCGGCTATCCAGCCACTCTTTCATGCTGATTGTTTCCTAGGGACGTCTGTTGTAGTGGAGTGTGGACTCGTGAGATGACAGGGAGATCACTGGAGAGGAAGGAAAGTGAAAAAGGAGCATGGCTATTATGAAGGGACCCTGCACTTCTAAATTTGCCACTACTGGTGCTTGGGTCTCTCTCCAGGCCACACACCCTCTCCCAGGCCACTCCTCTCACTGGCTCTGCTTCATACCCTCCTTGAGTTTTTTGCCCCAGCTGAAATGCATCCTTCAACTCTGAACTGCAGGAAAATGTTCAAATGGTAAAATTGATAAATGCCATAAGATTGCAGGAGGCTAGGCAGGTGGATAGCTCAGTTGTTGAGAGATGGAGTCCTTTTATGATGTATTGAAATGCAGTACAATAGAGGATAATGCTGAACCACAGATACTGCTGAGATCTTGTATGCAATACCACATTTCCCCCCTCTTTCCCTTATCAGAGTTTTTTAAACATGTCTTTTCCCCTCCTCGCTTAGTCAAATAAGTTTGCGTTTTGTACTCCTTTTCAAACATGCATTTGCATTCATATTTGTAGCTTTTGTAAACGTACAAAATTACTTTTCTTACATAAAAAATACCAAAATGTGTGCATAGGAATGCATACATTAGTGAAAATAACATACAAAAATGCTTTCTATTGGGGGCGGGGAAAACACTTTGCAAAATTGTGTCTATGAAGCCAAACTTCATAGAAAAATGCGTCTAAGAGAAATTGGCGCAAAAAAGGCTGATGAAATTAATGACGGCATTTAAAAAAAATCACAGCTGATGTGAAACTGTAGAGAACAGTGGAAAAAATGAAAAAGTGAGAAGAACCTAATTAGATAGATCTGCCCAGACTTAGTTCAAACCAGTTCATCTTAGTTCATCTAAGTTCATCTCCAGGTATGGCTGGGAGAGACTACTGCCTGAAATCCAGGACAGCTGCTGCCTGTCAGTGTCGACAATAGGTGGACCATTGGTCTGACTCAGTATGTAGCAGCTTCCTATATTCTTTTTGCAAAAGCAGCTTCCCAATTCAAACTCCAGGCTGGCTGGCATTTCCTCCTCCCTGAGAGCTGTGTGTTGTGCCAACAGCGTGTGATGGATTATACGGAAAAGCTCTGTGTGGTTTCCCCCCTCCCCCCCAAAAAACCCTCTGCCCTTGTTTCCTTTTGCGGAACATTTTTTGGCTTTCCCTGCCAAGGTTCTTAGTTGTATGCATGATCATGATAGATTAGTGTCTATTGTAGCTACATGAGCACAAAGTACAGCAGCACCCCCTGTGGTCAGAGCTGGAACAGCCGTTTGGCAGCATAACTCTTTTCAAGTCAAGTTGAGCTTTCAGACTTAAAATCCTCACAATGGGATCTTTCTTCCTGGATCTAACAGCGCTTGGGGCAGATTTTCCTAGTTACCATATTATAGTTGCCTGGGAGGGGGGTAGACTTGTACTATGGTGCAACAAATGCGACACAACACACACACCCCAACTTCCAACTCCCCCACTGCCAGAACATTTGTGGTGTGAAAAGTTGCAGGACTTTGGCAGGACATGACAGATATGCACTGACTGGAAATGAAGCAGTATATCCACCCCGAAACTTTTGCAGGCACAAATGGTAATGAAAATAGGAATTGGATATAACTGCCCTGATACCATCATAAGCACAAATCATCATGAAAATTCAATAAAAAGCATGTATGGAGGGAGGGGGGGGGAGAGAGAGAGAGATCATGCTTTATGGGACACTTTGGGACTTTACAGAAGGCCCTTGTCAATCGGATCAATTTCATCCGAGTGAGTACTGATTCACTCCTGCCTCATCTTTCCCTGGTCAGGATTTTTCGCTGTTAAGCTTGCAACTCTGTAAGAACTTTATAAAATTCTCGATTGCACGCTTAATTTCCCTCTCTGCATTAGGGCTGCTAAACTCATTCCCACCTCTTAAACTGCTATTAAGCTGCATCTCTCCCTGAATAGGCAGGCTCTCTTTAATCCCCCTTAGCTGTGTTGTTCTACAGAACACCTCCAGCTCCCAAATCCGGGGACTCCAACCTTCACTCCTGGGGTTTGCCAGCCCCAAATATTCACATCCGTTGCATGAAGAATGAATCTCCCATAAAAGCTTTTAAAATACCAATAACTAATTTTTTAAAAAATAAAATAAAAATGAAGCAAAGATGATAAATACTCTTGATTTCTTTACCCTGAGGGTATTTCCTCTAAGGTTGTCCAAGTGACCTTAAGGACTAGAAGCGTTGCTGTTGCAACAGAACAAAGAACCTTCATGGTTTCTAATACCAAGTTTTAGGATCGGAGTGCTGCTCTAAACATGCACTTATTAAAGACCAGGGATGTGGCCCTCTAGATTTCTCTGTTGGGCCATTGGGATTCTCCTCAGGTGACACCTCTTGCCGTCCTTGGAATTTCAAAAGAGGAATTAAAACAGAAGATGGGCAAGAAGACAGAACTAAAAATGTACAGAGTCAAAAGGGGTGACCATGCAGGTCTGGTGCAGCAATGACTCTTGTGACACTCAAAGACTTAGCAAATTTATTATGGCATAACAATCAACAGTCTCTTCAACGACCTAAACAAAATGAAGCAGAAGAGCCACAATTGTATCTCCCATCTTTTCTAAACACACACACACACACACACACACACACACACACACACACACACACACACACACACACACACACACACACGAGTTATGGGGTACCCTATAATATTTGGGGTGGGATGGGGAAGCAAGATCAGGAATGTGGCATGTAGCTTTTGAACCTTCCCTCCTTCCACTGTCCTGGGGAAATCTGCCGCAAGCCCTATTAGCCACAGGCAGGAAGGTCCCATTGTAAAGATTTTGAAGTCAGGAAGCTCAACTTGACTTAAAAAGAGTTATGCTGCCAAACGGCTGTTCCAGCTCTGACCACAGGGGGTGCTGCTGTACTTTGTGCTCATGTAGCTACAATAGACACTAATCCATCATGATCATGCATACAATTAAGAATTAAACCTTGGCAGGGAAAACGTTCCGCAAAAGGAAACAAGGGCAGAGGGGTTTTTTTTGGGGGGGAGGGGGGAACCACACAGAGCTTTTCCATATAATTCATCACACACTGTTTGCACAACACACAGTTCTCAGGGAGGAGGAACCAGGACAGGTAGCACTGAGCTAGATGGAGCAACAGTCTGACTCGCCATACGGCAGCTTCCTATGTATTCTCCTTCACCTACCTGGTCCTTGTCTGAAGAGGGGTTGCTCACAATGAAGGCTGAGTCGGTTTTCTCCCACAAGTCGCTGAAGACTCGGTCATTCTCCATCCCTGCTGGCAACGCCTTCGGCGACTTCTGGTCTGCTTCCCGGAAACTGGAAAATAGACACCCATCAAATCAGCCTAGGATGGAACAAATTCTTGGCCTCTATGCAGACTTAAGAGCTCCTCCATTCGGGGGGGGGGGCTTCTTTGCAGGTGCATTCTGCAACGTGCCTTTGACACAACCATCGCGCATTGGTAGTGGATTTATACTGGTCCGTCCACACACCATTCCACTTTATTAGTAGTTTTGCGATGCTTCCCTACTGTTATGACATTATTGCTGTCCAGAGGGGCACTCTTACACAACCTTCTGGGGTAGAAATTTAATAAATAAAATAACAATAATAAAATACACAAAAGCAGGACTAAATCCAGAACATTTGGGATATAAAAAACATGCACTGTTTGGAAATGAAGCATTATGTCTGGCCCAAAACCTTAGCAGGTGCAAACAATATTGAAAGCGGTTGTATATAACCATCCCCCGACACCATCATGAGCATAAATAATCATGAATTCGCAATAAAATGAACATTGGGAGAGGCCCCAAGATCACCAACAGATTCCTACGTTTTGGAAGAGAGAGAGAAATATGCTTTTATTTATGTCCCCCTTTTGGAAGGCAACCTCTCTGCTGGGGGGGGGGCAGGCGGACACTGACATACTTGCCCTCTTGGATCTAATTACAGCCACATTCATCTTCCCACAGCTTCCCACATTTGCACAAGCAAGAGAACTGTCTTTGCAAGCTCACACACTCACACCGCGATAGGCGCTGCTTTTCCCATGTTCCCTGGAGACACCAGGTTTTGTTAAGCCTTCCCAAGAGGGAGGTCTGCCCTGGGTTGCAGCTCTCTACATGCTCTGCTCCAGGTAGGGATGGAAAGACCTGTCCATTTCGGTCCTCTCAGCTTCTCATTTTTCCAATCTTAAATTCAGTTCTCCACATTTCTGCAGCAATTTGCATTTTTTTAAAAAAAAAAATCCTCATGAAAATTCTCCAACATTTTAGTGTGAATTTCTCCTACTAAGCACATTTTTGGAAGCAGTTTTAACAAAGGTACACGTTGCTTGCAAGCCATTCCTCATTATCTAATGCATTTTTGCATGTTATCTTCACTCGTATATTCATTTTTACACACACTTTCCCCTCATGTATGTATTTTTGCAAATATTGTTTAGTTGGCAAACTGCACCACAAAATTCTAATAAATGCGAGCATCTAAGGATGGCTGTGTCTCGCTTCTCATACTGATTCGGAAAGTGCAAATTTGATAAATTCTGCTTAAAATGCGAACCGTATCAAAATTCTCAGCCATCCCTAGCTCCAGGTACATCCGTTCTTCACTGCGCCACCCATTCAGGGGCAGGCAGATGTACGACACAGTGGGACACAGGCCAGAGAGAGCACACACGCAGCAGTTTTTACCATCCTGTCGGCTTGTGACTCCCCAAGCTCTTTCAACTCTCAGCCTTTTCCCAGTCAAGACTGGAGGCTGGTCCATAATGGTGAATGTGGAATTGCCCCATCCACCTCATCCTGTCCCTGCAGCCAGCCCCTACCTGCCTGAATTCATACTCACGTGCACTCCAGGGGGTGGCGGCGGCTGTCTGCTTCCTCCTAGTCAGGGCTGCCCCTTGTAGAACTTAGCAGGGATGAGACAAAGGGGCCCCAGCTAGAATTAGCTGGCTCCGCCTATCCTTGGCTCTTGCTCCGCCTACTGTTGGGCTCTCTGCCTTCCGCCCCACCAGTCCCGATGGGCGCCAGCCACCCCTGGCAAATCTGCATTGGATGCTGGAGCAAAGCTAACCTGGTTTCGATGTGTGGAAACTTGAACTGTGCAGGTGCGCTGCAGAAGACTTCACTTGCTGGGACATCCAGCCAACCATACGAACACCCAGTTTCCTACCAGAGTCCAAAATGGTATTTTCTTTTAAAGATGAAACACAAGAAGGTTTTGCGTGTATGTGTGGGGGAGGGCATCAGGAAAAGCACTCGCAACCTTAATGAATCACTCACTGCTTGCAGGCTGGAGTAAAAACAATGGGAATTCCAAAACATAAACAAGCACCCTTTCTAAAAATACCAGGAAATGAAAGTTCTTAAAATAATAATTATGCGGGGATGGGGTGGAGCAGCAAATTCTCCTGATTCCCATTGAGAGAGGAGCGGATCTGAATGCTGGGCAGAGCAGCTACTAAGATCTCTGCCTTTGCTGGCCCAAGAAGACAGCAAACAGGGTTTGCTCTCCTGGGTTGCAAACAGTTGGCTGCAAAATCCTCATTGCAGAAAACATCTTCTGCCGAGTAAGACACATCTCAAGGGAAGAGCTGTAGCCCAGGGGCAGAGCATCTGCCTTGCATGCAGAAGGTCCCAGGTTCAATCCCTGGTGTCTTCAGGTAGGGCTACCCTGGACAGATGCTGCCAGTCAGTGTAGACAATAGTGAGCTATTTGGACCAATGGTTCGACAGGGTAAGGCAGTGGTTCCTGTGGTCCCTTCAGTTTCCATTGTGAGGCCGGAGAACGGAGAAGCCCATATGTGGGAGCACGGTTACAGATGATCCAACAATAACTGAAGGAGGGGAAATGTCTTTACGGCGTTTTGGATTTTTTATACTGTACACTGCCTTGATCTGTTTTAACAAACAAACAAGGGAGAAGTAGATGCATCCACATTACATTAAGCTGCACAGGGAAACTCTTGGTTATAGTAATCAAGGTAAATGGGGGCTTCACTAGATGCCCAGCTTGGCGACAGTACCTGGACTACTGGGGTATTTGCAAGGGCACATGTGCCTGGAAGGGTCCAGTGGGGCCAATTCCTTGCCTGCCCCGTTTCAATGGCGGTGGTCCTGCTTCAGCTGCCAACCTCCCCCTTGTGCTTGCTTCCTTGCAGGATTAGCCAGTGGCAGGAAATGGGCTTTTAATAAGGTATCTGGGTGTCCTATTTGAAGGGCAGTTCTCTATCTGAAGGAGGCCTCCATTTGAAGGACTTTCCATTTGAAGGCTAGTTTAAAGATAAAGAGTAATAAAGAATCAGGGATCTTGACTTTGCCCATCAAGGAGACTGAGCAGGCACACAAGTCCTTGGGAATCAGTCTTCCCCTCTATGGTGACACAGCCCTTTTTGTATCAACTGCTTTTGCCTCCCAAAGCACCTCTCCATAGTTGTGTTTCTTCCAGCTAGGACAGGGATGGCCAGTGTCCATTTGGACTAGTGGAGCATAAGGCACAGAGGCCAACACTAGGTGGTCTCCAATTTTAAGTTCAATTCTCCACATTTCTGCAGCAATCTGAGAATTTTTTTTAAAAAATGAAAATTCTCCACCATCTTAGTGTGAATTTATCCTAATAAACACATTTTTACAGGCAGTTTTGACTAAGGCACACAGTTTTGCAAGCCATTTCTCACCATACAATGCATTTTTTGCATGTTATTTTCACTCAAATATTCATTTTTATGCACACTTTCCCCTAATACGTGCATTTTTGTAAACGTGGTTTGGAAACTGCACTGCAAAATTTGAATAAGTGCAAATTCTGAAGGATGGCTGTTCAGTTCTCATACTGTTTTGGAAAGTGCACATTTGATTGATTCGGCTTTAAGTGCGAACTGAATCTAATATCTCCCCCTATCCCTATAGGTATGCAATATGGCAAATTTCAGGCAAGAGTCTCTCCCAGGCCTACCTTCAGAGGCCAGAGATTGAACCTGGGACTTTCTGCATGCAAAATGTGAACTGAATCGAAATTCTCGCCCATCCCTAGCCAGAGCCAACGACAGGGACAGCCAGTTCTAGATTTATTCCTCCTTTCCTCCTTACTGAGTTCTATAAGGGCAACACTGAGACTAAGGAGGGAGGCAGGGGACAGATCGGGACAACCCTAGGGACTGGTTGTAAGCAGGTAAGAAGGCAGGAGGCCGGCTGGCTGGCTGAGGGCAGGCTGTATTTGGTGGGGCAGTGCCCCATGCACCCTAATGGACCAGCCACCACTAGTTGGGGGAGGTGGTTTTCATTTTGGGGTGGGCAAAACAGCAAACATGGGAGGGTTCAGCCCGCCCCCTCCTGCCACTCCTTCACTTTCAATAGAGCCTAACCCATTTTCAGAGCTTGGAAAAGTTACTTTTTTGAACTATAACTCCCATCAGCCCCAGCCAGCATGGCCACTGGATTGGGCTGATGGGAGTTGTAGTTCAAAAAAGTAACTTTTCCAAGCTCTGCACATTTTACAGCTGTGAGGCACAAGCCGTGTTCTTTCTTTCTTTCTTTCTTTCTTTCTTTCTTTCTTTCTTTCTTTCTTTCTTTCTTTCTTTCTTTCTTTCTTTCTTTACTTGATTTAGCAGCCCAGGGTGGCAAGACATGGTTGTCTTAAGACATGGTTCATGCGACCGTCACATCTTGGTAAGGCCTGAAAGGGGTGCTTTAAAATAAGACAAATATACTTCCCACGGCAGTTGTGAGGATAAAATGGAGAGAGCCGTGTACACCACTTTGAGCTCCGTAGAGGAGCAGCGTGACTTCAAGTGAACCTTTTCTGGCCTGAGGGCCACATTCCCTTCTGGGCAGCCTTCCCAGGGCTGCATGCCAGAGGTGTTGGAATGTATGAGGTTCAACTCCAACTTGTGGCTTGAGGCTGCATGGGGTTAAAAAGGGTAGCTAGAGAGGAGACATCTTGGTTGGTAGGCTATACCTGTCCTTTGATCTCCTGCTGTTTCTCCCTTCCTGCTAGACTGATATGCAAAGGATGTTGATCCCAGTTCCTTCCCTCCTTCCCAGTCTTCTTCTTTCTCGAGAGGGGAGCAGACATCTTTCCTTTGTCTCTCCCTCTCATCCAGCATGAGGGCCAGCACTGGGATCAGTGCTCGCTGCTCCAACATAGCTAGTTAGCTAGATATAGGACTCTTTCCTATCAAGCATGTACTTCCAGAATAAAGTAGTTCTTTCTTATTTTAAAGCTTAAAGCCTCTGTCTGACTAATTTGCAGGGAAGGTAGAATCTTAGCAAAGATTCAAACACACACACATAAGCTCGCTCAATACTCTCTGTTCCGCTACACAACTCTGCAGGGTCCTATAGGACATTGGGCCCAACATCCTATAAGAGGTGGGTGGGGCTAGAAGCAAAAGTGGGAGGAGCAACAAGAGTAAATTTGGAAAGTGAGCTGCTTTCCACAGTCACACATCCTTCTGTATCCTCCATCCAGACAAGCAGGAGGCATGACAGCAAGGGAAAAACCACTTGGGGTGAGAAGCAGGGCCAGTGAGAGGTGTGTGGCCTGAGGAGAGTTCTGAGGGCCGGAGAGAGAGGCCTCGAGGGCCACATCCGGCACTGAGAACTGAGGGGATTGAAAGAAAAGAGCTCCTTCATTTTGGATGTAGCCACTCTACGTTTCATGTTGTCACCTGTGCTGAACGGGAAAGGCGGGGAAGCTGGCGAAAGCGCCCGGCTTCAAAACCGGAGGGATCCTTTTTCCTTTCCATTGTCGTGCTTGCAGCGGTGCATTCCTCCTCCCAGAATGAAAACAACTTCCTTCAGAAAGAATGGATTTCTGCCTCTGCGTCAAATGACTTTCTCGGCAGGGGGTTGTTGCTGGTTCGTTATATCAATATCTTAAAGGGAGAGAAAAAAACACAAAGCAAAGCAAACCGCCACACGCAGACAATTGCCAAGAGCCCTGCTGGCACAAAGACCTCTGTGTTTTGACCGGGTTTTCCATTGTCTATTTTTAAGGCTAAGTACGCCACTAGCCTGAGCAGCTCCTTTGATTGCATAAAGATTGCAAGCCAGCGTATTTTGGAATAATAGCCACTTTAAAAAAAAATGGGGGTGGTGGGGGATTTTAATCTAAAGCGTCTAAGATATTGAATAATGAACCAGAAAGTTGCTGCATCCAGTATCTTCTCTGCTGCTCAGGCCCCATCTCAAGCTGGATCATACCACTTTAAATAGTCATGGTTTCCATTCAAGAATGTTTGTTTTATTTACTTATTATTGCATTTATATCCCACTTTTCCTCCAAGGAGCTCAAAGTGGCATACATGGTTCTCCCCCTCCTCATTTAATCCCCACAACTACCCTGTGAGGTAGGTTGAGCTGAGAGACAGCGACTGGCCCAAGGTCACCCAGTGTGCTTCGTGGCTGAATGGGGATTTGAACCCTGGCCTCCCAGGTCCTAGTCCAACACTTTAACCACTACACCAAGCTGGCTTTCTAGCATCCTGGGAGCTGTAGTTTCTTAAGGGTGCTGAGAATTGTCAGGAGATCTTTATTCCCTTCATACACTTTGCAGGGCAGGGTAACAATCAAACCCTCTTCCCAGGGAACTCTGGGAATTGTCGCTCTGCGAGGGGAATAGGGGTCTCTCCTAACAACTCCCAGCACCCTTAACAAGCTACAGTTCCCAGGACTCTTTGGGGGGAGCCATGTCTATTTAAAGTGATATGATACTGCTTGAAATGTAAAGTGCAGACTGGGCCTCACTCTCAGCTGCGTGATCGGAATAATAATATTGATTGACCTGGCAGGGTTGTTGTGAGGCAGCGGTGCCCTCCAGATGTTTATTTATTTACTTGTTATTATTTGATTTATATCCTGCCTTTCCTCCCAGCAGGAGCCCAGGGTGGCACGTTGCTAGACTCCCATCACCCCGGATCATTGGCCAGGCTGGCTGAGGCTGATGGCAGCTGGAGAGCAACAGCACCTGGTGGACATCACGTTTTGCACACATTCCTTCGCTGGAGAGCTGCGTTGCAACACCCGTGCGACATTCGAAGGATGGCGGTGTTTCAGTTCATGTACGGTTTCGGGAACCACCAACAAAGGAGGCTCGCCTTGAAATGCAAACTGAACCGAAATGTTCCTCCATCCCTTCCCTGAACAGGCACCATGCCGTTCCAACGACAGCCCCCCCCCCCCCGCATCTTGTTTCAGCTGCTTTGGATTCCTTACACTCCTGTTTCCTCATGCGGTTACCACCACAGCGTGGACCCATTATTCTGCAGTTCACTTAACTTTGGAGTGTGTTGTCCTTGGCCAGTGTTTCGCCTGTGGGTCGGATTCTGTCCTCCCCCCCCTTATCTGATCAAAGCCATTTCATGAAAACATAAAAGCTGGGAAAGGAACCACTTCCTTTAAAAAAAAAGCGGAAGACAATCCATTCAGTTAGAAGTGTAAGTTCTTATTGGATTTGGACCCATGTTCTGAAACACACCTGGGACGTGTTTCCTGTACCCCCGCCCCCCAGGGACTGGCAAAATATCCAAGAGTGACACAAAAACATTCTCACAGCATTCCATAAATGGGAGTATGGCTGATCTGGGAACTCGAAAGCAAGTTTGTATAACAACATACGAATAGTCTGCGGGATCAGGCCAGTGACCCATCTGGTCTAGCATCCTGTTCTCACGGTTGCCAACCAGATGTCCCAAAGGGAAGCCCGCAATCAGGACCTGAGCACAATAGCAACTCTCCCCTCTTGTGGTCTCTAGCAATTGGTTATTCGGAAGCATTCTGCCTCTGACCATGGCGGCAAAGCATAGCCATCGTGGCTAGTAGCCATTGACAGCCTTATCCTCTATGAAGTTGTCTAATCCTCTGTTAAGTCCACCAAGTTGGTAGCCATCGTGGCCTCTTTTGGGAGCGAATTCCACAGTTTAACTACGCGGCGTGTGAAGATGTTCTTTCTTTTGTCTGTCCTGAATCTTCCAACATTCAGCTTTGTTAGATGCTCCGAGTTCTCGTCTTATGAGAGACGGAAGGAAAAAATTCTCTGTATCCACTCTCTCCGTGCCATGCGTAATTTTATACACTCATATCATGTCGCCTTTTACTCACTTTTTCTCGAAATTACAAAGCCCCAAATGCTGCACCCTTTCCTCATTGTATAATGTTTTCAGTGTAAATGTGACCAGTTGTCACTGTCTTCGGCCCCATAAACCAGGGATGGGGAATTTTTTTCAGTTCGAGGGCCGCATTACCTCACAGCCAACCTTCTGGGGGCCTCATGTCACTGGTGGGCACACCCAGAGGCAAAAGAGGGTAGAGCGACAGACGTGGGTCTTACCTTTGTACAGTAGTCTACATTCCAGCCATGCAATGTGACACATGTATATTATTCCTTACAGCTGGGACTAAGTGGGGAATGCATGGGCCCTCCTCCAGGTACTGCCGGACTCCAATTCCCATTAGCCCCAGACAGCATGACCCATAGTTGGGGATGATGGGAGCTGTAGTCCAGCCATACCTGGAGTGCCAAAGATTCCCCACCCCTGTGCTTGGGTGCAGCACAATGCTTTAATCCTCTCTAATTGTGAAATCTAGAAATTCTGGCATGTGCTGGAACCCTTCCTGCAAAATACTGACTGTCCGGAGGTGCCCCGAGTTGAGGCAGGACCACGAAGATGCTGTGCTTGGGAGAGAACTCAGGAAGTGCCGGTGCTGACAGCTTCTGCTAATAAAATGAAATTATCCCAGTCTGCATCTGCGTTGGAATTGTTTTTAAAGATTTCTTTCCCCAAAGATTTTAAGATGCTTTCTTTTTTAAGATGTTTAAAAGGTGTTCTTAGTGTTTTATCGCTTGTTTGCAACCCTGGGCTCCTTCTAGAAGGAAGGGCGGGATATAGATGTAATAAATAAATAAATAATAATAAAGGATGCAATCATGTTAATTCTCTCCCTCCCTCTGAAAGAGGTGTGTGTGTGTGTGTGAGAGAGAGAGAGAGAGAGAGAGAGAGAGAGAGAGAGAGAGACTTTGATAGTGAAAGAGGAAGGGTGGGGCAATAGTTTGAAAGGCAC
Source organism: Rhineura floridana (assembly GCF_030035675.1). NCBI lineage: Eukaryota > Metazoa > Chordata > Lepidosauria > Squamata > Rhineuridae > Rhineura > Rhineura floridana. The sequence continues at coordinate 21,767,777 of NC_084498.1, read as the reverse complement.
GACATGGAACTTTGATCTGCAGCAAACCTTATTCATGAGCAGTAGCATAACTGCAAATTCAGAAGTGCAGGGTCCTTTCATGATAGTCACGCCACACAGCCACGCCCCCTCATGCACTTGCTTGCTCTCCATTGCTATCTCCACACTCCTTCCCACACTCGCTTTCGCAGATATCCCTAGGAGCCAATCAGCATGAAAGGGGAGGGTGTTAGCTACTGAGAAGAGTCTTCTCAGTGGCTGGCCCACCTCCTTTCCCTCTGATTGGCTCCAATCAACAGGAAAGGACTAGGAAGCATGTTAGAAGACTCTTCTCAGTGGCTAAGACACTCCCCCTTGCATGCTGTTTGGCTCGTAGGATGCTGGAGACATAAGGACCTGGCTGGGACCTTGCTCTCAAAAAAGTAAGGTGTCTAAGACCCCCCGAGACCATTGTTCTACTTGCAAATAGAAACCCGGGAACAGCAATGCAGCATGGAAGATCTGTGCTTCTCTTTGCCCGAAGGACAGCGGTGGTTAACACAAGAACATAAAAACCCCATGCTTAGCTTGGCCCCAGTATTGGAACACAGGAAAATAGGAAGCTGCCTTATACAGAGTCAGACCCTTGGTCCATCTAGCTTAGTATTGTCTACACTGACTGGCAGCAGCTCTCCAGGCTTTCAGGCAGGCTTTCCTCCCAACCCTACCCAGATCAAACCTGGGACCTTCTTCATGCAAAGCATGATGCTCTAACCACTGAGCTACGGCCCTTTCCCCCAGTTGGCTTTGGGCCCAGTGGGTCATCATGCAAGCTCTTCCACCTGGCCAGCACTTCCCCAGCTGCACCTGAAAGGCTAGGGGAGGCAGAGAGCTTCTTCATGGGCCACTGGTGGCCTCTCCATCCCAGTCACTAGAGCTCCCTTTCAGCATCAGCCAAGCCTTAGAAAGTTAGCAGGTTGCGTTCCCCTCTGACGACCTGTGAGGACAAGTGCACTCCAGCCCTCCCAAAGGAGAAACAGAGCAGATCTAATCTGAATATGTTGAAAAGGGGATTGCGGGTCTTAAAGGGGTGGGAGTTGGCCCAGGTCACAGCTGATCAAAGGGAAGGAAGAAAACCTTCTCTCCTCCCTTCCCTTCTCCTCCCGGCCTGTAATTAACAGAGGTGGGCTTGAAATGTACCAAGCAGAAAGGACAAACTCTTCCTACCGGAGAACATGAGACCATCATGTGGAAAGATAAGGAGCTCAATCGCCCAGCAGGAAGCAAGGTACGACCCAGAGAAGCCCAGAGGCTTTGCCTTGTTATAGACAAGCTAACCAACAAGGATGTACTCGATGGCACATTACTCAGATTCAGATCATATTTTTTTTGAGAGAGATAATGGCGACATGCAACAAGGATCTGAGAGCTCAGGAAGTCCCCGGGGGCAGTTCCCAAAGTCCTAGGTGAGAAGCTCAGGCCCTTCCATTAATCCTAATCCAGAGTAATGATTGTCATCGCAGAAGCATTTTCCTACTTACAGCCACCATCTTAGTCCATTGACTAGTGTGCGTACACATCCACGTGAAGTTAGCAGGGGTGACTGGCCACCGCTTGGGGTAGACCACTTGCTTTGCACGCAGAAGATCCCAGGTTCAATCTCCGGCATCAACAGGTATGGCTAGGAGAGACTCCTGCCTGAAACCTGCCATATTGCCTATAGGGATGGTGGAGATCTTTGATTCAATTTGCACGTGAAGCTAAATCGATCAAAGGCGCACTTTCCAAAGCAATACGAGGACCCAAACTCAGCCGTCCTTCAAAATTCGCATGCATCCGAATTTTGCAATGCGGTTCTCCAGACAATGTTTCCCAAAATGCATACATTCGGGGACAGTGGGCATAAAAACGAATGCATTCGTGAAAATAACATGCGCTGATCAGTAAGGGAAACGGCTTGCAAAAATGGGTACGTTAGTTGAAACCGCACAGGAGGAGAAATTCGCACTACAATGCTGAAGGATATCCACGAGGCCTTTAAAAAAATAAATGAATAGCAAATTACTGCAGGAATGGGGAGAAGGGAATTTAAGATTGGAAAGATGGGAAACAGAGAGAGTCGAAATAGAGAGTTCCTGCCATGCCTCCATGCCCGTAAGCTCTGATGCCAACAGGAGCTTCCTCCCATAAAAGACAGCACCTGCCTTGTTGGGTATATCTCATGTTTCCAGGCACTGGCCTCTTCCCCATCTCCTGCCTCCTAGCTTTTCATGCCCTGCACATTTCTGCTATTTATTCCACTCTCTCTTTCTGTGAAGCTTTGCGTGTTACCCCCTAAGGGACTTGAGTCCCCCCCCCCAGCAAAGGATGTTGCTTCCTTTTGTTTCCAAGGGAGTGAGTCATCATGAACTCTTCTTCCCAGTCCCAGTGGCTGATGCTTGCCGTGCCTTGAGTGACAGAGAGCTTGGAGCTAAATGACATATTGGGGAGGGGGCTGGGAAATCAACTACTCAGGTAGTACTGCCCCTGTGCCAATCGCCAAGCCGATGCTTTGAATGCATCTCTATATGTAACGATTCCACCCACATGGGAAGCCAGCAAGCCAGCAAGAAGTCTACGCTAGAGCAGGTATATTTGTATGCTCAGCAGCTAGGGGTGTAGTCGTCCAGGGTCTCGGTAGGTCTTGGACCCTTTACTTTTTTGGAAGCAGGGTCCCAGCAGGGCCCCTAGGTCTCCAGCATCCTGTGAGCCAATCAGCATGAAAGGAAGAGTCTTCTAAGGTGATTCCTTGTCCTTTCCTGTTGATTGGAACCAATCAGAGTGAAAGGAGGTAACTGAGAAGACCCATCTCAATAGCTAACATTCTCCCTTTTCGTGCTTATTGGCTCCTAGAGATGTCTGTTATTGTGGGGAAAGATACTAACAAGGATCTCATTCCCAACACAGCAGCAAAAAAAAAGGAGGGGGCATTGCTGTGACTAACATGAAGGGACCCTGCACTTCTGAATTTCCCACTATGCCACTATGAGTGGACCTGAGTTAGTCACATCCATTAATTTCAATGGTCTGCTCTGAGCAGGATTAATGTTAATTTATTTTAATGCTTTTGTGATTTTACTGTTTACAGTTTTATTATGTACATGTTTGATTTTATTTTGTAAGCCGCCCTGAGTGCCCTATTCTAGGGCAGAAGGGAGGGATAGAAATATTTTAAATAAACAAATAAATACTACTACTACAACAAAAATTATTACCTGCCCTTCACCCAACGGTTCCAGAGCAGGCCACAACACTTTTAAAATACATAATTAAAAATGATTAAAACAACCTAAAATCACAACATCAGAAAAAAATAGGGTGGACACCTTAAAGAACCTAAAAAGAGCCTGCCTGCTGGATCAGGCCAGTGGCCCATCTAGTCCAGCATCCTGTTCCCACAGTGGCCAACCAGATGCCCATGGGAAGCACACAAGCAGGACCTGAGCGCAAGAGCATTCTCCCCTCCTGTGGTTTCCAGCAACTGGCCTTTGGAAGCATGGTCAGACTCCAATCCCCTGCTCAATGCAGTAAATCCAGAGCCAAAGCATCCCCAACAGATAAGGAAAATGAGGGTGGGTAACATTTGCTTGACACAGCGTCATCTGACCTCCCTGAAAACAAAGCAGAGTGTGTGCTCATTAAACAGCCTCTCACCTTCCTCCCAACAATCTGAAGGAACGCTCAATCAACTGGCCGCCTAGAAGCGCTTTAACACTACATCGCCCAGGGGTTCAGAGAGCACATCAAGTAAGCACTTTCAGTACCTTAGGACGCAGTTCATCCACCCCTGAAGACCTGAGCCCATTTGGAAGGAATTGGTCTACTCCCTTATCAAACTTGCACTGCAATCCCGACCCTTTGCTGGTTACCCTGGTTACGCAAGGTTGCGTATCCTTCTCATGGGGGTGGGGGCAGGACGGTGGAAACAGGATTTGAGCAATCCTCTTTTCCACCCGTTAAAACATTTCACCATCCTTGCCGGCGGTGGGCTTACCATTTCCTTCCTCTTGGGTGACAAAGTTCTTTTTGTTGCTCATAGGCTGAGCCATGGAATGCTGAAGATTTTATTTATTTATTTAAACGTATTGTGGTGTAGCGGTTGAGGTGCTGGGCTACGACCTGGGAGACCAGGGTTCGAATCCTCACACACAGCCCTGAAGCTCCCTGGGTGACCTTGGGCCAGTCACTGCCTCTCAGCCTCAGAGGAAGGCAATGGTCAACCCCCCTCTGAATGCCGCTGACCATGAAAGCCCTATTCGCAGGGTTGCCATAAGTTGGAATCGACTTGAAGGCAGTCCATTTCCATTTCATACCGCCTTGGTCGTGCCTAACCCAAAATGTAGCCTTTGGTGACCTGTTCAGTAGGGTCCCCTCCCCCCTCCTCGAAACCCTCGCCCAGCCTCCCCCCCCCAAGCTGAGCACTGCTCATCCAGTTTGCAGGACGAGTGTGCCAGCCTGCAATAATTCATGGGGCTTTCCATCCTCACCTTGCCGGCTTTGCTGTCAAAGCTCCTTATCAGGAATGAAGAGCGGAGGGAATGATTAAGCTAGCAGCTTTGATCACTTCCCTCTTGTCAGTCAGTTAGGGAGAAAAGAGACAAGAGTTCTACTTTTTAGGTTTTTTTCTGAGACAGACAATCAAGAAGCTGGAGGCAAACAACGCCCCTCCCCGAAATAAATAAATTAAGGTGCAATTAGCACCCAGGTAGGTCGCTGTGATTTAGATTTTTTTTTAATTGCAGGCATTTAATTAACAGGCCCCTTTAGTTGACAGCAGCTTTAAAAGCCTGCCAGCAGACAAAGGCAAGCAACTACCATCGAGGAACAGACGCCTTTTATGCTGGCGGACAGGAAATACGGAGCGCTGCAGACAACAGAAAGAGGCAATAGTCAGTGAGAGTTGGTGCCACACTTTGGCAATCTCCTGGTACTATTAGGCAAGAGCTAGAGAGGCACCTGCCCTGTGAGATCCACGCCGCTAAGCAGATCCCGCTTGCAGGCTTCTCAGAGGCATCTAACTGGCCACTGAGGGAGCAGGATGCTCAACGAGATGGGCCTTTGGCCCGACCCAGCAGGGCTGTTGTGACGTTCTTAACGGGATTAGATAAATCCATGGAGGAGATGGCTCTCAGTGGCTGCTAGCCATCATGGCTGTGCTCTGCCTCCACAGTGAGAGGCAGTATGAATACCAGTTGTTCCAAAGTTCAAAATTGCAAGCGGTGACGGGGGGCTGTTGCACTCGAGTCCTGCTTGTGGGCTTCCCATAGGCATTTGGTTGGCCATTGTGAGGATACAATGATGGCCTAGATGGGCCACTGGCCTGATCCAGCAGGCTCTTCTTATGTATTGGCCATTAGCCACCAACAGGAGGTCTTCAGTTCCCCGCTCAAGATATTTCTCTGTATCTCCAGTTATAGCCAAGGGTGTAGTCTTCCATGGTCTGGGCAGAGCTTGGAAAAGTTACTTTTTTGAACTACAACTCCCATCAGCCCAATCCAGGGGCCATGCTGGCTGGGGCTGATGGGAATTGTAGTTTAAAAAAACAACTTTTTCAAGCTCTGGGTCTTGGGGGGTCAAAGACCCCTTCCTTTTTGGGAAGCAGGGTCCCAGTAGGGTCCGTATGTCTCCAGCATCCTACAAACCTATCAGCTTGAGAGAGGAGCATGTTAGCCATTGAGAAGAGTCTTCTAACATGCTTCCTTGTCCTTTCCTGCTGATGGGAACCAATCAGACTTAGCTATTGATCCAAGCTGCAATAGGGAGAAGGACCCAAACCCATCTAACAAAGGGGAATGCTGGACATTTTAGTGAAAACAAAAGGAAGGACTTTGCACAGTGAACAGTTAAACTATGGAATTTGCTCCGACAAGAGGTAGCGACGAGCACCAACTCGGATGGGTTTAAAGGGGGCTTATCCTTATCATCCACGAATTTGTCCATCAGAGGTTACAAGCCACAATGGCTAAGTCCTCCCTGCACTATCGGGGGCCAGTATGGCTCTGAACACCAGTTGCTGGAACCCACAAGAGGGGAGAGTGCTGTAGTTTGTTAAGGGTGCTGGGAACTGTATTTCGGTGAGGGATAAAACTACAGTTTCCAGGATTCTTTGGGGAAAGCCATGAGCTCTAAAAGTAGGGATGGGCGAGAATTTCAGTTCAGTTTTCATTTCAAGCAGAATTTATCAAGTTTGCAATTTCCGAAACAATATGAGAACCGAAACACAGCTAGCCTTCGAAATTCGCACTTGTTAGAATTTTGGGGTGCAGTTTCCCAACTAAATAACATTTACAAAAATGCATCTATTAGGGGAAAGTGTGCATAAAAATGAATACATGGAGTGAAAATAGCATGCAAAAAGGCATGATGTGATGAGAAATGGCTTGCAAAAATGTGTACCTCTTTCAAAACCGTCTACAAAAATGTGTTTATTTGGAGAAATTCACACTAAAATTGTGGAGAATTTTCATGAGGATTTAAAAAAAAATACACTGATCACTGCAAAAATGTAGAGAACTGAATATAATGCTGGAAAAACAAGAAACTCAGAGAACCGAAACTGACAGATCTTTCCATCCCTAGCTCTAAGTGTGTGTTACATGTGCTTTATATACATGGTGGGGAGGTGACACATGTCTAGTGGTAAGAAATTGTGTTCTTGGGTTCAAATTCCCACTCAGCTTCCTTTCAGCACTCTAGTGAATGGCATCACCTCCTTCGAAGGCTGGCAAGCACCAAGTTAAGACAGTGAGCTCTCTCCTGAATTATCGATAGTTCTCAGTGAATGTCAGTGTCCTGAACAAAACTGCATAATCAAACATAAAAATGATATAAGCAAGGGACCTACCCATCGACCTGGACTTCCGCGTCTCTCGTGTCTGTCTTGGGTTGCGCATCCCCATTGAGCTCTTTGCTGTTGCTCTTCAGAAGGTCCAGAACCGGCTCGATCTCTTTTAGTAGTTCACTGTTTTCGACGCTGCCATTAAGGCAACAATTGGAAATGTCCTCAGTTCCTTTCAGAGAGTCCCTGGCGACAGTGCCGGAAATCATGCCGTTGACATGCACCAAAGTCTCATTCCCCTGCCCGTTCTCCCGGGCACACCGAGAGCTGACAGAGCCCCCCATCGTGTAGTCTTCCCCTTGCGGTTGATCTTTGGTGTGGATACTTAGACTGGACGGCAGGTCGACTATGGTTGGGGGACTCACACACAGGGGCCTGGTGACTCGGACAGTCTTTGGCGTCCCGTCACCGGTGAAGGTCGTCTCCAAGTGAGTGGTGAAGCCCTCTGGACCTCTCAAGATAAGGACAACGTGAGTCTCGGAGGCAATGCTCCTCAAGACCTCCAGGGCGGTGTCATAGTTCATATCTACCAGGGGCCGCCCATTGACCGCTAGGATAATGTCCCCCGTCTGAATAAGGCCACTTTGTTCAGCTGCTCCTCCTCGGATCAAGTCGGAAACGATCACCGGAGGCTTGCTGATGCGTTCCTTCACCAGGAACCCGAGACCTCCAACTTTACGCTTGAAGAGCTTGACGGAAATGACATTGGGCTGAATCTGTTGCACACTGAACACATTCTCTTCCATTGTAGTCCTTAACTCTTTTTCTAGCCTGGGTGGGTGGGGACAGAGAGCTAGTGGTGTCCACAGGCCTCGGCTGGCGTACGGCTGAAACCCCAGGCTCTGAAGCTAGAATGGGAGGGAAGACAGCTCTGTATTCATGTGTACTACACAGAAAGAAAGGCCACTTCTTTGGCTTTCAGAAGCTCCGGATCTCCGACAACCAGAATGCTTCTGCAGGACATTAGTTGCTGGGCGTCAGTTCTGATTTAGTATCGTTCTCTGACCTCAGCTCTGAGATGCAACAAAGCTAGCAGTCCTACGTGGGATGTGCGAAGAGACCCAGACATCACCCAGCTGAAAAGGTGGTGTTTGCTGAACACACTACTGGGGGCTTGGGGGGGTCCACTTTACATCTTCCTTACCTGCAAAGAAAGGGAAGTAGAGGGGGGACAGAGAGAAAGAAAGAAGGAAAATGAAGATAGGCGATTGGAGAGAGAGCAAAGCATCACGTATATGAAAGAGCTGCAAGCTACAAGAGACCCATGTCTCCATCTAACCTACCGCATAGGGCTGTTGTCAGGATAAAAGTGGTGGGGAGGGATATAGATGTGACCTCTTTGGAGTAAAGGGTGGATAAAAACATCAGTGATAAAATAAAATGTAGAACAGACTGTTACATGGGGTGATCACGTGTCCTATTTTACGGAGGACAGGCCTCTGTTTCAAGGGTTCCCCAAGTGTGGTCCAGAGACCACGAGTGGTTCATGAGCTTCACTCAGGAGGTCCGCGGCATGTCCGTGGCCAAGCAGACGCCCCAATGGGAAGCCCACAAGCAGGACCTGAGCGCAACAGTGCTGTCCCCCTTGTGATCCCCAGCCAGTGGCATTTGGAGACATACTGTCTCCGACAGTTGAGGTGGAACATGGCCATTGTGGCTGGGGCTGATGGGAGTTGCCCAAAGCATCCAGAGGGCTTTCAGGCTGGGGAAGGCTGCTCGATATTGTGTGGGGCTAGCTTAGGAGGATGGGGTTTGCTATCCTTCAACATCTCTGCCTGCCTTTTGCCACTTTCCTAGGAGTCAAGTGGTTTCTCTTATCCTTCTCCTCCAACGATCCAGCCGAAGTGAATGACAACAGAAACAATGAATTGCAACGTTGTCACAGCCGTCACGGATTTCATTGATTCTGCCAGCTCATTACATAAATCACAAAAAGGGGGGGGAATTGTGGGGCGGGAAGAGGGGAGGAAGCCTCAAAAGTGGGCGGACAGGCAAAGCTGTTGAAGTTGTCAAATGGTGCAGATTTGCAGAATTGGGTTTGTCATGACATTTGGGAGAGAGAAGAGGATCAACAGGTCTGTTTTACAGCCCTGAGTGAGAGTAAAAAGATGGGAGCCATGGGGTGCGGTAGTGGTGGTGGCAGCGGCGGGTTATAGGTGGTGATGGGCCATAAGACATAGGAATCTGCCTACTGAGTCAAGCCGCTGCTCCATTTAGCTCAGTATTGTCTACACTGACTGGCAGCAGCTCTTCACGGTTTCAGGCAGGGGCCTCTCCTAGCCCTACCCTACCTGGTGATGCCATTGGGGATTGAATCAGGGACCTTCTGCGTGCAAAGCAGGTGCTCTGCCACTGAGCTACAGCCTTCCCCAAATGAATAGCAGTTCGGTTTCATTGTCCGTCCACCCACTCTCAGGCAACTAGTCTCGATCTCAGTCTTTCCATCCATAGAACAGGTTCAATCTTCACTCCTGTTTGGAACTGAGAGGGGGAAATGAATGACTTTGCGTGTAAAATTTTGACCTGGTGGGAAGAGGGCAAATGATCATCCCTCAGCAGCTGTCTCTGAGGAGACTTGGTGGGGCGTGGTTAAAAGCCGGGAGAAAGCCTGGCAGTAGGGGTAAGGGTGAATTTGGTTTCAGTTTGCATTTAGAGGCAAATCTATCAGATTTGCACTTTTCACAATAATAAGAGAACTGGAACACAGTCGTCCTTCAAAATTCATACTTATCTGAATTTTGTAAGGCAGCTCTCCGACCAAAGAATGGTTACAAAAACGTGCATGTTAGGGGAAAGCGCACATTAAAAAATATATGAATACATTAGTGAAACTAGCATACAAAAATGCATTAACTGAGGGATGTTGCTTGCAAAAATATGTACCTTAGTGAAAACTGCAGAGACAAATGTGTTTGGTAGGAGAAATCCACACTCATATGCTGAAGAATTTTCATGAGGATTTTTTTTTAAAAAAAATTACAAATTGTTGCAGAAATTTGGAGAACCAAATTTAAGATTAGAAAACTGAGGAAGGGAGAGAACTGAAATTGACAGACCCTCCCATCCCTCTGGCAATGCATTTGCGCTCCTTTAAAAATATTCAAAACAGGGGTGGGGATGGGGGCCCAAGCAGCAAAGCAAAGTAGATGCAATTCAGCGGCTCACTCTTGGAATGACAATGTGTGCGTTTGAAAGTAAGACCCATCGAAAGACTTGATCTAACACAGTTCTCAAGCCAATGGTGTAGAGGGACAAGTTTCATCCATGCATCAGTGCCCAGATTGTCAGTTGTTAAGATCTGCCAATTATCCCTATTATGGATTTGAATGGTCATGTAATAGAACACTCACTGTGTTTTATTTTCTTTTAGGACCAAACACAGTTTTATCTTGTTATCTTTTTTTTAAAAGGAAACCATTGATGTTTGGGTGCGTCTGCGTGCACACACAGAGCACCATATATATCGGTCACGTCTGGGGGGAGAGGGACCAGGGTTGTAGTTGTCCAGGGTCTCAGGGGGGTCGTAGACCCCTCACTTCTTTGGGAGCCAGGTCCCAGCAGGATCCCTTTGTTTCCAGCATCCTATGAGCCAATCAGCATGAAAGGGGAGTGTGTTGGTCACTGAGAAGAGTCTTCTAATATGTTTCTTTTCCTGCTGATTGGAGCCAAGCAGAGTGAAAAGAGGTGTGTCAGCCACTGAGAAGACCCTTATCAGTAGCTAACACACTCCCCTTTCATGCTGATTAGCTTCTAGGGGCCTCTGTTGTTGTGGGAGGAGGCATTAACAAGGCTAGAGAGGTAGAAAGCCGTATTCAAACCTGGCCCAGATTATTCTATAATCTTAGAAGGTTATATAATCTTTGAAGGGACATGGCTGTGACTATCACGAAGGGATCATGCGCTTCTGAATTTGCGACTACACCACAGGGGTGGGGTGGGACCAAAGAACATGCAAGTCACTGGTCTCGAATATGGAGACAGAAGACTCAAACTAGATTTTTCCCCACAGGCCCCACGCCATCTTTGATCAACTTCCAAGTTATTTACAGATAGTGCATATATAAACAAAAAAAGTGTAAACAAACATACTGTTGTGGGATTGGGAGTTTGGACAGGAAAAGGTTAATGGAGCCAGAGGTCTTCCTGCAGGCTGTTTTAACAGTCCTGGGAAAATGGCCAACTATTTCATTTGTTGGGGAAATTGCTCTCAATAGCTGGATCTCGCCAGACGGCCTGTTTATTGAGCATTCATCCTGATTTGTTTGCACGAAGCTTGCACACAGGTTACACCATGCTCAGTCTTTACTGAGCATACAACCTGATTTGTTTGGAGGGTGGTTACATGACAGCGACCATCCATCCTGATTTGCTTGCAGACCATTTATACGACTTCCAGTTAATTTTTTTTTTCATTCAGTGGGCATTTCCTCCTCATTCTCCTAATCGCAAAAAAGGCCTTCTTAAAAGAGAGGATTTCTTGCACTAGGGGAACAGAGCACTTTAATCCAATTCAATTGTGTAACCCTAAATTCCCGGCGTGCCTTAGAATCCCTCCCATAAAATAGTGACAGTCTGAAGGCACCCTAAACCAGTTAGGGAAGACCTGAAGGGGGCAAGCCTCCCTACTTTAGCATAGGATGTTGTAATCTAGGTCTGCATGTAGAATCGAAGCAGAATAAACCGTAAGAGACAGAGAGAGGCCGAGTGAGACGGAGAGAGCAGAGATTTTGGGCTCTGCAAGTTTTGGATCCTGGCTGCTTCTCCCTGGAGATCTGACGTGGGATGGCAAATTTAGCTGTCTGTTGGAGCGTTTAAGCTGTGCCTCCACCTATGCTCAACCTATATATATTTGTAAATACATGCAAACATCACAAACACCAATAAGCTTCGGGCAGTGTCCTCTTTCCACAGGAAAAGTAAACTGGGGTAAGCACTGCATCCCTGGAACTCCTAATGACCCAGAGACGCAGAGCGCACGTAACAATGGCTGAGCCACTAAAACAGCACCAGGATGTGTAGAGCTGTCTTTTGGCTTGTCAAGGTGGGCAACCTTGTTATTAGAGCTAGTTACACAGTAAGAGAGTTAAGCACTTAACACAGCAGTTCCCAGACATTAACTAATTAACCACACCAGCGAGATGAAGAAAGCTCAGTGATCATGGCTGTGGGGGACCATGATCCCGAGTTCCCTCAGGACTGAGGTCTCAGGTTCAACCCCTGGCATCCCTGGGAGGGACCCTGTCTGAAACCCCAGAGAGCCACTGCCAGTCAGTGTAGGCAACACTGAGCTAGATGCAACCAATGGTCTGACTCTGTACAAGGCAGATTCCTGTGTTCTTCTATAATGCCCGGGGAAGGGTCATAGCTCAGTGGATGCATTGCATGCAGAAGGTTCCAGTTTCAATCCATGGCATCTCCAGGTAGGGAGAGACCCCGGTCTGACTCACAGAATCATAGAATAGTAGAGTTGGAAGGGGCCTATAAGGCCATCAAGTCCAACTACCTGCGCAATGCAGGAATCCAAATCAAAGCTCTCTATAAGGCAGCATCCTATGGCAGGGGAAGTGGACCTTTAGTGTAGCGGCACCAACCCTTTCGAATCCCCTCCCCTTAAATATTAGGCATCATTCCTGCTATCTTTTCAGTGCCTGTTGAGGAGCCTCCTCTTTCAACAAGCCTTTTGAGTAGAGACCTAAATCCCAGTCTGCATCTGGGCTGGCATTGCTTTTTAAGATGTTTTTAAAAGTTGTTTTTGAAAGATTTTTTCCCATCAAGATGCTTTGTTTTCATATGTTTTAAAGCCTTTTGCTTTTAAGATGTTTGAAAGCGCGTTTAGTGTGTCTGTTTGCCACCCTGGGCTCCTTTTGGGAGGGAGGGCAGGATATAAATTTAATAAATAAATAAGTAAGGGCCAACATCTCCTGCCTGAAACCTTGGAGAGCTGCTGCCAGTCAGTGCAGGCAATACTGGCCTAGATATACCGGTGGTCTCTCAGTACAGAGCAGCTTCCTGTGTTCTCCTCGCTTTGCCATTGGTCTCTGCTAGCCCTCCCCTTGGCTGCGTTTCCCTTGCCAGCTTGCAGCCGCCTCTTCCCTACTGCAACACATTGAGGGGAACAGTCTCAATTTGTCACAAGAGCCCAAACCAAAATAAAAGAATAAAAACAAACATCCCCAGTCCCTCAGTCTCCACTCCTGCCTTCCAGCCTTGTCAGGGGCTCTTGCTAATGGGCTGGCAGGTATCGTTACCCACGGCTCAGTCTCAAAAAAGCAGGAGGCAGCCCGTGCGGCGCGGTGGGACCAGCAGGGGAGCCAGCCACAAATCAAGAAGCCTGCTTGTCAACACCACGGTCATTAGGTTGTTTTGCCAGACACGCAACCCCATTAGAAACCATCACTTGTCAGCTCACCGATAATTTTCTCTCTCCCCCACCATTCCTCCAGGGAGATGTCAGGAGATAGATGAGAGCCTCGCAGCTTTTCCATCCAAGCAAAAAACTCTCTGAGGGCACAGCCTGAAGGAAGAGCTCACCGCTCCTGTACGATCCAGCTTTCCAGCCACATACATTTTCTTTCAATAGTTAGAACCAGTGGAGACGGGTGGCTCCGATGTCAGCAGGGCAGTGAATCCACTCTGGGTTTTTGACCCAACTTTCAAGGAGATGTCCAAGGTGCTGAAACCCATTTTGGGGAGAGGTTTCAGCACTGTGGACAGCTCTTTGAAAGTTTGGACTAAAACCTGGCGCGGATTCACTGCCCTGCTGATATTTGAGCCAGCAGTCTAGAACAGTACTGATGTTTTGCTGTGGGAGAGGCATTTCCCCCCACACTCGTATAAACAGATATGGGGATGGTGCAGGAGTCACCAATTTTTTGGAAGTTCATGGGCACATCTGCAAACTGTAGAAACTATCATGGGTACCACACACACACATACGTGGCAATGAGAGCTGGGTGACAAATTCTGTTCAGTTCGCATTGAAATGGAAATCTATCAAATTTGCACTTTCCGAAGCAATATGCAAACACAGCCCTCCTCCCAAATCCACAGTTCTCCAAAATTTGCAGCCCAGTTGTCCAGCACAGCAATATGCATATAAAAATGCATATAATAGTTAAAGGGTGCTTAAAATGCGTGTATTAATGAAAGTAACATGCAAACATGCATTAAGTATGGGGAAATTGCTCACCAAAAAATGTGTCCACTAGGGAACAGGGCATACAAATGTCAGGAGAAATTTGCACTGAAGAGTTTATTTACTTTTGATGCATTATTTGATTTATACCCCACCCTTCCTCCCAGCAGGAGCCCAGGGTAGCAAACAAAAGTACTAAAAACACTCTAAAACATCATAAAAACAGAGTTTAAAATACATTAAAACAAAACTTTTAAAACATTTTTTTAAAAAAGCTTTGAAGAGATCTTTAAAAAAGGTTTAAAAACATATTGATGAGTTGACGAATTGTTACGAGGACTTAAGAAAAGAATTTGCAAATGGATGCGGAAAGGTGGATAAATGAAGGTTGGGAAAATGGGAAACCAAAACTGACAGGTCCACCCATCCCTACAAACAATCTACACTGTGTCCCTAACTCAGCCTCTGTGACTTTTTTCCCTTCCAAAGACATTTTGGATAAAGGGCATCCCTTAATTGACATCATCATCATCATCATCATCATCCACTTGATACCTGAAGGTTCCCAGATGACTTACACAGTGTTAAAACAAAACAAATACAACAGAGTATAAAAACATAACAATTAACAACAACAAAACAATCGCAATAGCACCTCCATGCAGCCACAGGAAGGTTTGGCAGCCTATTAAAACAAAACATCATCTCAATCCATCACATGCCTGGGAGAAAAGGTACGCCTTCACCTGGTGCCAAAACGATGTTGACGAAGGCACCAGGCGGACTTCACTGGAGAGCATATTCCATTAGGACAAATGGGGCAGTGCCTCACCCAGGCTCAATCTGTTCTGAGCCAGCCCTGATGTGCCTGCCTTCAGGTGGTGGCTCTGCGTGCCATTAACTCTGGCCACTCCTACTGTTGGTCTTCCTGCCTTCCGCCCTACCAGTCCCAACGAGCGCCGGCCACCACTGTCTGATCGCAAACTCACAGTGCTGCTCCAAAGTCTGCGGGTTAATTGACGTTAGGATGCAACTCACTGCAACCAAGCATGCACAGCCACCTGTTCTACCGGCTGCAATATAATGCTCCTTTTTCAGCCTGATTTTAGCAGAGGGAGGGGACCCTGTGGATGCCAGGAACATAGGAGCCTGCCTTATACTGAGCCAGCTCATTGCTCCATCTAGCTTAGCTTATCTACACTGACTGGCAGCGGCTCTCCAGCATCTGAGGCAGGAGTCTCCCTCAGCCCTACTTGGTGATGCCAGGGACTGGACCTGAGACCTTCAGGATGCAAAGGAGATGCTCTGCCCCCAAAGAAAGGCTTCTGCAGGGCGACTTGCACCCGCTGCATTGGCAGCCCCTGGTGTTGTCGCCGCATGGATGGGCAGCCACCCGGAACCCCCACGGACACCACCTTGAATTTTAAAGGAGGACAATGCAATATAAAAATCTAACAATTTAAGAGGTGTGAAGAAGCTGTTTGAACTTGGAAGAGGGACTGAGGGAGGGAGATGTACTCAGCGTGGAAGATGCGCATCTGATGGCTGATGGGGCAGCACTCCATTTGCCCCAATAGACCGGCCTCCACCGCTGGTTTTGAAGGTGTGCCAACCCTTTCCCTGCCCCAAAAGCGAACACACCAGAGAGATAACAACAGAATTATTTGAGGCATTAAAATTAGAGTGGTCAAATTTTTGTTACTGTACAAGGGCATGATGCCCTGAGTCATAAAATTATGGATGGAGGTAGAGAAAGGGGATAGAGGTTTCTCTCTCTCTTTCTCTCTCTCTCATATGACCAGAATCTCCTTATACACACAGACACACACAAGTTCAAATAAATAGTTTTCATAACTGTGGTTCAATCAAATCATCCAGAACTGGGGAACTGACCTTGATTTTGCCAGCCAAGTCAGATCGAGTTACGTTAAAGCAGCCTTCTGTCCGTTAAGACATCTGATTTAGTAGCTGCCGCATGCTGATGCTAATGGTAATAGTTGAATTAATGAACAGTTAGACTGACTACTTATTGCTTGGACTATATTGGAAAGAAAAGGCCACATCATTAAGGTAAGTGAGAGAGAAAGACCGCAGCAGGCATGAAATAGACGCCCCTCAGAAACAAAGTAAAATCCAGTGTTACCTTGAATGATTCTATCTCATCTTAAAATTATTTGGGAAAATACAAAAAAAAAAGTTGCCCAATTTTTAAACATTTTAAACATAAGGTGGGGAGTGGTTACTTGTGAGAGCTGGTGCGAGTAGTGGCTAAAGCCCTTTATAATGACCTTGACCTTGTTGAGATATAAAGAAAACCATGGCTTTCTGCTGAGTGAATGAGCAGCCCTAAGCCTCAGGCTGATGTGCTCCCCCTTCTCTTGCCTCCTCTTGTGTACAACAGAAGTGTCTTTTCCCATTTTTACATTAAATCATAGTTTCTGGTGACATCCAAACTCAGGGAACTGGGCTTTGGGAAAACTGTGGTCTTTGGGGAAGGGCCATAGCTCAGGGGTACAGCAACTGCTTTGAATGCAGAAGGTCCCAGTTTCGATCCATGGCATCTCCAGGTAGGGCTGGGAGAAAACCCCGTCTGAAAACCCTGAGAGTCACTGCCAGTCAGTGTAGACAATACTAGATGGAACAGTGGCCTGATTCAGTATAAGGCAGCTTTTTATGTTCTTTCAGATGTTGCTGGACTGCGACTCCCATCGTCTCTGCCCGCTGGTCTAAACTGGCTGAAACAGAGGGACATAGGAGTCCAATAACATCTAGAGGGCCACAGGCTCTGTATCCCTGCTTTTTAATTTGTGGCTGGAGAAAATAAGGCAGGTTCTGAAATCTGACCCTGTCTTGTTCACACTTATCACAGGCGTGAGTAAAGCCACAGTTTCCCAAGATCACCTGTCATGACAAATTATTTAAAAGCAGAAGAGGATGGGCAGGAGAGGGGATCATGCAAGTAACTCCACTGTCAGAGCCAATATACCTCTGGATGCCAACTGCTGGGGATCGCAGGTGGAGAGAGTTGCTATTGCACTCACGTTCTTCTTGCGGGCTTCCCATTGGGGCACCTGGTTGGCCACATGCTGGACTAGATAGGCCACTGGCCCGATTCAGCAAGGCTCTTCTTGAGTTCTTAAATCTTTGGTTCAAGTCTCAGTACAGCCACAAGCTGAGTGGGTGGACTTCAGCAAGCAGGGCTTTCCTCAGCCAAACTGGCTAACCCAGCCTTTCCCAACTAGTGGGCCACCAGATGTTGTTGGACCAAAATTCCCATCTTTCCTGACCATTGACAATGCTGGCTGAGGCTGATGGGAGTTGTAGTCCAACAACATCTGGTGGCCCACTAGTTGGGAAAGGCTGGGCTAACCCATCCATCTGGGAAAGGTCTAGTCATCGGTAGATGGCGTTTGGAAGGCATTTAAGTAATCCGCCAGGAGGCTATCATTAACACCTTTCCTGGCATTGGTTGAGAAGTCAGATGTAAATAAAGCACGAGGGGCGAAAAGATATTAGCCATCAGACTGCTTCGATTGTGATGCCCCTATTTCCATATGAAAGATAAAGCAGTCAGTAGCTCAACACACACACAAAAACCTCCTGACAGTTCCCAGAAAGAACTGACACTCCTAACTGTAGAGAGACAAGAGCATGCGGCTGCAGAAGGTAAAATCGATGGTGCTCACAGCAGCGCAAAATTGATGCCCCAGTTAGGAACACAAAAAGCTGCCTTATACAGAGTCAGACCCGCTGGTCCATCTAGCTGAGTATTGTCTACACCAGCCTTTCCCAGCTTTTGGGTCCCCAGATGTTTGCTGTACTCCAACTCCCATCAGCCCCAGCCAGCATAGCCAATGGTCAGGAATTATGGGAACTGTAGTCCAGCAACATCTGGGGACTCAAGGTTGGGAAAGGCTGGTCTGCAATGACCAGCAGCAGATCTCCAGGGTTTCAGACAGGGGTCTATTCCAGCCCTATCTAGAGAACCAGGGATTGAACCAGGGATGTTCTGCATGCAAAGCAGACAGCTTCCATAAAATGTAATTTAGGCGATTCCCCATCCGAGCCCCATATACTGGGGGGGCTACATAGACCAGCCCATTGCCAAACTCCTCCAGCTGTCAGCTTCACCCTTCTCTTCATGCTTCCTTGCAGGCTTTCCTGGCTGCCCCATTAGGTCCCAACATTAAATAAATCCTTGAGTAAGGAAGTGAGGCAGCCTTCCCCTATCTCTTGCTGAGTCATATCTTGTTGCAACAATCTTGTTAATGAGTTAGCCTCTGAGTGAGCACAAGGGGGATTTTGATGGCAGGTGCTGATGCTGGGCCTGGCAATTCTATCCAACTTGCCTTCCGCGGATAATTCCATTATATGGTTCAGCCACTAGATGGCACTGAATTTTGTTGTATCTTTGTGGAATCAAGAATGTGTATGAGCAATGATCATTATGGTTTTGGGGGGGGGTTAGGGGTGGAATCAGGAATGCATATGAGTGACAATGATGATTGTTTTTTTGTGGTTCCAGTAGCCTTGAAGGCTCGCTGCAGATCTGTCTTGCACACAGCAAGATCAATCCAATTCGGTCTGCATTGCATGATGCCTCCTGTACTTCATCTTCAGAACAGCAGACTGGGCAGGAAAATAATCATTTCTTACTCTCCCCCCTCCTTTCCAACATCTAGTCTGATGAAGAGTTTTGAAAAGTTTGAACGCTTACTCATGAAGGACACATTTTGGTTGGTCCTAATAAAGGCACTACAGTACTGTGGCTTACTTAGATAGAATCACAGAATTGGAGGGGGGGCTTTGAAGGCCATCTATCTCAACACCCTCCTCAAAGTAAGAAATCCAGAGTTAGAGCATCCCCAACAGTTGGCTGTCCATCTTCTACCTGAAGACCTCAAGCAGGGAGACTCCACCCCCCCCCTCTTGATTATCGGTCCAGTTTTTGGAACTGTGTTACCATCAAGGCATTTTTTCTGATGTTCAACTGAAATTTACCTGCCTGTAACCCAGGCTGCATACGTTTAAAGCACATCTCCCCCAAAGAATCCTGGGAAGTGTAGTTTGGTAAGTGTGCTGGGAGTGTAGCTGTACTTCACTCCTCACAGAGCTACAATTCCCAGCACACTTAAACTACACTTCCCAGGATTCTTTGGAGTGGGGAAATGTGCTTTAAATATTGCAGCCCTATACCAGTTAGATTTAGGACTCCTCTTATTATAAAAAATATTTTTATGGCTCCCCGTCGGGGAATCGAACCCCGGTCTCCTGCGTGACAGGCGGGGATACTTACCACTATACTAAATAAAAACGACCGGTTTATTGAGCATTCGTCCTGATTTGCTTACACAAGGCTAACACAGAGGTGAGATTGTATTCAATCTTTACTGAGCATTCATTCTCTGTGTGTGTGCTATTATAACAATGAGCATTTATCCTGCATTCATTCCAATTTGCTTGTGAAGTGTTTGTATGTCTTCCGGTTAATCATTCGTTCAGCCAACACTTGTCAATGTTTCCTTGTCACTTTCCTAACTGCAAAAAAAGCAAGTTTCTTTTCTTTCAAGTGGATTTGTTGTACTTTAATCCACTTAAATGGCACAATCTTTAAATTTCCCAGTACATGCTTGAATCCCTCCCACAATATACTGACAGACGGGGTAGGGGAGAAATTTGATTCAATTCATCCGAGCACGCTTCACAACAAAACAGTCTTCAACCATTAGAGAATAAACATTATCCTCATATGTTAAGGCTGGACAAGAGTGCATTTTATCAGTCTGCAGCCCCAGAGTAATATGGGCCCAATCTGCACTATACATTTAAAGCAGTATTATACAACTATAAACAGTCATGGCTTCCGCCAAAGAATCCTGGGAACTGTAGTTTGTTAAGGATGCTGAGAGTCGTCAGGAGGCCCCCTACACCCCTCACAGACCGACAGTTCCCAGACTTGCCTGGGAAGAGGGATTGATTGTTAAACCACTCTGGAAATTATAGCTCTATGAGAACAGCACTCTTCACAAACTAAAATCCCCAGGATTCTTTCAGGGAAGCCATGACTGTTGTTGTTATATGCCTTCAAGTCGATTACGACTTATGGCAACCCTATGCATTTTTAAAATATATATTCATAGGGTTTTCATGGTAAGAGGTCTTCAGAGGTGGTTTGCTATTGCCTTCCTCTAAGCCTACGGCACCCGGTATTCCCAGGCGGTCTCCCACCCAAGTACTAACCAGGCCTGACTCTGCTTAGCTTCCGAGATCAGATGAGATGGGGCGTGTTCAGGGTAGTATGGCCGTAGTGCCATGACTGTTAAAAGTGGTATACTACTACTTTAAATGTATGCTGTAGTCATTATTTCTGGACCTTGAAAAGTCAACACTGCCAGCCAAAATAAGCGGAAACTCAACAGAGAGAAGGGAAGCACAGTGTTCGGGGGAACAGAAAACTCAGGCACACGACACAAGACAGGAGAATCTCCGAAGGTCATGGCTCAGTGCCTCACCCTCTCTTGACACAATCCCCCGATAATCTCCCTACCCCCGAGTTGGTGAGCCTTATTTAACATGAGCATGAAATCGAGCCATCAGCGTCAGCAGCCCAGTTCTCTGTAATGCTTTGCCAACAGAGATTCAGCAGGCGCCTTCTTTTAACCTATAAATGCCTGCTGAAAACTTTTCTGTTTCGCCAGGCTTATGCAAGCAATTAAGAAGATGTCGTTTTGCAGTAGCTGACCTTTGTTTTTACTCTATTTTTTAAAATGGGTTTTACTGCATGCCTTTCATTCATTGTAAACCACTTTGATGTTTTAGAAAATGAAACAGCTGTATACAAATATATTTATAGTTAAAATAAGTAAATAAATAATCGGCCAATTTGATTCTTCACACCACAGCTGAAGAGGTTGTTCCCAGGCCTGACAGACAGATCTGCTGGGAAAGCGTCCTGGCCCCCATCCCAAAACACCACGACAAGGCTTCCCTTTCAAGAAATAGAGAGATATTTTCTTCAGGAAAGCTTGGTACAGGTTTAGCGGAAGGCTCAGAGGACCGGGGCCTGCAAACCCAGAGTCTGAGAGCAGGATCTGGCATTCGAAACTGGGCGGTAGTAACAAAGATGTCCCAACAAGTCTGCATGCCCTTCCCACCTAGCTCTTAAAGAGCTAGGGCGTGGGGAACTCACTTGCAGGACTGTTGTCTTGCATGGGAAGATTGTGCTTGGAGACGGGCACCACTGTGAAAAGGCTGCAACTGTTGGCGCTGGCAGCGTGAATCCTTGGTGACAGAACAATGACCTGCCCCCTAGACTCCCCTTCATCTTCCTGCTCTGCCACCCCTCCCATCAAACCCATGGCCTCCCTGGTACCCATTGTGGTGGGGATGAAAGTTAGGAACTCCATCACTTCCTCCCTAACATCTTGAGTCATAGGAGCATGGTCCTTTTCCTCCTCTTCCTCCCTCCTGGTTGGCTCCAGCTCACTCATCCCCTCTGCCTCCTTCCCCTCCTTGCCCATCAAATGCTGCTACCCCAGCCCAGACCCTGTCAGAACCTCAGGGCTCATGACAGAAAGTATCATATAAACTACAAGGGGGAGGAGTAATTTTATATGGTGGCTGGAAACCTGTCCTTCGTTTGGGCGACAGCTTGTTAACTGGCTCAAAACAACAGGGAGGCATTTCCTTAATGGTGAGGAGGTACACACTCTAGGGAGGGAAAACCATTTGGAGCTTTGGGGAAGATGTACAGATGGAAAGATCTGTCAATTGTGGTTCTCTCAGTTTCTCAATTTTCCAGTTTTAAATTCAGTTCACATTTCTGCAACAATTAGCAATTAAAAAAAATCCTCATGAAAATTCTCCATCATTTTAGTATAAACTTCTTCTAGTAAACACATTTCTATAGGCAGTTCTGACTAATGTACACACATTTGCAAGGAAATCCTTGTCGTACAATGCCTTTTGGTATGTTACTTTCACTCATATATTCGTTTTTATGCTCACTTTCCCCTAAAATACACATTTTTTGTAAACTTTGTGTGATTAGCGAACTGCGTTGCAAAATGAGGATAAGTTTGAATTTCGAAGGAGGGCTGTGTTCCAGCTCTCATGTTGTTTGGGAAAGCGTGGATTTGATGGGTTCGGCTTGAAATGTGAATCAGATTTCTCGCTCATCGCTAGGAGGTCATTATAGGAAGGAGGGATGATGGTGTGCATCATGTGGATCGTGATACCTGCTACGCAGGGTTGCATGTGTAAAGGAATCAGGCCTTCAGCTCCTCCCCGCAGGGGCACTGTACATTTAAAGTGGTATCGTATTACCTTAATCAGTCATGACTTCCCCCAAAGAATCCTGGGAACTGCACCTTGTGAAAGGCACTGAGAGTTGTTAGAAGCCACCTATTTCCCCTCGCAGAGCGACAGTTCCAAGAGTTTGTTAAACCACTCTGGAAACTGTAGTTCCGTGAGGGGAACAGAGGTCTCCTAACAACTCTCGCCACCCTTTAGAAACTACAGCTCCCAGAATCCTTTGGGAGGGGGAAAGCCATGACTGTTTACAGTGGTAAAAGAGTGCTTTAAATGTACGGTGCAGATTATCATTATTTGCATTTATATCCCACCTTTCTGCAAGAAGCTCAAGGTGGCGTACAAACATAGTTCTCCCCCTCCTCATTTAATCCCCACAACAACCCTGTGAGATAGGTTAGGCTGAGAGGCGGTGACTGGCCCAAGGTCACCCAGTGAGCTTCATGGCTGAGTGCAGATTCGAACCCTGGTCTCCCAGGTCCTAGTCTGACACTCTAACCACTACACCACACTGGCTTTCAGATGGGGCTTTTAGTGTGGTGGCACCTACCCTTACTTATCACACAAGCACCATCTCCATTATTTTTTGGTGCCCATGGAAAATTTTCATTTTCCAACAAGCCTTTTTAAACAGAGGGCTTCTTCTTTTTAAATGCCAGCCTGTAACTTCATTGGACTTGAAACTGTGTGTGTAGATAGATACGTATATCTAGTTGATGCTCTTATTGTTAAATTGGTATGGGATATTTTATGGGAAGCAATTAAATAAACAAATACATTCTCCAGAACTCCCCACCGTGTGATATTAGGCAAGCATCTACTGTTTTTTGACACCTGCTAAACCTTTTATTCGTGCACAAGCACACCCAGGCATGTAACTTTATTATGTACATTTGTTTTTAAAACTCGCTAATTTCCTTTACATTTTGATGATTTTTTTAAATTGCAAAAAGACAAACAAAAAAGCAGACACCTGCCTACCCTCCTCTCCTCCTTTGCATAGGATTAGGCAATGGCAGCCACAGTTTGGCTGGTGTCTCCACTATTTTTGTTGCCCCGGACTTTGCATCAATGTGTGTAACCTTCCAGGGGCTACATGCCAGTGGTTGGGGGGCCAGAGGCAAAAGTGGGCAGGGCACCAAATTCAAATTTACCTTTGTCCTGTAGGCTAGCTTCAACGCACGCTCACATACCTCTCTCTAGCCTTCGTCCAAGCAAGCAACAGGCATGATCACTGTTTGTTTGTTTATTTAATTTACACCCCACCCTTCCTCCCAGAAGGAGCCCAGGGCTGAAAACAAAAACACGAAAAGCACTCTAAAACATCTTAAAAACAAAAGACTTTAAAACATATTAAAACAAAAGCGCTTTAAAAAAACAGTCCTAAAACGCAGCTCCTGCATAGACACAGACTGGGATAAGGTTTCTACTTAAAAGGCTTGTTGAAAGAGGAAGGTCTTCTGTAGGCACCAAAAAAAAACAAGAGATGGCACCTGTCTAATATTTAAGGGGAGGGGATTCCCACTGAGGGTGGAGGTGGAACAGTCATAGAGGATGCATAACAGGGACAGTAGGGGGTGTGCCTAGGCAGAGTCCCGAGGACCACAGAGAGAGACTTGGAGGGCCACATTCAGTTTCTGGGCGTCAGGTTCTTGACCCCCTGACAGAATAGAAAGTCTTTTCAAAAGAGAAACAGGAGCAAGATCACAAGCATACACAACTGACAGGTAGATCTAACTAGAAGAAAGGGCTGTCGGTCTATAAGTCTGCACGAGCCTTATTCTGGAGTGCCTTCACAGGGCTGCCCCACAGCACAGACCAAAGCGCATTCTGTGCACATAAACACATACACACACCACCCCTCAGGAGCAGCCTTCACCCCCCCTCTCCTCCTCCAAAGTCAACCACCTCTCCTTCCCCATCCGTCTTGTCTAGTTTAATGGCATTCATTTTTACAAGCCAGATTTAAAACGCTCGCCACTGTCTCGTTTAATCAGTTTTCACGGGATTTATGCTGGGAGGCAAAGAGGACTCGAGGCCGATGGATTTATGCCGGTTTAATTTTTCTCTCTTTTACCCTTTTTTTTCTTTTTACAAGCCAAGTGGATCTGTTGAACGGTAACAGGACGCAGCATATGTGCAAGGGGATCTGAAAATGGAGCATGGAGATGACTCACTGACAGCCATCTGTCTTGCTGCCAGCTTCACTTTTAGAAACCAAGAGAGATATAGCAGCACGGTTGCTTGGCCAAGGATGCCAGCACTTTTCAAAAGAGTCCATTGCTTGACTTTGGCAAAAAAAAAAACCCCAACAACCTGCACTCGACCGCAGAGAGTCATTATTTTTCTCTTTTCTGCTTTCGCTTATCTATCACTGTAATACTGGGGCAGGTGAACAAGCTATGTCTGGGCCAGCTCATTTTCTTGACAGTTCCACAAGGTTGGCTTCCCCCTTTTTCAGGAGTCAGGAATGCAGAATATTGCCATCGTTCTAGCTCCCCACCACCACCACCAAATGACTACACAAAATCCACCTGCATATATGTGTGCACGCGTTCAAGTTTATCCACTGGCTCCCAAAGTGACACATTTTTAACCCTTTGCTTTCAAGGGATGCGGAACACTTGCTGCCTTTGGAATGTTTAAATAAACCTGAAATGCCACAAGCCTAGTGCAAAATATAACCTCTGAAGCAGAGTAGCTATAGTTCTTAATGTATTTGCAGAGAAACATCCTTATTAACATGCCTATTCTCTCTCTCTCTCTCTCTCTCTCTCTCTCTCTCTCTCTCTCTCTCATTCAAGTTTCTGGGTCTTAATATCTTTGCAGAGGAACCCCTTGACTAGTTTGCCGCCCATACAGTTTGGCTAACAAACAGAATAGGTTTGGGGAATGCTTTTAGTTTGCCCAGTGACCTTTGCAATAGAACTCACTGTGTCTTTTCACTAGCCAATGTAGGGGCGGGGAAGTTTTCACAGCCCAAGGGCCACATTCCCATCTGGGCAACCTTCTGGGGGCCACATCTATGCCAACAATGGCCGGGGCCAGAGGCAAAAGTGAGCACAGCAATGGACGTAAATTGTACCTTTGTACAGTCGGGTAGTTTTTACACACACTTGCACACCCCTCTCTGTCCTCCAACCAGGCACACAAGAGGCATGCTCAGAGTTCAAGGACCCATACTGGCTAGGAGTGTGTGAAGCAGGCAGTTTCCCTGTGTGTCAATTAAAGCTCAAGGGAACTCTTCCCGTGAGGCTCTTTTTTTTCAGATCAGGAAGTGCGGGCAGCAGGGAGGCCACGATCAAGAGCATCCGGTGATCGGAGTTCCTGAATGCAGGGAGGCATGTAAGCCTGTACAAGCAAACACACTTGCACCCTTCAGACCTCAGGGGTGAGGGTGCACACTCTCCTAGACTTCCAACACGGCTTCAGTTTTATAACACCCAAACAGGGCACATCTAGAACCTAGTGCTTAATGTCATGAGAAAAATGACTTGCCCCTTTCCCACAACGCACGTCTGGAAGTTTAAAAAACAAACACCTTCTGACCTAGAAACCTGTATTCCTGAACCCAGATGTGGTTGTGATGACACAGCAAGAAAGAGAAAATATTCAGAGGGGCAGGCAGCCATGAGAGGCCACATCCACACCAGACCTTTCATAGAATCATAGAATAGTAGAGTTGGAAGGGGCCTATAAGGCCATCAAGTCCAACCCCCTGCTCAATGCAGGAATCCAAATCAAAGCATTCCCGACAGATGGCTGTCCAGCTGCCTCTTGAATGCCTCCAGTGTCGGAGAGCTGACTACCTCTCTAGGTAATTGGTTCCAATGTCATATGGCTTCCCCCAAATATTCCTGGGAAGTGTCATTTGTGAAGGGTGCTGAGAGTTGTTAGGAGACCATTACTCCCCTCACAAAACTCTAGTTCCCAAAATTCTCTGAGAAGAGGGGCTGACTGTTAAACCACTCTGGCCACTGGAGCTCAATCAGGGGAATAACGGCTTCTTAACAACTATCATCACCTTTCACAAATGACACTTCCCAGGATTATTTGGGGGAAGCCACGACTGTTTAAAGTGGAATAAATGTCTGGCATGGACTTGGGGTAAGTCTGTTGCAGAAGAAGAACAACCCTTTGAGTCTGCTTTTAAGATACAGGGAGCATTATCCTACCTTGCAAATGTACCACAAGATGGAGGACAAGGTAGTGTAAGCAGTAAGATCAGAGGGAAGTTAGATACAGAACAAGGGCCAACAGTGAGAAATTTTAGAGGCGGCTGCTGAGACCCACTGAGACTGGTAAGAGAGAAGGCAGGAACCCAACAGTAATTAGACCCAGAGCCAACGGACAGGCAGAGGCAATTAATGCTAGTTTTGCACCCGTCCTCCTTCCTGTTGAGTTCTATAAGGGCAACAATGACACAAACAGATTATTTATATCAGGTGCGGGGGAACCTTTGGCCCTCCGGTTGTGGCTGAACTACATCCGCCCCAGCAAGCATGACCCATGGCCAAGGATGATGGGAGCAGTAGTCAGTGGTGTAGTCGTCCAGGGTTTCAGGGTCCCTATGTCTCCAGCATCCTATGAGCCAATCAGCATGACAGGGGAGTGTGTTAGCCACGGAGAAGAGTCTTCTAACATGCTTTCTTGTCCTTTCCTGTCGATTGGAGCCAACGGAAGTGAAAGGAGGGGAGTCAGCCACTGAGAAGACTCTTTTCAGTAGCTAACACTGTCTCCTTTCGTGCTTATTGGCTCCTAGGGACGTCGTTGTGGGAGAAGGCATTAATAAGGATCTCATTCTCAACACAGCAGAGAAAAAGGAGGGAGGGGCTACAACTATCATGAAGGGACCTTGCACGTTTGAATTTGCCACTACACTACTGGTTGTAATTCAGCAACATCTGCAGGGTCAAAGGGTCCCCTCACCTGATTTACACAATGGGAAAAAGAGCATGCGCAAAATCCCTCAGGCCCCATCTTCAGTATCCATTTAAAGTAGCATAATCATGGCTTCCCCCACAGAATCTTAGGAACTGTAGTTTACTATAGGTGCTGAGAGGTGTTAGGAGACTCCCTTTTCCCCTCACAGAGCTACAATTCCCTGACAACCAATCCCTCTTCTTAGGGAACTCTGGGAATTGTAGCTCTGTGAGGGGACGAGGGTCCTCGTAACAAATCTCAGCACCCTTCACAAACTACATCTCCCAGAATTCTTTGGGGGAAGCCATGACAGTTTAAAGTGGCATGCGTTAAATGTTTAACGCAGCTGGGGCCTCAGCTAGCTTGAAAGTAAGGCAAATTGCAAAAGTAAGGCAAAGGAAGTAAGGCAAAATGCAACACCCACACACATTTTGCCCATGAGAATTTCATCGAAATTTCCCCTCCCCTTTTGGTAGATTTCAAATGCAATTCCTTTTCTCATTAATTGTCATGGAGAATGGTTTGTAAAGGGCAAGAGGAATTCCCAGGGCAGCATTAACGAAGTGGGCTTTAAAGAATCCTAGGGCTTCAACTTACTTTAATAACGCAGTTGCCACTTCCATTCCAGTCCCTCGCAGAGAATGTTGAGGGCCCTCAAAACCCAAAGCCAAACAAATTCAGTTTTTCATTTAATAGTCAATTTCCAGAATGAAATTAATGCTCTTGTTAGGAAAGCCGGGCCCGGCTGTATGCTCTTCATTGAGATCAATTTACAGAGCAGAGGAGGAGCTCTATAGGAGGCCTCCAATTAGAGAAATGCAATGAAAGTGAGACGGCGCTTGTTTCCACCAAAAACTCTCCCCAGGAAGCACCACAGAGGTTGATTGTGGGTGGGGGGTGGGGGTGGAGAAATAAATGAGAAAAATGTCACTTGAGAGATGGCTTTGCAATACAATCACGGCGGAAGACGAGAAACATGCCCTCGTTTAATAAGACACTCAATGTTCCAGTGAAGTTGGGTCAAAGGCAAAGACGCAATGCTGTCAACAGAAAGTTTCACTTAAAAAAAATAATGTTTCAGGGGATCGAGTGTGTATGCCTTAATTCTGCAGAAAACCTACATCCTTTCTTGTGCCAGTTTCCCAGGAAATTCACAGTTAAACGTTCCTAATATAATGATCTGAAGACAAAGGGAGCCCAATTAAGATGTAAATTGGTAATAAAAGACATTGTTCCCAAAGAATGACTCATGGCTATTCAAAATCCTCGGGGAAATTGCAATCGGATCTCGGGCAGGAAAGTGGACTGATACCTGGGAGCTGCATTCTGTGGCAGGAGATCAGCAGGACAGAATTGTTCCAGTAGCTGCTTTCGTAACCTGGCTGATGACTTTCTGCTGAGATATTACTTTGTGTGGTCTCGTACTGCACCCCAGAACTGACTCGCCCATGTCACTCCACCATGTCAGTCACTAGGGATGTTGAAGGAACCCAGTGGAGCCTAGCGGCTCTGATTGTCAGTGGGGCAGTGAATCCATTCCGGGTTTTAGTCCGAACTTTCAAGGAGCCATCCAAGGTGCTGAAACATAGAGTCAGCACCTTGGACAGCTCCTTGAAAGATCGGACTAAAACCCGGAGCAGATTCACTGCCCCACTGACATCTCAGCCACCCCGTCTCCACTGAAGGAACCTCTAATTCAGGAGTGAAGAAATAGTTACTTCGGTTCTCTTGAGGGTCGCATTGCCTCGGGGATATCTGTTGGGGCTACATGCCGGGCATAGATGCATCCAAAGTCAGCAGAGGGCAAGGTCACTCCTTCTCTCTCTCTTCCTCCCCCTCCAGCGGGTCACCAGATTGTTTTGGCCAGAAGACTGAACTGATCGTTTGAGAATGGGGGAGAAATCAATTCACTTTGCATTTCAAGTGGAACTTACATAATTTGCTCTTTCCAAAACAATGCACAAACCAAAACATAGCCGTTCTGCAAAATTTGCAGTTCTTCCGATTTTGCCATGTGATCCAGCCGCCAAATAATGTGTGCAAAATGCACATACTAGGGTTACGTGTGCATTAAAATGCAGCTATTAGAAAAACACAGCATACTTCTAACATAACATGCAGCATATTAGGGGAAACCGCTTTGCGAAAATGTGCATATTAGGCAAAATCTCATATATAAATGTGTATATATTAGGAGAAATTGGCACTGAAACGCCAATGAACTTTTAGGAGGACTTTTTAAATTGCAAGCTCATGTAGAAATGCAGAGAAGTGAACTTATAATTGGGAAAATGAGAAACTGAGGAAAACCATTGCAAAATTTGAAGAAGTGCAAATTTCAAAGCATGGCTGAATTTCAGTTTGCGGATTGTTTTGGAAAGTGCTAATTAGGTAGGCTTGCCTTTTAATGCGCATTGAATCGAAATTCTCCCCCCACCCCTACTTAAGAACGATCAATGAGTGTTTGAAACAGTCAGATATTATGAGAACATCCTTCCTGCCTTGCCTGGCTCCGAAGATGCTGTCTCAGTTGAACCACGCCTGGAACATACATAGTAAGCTGTCTTATCCAGAAACAGACCGCTGGTCCAGCTAGCTGAGCACTGTCAACACCTAGGTGGGGAACCATTTTTCAACCGAAGGGCCACGCTCTCTTTTGGACAACCGCCCCGGGGTCATAGGCCACTGATGGGTGGAGCCAAAGGCAAAAGTGTTTGCAGCAATGAATGTAATTTTTACGTTTGCTCAGGAGGCTACTTGCAATGCTCACATACACCCCCCCCCCGTATCCTCCACCCAGGCAGGCAAGAGGCATGGGGAACGCTGCAAGGACACGTTCCAGGCAGGCACAGATACTTGGGGTAAAAAGCAGGACTAGGGAGAGTGTTGCTTTGGATGAGGGGATGTGGCCTGGGAAGAGTTCTGAAGGCCACAGAGAGGGTCCTGGAGGGCCGCACCTGGCCCCTAGGCCTACGTTTCCTAACCCTCGGTCTACACTGACTTGGCAGGGGTGCTCTAGGGTTTCAGGCAGGGGTCTCTCCCAGCCCCACCCAGAGATGCCAGGGATTGAGCCTGTCACCTTCTCCATGCAAAGCAGATGTTCTGCCACTGAGTGGCGACCCTTTCCCAAATGGCCTGGATGGGAGACCACTGGAGATGTCGTCGTACGCTGTCCATACATTTAAAAAAATTACACCAGGATGGAAAGCTATATCGAGAACCCTGCCAACATTCGCTGGCCGGTGACTCGAAGGGTTTAGGATGTGGTGTGTGTATGTGTTTAAGTACATTCTGAGAGGAGGGAGATCAAACAGAAGCCTGTTTTTGGGAAAGGGCGCTTAATTCGCCGCTTTTAAACAGCAAAGAAAACAGTGCAAGGCAACATTCAACCACAGGCTGCGTGACAGTATTATGGGTTTCTTTTAACACCTGTTGGAGACTTACTCAGTTTGCCATCTTCATCTTGGAACCAAGTGTAGACTGGAAGCAGTCTGCATCTGTGTCGGAACTGCTTTTTAATATGTTCTTAAACCTTCTTTTTAAAAATGTTTTTAATCTCAGAAGATGTTTTGAAAGCTTTTTTTAAAGTAACGTTTTGAAAGATGTTTTGTTTTAAAGGTTGGCTTTTATGATGTTTTAAAGGTTGTAGTGCTTTCGTTTGCCACCCTGGGCTCCTGCTGGGAGGAAGGGTGGGATATAAATCAAATAATAAATAAATAATAATAATAATAAAGTGTAGAAAATGACCTTCTTGCTAGAATGTCCTGCCTAATTTTTGTACTTCCCCCCCTCTTCCTATTTATCGCCGTCTCTCTCCCCTCCCCATCCCCACAGCTTTCTGTAGCGCCATGCCTCCTGATGGAGACAAATGCTGGAGAACTTGAAAGCTTGCCACTATTTTGTGTGAAAGCTTTCTGCTGATAAAAGGTAACACTCAACCGTGGGCTTGTTTTTTCCCTCTTACAGAACAACACTGCTTCTTTGGCTTTTTATGATTTTATTGTCTATCTGGTCTACATCGTGGGTTGTTACGCAATTAAGTTAATAGTACCTATCTCATGCAAATTCTCTTTTATAAATAGATATATTAAAAACAAAACAAAACACCAAGCTGGTTGCTATTAGCATAATCTCACCTCTTCCAGCTTCATAGCCAGTGGAGGCTGGTGCCCATTGGGACTGGTGGGGCGGAAGGCAGGATGCCAACAGTAGGCGGAGCCAGAGCTAATTGTAGGCGGAGCCAGAGCCAATGACAGGTGGAGCCAACAAGTTCTGGTTTTGTCCCTGCCCTCCTTCCTGCCGACTTCTACAAAGGCAACACTAAAAAGGAGGGAGGTGGCAGCCAGTGCCCCCCCTGAGACTGGTTGGAAGGAGGCCGGCCGGCCAGAGTTGGCTGAGGACACACTCAGCTTGTGCCCCACTTGCCCTAATGGATCAGCCTCCACTGTTTAGAGCCCCCTAAACGTATGAAGCAGGACAGCTATGATCGGATGCCCAGACTTTTCCAAAGAGAAGCTGTGGAAGACTCCAAATCGGATCAGAGCAATGGTGTTTTGGAGGGGGGTGAACTAGTGGTGGCTGTTGTCCATTGGGAATGGAAGGGCGCAAGGCAGGAGGCCAACAGGAGGTGGAGCCGATGACAGGCAGAGCCAACTAGTTCTAGGTTTGTCCAGGGGTATAGTTGTCCAGGATATCGGGGGGGGGGAATCTTAGACTCTTTACATTTTGGGGAGCAGGGTCCCTATGTCTCCAGCATCCTATGAGGCAATCAGCATGAAAAGGGGATATACTAGTCACTGAGAAGACTCTTTTCAGTAGCTAACCTAGCCTCCCCTTTCATGTTGATTGGCTCCTAGGGTAAGTGAGAAGGGAGCTTCGTGGCAAAGTACCTTGGTCTCCCAAACCCTAGTCCCAGTTCAGAATTCTTAAAATCAAAAGGTAGCTGGCAATATTTAGCTCTCAGAAAGAGAGATTGGGTGAGGGCGGGGGTGTGTGTGAGTCCATGCACAGAGCAGTTTTATTCTGCTTCTATAATTCTGTAATTACAGAACAGACAGCAAATCCTAGAGGTGTGGCTGTAAGGGAGCACGGTGTGACTCTCATATTGTGGCGTAACCGTGCACTTTTGAATTTGCCACTATGCCCCTGGACACAACCCTGCTTGAAATGCTGGAGAGCTGCTGCCAGTCAGTGTAGACAGTACTGAGCTAGACAGACCAATGGCCTGACTCAGTATGAGGAAGCTTCCTATGTCCCTGTGCTGTGAACACCTATAGCCACGTGATAAGATATTATCTCAAGCAGAACAGATCCGCATGTTGTATCGGCACGTTCAGATCTGTCTGAAGCAGCCATACAGATCTGCATGTTGTAGACCAAACAGATCACCATGGCCCCCTCTAACAGCAATCAGGGATGTTGAGTGCCAACAGCTTGGTACATCACCAGCATGAGAGAACTCCCCCCCCTTCAAAGCAGAACAACGAGGACCGAGCATACTCATTGATCATGGGTTGCTGAGTAAGGAGGGAACAGAAATCCAGGGGGAAAGGGGAATGGAATATTCCTGAAAAAGGCATGGCTGGTTGGCTCCCTGAACATTTCGTTGCAGGTCTCACTTACAGATTGTAAAGCCCTTTGCAAGCCTGTGTCCTCTTTCACTGGGAAACACCAGTCTGGTCTGGTCAAAGCTTGCTGATTCACTCTCTCTCTTTCTCTCTCTCTCTCTGAGTAGGCCTCTCATTTCTCAAGGACCAACCTGGCAATGACTCTCTCAAACAGTTTTCAGTCACAGTGGGGTTTGGGAAGCCTGCTGGCGTCCATCTGTGAAAATGTGTCCATGCAAGGTGACAAAACTAGCTTCCTCCCCCCAAAAGGAGATGAACAGCAACAGCAACAACAACGAAATCTGCACAATGCACATTCTGCAGAGAAAGTGCAGCGAACAGGGACTGTGATGTGTTCAGCTGGAATGTTGGTGGGGTGGGGGGAACGAAACATTTCCAAATGGATCTTCCTCTCTTTTCTGATAGCAAAACTCAAGTGCTGAATGCACCATCAGGGAAAAGTATAACGGTCTAAATCTAAAGGATTTCCAGAATACCAACAAGACCATCGTTACAACAGGGCTGGTGAACGTCAGACCCAAGGGCCAAATATGGCCCTCTGGGAATCTGTATCCAGCCCTCTGCACTCTCCCCGAGCTATGCCCATCCCCACTGGTCCATCAAGATCAGTACTGTCTACACTGACTGGCAGTGGCTCTCCAGAATTTCAGACAGGGGATATTTCAGGCCCTAACTGAATATGCTGGGGATTCACTTTGGGGCCTTCCACATGCAAAGATCTAAAACTGAGCTTCGGCCCTTCCCCTGTTAAATTCAGTAGCACTCTATTGACCTGACAAGCAATTCAGGTGCTGAGCAGGGATTAGAAAGTGGGTCTCTCCAGTCTTAAGTCCAGCACTCTAATCACTATGCCTCTCTCTCTCTCTCCCCTCTCTCCAAACCTCTTCTCTGCCCTTCCCACAAGCTGTGGATCATCATCTTCCAAAGGTGGAGAGGGAAACACTTCCAGCAGTCAAAGGAACACAAACTGTTCTTTTATCAAATCCCCTGACCATGTTAAGGCTCCCATAACTAAATTAAGGACATTTGCCAACTCAACACACGGTGATGGCTAGGGATGGGGGAGAAATTTGATACAGTTCGCATTTTAAGCAGAATTTATCAGATTCACACTTTCCGAAGCAGTATGAGAACCGATACACAGCTATCCTTAGAAATTTGCATTAAATAGGATTTTGTGATGCAGTTCGCCAACTAAACAATATTTACAAAAATGCATCTATGAGGGGAAAGTGTGCATAAAAATGAATATATGACTGAAAATAACATGCAAAGAGGCATCAGATCACAAGAAATGGCTTGCAAAAAATGTGTATCTTTGTTAAAACTGCTTACAAAAACGTGTTTCTCAGGAGAAAATATTTTAACCATTAATTAATAAGAAATAATCAACTGTGCACTAATTAACTGCATGGATATTTATTTATTTATTTGATTTATATCCCACCATTCCTTCCAGTAGGAGCCCAGGGTGGCATTTCAAACGCTCTTCATTTTTCTGAGACTGCAGTAAATAAAAGGTTTTTTTATACTACACTTCTATGCTCAAACGATATACTTCCCTCCACTTCTGAGACATCACTAATCTAGCTGCGACAAACACAAAAACGATCACATCCTTCAGTTGTAACTACTCAGCTAGCTTAGGAAACATGGAAAGAAGGCAAAATCCAGATCATATGGAATGCTAACTTGCAGAATAGACCCTCTTTCCTGTGTTTCCTCCAAGACAGTGCGGTGCAACGGGTATGCAGATTGGGGTATGTGGTGGAGGTAGAGGAGACTGCGGCAGCTGCACTGCCTGTGAATCTGATACAAGATCTGCAGTTGTACTGACTGCCGCAGGAGCTGCTTGGCTTCCACTATAATCTGCTAGCATATTTGGAAACAACAAGAGATGTTAAAGTCTCCAGTGTGCTCTCACTCAAGGGAAGCTAAGCCTTATAGCATTGCCCCCTGGATTTCTTTCTGCTTGGGGTTGAACATAAATCTCATAGTTTTGCAAGCTCTGAAGGTCATAGGAACATAGATATCTGCTAGATCATTGGTCCTTCCAACACAGAATGGTCTACACTGACTGGCTGTGGATCTCCAAGGTTTCAGGCAAGAGTCTTTCCTCGCCCTACCTGGAGATGCCAGGGATTGAACCCGGGACCTTCTGCACGCAAAGCAGATGCCCTTCCCCTAAGCTATAGCCCTTTTCCGACCAGGTAATGAAGTGGACCATATGAAGAAGAAAGGGTCATGCTGGTCAGATCAGATATCTAGAGAGAGAATAAGAAAAATGCCCCATTTGAAGAGATTTGAGTACAGAAATGATGGATGGAAGAGGGCTCCTACATTCAAGGAAACAGCTCTGTCCAGAGCAAAGTTGGAGCCATCTGAAATAGCCCTCCCTTGGTGAACAACTACTGGTGTCCTGAATTTAATTCTGGAAGGACAGAGATGCAGCAAGCATGGTAATGGAGAATTCTATACATCTTGTTGGGCTATTTGCTTGGTTCAGGTGTGGGGAACCTTTGGCCCACCAGATGTGACTGAACTGCAACTCCCATCATCCCTGGACATTGGCCACACTGGCTGGGGCTGATGTGAGCTGCAGCTCAGCAACTTCTGGAAGGCCAAATGTTCCCTACACCTGGTTTAGTGATAATGGCAGAGTGTGCCTTACAGCCAGTTTTCATCCCAACTACCTGTGATGATATTCGTGCTAATTAACAACTCCTTCCTTCCTTCCTTCCTTCCTTCCTTCTCTCTCTCTCTCTCTCTCTCTCTCTCTCTCTCTCACACACACACACACACACACGGACACACACGGACACACACCCAGCACCATAGCATGAACATGAATCAGAAGTAGGGATCAGGGAGAACTCAGTTCACATCTAAATCTGAATCTATCAGATTCACACTTTCTGAAATAATACGAGGACAAAAAACTCAGCCATCCTTCAAATTTTGCACTTCTCTGAATTTTGCAACACAGTTCACTAACAAAACGATGTTTACAGAAATGTGTATGTTAGGGAGAAATGTCCATTAGCATGAAGATATTAGTGAAGATAGCTTGCCAAAAATGCTTTATATTAAGGGTCATTGCTTACAAAAATGTGTACATTGGTCAACAACGCATCCAAAAATGTGTTTATCAGGAGAAGTTTCCATTAAAATGCTAAAGAATTTTCATGAGGATTTAAAAAAAAAAATAGATCACAGATTGCTGCAGAAAGGTAGGGAACTGAAGACTGGAAAAATGAAAAAATGAAAAACCGAGAGAAATGAAACAGACAGATCCTTCCATCCCTAATCAGAAGTCCCAGTTCACCTTAAGAAGACATTGAAAGGAAGGAAAAAAACAAAGCCTTTCACTGTCAAGACTGTAAGCACAACAGAATGGCTCAATTGAGGTAAAGGAAAAACTAATCTGCGATAACTGTGCTTCCAGAGCACTGCTATTTTGGGAAGGGATCCAATCGCATACCAGCAGATCCATGTTGCACAATTAAAGTTGATTTGCTGCCCCCACCCCCCAAAACCACACATTGTGTTAAGAAAAGCAACGGGAAAATGGCCTGGTGGAAAGTGTGAGATAACGCTTGATGCAATGTCCCCTATCCTCCCGGCAAACAGATCAGAATGAATGCTCAGGTCTTCTGAAGAATCCTATGTGCCCTAAAAGAACAACTATATATATATATAAATATATATATATATCTCCCGGGTCCTGGTCTGACACTCTAACCACTACACCACCAGCGGCTGGCTGAATTTGTGTAGGATGTATGTCTGGATCTGTCTGGACACATGATACAGCCACCTTGCTAAAACTAAGCGGGTCTGGGTGAGTGCCTGGATGGAAGACCTTTAAGGACCCTTGTTTGTGTACACTGCTTTGAGTGCTTTAAGAATAGTGGGGAATAAGCCTCCTAATAATAAAAGGTTGCAGTCTTATATATTTAACCTGGGAGTAAGCCCCTTTGAACTTCCTTGGGTAGGCATGCACAAAATTGCACTGTAAATAAATAAAATGGGTCCAAATGGCTCAGGGAGAAGAGTCCTTCAAAGTAGGAAGGAGGATGCAATCAGGTCACTATCACCCCCTTATCATCATCATCATCATCAACAACAACAACAACAACAGCAACAGCAACAGCAACAGCAACAACAGAATCTTGGCAGGTCTAAGTATCCACTGCATGGTGCACGATCAGCAGAAACCATATTAAGGACCCTTTTCTTGCTGGAGCATTAACAGCACAACACAATATCCTCTGCGTATTTAGTCAGAAGAATGTCCCCACTGCATTCAGTGGGGCTTACTCGCAGCAGGGAAGCATGCACAGGATTGCAGCCTTGATGCATCATGCATATGCAACCGAGTGGCAGACAATGTACTTTCTAGAGTGATTGTTACTTATTTATGAATCACTTATCACATGTGTCTCAAGGCAGGTTGCTAACATTCTATAAAATAGCCAAGTTCTGCTACCAGAGGCACTCATTACCAGATATTGCAGTGAAATCTGATTTCTGAACCACCGACTAAAAATGTGAACTTTGAAATAAATGTGCTTGTGGGTTAAGGTGGGGTGGGTGGAGGAGGGAATGAAATTCTGGTCGTTCAACTCTCTGGGTTTTCTGTATGTCTTGTCCTCCTGCCTCCTTGGGCAAATGTCCCATGTTACATAGTCAAAAGTAATGGTTTACATTCAAACTGTGAGTTGCTGATTCTCTCAGGGGCTATATTGCCTCATCTCGCATGATACTGAAGCTGATTACTAGTTCCCAGCTCCTCTTTTTGCCCCAAACTTCAAAACACAGCTCTAAACAGAGAATTTCAAAAGGAAACTAACATTTATATTTCCCTGAAACACAAAATAAGCTGTGGTTTGCTCTCATGCCATATATCTCCATGGGCTTTATCCAACTTTACTGGGCCAACTTCAAGGTTCTAGTGTTGGTGTACAAAGCCCTAAACAGCTCGGGACCAGGATACCTGAAAGACCGTCTTACCCCTTATATACCCAGTCGATCACAGCACTCTGCAGGTGACGGCCTCTTGCAGATACCATCTTCTTCAGACCTTTAGTGTGGCAGCACCTACCCTGTGGAATTCCCTCCCCTTAAATATTAGACAGGTGCCATCTCTGTTATCTTTTCAGCGCCTTTTGAAGACTTTCCTCTTTCAACAAGCCTTTTAAGTTGAGACCTATCCCAGTTTGCATCTGTATTGGAATTGCTTTTTAACTAGAAAAGGCAATAATGCTGGGAAAAACAGAAGGGAGTAGAAAAAGAGGAAGGCCAAACAAGAGATAGATTGATTCCATAAAGGAAGACACAGACCTGAACTTACAAGATCTGAACAGGGTGGTTCATGACAGATGCTCTTGGAGGTCACTGATTCATAGAGTCACCATAAGTCGTGGTCAACTTGAAGGCACATAACAACAACAAAAGGTCTTTTTTAATAATATGTTTTAAACCTCCTTTTAAAAGATGTTTTTAAAGCTTTTTTTAAAAAAATGTTTTT
The DNA here is from genome assembly GCF_030035675.1 of Rhineura floridana. Taxonomy (NCBI): domain Eukaryota; kingdom Metazoa; phylum Chordata; class Lepidosauria; order Squamata; family Rhineuridae; genus Rhineura; species Rhineura floridana. The sequence continues at coordinate 21,729,417 of NC_084498.1, read as the reverse complement.
AACATTTTCTTGTTTTAATGTATTTTGAGGTCTGTTTTTATGATGTTTTAGAGTGTTTTTAGCTTGTGTTTGCCACCCTGGGCTCCTGCTGGGAGGAAGGGCAAGATATACATAAAATAATAAATAATAAATAAACCTTAGAGAAGACCCACTGAAATTAATTAACATTATTAATTGAGGTCCATTGATTTCAATGAGCATGACTTAGCTGGATCCAACCTCATGACTGGGAATTGTCCCCCCTTCGAGATATATTTGTTTTTATTACTACCTTTATACCCCACCTTTCCTTCAAGGAGCTCAAGGTGGCATACATGGTTCTCTTCCTCCCCCATTTAATCTTCACAACAACCCTGTAAGGTAAATTAGGTTGAAAGAGTGTGACTGGCCTAATGTCACCCAGTGAGCTTCATGGCCGAGTGGGGATGTGAACCCTGGTCTTCCAGGTCCCAGTCTGACACTCCGACCACATAATTTTCTGCAATCAAGATGGTGATATTTGTGCAATATTCATCAAGATGCCATAGCCCCAGCTGACAACAGCATATGATGGTGTGCACTCCATTGCAAGCTTTTAGCCAGCCCAAACCATACATCCACCCCTCCCAGTGAGCAGCCTCTGTGTGTGTATGTATGCGGGACAGAGAGCAAAAAATAAGTGGATTTAAGGATTTGGGGTTTTTTTAATAAAAAAAATGTACACCTAAATTGCGGTTCCCAGAAATGATGCTTGCCAAATCCCCTTCATCGGCGCATCATCCCCAGTTGATAGACAGGAGACGAATCTAAAATCTATCAGCTTGCCAAAAAGATCAACTAAATCCTGCGCAAAGTAGACCCACTGAAATCAATGGACCTCAGCTAGTCATGTCCATTCACTTCAGTGGGTTTAAGCAGGACTCGCATAGGACACCAATCAATCAACTCCATTTTGTGCAGTCTTGAACCCAGGACCCCAAATGGCACTGTTATTCACACCATGAGAGATGGAGTTGGGTGGGGCATCCAACAATTCCTTTAATTAAAATTAAACATCTTCTCTGGGCTCTTCCCACTCTAAACAGTCCCCTTCTCAAGCTACAGCTAAGGGTATTTAGGATTGCAACCCAACACTGGCTGCCTTTTAGTTGCCAGGCCAAATTCAAGGTTCTGGTTTTGGTGTACAAAGCCCTATGCAGTTTGGGACCAGGATACCTGAAAGAGTGTCTTACCCCTTATATACCCAGGAGATGACTGTGCTCTGCAGGTGAGGCCCCCCTGCAGATACCATCTTATCAGGAGGTCTGTTCTGCACAACATAGGAAGCAGACCTTTAGTGTTGTGGCACCTACCCTTGGAATTAACTCCAGTTAAATATTAGGCAGGAGCCATCTCTGTTATCTTTTCAGCACCTACTGAAGACCTTCCTCTTCCAACAAGCCTTTTAAGTAGAGACCTTAATCCCAGTCTGCATCTGTGTTGGAATTCCTTTTTAAGATGTTTTTAAAGCTTTTTTTAAAAGATGTTTTGCTTTAACAAATTTTAAAGTCTTTTGTTCTTAAGATATTTTAAAGTGCTTTTAGTGTTTTTGTTTGCTGACCTGGGCTCCTTCTCGGAGGAAGGGTGGGATATAAACGAACAAACAAACAAACAGTGCAATTAGGCAATTCAGAAGTAAATCCCACTGAGTCCATCCAGGCTTACTCCCAGATAAGTGCCTGTAGGATTGCAGCCTTTCAAAAGGAATAAATCCCATAAATGAGAATTCCATTTGAGAAATCATGGACTAAAAAGCTCAGCTAGGGGAGGGGGAAAGAACTTACAGGTACGACATATACACGAGCAGCTTCAACAAGAAACAACTCCCGGAATGGGTGAAAGCACTTGGAAATATTAATCCCCACAAGTAGCTTTGTGAATAGTACAGTACATCCCAAGAATGCGGATCTCTTTTGATGAAATCTGCGATAAAGGTAAGATATAACACGCCTGGAGTATTTTTGGCACCACGAGCCCTGAATGTACCCACTGAGGCTGCAATCCAATACACACTGACCTGGGAGTAAGTCCCACTGAGCCCAATGGAGCTTACTTCAGAGTAGACAGGTATTGGATCGCAGCCTTAGAAAGAAAGCCCACTGATTACCGCGGAACGTGTAAAAATAAATCAGCCTCCCCCCGCCTTCAATCTCCTAGCTAGCTATGATAGGCGAACAAAGAGAAGAGCCACCTGGATCACCTGAGAAGCGCGACCGCTAGGAAGGGTCACCGTAAATCCCGCTCCGAACCATGCTATAGCGCGGAGAGCTGTCCGAGGTGCTGATCGCGGCCGGAGGCCCCGGCATACGCCGCGGTACCGAGCTATTGTTATTATCTAACAAAGAAGGGACGGTGAGACCTGGATATTACGGCATGCCTCCCGAGAACTCCCAGCCACAACCACCAAGAGCCGTGTAGTTCTTTCAAGGCACCTTCCCACCTAGATCGAATCGGCCCTGCTTTGCAAGCTTCTAGCTTGGGCGCCCCATTGCAGCAGCCATAGCGCCGCTGGCTTTAACTGGCAGGCGCCCGTGCCAAGGGGACAGTCCAGAGTCCCCCGCCTGCAGAGGCTGGCCGAACGGGGGCAAGCGAGGAGAGGGAAAAGAGCCAGCCTAACAAAATCGGCACTGGTTTCTGCCAGGAGGAACTCCGGAACTCACAGAGGCTGTAGAGTGAGAACCAGTCCAGGGACAGAGCTGAACCGCTCAGGGGGTGAATTTGTTCGGCTCCCGTTCGCAGGACCCCACGATCCCACCCTCCTCTCCCCCTCCCCTTTTAAACAAATTTCTACTTCAGGATTAATTCAGGGAGGATAAACAGAACAGCCTCGCTGGACGCTCGAAAAACGCTGCCCCCCCTTTCCCACGTGAATGTTTCACACGACAGTATTGGGGTTGTAGCCAATGCCAGCCTCGCTCAGAGTAGACCCACTGAAGTGAATGGACGTGACTAACTTGGGTTCATTCATTTCAATGTGTCTACCCTGAACAGAACTTGGTTGGCTACCACCCTGGGGGTGGTGGTTTCTAATTACACACCCCGCCTGAGGAGGGCGATAGCGCCAGTGGACTCCCCATCTCCCCACTCAATGTGGTCAGAAGCGATTTCTATTGGACACGTGTTGCCTCAAATCCTCAGCTAGCATGACAGGAGGACGCTACCGCGCTCTTGGACCCGGCTCCAAATCTTGATGAGCGGGCGCCCACCCATGGTACTGATCCCGGGTAAGCTTGCAGCCTCAGTTCCCGTCTGAGAAATGGGAAGACCGAAAACTCACTCAGCGATTATGTGAATGAAAGCGACCTTAAAAGGCTGTTTACCGGAAATCCTTAAAATAAACCGAACGGGGTGGTAAACACCCCCCAGCCTGCCTTTTTTATTCATTCGCCTTCCTTCACGTTTTTCTTTTGTTTGTCTCGCGTCTCCTACCAGATGGAAAGGTTAATTTATGGAGTCTAATTCTGGCTGGTTTTTGGAACAGTTCCCCCCCACACACACACACACGTGAAAGGGAGACGCAGCTGCCCAGAAATAGTCGTAGGCTCTGAGAAGAGGGAGCCCCGATTCGAGATAGGGTGGGAAGGGCGAGCGAGAGACGGACCGGACCCAGTTCGCAAAACTGCGACCTTGGCCAGTCGCCCATACTTGCCACAGCAGACCTAAAAGAGTCTGGGGAGGAAAAGGCAGGGGTTCATCTGAGCCCCGGAACCTAATTCAGTCTGCTTGGCCTCAATCGCACACGGTGCCCAGTGCCTATGGGCGTGCGCAGAGTGCATATTCTTCACCAATGCAGAGTTTACCAAATAAGGCTTTAGCCTAGATTCCTCTGGTTTTAGAAGTTGACTGGTCAAAACAAAACGGGCGTGGAGCCGGAACCTAGGCACATTTACACCGGAGTAAGTCCCAACGTTGTTCCATGGGGCTTACTCTCAAGTAAGTCTATGCAGTAGTGCCACTCTATAGGATTTCCTAAACTCCCGTCCCAAACGGAAGGGGGGTAAGATGAAAACACCTTGCGCCAATTTCCTGAAGTGCGGGTGTAGAAGCTTTGGAGTTCCGCAGAACTCAAACGGCGTCAGGAAAAACCGGTTGCCAGCCCGAAGCGGCGCAAAAGAGGCTCGCTAGGCAGGCGTAGCCGACTGGTGAAACTCTTACACCGAGAAAGAGAGAGGGGGGGAGAGGTGCGGGAGAGTTTGAGACGGAACAGGGGCCTTCTCCGTTGCTCCAAAGAAGAGCAAAGAAAGGGGAGGGGGAAAGGGATTTCGGAAACGATCTAAGAGACACTTCCTCAAGGTAAGATCTGTTTCACAGTAGGACAGGCTGACATAGGATTTTTTTGGGGGTGTGTATGTGTATCTCCTTCGCTGAAGGTCCTTAAGGAAGAAGCTGGACAGCCACCTGCAGTTGCAGCCTGTACTGAAGACCCTGCATTGAGGAGGAGTTGAGATAGATGGCCTCCGAGGTCCCTTCGTACTCTATGAGTCTAAGGTGCAGCCTTCCTCCCCACCCCAGAGGAACACGGCTTTAGACGCCCCCGCCCCTTCTACTGGGACAGAAGACTCTCAGCTAGGAGATCCCGCCATAAAACAAAGCAAAATCAAATACAATCTGGGAGGAATGAAGTCCCGAGAATCCGGAATTCGTCCGCGCGCTCTCCCGTTTGGGCGCGCCCGGGTGTTTTGAGGTTGGGGAAAGCGATCAAGCAAGAATCTCCGGCTCCAGGTGGGCTCCGACCACCCCAGCTGCTGCGCCACCAAGTTTGTTAAGAAAAACTGGAGCGACTCGGCCCGGAAATGACCCTGCGCCGCGGAGGGGTGAGGAGGAATCGCCGCATCAGGGCTGAGAGCCTTGTCCAGCGCCTGCGGACCCTCCGAGGGCGCCGGCGCTTCAAGGGCTGGTCCGTGGGCGCGTACCCCCTTACACCCCAAACAGTCCCTGCGCCCCCGGGGCTTAACACTGTTCTGGCTAGGGTTAGGATAGTTCACCTCCAACCCCCTTCGGGGTTTTCCTTCCCTGTGGGGGTGGGAATCTTCGCCTTGGCTTCTTTTTACGACGGGTCCCCCGTCAGACTTGCTCTGGAGCCGTGGAGAAGTTCACCCCCCCCCCAAAAGCATAGACCCCACCACCACCAGCAGCACTTTAGGCATTGGCCTAAAGCGAACCGAAAGGCTGGCTCCCCCCCCAACCACTCCAAAACAAAGAACAGAGGCTCCCCCTTCCAGAGGCAGGAGTACCTCTGCGCATGTGCAAAAAGCCATCCGCGCTCCCTGGGTTTCAAGGGAAAGGCGGCCAAGTCTGGGCTTGGAGGAGACGCAGCGAGGAACGCGAAAGGAGGTTTGAGCCCCGGCATCTATTTCATCTTAAAACGTCAAGCATGACATTCGGGAGCGGGGGCGTTTTGCGCTGGGGGCAGAGACTCCCCGGAGGCGCGCGGCGCCGGCACTCACCTGGCGAGCCCTTCCGGAGCCGCTCCCTTCGGAGCCGGGCGCCCCTCACTTGCCTTCCCCGTCGAGCAGCTAGCCGCCTCCTTCTCCTCCTCTCCGCCCCTTCGCGGCTGTTGCTGCCGCGCCTCCGCTGCCTGCCCTGGGAAGAGGCAGCGCGCGTCTCTTCCCCCCACCGGGGGTGTGTGTTGGTGCTGGGGGAAGCCTAGCAGCCCGTCCGGCCGGTGGGCTAGCGGAGCCACGCTGCGCCTCCGCTCCGCTCGCCGGGCCTCCTTTATGCGCTCTGCGCGGCCCCCGAATTAAGCCGGACGGCCAACCACGGGGGCGCAGGCAGCGACGAGGCGGCCTCGCCGCCACCTCATCAGAAAAAAGCTTTTATATAAGCGCGTCAGCTCCACGCCCCGCCGAGGGAGCCCGAATCAAACTCCTTCTCCAGACGAAGAGAGCGCGCGCGCTGGGGGTGGGGGAGCAGGTCGCCCTTCCTCCTCCCTACCACGCCCTCCCCAGATTATGAATGCTCTGGTGGGACCTGTTCAGTGGCTTCTGCAACTCCAACTCCGGGCTGCGTGCTCAGGCTTACCTCTGGGTAATTCCCAGTGCACAGCATCCCTTGCTAGTCCGTCTCAGGGTAGACCCATTGGGATGCATGGAGATGACCGGCTTGAAGGCCATCCCTTTCAATGGGGCTGCTCCGAGGAGGGCTGGCATTGGATGCCACCCGTCCTACTGAATTCGTCATTCTGCAAGTCTGTGCCAGCGGACATAGCCATAGCCGGGACTCCGCCGAGTAAAGACATGCCTAGGGCTCAATGCTGTAAGGCTGCTGCCTCGTGCATGCTCACCTGCACTGAACACTTTGGGACCAAGCCTGGAGTAAAAACATGCACAAGCCGGAGGGGATCAGGGCCTGTGGAGGGACTGGCAGTGCAGCTTATGTGTGTTTACTGGGAAATAAATCCCTCTGAGTTCAATGGGACTTACTCCCACAGCAGCAGGCACAAAACCGTAAACTGAAAAAAAGGACAGGCCGGCTCAGTTTAGGTGGTTTTTAAGGCTGGATTAAGGCTGCAATCCAGTGGAATGGTTATGTGTGTGTGTGTGTGTGTGCTCACGTGGGGAGGGTGTTAAACCTTACTGAACAGTGGGATTTACTTCTGAGAAAACTTGCGTAGGTCAGGCTGTAAAACCAGGAGCTGCATTTACAATTATGATTGGCAGTGCATATGAGAAACCCCCTGTCCACCTACCCGCTCAACAAGAAGCATAAGATCAAAAGAGCCCAGGTGGATCAGGCCCGTGGCCCATCTAGTCCAGCATCCTGTTCGCACAGTGGCCATCCAAATGCCCTTGGGAAGCTTGGAAGCAGGACATGAGCGCAAGAGCATGCTCTCCTCCTGCAGGTTCCAGCAACTGGTATTCAGAAGCATGCTGCCTCCAATGGTGGAGGTAGAACTTTAATAACAATGATGATGATAATGATAATAATAATAATAATAATAATAACTGTTTTAAAACACATCATTAAATACAGTTAAAAACAACCTAAAATCACATAGCAAAAGAGCAGTGGTGCAGTGGCAAATTCAGAAGTGCACAGTCCCTTCATGATAGTCACATCACGCCCCCTCACAGCCACTCCCCCTTCTAAGGTCATACAATAAAACGAGCTTTCAGTCTTTCTTTGTCTGGAGTACTTTCCCTCGTGATGCATTGCAACAACCAATGCAGATCTCCATGCGTTGCCTTTCAGCTAGATCTAGTATTTTCTGTGCACGTATAAGGGCAAATGTACTAAGACGCCATAAAGTAAGGAACTTCCTTTGCTGAGTTTCCCTTCTTGGTTGCCATACCAAGGAGAGCGTATTAGCTATTGAGAAGAGTCTTCTCAGTGGCTGACTTGCCTCCTTTCACTCTGATTGGCTCCAATCCGAGGACAGTGAAGACATAGGGACCCTGCTTCCCCAAAATTAAGGGGTCTAAGACCTCCTGGGACCTTAGATGACTACACCTTTAGTGTAAGGTACCTTCCTGTATCCCCAGGGGAGGGCAGACTTCAGGCCTTTTTTTAAAAAAAAAAAATCTACTTTGTTTTTCACTAGAATCCCAAGATCTAGAAAAACGTACAGCTAGAATTAAAGATCAGGGTGCCTCTATGCATGTCCTGAGCCTGGGGATTTTTTAAGTTATTCAGTTCCAGAACTGAACCAAGCTCACAGTCTTTTCACTCACACAAGCCCACTGCTGCTCAGCTTTCTTCATCTCATTAAAAGCTGCCTCATCCCATTGATCTGTCCAGCTTACAAAGGGGCAGCCAGTGCAGTTCTCTCTTGCTGTTGTTGGACCAAAAATCCCATCAACTCTGGCTAGCGTGGCCAACGGTCAGGGAGGATGGGAACTGTCCAACATCTGGAGGGTGCCACATTGGCAATCCCTGATACACACTGACTGTCAGCAGCTCTTCAGGACGTCAAATGGGGAGCATTCCCAGCCCTACCTGGAGATGCCGGGGATCGAACCTGTGGCCTTCTGCATGCAAGGCAGATGCTCTGCCACTGAGCTACGGCCCTTTCCTGATCCACCTTCTGCCTGTCCTGGAGGACTTTGTGAAGTCCAGACAGTTTCCCACTGTCATTGACGATACTTCCGGACTTCTTGATTTATAGCTTAGTCTCTTAGCCATTACACAACACCAGGTATTTTTAAAAAAAATGGTCAAAAAAGGCTCAATTTAAAAAGAAAGATTAAACAAAATCCGTCGCTGAAGTTATGCCGATCAGAAAGCTATTAGCAAAGATGCACCAAACGGTTTTTTAAAAAATGCATGCCAGTGGACTCTCGCGCCTAATACACCACTGCGCATCCCAAAGCCGTGACTCATAAAAAAAAGAAAAGGCGCATTAAGGAAACTACACCTCTAGAGACTGCACTATTGTTATTGGATTTTTGGGGGGGGGGCAGCCTGAAAGAAAACGAACCAAAAAAACGGAAGAAACACAAGGCAAGACACAAGAGGATGGCGATTTGATGGCCATCCCTGTATGAAACGCACACGGCTGTTGAAGAATAAATGCCTAGAGGGGCAACATCCCGACCAAATTGTGCAGCTTTATGTGCAGACTGTCCACAGGTTCAGTCTCCAGGTGCGGCTGGAAGAGAACCCCGCCTGAAACCCCAGAGGGTTGCTGCCAGTCAGTGAAGGCAACACTGCGCTAGCTGGACCAGTGGTCTCACACAGGAGAAGGCAGCTGCTTATGTCTTAAGAGAAGGGCCGTAGCTCTGTGGTAGAGCATTTGTGCTTTGAACACAGAAGGTCACAGTTTCAACCCCCGGCACCTCCAGGTAGAGCTGATAGAGACCCCTGCCAGAAACCCCAGAGAGTCGCTGCCAGTCAGTGCAGGCAGTACTGAGCTAGATGGACCAGTGGTCTGACCCAGTATAAGGCTGCTTGCTATGCTCATGGTCTAGCCTGTTGGAATATGTGGTTCAACTCCAACTTGTGAGTTGAGGCTGCATGGGGTTAAAAAGGGTAGCTAGAGCGGAGACCTCCTGATTGCTAAGCTAATGCCTATCCTTTGATCTCCTGCTGTCTCTCCCTCCCTGCTAGACTGATATGCACAGGATGTGGATCACATCTCCTCCTTCCTTCTTCTTCCTCTTGAGAGGGAGAGCAGATATCTTCTCTTTGTCTCTCCCTCTCCTCCAAGCATGAGGGCAAACACCAGGCTTAGTGTTTGCATCTCCAACTTAGCTAGTTAGCTAGATGTAGAACTCTTTCCTATCAAGTATGTACTTCCAGAATAAAGTAGTTATTTCTTCTTTTAAAGCTTAAAATCTCTGTCTGACTAATTTGCAGGGAAGGTGTAATCTTCAGCAAAAATTCAAACACATAAAGGCTCACTCAGTCTCTCCATTCCCAATTTCGCCACTCTGCAACATAGGCACAGCAGCCCTTGCACCATCACACCACATTAGCCCCCTCCCAATCCCTTTTCCTTCCAATTGCCTTCTGCACCTAAAAACAGAGCCTGATGAGGAGGACACAACCGCTCCCATAAAAAGGGGGGCCTTTGTTAAAGGAGTCTCCAACAGGATCAGTGCTTGGGTACGATGTGTGCTTCTTAAGGACCTTCTTAAGTTCAATGGAGACTCATGTTTGACTTCATCCCTCATTCTTTGTAATAGTTCTCGATTTCCATGGCAACACAGGCACACGCACGCTCTCACACACGCACATATATGTACACAAAGTCTGTTCTTGATCAAGAGTTCTCTTTTCACCTGATCAGGAAGAAGGGGGTGGGGGAGAAGAACGAGATCTAAGAGGGACCGTTCTTTCAAGTTGCAAATGAAAGCTGATGATTTCCAGGATTAGGCAAAAAAGCTCTGCAGAATGCAGCCTGGGCCAGTGGAGAGGCTGGTCCTTTAAAGGGGACATGGAGCACCGGCCGTCCAAGCTCAGATGGCCCTTTAACAAGCCCCCACCTGCCTGCCTTCTTGCTTACAACCAGCCCAATGGGCGGGACTGCCTGCCAAATTCCTCTTCCTTTCAGTCTCAGTGTTACTCCTCATCAGGGAGGACGATGGCAACACAGCTAGGATCCCAGCTAGACAAAACTAGAATCGCAGGTGTGTGACTCTGCCTGTCATTGGCTCTCCACCTACTGAGTGGGCCTCCCTGCTTTCTGCCCCACTAGCCAGCACTGCTGTCATTGGCTCTGGGTACTGTGGGCCTTCTTGCCTTCCACCCCACCAGTCCCAATGGGCACCAGCCATCACTGCAGCTGACTTCCTCAAAGTTTGCCCCAAAGCTGACAAGGAGACTCTGCTCTGGGGATCGGCTGGAATTCCTATCCTCTTTATACGTTAGACAGTGGACTGCTCCATTCCCACTAAGGAGGGCTGACCCAATACAAGACGACCCTGGGAAAGCAGCAGAAACAGTTTCCTGTGAACTCTAGAACCATTTTTGTTGTTGTTCTGAGCATGTGCATGAACAAAGGGGAAGTGTGCCTCTGAAACATGTACAGAGTATCTTCCCCCTCACTCCTGAGCAATCACAGGCAACCCATATTCCACAAGCGGGAAACCTATGGCCCTCCAGATATTGTTGGACTTCAGCTTCCATCAACCCTGGCTACTAGCCATGCTGGCTGGGGCTGATGGGAGTTGTGGTCCAACAGAGAGCCAGTGTGGTGTAGCAGGTTAGAGTGTTGGACTACGACCCTGGGAGACCAGGGTTGAACTCCCCACTCAGTCATGAAGCCAGTCACAATCTCTCAGCCCAGCCTACCTCACAGGGTTGTTGTGAGAACGTGGAGAGGCAGGACAACCATATACTGCCATCTTGCAGTCTTTGGAGGAAGAGTGGGAAATTAATCATCATCATCATCATCATCGGATCACAGGTTCCTCACATCTGATATAGGCGCAGTAAGATGCTAGGGACTGAACATTAGGGCAGGAAGGAGGTCTTCTGCCTGCAAAGAATGTGGTCTACCATTGAGCTTCCTCCTAAAGCAGGAATGATGAGCTCAGGATGGGGAGCCACTCACAGGGCAGACAGGCAACCCATAGACTGAGGGCATGGAACCTGTGGCCTTTCAGATGTTGTTGGACTACAACTCCCATCATCTGTGGCCATTGACCATGTTGGGTGTGGCTGATGGGAGGTGAAGTCCAATGGCATCGGGAGGACCACTGGTTCTCCACCCCTGCCTTACCCAGGAATGTAGCTGTCTGGAGTCATAGGGGTTCACAGACCCCTTACTTTTGGGGGGAGTAGGGTCCCAGCCAGGTCTCTAGTTAAGAGCCAATCATTGTGAAAGGAGACCACGTTAGCTGCTGAGAAGAGTCCTTGTCCTTTTTGTCCTGGTTGGAGCCAATTAGAGAGAAAGGAGGTGAGCCAGTCACTGAGAAGACTCTTCTCAGTAGCTAACACGCAGCCTCTCCTTTCATGCTGATTGGATCTCAGGGATGTCTGTTGTAGCGGAGCATGGACTTACGAGATGACATGGAGAGCAAGGGAGATGAGGGAAAGTGGAGAGGAGGTGTGGCTGTGGCTATCAAGAAGGGACCCTGCATTTCTGAATTTGCCACTATGCTACTGGCCCTAGCCGCACCTGGGACTGGAAGGAGGGGGCAGTAGTGGAGCAGGGGGAGGCCGCCGCCGCCGCCACCACTTATTTCCCAGCAGAACAATCATGCCATCTCCTAGGCAGCAATTTGGTAAGTCCTCCGCTTATCAAATAAATGAGCTGTTCTCAGAGAGAAGCCCACGAAATGAGATAAGCAGAGGAAGAGGCAGGTTATGTTAGCATGCCCGGCTGTGGATTAAGTTGCCACTTTTATTTTGCAAAAAATCCCAAAGTTCCTCTATTAGCACTGTTGGAATGTATGAGGTTCAACTCCAATTTGGTGGGTTGAGGTTGCATGGGGTTAAAAAGGGTAGCTAGGGAGGAGACCTCTTGGTTGCTAGGCTATACCTGTCCTTTGATTCTTGCCGTCTCTCCCCTTCCTGCTAGACTAATATGCAAAGGATGTTGATCCCAGTTCCTTCCCGCCTTCCCAGTTTCTTCTTCTCTCTCTCTCTCTCTCTCTCTCTCTCTCTCTCTCGAGAGAGAGAGAGAGAGAGAGAGAGAGAGGGGAGCAGACATCTTTCCTTTGTCTCTCCCTCTCAACCAGCATGACAGCTGCACTGGGACCAGTGCAGACTGCTCCAACATAGCTAGTTAGCTAGATATAGAACTCTTTCTATCAAGCGTGTACTTCCAGAATAAAGTAGTTATTTCTTATTTTGAAACTTAAAGTCTCTCTCTGACTAATTTGCAGGGAAGGAAGAATCTTAGCAAAGATTCAAACACACACACATAAGCTCGCTCAAAACTCTCCGCTCTGCTACGCAACTCAGTAGAATTCTGACAAGCGCTACTAGGCATGGGGGAGAAATTTGATTCAGTTAACATTTAAAGCCGCATCTATCAATTTCGCACCTTCCGAAACAACACCCTTCCTGACGAGGTACGCCTGGTGCCTACTTTATTATCTTTTCGGCGCCAGGTGAAAACCTTCCTCTTTGCCCAGGCATTTTAATATTTCTATCTTTTAGTATTTTAGTATTTGTATTAATGTTGTAAAGATAGTTATATGTTTTATCTTTTCTGAATTTTTTACTTTTGATTTGTATTTAATATGGGTTTTTATGTTAATTTTGTCTTTGTTGTGTGTATAAACTGTTGTCTTGATGATTAGGTGGTTTTAAAATTGACTGTTTATATATTTATATTTGATGTACACCGCCCAGAGAGCCTCGCTATGGGCGGTATAAAAATAAAATAAAATAAATAAATAAATAAACATGAGAAATTTGAAACTTGCGTTGAATTTTGCAGTGCAGTTCCCCAACCGAGCAACGTTTAGCAAAGAGTGTACATTAGGGGAAAGTGTGGAAAGAAATATGTTATACAAATAATACATATTGGTACTGCATTCATACAAAATGTACTGGGAGAAACTGCTTGCAGAAGTATGCATGATAGTCAAAACTGCATACAAAACGGTGTTCATTAGGGGGGGAAATTGCACCAAGATGCTGACATTTTTTGGTGAGGATTTTTTTTTTTTTAAATGGCAAATGTGCAGAACTGAAATTAAGGCTGGAAAAATGAGGAACGGAGAGAACCGAAGTGGGCTTATGCTTCCATCCCTAATTAACACCAACCCAAATGGACCATATAGCTCAATGGAAGAGCATCTGTTCTGCATGCAAACTAGATTCAATCTGTGGCATCTTTGGGTAGGGCTGGGAGCGTCCCCTGGCTGAAATCCTGGAGAGCCGCTGCCAGTCAGTGTAGACTCTACTGAGCTAGAGGGACCAAGAGTCCGACTCAGGATATAAGGCAGCTTCCTAGTAGGCACTGATAGCCTTATCCTACATTGCTGAATCCCCTTTTAAAGCTGCCTAAGTTGGTGGCCATCACGGCATGGTGATGCTCACCTGCAAACATCTTATTAATATTTTTTTTTATTATTACACCTTTCCTCCGAGGAGCTCAAGGAAGTACTTAAGCTTCCTCCACCCACCACCCCTGGGTTCAACTCTGTGAAATGGGATAAAGCTCAGGCAAACGTAAGATCAGAAGACCTCTGTCAGATCAGGCCACAGGTTCATCTAGGGCAGCATCCTGTTCTCGCAGTGGCTATCCAGATGCCCCAATCCAGACGCAAGCAGGACCTGAGCCCACTGGCATGTGGAGGCACATTGTCCCAGAGAGCGGAAGGAGAACACAGCCGTCGTAGCTAATAGCCTACTCCGCCATGGATACGCTTAAGCCTCTCTTAAAGCCATCCAAGATGGTGAGCATCACTTTCAAAAAAGCAACTGTTCGAGTTCTAGTTCAACATTGTATCCGCCACCTCACACTGCTCAGCGATCAAGTTCAAGGTTCTATGAGAAGAAGGGGTCACTTTCAATAAACCAAAGTTATGGAAAGGAGACACAAAAACCAATCAAGCAAGACCAGTAGAAGGATGTCAAAGGCGCCCACGCGCACCATTCTCCTTTCCCTGGCCTGGCTGGACCTCCAGATGTTATACATCATCCTTGGCTAATGAAAACCTAATTATCTTCCCCATTTGGGTGCAGAGAAAACTAATTTAATAGAAAGGCATCTGCTGGAAAAACACCCTGCAGGAAAGCCTGCTTGTGAGATCAGAGGGCTCAAACAGACTCTCTGCCACTATAACCTGACAGAAAAGTCTCTCTTTGTGTGTGTGTGTGTGTGCATGCATGCAGAGTACAGCACAGGTAAAGGTAGGCCAGCCTAGCCAGCTGGAGGACCCGAGCTCTATCTCCCTTCTGGAATGCACACAAAAGAACCCAAACAGGAGTTGCTCTCGCCCCACTTCCAACAATTTTATTATATTTTGCTTCAAATACAAAGTTCTTGATGTAAAACAGGAAAAAGAGAAAATTAAAAATAATGCAATACCAAATATTGGCCATACAGACAAGATAAATTAGAACTGCTTTATATTTTCCCATACTGGGTCTTATGATTTATCTTATTGAAACAAAAACCTTTCCAGTCTAACATTCCAATGTTTGTTATTTTAATCTAGGTGGGATTTCTGAAAAATAACAAGCCTCAATGTTAGCCTCAATTACGCTTGATTTGTTTTGAAATATTTGAACGGAGAAAAATGTGACCACTGGGCATCCTCACGACATATGTATAATATCTGTGTTTAAGGTTTGACACTTCCAGTACTTACAGTGTCTCTGGGTTGAAATACCACCTTAACATAAGCTTATACTGAGTTTCAAAGATCCATAGACATAAAGAACTCTTCTCTATTGGCCCCCAGGATGGGTGAGAAATTCAATTCAGTGCGCATTTCAAGCCCAATCTATCACACTTGCCCTTTCTGAAACAGTATAAGAACCAAAACCCAGCCATCCTTTGAAATTTGCACCTGTTTGAATTTTGCGATGCAGTTGGCCAACCAAACAGTGTTTACCAGAAAGCATGTGCAAGGAGAAAGCGTGCATAAAAAATAAATAAAAAGGCGAGTGGAAATAACATACAAAAATGCATCATGTAATGAGAAATTGCTTGCAAAAAAATGTGTGCACAAATCACACTGCCTAAAAAGTGTGCTTTATTAGCAGACATCCGCACTCCAATGCTGGAGAATTTTCACGAGGAAGACCTGCCAACCGCTGCAGAAAAGTGGAGAACCAAACTTAACCCCTAACCAGCCCATAGATGCACCCACATTTCCGTTGCCTGGAGGGATTACAACCCAACAAACAACACATCCCAGTCTACATCCGCACTGGAGGTGTGCTTTTAAAAAAATGTTTATAGTGCTTTATGCAGTAGTGTCGTGGCAAATTCAGAAGTGCAGGGTCCCTCTCAGCCACACTCCCTCCCTCCCTTGCTTGCTCTCCATCGTCATCTCCACGCTCCTCAGTCCTTCCCGCACGTGCCCTTCTCTGACAACAACAGATGTCCATAGGAGCCAATCAGCATGAAAAGGGGAGAATGTTAGCTACTGAGAAGAGTCTTCTCAGTGGCCCTCAAGGAAGCTGGCTTCTCACCTCCTTTTACTCTGATTGGCTCCAATCAGCAGGAAAGGACAAGGACGCAACTTAGAAGACACTTCTCTCACTGGCTAACATGCAGCCCTTTCATGCTGATTGGCTCATAGGACACTGGAGACATAAGGAGGTTGCTGGGACCCTGCTCCAAAAAAGTAGGGACTCTAAGACCCCCCGAGACCCCAGACAACTACACCCCTGGCTTTATGATTTGTTTGCCACCCTGGGCTCCCTTTGGGAGGAAAGGATGGAACATAAATATAATAAATAAATGTGGGACAAAAATAAACCAGAACATTTATGATATAAAAAGGTTAGGGGACTTCAGCAGGGAGTGACAGGATACAAAGAGAGTGGAAATGAAGGGGTACGACCACCCCAAGACCTTTGCAGGTGCAAATAGCATTGGAAGTGGGATCACGCAGGGATCACTCTAATTGCATCATTTGTTTCATTTTAATAAATTTATATCCAACCCTCCCCCCTTTCGAAGGAGCCCAGGAGGGCAAATCATCATGAATGTTGAATATCAAGGGTGGCTGGAGGGGCCCTCCCTTGTCCTAGCGCAACACATCCACTTAAAAAGAACAGAACTTTTTGGTCTGTTTGGAAGGTTTTTGGGGCTCTATGGTGAAAGAAAGGCAGGGTATAAATGAAATAAATAAATAAATGTCCTGAAAAGTGGGGCACGAACCAATGAATAATGGAAAGATTTATGAACACCCCGCAAGCAAGTCAGGATGAACACAGGACGGACGTGTATTGTCGCAAAACTGCCCTGCAAACAAATCAGAACAGATGCTCAATAAAGACTGGATATCAAGCAACCTCTGGGTAAGCTTTGTGCAAGCCATTCAGGATTAATGCTGAATAAACAGATGGTTTGGAGGTGCATTCTGTGAAGCCCAATCCTTACCAATGTTACCAAATCTATCCTTACGAAGGACATGTCGTGCTGTCATGTCCCAAACTGAAAACTTTCTCTGGGCCTTTGGTCATCATTTACAGGCAGATATTTTCAAAGTGTTATAGGACTGGGGGGGTGGCGGTCTGGATGATGTCTTTGGGTCCTCTCCAAGCCTTCTGATTCTCTAGCAGTAAGGCTGGAATTTGCAGCAGAAGGAACCACTAAACTGGTTGAGCCAGTTCCTTTGTTTAATTAATGGACTTAGCTGGACCTGTTAAGCACCCTATTTACATGTCTACAGACTTGGCCAAGAACAGATGTGTTGCCATAGGAACAAATGGCTGGTGATGCTCTTTCAGGAGGAGGGAGGCCATCTCATCCTAGGGCTAGGAGATACCCTTGTCTAGTCTGGTCTGGAGCTGGAAAGAGACGGAGGCTTGACTGCTGTCTGTGCTGAATCCAAGTTATAGCTTTGGGGACTCCCCTAGAAACCTAATGGCGACGCACGACCTTCTGGAGTGTTACCGCTGACAGCCCTTCCATCTTAGGTTGCATATATGTGTAAATAAAAACATATATCCTAAAGGCACAACAGTCTCCAGTGACCTTCATATCAAGCAAATCTAACCTTGGGTAAGGGCTGGCAGCCCTGAAATCTCTCACTACTCAGAGACTGGGGTGTGCACGACAAACAAATACAACTGAAGCATAAGGCATTTTCCTGTCTTACATCAGATAGTCTAGTGTCTCCCTTCCCTGCTCTGATTTTTGCCCAGCAAACAGAGGTAGGCCATATAAGTCCTAACCTTAGATCTTTGTTATCTCAAAAGCCAACCTTAAGAAACAACATTGAAACTAGTAGGGGATCACAGACTCAATCGTCTCTAATCAGCCTGATGCAATTTAAGTCACATGGAATAGACAGCGCAGCGCTCCAGTGCAATTCTAAATAACTGTAAAGCTATGGGAGGATGTCTTCAACTGCCTCGTCAAGTTAAGAAAGAAGAAAATATTAATACAATATTACGGAAAATCAGAACAACAACAAGGCTGCTTTAATGTCCAACTCAATCACAAATTGAAATCAGTTTATGGTAATCCTTGTTGATTGCGGCTTTTCCCAATCTTGGCACCACAGAGGATTCATTTCCCCTTCTAAGATTTTTTTCGCCCTAAAAGATGCTTTTAAAATAAGGTAATTACTGAAATGGATGCGAGGCATCATCTTTCAGTTGCTTCACATGTCTTTTAAGGCCCTGTCTTTTTGCCCAGGCTTTCCCCAATCCAGAAGATTGGGCCCTGCGATTACTGAATTCCTGCGTTGATGTTTTAGCATTCTGCTTGACTTTTTCTTTTTTGGCTTAGAGTTTTTTTAAAAAAATAAGACTCTTCCCAGTAGGTAACACAGCCTCCCTTTCCATGCTCCTAGTGACGTCTGTTCTAGTGGTGTGTTGGAGTCATGAGACAACAGGGGGAGCAAGGGAAATGAGGGAAAATGGAAAAGGGGACGTGGCTGTGAGGGGGCGTGGCATGATTGTCATGAACGGACCCTGCATTTCCGAATTTGCCACTACACTACTGCTTGGGACATTTGTTCTCCTGACCCTCTCTCGAAAATGAAGTCTGCTGTTCAAAGTTCTGCGCCAGCACTGTTTTGCAGACCAAGGACCACTTTTCCTTCTTGGCAACCTTCTGAGGGCCAAAGGTGAGTGGAGCCAGGGGCAAAAGTGGGTGGAGCAATATGTGTAAATGTTAGCATTATTTGTTGTTGTATGTCTTCAAGTCGATTACGACTCATGGCAACCCTATGAATCTTTTTGGATATATTCATAGGGTTTTCATGGTAAGAGGTCTTCAGAGGTGGTTAACCATTGCCTTCCTCAGCCTACGGCACCTGGTATTCCCAGGCGGTCTACCCATCCAAGTACTAACCAGGCCTGACCCTGCTTAGCTTCCAAGATAAGATGAGATTGAGTGTGTTCAGCGCAGTATGGCCATAGGCTTTAGCATTACACGGTAGGCTAATTTCTACGCACACTCACACACCCTTCTCTATCCTCCACCCAGGAAGCAAGTGGCATGATCAGATTTTTAAGGAGACATTCGAGCCAGACAAAAACTGTCTGGGAGGGTGCAAGCAGGACTGGTAAGGGTAAGGCTGTGGGAAGAATTTCCACGTGGTTCACATTGAACGGCAAATCTTCATAATTCACACTTTCCAAACGATATGTGGACCAAAATACAACCATCCTTTGAAATCTGCACTTTTCTGAATGTTGCAGCGCTGTTATCCAGACCAGTAATGCATTCAAAAATGCATGTATACTAGGGGAAGGTGTGCATAACAATGCACGTATTAGTGAAAATAACATACAAAAAGGCACTCCATTAGGAAAACTGCTTTTAAAAATATGTATATCAGGCACGGTGGCAGACCAATCATGTGCATAACCCCCAAATGCTGGTGAATTTTATGACATAATATTTATTTATTTGTTTACTTACTTACTTTATTTTTAAATATTTCTATCCGGCCCTTCTACCCTACAAGAGGGCACTGAGGGTGGCTTACAAGAAAATTGCACACGTACATAATAAAATTATACACAATAAAAACACAAAACATTACCATAAATTAAAGTACATAAAATACAGCATGCATATATATGCAGACAGACAGAGATGTATATATATGCATAGATGTATGGGGGAGTGATATCAAAAGGACTCAAAAGATAAAAATTAAAAATAAAGAGGGTAAAAATAAAGAGCTTAAAAACAGTGTCAGGCTCGCCTCCCAAATCATCATCATCATCATCAAGAAATTGATGCAGAAATTTGGAGAACTGAACTTAAGATTGAATAAACTGAGTGAAACCAAAACTGACAATTCCTCCATCCCTAGGTAAGGGCACAGCTGTGTGTGTGGGGGTATGGTCTGGGAAGAGCCACAAGAGCCAAGGGGAGAAGCCTGGAGGGATGATTTAGCCCCCACCCCCAGGCCTGAGGCCCCCTATCCCTGCTGCTGCAGAGGGTAAAACAAATCCCCTCCCTGTGATGTGCACCATCTTCCAGAAGGATCATTACATTCTTTCCCGGAGGAAAAAACCCAGAGGCATTTGCTAGACTCCATTCATGAACACACAGCACTGGGTTAGCACTGTTAAGACCCTGCCCTGAGCAGGGAGGATTTCTACAGCCTCTCCTGGGCTTTTTGCAATCCCAAATATCCTCTGGAAGCTGCCTGCTTTGGCCTGGATCAAGCTGAGCCTGCAGCACCTGTCGCCAGAGCAGTGGCAGCAGCAGCTTTGGAGATGCTTAGCCACGCTCGTGCATAACTCGGAGCATCATTGAGGGATTACAACACTGGAAAGGATAAAGAAGTGGCGGGGGGGGGGAGAAGCTCAACATATTTATATTAAATGCTCCCGAGCCCATGTAAACCATATGCACACCCAGCAGATGAGAGTAGGTGGCTTTGGCAGAAAGACGGATCTGAATTGGGACCGGTGCCAGGGCTTACTCTTTTCCTGCTGCAGTTTTGGGAAAAGGAGTCTGCCAATGCCTATTCAAAGCCTTGCCTAGAGATGGCAGTGATCCCGCATGTTGCACCCGCAGCTGACTGACTGATCTTGAAAGTTCAGGGAAGAAGGCTGCTCGGGCTGGCTTTGAGGATGTTAGATGCTGCTCAAGGTTTATTCTAACATGCAGCTAGGCACATTTTGTGCAGCGTCAAAAAGAAAAAGTGTGCAGTGTGAAACAAGTCTTTGTGCGGCTGAACATATGGGATTTAATAAGGAGCTAGGTAGTTTCTAAAAAAGAAACAGATGAGAAAAGATTTTTTAAAAACTAGAAAATGAAGGTACATACTGGTTCCTTTCAAATCTTCATAACCTTATACTACTGTTGTTGTTATGTGCCTCCAAGTCGACTACGACTTATGGCGACCCTATGAATCAGTGACCTCCAAGAGCATCTGTCATAAACCACCCTGTTCAGATCTTGTAAGTTCAGGTCTGTGGCTTCCTTTATGGAATCAACCCATCTCTTGTTTGGCCTTCCTCTTTTTCTACTCCCTTCTGTTTTTCCCAGCATTATCATCTTATCTAGTGAATCATGTCAACAACAACTTTATTACGGTCATAGACCAGAAATAGTGAATCATGTCTTCTCATGATGTGTCCAAAGGATGATAACCTCAGTTTCATAATTTTAGCTTGTAGTGATAGTTCTGGTTTAATTTGTTCGAACACCCAGTTATTTGTCTTTTTCGCAGTCCATGGTATCCACAAAGCTCTCCTCCACCACCACATTTCAAATGAGTTGATTTTTCTCTTATCTGCTTTTTTCACTGTTTTTTATACTACTAGTTGGTGCTTTTTTAGTTAAAAAAAGAGGTGCCAGTACTTATATCTTAAATATCTTATATCTTGGAATAGTTTTTTTTTGGAGGGGGGGAGTTCAGAATAAACTCTGACGCTGCTGTAAACAGAAAAAGTCTCTGCGTGCTTAATACTTAACAGGACACAGGAAGCACTTCCAGCTCTCCCAAACAGGGATTGGTGGATCTCTCCATTTTTGTTTCTCACCGTTACTCAGTTTCCCATTCTTATATTCAGTTCTCAGTGTCAGCTTGCGAAGTTTTAAAAAAACAAGTCCTCATGAAAATGCATCAGCATTTTCCCAGGGTTGCCTCCCAGTATACAGATCTCTGCGTGCAACATTGCCCAATATACACATATGTTTTGCAAGCAAGTTCCCCCTATAGCTCATTCGTTTTCACTAATAAATGCACTTACATGCACGATTTACTCCAGGACATGAATTTTTGCACACATTACATGGCTGGAAAACTGCACTGCAAAATTCAGAGGAGCGGACTTTTTTTAAAAAAAGGGCTGTTTTTCAGCTGGCGTATTGTTTTGGAAAGTATGAATTAGGTACATTCGCCCTGAAATACAAACAGAATCAAATACCTCCTCCATCCCTAATCTAGAGGACATGGATCCACTTCCAGAACTCACAGGTTTCATTTCTCTAACCTCCCCTCCTCTGTTCTGTAATTGGAGCTTAACAGAAGTTATCTTTTCTTAATTTTAGTCCAGCTGCCAGAATCACACATTTGGCAGGAGACCTGGCTCTGGGAATCCGGATTTCGTCAGCTGATGGGGGGGAAGAGAAGCTAATCTGTGCAGCAAATTGCAACCTAGGAGGGGGTGCTTTACAAGCAAATTGCAACCTAGGAGGGGGTGCTTTACACATGCACACCCTTCAGATTTTTAGTTTATAGAGAAAAGGTGAGTCAAAGCCTGAGATGGCATGACAGAAATGTGCAAAATTAGGCATGGCATGGAGAAATGTTTTCCTCCCTCTCTCACGACACTAGGAAGCCGTGGACATCCAATGAAACAGTGTTGGGAAGATTCAGGCGAGACAAAAGAAAAGACTTCTTCACACAGTACGTCATTAAACTATGGGCTTTGCTCCCACAAAAGGCAGCGATGATGGCCACCAACTTGGATAGCTTTAAAAGAAGATGAGGCAAATTCATGGAGGATAAGGCTATCCATGGCTACTAGCCATGGTGGCTATGTTCTCCCTCCCATGTCAGAGGTGGCATGCTTCTGAATGTGAGTCGCTGAAAACCACAGGAGGGGAGAGTGCTCTTGCACCCAGGGCTTCCTTTAGGCATCTCATTGGCCACTGTGAGAACAGGATACTGGACTAGATGGGGTGACCACTGGCCTGACCTAGCAAGGCTCTTCTTCTGCACTTACTCCCTCCTCCTCAGCCACTTTTTCTCCAGCTCCCCAAAACCTACAGCTGGTTCTCTTCTCAGCCAGCCACCACAACCACCACACAGTATACCATTCCACCTGACCTTAAGCACTGTGAGATGTCTTCAGAGCCCTCCTCTCCAATGGGAACATGGGAAGCTGCCTTAGACCTTGTCGCACCAGTGGTCCATCTAGCCCAGTACTGTCTATACACTGAGTGGCAGCAGCTCTCCAGACCTTCCCATCCTTACCAGTATGTAGTGGCAAATTCAGAAGTGCAGGGTCCCTTCACGATACTCACAGCCACCACCACCATCCCATTTTTGCTGCTGGGTTGAGAATGAGATTCTTGTTAATGACTTCCCCCACAACAACAGACGTCCCTAGGAGCCAATAAGCACAAAACAGGGGACTCTTAGCTCCTGAAAAGAGTCTTCTCGGTGGCTGACTCACTTCCTTTCACTCTGACTGGCTCCAGGCAGCAGGAAAGGATAAGGAAGCATGTTAGAAGGCTCTTCTCAGTGACTAACACATTGCCCTTTCATGCTGGTTGGCTTGTAGGAAGCCAGGCTAGGATCGTCCCTTTGCCAAGTAAGAGGTCTGGGGACGCAACAACTCTGTGCCTGCTGCCGAGTCTGCACCACTTTTTTTTATTTACTTATTTATTTATTTATTATTTGATATATATCCCACCCTTCCTCCCAGCAGGAGCCCAGGGTGGCAGTTACTTTGCTTCAATGAAGATCTCTTCCTTACTTTCAAGCAAGAGTTTCAGTTGTGTTTTGGGCAGGGGTTCAGGACATGATAGCACATTAGTTGTAGGTTTATATTGGGCTGCCCACACATCATCCCGCTTCATCAGTGGTTCTGTGATGTCTCCATAATGTTACCGCATCAATGTTGCCTGGAGGGGCAACACTTGCCTAAAAGCGAGACCAGAAAACAACAACAACTCCCAATTCTCTCCCTGCCAGAACATTTGTGGTTTGAAAAGTTGCAGGATCTTAGCAGGGAATGACAAGATTGGAAATGAAGCAGTATGTTTGCTCTGAAACGTCGGCGGGCACAACGGTATTGAAAGGAGGGCGGCATAATAGCTCCGATACCATCATCACAATCATGAATGCCTAATAAAAAGAATGTCTGGACCCCCCCCAGAGGGGGAGCACAGCAGGATCAACAGGTTAGAAGATCCTTCCCTTTGCATGCCCTGGCCCTGATATGAATTGCACTGGCTATTTATTAAACAAAACCCCTTTGTGTAAACCAGCTCCTTCTTGCCTTGGCCCTCTGCTCTCCCCGCCTTCTGAATTCCCCTTTAGTTACTTGTTCTTCAAGACTCTCTGCACCTTTCCTTTAGCCAACTTGCCTCAGGGATCCCCGACACTCAGTCTCCTCATTTCCTGAGACATTTTTGCAAAGGTTTGAACCATTTCCACCCCCCTGCTCCATGCAAATCTGCATGTTCCAGGTTGGATTGAATTCAGTTCCTGGTTTTGTCTCTCTACCAAAAGTATCCTGAAAGGATGATCTGAAATTGACTTTTTGGGTAAGGGGTGGGTGGACAAAAGCAAGTGGGAGAGAGGGTTCCAAAAAGAGACCCTCCCCACCACCATCCTTAAACAACAATAATCCTTCAATACTTTTTTTTTTTTTTTACAAAATCACACCATTAAGCAGGGTTAATGATTGACCAAGGTTAACAGGTTAATGCTCCAAGGAGGTTTTCTTCAGCCTTCAGAGAACTAAAATAGCTTGAGAATTTATTAGCCACAACTTCACATAGGGATGGGGAAACCAATTAATTCACATTTAAAGGTGAACCTACTTAATCCGCACATTCTGAAACAATACACAAGCCAAAACATAGCTGTCCTTCAAAATCCACATTTCTCCAAATTTTGCAGCGCGGTTCCCCAGGCAAGTAACGTGCACAGATATAGACATACTGGGAACAAAGTGTAGATATAAATGCGGACAATGGTGAAAATAACATACAGAAATCCATTGTGTTAGGAAAAACTGCCCTGCAGAAATGTACGCATTAAGAGAAACTGCCTGCAAATGTGTGCATGTTAAGAGACATTTGCCAAAAAAAATGCTAATGATTTTGCATGAGGATTTTTCTTTTTTAATAATCACAAACGGATGTGAACATGGGGGAAACTGAACTCAAGACTGCATCTAATGTTAGTCCTATTAGAGTAGACCAAATGAAATTAACGGACATGACCAACTTAAGTCGATCATCTTCTTCCTTTATTTCTATGCTGCCTTTCCATAGCAGAGCCATACTCAAGGCAGCTTACATCAAAAAATTACCTAATTCATTCTAACAGTTGCAAAAATAAAACAGAATATAGTCAAACAATAGCCATAAACAATAAACTAATGAAAACATCTCCATAATAAAATTAAGCAATCCCCACGTTGGTGAGAAATTCAGTTCAGTTCACATTTGATCCTCTATCAGATTTGCACTTTCTGAAACAATATTCGTATGTATTCAAATTTTGCGATGCAGTTCACAAACCAAACGGTGTTTGCAAAGATACATACATTAGGGGAACAAAAAATGAATACATGAGTGAAATCACACAAAAACGTATTATATGATGGAGAAACGGCTTGTCAAAATGTGTACGTGTGTCTACAAAGATGTGTTTATTTGGAGAAATTTGCACTAAAATGCTGAAAAATCTCCATGAGGATTTTTAAAAAAAATGTTTGCCAATTGCTGCAGAAATGTGGAGAACTGAATTTAAGAATGGAAAAAAACTGGGAATAAGAGCATCGAAATGGGCAAATCTTTCTATCTCTTCCCCACATAATAATGTTTAACAATAAAAACACAGTCCCAATAACAGCAAACACACTCCTCTAAAGTTAAAACAGACCCCAAAACAAACTCCTTACAAACACCCCAGTGAGTTTTTTTGGGACGAGTAGCAAGATGGTGCCTCATCCCTTCAGCAGCTGTTGCTTTCGGAGCTGGAGTGAGCTGGGGCCCCGCCCTCTCAGGCCAGATGAAAATTAGCCAGCAACACAGGGAGGAGGTATCACAGGACTTAATGGGCAAGATGCTCTCTGACCCCTTCAGCAGTTGATGCTTTCCATTTCAGTGGATCTACTCTGAGTATAAGTGACTTGGCTACAGCCCTTAAGGCTGAAAACAATGAGAAATGGGAATTGACATATCTGTTCTTCCCACACACACACACAGCTTGCACCAAAAACTTTTATATCGGGGTTATAGGAAGGCTCATTTTCACATACTTCTCCCCGACTCACTTGCAAGCAACAAGATGCGAAATCTGCCCACCTCCTTCAAATTAACCTCTCAGGAAGTCACAAAGAAAACAAAAAAGAAAAACCAACCAAAGAGCTTCTGTAGACTAATGGCTCCATTCATCCAAAGACTGTCAGCAGGTAGATTTATTACTGAAATGATTTTAATGGGATATTGAACGAGCACTTGTTAACATAAAGTATTGTAATAGCAGCACTTCTGGGAGAGGAGATGGAATCTCCCCCTTCAGGCACGCAAGCAAGACCGTTAAATTTAATTTAAGGTTTATTAGATGTTCATTAATTTGCCTGTCACCAAACCACTCCTCCCAGAGAGACGAAGACATTTTTCTAGAAAAATAACAGCCAACAACAATTGTATCCTACTCTTGCTCAACCAGGACCACAGAAGGAAAACCCACAGATTTCAGAGCTGGATCATGAGTAGGAAGAGGAAAACCACCAGGTCCTAATCCTGTAACATGGAGGGGGAGGAGAACCTCTATCCTGTGGGCCAAATTACGCCCGGCAAGGGTCCCAACTTGGCAGCGAGGCCATTTTACCCAAACCACGCCCACCTTCTCTGCACCCAATGCCATATGTGATGTCAGTTGTGGGTCAGGCAAAGGCGTAGCTGGATAGCACAGGGATCAGGACCTTCTGCAATGGTAAGAAAAGGGGTGGTTGGAGGCAGGCAATGATAGTCAGTGGAGACTGGTGGCTCCAATGTCAGTAGCATAGTGAATCCCCTCTGGGGTTTAGGCTGAACTTTCCAAGACCTGTCCAATGTGCTTAAACCAATCCCCCAAAATAGATTCAGAACCTTTAAAGTTTGGACTAAAGCCCGGAGCGGATTCCACTGCCCCACTGAAATTGAAGTGACTGGTCTTCACTGGTAGTAGATAAGCACATCAGGGTCCAGAGTGGGCTTTGTAAGGAGGGATTGCACCTTTGCCTCTTTAAAGGTGGCAGGAACTGCCCTTCCTACCACAACAATGCTTTCAACACACCCTGGACCCCAGTAGTGTAGTAGCAAATTCAGGAGTGCAGGATCCCTTCGTAATAACCACAGCCACATCCTCTCACAACCACGTCCTCTCACAACCATGCCCACTTCTAAGATTATAGAATAATCTGGCCAGGCTTGGATTCAGTGTCTACACGTTTATCTCCTGCTGCTACCAAACTGCTTGATGATGTAGATGGGATGCCATCATCAGGATTCACTGTCTCTCCTTCTGCTGTTGCAGAATTCTCACTCTCAATAATATGGCTTTTTGAAGTAGGAATTCCTTTCATTCTGGCTCCAACCAGCAGGAAATGACAAGGAAGCAAGTTGGAAGTCTCTTCTCAGTGGCTAACACACTCGCCTATCATGCTGATCGGCTCGTAGGACGCTGGAGACATAGGGATCCTGGCGGGACCTGGCTCGCAAAATGTAAACGGTCTAAAAACCCCTGATGAGAGCCAGTGCGGTGTAGTGGTTAGAGTGCTGGACTACAACCTGGGAGACCAGGGTTCGAATCCCCACACAGCCATGAAGCTCCCTGGGTGACCTTGGGCCAGTTACTGCCTCTCAGCCTCAAAGGAAGGCAATGGTAAACCCCCTCTGAATACCGCTTACCATGAAAACCCTATTTGTAGGGTCTCCCTAAGTTGGGATTGACCTGAAGGCAGTCCATTTCCAAGACCCCCTGAGACCCTGGATGACTACATTCCTGTTGGACCCACACGGTCACCCCACCCCCACCCCAGCTAGATTGCATTAGCCAAGATGGGCAAGGATTTAGAGGGAAAGTGGTTGGCTGAACAGCTAAAAGCACCTTTATTTTATTTTATTTATTTATTATTCGATTTATATCCCGCTCTTCCTCCCAGCAGGAAACCAGGCCTTGCCCACAGCCTCAAGCTTCAAAGGCTGATCCCCCAGGATCAGACCAGACAGCACATTAGACAGCCAATCAGGAGTGGTCAAAAAGTCTAGTGGTCACAGAAATGAGTGGTTTTATCCTCAAAATGCCTAGCAAACTTAGGAGCGCAGGGAGCTGCCTTATACCAAGTTAGACCGTTGGTCCACCCACTGTCTACTCTGACTGGCAGCAGCAGCTGTCCAGGATTTCAGGCAGGGAGCCTCTCCCAGCCTTACCTGGGGTTTGAACCTGGGACCTGAGCTACAGGCCCTACCATGAGAGGTGTGCAAAACCTCAGGATGTCAGAAAGAAGGGGCTGACGACAGAATTGCGAGCGCGGCAGCTGCAGTGGGTCTGCGGGGCAGGGAGGTTCATTGCTGCATGGCTTAAATGTGAACAATAAAATCCAGATCCCCGTCAGTTCTTTCTGCTTCTAACAAGGTCTGATGGCGAGGGAAGAGCGGCTGCCCAGTAAACAACACTCAGTAGCAAGCATTGCTCAATGGCCTTTAAAAAGGAATCAATCCCCTTCGTAACAATTTCTCTACCGCCAATGACAGCCTGGAGCCCCAGGGCTCCATTTCAATAGTTACATTCGATCATTTATTCTCTAAAAAGCAGCCAGGGTAGTGCTCAAGCAGCCTCTAGTCAGGACTTTCCAACCACCGTGAAGCACAGATGGTTCAGAAGAGGCCAAAACACCATTACTGCATAACTTTTAACTTTTTTTAGGGGGGGGGAATCGTTACGGAGGCAGTGCAAACATTCGGGGCCATACAGTGGATAATTAAACACAAGCAAAGCATCAGGAGGGAACAGAAGGCAGCGTATGAGCTAGGGCAGAAGGGCACAGCAAGCTCACCACTGTCGGAGGCGGTCTGCATCTGAACACCAGGTGCTGAACTGCAAGCGGGGAGCGCGCTGTGGTACTCAGGTCCTGCCTGCAGGCTTCCTGTAGGAAAAGGGAAGGACCATAGCTCAGTGGTAGAGAGTCTGCTTTGCATGCAGAAGGTCCCCGGTGCAATTCCCGGCATCTCCAGGCAGGGGGAGGCTTCCTGCCTGAAACCCTGGACAGCTGCTGCCAGTCAATGCAGACAATACCAAGCCAGGTGGACCAACGGCAGCTTCATAGGTTCCTAACCGGGCTCCCCAGGATGCTCAACTAGATGGGCCTCTGGCCTGATCCAGCAGGGGCTCTTCATAGGGTCTTACAAGTTGAAGGGGCCTCTCCCAACCCTACCTGGAGATGCTGGGAGTTGAGCCCGGGACCTTCTGCATACAAAGCAGATGCCCTGCCACCAAGCTATACTACACCGAGTCAGAGCACTGGTCCATCTAGCTCAGTATTGGCTACACTGAGTGGCAGTGGCTCTCCAGGATTTCAGGCAGGAGATGTTCCCAGCCCTACCTGCATGCTGGGACCTTCTGCATTCAAAGCAGATGTACCACCAACTGAGCGGCAGCCCTTCCCCTATATGCAGGAACAGGCCATGGATTCCATCTAGCTCAGCATTGCCAATATCATTCTGGCCTTCATGACTACAAAGAGGTGTTTTATTCCAGGTCAAAGTACCTGTCCACCTGCATTGCTTATGCGGTCTGGCAGCGAGTCTCCAGATTCTCAGGCAGAGGTCGTTCCCATCGCCTGCCGCCTGATCCTTTTGGCCGAGGGCTGGGGCCTTCTAGATGTTGTTGGACACCAACTCCCATCAGCCCCAGCCCACTGGGCCAACGGTTGGGGGGATGGTGGGAGTGAAATGTCCAGAAATATCTAGAAGGCCATAGGTTCCTCAGCCCTGCTTTAACTGGAGATGCCTAGGACTGAACCCAGGAGCTTCTGCATGTAAAAAATGTGCTGAACATCCCAAATAAACATAAGGGATGGGCCTACTGGGCCCGCCCCGACCTCCAAACGTTCATAGCAACTTTTATTATTATTGTTGTTGTTGCTGCTGCTGCTGCTGTTGTTGTTATTATTATTAAAGATCTCGACGTGGTTTACAATAGAATACACATGGTACAATAAAAAGATAGCAAATTAATTTACAAAGCAAAACATAAACAATATCTATATCCATAAACATATCCATAAACACAGTATAAAAGTCAGAATTCACCAAGGGAAGCCCGTAAGCCACCCTCCACGCTGTATGAAAGTGTCAGAAGACTGAAATTATGTTGGCCATGGAGGAGGGCGACAAGCAGGTGAAAGGTTATCGCAGCTGGCATGCCGCTTAGGGAGATGCCTTGTGCCAAGTCAGGCCATTAATTCTTCTAGCTCAGCATTGCCTGCAGCAACTGCCAGAGGCATTCCAGGATTTCAGAGAGGGGTGGGGACATTTATGGTCCCACCTGGAGTTAGGGATGGGTGAGAATTTCAATTCAGTTCGCATTTCAAGCAGAATTTATGAAAGTTGCAATTTCCAAAACAATATGGGAACCGAAACACAGCCATCCCTCGAAATTCGCATTTATTAGAATTTCGGGATGCAGTTTGCCAACTAAACAACACTTACAAAAATGCATACATTAGGGGAAAGCGCGCATCAAAATGAATACCTGAATGAAAATAACATGCAAAAATGAGAAATGGCTTGCAAAAATGTGCACTTTTGTTACTTGGAGAAATTTGCACTCAAACGGTGGAGAATTTTCATGAGGATTTAAAAAAAAAAAATTCTCAGATCGCTGTAGAAATGTAGAGAACTGAATTAAAAATGGGAAAATGGGGAACTGAGAGAACCGAAAGAGACAGATCTTTCCATTCCTACCCGGAGTTGCTGGGAATTGAAACTGCAGTCTCCTGCAAGCAAAGCAGATGCACTTTCTCCCGAGCAATGGGCCCCTTCCTCCCTTTGAGCAACTGTGCTGCGGCAAGTTTCACTAACCTTCATTCTGCTGCAAATAACACGGCTCTAGTTCGAGACCAAAAACACTCCTTTCTCTCCCAAGCCTCTCGTATGTGGCGAGGCTGGCCTGACGCGAGGCATCGCAAGAGCAGCAGTAGCCAGTCGGGGTGATGAAAGCCCCAAAAGTATCTGCCGGGAAGAGACCGCCCTTTCAGCAAAAGGTCAAAAAACAACACTCTGCTGAAAAGATGTTAACAGGCTTTGGAAAACTCCAAAGAGTGCCCTTAGTACTGGTCTCCTTGCTCAGGTTTCAAGTCACATAAGTGTCCGGAGCCGGCATCTGTTAACTCCCGTGCACAAGGGAAGCCAAAGCTGAGGTCACTTTCAGACGCAAGGCTTAGGGCAGGGGGCTGGGAACCCTTTTCAGCCTGAGGGCCATATTCCCATCTGGGCAACCTTCCGGGGGCCACGTGCCGGGTTGGTGGATGGGACTGGAGGCAAAAGTCATTCAAGCACTGCATTTTACCTTTGTACAGCAGGCTAGTTTCTAGTAGGGTTAGTGGGGAAGTTCAGTTCGGTTTATCCGATTCATATTTTCCAAAACGATAAGAACGGAAACACGGCCATCCTTCAAAATCCACACTTATCCAAATTTTGCGATGTAGTTCTCCAACCAATGTTTACAAACATACATATATTAGGGGGAAATGTGCGTAACTATAAATCTATTAGGGAAACTAACACCAAAAAAAATGCATTATGTTAGAAGAAATTGCTTGCAGAAATTGTGGAATAGTCTCCCCGAGGAGGTACGCCTGGCACCGACACTATGATCTTTTCGGCGCCAGGTTAAAACCTTTCTCTTCTCTGAGGCATTTGAATCTAAGTTATTTATGTAAATGTTGTAATTGGTATTTTAGATGATGTACTTTTATATTTGTTATATTGGTCTTGTAATTTTATTATTGTATATGTTTCTATGTTTGCCGCCCAGAGAGCTGTTTGCTAGTCAGGCGGGATATAAGCTGAATAAAATAAATAAATAAATAAATAAATGTATCCATGAGTCAAAACTGCATACAAAAATGTGTTTCGAAGGAGAAATTCACACTGAAATACTGAAGACTTTTCACGAGGATTTAAAAAAAAAATCACAAATTGCTGCAGAACTGAACTGAAGGTTTGGAAAAACGAGGAAATGAGAAAACTGAAGCTGACAGATCTGTCTATCTGTCATTTCTACATATACTCCTAAACCTCTCGCTATCCTCCATCTAAGGCAAGCAACATTAACAGAGATAAGCGACACATTCCGGCCAGGCAAAACCACTAAAGGGAACGTGCAAAGCAAGTCTGGCAAGGGGTGTGCCCTGAGGAGAGTCCCAAGGGCCAGGCATTTGGCCTCTGAGCCAGCTAGTTCCTCATCCCTGGTTAGATCCAGTAGTGTAGTGGCAAATTCAGCAGTGCAGGGTCCCTTCATGATAGTCATGGCCACGCCCCCTCACAGCCATGCCCCCTTTCCACTTTTCTTCATCTCCCTTGCTCTCCATGTTGTCTCCTAGTCCACGCTCTACTACAACAGACATCCCTAAGAGCCAATCAGCACGAAAAGGGAGAGTGTGTTAGCTACTGAGAAGAGTCTTCTCAGGGGCTGACTCACTTCCTTTTACTCCAAATGGTTCCAATCAGCACAAAAGGGCAAGGACTCTTCTCAGTGATTAACATGCTCTCCTTTCATGACGATTGGCTCATAAATAGGGGCCTGGCTGGGAATCTGCTCCCCAAAACATATGGGGTCTACAATCCCCACCCCACAGCCCTGGTTGACTACACCCCTGCTTAGATCACCTGTGAGCCTTTTCGTTACAAACTGGCTGAATTGGATGTGGGTACGCATCGGACACTGCCCTTTACCAAATCAGACCACCGAGCCTCCGACAGAGGGGGGATCTGGAGAAGGGCCTCAGAAAAAGATCTAAGGGTCTGTGTAGGTGCATATCGGGGCATGGTAGAGCCAGAGGGCTCCTTCAGACAACCTGTTCATTGAACATTCATTTCAATTTGTTTGCAGGGTGTTTATGCTGGTATAGCACAGTTGGGAGGACAGCCTGGCTGGGAGTCCAGAGTCTGTGAGTTCAAATCCCTGCTTGTGTCTCCTGGGTGTGAAGGGCCAGCTAAAGATCACCCCCACAGGGAGGGGCTCAGGGGTTACGTGCCCTGCCACCTGTGCAGCCGTGGGCAAGGTGCATAGTCCCAAGGAGCCCAGTTGCCCCCCAGCTGGCAGTTGCGGCCAAGGAAGGGGCTGGCTTGTGCAGCTGTGGCAAGCTGAGCAGGCCCTAGCCAGCTGGGGAGGACTAGCCTCAGAGGGAGGCAATGGTCAATCCCCTCTGAATACCGCTTACCATGTAATAGGGTAGCCATAAGTCAGGATTGACTTGAAGGCAGTCCATTTCCATTGCAGGATGTTTATATGTCTTGCCATTAATCATTCTGCACTTTTCAATGCATTTCCCCATAAGAAGAGCTTGCTGGATCAAGCCAGTGGCCCGTCTCATCCAGCATCCTGTTCTCACGGTAACCAACCAGATGCCTGTGGGAAGTCTATAGTCAGGACCTGAGTGCAACACAAAGACCACAAAAAATCTATTTCTTTTAAAAAGTGAATTTATTGCACTAGGGCGTCAGAGTGCTTTAATTCACTTTAACAGTGCAAACCTAAATTTCCCTGTACATGCTTCAGTCCTATGTTCCAAGCACATCTTCATAGCCATGGAGGGTAGAAACTTAATTTTAAAAAAAGTTTATGCTTTGACTGTTAATCCGAGCAGGAAATACTGCTTTAGATGAACCAGTAGGCTGTCCTGGTATAAGGCAGCTTCCTGCGTCAGCATGATGGATACGCTGGTGATGTGCTTGAGGCTACTGTTGGGGATTGTTCAACTGCAGCCTAGTGCTGCAGAAACTCTAGGGCTAGGATCAAGCGGCATCGCTGGCAGCCTCAACAAGTGTTCCCTCACTCACGCCAGCCTTTGCACAAAGTGACTTGTGGCAGCTGGAGCCACACTGGAGCGCCTTTGATCGCTGACGTGATCGAGATTGACGGCCCTTCAGAGACAGTTTTCTTTTCTCTATCTATTCCCAGTGGCCAAGAACATTTAGTCTGGCCGGGAAAGGGAAATTATATTATAGAATTAAAGTTCATTTGCTGGGTCCCACTGGAAGTTATGCAATAATCACCGGCCTCCTAACGCTATTATCCAGCGTCTGAATTTTATGATTTTGGTGAGGTCATCTCCCACCCACCCAACTTTGTTACACCAGGTGCAAGAGAGAGGCAAAAATGGCCAGTTACAGAATCCTCAAAAGCAGAGGTCAAGCGAGGAGAGGGCACGGGAGGGTCTGTTTGGTCTCTAATGAACCAACTTTGGCAGAACGGCTGCTGGTGCTGGCAACGGCCTTGCACAGGAACAGATTGCCCTTGGTTCACCAGTGCTCTCTTCTGTTAAGGGGGGTTTTCTTTTAGGAAAAAAAACCCTCTTGTATGAACAGGGGGGAACCCCTGCTGTATCAGGCCAAAGGCCCATCAAGTCCTGCATCCGGTTTTTCATAAGGGCCAAGCAGATCCCTAAGGGATGACCGCAAGCAGGAGATGATTGCAACAGCGTTCTCCCCATTTGCGGTTACAGTATTCAGAGGTATACAGCCTTCAACAGTGGAGGCAGAACGCAGCCACTGCGGCTAGCAGTAGAGGTTGATAGCTTTATCTTCCATGAATTTGTCTCGCCCTCTTCGAAAGGCATCCAAGCTGGTGCCCGTCACTACCTCTATTGAGAGTGAATCACATACTTTAACTATGCACTGTGGGAAGAAGTGCCTCTCTCTGTCTGTCCCAAATCTGCCAACATTCAGCTTCATTGGATGGCCCTGGGTTCTGTCGTAGCTTGGATCAACAGTCCTTGGACTCTGTCATAAGCAGTAGTGTAGTGGCGAATTCAGAAGTGCAGGGTCCCTTCAGGTTAATCACAGCCATGCCCGCCTTTTTTTTTGCTGCTGGGTTGAGAATGAGATCCTTGCTAATGCCTTCTCCCACAACAAATGTCAGTAGGACCCAATCAGCATGAAAGGGGAGAGTGTTAGCTGCTGAGAAGAGTCTTCTCGATGGCTGACTCGCCTCCTTTCACTCTGGTTGGCTCCAATCAGCAAGAAAGGACAAGGAAGCATGTTAGAAGACCTCTTCTCGGTGGCTAACCCACTCCCATTTCATGCTGATTGGCTCACAGGATGCTAGAGACATAGGGACCCTGCTGGGAGCTTGCTCCCCAAAATGTAAAGGGTCTAAGATTCCCCCAAGACCCTGGATGACTACACCCCTGGTCATAAGAACCCAAGAAGAGCCCCAATGGATCAAACCAAGGGGTCATCTGGTCCAGCCCCCTTTTCTCACAGTGGCCAACCAGATGCCTCTGGGAAGCCAGGCCCTGAGCGCAAGAGCATTCTCCCCACTTACGATTCCCAGCAACTGACGTTCAAAGGCACACAGCCTCCGACAGTGGATGCATAAGTGAGCAAAATCTTGAACATTATGAAATGTTACGAAGTGTACAGACTTCTACTTGAGGATTTAAGAAGAGTGGAAGCTGTGGCCAGGAGCAACCAAAGCTCCCTTGGAGTATCAGTGCACAGATGCACACCTGCAGAATTAATCCCCTGGCATAAATTACATGGCTGAATTCCTTCTCCAGCTTCGCTGCCCTTTGGTGCCTTTCAAAGGTGCCCTTGTCCCTTTTGTGAGTGCAGGCCCACCCATTGCATCCGCCTCTTCCTTTTGTTTGCTACGCATTTCGTCCACGTGGCCTTCTTTGTTCCTTTTCAAAAGCTAAACCACAACCTCCACCTTGTTCAGTCTCTTAATAGAGAAGCTCCCCCACTCCCTGCAAGCCCTTAATCCAGCCTTTCCCAACTGGTGTGCCTCCAGATGTTGTTGGACCACAACTCCCATCTTTCCTGACCATTGGCAATGCTGGCTGAGGCTGATGGGAGTTGTGGTCCAACAACATCTGGAGGCACACTGGTTGGGAAAGGCTGCCTTAATCGTTCAGATCACCCTTCCCCAAATCCTTTCTTTTTTGCCTAACATCCTGCATGCTATAATGGAAGCCTGTTGATGCGGACAATAGCGAGACATTATGGATCCCAAGTCAGCAGGCTTGCACTCTCCACCCCTAACACAATTTGTTGGCCTGTAGGCTGTGAACTGACCAATGGCACTTTTCAATGCTAAAAGAGTCTGGGGAACCAGGGTGCCCTCGGGGCCATGGCCGACCCTATCATTGGGCACAGTGAGGCGAGCACCTCAGGCTACAGGATGGTGGGGCATGTGAACCTTGGATCCAAACCAGCAGGGCTCTTCTTAAAATCCTCAAGTTAATGCAGGGTTCCAGATAGATCCCTCAAGAATACGTAGGGATCGTCCATTGATATAGGCAACAGGAGTGTGAAATACAGGAACAAGAATCAGGGCTTCTCATACATGAGGATTCATCTCCCTAGCAAAGGTGCCCTTAGGTAATTTTAGGCTCTGTGTCATGAGCCCCATTGTTTCTACAGGACCTGGCCTAGAGTGGCAATCTCTGACAGAGGAGAGGGGGGAAGAGAGAATGGGGTTGAGTCGTGGCACCCCAGGATGGAGGGGGGAGGTTCTGCTGCTTTGACTCCAGCTGTCAGGGAAGGAGAAACAGATTTGCTGACTCTCCACTAGGTGGAGTAGAAATTCTGATTGGGCAGCTGGGGAAGCTGAGCTGGAACCTGGGGAGAGGGCAGAATACCATCCCATCACTGAGAACTAGGGATGGAAAGATCTGTCTGTTTCGATTCTCTCCGTTTCTCATTTTCCCAATGTTAAATTCAGTTCTCCACATTTCTACAGCGACCTGCAAATTCTTTTAAAAAAAATCCTCATGAAAATTCTCCACCATTTTAGTGTGAATTTCTCCAAATGAACACATTTTTTGCAGGCAATTTTGACAAATGGGCTTTCTTGCGGAGGGGGAGAGAAGGCCTCTTTAGACAGTAACGTGGATTATTTACAGTAACTTCAAAATGAATCCGCCACTGAAAATGAAATGGACTTCCCTCAAGTCAATCCCGACTTAGGGCGACCCCATGAATACAGTTTTCACGGTAAGCGGTATTCAGAGGGGGTTTACCATTGTTTCCCTCTGAGGCTGAGAGGCAGTGACTGGCCCAAGGTCACCCAGGGAGCTTTACGGCTGTGTGAGGATTCGAATCCTGGTCTCCCAGGTCGTAGTCCAACACTCTAACCACTACGCCACATTATTTACAGTAACTTCAAAATGAATCTGCCACTAATGCACTATTGTTGCCTCAATGACATGCGGCAGAATACACCCACCAAAAACAAAACGAAACGAAAAACAGCAGTCTGGAGGGGCACAGCCCTCAATTCCTTCAGATGTCGTTGGACTATCGCTCCCATCAGCCTCAGCCAGCACGGCCAGTAATCAAGGATGATAGGAGTTGTAGTCCAACAACATATGGAGATCAACTACCCCTGACTTATGCCATAAACTCTTGCAGTCCATTTTTTAAAAAAAATGTCAACTGGAGGCCTTCAAGAGGCAGCTGGACAGCTACCTGTCAGGGACACTTGAATGTAGATTCCTGCATTCAGCAGGGGGTTGGACTCGATGGCCTTACAGGCCCCTTCCAACTCTATAATTCTGTGGTTCTGCGATTCTAATCCAACAAGCAATCCTTCTATCTATTAACTACCCATTATCACAAGCTCAATATAGATGCCCTTCTGAGGATATTGATGTAAAACAATCTTCCTATAATTTCATATGTGTGTGTGTGTGTGTATATATATATATATATATATATATATATATATATATCCAATATTATTCCTAGCTGGAAGGAAAGGTCATCTTTAAATATTTCTCATTCCTTATTACAGTGACATATGAAATCCAAAATTGCTTCCAAAAAAACCAGAACAAGCATCTCAGTCCCGCTGATTAAAATTTGCTCTATTGATTAGTTCAAGTAAAGCAGCAAAACTTTCAACAGGAAGTGAATATATTAATCTGTCTGCCACTTAGTCTCCCAGTTACCTACCACAGAACACCTGTGCACTGTAGAGGATTCTTGGGTATTTTATTTCTACCCCACCTTTCCTCCATGGAGCTCAAGGTAGCATACATGGGCCTCCTCCCTCTCCATTTTACCCTCACAACAACCCTGTGAGGTAGGCTAAGAGGCCATGACTGAGTCAAGGCGACCCAGTGAGCCTCATGGCCGAGTGGGGACTCAAACCCTGGTCTCCCAACACCTTAACCATTACACCACACTGACTCTGGTATATTGCAAGATACATGCACAGTTTGTGTGGAGTGCTATGACCCTCACCATCACCTAGGGATGTAAGTAGTCATCAGTTTCTGTTCCAACCTGTGTTTGTCACATGCAGCCACTGCAGTTTGTCTTCTGGGGAAAAAACTATTTGTTTTACTGTCCGCTGTAGTGAGATTTTACATAATTATACAGCCACGAGAGTGGCTGTATTAATCACATGATGAAGTTACCATTATGTCATTCCACACTGTTCATTTCAATGCAAAGGAAACACAATGCAAACAGGGGAGGGGGGAAGGGTCATCAATTATATATCATTTGCGGACTGACAACAACAGCGAATACTAGTTTTTCCTATATTTATTTATGTTCTGAACATGGGACGAATAAGCAAATATCGATCATTTCCACTCCATCGGAATTCTCCAACATCTATGCCATCAACCCTCATGAACTAAGACAGCACCCTAATTGCAGCTGTACATGTGCATGTTTGATTATATAAGAAAAAAGGAGAAATAAACAACTAAAGCTTCTCCCAACAGAAGCCAACACCGGGGCAATTCAGAAAAGCTATGCAAGGGGCAATTCAGATTTAATTTATTCACCACTAATCCTCCAGCTCACATAAACAGAAAGCAATTAAAGGGATCCAACAACAATAAAACATTTTCTTTGAAGTTGCCAGGGACACTTGCTGAATGGGATTTACAATTCCATAAGCAGTATAAGAAGATCTTTGCCATGGCGGCATGGAAGGAAAACATAGCGACACATTAAAATTCTGTGCGGAAGCTTTTCTTCCTTTTTTTTTAAACATTCCACTTCGGGAAACTTGAAAAAAAAGCAGTATCTGGCAGCACTTAAAAGGCTCAAGTGTGGAAGCACTACTCTTATCTTCCAACAGACTGTGATATTCCTCTTTGTTCATGGAAATGCAGCCGAGAGATGGTCGTTTCTAGTTCAAACCCTTCCCCTGTACATCAGATGTGGGGCACTTATGGCCCTCCAGATATAACTGAATGCAACTGCCATCATACCTGGCCACTGGCCATGCTAGCTGGGACTGATTCGAGGCGTAGTGCAGCACCTGGCTCTGCAGGTAAGGGTCTCCTGCAGATACCACCTTATGAGAAGGTCTGTCCCACACACCATAGGCAGTGGACGTTAAATGTGGTGGCACCTACCCTTTGGGATTCTCTCCCCTGAAATATTTCACAGGCGCCATCTCTGTTCTCTTTTTCAGTTCTTATTGAAGACCTTCCTCTTCCAACAAGCCTTTTAAGTAGAGACCTTATCCCAGTCTCCATCTTCGTTGGAATTATTTTAAAGATCTTCTAAAAGATTTTTTTTTAAAAAAGATGTTTTAAAAACAAAGCATCTTAAAAATATCTTTTTACAAAATCTTTAAAAAGAAACCTTAAAAAGTAATTCCAACATAGAAGCAGACTAGAATAAGGCCTCTATTGAAAAGGCTTGTTGAAAGAGGATGAAATTAGAGGAAGATGTTTTATAGATGTTTTTAGTGTATTGTCGCCTGCTTGCAGCCTTGGGTTCCTTTTGGAAGGAAGGGTGGGATATAAATTTACCAACAAATACATATTAAACATCTGGAGGGCCAAAGGTTCCCCACACTGGCTGTACATGATCAACTCTACTTGTTTCTGCCTAGCCAATTTTTCCGTGAGAGAATCCTCCACAGAAAGATATTTTGAAGTCTGCGAGGCGCTGGGTGCCCTTACAACAGGCGTGGGGAACCAGAGGGCCACAGTCCCTTTTGTGCAACCTTCCTGGGCCATGTCCGTATAGTGGGCAGAGCAACAGCCCATAAATCTGAGCTTTGTACAGTAGGGTAATTTCTACTAGGGATGGAAAGATCTGTCTGTTTTGGTTCTCTCAGTTTCTCATTTTTCCAACGTTAAATTCAGTCCTCTACATTCCTACAGCAATCTGCGATTTTTTTAAAAAAAATCCTCATGAAAATTCTCCACCATTTTAGAGCAAATTTCTCCAAATAAACACATTTTTGTAGGCAGTTTTGACAAAGGTACACATTTTTGCAAGCCATTCCTCATCATTTCATGCCTTGTTGCATGTCATTTTCACTCCTGTATTCATTTTTATGCACACTTTCCCCTTTACAAAAATATGCATTTTTGTAAACGTTGGTTAGTTGGCGAACTGCATCCCAAAATCCTGATAAATGCGAATTTCGAGGGATGGCTGTGTTTCGGTTCTCATATTGTGTCGGAAATTGCGAATTTGATAAGTTTTGCTTGAAATGCGAACTGAATGAAAATGCTCACCCATCCCTAGTTTCTACACGCACCCCTCTCTATCCTCCATCCAGGCAAAAGTCATCATTAGAGTTCAAAGGCGCATCCCAGCCAGGCCAACCAAATAAAAGCAGGGGGTTGGACTTGATGGCCTTATAGGTCCCTTCCGACTCTACTATTCTATGTTTCTATGAAAGTGGAGCTCAAGAGAGTTGTGGCTGAGCATGAGGTGTGGCCAGGGGGGAGTCCTGAGCACCAACAGAGAGGCTTGCAAGGCTGCCTTTGCTCCCCAGGCCTAAGGTTCCTCACTCCTAGTCCAGAAACGAATGCCAGCCCAAGTAAAGCAACGGAAGAAAGTTTTGAGCTTCTGTTGTTGCTGGTTTCTTTTCTAAAAAAAGAAAGTCTGCCTCCTCTCCTGGCTTGAAATATGCCTGCTGTTTTGATTCTCTCTTCTGGGAAAATGGATTTATCGTTTCAGCGGCCTAATCCTATTGTGTCCAATCCTGCTTCCCTTTAATTTATGGCCGGAGGTTGGTATGAACTGATGGATTGCAGACTTTCCAGAGGGGGCTGAACCGCTTTCAAAATAACAAAACTGAGGTGGTAGAGATGGAAGAATATGACGGAGCCGTCCGGACGAATCACCTCAGTTAAAGCTCCTTACCTAGTAGGGATGGGTGAGAATTTCAATTCAGTTCACATTTCAGGCAGAATTGATCAAATTGATCATGCAAAAAGGCATGGAATGGTGAGAAAAGACTTCTCTGGGTGCTGGGAATTGTAGCTCTCCAAGGAGTAAAGTACAGGTCCTAGGATTTTCTTTGAGGGAAGCCACGTGCTTTAAAGGTATGGTGTGTACACAGCCAGAGACTCCATTGAGCCCAGTGTACTGTGTCCAGCACAGTGGTCTGCCCACAATCAGGGCATGAACTGAGAGCTAGTGTGGTACAGTGGTTGGACCAGGACCTGGGAGACCAGGGTTTAAATCCCCACTCAGCCAAGAAGTTTGCTGGGTGACCCTGCCACAGTCTCTCAGCCTAACCTACCTCACAGGGTTGTTAGGATAAAATGGAGGAGAACCATGTATGCCACCTTGAGCTCCTTGGAGGAAAAGTGCAATATAAATGGAATAACAAGAATAAAAACTAAAAGTGAAGACACTCACTCTGTGACTAGTTTTTGGAAATCTGTTTGTCCACCTAAAAATTGACACCCTGTCCTTCTGATGCATTAAAACACCGTCAACAGACAGAAACATGATGTACCAAATTAGGTGAACACCTTAAAATAAATAAAAAAAAGGTCTTCATCATCTGGCAAAAATCAACAAGGGAGGGGCCAACCAAATCTCATGGAGCAAAGAGTTCCATAATGACCAAACACCCATGAAAACACATCATCACACCTAAGCAAAGGCAGGAAAGAGAGCTTACTTGGCTACCTCCATTGCCTCCTCCAGCAGCCATCTAGCAGAGTTATTCTGGGCGGCCTGAGGGTTATTGACATCTGACCTGGTGAGCAAGACTTCACAGCTCTCGGAAACTTTCTGTTACAAGAAGGACTGCAGGTCAGTGGCAGATCACCTGCTTTGCATGCAGAAGGTCCCGGGTTTTATCACCAGGCAGGGCTGGGAGAGACTCCCTCCCTGAAATCCTGGAGAAATGATGC
This sequence comes from Rhineura floridana, assembly GCF_030035675.1. Taxonomy (NCBI): domain Eukaryota; kingdom Metazoa; phylum Chordata; class Lepidosauria; order Squamata; family Rhineuridae; genus Rhineura; species Rhineura floridana. Next base: position 21,687,807 of record NC_084498.1, on the reverse strand, counting down.
CAGTCAGAGTAGACAGTACTGAGCCAGATGGACCAATGGCGTGACCGAATATAAGGCAGCTTCCTAAGTCTGCTAGACATGTTGAGGATAAAAGCTCTCATCTTCATGCCCATGTCGACATCATTATTTTGAACAGTCCTTATTGGGTGTCCAACATACTGCCCCACTGACATAGAGCCACCGCTGTGTAACTAAGGCAATGTGTCACCGTGGCCAGGTACACTGCCACTGACCACGGAGCTTCTATGTGGTTAGCACGACCAATGAAACCCGCAAGTTTTGTGATAAAATGCCATTTTTCAGAGACGTACTGTTTCCAGGTCTCAGATGTTGGGGAGAAACAAGAAGAAAATCATTACTGTCTGCCAAAAAGGTATATTGGTCTACTAATATCTCTCTACTTTGGCAGGTCACGAAAAAGATATACATTGAGATTTTCAGTAGGGTTTCAGAAGGGTGGAGAAGAGAAATGAGAGGAGCTCTCCTTGCTGCGTGAGACGTGAGTCTTTGTAAAACTCCAGCATTTATCTTCTGGAGTTGCCTGGTGTTTTAACTGTCACCTAAATTTTGCCAGCTGCAGGAGACTTTAAGGGTAGCTGGGAGGGCAGTCTGTTTGGATGTTGACGCTGCCCATTTCCCAGTGGGATGGAACTTTTAAAAAAGACCCCTATTTCATGCACTGTTATGCATGTCAGGGGAAATGCTCTTCCCTGCCTATCTCTCAGCAAAACCTGCTGTGAAGCCTTCTGCAGTACTGAAAATGACAATGCGGTGGGAGTAAAGGTGAGCAAAGGGAAGGCAATCTTTACTCTCTCGATGGTCCCCAGTTCTACTTGCAGAACAGCATGGCCGCAATACAGGATCCAAGAAGATAATAAAAAATTCAGAAAGATGATTAAACCAAAAGAAAAATACTCCAACCCAGCACCTGAATCTCAGACATATTTCCTTGAAGGCTCTCAGTGCCTCATAGGGATGGGATCCGTTTGGCCAGTGCTGATTCGAACACATTCTGTCGACCTAACAGGCTGGTATTGATTCAAGGTCATTCTTTGTCCACCAGCCCCTGCTTTTACCAATTCGTTTTTTCCCTTGCAAAAAATATTGATATTAATGTCGCTCTTTTTAAAGGGACTATTGATAAATTAAATAAGCCACTATTGATAAATATCCCGCTCTGGGCTCCTTCCGGGAGGAAAGGAGAGATATACATTTAATTCACAAATATGCAAAAAAACCTTGCGGTTTAAGAATGTACCTATAGCCAATAGATATTTCTATCAAACTTTAAAAAGCAGGGAAATTGGGCAGCTATAGTAAATGCACCAGGGGAGCAGTAGATCTGACCTCCTCTCTGAGATATTGTACTGCCCTACAAATTTGTCAAAATGCAAACAATTTGGGTTGGTCTTTCACAGTCCAATCCACTTCCTATGTAGCTTGGAAACATTTGGTAACATGTGAGATTGAGTGAGTGGGCACTGGGCAGAGGGGAAGCCTCTTCCCTTTCCAAAAGGAAAACATTGTGAACAGTATCATTGTTTTTCAGGGTTTTCCCCACCTTTTTATTCTACAACAGGCACATGTTGCCTCCCACCCAAATTTAAACCAAAGCGTCCCTGGCCACATCCACAACAGACCTTTATCCCTCTTTAGACAGTCATGGCTTCCCCCAAAGAATCCTGGGAAGTGTAGTTAGTGAAGTGTGCTGAGAGTTGCTAGGAGATGCCCTCTTCCCCTCACAGAGCTTCAGTCAGAGTGGCTGACTGTTAAACCACTCTGGCCACCGTAGCTGTGTCAGGGGAATAAGAGTCTCCTCTCAGCACCCTTCACAAACTACACTTCCCTGAGTTCTTTGGGGGAAGCCATGAAATAAAAGTCTGGTGTGGGTGTGGCCCGCTGATTAGCCAAGCAGCTGTGAGTCTGGCTTTTAGAACACTAAAACAGATCTAACAGTTGGTTCTTACTGAGCATGATTTCAATGCTAAATTTCTTAAATTAATTAAAAATCAGCCAGGCATTTTTTTTTTTACTTTTAAACTGCAGAAGATGAAGGTCAGTGTATGGGGCAAGGTCAGTAATAGGATTACAGGTACTCTGTGAACACGGCTGATTTTTAATTAATTTCAACAGATTATGAGAACTGTGACAGAAAAAAGTCCAAAATGGGTCTCTCTCTCTCTTTTTACACTTTGAACTCTCGATTCTCTCTTTTATGTGTGTCACCATGAAAATTGAGAGGGTTCTTAAGCAAGCGTTTCTGAGTTCAGGACTATAAATTTTGTAAGGTTTTGTTTTGCAATGAGCTGATGGGAAGCATCAGAATGGCATGGGGGGTATTTCCAATTTAACATTGAGGAATGTGAAAAAATCCACACTGACTATAGTATACAGCCCCTCTTGTGGCTGCATAATAAACAAACAAACAAACAAACAAACAAACAAACAAACAAACAATATCCTCATTCTTAATATTGATATTTTAGAGGTGGAAGGAACCATGTTTGTATGCCACCTTGAGCTCCTTGGAGGAAAGGTGGGATATAAATGCAAAATTAAAAAATAAAAGGCAGGCAGGTAGGGGCTGGTTGTGAGCAGACTGAATTTGGTGGGGCAACTCCCCAGTAGCCCAAATGGGCCAGCCTCCACTGTTGGAGGCACTCTGAAGCTTGCAGCAATGAAACTGTGTGTGTGTGTGTGTGTGTGTTTAAAGAGGATAATGATGATAATAGCTGGCAATTAAATAAGCCACGAATAGCACATTTCACGGCAGGCTGCGCTCTGCAGTGCAGGGGAGAGAGAACTTTGGAAAGCCAGCACAGCCCCCTTCCTCCACAGCAGATGCAAGCCACTCCAGACAGATCTGTGCAATGTTTGCTGACAGCGTGTCAGTCACAAGCAAACATACTGTGAGAGCTGCATCCAATGGGGAAGATTGAGGGGGGGGCAGAGATGTTGACACGTAAAATAAAAGCAGACATGAAACCAGGGCAAGAAAAGAACCTCCAGCCCCCTTCCTTGGAGAGGGGCCGCGGGAGGGGAAAGAGCAGGACAGAGAATAACCACAGCTAAGAATAACCCCGGCTACCCGATCATCAAGTGTCAAAAGTCAGGGAGATTCGAGATGGTGCCTGTCCAACGCCATCTGCTTTCAGCATGTGGCATGTTGGACCCCAAGCACAGGAAAACAACCAGCGCTGGGCTGGCACTGAAATGAGGAGAGTCAAGGATAACTCGTCACAGCCCTTTCTCAGAGACGGGTCCTCATTTCTCCTTTCGACAGGGGGGAAAAAAATGTGCCGCTCCCCTCCTCAAGCTTCTCAGATAATTTTAGCTCCCAGGCCTTCGCGCTGCCTGTGGCCTCATTGACTGTCTTTCAGAAACAAGGGACCGTAGACCGAGTCAGACCCTTGGTCCATCTAGCTCAGGGCTGTCTACACTGGCTGGCAGCGGCTCACCAAGATTTCTGACAAGGGATCTCTCCCAGCCCTACCTGGAGATGCTGGGGATTGAGCCTCCTGAATGCAGAGTAGATGCGCTACCACTGAACTACACCCCTTTGCTATCCTGAGGCAGAGGATTGGACCATCTAGCTTAGCATCATCTCTACTGGATGGACGGCCTTCAAGTCGATGACCCTATGAATAGGGTGCTCATGGTAAGCAGTATTCAGAGGGGATTTACCGTTGCCTCCCTCTGAGGCTAATCCTCCCCATCTGTTACAAAATGAACACAGAGAGTAACAAAGTAGGTTCATTTTCATTACCCGATCCATTATTTGGCCAACCTCACAGAGCTGTTGTAAAGACTGAGATCACACACACGAAGTGCACTTTTTTTTTTAAAAAATGAGCTAGATAAACGCTTGGCATTATAGTTCAGCTTTCGTTTTCTCAACTCCAGCTCTTTGCTTTAGTTGCGGGGAAACAAATTTACGGGTGCTACTCAAAAAAGACCACCGAAGAGATTAAAGCCGTGAAGTTGCCCTCTCAAAATACCCCAGCACCATTTCTCTCTCCCTGCCACCGCACCCTCCCTCACCCCCAAACTCAAGCACTGGGTTTTTGAGTGAGTTTAGCTAGTCTGTTCCTGTTTAAAGGATCTCTGCAAGCCTTAGGAGGTAAGAACTTTCCCAAGTTCCAAAGCAAATAACTGCCTGGGAATCCACCAGGGTTTCCAGGTTGCTAATGAATTGAAGTTCGTCAATACTAGGGCTTGATTCCTCATCCCATCCTTTCCAAAGTCTTCTTTCTCAGCCCTTGGCAAGAGGGAATTGTTGACTGGCGAACCAGTATTTCCCCCTTGGGCTGTTGGCTTGGAATTTGCTCAAGCCTCCTAAACGTGTTTGGCTGTTTACAAAAATGTGCATAGATTGTATCGACGGCCACAAATTCATTCTGCAGCGTATGCGTTCTGACCACCTTAGCACAGAGACAAACAGACCACCACGTGGGCCTTCTCCGCCAGCTATCTATCCTGGGGGCTTCCAACACTGCAATGTGAGACAGAAGTGCAGAGGCGAGGAATCTTCTTCAGCCCGAGGGCCGCATTCCCTCCTGGGCAACCATCTGAGGGCCACATGGCAGTCACCAAAGTGGGCAGAGCAACAAGTGTAAATTTGTCCAGCAGGCTAGTCTCTACACACACCTGTCTCCCTATCCTCCATCCACGCAAGGGAGAGGCATGATGGGAGGTCAAGGACATGTTCCAGCCAAGCAAAAACATTCAAAGATGTTGCAAAGTGGGGCCAATGAGGGGTGTTCCTTGGGGAGAGTTCAGAGGGCCAGACAGAGAGGCCCAGAGGGCCGCCTTCGGCCCCCGGGCCTGAGATTCCTCACCCCTGTAGTGTGGAATAATTCACAGCTAAGGGAAATGCAGAGACTCACGTTATGCCTCTTCCCATGGTCTCTCCCTCTCTCGCCCTCTGCCCAACTTACATCCTGTGGCACTCCTCCAGGCTTCCACCAGGGACTAGGATCCTTTGCTTGGATTCAAAGGCAGCAGCTCCAACTAAAGAGGAGCGTGACACTGGCGGCTTCCAGCCTACGCAAGTCAAAAGGACGTTTTGCTGCTCAATGTCGCTGCTCTCTGCCCAGCCTTGCAGGTGGGGGCTGGGAGCTGAACAGGGCTGGGAAGGGGTACAGGTGTTCACCTCCCTGCTATCAACACTTCTCGCTGTGATAACCCCAAGCCAGATCCGCTCGCCTGGCTTCCGACAGAGAGCTCTGCGCGCAAGGAGGACGGCGAGGGCAGAGTCCAACGGTGCTTAAGCATGCAAGGTGAAAGCGCCTGTTCAGGAGACTCGAAATCCACCATCTCCTCCTCCCCCCTCCCAGCAAACAACTTGCCTGCTTCCCAGCATTTTTGGAGTACGGCGACAAGTTTAAAGGAGTAATGAGTGCAAAGACTCTTATACTCTGCTTTTTAAAACACACACATACAAGTGGAGGCTTGTGGCTTCAATGTCAGAGGGGTAGTGAATCTGCTCCGGGTTTTCATCCGAACTTTCAAGGAGCTGTCCAAGGTTCTGAGCCTAGTTTAGGAATAGGTTTCAGCACCTTGGACAGATCCTCAAAAGTTCAGGCTAAAAGCCGGAGCAGATTCACTGCCCCACTGACGTCGAAGCCACCAGCCTTTGCTATAAAAGAGCCATATCTCTCATCCGCACCAGACATTTAAAGCACTACGATACCACGTTAAACAGTGATGGCTTTGCCCAAGGCATCCTTGGAACTGTCATTTCTTAAGGATCCCAGGCTATGGTCTGAAGGCACATGTGGCCACCATCTTGCTGAATCTAAGTGGGTCTGGGTCTGGTCAGTGCCTGGATGGAAGACCGCCTGGGAACCACATGTATGCCATCTTGGGTTCCATGGTGAAAGAAAGGCAGGCTATAAATGTAACAAATAAATAAATAAACATAAATAAGAATGCTGAGAGAGGTGTTGGGAGATTCCGGCTCTTCTCACAGTCCTCCAGGTCCCTCATTCAGAGCTAAAACCCTCCTTGAGGAAGGGTGCTTCTAAACTGTCACTATTTTGCGGGTGGAAGTCAATCACATACAGGCAAATTCATTTCTCACAATTAAAACAGATTTGGTGCTCCTGCACAAAAATCTACTCTCCCCCCCCCTCCAAAACAGACTTTTTGCAGCAAGAAAAATGACAAGAAAATGTACTGTAAACTGTGGCACAACAATAATTTGATTTTTTTTTAAAGAACGACTTTTTAAAAAAGCAAAGTACAAAATCAAAACTGAACGCAAAGAACTACACCTTTTAATAATGAGAAGAAGAGACAGGGCTGTATGTTATCTTGACTCTTATTATGCCAATAAGCAATAAATCCGATTTTCAACCCAAGCATAAAAGCAAAAACTATCAGATATGGTGTACACCCTCCCGTCAAGAAAATCAGAATAAATACTTAATTAACAGCTGGGGTCGTATTAACCTCCCTGCAAACTTTATGCACGGAAAGAAGATGAATGCTCAGCAAACGGGTTGTCTGAAAGAGATCTAAGTTGAGTTGTGGATCATGCAGTCATTTATACCAATGGCTCTCTGCAATGGCTATCGCTAGGAACTACAACTCCCAAGGGGCCAACACAGTATTCCATATGCGCAACCCTGTGCATGTGCCAATATTGGGAGCCAAAAGAGACATCTTTCAGAAGGATTGTAGCTCAGTGGTAGAGCATTTTCTTTGCATGCAGAAGGTCACAGTTTCAATCCCTGGCATCTCCAGGTAGAGACCACTGGCTGGACCCCTGCCCAATCAACGTACACAATACTCAGCAGGATGGATTAGTGGTCTGACTCGGTATAAGGCAGCTTCCTATGTTCCTGTTAGGGACGGGGGAGAAATTCGATTCACTTTGCATTTAAAGCCGTATCTATTAAATTCACAGTTTTCAAAACAGTATGAGAACTGAAACACAGCCATCCTTCAAAATCTGCGGGCAGTTCTCCAACCAACCAATACTTTCAAAAACGCATATGCTAGCCGAAAACGTGCATAGAAAGGAATATATTGGTGAAAATAACATACAAAAATGCATTTGCGTTGTTGTTATATGCCTTCAAGTCGTTTACGACCCTATGACTCAGTGACCTCCAAGAGCATCTGTCATGAACCACCCTGCTCAGATCTTATAAATTCAGGTCTGTGGCTTCCTTTATGGAATCAATCCATCTCTTGTTTAGCCTTCCTCTTTTTCGACTCCCTTCTGTTTTTCCCAGCATTATGGTCTTTTCCAGTGAATCATGTCTTCTCATTATGTGTCCAAAGTATGATAACCTCAGCTTCATCACTTTAGCTTCTAGTGATAGTTCTGGTTTAATTTGTTCTGTTATTGTTGTTATGTGCCTCCAAGTCGACTACGACTTATGGCGACCCTATGAATCAGCAACTTCCAAGAGCATCTGTCATGAACCACCCTGTTCAGATCTTGTAGTGTTGTTGTGTTGTTCTAACACCCAATTTGTCTTTTTCGCAGTCCATGGTATGCGCAAAGCTCTCCTCCACCACATTTCAAATGAGTTGATTTTTCTCTTATCTGCTTTTTTCACTCTCCAACTTTCACATCCGTACACAGAGATCAGGAATACCATGGTCTGAATGATCCTGACTTCAGTGTTCAGTGATATATCTTTGCATTTGAATGATCTTTTCTAGTGAATCATGTCTTCTCATTATGTGTCCAAAGTATGATAACCTCAGTTTTGTCATTTTAGCTTCTAGTGATAGTTCTGGTTTAATTTGTTCTAACACCCTATTATTTGTCTTTTTCGCAGTCCATCTTTTTTTCCCTGACGTCGTTGTTGTTACGTGCCTTCAAGTCGATTACGACCTATGGCGACCCTATGAATCAGTGACCTCCAAGAGCATCTGTCATGAGCCACCCTGTTCAGATCTCTGTGGCTTCCTTCATGGAATCAATCCATCTCTTGTTTGGCCTTCCTCTTTTTCTACTCCCTTCTGTTTCCCCAGCATTACTGTCTTTTCTAGTGAACCAGGAGAAATTTGCAAGCCAAAGTGTGTACATTACTCAAAACTGCCTACAAAAATGTGTTTATCGGGAGAAATTCACATGAAAATGAGGAAGAATTTCCCTGAGGATTTTTAAAAAGAAAATTTGCCAATTGCTGCAGGAGTGCAGAGAACTTAATTTAAGACTGGAATAAACAGAAATGGAAACAGGTGAAACTGACAGATCCTTCCATCCTTGGTTCCTATACTATATTATTTTTGTTGTGAATGCTTGCTGAGAAAACTCGTAAATTGCCAAGCTAAGTCTAAACAGAGTCCATTGCAAGATTTAATACATCTTTGATTTTATGGCATGTTACCATGGCTGTGGCCAAATTGTGTGTGAGGTAGGGATGGAAAGATCTGTCGATTTCGGTTCTCTCAGTTTCTCATTTTTCCAATCTTAAATTCAGTTCTCCCCATTTCTGCAGCAATTTGCATTTTAAAAAAAAACTCATGAAAATTCTCCAACATTTTAGTGCAATTTTCTCCTAATAAACGAATTTTGGAAGCAGTTTTAACAAAGGTACACATTTTTTGCAAGCCATTTCTCATTACTTAATGCATTTTTGCATGTTCTTTTCACTCATATATTCATTTTTTATGCACTTTCCTCTCCTATATGCACTTTTGTAAATATCGTTGGCAAACTGCATCACAAAATTCTAATATACGCACATTTCTAAAGTTGGCTGTATTTTGGTTCTCATACTGATTTGGAAAGTGCGAATTTGATAAATTCTGCTTAAAATGTGAGCTGCATCGGAATTCTCATCCCTGGAGGGGAGGAGTTCATGCATTTATTTATCGGAAAGCCTTCACAGCCAGGTTCTGGCATGAGCTTATCTACTAACAACCATTTTATTCCCCCTCGTTTCCACGGGTGTAGTCTTCCCAGAGCTTCTGAGGGAAGAGAAGCAACTCCCATCGGTGAGAGAGTTTAGGACTGATGTAATTGAGTTTAGGATTAATGGACCAAATGGCCTCTCTGTCTCTCTAACTGCCCAGGCCTGTTATTGTCAAGGCAACTTTCCATTGTACATGCCCTCTCTTGCAGAGAAAAAGGCAATCTATTACTTCAAATGGATTTCAAAAGAGCACAGCACTAGTTAGCACTATAACATTATGGGAATTTTCAGCTAGCCGGGCTGATAACCAAAAGGATGAACATTTCTTTATTTACTTGCTAACACTTATCATTATGGTACAGAGCGGGCAAGGAGAACCTTTTTTCAGTCTGAAGGCCACATTCCCTTCTGGACAACCGCCCAGGGGCCGCATGCCAGGGGTAGGGCAGGGCCAGTGGCAAAAGTGGGTGGAGCAACAGATGCAGATTTTAGTTTTGTACAGTAAGCTAGTTTCTACAGACACTTGCACTCCTCCATCCTCCGCATCCAGTCAAGCTTGATCAGAGTTCAAAGACTCATCCCAGCCAGGCAAAAAACAGCCAACAAGGGTGCAAACACAGGCCAAGCAAGGGTGTGGCTCAGGAGGGCTTGTGGTCTGGGGAGAGTTCTGAGGGCCAGATACAGAGGCGTGGAAGTCTTTCTTCGGCCCCTAAACTTAAGGCTCACCATTCCCAGTTTAGAGCACCATCAGCATTCATGGCACTTCAAAAACGTGCACAGAAAAGAGCCTGCAATCTAAGATTTGATGAAGAGGAAACTGTTTTAAGTTGAAGCACTTAAAATTAGCCAATCAAGGGAATTTACAGAATTGGAAAAGATGATCAGAAGTACAGGGTTTTTTTTAAAAAAAAGTATTATCCTAAAGAGAGAGAGAGAAAGAGAGACAGAGAGAGAATGTTGCCAAAAATTGAATATGAAATGGAATGAATTTATAGTAAAATAGTCACAGGATATAGGAAAATGGCATTCAAATGCAAATCTGGGAACATCTGTGATTAGAAGGACCATTTTTCCCCCCGTTTAAGCTTGATTATACGAGAAGACTGTTTTAAGAAGATGGTCAGGTGGCATGGCACTCCTTTAACGTTAAACAAAACCAACAGGTAGCACTAGGGCTGGCATAAAACAATTTGGCTACCTGAGATGATGGGAAAAGATGGTACCTCTCCCCATTTCATGTGCGTGAATCTTACGTCAGTGCTGGCAATGGGACAGAGTCCTTAGGGATGGGCGAATCTGTCGATTTCAGTTGTTCATTTTCTCAGTCTTATGATCAGTTCTCCAGATTTCCGCATCAGTTAGAGCAGGAGTTCCCAAACGTTTGCCTCCTCACACCACTGGGAATTGCCGAGGGTCTTGTCACTTAATATTTCTGCCTATTGTAGCAATAGTAGTACCATAGGACATACAATATAAGCAACAAAAATACAATTAAAGACCACTGTGAATATTCAGTGCGATGGATGTACCATCTCCCATCTTTAACCACAAATCCAGAGACACACCATAGACCACCTGATCGAAGCTCATGGACCACGGTTCGGGAAGCATTTGTTTTCTTTAGAAAGTCCTCATGAAAACACATTAGCATTTTTAGTGCAGATTTATCCTAATATACACGTTTGTACGCAATTTTGCTTCACTTTTTTTGCAAGCAACTTCCCCATACATAATGCATTTAATATTGTCACAACCACATGCTTTTTAAATGCATACTTTCCCCTAATATAATTTTCGTACACACGATTTGGCTGGCGAACTGCATTGCAACACTTGGAGAAGTGCAAATTTTGAAGAATAGCTGCATTTCAGTTCCCATATTGGTTTGGAAAGTGTGAATTAGGTTGATTCGCATTAAAACCCTAACGAAACCAAATACCCACCCTTCCCTCACTCCTGAAGACAACGAACTAGTTTAGGAAGCTCAAAGGAGGCTACACAGCACACACAACTCTGCCTGCTTTTTGCCCCTCATTATCGGCTGTGTAGGGCCACCGCCTCACTCTGCTGCATGATAGGGCCGGCCCTGAGAATTACACTCCTCATTGCCGGGTCTATGAGAAACAGATGCAATTTTTATCATATCTAGTGGACATGCCCTTCTGCCCAGAAGATTTGAAGAAAGATGAAAATCTTAATTTTTTTTTAATGTTATAATAAAAACCTCAGTGGTCTGTTTTTTCTTTTACTGCATGCAAAAGATTTAAGACAAAAAATAATGCAAGGAATTGACAATCGGTATGGTAATAGATGCTAGGTTACCATATGGATTCCTATCCAATTTCTTTAAAGACTATAAGCATGTAGGGAATTTGTTCTTGCAAGATTAAATGTTTTGCCAACAGCAGCACTCCAGGGCACATTTTGGAAAATTCCATTTCAAAATAGGTTGTGTCCCTGTGAGGCAGGAGCCTTTTCTATTCTGATTTATGATGTTGTATAATTCACCTTCTTTTGACTGGTTTGCCAGGGCATTTGGATGAAAGAGTGGCGATTGGACAAGGTCCCATATGTTATTGAACAGGTAGCTAACTTTTTTCCTGATTACCACATGCCTGAGATGTCAACTCAGTGACTAAATAGTTAAACTGGAGAAACCGTATCCTTTTCTGTAGGGTTGTTTGCATTTTAATCTGAATGGGTCTCATGATCATGTAATAAAAACAGTCATTCATTAGTCAAGGATTACACATCATCTAATTCACCAAATTTAAAAGAATGGATTGTATGCGACTGTTGCAGCAGTGGTAGAATTGGCAAACTACATAAGAGCAAGATAACTGGATGCCATTGATTGGATCTGTAGACTTACTTTCAGGGCCAGTGTGGTGTAGTAAAGAGTGTTGGGCTAGGCCCTGGGAGATCAGAGTTTGAATCCCCATTCAGCCATGACGCTCACTAGGTGACCATGGGCCAGTCACTGTCCTTCAGCCTAACCCACCTCACAGGGCTGTTGTGAGGATAAAATGGAGAGGGGAAAACCATGCACACCACTTTGAGCTCCTTGGAGGAAAGGGGGGATATAAATGTAATAAAACACATGTGCTTATTAACACCAAGTCCATACCTCTACTTATGTGATTGTAAGTTTTTAAAATGTTTTCAAGGATGGATTTTTAATTGCTGTAACCAGCCATGGGACCTCAGGGTAAAGGGCAGGCGATAGATAAAAATAAAATAAATACCACCTTAACTTTCAAAATGAAGATAGACTAATGGTCCACTGGGAGATTTAAGAGGGTAAATCTGACTTTACCCAAGGTCAAACTTAATGCCCTTCCAATAGGTACAATCGACACTAACTCAATGTAGAAACGCATGGTGGTCAGTTCTGCCATTTTACATGTCCGGCCTGGCCATGTGTAGGGCAGAGTCTACTCCCCCAATGGAATGTGGTGAGTTGTAGGCCACATTCACACCATGCCTTTGTTCCACTATTATTCCACTTTAAAAAGTCATGGCTTCCCCCCAAAGAATCATGGGAAAGAGTAGTTTGTGAGCGTGCAGAGTTGTTAGGAGACTCCCTATTCTCCTCACAGAACTACGTTTGCCAAAGTGGTTTAATTGTCAATTCCTCTTCCCAGGGAACTCTGGGAATTGTAGCTCTGTGAGGGGGAAGAGGGCATCTTCTAACAACTCTCAGCACCCTTCACAAACGACACTTCCCAGGATTCTGGGACTGTTAGTGGACTCAGAGTGGAATAAATGTATGGTGTGAATGTGGCTGTAGTCTATTTCTCCAGAACTCAGGGAGTCTGGCCATTTACACACCTGCTAAATTTATTTATTTATTTATTATTTAATTTGTATCCCGCCCTTCCTCCCAGCAGGAGCCCAGGGCGGCAAACAAAGCACTAAAAACACTTCAAAACATCATTAAAACAGATCTTAAAATACATTAAAACAAAACGGTGTTAAAATTAAAAAAACAACTTTAAAAAAGGGTTAAAAACATTATTAAAAAACATATTAAGCAATTCTAACACAGACACGCAGACTGGGATAGATCTCAACCTAAAAGGCTTGTTGAAAGAGGAAAGTTTTCAAAAGGGGCCAAAAAGATAGCAGAGATAGTTCCTCCGTTGTTGTTTTTAGATCATTCCAATGTCTCCATTGGACACTAGTAGGTCCAAATGTTCTCCGACTTTGAATCTGGGTACCTAAACAGGGACAGTGATGTATGGAGGCCGCAATTTCCATTCCGTCTTGTGTTTATCTCAGTCAGTACTGTTGAAGCCTAAGGTACTCATTCCACTTTTAACTGGCCACAGTTATGGCCAAAAGTAACATAATTAATTACACAAATAATTTCAATGGAAGGGAAACATAAAAAACAAGGCAGAACACAATGTAACTATTTACGGTATGTTTGCAGACTAAAAATAATGATTGCAAACGCAGCTCATAGTTGCTTGTGTGATTTCCGTTCGTGACTTTGGACAAACATGCAAATAGTAGCAATTTCTGCCCAGATTTCTATTCCTGATGGAATTCTCCAACATCCCTAAATGTGGGTTTTTAAAAAACCATACACACACAAAGCCACCAAAGCGTGTTCAAAGGCTCAGCAGTGCAGGACCGGCTCAACTATCAAAATGGCTGTGCCCAGTTCCTAGTTTGCATTAACTCGTGTGTGTGTGTGTGTGTGTGTGTGAGTGTGTGAGTGTGAGTGTGAGTGTGAGTGTGTGTGAGAGAGAGAGAGAGAGAGAGAGCAATTCTCATTTGTTACAAAATAAAACACCATTAAGTAGCAGACAGACTCAAATGGGTCCAAACTGCAGCTGGCAAAAGTGGTGTCTAGTGGCTCCATGTCAAGAGGCCAGTGGAATCCACTCAAGGTTTTAGTCCAGACTAAAAGTCTGGACTAAAACCTGGAGCGGATTCCACTGCCCCATTGACATGGTGCCACCAGTAGCCACTGGCTGGCAGATTCCTTTTTAAGAGATCTGACTAGATTCTAAGCAGACTGTTAAGGCCTGAATGAGTCTTCCTCTTTGTTTCATTTTTCAGATGCTTACTTTTTGCATCTCTCTGGTAATTTTCCAGCTGTCCAAGAAGGAATAAATGTCTTTAGCACACCGAGAGCGCCAGAGAGCCTCCGAGAATGTGCAGTTAAGGAGGTCTGTAATGAGATGGAGGCTGCTGAGGAAGAAGTGATATCTGGGCAGACTTTGCTCAGATTAAAATGGAACATTGCCCACGGAAAGCAGTATTTTTTCTCCTGTATATAGAACACCTTAACCCTTAAGGCCAGGGTGGCTAACACCTAACCCAAGGGACTAATTTGGCCCTCCAATACCCCTCCAACATGGACAAAAAAGAAAAATAACCAGCCCAGTGATTCATGGTAGGGATGGCAGGATCTGTGAATTTTGATTCTCTCAGTTCCTCATTCTTCCAATCTTAAATTCAGTTCTCCACATTTCTGCAGCAATTTGTGATTTTTTTTAAAAAAAAATGTTCATGAAAATTGGTTTCAGTGCGAATGTCTCCTACTAAACGCCTTTTTGTATGCAGTTTTGAGTAATGTACACATTCATGCTTATCCGAATTTTGCAATGCAGTTCTCCAGTCAATGCTTACAAAAATGCATACGTTAGGGGAAAAGGTGCATAACATATATGAGTGAAATACCAAACGTATTATATGATGAGAAATGGCTTGCAAAAATGTGTACATTACTCAAAACTGCATACAAAATGGTGTTTGGTAGGAGAAATTCGCACTAAAATCTGAAGAACTTTCAGGAGGATTTTCTTTTTAAAGAAAAGAAAAGAAAGTATCAGCTTGCTGCAAAAATGTGGAGAAATGAACTTGGAAAAATAAGAAAGAAAACTGGCAGAGCCTTCCATTCCTAGCAGTAACATCAGATCACAAAGAGGCAGAAAACGCCTGTCAGAAGTCTCAGGACAAATTTATTTATTTATTTATTTATTTTATTTTATTTATATACCGCCCTAAGCCCGAAGGCTCTCTGGGCGGTGTACATAAAAGGTAAAACAAGCACAGTGTATAAGTACAATAAATACAATAAATCAAGAACCAAAAACAAACAAACAATAAAAGAACCAAACAACGTCCAAAATACAAGATAATAGTGAAATACTGTTAAAATACACTTTAAAATGCCTGGGAGTATAAAAAGGTTTTCACCTGGCGCCGAAAAGATAGTAGCGTCAGCGCCAGGCGCACCTCATCGGAAAGGCTGTTCCACAGTTCGGGGGCCACCACTGAAAAGGCCCTAGTTCTAGTCACCACCCTCTGAGCTTCTTGATGGGATGGCACTCAGAGGAGGGCCTTAGATGTTGAGCGCAGTGTACGGGTAGGTTCATATTGGGAGAGGCGTTCCACCAGGTATTGCGGTCCCATGTCGTGTAGGGCTTTATAGGTCAAAACCAGCACTTTGAATCTAGCCCGGAAACAAATAGGAAGCCAGTGCAGACGGGCCAGAACAGGTGTTATATGAGCGGACAAATAACCACTCAGAAAAGGTCTCTGAAGATTAGGAGTCTATGTTCTCCTTGACTGGAGTTAACGTGTGACACAGAAGGAAACCAATCAGTGTCAAAAGCGTCTTATGTTATCTCACCTCTATAACACACATTTCTAAATGTCTGTTGATAGACATCCTTTGAGCCAAGAACTCTGGGTTCCATCCAATGAAGTCCTCCTGTTTGTAGAAGGACTTCCCGTCCCTCTCCTGCTTCTGTACATCCCCCAAATCTGTTCTGGGGGTTCACCCAACCCTCTGGAGCAGATCTGAGCAGTGCTGGGGTACAGAGGAGAAGCAGAGCATGTTCCACTGCATAAGGAGAAGCCCTTGCGTGAGCGGGATGGCTCCGTTGGATACAACCCTCTGTCACAACATTTAGAGAAGTGTGAAGTTCCGTGGAAAGTCACGCTGTGGTCTGTGCATTAGTCTACGAGGTGCAGATCATGTCAGTTCGTAATGGATTCTGCAAAGATCAACCTCCTACAGTGAACCAGCAGCCCTAACAACACTCTCTGGGCCTGCACAGATAACTCGAGAAAGCAAAGCAGCACTTTTCCTCAGACAGTCTACCAGAAAGGCACCAGAGCTGTCCTCCGCTCCCTCTGCTGGCTTCCCACAGAACAGTGACGCACATTCGTAAGGAACGATGCCACTGAGGAAGATGCCAGTGCAGAGGGACCAACAACAGGTCACTCCAATCCTAACTTGCCCACTTCCAACAATATATTTAAAGAGATTTCAGAACCTAGAGTAGGATTTCACTGAATTAATCTACAGAGGAGCTGTTGAAATACCTCCCGGCCTAACTCAGGGGTGGAGAACCTTCTTGGCTCTACAGACCAGATCCTTATCAGGATCTGCCTTGCAGGCTGGATTTGACAGGTGGGTGGGACTACCCACCTGTCAATCACATGACATCACCATGACCTCACTGATGATTAAACCCTTCTGCCTTGGCTGTGCAATCTTGTTCCCTGGTGACAACTCGCTTCTCCCCACAGCAGGAACCCTTGACCCACATAGAAATGCTCATCACCACTGCATGGCCCTGTTAATTTCAGCCTGCCAGTTCTCACAGCTCCAGTTAGTTTAAAGGAAAGGTCATCACTTAGCGGCAGAGCACCTGCTTTGCGTGCAGGCAGCCTCGGGTTCAGTCCTCAGCATTTCCACAAGAAGTATCCAGTAAGGAGATAATGGGAAAGAGCCCTGCTTGAGACCCTAGAGAAGCTTCAGGGGGACCTTAGCCCTCCAGATGTTGCTGAACGACAACTCCTATAATCCCTGGACATCGGCCACGCTCGTTAGGGCTGATAGGGGTTGTAGTTCAGCAGCATCTGGAAGGCTAAAGGTTCCCCACACCTGCCCTCGAGAACTGTGGTCTGACGTGGCAGACAATACTGAGATAGTGGTCTGACCTGATTGTCGGGCAACTTCCTAAATTCCTATTGGTGACCTTGGGCCAGTCACCCAAGGTCTCCAGTGGTAGATAGGACAGCACTCTTCAAGTACTTGAAAGATTACCACACAGAAGGAGGCCAGGATCTCTTCTCGATCATCCCAGAGTGCAGGACACGGAATAGTGGGCTCCAGTTGGAAGAAGCCAGATTTCGACTGAACATCGGGAAAAAAGTCCTAACTGTTAGAGCAGTACGACAATGGAACCCAGGACCTAGGAAGGTGGTTGGCTCTCCAACCCTGGAGGCCGTCAAGACGCAGCTGGAAGGCTACCTGTTGGGGATGCTTTAAGTTGGATTCCTGCATTGAGCAGGGGGTTGGACTCATTGGCCTTGTAGGCCCCTTCCAACTCTACAATTCTATGCTTAACTCATCTCACAGGGTTGCTGTGTGGATGGAAAGGAGAGCTACATATGCCCTCCTGTACTTTAGGAGGAAGTCCGTAGCTGAGTGGTAGAGCACCTGCTTTGCATGCAGAAGGTGCCTGGTTCAACCCCTGGAATTTCCAGGTCCGTCTGGAATGTTCTCCTGCGTGAAACCCTGGAGAGGACTACCAGTTAGCGTAGACAGCACTGAGCAAGATGGACCAATGCTCTGACAGGGTAAACAATGCTTTCTATATATGGTCCAGTAATTGTTCAGAGGACCACACCTGCTTCAACAATGGAAACCCTGAGAAAGCAACATCGCTCAGAGTTAGACCATCTGTGCTTTGCATGCAGAAGGTCCCCGATTCAATCCCCGGCATCTCCAGGTAGGGCTGAAAATGTTCCTCTGCTTTAGACCCCAGGGAGCTACTGCCAGTCAGTGTTGTAGACAATACAGAGAGTTAGAAGGGCCCACGGTCCTACTTGGGATAAGCCATCTTCTTATGTTAGGCAAGATGTTAATCTAACAAGAGGAATCAGAGCCAAGATCCCAGTGATGTGGCTTAATTTCCTACTCCCTGAGAAAGGTAATCAAAGGGCCGATAGAGAAAGACTGCTGTCGGTGTTGTTATGTGCCTTCAAGTCAACTATGACTTATGGCAACCCTATGAATCAACGACCTCCAAGAGCATCTGTTGTGGACCACCCTGTTCAGACCTTGTAAGTTCAGGTCTGTGGCTTCCTTTATGGAATCAGTCCGTCTCTTATTTGGCCTTCCTCTTTTTCTATTCCCTTCTGTTTTCCCCAGCAGTATTGTCTTTTCTAGTGAATCATGTCTTCTCATGATGTGTCCAAAGGATGATAACCTAAGTTTCATCATTTTAGCTTCTAGTGACAGTTCTGGTTTAATTTGTTACACCAAATTATTTGTCTTTTTCACAGCCTATTGTATGCACAAAGCTCTCCTCCAACAGCACATTTTAAATGAGTAGATTTTTCTCTTATCTGCTTTTTTCACTCTCCAACTTTCACATCCATGCATAGAGATCGGGAATGCCATGGTCCGAATGATCCTGACTTCAGTGTTCAGTGATACATCTTTGCATTTGAGGACCTTTTCTAGTTCTCTCATAGCTGCCCTCCCCAGTCCTAGCCTTCTTCTGATTTGTTGACTGTTGTCTCCATTTTGGTTAATGACTGTGCTGAGATATTGATAATCTTTGACAAGTTCATTGTCCTTGTTGTCAACTGGAAAGTTACATCAGCGTAACGTCAGCAACAGGCCCCCAAATCAACCATGCCATCGAGAGAACCTGATAATCAGAATTTTAGAGTGCCAAGCAAAGGAACGAAGACATACTCTATCACCTTCTCTTTCAGCAACTCACAGCTTCAGCCTCTCTTGCCCTTCATTGCTGGGGTGGAGGAATTTCATTTGGACTTTTTTTTAATCTCCGAGGAGGATCCATCAAAAGATAAGGTTTCCCTCCGTGAATCTCAAAGAGGTATCTATCGATTTTCCTCCCCCATAAAAGTAGAGGAGCAGCCAGAATGTGGTGGCGGTTCCCCACCCCTCCTACCCCATCTGGTCACCTGCTCTTCCAAAGTCAAACAGACCCAAGGAATAAGCATTTATCTGAGGGCAGCGGCTGCACTAATTGACCACGCGCTCCTTGAGAGAGGCAGGAACAGAAGCCCTCTTTGCGCCGTGAGAGTCTCCTTTTCTCACACACCATTTGAACATCTTGGCAGTCAGTCAGGGACATTGTCATCTTAAACACAATGCCATTTGCCTTGATCAGGCTCATTTCGACCCACCTCGCACGTCACGTTGTTTCGGCAAGGGGGAGATTTCCAAGGAAAGGGTCAAGAGCTGGCTGTCCTGAACAGGCGGAGCCAAGCTCCACCACGTCGCCTCGAGGCTTAAAGCTTCCTGCAAGTTAGCAGAGCAGATAAAATCTGACTCAAGAGAAAAATCCAGCATGGGCCAATTTCACACACATGCTATTTAAAGCACTTTTGAGCCCCTCTCTTCTTATCAGGGTGCTTGAGTGAAAGACAAATATGCCTTTCTTTTGTTTTTTAAATGCACCTCTACCATGGTTTTAAAGTCGGCAGAGGCCACTGCAATCTCCCTGCCATTCTGGAGTCCCACTAATGCTCAGAAGCACCCTCTCTGAAGCAGATTTTCAGTCAGGGATGGGGAACTTCAGGCCCGAGGTGGGGGGGAGGGCAGCCCTCTAGACCTCTCTCTAGGCCACACCCCCTCTTCTCAAGCCACACCCTTCACAGGCCCTTCTCCGTGCCCTCCTCAGGTGCTTTCGCCCGGATGGAATGTGTCCATGAGCCAAGATAATGGCTTGTATCCACGGCAGCTCTTAGTAACTCATGCTACTATTGCAAGGATTGACACTTGCACAATCGAATCTCTGCCGGGAGTCTCCCAGGGCCTCGTCTGACACTCTAACCCAGTGGTTCTCAAACGTTTTTGGTTCGCGGCCCACTGTAAAACATATATAAATTTTCTGGCGCACTTCATGTACAAAATTAAAAATATATTAATATGTTTTAAACTATGAATAAAAATAAACTATAGAAAACAATTGCTTACCCTATACAAATGGGTTTCTTCTCATTCTTAAAATATGCTTTCATAATATTTGAGGCACACCTAGCCACCTCTGAGGGCACACCAGTGTGCCTGGGCGCACCGTTTGAGAATCATTGCTCTAACCATTACACCACACTGGCTCTCTTAGGAAGTCCAAGTTGGGACTTCACCCCTAGGTGGATGCAGCCTTTGTTTTTCTTGCTGCTACCAACCTCCACTGCAACAACTACAGTAGGCCCTTGGGCACCACACAGCAGGGGTCCTCAGCAGTGGTGGTGACAGCATCATTACCTCCTTCTCCTCCTCCTGCGGCTTAAATAGGCCTGGCCACGTCACAGATTAGCTCACCGTGCAGACGCGCCTGCTATCACCCAAGATTGGGGAGGCACATTGACGCCCTCACTGCCATCTTGGATGATGGGAAGCATGCACTCAGTGTGCTGACACGGTGCCATAGCACCACAGGACGTTGTGCAGCAGGCCTGCGCTGGTGGCTGGGGGACGCCTGGGAGGTTAGCTATCATTCCACAATCTGTGTCAGCAATGGGTCGCGGGGCACATGCTTCGTGACCTGATGCTGGATCACGGAGGGGGAGCTACACCCACCCAGCACCAGCGGCCCCTCTCAGCACCAGGGGCCCTTGTCCAATGCCCATCCTGACTACTTGCTGGTACTGGGCCTGACTGCGGATTTCAGTTCTTGTCAACTTGGAGGTTGCAAAACATGCTTCTCTCGTCGCATGGCATTTGCTCTTGGGAAGTTCACATACATCCAGGGCTGCAAAGTGCTTTCAGGCATGGGACAGCTGTCACCCTCTAGATGTTGCTGGACTACAACCCTCACCATCCCCGATTGTTGGCCGTGCTGGTGGGGGCTGATTTGGGGCACTTTAAAGAATGTCAGCATCCTTCCTCAGCTGGTTTGGAAATAGGGCAACTGGTTCACCCATGCAAAGAACCCCCAAGCGCAGACAATCCAGTGCAGCCAGGCCCTCATTTGAATATCCAGAATCCAGGCCATTCAGGGCTTGAAAGATCACAACCAGCAATTTGAAGGGAAGCACATTCAGTACATCAGGAACATAGACAATCTGCCTTATACCAGTCAGAGTCAGACCATTAGTCCATCTAGCTTTGTATTGTCTACACTGAATGGCAGCGCCTCTGCAGGGTTTCAGGCAGGGGGCCACTCCCAGCCCTACCTGGAGATGCCGGGGATTGAACTTGGGACCTTCTGCATGCAAGGCAGATGCTCTAACCACTAAGTTTTGGTCTGTCCATTTTTGACCCCGTCCCTTCTCACCTCCAGCACTCAGCCCCAGAAAAAAATGCCCAATGGAATGCAGCCCCTGACAGAAAACAGGTTCCCTTCCTGTAATGTTGCACCATCTGCCTTTGAATGTTTCCCATCAGAGACATTGCACCAAAAGGTAAAAGGTGGGCTTCGAGAAGGGATTTAAAGCACGTATGCGGCATAGCATCACTGATAAGCCGTGGGAGGCAGTTCCAGATGTAAAGTCTAAGCAGCGTCTTATTTATGCACAAGCTAAGTAAGCTACAGCCAAAGGACGGGTGAGAAATTCATTTCAGTTTGCATTTCAAGCCAAATCGATCAAATTCACACTTTCCAAAACAGAATGAGAACCACGCCGCAGCCATCCTTCAAAATGTGCACGTCTCTGAATTTTGCAATGCAGTTCGCCACCAAGTGTTTACGGAAATGCATATGTTAGGGGAAAGGGTGCATAGAATGCATATATGCATGAAAATAACATGCAACCATGCACTCTGTGATGGAGAAATGGCTTGCAAAAATGTGTACATTAGTCAAAACTGCCTACAAAAATGCGTTTAGTCAGAGAAATATGCAGTAAAATGTGGGAGAATTTTCATGAGGATTTTTAAGATAAAAAACCTGAAGAATTGTTGCAGAAATGTGGAGAACTGAATTTGAGATTGGAAAAATGAGAAACTGAGAGAAGTGAGAGATCTTTCCATCCCTTGGATAATGAGGGGCTCTAAATAATAACAACAATAACAACAACAATAATAACAACAATAACAACATCACCAGTTAGATTGTTAGTTTTTAATTGCATCCTCACATCTGATATATGTAAATATATAACTTTATTGTTTTCATTGTCCTTTCAATAGAACTATAAACTTTGGTTTTTAGAGTGCTATGGGGCTTTGAAGACCCTCCGTGGCGCAGAGTGGTGAGCGGCTGTAACGCAGCCGAAGCTCTGCTCACGGCCGGAGTTCGATTCCAACGGAAGGATGAAGTCGAATCTCCGGTAAAAGGGGTCAAGGTCCACTCAGCCTTCCATCCATCCGTGGTCGGTAAAATGAGTACCCGGCATATGCTGGGGGGTAAAGAAAGGCCGGGGAAGGAACTGGCAATCCCACCCCATATATAAGGTCTGCCTAGCAAACGTCGCAAGACGTCACCCTAACAGTTGGAAATGACTCGCACTATAAGTGCGGGGACACCTTTACCTTTACGGGGTTTTAAAACACAAAATAGTTTAGGGCTTCAGCAGGTCTTAATCCAGCTGTGAGTATAAGGGGCAAGATTCATGAAGGAGCTCCAGTCAATATCTCTTCTCCGACTACAGTCCAGGAGAACGGCTGGGGAACAGGACATTTGTTAACTATTGCAAATCTTTGCCCTCACAAAGCCACGTGCAAGCTCAACCCAAAGCCACGTGCAAGCTCAACCCAAAGCCACGTGCAAGCTCAACCCAAACCCCTAGCAGCTGCATCAGCAGGTTCATTGAGGAGCTAACTAGACTTCCACCAACATCTGCATGTCTGAATTGGGTCACTGCACTACCACTGGGTCCTGACCATCACCCAGGTCTGACTGATGCCCAACACCCGGATCAGAGTGAAGAGACAGGCAAAAAGAAGAGAAAACTATCTCAAAGATGCCAGAAAGAATCATGGCATAGTAGAGGTGGAAGGGGCCTGTAAGGCCATCCAGTCCAACCCCCTGCTCAATGCAGGAATCCAAGTTAAAGCATCCCTGACAGGCGGCTGTCCAGCTGCCTCTTGAAGGCCTCCAGAGTGGGAGAGCCCACCACCTCCCTAGGTCATTGGTTCCATCATCGTACTGCTCTAACAGTTAGAAAGGTTTTCCCGATGTTCAGCTGAAATCTGGCTTCCTGTAAAGATCGATTCTTTATTTATACAATACACCTAACACATTTCGGCCAAAACCACCTTCATCTCTTACTTGGAGATATTGATATAAATGTGGTCTATCACCACCTACTGAGTTAACAATTTCTATGGATGATTTTTTTTTTAAAAAAATGCCTTCATTAAGGGCTTATCTTCTTGTTTAACGAATAGATCCCAAAAGCTTCTGTTGTGAACCAAACTACTAGGGCAGAATCTGCCGAGATTTTGACCAAAACCTGTTGGGCATGTTATATAAAGAACCCACCCTTCTTTCTTACATCTTTGACAGAGTTTTCTCTTTTTTGCATGTCATTTTTGGATACTGCCTGGTTTTAGTGCATTTTCTTCCAGTTACCTTGAGACATCTGATTGCGACTGTGGGCTGTCTTTTAAGCTGTCCTTCCCCATCCTTTCATGAAATGCTTCCTTAGTACGGGCAGTGAAAAACTTACAGTGGAAGTATGGGACAGGGGAGAGAGTGCATGTGTGCACCGATCCTTGCGCTACTCAAATGGAATAGACACGGCTGGCAAAACCTGACAATAGCCTCTGGATTTCTGTTGAGGGTGGGGAGGCTGGGTGGCCTTGTGTTAAGGGTAGCGAAGGGACAGAAATTAAATTAGGTTTGCATTTAAAGGCAAATTTCCCTAATTTGCGCTTTCCAAAATAACACAAAAACCAAAAGAAAGACATCCTTTGAAAGTTGCACTTATATGAATTTTGCAATGCAGATCTCTGGCCACCTAACGGGCACAAAAATGTGTTATATTAGGATAGCAGTTCCCAAACATTTTCCCCCATGGACCACTTGAAAACTGCTGAGGGTTCTAGCAAACCACGTAATGATTGTGCTAGACACCGTACTGTGCTTTGACAGTGTTTTTATAGACTCTTTGATTTCTTATATATTTATATATTATTTGCTCATACCAGATCAAAGCAGTTTACAACAAGTGAAGAAAAACCATATATCTTATTGCAGGGGTTCCCAGGCTTTTCCCCCTCATGGACGACTTGAGAATTGCTGATGGTCTTAGCTGACTGCCGATGGTCACTTAATGATTTTTCTCCCTGCTGTAGCAATTGTTTTACGATGCTGCGTGATTTTTAATTTATTGCTGCGTCTATTACTGGTAACAATATGAGAAATGAAAATCAATATGAGTATTTAATATGGACATGCCGCAGACCGCCTGAATGAAACTCACAGACCACTGGTGGTCCATGGAAAGCAGAGTTGGGAAGCTCCTGTGATATTGCATTGAATTCAAGAGGTAGTTGGACAGCCACCTATCGGGGATGCTTTAAGTTGGATTCCTGCTTTGAGCAGGGGGTTGGACTCTGCATTGAGCAACGGATTAGGCCCCTTCCAACTTTCCTATTCTATGAATTCCATAGAATTCTGATTATAATACAATATGAGTAAAAATAAGAAGCAATACAAATACAATTAAAAAGCAATATGAATAATTAATATAATGGATGCGTCATCTCCCATCTTCATCCACAAAGATCATCTTACCCTTTATATACCCAGCTGATTATTGCACTCGGCAGGTGAGGGCCTCCTGCAGATACCATCTTATCAGGAGGTCCATTCTGCACAACATAGGAAGAGGACCTTTAGTGTAGTGGCACCAACCCTTTGGAATTCCCTCCCCTTAAATATGAGACAGGCACCATCTCTGTTATCCTTTCAGTGCCTACTGAAGACCTTCCTCTTTCAGCAATCCCTATACGGTCTCGGCCCAGTTTATCTAAAGGAGCGCCTTCAACGCCACCAATTATGCCGCCCGACAAGATCAGCCACACAGGGCCTTCTCTCAATCCCGCCGACAAAAACAGCTAGATTGGCGGGAACTAGAGAGAGGGCATTCTCAGTGGCGGTCCCCACCCTCTGGAACTCCCTCCCACAAGATCTACGGCACGCCTCTTCCCTAAATGTATTTCGTAAAGCCTTAAAGACCTGGCTCTTTCAACAGGCCTTTGGGATTTCCGGGGAGGGTTAACTTCTATGACTGAAATGCCTCTTACCCTGCACTAGTATTGTTGTTGCTGCTGTATTGTTTATATATTGTATTAATGTATTTTATCCCATTGTGTTTTAACTGTTTACATGTACGTCGCCTAGAGTGGCCATCGGCCAGATAGGCGACACATAAATTAAATTTTATTATTATTATTATTATTATTTTAAGTTGAGACCTTATCTCAGTCTGTGTTGGAATTGCTTTTTAAGATGTGTTTAAAGCTTTTTTTTAAAAAAGATGTTTTTAAATGTTTTCTTTTAACATATTTTAAAGTCTGTTTTTAAGATATTTTAGAGTGTTTTTAGTGTTTTTGTTTGCTGCCCTGGGCTCTTCCTGGGAGGAAGGGCAGGATATAAATACTAACAATACTAACAACAACAACAACAACAACAATAATAATAATAATAATAAATCATCCACTGCCATGCCAAGGACCACCTGAATGAAGCTGTCCATGGACCACAGTTTGGGAATCCTTGCATTAGGATAAAGTGTGCCTATAAATGCATAGAGTAGTGAAATTAGCACACAAAAATGCAGTATTCAGGAAAATTGCTTGGGGGAAAAAAGTACACACTAGCAGAAGTTTGCCCTAAAAAGCCGATGAATCCTCCCAAGGACTTAACAAGAATTGCAAACTGCAAAATGTGGAGAACTGGACTTCAGATTCGGCTGCAGCAAGTGAGAAACTGAGGGAAAGAGAAAATGGACATATTTGCCCATCTCCAGTCAAAGGCAGGTTTGGAACGCACCTTTGTCCCAACCATTCTCCACCTCCTTTATAGTGTAATCGATTCTCCACCCACATCAGCTCCCATTCCTGTGGCTTTGCCACTTTCTCAGAAAAACGTGTTGACTCGTGATGCAAACCAGAGCCTTCACCCCTCTCATAAGAGTCACACTCCTCAACAACAACAACAGCGCACACCCACTATGCAGTTTTAATCCCACTAGCAAAAGAGGTCTCTGAAGTCCCTGGGGTTGTATAGAAGCAGGGCTTTAATATACAACGCTCCCCTGCTAGGCCAGCTCCAGCATTTGGAGTATATGAGAGGAGAAGGGCAAATCACTGCCCCCCCTCACACACAGTTCAGCAGCTCCATTTTCTTCAACAGAAGAGCAAAACAGGGGGAGATGAGGCATGCTGGCTTCCTAGAGCTGATGAACAGAAGAAGCTAGCTCACAGGAGGGGTGGGAAATCTCAGGCGCAGGGGCCAAAGGAATGGGAAGATCTGTCCATTTCGATTCTCCCAGTTTCTCATTTTTTCCAATCTTAAATTCCGCTCTCCAAATTTCTGCAGCAATTTGCCTTTAAAAAAAAAATCCTCATAAAAATTCCCCAACATTTTAGTGCAAATTTCTCCCAATGTAGGCAGTTCCAACCCATGCACACATTTCTGGAAGCCATTTCTCATCAGAGAATGCATTTTTGTACGTTCTTTTCACTTGCATATTCATTTTTATGCAGACTTTCCCCTAACCTATGTTTTTTTGGTAAGCATGATTTGGTTGGCAAATTGCATCACAAAATTCAGCAAGTGTGAATTTCTATGGATGGCTGTTTTGGTTCTCATATTGTTTCAGAAAGTAAGAATTTGATAGGTATGGCTTGAAATTTTATTTATTTATTAATGGGAACTGAATTAAATTTATCGCCCATCCTTTCTGCAGGCCACACCCCTCACTGATCCTGCTTTGCACCCTGAGTGTCTTTTGCCTAACTGGAATGCTTACTTGAACTCTGAACATGCCTTTCACTTGCACGGGGTGTGTGAGTGTGTGGAGAAATTACCCTGTTGTACAAAGAGAAAATTTACATTCTTTGCTCCGCCCACTTTTGCCTCTGGTCATGCCCAGCAGTGGCACCAGGCCCTTGGAAGGTTGCTCCGAAGGGAATGCGGCCCTCGGGCTGGTATATGGGGTTGCAGCTTCATCCACATTCTTGGCCATGACCCAATGGATGCTCGCTTATGCTGGAGTTAATCCCATTGGACATGAATAGGATTGTGCTCTAAATAAAGTGCACCAAAGTCAGCCGCTGTAGCAGGAGCTGCCAAAGCCATTTCAAGTGAATTCCCAGCACACATCATGTCACATTAGTGCCGTGCACCAGGTAAACCAATGTGCAGCCATGCCTGTTTTAGCACGGGTGGAAACAGACCTCAAGATCACATGGGATTTGGTTCAGCCTGGGACAATCCAGCATTGACACAGCTCCCAAATCACATCTTGGGCTGGCACCAATGCCAGCAATAGTACCCAGATGCTGCCTTGATCCAAAGGCTTGGGATCACGCCACACCACCTCAGTGGAGGCTGGTGGTGTCATGTCAGTGGGGCAGCAGAATCCGCTCTGGGCTTTAGTTTGAACTTTCAAGGAGCTGTCCAAAATGCTTCAACAAGAGGTTAGAAAACTGCCTTATACTGAGTCAGACCCTTGATCCATCTAGCTCAGTATTGTCCCCACTGACTGGCAGTGGCTCTGCAGGGTTCAAGGTGGGGAACATTTTTCAGCTCCATCTGGAGATGCCGGGATTTGAACCTTCTGCATGCAAAGCAGAACGCTCTACCATTGAGCTTGGCCCTTCAATAACTAATAAAAACAGCCGGTTTGCTGCACTGTAGCATCAATGAAAATAGAAATTGACTGCTCCTGACTGATGGCTACCCTATGAAAGAGACCAATAATTGCATGCGCCATGTGCTCCAAGAGTTGTGGGAGCTGACCACTACCCACACTCCAACCACACACTGACCCTGGCTAGACTTACTTTGAGACACAGACCCGGCTCAGCAGGGAATCTAGCTTTCAAGCCACAGCTGTGTAACATGTGCACAAAACCATAATTCCAGTAACAACCACCATTCAAAGGCGGCTGGTGGCTCCACATCAGTGGAATCTGCTCTGGGTTTTAGTCCAAACTTTCAAGCTGCAGATTTCATTGCTCAACTAACATGGAGCCGCCGCTGCAAACATCTCACACGTTTACATATTATCTGGGATTCAGCTGCAGGTCTGATACCAGCACCAGGCACCTTTGGGCAGTTGCCAGGGCCTCCTCCAGCCCCTGCTACAAAATACCATGCTGGATTTCCCAGATTGCATTCCAGGGGCAACTTGTGGGAAGTTTAAAATGGCAGCTAAATAGCCACCTGCTGCTTCCACCAGACGAGGCGGGACGAGGAACATCTTTCAGCCAGAGGCCCACCAGTCCCTTTCTAAGCAAGCACTGGGGCGGGGCCAGAGGCCAAAGCAGGCGGAGCAACAAGTGTAAATTTAACCATCACATCTAGTTTCTAGACACGCTCACCCGTATCTCTCTCCACCCAGGCAAGCAGGAAGCGTTATTGGAGTTCAAGGACGCATCACACTCATGAGAGTACAAAGCAGAACTAGTCAGGGGCGTGGCCTGGGAAGCATTCTGAGGGCCAGGCAGAGAGCTCTGGAGGGCTGCATTTGGCCCCGAGGTTCCCCATCCCCAAGATAGGGAGCTCCATACAGAGCAATTTGCCAAGCCCGCCCCCAACTGGAACTGGCTCTGTCCAAGGAGGGGGGCTCTCACCAAAGGGGGAGGGCTGCCAGGGCAGGCCTGAGCACCCTTCTTTCAGAAACTGCTCCCAGCAACAGCCTTGGAAACCAGCAGTCAGGTAGCGCTACCCACTTGGCAGACATGGCCTTAACACCCCCACCCCAGCCACAGCGCATCATCTGACCAGGTTGGTGCAGGAACCCAACTCCCCAATTCAAACAAGGCGAGTTAGAGGCTGGGGGCTAGAAAGGTGTTCCCCCCCCCGTCCTCTCCCAGCTAGTTCATCCTTATTTCATCCCTCCCTCCCCTCCCCATAAAAAAGGAAGGCTATGGCTGCTATGGGAAGCCAGCGGCGCACTCGCAGACAGAGCTCTGCCCCCCCCCCCATTCCGAGTCGACGGCCGAGATTCCCGGCACCGGCCGAGAAAGGGGCGTGCGAGCCCTCTCCTCCATTTCCCCTTTTGCAAGAGGCGCACGTGCTATATTTGGAAAGGCCGCCCGCCAGACCGGCAGCAGCAGCAACACCTCGGCGGCTCCTCTGAGATTCCGGTCGAGAGGAGAAAGGAACAAGTTCCCCTCCCAACCCGCAACAGGCGCCCGACAGAACGCGAGCGGCCGCCCCCTCGAAGGAGGGAGGCGCTGTGCTCTTCGGCTCCCTTTTCCCGGCCAGGAATCCGTCCCCACCCCGCGCACACACACACACAGAGTCACTTGCCTGGCTGGCTCCCGTCCGTCCATCCGCTCGCTCCGCCTCGGGCGTCCGACGGCAGATCGCCAGCAAGCCGAGCGGAAAGCACGCAAGCCCCGACGGCAAACCCTTTCGTGCGAGGGCGGTGGCGACGGCCGCCCCCGCGCCGCCGAGCGCCTTTTCCTCGGCTTTCCTTTGCCTTCGCCGGCGGCGCCTCCTCCCGCTCCTTTGCCCTCTCTCGCGGCACCCCCGCAGGGGCAGCAGAAGCAGCAGCGGCCTCGGCGGGCGGTTTCGCCTCTTCACTCCCCCGGAGAGGCAGCCTGACCTTTTCGCCGGGGCGTTCCTTGGCGGGCGCTGAAATCCGACGGTAACCCGGCGCGGCCCGGCCCAGCCCGCGAGGAGGACCTCCTTGGGCCAATTCTGGGTTCGTGGGGCTGTGTCTAATTCCATGCAGGCACCTGTGTCGTTGAACAGCTCCGTCGCTCAGGCCGAAATTCGACAGGTGGTGACCCTGGCTCCATTGGGTTGTCACCAGTGTTCGTCGGACACAGAATCAACCCACTGAAAGGAACGGAGGTGCCCGTTCATTTCAGTGGGTCTACTCTGAGTAGCACCACCATTGGAGACAGCCTGCATTTTCATGACCTTGGAGCCAATGGGGATTTCCCTTCCGTGGAAGGGGGGTCCTCAGGACCATAGTGTGGTGGGAGGGAGGGAGGAATTAACCCTTTTTAGGTCAGTCTTCATCCTGACTCCTATTAGAAAGCTGCCTGATGCGTCAGACTGTTGATCTGTCTAGCGCAGTAATGTCCACACTGGCTGGCAGCAGCTCTCCAGGATTTCAGACAGGGTTCTCTCCCAGCCTATGAGCTAGGGTGATGCCCTCCTTGCTCAGGATGCTGTTCAGTATTTTCAAGCAGATTAGAATATATAAACAGCCTGGGAACCTGATCGCCAGCAAACTGGACTTTTGAGATGCTCTTGGACCAGCAGCGTGACAAATCCAGAAGTGCAGGGTCCCTTCATGATAGTCATGCCAAGCCCCCGCACAGTCACGTCCCTTCATTCACTTGCTTGCTCTCCATCATCATCTTCACACTCCTCAGTCCTTCCCACGTTTCACCTTCTTCCAGAGCAACAGATATCCATAGGAGCCAGTTAGCATGCAAGAGGAGTGTGTTAGCTACTGAGAAGAGTCTTCTCTGTGGCTGGCTCACCTCCTTTCATTCTGGCTCCAATCAGCAGGAAAGGACAAGGAACCATGTCAGAAGACTCTTCTCAGTGGCTAACACTCATGCTGATTGGGTCATAGGATGCTGGAGACACTGAGACCCTGCTGGGATCCTGCTCCCAAAAAAGTAAGGGGTCTAAGACCTCCTGAGACCCTGGACCACAACACCCCTGTGTTGAACTACAGCTCCCATCATCCCTGGCAATTGGCCGCTAGCCCTCCTGGATTCAACCAAGAGCCCATTATGTCCATCATCTCTTTCCAAGAGCGGTCAGCTAAATGCCTCTGGAAGCCCCCAAGCATGCCATAAAGGCAATGGTCTTCTCATATTTGCCCTGAATAGTATTCAGAGGTAGACTGCTCCTGACCATAGAGATTTGGTTTCTTAACTTTCCTGGTGCAAGCAGGTTGTTCCTCTCCCATTCCCTCTAACCCATGCAGTGCCACCACCCATCGCGTGCCAGAAAGGTTTTGAAATTTATTTCAAAGGTTGTCTATGCCAACGTTGAGGGCAAAGCCCACTGAAGGCATCACACAAACATAAACAGCGGCAAACACACACAACTCCCCCACTAATAAAAATAAGAAAAACAATGTAAAGTCATTGCTCCTTGTTATGGAAATATGCAGAGATCCTCAGAGGTCTGAGCTGTGTACGTGCCACTGTGTGTACTTACCTAAGTAGCAGGCTTTTACCCTGCATTTAGATCACTGAGACTTGAGACTTAAGACTTAGTAAAATAAGAAAAGCTACTTTATTTACAGAGATACATGGTAGATAGGAAAGGCATACCTAGTTCTAACTACTAAGTTGACGGCACAGTGCCCAGATGTGGGGATTGCCCTCATGGCTCAGGAGAGAGAGTAAAGACAAAGATGTCTCCTCTCTCCTCGGACATTCGGGGGGGGGGAGACAAAAGAGGGGCAGGGCAGGTTCCCTGAGCATAGCAGTTTACAGTGGAAGGCAGAGAAGAGTGCAGGTAAAGGTAGGCAAGCCTAGCCAGCTGGAGGACCCGAACTCTCTCTTCCTTCTGGAACCCAAACAAAAGAACCCAAACAGGAGTTGCTCTTGCCCCAACTCCAACACTCAGCACCTATACAAAAGCCAAACTCAAAAAGGAAATCTGCAGTGGTTTAAATCAGGCAGAGGCAACTGTCACGCTCCAGGGGGTGTCCTCAGGGGCTAGGGTCTCAGTCTGCAGCGGATAAAGCGCTTCCCGGAGAGAGCAGAGTCCAAGATGTAATATAATCCAAACAAGCCAAAGTCAAGCACATGGTGTCACTTTAGATCCAAAACACAATCCCAGAGCAAGGTCAGGAAGCACTCCAAGGTCAGTATCACAGGGACATGCCCCCAAGGAGCCAGAGACCTGTGCTGTTGTCAGCAAGTGGAAGGCTCCAGAGGGAGGCCTTTTACACTCCGGCCTTCTAAACCACATCCTAACCACAGCTGTTGGCAGTGAAGGAGCATCAGGGATTGCTTGCTCATGAGTAGATCCCTTACAAGTAGACCCATGGCTCTGTGTCTGTAGACTCTTCCTGCGTTGTCGCTGTTCAGCTGTTGCTTTTGCAGCTGCCGTGACAGGGCCACAGCTCAGTTGCCAAGCATCCGTGTTGCACCCAGAAGGTCCCAGGTTCAATCCTTGGCATCTCCAGGTAGGGATGGAAAGATCTGTCAGTTTCAGTTCTTTCAGTTTCTCTCTTTTCTAAGGTTAAATTCAGGCCCCTACAATTCTGCAGCAATCTGCAATATTTTTTTTTTTAAAAAATCCTCATGAAAGTTTTCCACCGCTTTAGTGTAAATTTCTCCAAATAAACACATATTTTTAGGCAGTTTTGACAAAGGCACACATTTCTGCAAGCCATTTCTCATCACATCAAGCCTTTTTGCATGTTATTTTCACTCCATGTATTCATTTTTGTGCACACTTGCTCCTAATAGATGCATTTTTGTAAATGTTGTTTTCTTGGCAAACTGCATCCCTAAATCCTAACTAATGCAAATTTCAAAGGATAGCTGTGTTTCGGTTTTCATATTGTTTCGGAAATTGCAAATCTGATACATTCTTCTTGAAATGCGAACTGAATCAAAATTGTCACCTATCTCCAGGTAGGGTTGGGAGACACTCCTGCCCGAAACTCTGAAGAGCTGCTGCCAGTCAGTGTGGTGAGTACTGAGCTAGATGAACCCATGGCCTGACTCAGTTTAAGGCAGCTTCCTATGTTCACAATGATCCACCAGATGCCTCCAGGAAGCATCCATCCTTCATGCCCCTGTCCCTGATCAGCTGGGAGTCCAGATGTGACCTTTTAAGCCAACTGATAAATTCCAGTGGTAGGGAGTGCTCACGGACCTCAGTGACTGCTCAGTTTCTACCTTTGCACACAGTGGTATATGATACTGTGATCCCCACTGTGCTATATGGAGGGAGGGAGGTGTACTTCTCCTGTAGCCTCACAAGCTTCATACAGCTTACCGTTCCATTGATCTCACCCACCAAGTCGGCTGGTGCCGGGGATATTATGGCAAAAGCTTTTCTTCTGGAGATTATAGCAAAGGAATAAAGCCTGTGTTGCAGGGATAAAAGTCTCCCGCTGCTCAAGGAGCACAGAGGCAAAGTCACCGCATCAATTCCCAGGGATGCAGTTCAGGAGCAATTCATGCATCGATTCATTGTTCGGTTGCACTAAGTGATGGCTATTAATGCGCCATGGATGCTGATGTTTTCTGAAGGCATGATGGTGACCAGGGAGCATGTGTATGTAGGTATACGTGCACAGTGGGCAGTGCATTCCACTGCTATGGAACCCTTGATTCCAGGGGCCCAATCTGCAGACAGACCTCCTTGCCCTGCCCTGCCAGCCGCCTGATGCTTGAAACAAGCTTGTGTCAATGACAATATCATCTATATTAAGTACTTTACAGGCATTTGTTCCTCCACATCTGACCCTAAGAAGAGTCCGGCTTGATCAGACCAAAAGCCTATTTAGTAGGAATGTGCCCCTGAACCTGGGTCTGGGCCCGAAACCTATTTGGGAGCCTTGCACAATCATGCGGTCAGGATAGAGGCAGAAGGAGATACAGGCAGGGTTGTCTGCATGGTTCCTTCTCCTCCCCTCCTTGCTGCAGAAACCCCCTCCCCCATTTTGACAGCCTCACATTGCTTTGGGTGGACCCTGGGCGATCTGGGGCTGCCTGAACTGGATCTAGCTGAACCATCCTGATTCAGTTCGAGATGCGAGAGCTCTTTAATCCATCGTCCTGTTTCTTACAGCAGCCAACCAGATGCCCACTGTGGACCCTACAGGCAGGACATAATGACAATACCCTGTTCCTATTGTTAGGAACATTGGACATTGTCTTACATTGAGTCAGACCGTGGGTCTATCTAGCTCAGAACTTTCTACTCTGACTGGCAGTGACTCTCCAAGATTTCAGGCACCGCAGCTTGCTTGCTTGCTGGGGGGCAATGAGCAAGAACCAAGAAATGCCAGCACAGGGGCCTGCAGCTGTGGCCAAAGCACATTTTTTGTTCAGTGTTTCTACATTGTTAGAAATAATAATTTTGTTTTATTTTTGACCTATTTTTAGGCAGTTCTGTGCAATTCTAGTTAACAGTGTGTTTTATGTTAATATACAAAACATCTCAATGTATAAGCAGCCCTAGAGACGACCATCTTTTACCCAACTCCTTAACCGAGTAAGATTGACAGGTATTTATCCCCCTTCACCTGTGGCTCCCTGGGTAAGACTCACTCATGCAAAATAAGCATCCCCACCAGCGGCCGCTTTGATGGTTTGTGTGCTGATGTTCCAGATCTGCCTGTGCTGAAGATGGAAGGCAGCCCTAGGGTTGCAAACCCCTCACCCGAGCTGGGCAGCTGTGGGGCAATGGCACCAACAAGGGATTCTCTGCAGAGCAAACAATATTAATTGCTAGAACAGCTCAGCAAATTTGCCATCAGCTAAATCAAACAGAGGGCAGCTTGGGACGGTTGGGCTGTATTGCTGAACCCATGGCGGGGTGGAGTCAGGGAGAGTAAAACAGATCAACTGAAGAGGTGCCGTAAGTCTAAGAAACCCAAAGAGGCGGGCAGTAAATTAATAGCTCACAGTGGCTTAACAAAGCAATCCAAATCTCCTATGTGCCAGGCTTGGAAGGGAGGGGCTTTGGACTGGGCAGAGGTGCCCCTCCATCCAAGCCCTGCCAGCCTCCTTGGCCTCCCTCTAGCATCCAGTTTCGACATGATGCCAGTGTCACTTCACTAGTGCAGAGCTCACCCTGAAGAGCCGCTGGCAGAAAGCCCTGGCACGGAGCTTTTTGGAGGCAGGGCCAGGGCTGAGCCGGGCCGGGGATCCATTGGATCCTGAGCTGGCCCTGCTGCCATTACATGATGGCATCAGGCCCAGTGTGGAGCAATCTGCCTGCCCTCCCCCACCTGCCTTGAGCAGCAGGGTTGGACTCGATGGCCTTATGGGCCCCATCCAACTCTACGATTCTATGACCTCTTAACCAGCTGCTTTTGTTGCAGGGCTGTGGATGCGGCAATGGCTCTGGCTCTACGTAAAGGTCCCTCTGTGCGTGTGTGGCTTCTGCGCACAGTGCATAGATAAGCAATGGAATTCGCTGCCGCAAGAGGCAGTGATAGCCACCAGCTTGGATGACTTTCAAAGATTAGACAAATTCTAACCCCGAGAGCTGTGCTCTGCCTCCATCGCTGGTTGGTGGTATGCTTCCAAATACGAGTTGCTGGAAACTGCAGGAGGGGAGAGTGCTGTTGCGCTCAGCTTCCCATGGGCATCAGGTTGGTCACGCTGAGAACAGGATGTTGGACTAGCAGGGCCACTGGCCTGATTCAGCAGGCTCTTCTGATGTTTTTGTGGGGGAGTTAGGATTTCTCCCTTAATATTGTAGCCCTCCCAGTCAGCTCTGGGTATTCTTTATGAGAAGCACCCTGGACAGCTCCTTGAAAATGTGGACTAAAACCCTGAGTGGATTCCACTGCCCGACTGACATGGAGCCACCAGCCTCCATTGGTTTTCACCATCCGGAAGAATTTGGAGTCTTGGAACTGCTTTTCAGGAACACCCTTACCCTACCTTCCTTCCTTCCTTCCTTCCTTCCTTCCTTCCTTCCTTCAAATCCATCCTCAAAACCCAACTTTTCCATAAGGCCTTCAGCACAGCTCACGAGTACCCATGGCTTCTTTATAAATACACCTGTAACCCAGCTAAACCTTATGCAACTGAAAAATATTTTGAATATGAAACATTTCATATGGCTTCTCTGTTTATTTCTATCTCCATTACCTTCTCCTTCACCTATTTGCCCCATGTCAAACTTTAGATTGCATGTTCCTCTAGGCAGGGACCTGCATTTTGGACTTAGGATGCCTACACATTATGCGTTTGAATCATATTTAAAGCCCATGGCTTTCCCCAAGGAATCCTGGGGACTACAGCTTACCCCCACAGAGCTACAATTCCCAGCACCTTCACAAACTACAGTTCCCAGGATTCTTTGGGAGGGGGAAGTCATACATTGTAAATGTGCTTTAACTGTATGGTGCCTACCCAGCCTTTGTCAAACACTGCACCATGCATTTTGATGGTGACTACAACCTGGGAGACCAGGGTTCGAATCCCCACACAGCCATGAAGCTCACTGGGTGACCTTGGGCCGGTCATTGCCTCTCAGCCTCAGAGGAAGGCAATGGTAAACTGAATACCTCTTACCGTGAAACCCCTATTCATAGGGTCGCCATAAGTCGGAATTGACTTGAAGGCAGTCAATTTCCATTTCATATCAAAAAACATCACATCCCCAAAGCTGGCCACTTCACTGCTCGTTCCTCTGTCTCCACATTTTTTCTATGCAAATCAAAACACTCCAGTCCCCAAAACAGATGCTTTGGGCTAAGCCCATTCCAATAACTAACCCTTGCTCTCTGCTTCCTCTTCTCAAACAAATTATGTGCGTATAGGAGAACCCAGTGACATTCCTTCGGAACTTTGATGGGGGGGGGGCTGAGGGAGAAACAAATATAAATACTGTTCCCAGCCTTGAGGGCTAGAGACTTTTTTACCCCAATAAAGCAAGCCAGCAAGAAAGCGAGGATTCCAACATGCAAAAAAAACCCCTTTGTTTTCTTCACTCTTGTGATATGATCGTTTGCTACACAGATCCTCTGCTTAATATCAGTTCCTTTTGCCTCTCTCCATTGTGAGAGGAACATCCCAGTGAGGGAGCCAACATCTAAATTTTTACAGAAGCCATGTCTTAAGTAAATATGCTGAATTCCTCCTCTTGAGCGCTCACTTGAGCTCTTGTTACCAATTATGCTAAAGATAACAAGAGGGAAAAAAGGCGGAGTGAAGGAGGTAGGAATCACTCAGTGTATTATCTTGTAGAGACAGGACAGTTAAGGTGGTCTTGAGTTTTACTGCTGGAAGAAAGCGGGGGGGGGACTTTTGTGCTGTCTTGCTCAGTGAGGAGTGTAAACTTTTGGAAGGTACCAGTTTAGACTGTAGACCAGTGCTTGCATGATGTAATGCTCTTCTACAAAGGTGGGGGGGGATTCCTCTACTTAGGGTTGATACTTTTGGAAAACCCTTTTTTTTTTTAAAAAAAAAGACAAGGTTACACATCATAAACAACAAATGCACAGAGTTGCCTTTAGCTAAATCCTACGTTAGTCATGCCTGTTAAGTTCAGTAGGTCTATTCTGAGTAGCCCTGGCACTGAATACCACCCAGGAGAGAAATCCCCAGAATGACAATGAAGGCAAGTGAAAGTAAATAGGATATAAACCAAAGGTTGGCCTTTAATCAGATGATCCTGTCTCTTTTCAAAAGCTCAACAGTTTGCAGAGGAGAATTCCCAATATACTGGTGGCTGACCTTCAGTGCTAAGTATTTTAGCTCTTAAGAGTTTCATAAGCTCATCTACCTTGCTGGTGAAATTGGAACCTCTGCTCCCCATTTATATTTTAAATAAAGTCAAACCAAGCTGGATAAAAGGCATCTTTGATCCTTCTGTGTGAACGAATGTTTTGCATTAGCTTTTCTGACATGGCCAGAAACCAGATCCCAATGTTGAGCTTATCCAGACACTTCCCCACCCCCCCCAATTCCTCCTGCTGGGAGGAGGGCAGGATATAAATCAAATAATAAATAAATAATTTCCAGTCTCAGCCCTCAGAAGGCACCCTTCCACTAAGAATACAAACAATTCACACATTTAAATGCATTCAGATATGCATTATTGTTGCATATAATATTATATGAATATTCATTCCAGCTTTCTTAAAATAACCAGCACAGAGGAGGGCCAGGATCTCTTCGCTATAGTCCCAGAGTACAGGACATGGAATAATGGGCTCAAGTTGCAGGAAGCCAGATTTAGGCTGAACATCAGGAAAAACATTTAACTGTTAGAGCGGTATGACAATGAAACCAATGACCTAGGGAGGTGGTGGGCTCTCCAAAACTGGAAGCATTCAAGAGGCAACTGGACAGCCACCTGTCGAGGATGCTTTAATTTGGTTTCCTGCATTGAGCAGGGGGTTGGACTGGATGGCCTTAGAGGCCCCTTCCAACTCTACTAGTCTATGATTCTAAACAGATATACAACAATGCCTCCTTCCCTACAGACCCTCTTGGGTGTTAAGATCAGCAGATGGAGCCCTCATGGTAGTTCTGCCTCCCTCAGAAGCTCAGGTGATGGTGACTCAGGAGAAAGCATTCACTGTGGTAGCCCCTAAGTTGTGCAACTCCCTCCCCACCCAGGTGCATCTGGCAACCTCACTGTACAGCTTTAGGCAAAAGCTGAAGATGCACCTCCTCACCCTTTGATACTTGAGACATATATATATATTAGGACTCACCCTATTCTTGTGATTGGGAATATTTTTAATGTTGAATTTTAAATTGTTGTGACCAGCTCTGGGACCTGAGAGTGAAGGGTGGGTATTAAATCAATATTATTATTGTCTTTTTTTGTTATTATTAGCCAATAGCCATTACAATACGAAAAAACATAGAAAAGTGCATGTTTATAAGATGTTAGAATTCAATCCAATAAACATGGATAAAACCCAAAAACTATGAATGGGGATATTAGTAGTTTACTACATTTATTTAAATTAGAAGCAAACTCAAACGACCCCCTCTTAGCTTTTAACACTGGTGTAATTCAGAACAGCCGTTCCAATTTTCATTGCGGCTAACGCAACCCTATAAGTGACAAATTTTACTGTATAAAATTACAGGGGTATTAATAAACTTAAAATTATGTTGCAGAAATATAGTATAGTATGAAGCTTGATTGCTGTCTCTATAGTCCACACACAATATACTTTTTTGGGTACAATTTTGCATATAGTTAGTTGCCTTTTTTAAAAAAAAGTAATGCAACAGTTCACAAGAGGCTCAAACGTAGGAGCTTAGCATGCTGCCTTAGACCGTTGACCCATTTTGCTCAGTATTGTCTACACTGACTGGCAGCATCTTGCCCGGGTTTCAGACAGAGATCTTGCCCAGCCCTACCTGGAGATGTTGGGGATTGAACTTGGGACCTTCTGCACACAAGGCAGGTGCTCCTCCACTGTGGTACAGGCCTTTCCGCAAACAGGCCAGTCCCCATAAGCATGATACAAGAGGTGAATCTGATGCAGACCCAGATGCCACCTTTGCGTCTACTCTGGCAATTGTAGTACAGATTCTAATAGAATCATGCACAACATCAAGGGGTTCCTTCAAATGTTCATCCACCAGTGTGATCTATATTATTATTATGCCAGCAATGCCCTTCTGCATTTGATTCAGGACAAAGAGGCCAGTCTCTATGCAAAGGAACGAGTCGACACAAATCTGGCATCCAGTCCAGTCCCCCCTTCACCACTCTCCGCTGTTTCCCAGTGAGCTGGGTAGCACAAAGGGGGAGGGGTTGCATGGAGAGGAAAGTTTTAAATCGTCCCTTCACCTCCCATGATTCAGATGGAAATTGCCAATCAGCTGAGGGGTGTAATCCCGCAGGAAAAAGAGGGCTGGCAGAGAAAAGGCATGAAGTACTCTTCATCCAAGCCACTATGAATGGGGGAACAAATTCAATTCAGTTTGCCTTTAAAGGCAAGCCCTAACTCAACTTCTCTGAATTTTGCGACGTAGCTCTCCAACCAGAGTAATATGTACAATAATGCACATGCGAGTGTAACGGGTGCCTGAAAATACATACAGCAAAAACAGCATACAAAAAGTCTGTATACTAGGGAACAACGCTTCGCACAAATGTGCAGACGATGCAAAATGGCATATCAAGACGGCTAAATTAGCAGAAATCTGCACTAACACATGGATGGACTCTCATGAGGATTTAAAAAAAAGAATATGCAAACTGATGTGGAGGAGTGGAGAACTGCACTTAAGACT
Source organism: Rhineura floridana (assembly GCF_030035675.1). Taxonomy (NCBI): domain Eukaryota; kingdom Metazoa; phylum Chordata; class Lepidosauria; order Squamata; family Rhineuridae; genus Rhineura; species Rhineura floridana. The sequence goes on along the minus strand of NC_084498.1, from coordinate 21,647,847 downwards.
GGAAAAAATGAGAAACTAAAACTGACAGGTTCACCCATCTCTGTGCTGTACAAATGATTTTTTTATCAATAATTAACTACAACCCTTATTGTAGTCCCCAGTTTATTGTTCATTTATCATTTCTAAGTGAGAAGTACCTTTTCTTCCAGTAACCCAAGAATCCGGCAATATGAGCAGCAGGGCCGAAGGGTGGAAGCTCGTTGTGGCAGTGGGGAGGCACTCACCCATCTTTGTCCCCCTCAGGCACTGCTGCCCCATATTGCAGGGGGCAGAATGCTGCATTCTGTTTGAAAGCTTGGCAGTACAGAGAGGGCAACATTTTACGTCAATACAGCCAGAATGCTTTTCTAGCCAATGACAGGTGTCCTGAAATCGCAAAGGCAGGCAGTGCTTACCCAGACCACAAATGTTGCAAGAAGGATCCTGGTCTTCTCTGGCATGTTTCTGCTTGTCTTATTTCCTATCTGCAAACCCAGTCGTATAGGGAACAATTGGAAGCAGCAGTATAGTGGCAAATTCAAAAGTGCAGGGTCCCTTCAAGTTAGTCACAGCCACACCCCTCCCCTTATTTTGCTGCTGGGTTGAGAACGAGATCCTTGTTAATGCCTTCTCCCACAACAATAAATATTCCTAAGAGCTAAAAAGCATGAAAAAAGAGAGCTGCTGAGAAGAGTCTTCTCAATGGCTGACTCATTTCCTTTCACTCTGGATTGGCTCTAATCTGAAGGAAGGGACAAGGAAGCATGTTAGAAGACTCTTCTCAAGGGGCTAACCCACTCCCGTTTCATGCTGATTGTCTCATAGGATGCTAAAGACATAGGAACCCTGCTCCCCAAAAAGTAAAGGGTCTAAGACCCCCTGAGACCCTGGACCACTACACCCCTGATTGGAAGAGGTGGCCTGTTCTAGCCTCGTGAAGATTAAGGCGAGGCATTATTTATTTATTTAATTTATATCCTGCCCTTCCTCCCAGTAAGCACCCAGGGTAGCAAACAAAAACACTCCAAAACATCATAAAAACAGACTTTAAAAGACGTTAAAACAAAACATCTTTTTTTAAAAAATCTTTAAAAACATCTTAAAAAGCAATTCCAACACAGAAATAGACTGGGATTAAGGTCTCTACTTAAAAGGCTTGTTGAAAGTCTTCAGTATGTGCTGAAAAAGTAGTAGAGATGGCGCCTGTCTAATATTTAAGGGGAGGGAATTCCAAAGAGTCGGTGCCACAACACTAAAGATCCACTTCCTATGTCGTGCGGAACAGACCTCTTGATAAGATGGTATCTGCAGGAGGCCCTCACCCGCAGAGCACAGTGATCAATTGGGTACATAATGGGTAAGACAATCTTTCAAACATGATTGCGGCCTTCAAATAACTGAAGGTCTGCTGTCCGCAAACTAGGGATGGACATAGGAACATAGGAAGCTGCTTTATGCTGAGTCAGACCCATTGGTCCATCTAGTTTAGCACTGTCTGCACTGACTGGCAGCAGCTCTCCAGGATTTGAGACTGGGTTCTCTCCCAGCCCTACCTGGAGATGTTGGGGATTGAACCTGGGACCTTCTGCCTTCAAAGCCAATCCTCTACCACTGACCTAGGGATTTCCCCCATGAACCTGTTTCTCTCAATCTCCTGTCTTCATTTCAGTTGTCCATATTTCTGTCTCAGTTTGCTATTTTTTTATAAAGTGATCATGATAATTTATCAGCATTTTAGGACACACTTCCCCTAATATACACTTGCCCTCATGACGTTTTGCCTAATATACACTCTTCTTTTTTTGGCAAAGCAATTTCCCCTAACACCATGCATTTTTGGCACATTATTTTCACTAACTGTGTGCATAAAATATGTTTGTACACATGGAGCGCATCCCCAAATTCAGAAAAGTGCAAATTTCGATGCAGGGCTGTGTTTCGCTTCATGTTACGCTTTCAGAAAGTGCAAATTAGGCAGGTTTGTGTTTAAATGAAAACTGAACCAGATTTCTTCTCCATCTCTCTTGAGTAGCTGTAGCCTTACTCTGTGACCATCATTGTCGCTTTTGCAGGTTCTCAGAGTTTCTCGTTTCCCTTTCGATTGGCAGATCTCCACGGCCCTGACTCAGTTGGAATCCCTTCCGATGACGTTACTGGCCAGGGCTGGCTGTTGTTGATGTTGTTTTATCTTGTGATTGGCTCCACTGTGCCAGCTGCCTTACCCTTGTCAAAGAACACAGACTTACATCAGCTAAATAAGCTTCTCGGGTTCCGCTGACCTGTGTGGCATTCAGGAGTATGACTGTTCCTTGAGGCCAGGCCAGGCCTGGTCTTCAGATCTGACTGGTCAGTTCTGGAGAGAGAGAAAGACAGGAAAGACCTGGCCCAGCCCTGTAATGTGATGTCCCAATCCCAGGTCAGGGAACAAAATCAGAGATCCAGACCACTTCCAACTTCCAAGGCCTCTTAGTCATAATAAAACCTGATGACACACAAAAACAAAATAAGGCACCAGAAAGGGGAAAAAAATGAAGAGTGAATGGTTTGCTTCTATAACCAGCTGCTCTGAAAAGGCATGTTCATCAGTCTAATCTTGTGCCATTTGAACCAATAAATTTTATTTATATTTATAAACATTTTAAAACTCTTTAATATGACAAAATCTATTAAAAACGTCCTGTTACCTAATCACATCTCTTTTTTTGCTTCAGTTTGGAGCTCTAAGCTGAGGGAAGGTGTGTGCCCTGACCCATAAGATTGGACCCTGAATTACGTGAATGAACTCTGAAATTCTGCTTTACTTGCTTTGATGGTGGTTTGTTGGTTTTAGATTGTAATTTCGTTTCAATGAATAATGTTTTTATGCTGTTCATACCATACACCACTTACAGATTTTAAAGATAGGGTTTAGAAATAGGGTTTAGAAATCCTTTTAAGTACATAAAATAAAGCCAAGTTGGAAAACTTACCAGCCCCCTCCCTCAGTCACCCCCATCACCCACCTAAGGCAGGCTTTGCTCTGCCCCATGGAAGGGGGAAGAGAGGTTTTGCACATTCTTTTCTTTGCACAAAAGGGGAGCATCTGCAACTGAGTGGCAGAGCACATGCTTTGCATGCAGGAGGCCACCTAGGCAATCCCTGGCATCTAAGTCCAAAGGAGCAGCTAACAGCAGGTGACCAAATAGATCTCCATTTGAGACCCTGGAGAGCTGTTGCCAGTCAAAGTAAACCAGGGTAGGGAACCTTTTTCATCCCAAGGGCCACATCCTCTTCTGGGCAATCTTCCGGAGGCCAAATGCTAGCGGTGGGCAGGGCCGGAGGCAAACGTTGAAAGAGCAATTAATGGAAATCTCACCTTTGTGCCGCAGGCTCATTTGTATACACCCACTTGTAAGGGACGGGTGAGAAATTCAATTCAGTTCACATTTGAGGCCAAATTGATCAAATTCACACTTTCCAAAACAACACAGCCATCCTTCAAACTATGCCCTTGTCCAAATTTTACGCTGCAGTTCTCTAGCCAACCAATGCTTACAAACATTAGGGGAATGCGGGCATAATCGTGAATATAGGAGTGAAAATAAAGTACACAAGTGCAGCATTTTAGGGAAAGTTGCTTCCAAAACTCTGTACGCGAGTCAAAACTTCCTACAAAAATGTGCCGATCAGGAGAAATTCACACCAGCGTGCTGATGAATTTTCACGAGGATTTCCCCCCCCCCCCTGCAGCAGAAATGCGAACTGAATTTAAAATGGGGTGAAAAAAACCTGGAAAGTGAGAAAATCAAAACTGCCAGGCTCTTCGCTCCCTAACACTCGTGCACCCCTCTGTCCTCCCATCCAGGCAAGCAAAAGGCATTGTCAGAGTTCAAGAATACTTTCTAGCCAGGCAAAAACACTCAAAGGTAGGTAGGTAGGTATGGTGTGTGCATGTGTGTATACAAGTACACAAAGCAGGGCTGGCAAGGGACATGGCCTAGGTAGGGTGTGTGCGTTTGGTGTGTGTGTGTGGGGGGTATGGTTTGGGGAGTGTCGTGAGGGCCACGTAGATAGGCTTGGAGGGCTGAGTTGCCCCCTGGGGCTTGAGGTTCTCCACCCTGGACAGTCATGTAGTGGCAAGTTCAGAAGTGCCTGTCCCTTCATGACAGTTGCAGCCACACACCCTCCCCCTTTTGCTTTGAGAATTAGACCCTTGTTAACGTCTTCCCCCACCACAACAGATGTCCTTAGGAGACAATCATAATGAAAGGGGAGAGTGTTAGCTGCTGGGAAGAGTCTTCTCAGTGGCCGACTCGCCTCCTTTCACTCCGATCGGCTCCAATCAGCAGGAAAGGACAAGGAAGCATGTTAGAAGACTCTTCTCGGTGGCCAACACACTCCCTTTCACGCTGATTGTAGGATGCTGGAGACAAAGGGATCTGCTGGGACCTTGCTCCCAAAAAAGTAAAGTGTCTAAGACCACCACCACCCCGAGACCACCTCTGACCCTGGATATAAAACATGTGAAAGGTAAAAGGCAGGCCCTTTTGAAGAATATCTGCCTTCTCCAATGATGATGACTGTTATCATCATCATCAGTGAATCCCCCTTCCTCCGAAGGACCAAGGCGATGTATGATAAAAGATAAAACAGGACACATGGCATCACAGAACAGCAGAGCTGGAAGGGTCCTCTAAGGCCATTGAGTGCAACCCCTCTATTCAGTCCAGGGATCCCGTGCAGCAACCCATCGATAAACGAAACATTAAAATAATCCTAAATAGCTCTTGTAAAAAAATGACAAAAGCATTAAAACACACGCACAAAAAGTTTCGCTGCTTCGGAAATGGGGACGTGCCCAACGGCACAAACCAAATTTCATTGCGCTCGCTCAGTGCTCAGTTACAGCAAGGGCTGCATCTTTCTTGAGTCCCTTCAAAAGGAGCATTCAGGGGCCAGAGCAGAAGAGGTGAGCTTTAGAGAAGCTCGTTACAGGCCTCTTATTCTCATATAATGCACACCAAAAAAAAAGATAGAGAATATCAGGTCAACCTGTCCAGATGGGGAAATTCCAAGAAACAGTTAGAATGGGTGACTGACTCACTCTTCATTGCTATTTCAGGAACGCCACATTTATCACACCAAAGCTACTTGGGAGGGCCCATCACATTCCAACCACAGATGCATTTCAGCCCCCTTAATCATTCCAGGCCTTTATCTTTGAGATCTACCAAAAATCACTGCAAGGGGGATTTTTCATATAAGGAAGTTGCCAGGAATCACAAGTGGGGAAAGTCTCTTTTGCACGCAGGTCCTGCTTACAGACTTCCCTTTGGGGCAGCTGGTTGGCCACTGTGAGAACAGGATGCTGATGGGATTTTCGGCTTGATCCAGCAAGGCTCTTCTTACATTTCTGTGCTTTGTGTGTGTGTGAACATTTATTTATTTATTTTATTTAAAATATTTCTATCCTGCCCTTCTACTCTACAATAGGGCATTCAGGGCGGCTACAATGTGTGCTTACAGTGGGGTGTGTGGTTGCGTTTGTGGTTTGATATTTGGGGCTCAGACTTCTGTTTTGTACTCAACATCTCTTGCATAAATTACTGGTCTGCAAGTGTCATCAACTTGCCTCCTCAGTTTGCTATCTTTGAAGGCGGTGTGCTGTGCTTTGTGGGGGCACGCAGTAGATAGCGCCCTCTGAAAACATTGGGGTACTGGCAAAATTCCGGCTTCAAAATCAAATGGTGTGTATCATATTATTTTGTCAGTAATTGCTGCCATAGGCTTTAATGGGGCAGTAAAATCTTAATAACTTTTAAACCATTGCTCAGAACTTCATCAGACCAATAAAAGTGCCTTCCTCCGTAAGTCTGGATATAGTACACCAGCCGTTTTCACACAAACTGGAAATATCAAAAATCGAGTTTAAAAGGGTAAATGAGTCAATTTCAAGGACTGTTCAACCTGCTGTACCTTTGGCAATTTTCATCAGATGGGGCTGAAATTTGACACAGTAGTAGACCCAATCAGGTAGATCAAGTATGAGTCGAGTTCAACAGCTGTCATTTTTATAACCTGTAGCATTTTTGAGGCTTATCATGGCAAACCCTTGTCTTGCTGCTCACCTTAATCAAAACTGAGCTCTTGCACCCCTTTAATTCAAAGGACTCTGGTTGAGACCTTTTACTTATATCTTAACTCTGCTAATCGCAACATCTCTTTTGTTTGATTCCTGGAATTAACTGCTGGGGGGGGGGACAGGAGGAGGGAATGTAGGGGAAATTAAGATCCTGAGCTTAGGACTTCTGGGTCTATAGTCATTCAAGGCAACAGCGGGGGGGGGGGTTAAATGGGGCCAGTGGAGTCTGGTGCCCATTGGGACTGGTGGAGAGGAAACCAGGGAGCCCAAACAGTAAATGGAGCCACAACCAGTGACAAGCGGAGTCAACCAATTCTAGTTTTGCTTCTATCCTTCTCCTCCCTGCTGAGTTCTACAAGGGCAACACTGAGAGTGAGGAAGCGAAAGCTGACAGCCAGGGCCATCTCCTAGATGTGTTGCAAATAAGGAGCTAGGCAGGTGGGGGATGGCTTAGGGCAGCCTGATTTTGGTGGGACAGTGCCCTCTTTGCCCCAGTGGACTAACCTCCTCTGAATGGAATGATGAAATTGGAACAAGTGTGCTCACCAACTTTCATTCCCTCAATGTCCCCAAGTCATTAGTGCCTCACAGTATTCTTGGTCACTGTTCTTTTCCTCTACTTCTTGAAAATGGAGAGGCAGCTGAGCTGGTGCACCCACTTGGAAGGTAGAATGGCACCCTAAACATACTTATCAAATGTCCTCCTGACATCTCATTCGTGAAGGGAGATACCACGCAACGAATGAGCTAGCACACAAATATGCCAAGCAGGCCCATTAAACGAAAGGCCTCTCTTTGCCCAGCCGACAGCTCCCTTTCCTCCTGCCCCTTTCCAAGGAGTTTTAAAAGACCATCTGTAATTGCAGAAGCCTGCAAGGGCAACACAAAAATAGCCAGGCCACAAAGAGAATCTGCTGAGCAACGGAGAGGTTTCTCATAAGACTTCCGGAGGAGACACAGAAAAGGCCCCAGACATGGCCCCAATCGCCTCTTGGCTCCTATTGCTCTGCATCCAATTAGCAGTGCTGTGATCAGTGAGCTCAGCCCAAGGGAGGTCTTCTGCCCAGGCCTTGGGATGGACTTGAGCCCACGGCACTGGAAGAGGAAAAGTTAGCAATTAAAATCAGCACTTGTGCGCTCCCTGCTGCTGCTTTGCCGAGGAGCGTGTTGGAGCCTGGGAGCGCAACCTGTCAATCACTTTTCCTTCTGCATCGAAGACAATGGGTTTGAAAGAATCTCAAGCGGACCGAGATTCCAGGTGTTTGAGATTAGAAGAGATGGGGGGGGGTTGAGTGCCCTTTTCAGGATAAGCTGATTTTCAAACACAACTTTTTGGAGTGTGGCTGGTTCAACACACATGTCCAGAGTAGGGATGTTCAAAGGGGCAGTTGCCTTCCCCCCAAAAAAAGCATAATCTCCAAATTTCCAGCTTTTTTTTTAAAAAAAGAGCCAGCTTCTCGCATTTGTAGAAGCTGAGATATTATGCAGAATGTACAGACAATATTCTTACCATTTTTTTCCTGAGAAACTAGCTTGCTCCACCCTTTCCATGTTACACTCTGGCCCTTCCCGGAAAAAGGCGTAAGTGCTCGTTTTGGTCTCCCAGTTTCTCATTTTTCCAGTCTTAAATTCAGTTCTCCATATTTCTGCAGCAATTTGCAAGTTTTTTTAAAATCCTCATGAAAATTCTCCTGCATTTTAGTGCAAATTTCTGCTAATAAACACATTTTTGTAGGGAGTTTTGGCTAATGTTACATGCATTTTTGCAAGCTATTTCTCGTCATATAATGCATTTTTGGCACGTTTTCACTCATATTCATTTTTACGCACACTTTCCCTTTACACATTTTGTATGCATTGTTTGGAATCTTCCCAGGCCCCCCTCCCTCCAGAGTCACACCCTTCACTGGCCCTTGCTTCACATTCTCCTTGGGCATTTTTGCCAGGTTGGAAAGTCCCCTTGCGCTCTGGTCTCTTGCTTGCTTGGATGGAGGGCAGTAAATGGAATGTGGGTGGGTGTAGAAATGACAAGATAAAGTTTGCATACATTGCTCCACCCACTTTGGTTTAGCCCCACCCAGCACTGGCACGCAGCTCTTGGAAGGTTGCCCAGGAGGGAAATCAGTCCTCCGGCTGAAAAACATTCTCCACCTCTGGGGTAGCCAAAGTGGTGCTCTCCAACTGTGGAGGCTGGTGGCTCCATGTCAGTGGAATCCACTCTGAGTTTTAGTCTAAACTTTCAAGGAGCTGTCCAAGGTGCTGAAGCTAAAACCCAAAGTGGATTCCACTGCCCCATTGACATGGAGCCACTAGCTTCCACTGTTCCCAAGTGTTGCTGGATGCTGACTCTCATCAGCCAACATGACCAGTGGGCAGGGATGATAGTTGTGGCCCAGCAACAAACACCTGTGAAATCAATATAGGTATAGGTATAGATACAAATGCATATGTTTAAAAATAGTGTAAATAAAAATCATCACCCCCCCTCACACTCTCTCCCATTAAGAAGCTTTCTCTCATTCTTCAAGACTGTGCCAAGGCAAATGTAGTAACGTCTTTTAGAGTCTTTGTAGCCCAACACATTTTCAAAGACAGAGCATGAAAAAGCCGAGCCCATTCAAAACTGGCTTACCAAAAACATGGCATTCCCTTCATGCCTGAAGTAGCAGCTCTACAAAAAAACACAAAAAACCAACCACCCTATTCAGATCCAACTGCAACCCATTTTACCACTATAGAGCTTTGGAGGCATTTTTTAAATTATTATTTTAGAGCTTCATACATGGAAATGGTATTAGATAGTGGATTTACTAGATGTGTGCACACGCATACTGATGGGCCCCTGTCAAGGCTCACACCCAACTAGCGAGCACATTGCTAAACCCTCAAGCACCCACACCTCATCAAAGGACTGCAATGCTGCCTCAGCAACAGCGAGCCTTTCACTGAGCCTTATATAGGAACAGCCATTCTGTCTCCATTGTAAGCCCGACCTTCCATTCAAAGGGCCCAGCCTTTCACTGCAACAGAGCAGGGGAGACTCTGGTTGATATGAAGCTTCTGCAAGGGAGGTCTCCAGAGTCAGAGGCAACCAGAAGGATGAAGGGGGATGGAGCAAAGCCCCTATGAGGAAAGCTTTTGCTGCGTTTTAGTTTAGAGCCGAGGTGAGGCAACATGGTAGAAGTGCATGGAACTACGCATGGTGTGGAGGAAGTGGGCGGAGAAAAGCTTTTTGCCCTTTCTGATAACTCTAGAACTCGAGTACATTCCATAAAGCTGAACGCTGGAAGATTCAGGACAGACAAAAGGAAGGACTCCTTCATGCAATGCACTGTTAAACTGTGGAATTTGCTCCCACGAGAGGCAGCGATGTCCACCAAATCAGACGGCTTTCAAAGAGGATTAGACAAATTCATAGAGGATAAGGCTATCAATGGCTACTAACCCTGATGCCTATGATCTACCTCTGCTGACAGAGGCAATACACACCTGAATGCCAGCTGCTGGAAACTGCAGGAGGGGAGAGTGCTCTTACACTGAGGTCCCGATTATGGGCTCCTCAGAGGCATCTGGTTGGCTACTGTGAGGACAGGAGCCTGGACTAGAAGGACCACTGGCCTGATCCAACAGGGCTCTTTTTCTGTCCTTTGCAGTCAAAGGACCAGAGGAGTACCGGTACAACAAAGCCAACTTGCAAGTGCGCTTGTGGGGCTGGCCCTCTGAACAATTCCTCTTCTGATTTCAGTGTTCTTGACCTTATCCCCTAAAGGAGGAGAGGCTGACCCCCTCCCCCCCGGTGAACAAGAACACCTCCTGACCTACCATTCATTTGTTCCCTCTAAGCAAATGACCCTACAGCTGGTATTGTTGTAAACCGCCCAGAGAGCTTCGGCTATCCGGGGTATACAAATGCAATAAATAAATAAATAAATAAATAAATAAATAAATAAATAAATAAATAAATAAATAAATAAATAAATAAATAAATAGCACAGTGGGGAGGAGAGCCTGGCTGGCAGTCCAGAGTCTGTGAGTTCAGATCCCCACTTATTTTATTTATTTATTTATTTTATTACATTTTTAGACCGCCCTATAGCAATAAGCTCCCAGGGCGGTGTACAGCATAATAAAACAGGTTAAAATACAAGTGGATGTAAATACAATACACAATAAAACATAATTAAAAATTTTCAATTTTCAATTCAAATTTTAAAATTTTTAAAATGCCTGGGCAAAGAGGTAGGTCTTTACCTGGCGCCGAAAAGATAACAAAGAAGGCGCCAGGCGTATCTCATCAGGGAGGGCGTTCCATAGTTCGGGGGCCACCACTGAGAAGGCCCTAGCTCTAGTTACCGTTCTCCGTGCCTCCCTATGCGTTGGGACACGGAGAAGGGCCTTCGACGTCGAGCGCAGCGACCGGGTAGGTACATAGCGGGAGAGGCGTTCCGCCAGGTATTGCAGTCCGATGCCGTTAAGGGCTTTATAGGTAAGAACCAACACTTTGAATCTGGCCCGGAAACATATTGGTAGCCAGTGCAGCTGGGCCAGGACAGGTGTTATATGATCAAATTTTTTTGTCCCAGTAAGAACTCTGGCCGCAGCATTCTGCACCAGCTGAAGTTTCCGAACCGTCTTCAGAGGTAACCCTACGTAGAGTGCATTACAGTAGTCCAATCTAGAGGTTACCAGAGCATGGATAACTGTGGCAAGGTTCTCCCTATCCAGATAGGGTTGTAGTTGGGCTACCAGCCGAAGCTGGTAGAACGCATTCTGTGCCACCGAGGCTACTTGAGCCTCCAGTGACAGGAGCGGATCTAATAAGACCCCCAAACTACAGACCTGCTCCTTTAGGGGGAGTGTAACCCCATCTAGGACAGGTCGAACGTCAACCATCTGGGCAGAGAGACCCCCACCAACAGCATCTCAGTCTTGTCAGGATTGAGTCTCAGTTTATTAGCTCTCATCCAGTCCATTATCGCGGCCAGGCAGTGGTTTAGTACATTAACAGCCTCACCTGAAGAAGATGAAAAGAAGTAGAGCTGCGTATCATCAGCATATTGCTGGAAACGCACTCCAAATCTCCTAATGACCTCACCCAGCGGCTTCATATAGATATTAAAGAGCATGGGGGACAGAACTGAACCCTGTGGGACCCCATATTGGAGTATCCAGGGACTCAAGTAATGCTCCCCAAGCACCAACTTCTGGAGACGATTCTCGAGGTAGGAGCACAGCCACCGCCAAGCAGTGCCTCCAACTCCTAAGTCCGCAAGACGTCCCAGAAGGTTACCATGGTCGATGGTATCAAAAGCCGCTGAGAGATCCAGGAGAACCAACAGAGTTACACTCCCTCTGTCTTTCTCCCGACAGAGGTCATCATACAGGGCGACCAAGGCTGTTTCTGTACCAAACCCCGGCCGAAAGCCCGATTGACATGGATCCAGATAATCAGTTTCATCCAAGAGAGCCTGGAGCTGGTGAGCGACCACACGCTCTAAAACCTTGCCCAGGAACGGAACATTTGCTACCGGTCTATAGTTGTCAAGATTTTCAGGGTCCAATGAGGGTTTCTTTAGGAGCGGTCTCACCACCGCCTGTTTCAGGCAGGGTGGTACCACTCCCTCTCGTAAAGAGGCATTGATCACCTCCTTGGCCCATCCGGCTGTTCCGTTCCTGCTAGCTTTTATTAGCCATGAGGGGCAAGGATCCAGAGCAGAAGTGGTCGCCCGCACCTGTCCAAGCACCTTGTCCACGTCCTCGAGCTGAACCAACTGAAATTCATCCAATAAAACAGGACAGGACTGTGCTCCGGACACCTCATTAGGCTCAACTGCTACAATATTGGAGTCAAGGTCCCGGCGGATGTTTGTGATCTTATCTTGGAAGTGTCTCGCAAACTCATTACAGCGGGCTATTGATGGTATTATTGCGTTCTGAGGACCAGAGTGTAAAAGTCCCCGAACAACCTTATAAAGTTCTGCTGGGCGGTTAGAAGATGACTGAATGGAGGCAGCAAAGTACTGCTTCTTCGCTGCCCTCACCGCCTTCACATAGAGCTTGGTAGAGATCTTCACAAGTGCAAGACCACAGCCGTCGGGAGTTCGTCTCCATTTGCACTCAAGCCGTCTCCTTTCTTGCTTCATCACTCTTAGCTCCGGGGTAAACCACGGAGCCAATTGAGCTCTGCAGAGGAGAGGGCGCACCGGGGCGATCGTGTCAACTGCCCGGGTCATTTCCGTATTCCACAGATTGACTAGGGTTTTGACAGGAGCGTCAGTTTTATCAGCCGGAAAACTCCCCAGAGCCTTCTGAAAACCTTCAGGATTCATTAGTCTCCGGGGGCGGACCATCTTAATTGGTCCTCCACCCTTGCAGAGGGGAGAAAACATTGTGAGCCTACACCTCAATAGGCGATGATCTGTCCATGACAGAGGAATAGATGTAAAATCCCTCACTCCCAGATCACCATCCCCTGCTCCAGTAGCAAAAATTAAGTCTAGAGTGTGCCCCGAAATATGCGTAGGGCCAGTAACAAATTGAGACAGCCCCATGGCTGTCATGGAGGCCATGAAGTCCTGAGCCGCCCCAGACAAAGCGGTCTCGGCATGAATGTTGAGATCCCCCAATACCAAAAATTTGGGGGATCGCAACACCAAACCCGAGACCACCTCTGTCAGCTCAGTTAGGGAGGCTGTTGGGCAGCAGGGTGGACGATACACCAACAGTATTCCCAGTCTGTCTCGCTGACCCAACGTAATATGGAGACACTCCAGACCATTAGCTACCTGGATAGGGTGCCTAACGAGAGGGATGGAACTTCTATAGACCACAGCGATTCCCCCTCCCCGACCCTCGGATCTACCCAGATGCTGAACCGAGTACCCAGGTGGGCACAGCTGGGAGAGATTAATGCCTCCCAGATCGCTCACCCATGTCTCAGTAATAAACGCCAGATCGGCCGCCTCATCCACAATTAAATCATGGATGAGGGAAGCTTTATTATTTACCGATCTGGCATTAAGAAGCAGCAACTGGAGATCCGAGAGTTGGCTGATAGAACTACCAGCAATCCTGTGGATGTGGGGAGGACTGGAACACGGTACAGCCACCAATTGTCTGGGCCGAGTTCCCCTCAACCGGCATGTCCTCCTCACAATGCCATACCTCCCATTACCCGTCACTACGCTAACAGGGGCCCCCTCTGGTCCCCCCTCCCAATACCCTATCCTCCCGCCCCGGCACATAATAAAATAAAATAAAAATAAAATAAAATAAAAATACACACACACTCACAACATACAGTCATACAAACATCCACTCATTCCATTCAGGTCTACACAACAACTACAGTCCCGTGCTCCATGCGCACCAACGCAGCTCTCAAACCGTTCTTCTTCCCGGGAAAAGCGCCACCTGGGGCCTGGTCCTGCAAGGTGCCCACGTGCAGAGCAGGAGCCCAAGAAGGAGAGAGCAGAGATGTTGGCCAAGCAGCAGCAGCAGCAAAGCAGGCAGATGGCTCTCCCTCCCTGGGCGGTGATGGTCCTCTTCCCTTGCAGGCACTGGATCTCCCAAGCCCCATCAGTCCTCACGCAAACCCACTGGAAATGCAAGCTGCACATGGAATCATCCAATGCTCTGTTTTTAAATGTTATCTATTAATTTATTACATTTATGTACCACCCCATAGCCAAAGCTCTCTGGGCGGTTTGCAAAAATTGAAAGCATTGAACATTAAAAACAGATATACAATGTTAAGACCATACAATGAGTTTCTGGGAGGGCCATTTGGAATTTCCTGCCTCAGGTGCCAAAGTCCCTTGGGCCACCTCTATGTGAGATACCCTTCCACCTCTCTCTCTCTGCCCTGGATCTCAAAACATGGAGGCATTGCTTGGAGCCTTGCAGAGCGTTTGCGTGTGCTCATTTGTTAATGTCTCCTCGAAGGCTTTTGAAGATGAAAAGAGCCGGGCAGAGTCAGTGTGTGGTGTTAGCAACCTTTCATGGTTTATTAATGGCCTTTTAAATATGTAGGATTGTGCAATGAGCAGAAAGGAAAGGAAAGGAAAAGATTGCACCTTTCCCCCTGGAAATTTTGCAAGGTCTACAGAACTGGGCTAAATAGATCAGCACAAGCCATGCAATGTTCAGTGAAGAAGGAATAGCCTTTGATTACTGCACCAGTTTTGGTTGAGTGGCACACATTTTGCCAAGCTTGCATGGTTCCAGCTGGGACTATGCACATCACTTGCTTTCTGTGAGTGCACCATACAAAGACCGGTCTGGAATTCAGCATGTTGACAGTCTCTCTCTCTCTCTCAAGTTTCAAGCCCTCAAGAGTGCAGAGAAGCAGGCTCAAAGATGTTTTGGGAAATCTCAGAAGCTGGGCATGTTAAATGGGTGGTGTGCAGGGATGGACAAATCTGCCTGTTTTGGTTTCTCTCTGTTTCTTTTTTTCCCCAATCTTAAATTCATTTCTCTTTTCTTCAGCCTCTTTTTTTTTTAAAAAAACCTTCATCAAAATTTGTCAGCATTTTAGCGTGCATTTCTCGTAAGAAACACCTTTTTCTGTTCTGTTTTGACTGAAGTACACAGTTTCAAGCGATTTCCCCTAATCTTATGCATGTAAGTGTGATTTTCACCATTATATTCATTTCAGGAACACTTTCCCCTGATACATGCACTTTTGTACACATTATTTGGTTGGAGGACCGCATCACAAAATCCAGCCAAGTGCGGATTAGGTAGTTTCTCATTAAAATGCAAGTGAAATCAAATTTCTCCCTGTTCCTTAGTGGTATGTCAAGATCTTCACTGGGCAAAAAGTATGGAATAATGTCTTAACACTCCCACTTGGGTTGATTGCAATGGAGATTGGTGGTTCCAATGTCAGTGGGGCAGTGAACCCGCTCTGGGTTTTAGTCCAAACTTTCAAGGAGCTGAAGCTATTTTGGGGATAGACTTCAGCACCTTGGGCAGCTCCTTGAAAGTGTGGACTAAAACCCAGAGGGGAGCCACTGCCCCGCTGGCATCGGAGCCAGCAGTACTGACTGGCTGATTGATATCTGTGACCTGTTCGCACTCACCAATCCACTCATCCACCCAACACTCCAAGCCCTCCCCTTCAAATCTCCATTTCCTGGCAATAGCAGCTGCGGAGCCGGATGGAGGTACATAACACGTGGTCTGTGGCCTGCAAGACGAGTTCTATAAATGGGATGAACAATGGAATTATCTGCGTAACCGACCTATAATTTTCATTAGCGTGACATCTTTGCTGTGCCTGTCCCTTCTGTTCCTGTCCAAACATTCAGGACAGATTAGGATCATTGCCATAATTTATCACCAAGCAGCTGATTGTTATTAGGAGCATTAGGGAGGGGACTGAGCATGTCATTTCCTTCTTTGCAAAACAACTCCCAAACAAACGGAAAGAAACAGAAAAGAAGAACTTGACAAAGGGAGTGCTCTTCCTAACTTGACATTTTTTTGGGGGGAACTGACACTCAAGAGATACAATTCACAGCAATATTTTTTTTAAAAAAAATCTAACTGTGTTGCAATGGGAACCTCAGCCTTGGGGCCCGAATGTGGCCCCCCAGGCCTCTCTATCAGGCCCTCAGAACCCTCCCCAGGCCACACCACTTAGTGATCCTGCTTCGCATCCTCCTCGAGTGATATGGCCTGGCTAGAGGGTGTCTTTGAACTCTGATAATGCTTTCTGCTTGCCTGGATGGAGGATAGAGAGGGATGTGTGAGTAAATTAATGCTTGTTGCTCTGCCCACTTTGGCCTCTGACCCCACCCACCACTGGCATGTGGACCCTGGGGGGTTGCCTAGGAGCAAATGCGGCCCTAGGGTTGAAAAATGTTCCTCATGCTTGCTATTTTCTGATCAATGAAAATATCGCTGACATATTTTCTGGTCTCAGACAAGCAGTTTCTGTATTTGGATGGGTCATTCTATTCTGCTCCTTGTTTTCAAAAGAGAATGATTAGTATGCTTTACTATTAGTTATGAGAACCTCCCCCCCAACTCAATTAATAAAAAGTCAGGAAATAGCTCTATTACTTACAAGTCTAATTGGACATTGTTGCACTCCTGGTTACGTCATGAATGACAGGATCCAATCCTCCCCCAAACCCTCCATGAGTCCCCGAACTCCCTTACTTGGCCAAACCCTGTTGCAGCAGTGACCAAGGTACCAGGAGCCGCATGAGGTCTGCTTTTTCCAGGGTACCTGAAAAATGTTACGTGCTCTGGGGAAGCTGCATTTCCCAGGGCTCCCAAGGACTGGGTCACTGCTAACATAGGTATATGAGAGAGGCAGAGAGACACTCCTCTTGTCCATCCTGCTGCTAAGTAAGTGGTTGGTTAGAAGAAAGATTTCTACTTCAACCTCCATGTAACCGTTCTGCAAGCAAATCAAGGTAGATGCTCAATAAACAGGTCACCGGAGGAACCTTTAGGCTGGAGCTACTGGGCTGTCTTAAGGGAAGTGTGATGATTGTCCTGTTTTCATCCTCTTCCTTTCCTGTTTCCAAGTCATAATGGGAGTTGCACTACATCTGGAGGACCAAAGGTCCCCTAGGAGCTGAATGAGATGCTTTTCACTCTTCCGCAGGCCTACAAGCTGAGATCCTTTAACTGAACCTAGGACTTTATGCATGCAGAGCACTTCATAGTCTACTACCGAATGATGTTTCCTGAAGAGGTGAAAGCTTTATAATGAAGCCTGTCCCAGTACCACTGACACTTTAATGGCTTTAAAAGAGGATTAGACAAATTCATGGAGCATAAAGCTATCAACAGCTACTAAGGATGGAACTGTT
This sequence comes from Rhineura floridana, assembly GCF_030035675.1. Classification (NCBI taxonomy): domain Eukaryota; kingdom Metazoa; phylum Chordata; class Lepidosauria; order Squamata; family Rhineuridae; genus Rhineura; species Rhineura floridana. The sequence continues at coordinate 21,630,918 of NC_084498.1, read as the reverse complement.
CGTCAATTTTGGTTCTCTCATTTTCCCATTTTTCCATTCTTAAATCTGGTTTCCCACATTTCTGCGGTAATCTACCATTATTATTATTATTGAAAGATCAAGTCAGTCACTGTGCTCTGCAGGTGAGGATCTCCTGCAGATACCATCTTATCAGGAGGTCGGTTCCACATGACATAGGAAGCAGAACTTTAGCATTGTGGTGCCCACCCTTTGGAATTCCCTCCCCTTAAATATTAGTTGCCGTATATCGCAGAGCTCGGAAAAGTTACTTTTTTGAACTACAACGCCCATCAGCCCAATCCAGTGGCCATGCTGGCTGGGGCTGATGGGAGTTGTAGTTCAAAAAAGTAACTTTTCCAAGCTCTGCGTATATGTTGTCTTTTTGGCACCTACTGAAGACTTTCCTCTTTTGCAACAAGCCTCTTAAATTAGAAACCTTATCCCAGTCTGCATTTGTGTTGGAATTGTTTTGAAGACGTTTTTAAAGTTAAAACATTTTAAGGTGTTCTGTTTTAAAGATTTTTTTAAAAAAGATGTTTTGCATTTAAGATGTTTCATAGATGTTTCTAGTGTTTTGTCGCTTGTTGGCCACCCTGGGCACCTTCTCAGAGGAAGGGCGGAAAATAAATAAATAAATAAATAAATAAATAAATAAATAAATAAAACAATCTTCCTGAAAACACATCTGCATTTTAGGGTGAATTTTTCCCTAAAACACATTTTTTTGTATCCCATTTTGACTAACGGACAGAATTTTGCAAGCAATACCCCCTAATCTAATGCATTTTTGTATGTTAAATATATTCATTTTTATGCACAATTTCCTTTAATATATAATTTTTGTAAACATTGTGTGGTCGGAAAACTGCATTGCAAAATACAGATAAGGGGACATTCCAGAGGATAGCTGTATATCAGTCGGTGCATTGTTTCAGGAAGTGTAAATTTCGCAGATTCGGCTTTAAAGGTGGACGGCATCAAATTTCTCCCACTCCCCAAATGAGCAACTAATCATGATAACCACGTTCTACCTCCCCTGTCAGAGGCAGTACACCTCTGAGTACCAGTTGCTGAGAATCGCGGGTGGGGAGATTTGCTGTGCTGCTCAGGTCCTGTCTGTGGGCTTTTTCAGAGGCTGCTGGTTGGCCACTCTGTGAACAGGGTGCAGGACCAAGTGGGCCTTTGGTCTGAACTATCAGAGCTCTGGTTATGTTCTGTGTCTCTGCCAATGCCTTTTTTTTTACAGCTCCCTGTTGCCTTGAGAGCTTTCTTCAAGTTTTCCCCAAACTTCTGCTATAGTTTTGCCAGGTTCCGGAATAAGAGTTGCTGAATAAGGAGCTTTGTCCAAGCACTGTAACCTGAATTCCGAAGGGAACAGGCAGCCTGAGATTTCTCTGATTACTACCTCCAAGGAGTTTGCTTTTTTGTCCTTAAATGCAGGTCAATTACACTATTTACTGCAAAGAAACAATAAAATTTATGGGAGAGGGAAGGCCGTTTGGTGAAGGAAGTGCTCACGTCAGCAGAGTAATTTCATCTCAGTGACTAGTTGGGGGTCTGTGCGATGAGCCCTAGCTCTTTAATGCTACCTTCAGGCTGAATTCTGATTGGTAGCCCACCCTGCTCTAATATGAGGATCCTGTCCCCAGGGGGGAATGGGGCAGGGGAAGCCACAGTTGGACGATCCAGTCTTCCAAACTAATTTGCAAAGGCTCACCAGCCTCAGGATTGAGGAGTCAGCAGCGAAGAGTGGTCCAGATCATGAAGAAAGATGTGAGGCTGCTTTGATCATTTGCCAATCAAGCATTTTGACTTTCCCCATTTGTTTGGGGTGTTTGGCCTCAGGACTTGTGACATTTCTACCGTCAGGCCCTCAAAGCCATTTAGAATTTATTTTAAATGCATCTTCTTTTGCCCAAACACTGTAACCTGAAAGCCTATGCCTCCTATGGGAGTGGGCTGTGCGTTGCTTGCAGAAGGTCCCAGGTTCAGTCCCCAGCATCTCCAGGTAGAAGAGCACAGGCAAGGTGACGTTGCTCACCTCCCTTCCAAAAGCCACACGTCGCTGCCATTTCCTGAGAAGGAGAGGTGCGAGGAGCCCCATGCAGTGCAGACTGTCAGAGAATTCACCTCCATTATTTTTAACCAGCCGAATGTCTGATCAGATTTGATCAAGGGATTCTGGGTAAATGAAAGGCTAAACATTTGCAAGAGAAACACTGAAATTTGCTGCTGCCAGGCTTAAAAAGAAATGGGAAAGGACCAGGAACCCAAAATATATTAAGCGGCTGGCAGCATCCTGGTATGATGAGTCAGGGGAAGGGACGAGCAGAGAGGCAGCCCAAGACCCTTCACCCTCAGACAGGACCCTGCTGGAGCTGTCCTGTCAGATTTAGAAAGCAACCAGGAAGCTACTCTGCCCCAGCAGAAAGGAGACGCCAATGGGTGTTGGAACAATGGAGGCAGTTGGCCCATTTAAGAAGCTCTTGAAAGAGGGAAGGCTGATTGCAAACACCTGGCCTCAGAGCTTAAAAGGCCAGGAGTGGCTTGGGCTCTTGCTGGAAACGATGTCAGACCTCCGTGTCAGATCGTCGCTAGCCCTGCTTGTGTTCCCGTGCCTTCAACCCTGCCCTGCCTGATTGGGTCTCCAGCACCTTGACTTGGGACTGCCCCAAGGACTCATCTGTTCTACACTCTCCTGGCTCTTCCCACCTCGTCGTATGTATGCTTGCTGTAGTTGCTGGCCTCTTCTCCTCAACTCAAGCCTGACAGATTTATGGCCCAGTTGCTGGCCATTATCTGCTAATTACTTTACTGCAGCTATAAACTATTTCAACTCCGTCGGCAGAGGCTGACAGGCCACAAGTAATTTTAGTTTCTCTCCGTTTTTTCTTTTTCCAGTCTTAAGTTTAGTTCCCCATATTTCTGCATCAGTTTGTGGTGTTTTAAGTCTTCATGGAAACTCATTGGCATTTTCATGCAAATTTCCCCTAACATTTTTGCAAAGCCGTGACGCTTTTTTGTGTGCCATTTTTCGCAATGAGACACATTTTTATGCACACGTTAGCGTATGCATTCTTGTACATGTTACATGGCTGGAGAACCGCACTGCAAAACTCAGAGACGTGTGAATTTCAAAGGATGGCTGTGTGTTAGCCTGCGTATTGTCTTGGAAAGGGCAAATTAGGTCGATTCACCTTTGAATGTGGACTGAACTGAATTTCTCCCCCATACCTAGCCATAACTTAAGAGAAGGGAGTGAACAAGCTAGGGTGGGGAGAGAGAGAAAGAAAGAAGAAAATAATGGAATCATTTTCAAAGTCTTTATTGGCATAAATAATTCATACATTATTAACCTCACCAAACACCACAGACAAGCACAAGGGGACGAAGGAGGGGGGAAAGAGCCACCCATGTTTTTTAAAGTTTTATTTTCCCAGTCCACGGCAACTCACACCCCAGTCAAACGGCGGAAATTATAAATACTTTCCTTCAAGCGTAGAAAACTTTAGAAATGGTCCTGTACAAATTTACAATCCACAAGAAGAACCCTCGTGGCGTACATTTTCTTTCCAGTTCAGAGTTTTGGTGGGTTTTGTGTTCCCCCTTTTTTTTTTTTTTGCACTCGACTCAATGTCGGTGTGTATTTATTTCCCCCCCCCAGTGACGAGAATTTGGCGACAACCACCACAAAATAGACATATTTATATTCCATATACAGTTATTTATAATGTTCTTTTTTTAAAAAAAGAAATCTCTAAATGAAGAGGGGGGAAGAGGGCACAACTCAGCAGGGTGCTCTGCTCGGAGTATCCCGTTGCAAAAGCTTTTTCAGCAACCAAAAAAGGCTTTTGCAAATATGCAACGAATGGGAGCTACATAAGAAATATACTGAGCAGCAGCGCTTGTACGCAGCTCCGTTTCAGAGGGCCTTGCACAGGAAAGCTTCCCACTTTGATTGTGCCTGCCAGGATGTACCGCAGCTCACTCTGCAAGTCAGAACCGACACAGAGAAAACAAAAGCAGCCATTAAAAAAACCAAAACCAAAACAAAACTGTACAGGATCTGAGATTTGGCAAATATGTATGCATATTGCCATATACATACAGAGAGTTTGTGAATTTATATTCGTATGTACAAAGGCAGAAACAGCAAATTTTGCAGAGAATGAAGTCAAAACAGCTGAAGATGGTCCTTGATGCTCAGTGTTTCCTTAATGTCATAACCACTCCCCCCACACACACACAAAATGTACACCATGTTTGCAAGGGCCACATAGAAGTGGGCTGTGAGACACTGATCACAGGAGTTTTTCAGAGATTGCTAATATGCTGGCTACGCTCAACTCCTCCCAGACAAACATCGTGCACACCAGTCTCTTGTACGGGAGGTTCTGAAAGCCAGAAAAGTTACATGCTTGAAAAGTCACAAGTGGGAGCTGCAATAAAATGTTGTAGCAAGGATTACAAAATGTTGCTGTGTATGCTGACCTCCTAATAGGAGTGCTCTTGTTCAGGGTATCAATCAGGCCCTCCTGTGCCCTCCTCCAGGATGTTATTAAGCCAGCTTTTCGCACCCTGCAACCACCTATCAGGAATGAGGTCACCGTGGACTTCCTACATCAGCAGGGGGTTGGACTAGGTGACCTTTGAAGTCCCTTCCAACTCTATATGATTCAAATTTGCATGCTGCAGCAATCCACACCGAGATGTTCCTACTGTGTGTGAGAGAAGGGGGAGTAGCTTTTCCAAGATTATGCTTGCAATCAACAATGTTCATAAATAGTATTTTGGTGGCAAATCAGAAACCTCTACCCAACAAGTTCTTTTGAGCTGATCAGAAGAATTGATGAAGATTGCAATCCTAAACACACTCACTAGAGAGCAAATCCCACTGAACCCAAAGGGGGCTTGCTTCTGGGCAAACAAGGGTAACATCCCATCAAATCAGGGGTAGCCAACTTGGTGCCTTCCAGATGTTTTTGTACTCCACCTCCCATCAGCCCCAGCCAGCCTGGCCAATGGTCAGGGATGATGGCAGTTATAGTCCATCGAAACCTGAGGAGCACCAGGTTGACTACCCCTGCATTGCATCTACAAAATGTCATAGGACGTAGGAAGCTGCCTTATACTTGGTCCATCTAGCTTAGCATTGTCTACACTGACTGGCAGCAGCTGTCCAAGATTTCAGGCAGGGGGATCTCTCCTTGCCTTACCTGGAGACGCTGGGGATTGAGTCCGGGTCCTTCTGCATGCAAAGCAGATGCTCGACCTTAGTCGACAGGTGGTCTGCAGACTGCCCGCAAGAACGACTGTGAAAGGGCGAGGAGATCTCCTGCCTGACTTTTGCCAAGGAACTAAGTCCAGAACCCAACAAAGAGCAGAAGGACCTGAGCTGGTTGCCCTCTGCAAAGCCTGCCACCCTTTCCAGAAACTCTCCCATGGTTTCGGAACAAGATGACTCTCCAGGGGAAGATTGCTTTTGTGGTCACCTTCCCACAGCTCGCATTAGCACTCATGCCAGTTAAGGGTATGCAATGAAAAGATGGTCTTGCGTTTTCAAAACGGGGCAGCTCACTTTCCACGCCAGCCACTGCAATAGACTGGGAAGGACGCCGCATTCCCTAAGCCGCAGAATGAGAAAATGACAAAGATTTCTCCGCTGTTCCAAAATCAAGCTTGTATTAGACCAACCTCTGTTGCTTCTCAGACTGATGGGCTACACATGTTGCACTTGTGTCTCAACCGATGAAGAGTGTTGTCTCAAAGAGCCTCTTGCATTCCTGTTCCATCCGGTTCAGCAGCTGGAAACAGCTCAGGGACAACCAAAGAAGCTGTGCTCCTGCCACTGCTGATGATGTGCCCCGTCCTTAAGAACATATATTCATTCATTATTTATTACCTTGTCCAAGTGCCTGGAGTCCGTAAGTGGATGGATGGGAAAGAACAGGCTGAAGCTGAACCCCGATAAGACTGAGGTATTACTAGTGGGGGACAAGGGAAGGTTGGGTGATTTTGACCTGATACTTAATGGGGTGAGTTTGCCCCTGAAGGACCAGGTCCGCAGTCTCAGGGTCATCTTGGACTCCCAGCTGTCTATGGAGGCTCAGGTTTCTGCAGTGAGCCGGGCAGCTTGGTACCAACTTCATCTAGTACAGAGGCTGCGACCCTATCTTCCCATACATCTGCTCCCACGAGTGATACATGCCCTGATCTCCTCTCGATTAGACTACTGTAATGTGCTCAATGTGGGGTTACCCTTGAAGACGGTCCGGAAACTCCAGCTGGTACAAAACGCGGCGGCACGCTTAATAAAGCAGACCCGCCGCCGCGATCATATCACCCAGTGTTGATTGAATTACACTGGTTGCCAGTTGTATACCGGGCCCAATTTAAGGTGTTGGTTTTAACCTTTAAAACTCTATACGGTTCCGGCCCAGTTTATCTGAAGGAGCGCCTCCAGTATCACCAAATATGCCGCCAAACAAGATCAGCCTCACAGGACCTTCTCTCGGTCCCACCGACTAAGACAGCTAGGTTGGTGCGGACCAGGGAGAGGGCTTTTTCGATCGTGGCCCCCACCCTCTGGAACTTACTTCCCTTTGACCTTCGGCATGCCCCCTCCCTGTTGACTTTTCGCCGAGCCTTGAAGACCTGGCTCTTCAGGCAGGCCTATGGGATCTCTGGGGTGGGCTAGATTTTACACTGTATTAGCGTAAGATGGTCTTCAGATGAGATGTTATGATATTAATAATGTGATGATTATGTATATGAGCAGATTGTATTTTATATTGTATTTTATATTGTACGTCGCCCAGAGTGTCCGTCCAGTCGGACAGATGGGCGTCTGCTAAATAAAATTTTATTTTATTATTATTATTATTTGATTTATCTCCAGCCCTTCCTCCCAGCAGGAGCCCGGGGAGGCATAAGAAGAGCCCTGCTTTAGATCAGGCCAACGTCCCATCCAGTCCAGCTTCCTGGTCTCAGAGTGGCCAACCAGATGCCTATGGACAGCCCACAAGCAGGAACTAAGTGCAACAGCGCTCCCCCCATTTGCGACTCCCAGCAATTAGCATTCAGAGGCATCCTGCCTCCAACCGTGGAGGCAGAACATAAGTCATTGTGGCTAATAGCCATTGACAGCCTTCAAGTAATTTTGTTTAAGGTTCAGGTGTCGGGGTTTCTCCTAACATTCTGCTGAAATCTAATCTCCTGCCACTTAAGCCCGTTAGATTGAGTCCTGCCTTCTGGGGATAGCAGACAGTTGTCCACTGCTAGTCCTACTGAGGGTTGACCTACTGAAATTAATTGCCCTAAGTCAATAATGTTCATTACTTCCAATGGGTCTACTCTGAGTACAACGACTATTGGATACCCTGTGGTATGACAGTCCTTCAGGTACTATCACATGAGGTGTTTCCGTCATTTCCAGCCTAAGCCTACCCATTTCTCCAAGGGCCTTCAGTGGTGGCTGGTGCCCATTGGAACTGATGGGGCAGAAAGCAGGGAGGCCAGCAGTAGATGGCACTAGAGCCCATGGCTGGTGGAGCCAGAACCAACTAATGCTCATTTTGCCCTCCTTCCTATGTAGGTCTACAAAAGTCACACTGCAGGGAAACAGGAGGAGGAGCTGACAACCAGCTCTACCCCCTATGAGCTTGTTGTAAGGAAGTAGGTAGGGAAGTGGGGGCTAGCTGAAGGCAGACCAAGGGTGGTGTGGCAGTGCCCCCTTCACCCTAGTGGACTAGCCTCCACTGAGGGCCTTCCAAATGCCTGTTTTAACAATCCTTGATAGGGCTTTCTCAGTTCAGGTCTCCTTGTTCCAAAACATGTCCAGTAGCAATATACTGGAGAGAAAGCAAGAAAAAAAAATTGCTGGTGACTTTGGATGGGCGGGGCGAGGAGGACAAGGACTTCAAAGGAGACCATCTGTTACACAATGGGCCCGGATGGGGAGAAAGCTGTCCAGCACTCGACATGAATTATAGGGGCCTCTCCCTGCTTCAGGCACAAAGGATGCAAGCGTATCATTTGCACAACGCGGTCTTATTTTTGAAAGTCTTCATTAATCATAACAAATCTTTAATTTTTCTGATCGTTGTTATTTAGGGCCCCACCACCCTCTTCAACCTCAGCTTTTTATCTAGAGATTTAAAAAAAAAATCTGGTGTAAAAATAGCCCCCTCTTCAGAACAGAGACTATAAGGGAAATCGCCACAATGCCATCTAATAGGAAATTCAAGGGAGTGACAGAGGTCATCCGGTAGCTCAGATTTATTAGCAAGCTCCATAGAGACGTGGGTTTATTTACAGATCTGCCTCGCTAGCTTCAGCTTCTCCCCTCCCTGCCCCCCTCCATCACAGGCAGTTGTGGGGAGCTCCCCCCTCTTCACAGAGAGGTTCCTGTACACTATCCTGACAAGGTGGAAAGGAGGAAAGAAAAACAAGCACCTTCAGGTTTTGTGCCCACCAGGTATTTGTCACATACTATGGATCTTAAACATTATCCGCATTTAATCTCTTACCCCGTTCAAAGAATCCTGCCACCTTCATTTCCCTGTGCAAAAATTAATACCTCGTTAAAGAGGTGCTAGCACTCAGATGTCTGAGCATCCGGTTCACTCTGCATTTTGGAGCAAACCTACCCATTTCAGACGCACAGACTAGAGATGAAAGGACCTGTCAGATTTGGCTCTCTCTATTTGTCCTTTTCCCCATCTTAAATTCAGGTCTCCATATTTCTGAAGCAATTAAGGGGCGTTTTTTTTAAAAAAAATCTGCATGAAAATTCATCAGCATTGTAGTGCAAATTTCTCCTAAAAACACATTTTTGTATGCGTTTTGCCTAATATACAATTTTTTTTGCATTCTCCCTAATATACAGTAATGCATTTTGTATATTATTTTCAATAATATATGCATTTGTGTGCACACTTTCCCCTAGTATATGCATTATTCTAGACATGATTTGCCTGGGGAATTGCACTGCAAAATTCGGACATGTGCAAATGTCAAAGGATGGCTGTGTTTCAGTTCACATACTGTTTCAGAAAGTGCAAATTTGGTAGGCTCACCTTTCAATGCAAACTCAATTAAATTTCTCACCCACCCAACCCCAGACTTATGCATAGATCAGAACACAGATATGCGGCATGTTCACATAATCTATGAACCACTACATCCACGGCTTGACCTCACAATGTAGAACACTTCTGAGTTGGTTTATGGTTCTTATGAAGGATATTGCGTCCACCTTTAGTTGATATCATCTATCCCACAAGGCCCACAGGACTTTAAGAAGAATGCAGATGAAATGATAAAGGCAACTTCAGAAGCAATTAGAATCTTGCAATTGTTGCTGTATTTTACTTTGTAAACTGGTCTGAGGACTTTTTTTCTGGGGCGGGGGAGAAGGGAAGTGTTCTATAGATATTTTAAATAATAAGCAAATAGTCTACCTTGCAGCCCTGGGGTGGGGGAGCAGGGGAATCTGTGGCCCTTCAGATGTTGCTAGGCTCCAACTTTAGAATATAAGCCCTGCTGGATCAGGTCAATGGCCCATGCAGTCCAGCATCCTGTTCTCACAGTGGCCAACCAGATGCTTATGGGAAGCCTGCAAGCAAGACCTGAGCGCAACAGCACTCTCCCCTCCTGCGGTTTCCTGCAGCTGGTGTTCAGAAGCATGCTGTCTCCAAGAGTGGAGGCAGAGCACAGCCATCATGGCTAGTTGCCATTCATAGCCTTCTCCTCCATTTGTTTGTCTAATCTGCTTTTAAAGCCATCCAAGTTGGTGGCTGTCACTGCCCCTCGTGGGAGTGACCCCCCCCGAATTTAACTATGCGCTGCATGAAAAAGCACATTCTTTTGTCTGCCCCAAATCTTCCAGCACTCAGTTTCCATCAGCCCCAGTCACCTCGGCTAATGCTCAAGGGATCTGGTTTCCAGCAACATCTGGAAGGCCACACAAGTTTTTTTTTGGGTGGGGGGCAGATTTTAAGTATGCTTAACATGATGTTTCAAGTGGACCTGACTGTCTTAAAACAGTCGCAATCACACACATCCAGCAATTTTTACTGCAGACGGTTCCCAGAAAAACGGGGGTAAGAAAATGGAAGGAAAATTAGTTCACCCTAAAAGAAAAAGTCTACAGGCTCCCCCAAAAAACTCTCCCAAGAGACCAGAGCAGGAAGGTGATTTCTCAGTGACAGGGAGCCGAGAGGAAGAAAGGGCACTTGGGCTGTAATCCTATGCATTTACTTGGGAGTAAGTCCCACTGAACATCACTAGATTTACTTGTGAGTAAGCATGCCAAGGATTGTGGTGGGTCTCAAAATCATCTTACTCCCCCCCCTCAGTGCCTTAAAGGCAATCCTAACCAAGTCTTCTCAGAAGTAAGTCCAACAGAATCCAATGAGCCTTACTCCCGGGTCAGTGGATTTAGGATTGCAGCCTGAACTGCTAGAGACCTAGGAATCCAGTTGGACCCTCAGAGAAATGTCAATTTAAGCAACTCACAGTAATACAATTTTAACAAGGTGAAAAAAATATAGTTGCATTTGAAAGGCGGCTTGCAAGTCTATTTGATAAATAAAATGAAAGAAATAAAAGTTAAAAATAGGGGTGGTGGTTTCACCAGGAATTGTCGTTGTTATATGCCTTCAAGTCGATTATGACTTACGGCGACGCTATGAATCTTTTTTTTGATACATTCATAGGGTTTTCATGGTAAGACGTATTCAGAGGTGGTTGACCATTGCCTTCCTCTAAGCCTACGGGCACCCGGTATTCCCAGGTGGTCTCTCATCCAAGTACTAACCAGGCCTGACCCTGTTTAGCTTCCGAGATCAGGCACATTCAGGGTAGTATGGCTGTAGACTCACCAGGAATATGGACCAGGAAATCAAAACCACCATTGGTATATTGGGAAAGTTCAAAGATATGCTTCCCCAGGGCTACAAGAGACAGAATGGATGTGTAAAACAAGCAAAAAAGTGCCAGTGTCTTCTGATCATGTTGCAGAATACAGCTTTTCTGACAGCAGAATTGGGATCCCCCTCCCTCAAACACACACAGAATACAAAAGAGTGCAACTGCACACCTGCATTCATTGCAAGCAGGCACAATCGTCTGTGTTCATGGTGGCGCTGAGTGCAGATATTTTTTTACATGTGGTACCGCTAAGCGTCATCACACCAGCCAGTCCCCAAAAGACACTAGCCTTCCAGAACTAAATGCGCCTCTGGGATCTGTGCACACGCCCATCTCCATTTGTCAAGCAATCTTTTATAGGCTAGAGAAGGGAGCTAAAATAAGCTCTTTGCTGCTTTGCTTACCGAATACCAAGCGTTGAAAAGAAATAATCCCGTTTCCAGAGGAAACAATCCCTTTGGGTTAGCCCTGCAAATGTATCCATCTCTGCAAGGGATTGCAAAAGAAATCCAGGCCAGCCCTGCCCTGAAGACTCTTTCGAATGTTCCTTTTTGACTGTACAGATCCAGGTAGGACTGGGAACGTCCCTTCCCTGAAGAGCCACTACCAGTCAGTGTGGACAGTCCTGAGCTAGATGGGCCAATGGTCTGACTCAGCAGAAGGCAGCTTCCTGTTGTGTGCCAGATATTATTGTGAAGCTATGCTGTAGTGGTGTCTTGCTTGCAAACCTTGACCGGTCAAGTAGTAGGCACCGAAAACCAGCAGGATTTAGCAGACTTCTGCTGGCGCAAATGTCATATGGATCATGCACACTGGGTTTGGCAGGCCTGCCCTCCATCCTCTGGTATCTGGCAGAGCAGAAATGCAGGTTCAGAGCAGCTCTCTAAACAGCCGCAGGGGGTTCCTGATAAGCAGCCATGCTCCCACCCAGTTCTGCAAGAAGGGTGGCACTGGAGGGGCCAATGTCTAGTCTTGGACTTGACAGGGAATGGGCAGTCTTGGGGGTGGAGTTGGGTTTTTTTTACTAGAGCTCCAAGAGCCACTGACCAGCCGCTAGTGCAAAAGACGTAGGCTTAGAATTGCAAGGAGTCTGAGCCCAGCAATTTGTTCCGAGTCCCCAGAACTGAATAGTGGAGGCTGGTGGTTTCATGTCAGTGGGGCAGTGGAATCCATTCCGGGTTTCCCACCTATCTGTCCACGGTGCTGAAGGTTTCGACACCTTGGACAGCTATGGGAAAACTCTGGAGTGGACGCCGCAGCCCCACTGACATGCAACCACCAGCCTCCACTGGAACTGAACGGTAGGCTTTCCACACAATAATCCATCCCTTGTTATCCCCAACTTTCCAGCAGTGTCATTTAGGACAACGGCAGGGACGTGTAGGTGGGTGGGGGTCATTTTGTTGCTATTATTGTTGAACTATGAGGAATAAGAAACTCTTGCCAATCTACAACCACACTGAGATCTACCATGAGATTTTACCTTCTGCCCACCCCTGGGGAATGACATACGTAAACTGAGGCCTCATGTGCACCTTACGTTTAAAGAGGTATTATACCACTTTAGCAGTCATGGCAACCCCCAAAGAATCCTGGGAATCATTCCCTGGGGAAAGGGATGGATGGTTACAACATTCTGAAATTGTAGCTCTGTGAGGCGGAATAAGGGTCTCCTAACAACTCTCAGCACCCTTTACAAACTACAGTTCCCAAGACTCTTTGGAGGAAGCCATGACAGTTAACGTGGCATCGTAGTGCTTTAATGATAAGGTGCAGATGTGGCCTGAGAGAGAAGGAGCAACAAAGATCACACAGAAGGGTGGAAACCATAAATACTAGGCCCTGAAAGGATGAGCAGCACACACATGGCAGGAAGGAACTACATAATCACTGACGGCACAACACTTTCGGGACAGTGATGGGGAACCATTTTCAGCCGGAGGGCCACATCCCCTCAGGGACAACCTTCCGGGGGGCGCATACCAGTGGTGGTGTGGCCAGATCCCCCCCTCAACTCTCTATCTTCCAGCCAGGCAAAGCAAAAGTTATTACCACTGTTCAAAGATGCATTCAAGCCCAGTAGAAATGACTGAATAAGGTTGCAGAGCAGGTCCAGTGGGGGGTGTGGCCTGGGAGGGGTGGCTTGGGCAGAGTTCCGAGGGCCAGCTAGAGAAGCCTGGAGGGCCACGTTCAAGCTGGGGCTGAGGTTCCCCACCCCTGCTTTAGGAGTTCTTGAAAGCTCTCAGAGATACCCAAACCCACCCCTGTGCTGGAAACCCCACTTCTGCCACTTGCTGGAACAAAACAGGAGACGGAGCAGCGTTTCCCTCCCGAAGAATTGAATAAAATGAAAACAAAATATTACATACACCCACACATTCCTCCTAGGTCAGCTTCAGAGGATGTTCACAAGGTGCTAAGAAACAGTTGACTCTCTTACGAAGCGCCTTGTTGACCCGGCTTTTTAAAAAAAGAAGCTGGCCACCAGGGAGGGTGTTGGAGGCTGCCTGCTGCCCACAGGCCTTCCAGTGTTGTTTGCGCCTGAAGGGCAGGCAGAGGATCCTTGCTGGCCCCTCGGGACTATGCATCATCTGCTGCGTGTACTTCCAACCCAATCTTCATCCACACATGGGATCCTTCAAGACTCCTGGGAGCAGAGCATGGTGCTGCTCTGGCTAGCTGGGCACCGTGTCCCTTCCAGGGATCAGAGCGAGGGGGTGTCTCTTGGTCTCGGGAGCGCTTCCACGTGTTGCTTTACCCCTCCGCCCTTCTCACGGAGCAAGGAGGATGAGAGGAGGAGCAGGAGGTTGAGGAGATGAAGAAAGGTGTAAGAAAGGCACCATCCCTCTGAACCATCCATCACAGCCTGGAAGAAAACAAGAGACAAGAAAGGTGAAACATGAAGGCAATAAGGGATTCTTTTGAGGGTTTCTTTTGCTGGGAAGGGTGATATTCATCCCACTTCATAGCTTTAGTCCTAAAGGTAAAGGTAAAGGTGTCCCCGCACTTGTAGCGTGAGTCGTTTCCGACTCTTAGGGTGACGTCTTGCGACGTTTTACTAAGCAGACTGTATATATGGGGTGGGATTGCCAGTTCCTTCCCCGGCCTTTCTTTACCCCCCAGCATACGCCGGGTACTCATTTTAACGACCATGGATGGATGGAAGGCTGAGTGGACCTCGACCCCTTTTACCGGAGATTCGACTTCATCCTTCCGTTGGAATTGAACTCTGGCCGTGAGCAGAGTTTTCGGCTGCGTTACCGCTGCTTACCACTCTGCGCCACGGAGGGTCTCTAGCTTTAGTCCTACCTTAAAAAAAAAAAAATGCTTGAACAGAGAAATATTGGGTGAAGACTATATGTGCTTCAGTTGCGATTGGTGTCAATTGGGACTAGTAGGGCGGCAAGCAGGGAGCCCCACAGTAGGCGGAGCCAGAGCTAATGGCAGGCGGAGCCAACTCATTCTCGTTTGGTCCCCATCCTCCTCCCGGCTGAGTTCTGCAAGGAGCAATGCTGAGACTAAGGAGCAGGAAGAGAAGGAACCTGACAGCCTGGGCTACCTCCTGTGCAGGTGGGGGCAGGCTGAGACTAGTGGGACATTGGCCCATTCGCCCTTATAGTCCAGAGCCGGACTCTGCTGGTGGGCTTTAAAAGAGAGAGCGAAAAGACTCCTCCAAATTTCCGCATCAAGGTACCCCAAACTCTATCCCAATGACCCCTTGTCTCCCTAGACATTGGGATCTGCCAATGAAGCCCTGCTTAAGATTCCATCAATTGTAAATCTTAGGCAGTCCTAAAAAGAAGGCAGGTTCCCCCACCCCAGGGGTAGTTACAGCATTCCCAAAAGCTGGCTGGCAGTGAAGACTGTTTCTTTGGGCAGATGGGACACTGCCCCACCAAACTCAGTCTGCCATTAGCCAGCCTCCACTTGCCTGCCTTCTTACTTACATCCAGTCTAGGGGGACGCACTGCCTGTCACCTTCCTTCTCCTTACGTCTCAGCGTTGCCCCTCGTAGAACCCAGCATGGAGGAAGAGGGCGGACAAAATCAGAATTGGTTGGCTCTGCCTGTCATTGGCTCTGGCTCCACCTATCACTGGCTCTGGCTCCACCTACTGTTGGGCTCCCTGCCTCCCGCCCCGCCAGTCCCATTAGAATTCAGTGCAGGCGCAAACATGAAATTTATTTATTATTTACTTTTACATCCCACCTTTCCTCGAAGGAGCTCCAGGTGGCACACATGGTTCTTCCCCTCCCCATTTTATCCTCGCAATAACCCTGTGAGGTAGGCTAGGCTAACAGACAGTGACTGGCCTAAGGCCACCCCCCCGAGTGGGGGATTTGAACCCTAGCCTCTCCAGTCCAAGCCCAACCACTACACCACATGGCTTTAATTTATCTGCAGAGCAGAAAGTCAAACGTAAGAAAATATGGGAGTGAATTGGGGAGTTTTTTAAACAGGTGCAGTTCCTGCTTGGAGGCCCTCTTTCCCCCATCCCCGTTGGAAAATCTTCCCTAGCTCTAAACACTGGAAGGAACAGAAAAGGCTTGCAATGTAAACTCCAGCTGCGAGCAGGCAGTTGGCTTAGCAACAGGAGCGGCATGTGTGTGTATCTGTGCTGGGGACAGCCCCAAATTTATGCCCTAGGGAGATGTGTAAACAGTCAGAGACATAAGGAATGTTGAAGGTAGGAATTGGCCTCAGAATTCCTATAGCCAGATAGTTTATCATTGCTTGGCTCCTTAATAAGCCCTTGACCTAAATACATGTCCAAGCTAATGCTGGCTGTGGCTTGACATGGAAATGGACTGTCTTTAAGTCGATCCCCACTTATGGCTACCCTATGAATAGGGATTTCATGGTAAGTGGTATTCAGAGGGGGTTACCATTGCCTCCCTCTGAGGCTACTCCTCCCCAGCTGGCGAGGGCCTGCTTAGCTTGCCACCGCTGCACAAGCCAGCCCCTTCCTTGCCCACAACTGCCAGCTGGGGGGCAACTGGGCTCCTTGGGACTATGCAGCTTGCCCACGGCTGCACAGGTGGCAGGCAATGTAACCCCTGAGCCACTCCCCATGGGGGTGATCTTTAGCTGGCCCTTCACGCCCAGGAGACACGAGCGGGGATTTGAACTCACAGACTCTGGACTCCCAGCCAGGCTCTCTTCCCCACTGTGCTACACCAGCTGTGGCTTAATTAGGGCCAAATCCCTGCCTTGGAGGTGGTTCAATGTGCCCAGCTCAGCTATGGAGCATGCAAATGTATCCAGCAAAGACAGAGTGACTGCATGCAGAGTGTATTTCTGTCTGTTGTGGTGTGTAGTTTCCGTTATGAAACTAGGGATGGAAAGATCTGTCCATTTTGGTTATCTCCAGTTTCTCATTTTTCCAGCCTTAAATTCAGTTCTCCCCATTTCTGCAGCAATTTGCGAGGTGTTTTTTTTTTTTAAATAAAACCCTCATGAAAATTCTCCAGCCGCCGCCTCTCAGCTGAGACATTGCCAAGCGACATTGGCCAACGGTCTGCCTTGGCGTTTCTCTTGCTCCTAAGACGTCGGTCTTACTCTGCTGACTTCCAGAAGTGGCCGGGGTGGGAAAGCCGACGGTTCCGCTTTGGCAGTTTCTCCAGCATGTCCATGAGCTTGGTGAAGGTCGGCCGTTCCTCCTGCTCAAAGGCCCAGCAAAAAAGAAGGATGTCCTGTAAGGCACGGGGAAGGGAAGGTTATGCAAAGGAGGAAAGCACCCAGGCTCACACGCAGACACACAGTCAAATGCACACACGCACATGGGCGCATGGGTGAATGTGCACACACAGAGGTCGGACTCTTGTGGGGAATGCGACGTGTGCTTTACACAAACTTTCAAGCTAGACTTATGTTGCAGAAAGCTGGGAAGCTGCAATTTCCTCCCCGCATGGCCTCATCTCCTCCACTTCCTAGTTTCTGCTTGCTTAAGATCCCCCTGATCCTCAGGCATATGGGTAACCAGCCTCTTAAAGACACCACCTGGTCCTCCCAAGAAGGGGGGACAGTTTATAATCAGACCCAAGAGAAAGCAACCAAGCAACCAAGGACAAGATAGTCAGAACCAACATTGGCTGCAACTTTAAGGAGTTGTGCTCAGGCTTGCTTTTTCCTCCTCCCTCCCCTTCCTTTTTCCCTTTTTTGTCATGTCTTTTTTCGATTGTGCCCCTGATGGCAAGGATCAACCTAGAAATGATTTCTGTAAGCCACCCTGAGGGCCTTTTTGGCTAAAGAGTGGGGTATAAATGCTGTAAACCAGCTGTGGGGAACCTTTGGCCCTCCAGATGTTGCTGAACTATAACTCCCATCAGCCCCAGAAAGCATGGCCAATGTCAGTCGTAGTTCAGCAGCCGGCAACATCTGGAGGGCCAGAGGTTCTCCATACCTGCTGTAAACAAACAAACAAATGCCTTTTACCACCCCTTTCCTCTCTCTGTTTATCGCCTGTCCCCTTATTTCCCTTTCCATCCTCTCTTGAAATTCAGATTGTAATCTCCTTGGGACAGGGATTTGGTTTTTTGCTTATGATGCACCGTAAAGCACCACGCATGTGCATTAACAGTGCTGCAGAAAGCGGAAGCTAAGTATGTTTCAAATCTTTTTAAATCTCCCCCTCTATCCTCCAAGGAGCTCAGGATAGTATATCTGGCCCTTTCTATTTAATCCTCACAACAACCCAGTGAGGTAGCAACGGGCCCAAGGCTACCTGGTATGCTTTGCACCAGAGTAGATTCAAACCCAGATTTTACCATCCAATACTCTAACTACACGCTGCATCTTAAAATTGTCTCTGAGTTGCCAAGCTGAGCAAAGAGCAATGGTTTTCCATTGCTATGGATGGACAAATCTGCCTGTTTTGGTTCTCTTCTCATTTTCCCAATCTTAAATTCAGTTCTCCACATTTCCGCAGTGGTTTGCGACTTTTCGTCTGCATTTTAGTCCACATTTCTCCAAAAAGACCCAATTTTGTATGCAGGGTTGACTAACACTCAATTTTTGCCAACAAATTTCTCCCCAACATAACACATGTCTCTGTGTTACTTTTGCTAATATATACATATTTATATGCACTCTTTGCACAAGTATATGCAAATTTTGGACACATTCCTTGTCTGGAGAACTGCGCTGCAAAATTGTGCAAAGTGTGGATTTCGAAGGACGGCGGCATTTCGGTTCCCATCCTGTTTCTCAAAGTGCAAATGTGGTCGGTTTGTCTTTAAAACGGGAACTTAATCAAATTTCTCCTCCAGTCCTATTTCGAACAGCCAAAAGCCACCTACCGAAATCTCCTTCCCCATTCCAATCTGGCTGAGGTTCGGCTTCATCCCTCGGCCAACTTGCCAAATTATTGCCTCGGCGGGTTGGGTCTTGAAGGGCCATTCCCGAGCGTGCAGCTCATACCAGATGGTGCTTTGGGGGAGAAACAGGTGCAACGTTAATCATGCACACGTGCATGCACACATGTTCCGCTTCCCTGCAGCTTCTGTATGGACTTCCAAAGCTCAGGCACAGGGTAGCGTCATCATACTCGAGGGATGGTGAACCTTGGGGCCTGGGGGGCAAAAGGCAGCCATCGGGACTTTCCCCAGGCTACACATCCATCCAAGCCATTCACCTCACCAGCCGTGCTTTGCCTCCTCCCCGACTGTTTTGCCTGCCCTTGAACTCTGATTGGGGACAGAAGGATACTGTCATTTTCACTCCTCTCCATCGGTGATTTTTCCAATCTTAAATTCAGTTTGTGACATTTCTGCTGCAATTCGTGTATTTTTTCTAAAATCCTCACGGAAATTCCTCAGCCAATTTCCTCTTGCACACACACATTTTTGCAAGGAATTTTCTGTAACGTAAGGCATTCTTGTACGTCATTTTCACCCATATAGTCATTTCTAAGCCTGCTTTCCCCCTAATATGTGGGCTTCTTTGCAGGAAGAACTGTATCGCAAAATCTGAAGGACGGATGGCGTCTTGGTTCTCCTACTGTTTCAGAAAGTGCAAATTTGATAGATACACCTTGAAATGTGAACTGAATTGAATTTCTCTCCCAACTTCTAACTTTGATCATGCTTATTGCTTGTCTGGATGGAGAACAGAGGGGAGGCTTGTGCGAGTCTGAAGAAATGAGCCGACTGTGCAAAGGTTAGATTCATATTTAGTGTTCTGCCCATTTTTGCTTCTGGGTCCACCCACAAATGGCATATGGACCCCAAAAGATTGTCCAGATGCAAATGTGGCCCTTTTTCATGCTTGGGGAAAGGCTCCCCTCCCCCAGCTTTGGGCTCTCTCCCGCAGGGTCACCAGTAGGTACAATATTATGTCCTTGCCTCAAAGGGAAAATCCAATTGAGCCTTGCTATTGGGGGGAGGGGGAGACCTATGTGTGAAACGACTGTCCTCTTCAAAAAGTTCTAATGGGTCAAGATGGCAGCTTAAGGCCACACAAGCCAATTATTCCACTTTATTAGGAGACGCATATTCCCCTGACAGATTTCCAATGTCCAGAATGGTTTAAGAGTCCTTTCCCCAGAGAATTCTGGGAAATTGAGCTCTGTGAGGGGAGTAACGGTCTCCTAACAACTCTCAGCACCCTTCACAAACTACACTTCCCAGGATTCTTTGGAATACATCTCTGGTGTTCAAAATGGTGCACATGGAATCCATTCGGACCCTGTCTGCTCTACAAACCTATATTGGTTTAATATCATTTTAAATTCCTAGCCTCCCCTCACCCCCCCCAAAGGATCCTGAAGGGTACTGAGAATTCTCTAATAATAAGAGATCCTAAGTTCCCTCTTCCACACATTTGAGGATTCCCTTGAACAGGGATAGGGAACCTGCAGCCCTCCAGATGTTGTTCAGCAACATCCCCTCCCCAACTGGCCATGCTGGCTCTGACTGATGGGGTCTAGCGGCATCAGGAGAGCCCCAGGTTCTCTATCCTGGCCATAGAAACGTTGCATCTGCCTGATTCGGCAATCTTATTGCGCACTCTGAAAATCAAAGAGACTCACTTCTTGTTAAAAAGGAGGCTTAGAATTCCTCTGCATTCACAGAAAATAATAATAATAATAATAATCATTTAGATAAGCCGAGCACCGCTTCACACTATCCTGATGCAAGAAAGCACATCTGCATAGAAATGTGCGCTGAAATGCATGCATAATGCTTAGCGTATAATGACTGTATGCAGGGACCCCAGTAACAGCATATAATGAAGCTGCTTTAACTCTGCAGCTGTTCCTGTGGCTGTATAATACTTCACATAAATGCAGATTCAGGTTTTTTTCTTCCTTGCCATAGCTTTTTCTCCTCCCCGCCCCCGGCACTTTCCCCAAAGAATCTACTGCTTTTGCTTAGTATCTAGTCTTTCTTTATATATATAAAAAAAGAGTTTTTAAAAGTCTTAAAAGTCAAAACTTGTGCACCACTTCGAGACATTTTAATCAGACTTCATAGTCCTTATATTACCCTCAGGTAACTTCTGGATTTTTGCCCCTAACAACATCCCCAACGTGCAAATTTTGTTTAACGTTAACACCACCTTCACCAACTGGGTGCCCTCTGAATGTTTTGGACTACAGTTCCCAGATGAGAGATATGGCCCCAAAGGCTGGTGCATGGGGCCTTGCTGCCTCATCTCTCTCTCTCGCTGATGGAGAGCATTCTGGGAGGGGAGGAGCCAAATGTAGTTGGTCTCAGCAAGGGACAGGTGAGAATTCTGCTGAATTTGGATTTAGGACTGGATTTTTCAGTGGTCTGCATATTTGCCGTCTTTGCGGAGTGATCCAGTTTGCTCCAAACCTCAGCGGTTTCCCCTCAACATCTTGAATATTCCCTCGAAAATATTGTTCTTTTATTGATTTTACTCACAGCATAGCACAACAGTCTCTCTCTCTCTCCCTCCCTCCCCCCCCACCATCCCCTTCTACTCAAATAATCCAAGCGGCAAACAGGGAGGAAGGCAGCCAAGCCCATAATAGCAGAGTACTAGTAGTACACAAAGCCACTTTCCTTTGAAGATATCGATAATTTCTTTCAAAATATTGATAATTCCTTCCAAAATATTGATAGTTCCTTTCAAAATCCTAATAATTTGGCCAACGGTGGGGGCCTTTTTATCACATGTCTCCCTCTGATGCAGGAAAGATCCGAATGGGTGTCCCTCTTTTGAACGCAAAGTCTTCCATGGAATGCATAGAGGCACTCTTCAGGGAATATAACCTCTTATTTTGCTTTCCGCCCTTTCAGCCGCCTCTGTGTTCTGACGGCTGCTACCAGTCTCAGTTAACTCGCTTGCCTCCGCATATGTTTCCCATCCACAGATCGAGGAGGGGTGACTTTCTCCCTTAGAGATGACAACACTGGCTGCAGTATGCTCCTTTCCTTCGAGGGACTTGCTTCAAGTAAGCATTTCTCTTAACAAAAGCCATAAGCACCATCGTTTCCCTTCATAAGGACGAGTCTATGGGGGATGCGGTACATTTCCAAGAATTGTGTCATCCAGACCCTTTCTGAAGACCTCTGTTGTACAAAACAGCTCTTGCTATGTGTATTAGATGTAGTACTTTCTAACATGCAAAGAGAATTGAAGGGAGCTTCCATGTTCAGAAGCAGTTTCACATCATCGTCATTTCTTTTAACAATGGGAGCCATAGCTCAGTGGTTAGAGCAACTGCTTTGCATGCAGAAGGCCCCAGGTTCAATTCCCGACATCTGCAGGGAAAGCTGGTAGAGGATCCTGCCTGAAACCCTGAAGAGCTGCTGCCAGTCAGTGTAGACAATACTGAGCTTGATGGATCAATGTGTCTGACTCAATATAAGGCAGCTACTTATATTCCTTTAAATACTATTCTGAAAGTCCTCAGAATCTCCTCTCCTATTGGGGGTTCATCTTTGAATCAGTGGATTCAACTCCCTGGTTCAAATGGGCGAATCTGTCAACGGCTTGCAGTTCCTCATTTTTCCAACCCTTCATTTTTCCACTTTCCCACATTAGTTTGCAAATTCTCTCTCCTTTTTAAGTCCCCGTGAAAATTCATCAGCATTTCAGGGCAAATTTCTCCTTACACACACGCTTTTGCATGCCACTTTGCTCAATATACAAATTTTCCCAAGCCAATTCCCTCCCAACATGATGTGTCATTTTTCACTAACATATGCAGTTTGTACATACTTTACCTAGCATATGCATTTTTGAACGCATTATGTGGCTGGAGAACTGCAAAAGGATGGCCATATTTTGGTTTTGTCACCTTGTTTTGGAAAGTGTAAAGGTTTGCCTTCAAGTGGTTTTTGTTGACAGAATTACTGCTTTTCCATAGATTTACATCCTGCTTGGTGAGTATTCTCATTCCTGTGACATAGACTAGGGTGTGGGGGTAGGGAATGTAGGTGCATAACTGTATGTGTGTGAGAGAGAATTCTGTGGGCCCATCTCTTTTCCTTTATATGTGGCAGCCATTCTGTGATATGTCATGCCCACATGGCAGCCATTTTTTACTAGTGCCCATGGCACTTTCTCAGAATTCCACAAGGGCCAACAGGCCCCAAAGGGCCGACGCCCCTTGTTGTACACCCTTCGTGGAATCGTATGAAGTGTGCAAAAATAGTCCAAGGCGGCCATTTTACTGTTACTTTTTTTTTTAAAAAGCGGGTGTTTCTCCATGCAAACTTTTAATTGAAAAAGTTTGCTTGGTGCTTAGTCTGATAAAAAAAAGCCTATAATTACTTTTTAATTCACACTTTTGGTGAAAGTTACAGTTAAAGCATGTACCAGGTTTAATTGCTGTATTTTCTTCGGATGAAAATGCATGATCAGATAAGAACTCAGTATAAGCTAATCACTTTGACGCTGTGCTCTTTAAGGTACTCATCACAGCGGCATAGAGGAAAATTAATCGGATTAAAAAAACACTATAGTCTTCTCTGTGCCTGAGCCAAGATATCATCAGAGGGCAATGGAACTGCTTTCAAAAAATATGATTTTTCTTCCATTTGCTATGGAGCAGGGCAATTAATCAGAAAAATAGGGGGGGGAATACATTAAGGGAGACACATCCAGAGATGTGCAATCAGCTTTGCACTGTAGCTCCTAAACTATTTCTCTTAAGGAGATTCACACAAGAGACTTCCCATCTACAAAGGACCCAACTGTCTATCTTGCCCTCTTGTCCTGCTCCAATGATTGTAGGAAGATGCTCATACTGCCACGATACTGAAAGGTCCACTCACTTGACTGGCCCATGACCCACTCCCAATATAACTGGCCAGCACTGGCCAACAGGCTAGGGAAGAGGGGTTGATATACTGAATAAGGATGGAAGACTCATTTAAGTCTGGTGCGTCCCAGTTCTCAGAAAGGACAGGAGTTTCCCCCAACTCAGAATCTCAAATGGGACTGGGCACTCGAGTTTGGGTTGACCTGGATGTTCTTTAGGCCCCATGCCCAAAAGCATGGTCAGTGAGAGACAAAACTAAAAAAAAATGTATGTTTGAAAATCTATACGCCAACATTAGGAGCTGGAAGAAAGCTCCCTATGAAAGGCAAGCGTTTCCATCCCTCCAAGAATTCCCCGAGACAGCATGAAACTTTGAGGTTTTTTGCACACTACTTAGAGATGATAATAACTAAGAGGTAAAAAAAATGTAGAAATGATAAACAAACAAATATACTGAGCTGATTACAAATCATGTCAAAGCAAGTTTGCTCATCATTACAGCAGATGTGCTTGAGATCAGAAAGTGCATTCATTTACCCACTTCATTCCACCCCCAGCCACCACATGACAAAGGCACCTACCCAAGTGCAAAGACATCCGACTGTTTGGAGAAAGGCAGCTTGTCTTCTTCTGTGTCAGGCGAGAGCTGGCGTATGATTTCCGGGGCTAAGTGGCACAACCAGCCATTCTGGATTCGCAGCTTGTTCTCTCTCCTAAAGAGAGGGGGGGGGAAAAAAGGCACAACCAGTCAGGGAGCCTCTTGCTGGTCTTATATTGTGTAAGTCGCCCAGAGTGTCTGTTAAGTCAGACAGATGGGCGACTAACAAATAAAATTTTATTATTATTATTATTATTAACATTAACACACAACTTCAATGTTGTTGTTTTTTACATTTTTATCCCACCTTTTTTCCAAGTTGCTCAAGGTGGTATACACGTTTCTTCCCCTCCTCACTTTATCCTCATGACAGCCCTGTGAAGTAGGATAGGCCAACACAGAAAGTGACCAGCCCACGGTCACCTAGTGAGCTTCATAGCTGTGTGAGGATTTGAACCCTGCTTTAGCCACTACACCACACTGACTCATTGACAAAACACCAAATAATCAAACAGATCTTCCACTTGCTCCCCATCCTTAGTTTTAGATTGGTGCTCCTTTTTTTTAAAAATGACACTCTAAAGATAGATGCACCTTCTTCTAGAATCCGTTGCCTGAAGGGGCACCTGTCCTGCCCTAACCCACTGGAGTCAGACACAAATGCGGAGGTGTGCTTTTCTTTAATAGTTTGGACGTTTCACAGTTCAGAGCACTTCATGAATCAGCTTACAGGTTGCACAGGAGTCAGCGATCTTTACTAGGATTAACAAGGAACAACTACAATGCACTAAGACATTCTTGCAGCAACTAGACACGCCTCCCTACTGACCTTAAGTAAGGATGGAACGGCACCCTACCTGCATGAACTGAGTGTTACCCTGGAGAGTGCACATGCAGACAAGGGCTCCTCTTCAGAGGGACAGTGAAGGCTGGACCGCCTACATGTTTGAGGTGAGAGCGGCTGGACTCTCTCCTCAACAACCCCTTTAGGAGGGGGCCTGCTCGGTGGTGATGGCAGGGTGAGCGAGGAAGTGGAGCAAAGGGAAAGGGGAGAGACAATACCTGATTGGGCAGTGCCTCCCTGGTAGTAACTGAAGCTATAGGGGCAGAGCTGCCACTGTCAGAAGTGTGGGAGCTTTCAAGCTCACCTGCATCTGGGGGCACATGACTAGCACCCAGGACAAGTCATGCGCTTTCATGCACAGACATGCGCAACACCGCCTTGGGATGTAGAGGTGACTGACAGCATTCGGCAAAAGTGTTCACCTCAACCCAAAGCTCACTGCTTTGACAGAATCAGATCTTGTTCACCTTCCTCTTGATTCACGTCGCCCTTAAGGCAGTATTGGCTGGTGGAGCAGCAGTGCTTACCTGGCCTCCCATCAACAGCATCGCTGCAGTTTACTGAGAGGGGCAAGGCAATGGTGAGGTCAGCATGGTGCAGACGCACCAGCGTCACTCATCTGGTGCTTTTAACGGTGTATTTGCCCTGTGCTGACCTCACTCCTGGAAAACTGCCGTGCTGTCATTGACAGGAGCTCAGATGGGCACCTCACACTGACGCCCACTACTGCCTTAACATCAAATTACACATTATGCTAAATGTGTAATAATAATAAATAATAAATTTTATTTGTTAGTCGCCTATCTGTCCGACTTTACGGACACTCTAGGCGACTTACAACAACAGTTAAAATACAATATACAATATATAAAATACAATTTACAATATACAGTACAACTGATATCACAACATCTGATTAGTATAGCAAAAAGCTAATCCATCCCGAAATTATAGGCCTGCCTGAAGAGCCAGGTCTTTAAAGCTCGGCGGAAACCTGTCAGGGAGGAAGCATGTTGAAGATCATAAGGAAGAGAGTTCCAGAGAGTGGGGGCCACCACTGAGAACACCCTCTCCCTGGTCCGCACCAGCCTAGCTGTTTTGACTGGTGGGACTGAGAGGAGGTCCTGGGTGGCTGATCTTGTAAGGCGGCTTAGTTGATGATGCTGGAGGCAGTCCTTCAGATAAACTGGCCCGAAACCGTTTAGGGTTTTAAAGGTCAACACCAACACCTTGAACTGAGCCCGGAAAACCACTGGTAACCAGTGTAGATCTACTAACACTGGGGTAATATGGTCCCGGCGACGGCTATGCTTAATCAAGCGTGCCGCCACATTCTGTACCAGCTGCAGTTTCCGGACTGTTTTCAAGGGTAACCCCACATAGAGTGCATTACAGTAGTCCAAGCGAGAGGAGACCAGAGCATGTATCACCTGTGGGAGCAGATGTACAGGAAGGTAGGGTCGAAGCCTCTGTATCAGATGTAACTGATACCAAGCTGCCCGGCTCACTGCTGAAACCTGAGCCTCCATGGACAGCTGGGAGTCAAGAATGACCCCTAGGCTGCGGACCTGATCCTTCAGGGGCAATCTTACCCCATTAAGGACCAAGTCGATGTTTCCCAACCTTCTCTTGTCACCCACAAGCAACACCTTGGTCTTGTCAGGGTTAAGCTTCAGCCTATTCTCGCCCATCCATCCAGGGTTGTACCCAATGTTAGTCCTACTCAGAGTAGACCCATTGAAACTAATGGACAAGGCTAACATAGGTCCTCAATCCAGGTAACCAAGAACCATGATCAGAGTTCAAGGACACATTTCAAACAGGCAAAAAAACCTCAAATGGGGTACGAAAGAGAGCTGGTTGTTATGGAAATATGAGCAGAGTAACTCGGCAGTCTGAGATGTGTGTGTGCCAGTGTGTGTATTTACTTAAGTAGCAGGCTTTTACCCTGCATTTAAATCATGGACTTAAGACAGTAAAATAAGAAAAAAGCGACTTTATTTATAGAAATACATAGTCGATAGGAAAGGCATACCTAGTTCTAACTAAGTTGGAGGCACAATGCCCAGACTTGGGTATTGCCCTCAAGGCTTTGGAGAGAGCGCAAAGGCAAAGATGTCTCTGCTCTCCTTGGACAGTCAAAGAAGAAGTCAAAGGAAGGAGGGGCAGGTCAGCTTCCCTGAGCATAACAGTTTACAATGGAAGGAAGTTAGGCAGAGAACAGCACAGGGAAAGGTAGGCAAGCCTAGCCAGCTGGAGGACCTAACTTCCTTCTCAAATACACACAAAAGAACCCAAACAGGAGTTGCTCTTGCCCCACTTGCAACACTTGTGAAGGGTTTAGCCAGGGGATCTGACCTGGTGCCAGTGGGCGGCCAGGTAGGGCATGGGCCCAAAGGCCCCTGAGGCTCAGAGGGGCCCCTGGGGCCCAGAAGCGCCTCTGGGAGGGTGGAGCTTCTCCTTCGCGATAGCATCGGGTTATGGGCCTTAATTTGCGGTGCACATCGACCCCTTACCCTAGGCCACAAATTACACCCTGCCACCGGCACGGATTACACAGCAATGCCCTCCCAGACATGTCAGTGTGTGTGAAGGTGTATGCACGCGGCACGCTAGTATGACAATGTGGGAGGCAGGGCAACTGGGCCTATTTAAGACCACGCTGGGTGCATGGGTGTTGGTGCCCAAGTGCCCCCCTCATGCCTGGTGCTGGCCCTGCTAGGCAGAGGGGGGCTGTAGCTGGGGAGAGTTGCAAGAGTAAGAAGAGAGGCTTGGAGGGTCACATTCAGCTCCCGGGCCTAGGATTCCCAACTTCCTGTCTTTTAATGTATTTAAATACTGAATATATATTTAAATGAATGCATTTAGTTAAAAATACTGCAGATGAATGAATAGATAAGTCACTCTCCCTGGGATTTATTAGTAATAGACTCATCTGCAGGCTTCACAGAGAAAGATAACGCTAATCTTGCAAGGTTTTGCTTTAAAGTCAAAGCAAACCTTTAAGAAAACATAAGCTCCCTGCTCTACTAATACACAGTGTCCTGGGCTGGTACAGCAAAGCACACGCACACACAATATGGGGTCACCCTGCTTGGTTTCTGGTTTAAAAACTGAAAGAGCCAATGAGAATGTGCTTCTGTAATTGGATTCGCTGAAGACCTCTGAGGCTTAGGAATTAATTTAGAAGGGACGGGGCACGTTTTAAGAACTGGCGGGGGGGGTTAGAAAGGGAAGAGGCAGTCCCAGAATATCGTTAAGCTAAGAGAGCACCGAGATACCCTCTTTCACCTTTGCATTTCAGAGCTTTACTCAGTGATGGATATTGGTTTCACGGCCTTGTTGCTAGCCTTGCTTTCTGTGCAGTGGAGGCTGCTTGGTTAGGGCAGAGAGGACACAGCCCTACCAACCTCAGTCTAGCCTCATCCTGCCTCACTTGCTTACTTTCTTTCTTGCAACCAGTCCAGGGGGTGACTCTGGCTGGCTAGGTCCTCCCCCTCTCAGGGTTGTCATTGCAAAACCCACCAGGAAGGAGGATGGGGAGAAAATGAGAAGGGATTGGCTCTGCCTGCCATTGGCTCTGGCTCCACCTACTGTTGGGCACCCCTGCCTTCCGCCCCACCAGTCCCAATGGGCACCAGCCATCACTGCTCCTGTGGACGTGCAAGAGGACACGAAGGCTGTCGGGAGCCGCCAAGAGTCGACCGAGATTGCTGCTGAACCCAATAAGCATGCCCGGTCCGATCCTCTGATCTTCAAGGTTCCCATAGGAGAAGCACAGCTCCTTTTTCAGCTTCGCTAGAAGAAGGATCCCACATACCACAACTAATTAGTGCTTCTTGCTCTTCTGGGAGAGGAAACCTGCAATTTTCCCCTGCAGAGTGACAACAAATAACTAGAAAAGCGGGGCTGTGATTGGAGCCCTGGTGGGACACCCAATGGAGGCAGAGCGCAACAGAGCAAGCCCACGGCCGACCCAAGACTCCCAGCTACAGGAGCCTCTACTATGGCCTGAGTCACGCTGGGACAGGGTGAGCTGTTCCCAAGACAGATGTTCGCAGATTCTTTTTTGCATACGTTTGTGAACCGCCCTCCCTGAGTCACAAGGCACAATCAGGGCAATGTGGGGGGGGAGGGGTGTCTGAGATCAGTTCAGAGCACAGGGGAGTTAATTCCAGTTTCTCGTAGTTCCAATCTTCAGCTCAATTGCCCACAATTTCCACAGCAGTTTGCAGGTTTGCTGTACAAAAAGTGCTCATGAAAACCTACCAGCAATTTGCTGTGGATTTCTCCCAACAGGGACCTTTTTTCTGTGTAGTTTTGCCAAACAAACTCTTTTTTTTTAGGGATGGGGGAGGATATCTGCTGTCGTGAGCCATGTTAGCAGGGGGTGGACTGGCGAGCAGGAGGGGGGCGAGGAAGACTTGGACTGGGACGTCCCAGGCGGGGAAGGAGCCAGCGAAGGGAAGGACATCAAAGCGGCCCCCACTCTGGACGATGGCAGATCCCCTCAAGCAGTCCCAGACACCCCCTGGACAGACCACCAGACCGGCCTCTCACTCTTCCGCCTGACACGGCGCCTCTCCCCATGCCAGCGCCGCCACCAGACAGCTCTTCCCCTGGTGAGGAAGAGGATGGGACAGAAACCATGCCCCGCCTTCACGCCAGTCCAGGAGGCGAAGATTCAACAAACACAACTCTGCAGGAGCCTGTGCTTATGCGCACGCCTCCAGCCGTGTCTCGGGGTACATGCAAGCGGGGAGCCCACCCAGCCCTACTTAAGCTGGGCGAGGGGGAAGGGTTAGTTGCTGAGTCAACGTCTTAATGCTGTCAAGTTGAGCCTCGTTGGCTAGAGAGGGATGCTGAGTTCTGAGTAAGTCGTAGATAGAGTCATGAAGTGCTCTGCTCTGAAACTTTCTCTTGCTTCAATAAAAGAAAAAAACTACAGCTGTGTCTGAGTCTGAGTTCTTTGAGTACAGGGAGGGCATCTGCTAAATTGGACTTAGTACCGGATTTTGGCTGAATCCAACAGTCCGCTGTCTTTTCAGACCGGCACTGGTCTCTTGCAGCAGGCCACGGCTGTAATCAGCACACCTTTCCCCCTGATTCCCCCCCCCCCGATTTTAGGTAATTATCTTCGTAATTACAATCGCTATTATCCATGGACTTCCACTGATTTACATAGGCACTTATGTTAAAATTTCGGCAACCAAAGATGTCTCCAGAATCCTACAAGCCAATCAGCATGAAAGGGAGATGGTCGCCTCATCTCAAAAAGGATGTTATAGAGTTGGAAAAGGTTCAGAAGAGGGCAACCAGAATGATCAAGGGGATGGAGCGACTCCCTTACGAGGAAAGGTTGCAGCATTTGGGGCTTTTTAGTTTAGAGAAAAGGCGGGTCAGAGGAGACATGATAGAAGTGTATAAAATTATGCATGGCATTGAGAAAGTGGATAGAGAAAAGTTCTCCCTCTCTCATAATACTAGAACTCGTGGACATTCAAAGAAGCTGAATGTTGGAAGATTCAGGACAGACAAAAGGAAGTACTTCTTTACTCAGCGCATAGTTAAACTATGGAATTTGCTCCCACAAGATGCAGTAATGGCCACCAGCTTGGATGGCTTTAAAAGAAGATTAGACAAATTCATGGAGGACAGGGCTATCAATGGCTACTAGCTGTGATGGCTGTGCTCTGCCACCCTAGTCAGAGGCAGCATGCTTCTGAAAACCAGTTGCTGGAAGCCTCAGGAGGGGAGAGTGTTCTTGCACTCGGGTCCTGCTTGCGGGCTTCCCCCAGGCACCTGGTTGGCCACTGTGAGAACAGGATGCTGGACTAGATGGGCCACTGGCCTGATCCAGCAGGCTCTTCTTATGTTCTTATGTTGGCCACTGAGAAGAGTCTTCTAATATGCTTCCATGTCCTTTCCTGCAGATTAGAGCCAATCTGAGTGAAAGGAGGTGAGTCAAACACTGAAAAGGCAGTCTCCTCTTTCACGCTTATTGGTTCCTAGGCATTATCAAGGATCTCATTCTCAACCCCACAACAAAAAAAATGGGGAAGGGGCATGGCTGTGTTTATCATGAAGGGACCCTGCACTTCTGAATTTGCCACTACACTACTAGTTGGCAGAATAAAAGGTCAAGGTCCAAGGAATAGGCCAAGGCCACAACCACACCATACATTTAAAGCACTATCATATCACTTTATCAGTCATGGCTTCCTGCAAAGGATCCTGGGAACTGTAGTCACAGAGCAACAATTCTCAGAGTTACCTGGGAAGAGGGACTGATTGTTAAACCAGTCTGGAAATTGTCACTCTGTGAAGGGAACAGGTGATGGGGAATTTTTATATACGAACAATAAACAAAATATATTCTTTTATAAGACTATAAAGGTTTATAATATCTTAATAGTTTAGTAGCCAGCCAGAACCTTTTTCTTTTCAGAGCTATCTTCCCTGACTGTGCTGACATGTATGGTACAGCTTGAGCTCTATAAGATAACACTGAACAGAGACTGAACATGCCTGTACTCTCCAAGACGTAGGAAAGACTGCATTAACTAAAATGCTTAGCTCATAGCAAAAATGTACTGATATGTGAAGTACTGAACATTGCCAAATTGACCAGAACATAATGTAGACAGTGCAATGTCTATGTAATGTCTATGTAATGCCTATGTAATGCCTATGTAATGCTTATGTGTAACCTCCGGATTGCTAAAGTCTTTGTCCTGGAATGTATAAAAACCCCAGCCACACAGTGCCATGTTGCAGCTCTCGACCAACTCAAGGGAGAATGACTGTGCGCACGTAACCAATAAAGGCCTAACTTTGCTGCAAGCCTGTGTCTTCAATTTCATCTAAGACCCCCAGTCCAGCGAACCTCAAAATTCCCCATTACTGGGGGTCTCCTAATGATTCTCAGCACCCGTAAACAAACTACAGTTCCCAGGATCCCTTGGGGGAAGCCATGACTATTTAAAGTGGTATGATACTGTTTTAAATGTACGGTGCGGAGGGGGACTGAGAAAACTTTATGCAAAAAGTATGAGAGAGTATACACAGACAACCGTCTTGGAGGAGAATATAAAAATTAAACCCACTCGCAGTGCAGTTAACCACGTCAACCTGCCTACGGATGCACTGGTGAAGGAAGTGTGAGAGAGCATCAGCAAGCCACTATCTATTCAGCTAATCTGGTGTCTTCAACACACCATAATTAGAGAAAGATTAAAATATGTGATTTATCTCACAGGCGGCTTTGCAATAAAGCAATAATTAATGGAGAGAGAAATCTCCACAATAGCTGGGTTATTTAATTTTATTTTTAATGTGGGAAGAATCTGAAAGCACCGTTGGTTGCAGCTAAACCAGGGACCACCTGCAGGGAAGGCTTGCCTGGAAATCCCAGAACAAATGGCAGACATTTCTGGGAAGAGATGATCACTTAGAGCAGCCCAAGGGCCACATTCCATCTCCTGGGGCCCACACATGGTGGGTGGGGCCAGGAGCAGAGGCAGGGGAGCAGTGAATGTACACTTTACCTTGGCTAGTTTCTACACACACACACACGTCTCTATTCTCCATCTGGGCAAGCCAGAAGTATTAGTGGAGTTCAAGGGCATAGTCTAGCAGCAAAACCCCCAGGGGAGAGTGCAAAGAAGGGCTGATAGGGGCGTGGCCTGGGGAAAAGGGCTGTGGCTTGGGAAGAGTTCTGAGGACCAAACAGAGAGACCTGGAGGGCCACATTTGGCCCCCAGGCCTGGGGTTCCCCAAGTCTGGGTTGAACAACACCTGTTCCAGTTCTGATCTTGATCTCTGATGGTTCTTACCAGTTAAAAAGAAAAACAAACCTATTTGCATCTCCTTTACCTTGTCTAGTTTTGCCTTGGTGGGGGAACAGGTCACAGGTGATGAAGAATAATATTTAAGAGGCAGAACACGTTGGGAGGAAAGAACTAACATAAGTTACAAGAAGGGGGGGTGACACAGAAAGGCAACCTATTCTTCCCTCTGCTAATTCCTCCACTAAAGAATTTGTTGGTTGTGCAGGCTTTGCTCCTCTCCTTCCTCCCTTCCTTCCTGTCTTTGTTCTCAGTTAGTCATGGCTCCCTGAGTGGAAGCTGATGGGCTGCCTCAGCATGTATGATTTTACCTCTTTGCAGAAATAAAGTTTCTTTATTCTTTCAACGGCCAGCAGTAGCGTTGTGGCGAATTCAGAAGTGCAGGGTCACTTCATGATAGTCACACCAAACCCCCACACAGCCACACCCCTTTTCCTGCTTTCCCTCCTCGCTCTCCCTGTTGTCCCATGAATCTGCATTCCACCACAACAGATGTCCCTAGAAGACAATCAGCGTGAAAAGGGAGGCTGTGTGGTAGCTACTGAGAAGAGTCTTCTCCGTGACTAACTAACCTCCTTTTCACTCTGATTGGCTCCAATCAGCACAAAAGGACAAGGACTCCTCTCAGTGGCTAACACACTCCCTTTTCATGCTGATTGGCTCATACATAGGGACCTGGCCAAAAAAGTACTGGGTCTATGACCCCCCACGACCCTTGACAACTACACCCCTGACTACCAGCCTTGACAGACCAGTTGTTTCTGCACTCCACTGCAATATATATCAAAGACTCTAAATAACAGGTCCATGGTGCTAGCCACCTACCTGCCTGCTTGCAGAACTCCTGATATGCTGAAGAGGCCGAAGTCCGTGATCACCACCTTTCCATTATCATAGAAAACATTTTTAGACTTGAGGTCTTTGTGGAGAATGCCCTTGGCGTGGAGATAGCCCATTCCCTGCAAAAGAAGGGAGAGAAAAATGGCCTGAAAGGTCAGCATGGGAATAAAGAGGGCTTGTGGTTGTTCTGAAGGGGAGTCGGGCAACCAATGTCCCAAGTGCTGTATGTGATCCTTCACCTAATTTCATCTATATGGAGAGTCTGCAGGGAGAGGAGGGTGAGAGGGCAGGGAAATGGGTACGTGAGAGATGAAATGAATGGAGTGGTGGAAGAAGAGGAAGGAAGCCTTCTACAAACAATCAGTTCAGAGCTCTGATTTGCATTTATTTATTAACTTAATTTATTTACTAAATTTATATCCTGCCCTTCCTCCCAGTAGGAGCCCAGGGTGGCAAACAAAAATATTACAAATGCTTTAAACATCTTAGAAACAGACTTTAACACACATTAAAACAAAACATCTTTAAAAACATTTAAAAAGAGCTTTAAAAACATCTTAAAAGCAACTGCATGCAGTTTTGACTAATGTACACATTTTTGCAAGACACTTCTCCTAGCATAATACATTTTGTGTGTTATTTTCACCAATTTATGCTTTTTTTTTTTAACTTTCCCCTAACATGTGCGTTTTTGTAAACATTCTTTGGCTGGCAAACTGCATTGCAAAAGTCAAATAAGTGTGAATGTTGAAGGATGGCTGCGTTCCATTTTTCATATTGTTTTGGAAAGTGTGAGTTTCATAGATTTGGCTTCAAATGTCAAATGAACTGAATTGCTTCCACATCCCTAACCAAGAGAGAACCAATAATATTGCAAAAATAAGTAACCAATTGTATAGCACATACAAGAAAGCACAGAATATCCTTTTATAACGCAATTTACAAATAGTTTTAGAAGTACTGCTCGTTTTTTGATGAACATAAAAACATAAGAAGAGCCTGCTGGATCAGGCCAGTGGCCCATCTAGTCCAGCATCCTGTTCTCACAGTGGCCAACCAGGTGCCTGGGGGAAGCCCGCAAGCAGGACCCGAGTGCAAGAACACTCTCCCCTCCTGAGGCTTCCGGCAACTGGTCTTCAGAAACATGCTGCCTCTGACTAGGGTGGCACAGCACAGCCATCACGGCTAGTAGCCATTGATAGCCCTGTCCTCCATGAATTTGTCTAATCTTCTTTTAAAGCCATCCAAGCTGGTGGCCATTACTGTGTCTTGTGGGAGCAAATTCCATAGTTTAACTATGTGCTGAGTAAAGAAGTACTTCCTTTTGTCTGTCCTGAATCTTCCAACATTCAGCTTCTTTGAATCTCCACGAGTTCTAGTATTATGAGAGAGGGAGAACTTTTCTCTATCCACTTTCTCAATGCCATGCATAATTTTATACACTTCTATCATGTCTCCTCTGACCCGCCTTTTCTCTAAACTAAAAAGCCCCAAATGCTGCAACCTTTCCTCGTAAGGGAGTCGCTCCATCCCCTTGATCATTCTGGTTGCCCTCTTCTGAACCTTCTCCAACTCTATAATATACCCTATTATATGAAAAATATACCCTTATGTTTTTACAATGTTCCCAATAAAATGTGTGGTTCAGCATTTTCCTTTTATGATGCCCGCGCATAACAAATGAAGCCCATTTTTCAATAAACTGGTTGTCAATTTATCTTCTCTCACGCCGTTAGTTAATCTTATCGTTTGGACACCATTCCATACTTTCATAAACCAGTCCAGTTTATCCCCCCCCCCCACTTAAGACTAATTGCCATTCAGGCTGCTGTCAGAAAGTGGGTTATCGTTGCCCTGTCTTCTAACAGAACATGTTCTTTTACATACCCCCAATAGTACAACCACTTTATTTGCTGGTAGCAGATATCTCTTCTGGCATTGTGCTCCAAAATGGTCTTATTTGGGGGAAGTGATTAGGATACAGGTAATATACCAGCATTTGTTGTTTTGCTGTGACAGATTAATACTGCTACCCCTCTGCAATGTATTAATCCAACAGTGGCTGTTAGGAGTGAGTCATATCCACACCAAATGGATCCTGCATCATTTGGCTGGATCCGGCATGCCTTTATGCTTCTCTGAAATATGGGGACATGTCAGCTGATAACTCTTGTATTGCTTGCCCTTTTAGGTTTCTTTGAAAAGGAGGATTTCTCTCTCTCTCTCACCTACCCATCCACCTTATCATCCCTCTGCCAACTGGTATTCAGAAGCAGACTGCCTTCGACGGTTGGAGGTAGAACCTAGTTATCAGGATTAGTAGCCACGATAGTCTTTTCCACCATGACCATTGGACATGCTGGCTTGGGCTGATGGGGATTGGAGTTCAATGACATCTGGAAGGCACCGTTGGCTTTGGATGCCCTGAATTGGCTGACTAGCCTTTAAGAGTGCCTGAAGCCTTGTGGTGGTTTGAGCGTTCCACTGAGATTGGTAGCTCCAATGTGGGTGGCGCAGTGAATCCGCTCCGGGTTTTAGTCTGAACTTTCAAGGAGCCATCCAAGGCACTGAACCTGCCTTGGAAATAGGTTTCAACACTTTGGACAGCCCCTGGAAAGTTTGGACTAAAACCAGGAACAGAGTCCATTCCCTGCTGGCACTGGAGTGACTAGTCTCTGCTGCCTAGCACTTTCAATCTCTGTGCAACAACCCTGTTCTTGCAGGTTGGGAGGTTGGGGGGTGAGACTTAGAACAAGTGGCCTGTGCCACACTAAAAAGTGAACTCCCAGGAATGTAAGGAGTTGAGTCAGTCCATATAGCTCAGCAATATCTGCATGTGGTGCTCTCTGATGTTGCAGAACTACAACTCCTATCCATAAAAAAAGTGGCCCATCTAATCCAACATTTTGTTCACACATTGGCCAACCAGATGCCGATGGAAAGCCTGAAAGCAGGACCTGAGCACAACAGCAGCTGGGCTCTTTTGATGTTAGTATGTTCTTATGACATTCAGAGAAGAGTAAGGATGTGATGGATAGCACTGTCTCAATCCACACATTTATCCACAAATTTCAGATCAGTTTGGTGTGTATCAAAATGCACAAGGGTCCATCCATTCCTCCATTCATCCCTATCACATGTGCATAGGAAGGGGGAGAAATTTGATTCACTTCACATGTAAAGGCAAACTACCAAATTTGCACTTCTGAAACAATATGAGAGTGGAAACACAGCCATCCTTCAAAGCTCAAATTTTGCGACGCAGTTCACCAGCTAAGGAATGTGTATAGTAGTGCAGTGGCAAATTCAGAAGTGCTGGGTCCCTTCATGACAGTCACAGCCGTGCCCCTCCCCTTATTTTGCTGCTGGGCTGAGAATGAGATCCTTGTTCATGCCTTCTCCCACAACAATAAAAATGCCTAGGAGCCAATCCACATAAAAGGGGAGAGTGTTAGCTACTGAAGAGAGTCTTCTCAGGGGCTGACTGACCTCCTTTCACTCTGATTGGCTCCAGTCAGCAGAAAAGGGCAAGGAAGCATGTTAGAAGACTGTTCTCAGTGGCTAACATCCTCCCCTTTCATGCTGATTGGTTCTTAGGATGCTGGAGACATAGGGACTCTGCTCCCCAAAAGGTAAGGGATCTAAGATCCCCCAAGACCCTGCACAACTATACCCCTGACAACATATGCATATAGTATATAAATAAATGCATATGTTGGTGAAACTAACATGCAAAATAAAGTATTGTAGGGAAGATTGCTGGCAACAAATATATACATTAGTCAAAACTGCCTACAAAAATATACTTATTAGAAGAAATGAAATGCTGAAAAAAATGCCTAAGGAAGCGAATAAATAAATAAATCACAAGTTGTTGCAGAAATGTGGAGAACTTGAGTATTGGGGGAGGGGACACGAAGAGAACCAAAACCTGACAGATTTCTATCATGCACACCTTTCGGAACCCATCAGAGCAGCTTTCAGCTGCGAGATCACAGAATGCCGGCAGTACCTATCAGTCCTCTGTTCCATCAACTGGTTAAAAAAGAACAAGGATAAAAGATCCCCAGTTAACTGCAAGTGCTTGCCTTGGGTGGGTGGGCAGGGTGGCTGGAAGAAGGCAGAGAGAATCATAATTATAGGGATTTCTTTGGGTTTGGTGAGTTGAGACCTCATCACTCCAGAAAGAAAGAAAAAGCAAGTCTCTGATGCCCAGATGCACACAGCTATCGCTGCCGCCAACCATCCCCTCCCCCTGACACTCTCCCACAACCTGCGTAGAGCCCTGGCACTAATGGTCCAGAAGCGGGAAGGGTGTAGGAGGCAGGGCAAGCTGTCGTTCACCTTATTGTCTTTGCGAAGCGCTCGTCTCGGCGCTTATTAAAATTGCCAGCATCAGTCACCTTGTGTTGGAGGCCGCTCGAGGAGGAATCTTCCTGGGCACTGATGCTATTTCATTTTTGGTTTACTTTATGGGATTTTGAGTGCTCGGCTAAGTTTTCCATCAAATGAGCTACAAGGCGGTGGCATCAATGCAAAGGGCAATGATATCAAATGCCGACATGCTTTTGTAACATCCCGGCTTCATCACTGCTAGGGATGGATGAGCCTGTCCATTCTGGTTTCTCATTTTTTTCAATCCAAGCATTTCCCCCCCCTCTGTTAGCTCCCCACGTTTCCACATCATTTCCATTGTTATGAAAGTCCTTAAGCCAGCGGTGGCCCTCCAGATGTTGTTAGGCCACAACTCCCACCGGCCTCAAGTATTGGCCGTGGTGGCTAGGGTTGATGGGAGATACAGTTCAGCATCATCTTGAGGGCCAAAGGTTCCCCATCCCTGCCTTGTGGCTTGCATCCAATGTAGGGATGGAAAGATCCATCAATTTCAGTTCTCTCACGTTTTTCCAAACTTAAATAAAGTATGAATTTGATAGATTTGATTTGAAATGTGAACTGCATCGAATTTCTCATCCATCCCTAATGCAATGCTCGTCCTATTTGACCCCCTCCTTGCAGTCCTTCCGGCGTCAAGCAAAGACCTTTCTATTCCAACAAGCCATTGGCATTGACGACTGCTAAAGATGGGGCTCGACGGGAACTGCATTGCTAATGCCTTATTCCTCCATTTTTAAACTGGTTTTTTGATTCTCTTTTAGCTACAAGTATGAACAGTTTTAATATTGGAATTAGTTTAATTTCATTTTAATCTAGACACTGTATGTTTTAATTCTATGTGTTTTTTATCTGGAAGCCGCCACGAATTCCAGTTTTGGAAGGATGGCGGGGTATAAATAAAGACAATAATAATAATAATATTTGGAGTAGGCCCATTGAACTAATAGGCATGACTAATTTAGGCCCATTAATTTCTACAAGTCTACTTTGAGTAGGAGTTGAATACAAACTTCTGATGTTCCTACATCTCCCTGAATTAACAAACCTACGTAAGTCATGTTGTCCAGTTTCAGTGGGTCAGTGCCAGCAGAGGCAAAGGGCATTAAATTTGGGGTTGTGCACAACTGTTCCGATCCCATCATGAATGCACAGGGAAATGGTCATCTCGAGGGACCCACGGTCTACTTTTTGAACTTCTCTGTGCTTGGTCTCTGACTGGGGACCATGCCTCCTTTCGTGCTTGACATGTGACTTAAGAACTAGCAGGTTAAAGACCGAGCAGGAGGCAGACCCCTGGCGTATTCCTGCCCCAACTCTACCTGCATTTATCTGAGCAAGGTACTCTTTCAAACAGAGCTTCTCTTATGTAGTTATCTTGAATTGCCTCGGGGTTTCTTTGCACTATAGATGGGAAGCTAGCACCCCCTACTGGTTCACGGGCCGTTTCCCCCTTAAAGCCAACCTGTCCTTAATGTTCCACACCTTTATGCAATTCCCAGGAACCAACAAGGGCCCTTTAAGCCAAGCCAAAGGAGAATTGATAAGGTGCTCCATGAGGCAAGATCCATGGACCCATGGGACTTTCCTTGAATCTTCTGTTCTTGTCTCCCTACAGGAAGGGCCATGGCTCAATTGCAGATTGTCTGCTTTGCGTGCGGAAGGTTCCAGGTTCAATCCCAGTCATCTCCAGGTAGGGTTGGGAGAGACTCCTGCCTAAAATCCTGCACAGTCATTGCCAATCAGTGCAGCCAATATTGAGCTAGATGGACCAATGGCCTGTTTCCGTATAAGGCAGCTTCCTATTTATTTTGACATTTTGTTGTTATGTGCTTGCAAGTTGATTTCGACTTATGGCGACCCTATAAATCAGTGACCTCCAATAGCATCTGTCATGAGCCACCCTGTTCAGATCTTGTAAGTTCGGGTCTATGGCTTCCTTTGTGGAATCAGTCCATCTCTTGGTTTGGTCTTCTTCTTTTTCTACTCCCTTCTGTTTTTCCCAGCATTCTTGTCTTTTCTAGTGAATCCTGTCTTCTCATGATGTGTTGAAAGTATGATAACCTCAGTTTCATCATTTTAGCTTCTAGTGACAGTTCTGGTTTAATTTGTTCTAACACCCAATTATTTGCCTTTTTCACGGTCCATGGTACGCGCAATGCTCTCCTCCAACACTACATTTCAAACGAATTGAATTTTGACATTTCTATCCCACCTTTCCTCCAAGGAGCTCAAGGCGGTATGTGTGGGTCTCCTCCCTCTCCATTTTATCCAACAGCCCTGTGAGGTAGCTTAGGCTGAGAGAATGTCACTGGCTCAAGGTCACCCAGCAAGCTTCATGGCTGAATGGGAATTTGAACCTGTGTCTTCCAGGTCCTAGCCCAGCACTCTAACCACTGTGCCATGCTGACTCGTTCCTCTCAGCTCTTGTTGAAGGCACTGATGTGGCTGGACTCATGTGCTGGGAGGAAGCAAACCCAAGGTTTGCAAACCCTTGCCTATTAACATTGATGTGTGAGAGCATTTCTGACAGTGGAGGCTGGTGCATTAGGGGTGAATGGGGCACTGCCCCACCAACCTCAGACTGCCCTTGGCTGCCCCCATCTGCCTGCTCTCTGGCTTACAACCTGAGGAAGGGGTGGTCCTCTTCCTTCTCAGTGTTGCCCCTTGTAGAACTCAGCCGGGAGGAGGATGAAGACAAAATCAGAAAGAGTTGGCTCCGCTTGTCATTGGCTCTGGCTCCGCCTACCATTGGGCTCCCGGCCTTCTGGCCTTTACCAGTCCCAATGACCATCAGCAACTACTCTTCAAGGGAAATGATGAAAGGCTGCTTAACCATTGCCCTGACTTCCAATTGTACTCCCATATTCCCCTCCCTGGAATAAGCCCAGAGAGCTGGGGGAAAATTATGGTCGGAGGGGTTGCCGATGTTGGGTCTGGCAGAGGGCAGCAGCATGCACAGAAAAAGAGCCCCCCCCTTCGGCTGCTGCTTGAGATCCTTTAACACAGGGGTGGAGTGACTGGTGTCCTCCCAATGTTGTTGGACTCTGTGATGTTCTTGCTTGTAGGGTAAATATGGTAAGTGCTGTTTATATAGAAGACATATGGTAAGTGGAGTGAAAGAGGAGGGGGGAGTACATGAGCAGTAGAATGCTGGATGATTGGCTGAGCGTTTGAATGGCTGGGAGTATAAATGGAAGGATGACAGTTGAATCGAGGTGGATGTTAGTAGGGTGGAGAAGAAGGTGTTTGGTGGTGGATGTTGGGAGTGTGGAGAAAGAGGTGTTTGAGGGTGGAGGTCAGGAGTGTGGAGAAAGAGGGAGTTGGAGTTCTGATTAATAATTAGTCAAGTACAAAACAGGAATAGATGAAACCATACGCTTGTGAAACATTCTAAAACTAATCTTGTTATTTCTGATATTTAATAAATACTTATTTAGTTTACCAAAGGCCTGATCCTTGGCTGGGGGATATACATACCAGAAGGGAGGGCAAGGTAATTACCAAGGCTGAACAGAAACAGTATCTAATGGTGGCAGCGGTGAAGGGAGGATTAATAACAATTCAAGTATCCAGAGCAACCCAGAGTTGTATGCGTTATCTATAAAGATACAAGGGGGTTGGGAACAGCATAAGCACGCAGTCACAAAAGTAACCAGCTAGAGAGAGACTCAGGCAAAGTCTCTGGAAGTATTGGTTATAGGACGTGACTGGTGGTGCTGCCTAGCAGGGGGATCTAGTGAGATCTGTGCTAGAGCGGAGTGAGAAACCATATAAAGGACGGTCCGGACTGGTGGTATCCCTGGTGGTGCCTAGTGAAAGGCAGTAGCCACAAGCAGGTGGGAACCTGACAGGGAGAACCATGGGAGGGCATCACAGACTCCCATTCCCATCATCCTTGATTATGGTTCATCCTGGCTGGGGCTGATGGGATTTGGAGTCCAACAGCATCTTGGAGGACCACAGCCTCCACACAACGCCTTTAACTGGAGATGTCAGGGACTCAAGCTGAGACCTTACATACGGAAAGCAGACGCTCTGCCACCGTCATAGCTGCCACAGTGGCTTTCAGAGAAGGGAGAAGCCACAGCAAACAGAGCAAGGAGGGATCTAGCCTGCTCCTTCTCTCTCCTGCCCCCCCATTGTGGTTGCATGGTGTTATTTTATCATTTAACAGGCACTAATATCTAGACAGGTTCACCCCCTATGTAGCAAAAGCTTTCAGAGGAGCCGTGGGAGATGGTGTATACATTGCTTGGGAAGGTTTGACTGGTGGGGGGGGGAGAGAGATTCAAGCAAAGCGCTATTAAGCACTGGAGAGTGCGTTGGCGTAGATAAGGACGCATATCTGCTCATTAGCCAGAGAACGGGGGGGGGGGAAATTAATGAAAGCCAATGAAACAAAAATGGCTTTTGGGACTGAGTTTAATAGGATGGAAATAGCCTTGGTGAGATCATCTGTCAGTGCGGCATGGAAGTATGTGGAGGGCAACGGGTGGCCGGCTCTCCCAAGCTTGGTGTCGAAGGCTCTTCCTCTGCCCCCCCCCCAACAGCATCAGGGGCTGTAGCACAGAGCATCCGCTTTGCGTACAGAAGATCCCAGGTTCAATTCCTGGGGAGGGCGCTGTTGCACTCAGGTCCTGCTTTCGGGCTTCCCATAGGCGTCTGCTTGGCCACTGTGAGAATGCTGGGCTAGCTGGGCTAGCTGGGCTAGCTGGGCCATTGGGCTGATCCAGCAGCCAGGCTCTTCTGATGCTCTTGTGTTAACGCCGTCCCCATTGACAGAGAAACGGATGCCAGTAGCTTTTAACCAGGAGAGGGAGGAAGGAACAGAGAGAGGGGAAACCTTCCCGCCACCACGGTAGCCCCCTCGTGTCACCTCCAAAGCCATTTGCACCGCCCACCCTTGGGCTCCTTCAGCCCGTTTCAGGATTCGTCCAACCGCAGATCAGGCAAATCACTACCAGAGTGCACAAGCATCAAAGCCCCCATCTCAAGAGTTCATAGGATGCACTCTGAGCCGCATTCCGTTCTCTCGTACCTTGACGATCTCTTGAGCAATCTGCCTCGTTTTGTTGACATCCAGAACAATTTTGGCATCCCTCACCACCGAGTAGAGGGTCCTTCCTTTGCACAAGCTGAAAAGAAAACAGGAGAATCATAATTAATTGTGGGAAGAGGAAACAGAGCCCTGAAAATTGTCCTAAGATCTGGACAGAGAAATTGCGAAAAGAGTTAAAATAAGGGAAGGATTGTGACTTATCAAAGAATTTTTTTAAAAAAGGGACTTGGTACACACCAGCACGGAGAGAGTTGGACACCAAGTCCAGTTTTGGATGTTTGGACCCATTTCCCAGGTTTATATGTTTCTTAGATTGTCGTGGAATTTCAGGCTGTCTGTGGGTGCTATGGATGGAAGAACCTGGTTCTCTCTGTTTCACATTTTTCCCCATTTTAAATTCAGTTTGCCAGGTTTCTGCAACCATTTGCAGATTTATTTATTTTTTAAAAAAAATCCTCATGAAAGTTCTTTCCGCGTTTTAGTGCACATTTCTCCAAATAAACGCATTTTCTGCAGTTTTGACTGATGCACACATCTTTGCAAGCCATTTCTCCTCGCCTGATGCATTTTTTGTATGCTATTTTCACCAATGTATTCACTTTTATACGCATTTCCCCCTAACAAATGCATTTTTGTAAGCACGCCATGGTTGGGAAAAACTGCATCGCAAAATGCGGATGAATGCAAGGTTTGAAAGAAGGCCATTTGTTGGTTCTTTCAGAAACAGTGGCTTTAAATGCAAACTGAATCAAATTTGTCCCCTATCCCTAGTGGCTACTAGTGGCTACTAGCCACGTTGGATAGGTTCTACCTCCACTGTCAGAGGCAGCGTGTCTCTGAACGCCAGTGGCTGGGAATCTTGGAGGACAGGGCTATTAATGGCTATTAGCCATGATGGCTGTGCTCTGCCACCCTAGTCAGAGGCAGCATGCTTCAGAAGACCAGTTGGCGGAAGCCTCAGGAGGGGAGAGTGTTCTTGCACTCGGGTCCTGCTTGCGGGCTTCCCCCAGGCACCTGGTTGGCCACTGTGAGAACAGGATGCTGGACTAGATGGGCCACTGGCCTGATCCAGTAGGCTCTTCTTATGGGTTCAAGCCCTGCTTGCGGGCTTCCCATTGGGGCAACTGGCTGGCCACTCTGAGAACAGGATGCTGGACTAGATGGGCCACTGGGCTGATCCAGTAGGCTCTTCTTATGGGTTCAGGCCCTGCTTGCGGGCTTCCCATTGGGGCAACTGGCTGGCCACTCTGAGAACAGGATGCTGGACTAGATGGGCCACTGGCCTGATCCAGCTC
Organism: Rhineura floridana; assembly: GCF_030035675.1. Taxonomy (NCBI): domain Eukaryota; kingdom Metazoa; phylum Chordata; class Lepidosauria; order Squamata; family Rhineuridae; genus Rhineura; species Rhineura floridana. The sequence continues at coordinate 21,586,874 of NC_084498.1, read as the reverse complement.
GTCTCGTGCCAGGGGCTTCTCGGCTGTTGCTTGTTTTGGCCTCTGCAGGACGAGAGCTTCACGGGGCTAAGATGAGACTTCCACAAACGGCAAGCAAGCATCAGGTGCGCCCCAGATACAAACTGCCCGGCTCTCTTTTTCATACCTGTTGCCGAGAAATCTATTTGCAGAGTCTTAATTACCAAATGCAGCTGTCGGAGAGCCGGGGGTGCGGGGAGAGAGGAGAGGACATTGAAACCAATTAAAATCTATCTTGACATTTGAATCATGCAATGGAGTCTGTGGGTGGATTCTGCCTCAACTTCCCCCCCCCACACACACAAGAGAGACAGCCTCCCCACCCCCAAGCCTGGCTCTCCCGCCCACCCACTCACATCAGAGGCAAATGGAGAAAGTGTGCAGGAGCTACCTGAGCTCAGATAATAAACCGTCCAAAAGAAAACCAGCTCAGGGGATCACAGGTGTTGATTCAATCGGGGTTCTCTAGCGCTGCCACTCTGAATTGTTCTGCGCCCTCCTACCCGTCTCGCCCGCAGTCTTGCAGCTTTGGTTTCTACCTCCCCCTCCCCATGGCAACGGAAGCCGGACCCCCCACTCTTTGGAAGCCTGGAGGAGGCGGCTCTGCACTGGGGAGGGGCCTAGGGTTGCCAGGTTCAATCCCTGAGACTGATCCTGTATCTTTAGGAGAAGAGAAAGTCAGCCAAGCGCAGGTGTTCTTGCAACTCTGTAATGGGAAAAACCACAAGGTGGAATTCTCCCTTCCCCCTGCACGACTTTTAACGATACAGAAGACTTCTTGGTTGCCAGGCCCAGCCTCCAACCAGTCTTTTGTGCAGGGGGAAGGGAGAATTCCACCTTGTGGTTTTTCCCATTACAGGGTTGCAAGAACACCTGCACTTGGCTGACTTTCTCTTCTCCTAAAGATACAGGATCAGTCTCAGGGATTGAACCTGGCAACCCTAGGAGGGGCCATAGCTCAGGGGTCCCTGGTTCAATCCCCGGCATCTCCGGGTAAGCCTGGGAGAGACTCCCCTGCCTGAAACTCTGGAGAGCTGCTGGCAGTCAGTGTAAACAACACTGAGCTGGAGGGAACGATGGTCCAACTCAGTAGAAGGCATTGCCCAATGTTCCTACGGTTAGATATGAGGTGATCTCATATAGCAGAGGTGGGGGATCTTTTTGGCTCCGCAGGCCAGATTTTGATCTGATCCTAGGCTCATGAACCAAATTTGATAGGTGGGGGGGGCAGCAACCTGACCATCACCTGATGGCACAATGACATCTGGCGATTGGGTGATTTGAAGTCTCGCAACTGGGACGTCAAAGCACCACACAGGGCTTGCAAAGATGTCTGTGCAGTGCTTTAAAGGGGCTTTGGCTCTACTGCCCTGCTTTTCCGTGCCAATGCGCAACCAGAGCTGGCTTTAAGGCTCCCAATTGTGGGTTATCAGCCATGTCCATACTGATATCACATATGTGATGTCACACACCTGACCTCATATATGATGTCAGGTGCAGGGCAGGTGGCCATGGTTTTGGTGAAATGGCCTCATGGGCCAGAACTGAACCCCTGGTGGGCCACGTTTGCTTCCTCACCCCTTTCTTACAGTAAAATGATCTGTTTGTTTAAAGGAGGGGTGGGCAACCTGATGCCGAGGATCCTAATATGGCCTTCCAAGTCCCCCCTGTTTTTATGGTCCTTAGGACTCTCCTCAGACCACTCTCCTTTCCTAGCCACACCCCTCTCTACAGCCAAAATAACTGTGGACTGCTGACAACATTGCATTGGGAATTGTCTTCAGTTTCCTCTCTAGAAAGCAAAACAGGGCAACGCACCTTCTGGCATGATAATCCTATGCACCATTTGAGTGCATACGCATCATGTGTACCCATAAGGGAAAGCAAAATATGAAAGACTAGGGGCTGCGCTCCTGCTCACTCTGCTTGCCAACCCCACCTCTCCCCCACCAATCCTGCTGGCCAACCCACCCCCTCTCCCTTGACCCCCTGGCCGAAGCCAACCCTCTTTCCTTTATGCCTGCTTGCCTACTTCCATCTCTGTCTCCCTACTCCACTGGTGCAGTGTCTCTCGGAAGGCTGTCGGCAGCTAAGCAAATCGCTGTGTGATGACATCCTTAAGCAAATATATTATAGTAGATATAAGGCTGCAGCAGGGTAGTGAGGCTTTCTCCAGTGGCAGCTCTGCTGTTTCTCTCTCTCCAACACACTGTAGCATTTGCCCAGCCAGATCCCAAAGTCCATGCAGCATTCAGGCCTTCACTGCCTATCCGTTGTCTGCTCTGTGTTCCTTTATCGTGGCTCATCTCGCCAGGTACAGCGCAGCTGCACCTGACTGTGAGGCTGTCCCATCCCAGCCCTCCGCAAGCCTCTACAAATCAAACTGGCAATGAGGCTTTGGAAGGACACTCACACCAACCCTGAAGGAAGATGTGGCAGAAATTAATGAGGCAAGGAATGGGAATAGTCCATCGTGCCTGGCCTTCCTTGAGAAGGTTCAGATCGTTGAGCAGATGGTTTGTGATTAAAAAAAAATAGACACCAACGCAAACAGGGAAGATTGGGGGAGGGGACCCCTCCACCTGTGCTTTTCTGATGAAACAAGCTGCACAGTTTTGTGAAATTTACAGAGGAGTAGACATGCTGGTCTTTTGCAGAAACAGCTACAAAAACTGTGCTTTGTGGCACCTTAAAGACTAACAGATTTATTCTAAAACTGGAACTAGCGGACATCCAATGAAGCCAAACGTTGGAAGATTCAGGACAGACAAAAGAAAGGACTATGTAGTGCGTAACTGAGCTACAGGATTCACTCCCACCAGTGGCAGTGATGGCCACCAACTTGGATGGCTTTGAAAGAGGATTAGACAAATTCCTGTAGGATAAGGCTATCAGCGGCTACTAGCCGTGACGGCTGTGCACTGCCCCTCTGGTCAGAGGCAGCATGCTTCTGAATACCAGTTGCTACAAACTGCAGGAGGGGAGAGGGCACTTGCACGTAGGTCCTGCCTGTGGAAAAGCGAGGACAAAGTCCCCATTCGTTGTAGTGCAAAGTGTGGGATGAAGCCCAACTCAGACCAAACTTGAAATCAATGGAATATACATAGGAACATAGGAATCGGTCTTGATACTGAGTCAGACCATTGGTCCACCTGACTCAGTATGGCCTACAGTCTGTGCTACCATGCATAAAATCATGAACGTGGCGTTTCCAGCTACCCCACCACCTCCTGCCTTTGGAGGCTTGCGAGAAGTGGCTGCAGGAGTGAGATGGCGAGGTGCATCACGGGTGGGGCGTTTCTAGGAGCAAAGCTGGAACTGTCTTAATTCCCTTTTATTTTTGCCATATCGCCAAGAGGTGTCATGTGGCCTGCTAAAGAATGTAATGTTATACTTATAGTATTGAAAAGGGTTTTGTGTTTGCTGTGGCATTTGTTATTGTTTCATTACTGCTGTTGTAGTATTTTATTATGACATTGTTTTTGTAATTGCTGTGCTTTTGTTGTAAGCTACTTTGAGCACAATTTTTTTTTTTGGTAGTTGCTTTGAGTTCCATTTTCGGGGGGAAAGCGGCTAATAAATAAACAACAACAACAACAAGAATACAGTGACTGGTAACAGCTTTTCTGGGTTTCAGACACAGCTCTCTCCCTGGTCTACCTGGGACTGAAACTGGAACCTTCTGCATGCAAAGGAGATACTCTACTACAACTACGGCCAGACCAAACCAAACCAAAGTGCAAGAAGCATTCTTGAGCGAAGAACTGGTGACGAATGGGTGCCAGGGCTAAGCCAGGGCCAGCCATCCGAGGGGAGTTAGGAACTGGGAGATGAACGCTCTGGGGCAAGCCGGTGGCCAAGGCTGAAGCACAACCCAAACGTCAGGATCAAGGAGCGAGAAGGGAGCGAGGAACAAAGAGCCACGATGCTTCCAGATGAGCGTTGATGGTAGGATTGGTGCTCCTCTCGCACACAAGCTTTTTGCAGCACCGCGTTGCGGACAGCAAAATGCCAGCATGCATTATGGAACGCCCTCCCTGACGAAATACGCCTGGCGCCTTCTTGTTCTCTTTTCGGCGCCAGGTAAAGACCTACCTTTTTGCCCAGGCATTTTAAATTGTACATTTTAAAATTTTAAATTTAATCTTGTTTATATATCTTTTGTAGTGCGTTGTACTTATGTTCACTTGTATTTTAACCTTTTTTTATTCTCTTTTACACCGCTCTGAGAGCTTGTTGCTATAGGGCGGTTTAAAAATGTAATAAAATAAATAAATAATAATAAATATTCTCGCCCCTGCCCCCATTTAATCTGGATTTACCCTTTCTGGGGGAAATCCAATGAGAAACAATGGTTGCCAACAACCCATTGGCAATATCTTTCTTCTCACAAGGGCTGCTTATCTCTGGAACAACCTTCCCTAGCACTGACATTAACTTTTCATTGGCAAGTGGAGACTTGCCTCTTTGCCCATGCCCTTTGGGCGTGGTGGGGTGAGGATTATCAGGAACCTCTCCGTTTTTTAACCACCTGCTTCAGTACAATGTTTGGTGTTAGTGATGATGTAAAAGTCTGTTCCATGCAACTGTCATTTTATTGTCATCTACTGTGTAAATGATGTATCTACTCCACTCCTGGGACCACATTGGTGAAGGGCAGATCATAATCAGTGGAGGTTGGTCCATTAGGGAAGATGGGGCACTGCCCCACCAACCTCAATCTGTCCTGAACCAGCCCCCACTTGCCAGCCTTCTTACATCCAGCCCAGCGGGTGGCCCTGGCTGTCACCTTCCTCCTTTTTAGTCTCAGTTTCCCTCCTGCAGATCTCAGCAGGGATGAGAATGGGGACAAAACTGGAAAATCATTTTTGGCTTATTGCTATGCACTTTCCGTAAGGCTGCCTTTGAAAACAGTTTGGAAGCTTCAGTTAGTGCGGAATGCAGCCGCCTGACTGTAAACAGGTTCAAAGTGAACAGATCATATAACACCAATTCTGTTGCAATTATACTGGCTGCCTATATGCTTCCCAGCCCGATTCAAAGTGCTGATTTTGACCTATAAAGCTCTTTATGGCTCAGGACCCCAATATCTTCTGGAACACCTCTCCCAATATGAACCTACCCAGACCCTTACATCTTCTGAAGCCCTACTCCAAGTCCCCCTTCTGGGTGAGGCTCGGAGAGTGGTGACAAGGGAGAGGATCGTCTTCATTGTGGCTCCCTAGTGAGGTCTGACCAGGCCCTTCACTGACATCTATTTGGCGCCAGGTAAAGACTTATCTTTTTTCTTAGGCCAAGATGCCATTGTTAGGGTGGTGCCAAAGTTTCCTGTGGTTGCATGAGGGCTGTTGTTCAGTTGTTTTGCTTTTATTGTATGCTATATTTAGTTGTGTTTTTAACAATGTTGGAAGTCGCTCGGAGACCTTTGGGTAACAAGAGACTAACAAATCATTATCATCGTCAGCACATTCGTCGACTCTGACAGTCATCGGCTCTGGCTCTGCCTACAGGCTATGGTCTGAAGGCACATGAGGCCAGCACCCTGCTGAAGCTAAGCAGGGTCAGGTGTGGTCAGTGTCTGGATGGGAGACCGCCGGAGAACCATATGCAAGGGTTTCTATCATGGAAAGAAAGGCGGGGTATAAATGTAATAAATAAATAAATAATACCACTGGGGGTTCTGCCTTCTGCCCTATCAGTCGCAGAGGATTAGACATTCCATAAATAAAACAATATTACAAAATAAACAAAGTTTGTTGGACAGGGAGAAAAAGAGATGAGGATCTTACTGAGTCACCCTTCCAAGATCTCTCCGTTGGAGATGAGTACCCTGTTGAGAAACTTTGGTGGCAAATATTGGAGTTGCGGAGACTCCTTATGGGGGAGTAGAGCCTCTTCTGCATAACTATGCTGCCTCTCGTTTGCTGCTGGCACCTGTTGCTATTCAGCAGAGCCCACCTGCCAGATCTTTTCAAAACCCTCCTTTTCATGGGGTTATTTTCTTTAGCGGCTTCTTTAGTGCCGTAAGCGGGGAAGAAAAGACCTCGAAGGAGGCAAGGATCACAGGAACGCCTCTGCTACGCCCATCCAGGGGAATAAAAAAGAAGTTGTTTTCCCAAAGTTGCTATTGACCCAGAGCTCCGTCAAAGCTCATGTTTCAGAGGCAAAGCCGCAGAAGTAAAAAAAGAAACGCAGGCTTCTTTTTTGTAGACACACTGCCTGATTCCCTCTTGAAGTAGGCCCTTCATAAATCGGGTCGTTTACCCAGGCAAGCTTTGCTTTATGAATGGAAATTTGCAACTGTTAATGGAAGACCCAGCCTCAGCAACCTGAACGAACTGCACTGTGGTTAAACAAGCACTTTGTACAAAGTCTCGGCACCATTTAATCTGCCAATTAGAAGCACCTGGGCAACGTGCGCCTTTGGCAAATGGTTGACCCTTTACAGACAAGGAATGCTTATGCGCTAAAGAAGTTGTCTTCCCTGAATGCGAGATGCCTAATGTTTCTCTCTCTCAGAAGAACATGGATCCAGCCAGCGGCCCATCTACTCCTGGTCCTCAAGCAGAAACAGAAGACTCTCCCAAGCCCCATGTAATTCCCAGCAACTGGTGTTCAGGGGCCTCTGACAGGGGAGACGGAACAGAGCCATCTTGGCTAGTAGCCATCGATAGCCTTGCCCTCCATGAATTTGTCTAATCCTCGTAAGTTCATAAAGAGAGCCTGTTGGATCAGACCGAAGGGCCCGTCTAGTCCAGTGTCCTGTTCCCACAGTGGCCAAGCAGACACCCCAAAGGGAAGCCCTCAAGCAGGACCTGAGTGCAACAGCACTCTCTCCACTTGCGATGTCCAGCAACTAGCATTCAGAAGCATACTGCCTGTGATAGTGGAGCGAGAACATAGCCATCAATGCTGGTAGCCACTGAAAGCCTTATCCTTATCTTCCACAGACTGGGAGATATGTCTGTCAAATACAAGCTTCTGGAAACAGCCAAGGCTATGGCCCTATGTACACCGTTAACATCAGAAACAGCATCGTATCCGCTCAGAGCATTTGTCCATCTAGTCCTGTGTTGCCTGCTCTGACTGGCAGCAGCTGTCCATGGTCTCAGGTATAGGAGGTTGGACCCAATGTCCTGTACGACCCTGCAGAGTTGAGTAGCGGAACGGACAGTATTGAGCGAGCTTGTGTGTTTGAATCTTTGCTAAGATTCTACCTGCCCTGCAAATTAGTCAGACAAAGACTTTAAGCTTTAAAAGAAGAAATAACTACTTTATTCTGGAAGTACATGCTTGATAGGAAAGAGTTCAATATCTAGCTAACTAGCTATGCTGGAGCAGCCGGCACTGGTCCCAGTGCTGGCCCTCATGCTGGTTGAGAGGAGAGACACAAAGGAATATGTCTGCTCCCCTCTCGAGAGAAAGAAAACTGGTGGAAGGCGGGAAGGAACAGGGATCAACATTCCTTGCATATCTGTATGAGCTGGAGGTAGCAGAAAGAAAGCTGATGAGCCAACAGAACATGAGGAGCAGCAAGGGAAGAGGATGTGAGCAACATCCCTTTGACATTTTTCAGTTGGGTGCAAAGGACTTAGCTAGGGAGTCAGTGGTCGACACTGTGGTTGTCCTTGCACTCTCTTGTTGCCAGCCAATGTTAGCTGGAGCCAAGGAGAAGGGGTGGCAGAAGAGGAATGCAACCTGGGATGTCATGACCAATCTGCCCCTAGACCTTAAACCCAACACAGCCTGTTCCAAAGAGCAGAACCTTCCTATGACCCTCCATCCAACTAAGATCACAAAGAGTCAACATTCCCTTGGGCACAATCGGAGGACATATTACTAACGACACCCTGCTCAGGAAGGCTGAGATATCCATCCCCAGCTCCTCCAGCTGCTTCTCTGTCACCCCTACCCCAGGACTTACAAGACCAGAGGCAATGACAGGCCTATCCCAAAGCCCAACCTCAGAGACGCAGGGCACTGCTGGGCCTTTATGATCCTATGAGCCAAGAACTCGGAACACAGAACGTCTCTATCTTAGGAGCATTAAGCTTCAACTTCTTAACCCACATCCAGACTGCCAAGCACTGGTCTAGCTGCCTCTCCTGATTAGGGATGGAAAGATTGTTAATTTCCATTCTCTCATTTTCTCATTTTTCCAGGACGTCTCCAGGAAGACGTAAGGCGGCCATACCAGCTAAAAAGCTGCTCAGCTGAAGCCTAACCAATCTAATCTTGCTGTGCTCCTTGTTAGCTCCCCTGCTAACCTGAATTTCCTGATCCTTGACTTCTGGACGACTCCTGGTAAAGTAGAGTGTTAAGGCACATGGCGGGAGTGACTGACATGGGACATCAGAATGGTCTTAAGAGATGGTAACTTGATCACTTGCTCATCTTTGCCTCTGGCTAAAGTTTTGGGACCTGAGCTCCCCACTAAACCCAACACAGTCTACTGCACAGTGAACAACTAGCCTGAGGAACATTAAATTGCAAAGCTGCAAAAGCAAGCAACATCAGTTTTCTAATAGCACTCATACTATCTAAGGACTTGGGACTCTATGAACAACCTTTAAGTATGCATTGGGAAAAAAGCATCTCATCTGGTAGACGTTTATAGCAGTCCGCTACCACTGTGAGCAATCCTCACCTTCCTTGGGAATGGTCCATTTTGGAGGCCTTGTAGAATTTGCAATGAGTGAAGATTGTGCAGCCAAGCAAGCACAATCCCAAATTGCTTTGGAGGAAAAGTTTCTTCATCTGTCTACGTGAGCTGGAGGAGGTGGAAAGATGAGGAAAGCTAACAGGCCAATTGCAACTTGTGAAGGAGCCTGAGCAAGGGTCATTCAACATTTTCCAACTGGGTGACAAGGGAGCACAACACAGCACATTTTAAGAGATCAGGGAAGGCTGGGCTTTTGTTAAATCCGTGTACGGTAGCTTGGTGTGATTCATGCTTGTGAGGCTTGAAAAACACAAAGGTGTACTTTTGGAAATTAACAATTGCCAAATTGGCTGCCGATTAGTTAACGGGCTACGTTCAAAGTGGTGGTTCTGGTGTAAAAAGCCCTGTACAGCTTGGGACCAGGACACCTAGAAGATCATCTCATCTGTTATATACCAAATCAATCGCTGTGCTCCGCAGGTGAGGGTCTCTTGCAGATACCATCTTATGAGAAGGTCTGTTCCGTACAATGTAGAGTTCAAGTCTCCCCTTTGGAACTCCTTGTTACATGTCAGACATGAGCCATCTCTATGGCCTTTTCAGGACTTATCGAAGACCTTCCTTTTTCAATAAGCCCTTTAAGTGGAGATCTTTATCTCCATCTGCGTCCGTTGGGTTTCAAATTGTTTTTATACGTGGCCTTGTTTTTAATTGTTTTTATTGCTGAAACTTTTACCGTGAAATTGGTTCGGGATATGTTATGGGAAGTGATTTACGAATGGAATACAATAAATAAATGGCAGCAGTGTACAAAATTGAAGATGAAACTTGGCTGAGTGGGGATAAGATGTTGGAAGATTCAGGACAGACAAAAGGAAGTACTTCTTTACTCAGCGCATAGTTAAACTATGGAATTTGCTCCCACAAGACGCAGTAATGGCCACCAGCTTGGATGGCTTTAAAAGAAGATTAGATAAATTCATGGAGGATAGGGCTATCAATGGCTACTAGCCGTGATGGCTGTGCTCTGCCACCCTAGTCAGAGGCAGCATGCTTCTGAAGACCAGTTGCCGGAAGCCTCAGGAGGGGAGAGTGTTCTTGCACTCGGGTCCTGCTTGCGGGCTTCCCCCAGGCACCTGATTGGCCACTGTGAGAACAGGATGCTGGACTAGATGGGCCACTGGCCTGATCCAGCAGGCTCTTCTTATGTTCTTAAGTGGGAGACAAGATTTTAGGAATGGGAAGGAAGTGCTGGGTGTACACTTGGCTTAACCACCCCCCTTCCCTCATACAGGAAGCTTTTATGATGTTAGTTGCTGCTGACTGGACAGCCCTTTTATTAAGCCAACACCTGGCTAACAACAACAACAACAGCCTTCCACATATAAAGGCAATGCACAGATCACAATAAAACAGCAAAAGTACCAACAACAACCACAGTCAAAAACAGCACAGAAAATGACAGCAAATTAAATTTATAATACTCTCTCTCCAGAGTAGACACCTGTGGCAGAAACCTATTCATTCATGTGCTGGAATGAGATGCCTATCAAAGTTTGGGGAATGTGACACCACTCTAGCTGAGGGGAGAGACAGGGCTGTGTGTGTGTGTGTGTGTGTGTTTGTGCGTGTGCGTGTGTGTGTGTGTGTGTGTGAGTAAGTGAGTGAGTGAGTGTGAGTGAGTGAGTGAGTGAGTGAGTGAGTGAGTGAGTGGGGGGGAAATAGCTACATAAGTATTCTGTTTTAAATTGCTAAAAGAGTGGAAATTCCTGTGGAAATTGGCCAGAGATATATCAGTAGCATGGTGATCTCCCTTCTGCCTACCCTTGAACTAGGTGACTGATGCTTCCAGTAAAGACCATGGATTGCCTGTGAGGCACCAGCCCTGGCAACGATCATAATTTAGCCACTTGCAAGTTGGCCTGACAACCTGTATGCACCCTTGTGTTGCAACTTTAAGACATGTCAATGGACTATGGGGAGTCTAGTAAAAAGGAAAAGAACACACATAACTAAACACAGCCTAACCCCACCCTGGGCCTTACTTTAATCATGAGCCCACAGCGGTGTACTGGCCAAGCACACAGCAACAAATCGAGACTAAGCTGCAGACGGTCAGGACCAGGGACAGCTCCCCTTTGGGACTTGCAGTTTGCAGCATGGCAAACTGCGAAGTAGAGAGCTGTAGCAAAAGCTGGAGTAGGGATGGCCAATGTGGTGCACTCCAGATGTTGTTGGACTCCTGTTAGCCTCCTCCGTTTCAGTTCTGCCTCTGTAGAACTCAGCAGGTAAGAGGATGAGGATAAAACTAGAGATAGTTGGCTCTACCTGTCATTGGCTCTGATGCTGCCAGCCACTGGCTCTGGCTCCACCTACTGTTGGGCTCCCTAATGGGCACAGCTATCCCTAAACCACAGGCTGACAAAGTAGACACACATTTCAGCACTTCTTCAAGTGGTGTTGGGTGGATGTAGCCCACCATTTATTTATTTTTTAAAAGCTGCAGATTGGTGGTTCTAATGTCAGTGGAGCAGTGAATCCAGGTTTTAGTCTGTACTCTCAACAAGCTGTCCAAGGTGCTGAAACGTACCCCCACAAATTAGTTTCAGCACCTTGGATAGCTCCTTAAAAGTTCAGACTAAAAGCCAGAGTGGATTCAGTGCTCCACTGACATCGGAGCCACAAGTGTCCAGGAAAGAACAGAAAAATAGGGTGGTGAAAGACTCCCCCCTGCACTGGAATTGTCAGTTCCTTTCCCACCCTCCAGTCTTCCTGTCCCCTGCCCCAGTTCAGCCAGCACTCCAAAACAAGACCAGTCCCAGCTTCCTATGTTCCTATAAAAGCATGCACAGTTTACCTCATAGAGAGTCAATCCTCTCAGAGAGTGCTCACTTTTGCTCACCAGCTAAAGAGCCGGTGAAATAAACCACAACATTTTTTAATAATGTTTTTTAATGTTGTTTTGTTTTAATGTGTTTTAAGATCTGTTTTTATGATGTTTCGAAGTGTTTTTAGTGCTTCTGTTTGCTGCCCTGGGCTCCTGCTGGGAGGAAGGGTGGGATATAAATTAAATAATAATATATTGTGTTTGTGTTTCTGCTTGCAATTGAAATGATTGCTTTAACTGTACAGTATTGTGCAACTGTATGTTTTCTTACAGTTGAAGTAGACATATTTAAATTATGAATATTTATATTTTAATGTTTTAAGGGGATTGTTTTATTGTGCATTTTAATTATGGATGTTTATATCTGTGTAACTGGGGTTACTCTTTATAAACTGCTTAGAAGCCTATTTGGACATTAAGAGGAATATTAAAGAAATAAAGTAAAATAAAACAAAATAAATTATTTGAAGGCGCTCTGAGTACAACTGCAGAAGCCTGGAAATAATAGGAGATATACTCAACGTTAGTCATCCTCAGGGGAGACCCACTAAAATGAATAACCGTGGCTAACTTGAGTCCATTAATTTCAGCAGGTCTACTCTGAGTACACCTTAGCTGGTGACAACCCTTCTTCCCCTTTCCAGCCTTGGCCACAGGATACAAGTTCTGCAAAATGCATAGGCATGATGCCAGCAAACATTTCAGACATCTGAAGGCCCATCACTTTTCTGATCCTCACACTCTCCTTCCTTCCCACCATCCTTGCCAGCTGTCAGAATGAAATGGCGTCTCCCCAGAGGGGGATGCGTGTTCATTTAATGTATGTATTAATCAGCATATTGACTTCTCCCTCCCTCCCCCCGTTGTCAGTCTCTATCAAGATTTATTCCCCCTTCATGGCCTCTTATTGATTGAGGGAAGCAGCATCCCCACAGGTCAATCAATCCTGATCCAGGCTACGGACGGAAGTCAATAGCTACTTATGATATGATATATGGGCTTCATTACTCTAAACGCTATTACAGGGGGAACATGGGAGAGAAGCAGAGCAACAGATGTCCAGAGAAGGCGGCGAGGACCCAAGTTGAAATGAGACGGCAAGGGGAAACTTTGCAAACTGAGCAGCAGAGGCTGGTCCATTAGGGCGAGTGGGTCAGTGCCCCACCAAAGCTCAGTCTGCCTTCAGACAACCCCTACCTGCCTACCGCCTTCCTTACAACCAGTATAGCGGGTGGCCTTGCTTGCCCTCTTTCCCCTGCACCATGTTGCCCCTTGGAGAACTCAAAGGAGAGCAGAGTGGGGACAAAATATCTCAGGGACCGCCTCTTTCCCTACGGACCCTCTCGGGCATCAAGATCAGCCAAGGGGGCCTTCCTGGCAGTTCCACCACCCTCAGAAGTTTGGGGGATGGTGCCCCAGGAGAGGGCTTTCTCTGTGGCAGCCCCTACATTGTGGAATGCCCTTCCTACAGAGGTGCATCTGCCACCTTTGCTATACAGTTTTTGAAGCATGCTAAAGGCATCCTCTTCATCCTGGCTTTCGGCACCTGAGATGGATGTTTTCAGGACCCAGCCTGAAATGTCATGCGTTTTGATGGTTTTTAATACCGTATTTTCAATATCTGTAACCTGCCCTGGGACCTAGCTGTGAAGGGCGGGTAACAATAAGACCACCAGATCTGGCTGGCTCTGCCCGTGATTGGCTCTGGCTCCACCTACTGTTGGGCTCCTGACTTCCGCCCCACCAAACCCAAAGGGCGCCAGCCACCACTGGGGCAAGGCAGAACTCAGGCTGGATGCAGAGTGAGGTTGAGGCTTGGTACAGACTGAGCCAAGACCAGATAGCAAATGGTTCAGGCTGAATGCAGTGTAGATGGTATTGAGCTAGACAGACCAATGTTCAGGCTCTGTGTAAGGCAGATGCCTATGTTCCTTTGCAGAAAGGTGTGGACAAAGTCTTCACTCATCATAGTGCAATATGCAGGATCAGGCCCAACTTGGAGCAAATTTGACATCAATGGAACATACATACGTAGGAAGCTGCCTTATACAGAAGTAGATCATTGGTCCATCTAGCTCAGTACTGCCCCCACTGACTGGCAGCAGCTCTCCAGGGTTTCAGGCAGGGAGTGTCTCCCAACCGTACCTGAAGATGCCATTGGGGATTGAACCTGGGACCTTCTGCATGCAAGGCACATGCTCTGCCACTCAGCTATGGCCTCATGTAAGAAAGTTTAGGCCCACTAGTATTGCATAGTTCATAGGAGTTTCCCCCACACTAGATCTTCCGTCAGACACGTTCTCTCTGTGCATATCTGATAATGTGTAGTGTATCTAATCAAATGATTTCCATGTCATTAAAACATATTTTCTTTGACATGAGGGGGAAGAGAGAGAAAATACAGAAAGGGACATGTTTCATCTTTGGCTGTCTTGAAAAGTTTCCCCGAGAAGAATCAGGTTTGAGTCTCCCAGTATTTCTCTGGCAGAGCCACAATTAAATAGGGGATCGTAAGACATACTAGGGACTTAACGATGCTTAATTAAGCCTGGCTTCCCAGAGACCAGCTGCTGGAGGTGAACAACTTTCTCCAAAGGCGAGCATCATTAGTGACATGAATGGGACAGGAAGGTAGAAAAACATGATGCAGTGTGGTTTCCATACTGCCGGAGGGCAACTTTTAGTGAGCCCAAGGGAAATGATTGCATTTTAATATTTCATCAAAGGATCCCATGTTTAAACACTGCATTTCCTTTTATGATTGTTTAATCAACGCAACGGCAGGGCCCTAGTTGGAAAGTTGTTTACACTTTTGGCTGAGAACTGATAAGGTTTTAAAGATAGCAAGAAGCTCCCAGGAGGTAACTCAGGAAGAGTTTTCAAAGTTACTCTGAAAACAGATCTTGGCTATTCTGCCGCAGAAACATTTGTTGTTGTTATGTGCCTCCAAGTCGACCACGACTTATGACGACCCTATGAATCAGCGACCTCCAAGAGCATCTGTCGTAAACCACCCTGTTCAGATCTTGTAAGTTCAGGTCTGCGGCTTCCTTTATGGAATCAATCCATCTCTTGTTTGGTGCGGAAACATAGGAAGCTATTATGGGGAAGGGCCATAGCTCAGTGGTAGAGCACTTGCTTTGCATGCAGAAGGTCCCAAATTCATTCCCCAGAATCTCCAGGTAGAGCTGCAAAAGACTCTTTGCCTGAAACTCTGAAGAGCTGCTGCCAGTCAGTGTCGACAATGCTGAGCTAGATGGATCAATGGTCTGATTTAGTATATGGCAGCTTCCTATATACCTTAAGGCTAAAGGCCATAGCTCGGTGGTGGGACATTTGCTTTGCATAAAAAGAGGATAAGAGAAAAATCAACTCATTTGAAATGTGGTGTTGGAGGAGAGCTTTGCACATGCCATGGACTGCGAAAAAGACAAATAATTGGGTGTTAGAACAAATTAAACCAGAACTATCACTAGAAGCTAAAATGATGAAACTGAGGTTATCATACTTTGGACACATAACGAGAAGACATGATTCACTAGAAAAGACAATAATGCTGGGAAAAACAGAAGGGAGTAGGAAAAGAGGAAGGCCAAACAAGAGGATTGATTCCATAAAGGAAGCCACAGACCTGAACTTACAAGATCTGAACAGGGTGGTTCACGACAGATGCTCTTGGAGGTAACTGATTCATACGGTCGCCATAAGTTGTAATTGACTTGAAGGCACATAACAACAACAACAGAAGATCTGAGGTTCCATCCTCAGTGTCTCTCTGTTGGAAATCCAGGATTGCTACTGCCTATGTTCCTTTATATTAGGGTCAGACCATCTAGCCCAGAATTGTCTGCTCTGACTGGCAGCAGCTTCCCAGTGACTTAGGCAGAGCTATTTCCCATCGCTCACTGAGTTTCTAATCCAACATGACATATTCAGAGTTTGCTTGTTGAGTTACAAATTCACCGTTATGTATTCAGTCAAACATCCTCTGTTATTACAAGATTATAAGGTATCTTTGAGTTTAAACTTAAGCAGCCACATGAGGTGATCTGAGGACTTTTTAACCATCTTTATTTTATATGTTTTGTTCACAGGATGCATTTTGTTTTGTTTTTAGGTAACAACATACATACATACATGACTGTATGTATGTATGGCCATAAGGTGGGGTATACATTTAATAAATAAATAATAAATAACTGATACGACAAGGAGAAGCTATCATGACAAGGAGACCATTTTTAGCACATCCCATCTTAAAGCCGAACCCAAAACATATTGAAGAAGAGAAGTGCAACCTGCTTCACAACGCACAGCTTGCCACAACAGCCGAGGAGCATCAGGGTTATATCCAACAAAGTCACCAGGCCCATCACAAATGCAAAGCACATCCAGAGCATCCTATGTGCCTTGCACCACAGTTCTTGGAAACAAGAGTCATCAGAGACAAATAAAAACATTCCACTTCTCCATGTAATGAGGTCAATGCAGTTTTGGCACGAGAAAGCTCAGGAGGAAGGCTGCCCACCCCCAGCTAAAGTGGAGAAACACTCAACGATCACAGCCAGAGGATGTCCCAGTTCTATCGGGGACAATCCGATAATGTTACACTTTGACCTGGGGAAGAGGCTGGGAACCGACAGAAAGCTGAGGAGGAGACCCTGCAGACCACGATTAAGGCATCAAGCTCCTGCTGTTAGCATAGCTGGCTAATCAAGCTGTCAAGGAGCAGACCTTGGCTGCATTTTGCAGACCTCCATGAGGGCAAGAGAGGCTTCTTCGCTGAAAGAGGACGCAGAATAGAGTGCAAACGTGCCAAACAGGGATGCTTTAAATTGTGTTTTGCACTCTCCAGTCCTTGACAGGTGGGAAGTTGGGGGCAACCTTGACAGAGACGGTTTCCTTTGGAGAGGAGAATGCTGGAGGCTTTCAGCATATCTGGAACCATCTGTTTATTTCAAAATAGGCAACATGCCCATCACTGTGACAGGTGAACCATGTTCACAGAGGGACAGCTTAGTGGGGACCTTTGGAGGGGTCAGCGCATTGCAACTCTGTGCACACACCACATATTCTCTTGGTGGATGCCAGGCCAGCAGGAGTCTGGGTAATGGGCACATTTTGCCCATATTGTGACATCCTGAAGTGCAAATCTTTACTGTCCCTTATACGAGGGATTGGCAGACGTCCGCTTATACGACAGCAAGGTAAAGGGTACTCTGGGTGATGCAAGTGGTGTGTGGGGGCTAAAGCCTCTCCTGGTGATTGCAGTGTCTGAGGAAAGGGCCTGAGCATGCTTGGGAAGAATCAAGCTGGATCAGGCCCATCTCGTCCACCATCTCGTTCCTGCTCTGGCCAGCCAGACGACGATGGGAAGGTTGGACATGAGGGTGATAATCCTCGCCCACATAAAATGAGCCCTGCAGCCATATTAGCCCATTTCATCCAGCATCTGGTTCCTCTAGTGGGCAAGCAAATGCCCATGGGACACAAAAGATCTTGGGCAGGAGAGCGATAATCCCCTCCCACATAAGAGCATAAGATGAGCCTGCTGGATCAGGTCAAAGTCCCAACCAGGCCAATATCCTCTTTTCACAGGGACTAACCTCCAGGAAGCCTGCAAGCAAGACCTGAGCACAACAGCAACGCTTGCGATTCCCAGCAACTGGCGTACAGAGGCATACTGCCAGCATTGTGGCTAGTAGCCCATATCATAAGCCCATACCTCATCCTCCATGAATTTGTCTAATCCCCATCCCCTTTGCATGCAGAAGGTCCCGGGTTCAACCCCTGGCATCTCCAGATCTGGGAATATCCCCTGCCTGAAATCCCAGAGTGCTGCTGCCAGTCAGTGTAGACAATACTAAGCTAGATGGACCAATGGTCTGACTTGGGACAAGGGAGTTTGTCATGCTGTAGTTTCCTAACATACAAAACCAGAATAAAAACACCATCGCCATCAAATTAGCCAGGGAACAGCAGCCTAGCCTTAAACTCAGCAGCAGAAAGGCCTGGAGTAGGGCTTCTAAAAATTTTTTTTGCAAATCTGGGCAGGTTTATATGGGAGAAAGTGGTCCTACACACCATGCTGCATGGCTGGACATTCCACCGATTGCAGGTGGAACTATTCAGTTCTGTGGATAAGGCCTGTCTTGTTCTTCACTCAATGAATGAAGCACCTAGTGTCGGGACATGGGATAGGGCCCTCTTGGTGGTGGCTCCCTGACTGCGGAATGCATTCCCTTCTGAGGTGTGGCTGGTGCCTGTGCTGTTGATTTTCTGGTGCCAGCGGAAGACATGCCACTTCACCCAAGCTTTTACAGCAGAGGTGGGCCCAAATGTGCCCCTCCAAGTCTCACCCTGGATGACACCCCCTCTCTCCAGGCCACACACCCCCTTGCTTTGCTTCACACCCTCCTGGAGTGTTTTTGCCTGGCTGGAATATGCCTTTGAATTCTAATAATGCACCTCGTTTGTCTAGACCAGCCTTTCCCAACCAGTGTGCCTCCAGATGTTGTTGGACCACAACTCCCATCTTCCTGACCATTGGCAATGCCGACTGAGGCTGATGGGAGTTGTGGTCCAACAACATCTGGAGGCACACTGGTTGGGAAAGGCTGGCCTAGACCGAGGTTAGAGAGGAGTGTGTGGGTGGGTGTGGAAACCAGCCTATTGTACAAAGGTAACATTTACATTTCTTGCTCCACCCACTTTTGCATGTGGCCCTCTCCACCATTGGTACACGGCCTCCCAAATGGTTGCCCAGAAGGGAATGCAGCCCTTGTGCTGAAAAGGGTTCTTCATTCTCGTTTCACAGGGATTTGACTTCACCCATCCAACAGTATATAAATGAGTTTGGATGCAAGGAAGAACAGGGTGTGTGGTTGTACTAGGGATGCCAGAGAATTCTGTCAGGAATGGAAATGGGAGAGGAAACGCCCACCATTCGCCTGTTTATCAGAGGGCAGGAATGGAAATCATGAAAGGGAACACAAGCGGTGTTCATTATCATCATTTTCTAGTCCTCAAACGCTATGTCAATAATTACATTATTTTCTGCATTGTTCTTGACATTTCCCTTCCATTGGAATCATTTATATAATTAATTATACAATGAATAATGTAAGTTTCAGCCATAGCAGATAGTGAGATGAATAAAGTAGGTTTTAGGAGAAGCCGAACTGCAGCAGAACGGAAACAGCGCTGACTTGTGAGATGGTCCCCAAGTGATATGGCTTACCTGGTGATGATCGCAAGGTGGGGAGGGCTCATGCAGGCCCCCATGAACAGCACCACGTTCTCATGCCGCGTCTGCCTGTAGGCCATCACTTCCCTCTTGAAGGCCTTCAGCTGGTCCTCATTGTCCCGCTCAATGTCGATCAGGCGGATAGCCACCTCGCCGTGCCAGCGGCCGTGAAAGACCTGTCCAAAGCGGCCATTGCCAATCAGCTCACCAATCTCCAGCTGCTCAAAGGGAATGTCCCACTCCTGCAGGAAGATGCTGGTCTGGCTGGCCTTGCGGGGGAAGTTGCGGGCAGAGAGGAGCGAGAGGTTCATCTCCTCGAAATCATCCTCTGATTCCTCGTCCTTTCCCTGTTCATTCTGGGGGACGAGAGAATAAGAGAGGACTGTTTGAGAGCAGGAGCAGCAGGGACTCAGTCTGGCACATGGACGAGGCAACCCACGCGATAACCAGCTGACCTCACAATTATGTCAGGTGCACCATTTTCATCCCGGGTACGCCCTGCTTTGGCTCTCCAGTAAACAGCTGATTGCCAGGGCTTGGAAAGAACTGTGCACAGGGATCTGCAGATGCCAGCAATCAGCAGGCCCTTTTCGGCTCAGCTTCTTCTTTACCTGACCCCCATGGGACATCATATGCAACATCAGGTGGAGGGCAGGTAGAGGGGATGCCTTACTCAAAATGGCCTCTTGGGCCCAATGTGAAGGTCTGGCAGGCCTAATTAGTCCCATGGGCTGGAGGCTCCCCACTGATAGTTGTACAGGATATTCCTCACATGGCCACCCGCACCCCCTATAACCTGCCCTTCCTCTTCTTCTGAGCAGCCTCCCCAGTCAAGCACACGAACGCACATCTCCAACACAGCATTCTCAAAAAGCCCACAGTTACTCATAAAGCTTGCTAGGCCCACCGGCTTAGCCTATCCAGCGACCCAGCTGCACATCAACCAGCCCTTGAATTACGGATGGAGAGGTAGAGGGCCCTTGACATCCAAAAGCCTGACTCCCAAAGTTAGGACACATGCACAAAAACAGCCACGGCCTTCTGGGAATAGCAGCCAAGGAAAGGGCTGTCACAGAATGTAGAGTCCCTGTCACCCGGGCCAGCCCTACTATTGGTCAAAGGGAGGCAACCGTCACTGATGGCAGATGCCTAGAGCCAGCAGGGGCAACCTCCCAGCTGCTCCCCTCTTTGGAGGGACGGAGGTGTGGGTGCCACCTGGCCTGTTCTGCACCCTCTAAACTAGCCTGCTGCCCTTAGATGTGGAGGGTGGTGTGATGCTCAGGGCTGTTGAGTCGGAGTCGTGGAGTCGGAGTACGGAGCAATTTTGGGTGGAGTCGGAGTCAGTAGAAATGTTCCGACTCTGATTCCGACTCCTTCATAAAAGGCAAATGTATATTAACTAGTAATAACAAATTTACTGTAGTAAAATAGTAGCACAAGGCATTTCATCACCACCAGGTGAATCCAGAGCTTGGGAAAGTTATTTTTTTAAACTACAACTCCCATCAGCCCCAAGGATTGGGCTCGTGGGAGTTGTAGTTCAAAAAAGTAACTTTTCCAAGCTCTGGATTCACGTGGTGGTGATGAAATGCCTTGTGCTACCATTTTACTACAGTAAATGTGTTATTACTAGTTAATATACACTTGCCATTTATGAAGGAGTCGGAGTCGGACAGTAGAAAAATAGAGGAGTCGGAGTCGAAGGTCTGGCGTACAGACTCCACAGCGCTGAATCTGTATCGGAGTAAGATTCTACTGCCAGTCCATTCAGCACCTCTACATGGGATGCTACCTTGTTTTTTGCCTCTGGCAGCAAGATGTCTTGGGCCAGCCCTACCTTTGCCCACTTTGTCATTTGAACACGGAACTCAGCACCACCACAAGGGCGGGATTTCTTACAGAGACTTGTCTCAGCATGAGCATGGCCTAAAAGATAATGAAGAGAGCTTTGGGCATCCTTAGGGCAGTTACCGGGAACCTGGGAGGCCAGGAGCCAAACACAGCTCTCCAGGCCTCTTGATTTGGCTCTCAGGAATCTCGCCAGGCCACACCCCCTCCTCGGCCACACTCCTCCTCTTCCTCCCTGCTTGGCACTTTCCTTGAGTGCTTTTGCCCGGCTGGAATGCACTCTGGAACTCTGACAATCCCTTTGGCTCATCTGGGTGGAGATAGAGAGGAGCGCATGTACGTGCAGCAACTAACTGAACGCACAAAAGTGACATTTGCATTGGCTGCTCCGCCCACATTTGCCTCTGGCCCCGCCCATCACTGACATGTGGCCACTTTAAGGGAGTCCAACGGAAGGCTGGTGAGGGGTGTGGCCTGGGGAAAGGGCGTGGCCTGGGGAGAGTTTCGAGGGCCAGTCAGAGAGAGGCCTAAAAGGTCACATTTGGCCCCCAGGCCTGAGGTTCCTCATCCCTTTTCTAATGCGTTGTTGTCTACAATGACTGGCAGCAGCTCTTCTGGCTGCCAGACAGGAGTCTTTCTAAGCCCTTCTTTGGAGATGCAGGGGATTTAAATCTGGGACCTTTTGCATGCTCCCTCTCTCTTTCGCTCTCTCTTTCCCCCCACACACACACGATGGGCCCAAGGGTCCAGACACAACAAAGATGGGATAACAGGTCCACCAAGAGATAGCTGAGTAAACAAAAAATAAAAATATCTAGAACGTTCTGAAAATTCCACATTAGCCCTGCTTCAAAGTTCAGTCCAGCTGCTGTGGCAACGGGGAGCAAATATCTCTGTCTTCAGGAGGAGCTACAGATCCCCGTACAGATCCTGAGACCATCATAACAACGGTTGTTCCCTGCAGCGCTTCCTTTCGTTTCAGCAAAAGAACAGGAAGTCTCCAGGCTCCCTGTGGGCACCTTACCTCGGAGGTTGGCTCCACTTCAATTTGAAGCAATGGATTTCCTTCCAGGCTGCAAAGAAAACAAATATTGCAGATTACTAAGACCTGACAGTTAGAAGAAATAAGAACCTAGGACACTGACCAGACCATCAGTTCCTCTAGCTCAGTTCCTCTAGTCTACACTGGCGGGCAGGGGCCCTCCAGGTTTCAGAAAGGGCTTTGTCCCAGCCTTACCTGAAGATGCTGGGAACTGAACTAGGGGCCTTTTGCATGCAATGCAGATGCTCTGCCACACAGCCGTGGCCTGTATTTATGTGAGATTTCAGCTGAATATCAGAAAAAACTTCCTAACTGTTAGAGCGGTACCACAATGGAACCCATGACCTAGTGAGGTGGTGAGCTCTCCAACATTCGAGGTGTTCAAGAGGCAGCTGGACAGTCACCTGTCATGCATGCTTTAACTTGGATTCCTGCATTGAGCTGGGGGTTGGACTCAACTGCCTTTTAGGCCCCTTCCAGTGGGGCAGTAAATCTGCTCCGGGTTCTAGTCTGCACTTTCAAGGAGCTATCCAAGGTTCTGAACCTATTTTGAAAATAGGTTTTGGCACCTTGGACAGCTCCTTGACCGTTTGGACAAAACCCATAGTGGATTGACTGCCCCACTGACATCGGAGCAACCAGCCTGCAGGCTTAATTGAGATCAGCATGAGTCCCAGTTTGGCCCATGAGGCCATTTTCCCCAAGCTACGTCCACCTATCCTACACCTGACAACACATGCGGCATCAGTTGTGGGGCAGGGAAAGACACAGACCATGCCCATGAATCTTAGGATGTGGCCACTGGTCAATGATGGCTTGCAGGGGATGAGGGAATTAAGATCTGGCTTGCCGGCCAAATCCAGTTCCCCGCCCCTGATCCATAGGGTAAAAAAGCACAACAAGACCTGCACCAGCAGTTGGAACTTCCAGGAGGCTGGAGAAGAAGACTCATCATCATTGCCCTCTCCAGTATCTTCTCTTTTGCTGCTGTTAGTCTTCCCAGATGTTGCTGGACTACACCTCCCATCTGCCCCAGCCAGCATGGCCAATGGTCAGGAATGATGGGAATTGTAGTCCAGCGACCTCTGGGGACCCAGTGGTTGGGAAAGGCTTAGCCTGATGAGAGGCCCCCTTCCCTTCTGTACAGTAGTTAAACCAGACTGCTGATGCTCCTTGAACTGCAACGACCAGCATCTTGAACTTTACTTAAGTCTGTTAACCATTTCCTTTTTATGCTTCGTACTTATGCATTTAAATCTATTTTAATTTAATTTAATTTAACACTAAAAGCACTCTCACACATCTTAAAAACAAAAGACTTTAAAACATATTAAAACAAAATATCTTTAAAAAACATATTTTTAAAAAAATATTTTAAAACAGCTTAAAAAGCAATTTCAACACAGACGCAGACTGGAATAAGGTCTCTACTTAAAAACATTTTACAGTTCCCAGGATTCTCCATGACTGTTCAAGTAGCGAAGAGAATGTTTGAAATGTATGGTGTGGATGGGAACATAGTTTCTATGACAGGAGTCGTTAAACTCCTTGAAAGAGGAGCTGGAGAAAAATGGCAAGAAATTGCTTCATTTCCAAATGAACAAATGGCTGCAGTTTCTACAGCAAGTCACGTAAAAAGAATTATATGATACTGTTCTCTTCTAACACCCTTCAAACAATGGAAGAGGTCATTCCTAATGGCTTATAATGGGGGGGGGGAACCCAACAACCTTACAGATAAAATTATCTTTGTTATAATGCATGTTATCAAAGGAGTACAGTTAATTGTGCCGAACAGCAACTATACATTTGAAGCGCAGTGAAAATATAAATAGATTTTCAGACCAAAGAGTCATTTCTTGTGAATACATTTGATGGGAGGGCAAACCAAATCCTGGTTCAGAGCTTATATAGCATAATCCCCCCCCCAAGTCAACTAGTTTCCTGAAATATAGCAAGTCCTTGATTAGGACTTTCATCGGAAAGCAAATTATTGTTAGACCCAGTCAACTGTACCATGCACTTGATGATATGCAGCCATTTATACACATATGTGGGTATGATTGATTGATTTGCTAGCAAAATGTTTGCCATTATGACAGATGAAGTGTCTGCAGAGGAAGGACATTTCTGTTTCAAGGACTTTCTGCAACGTGAAATATGTCTCTGTACACCCACAGACACATTTCCACCCTCACCCCTCAAGAGGGTGTCAGTAAGGCCAGGCTACGCACTGTCAGAGTGGGTAGGGTTCATCATCACTGCAACAGTAGCCCCAGGGCAGAAGTGAGAAATCTGTGGCCCTCAAGAATTTGTTGCGAGGTAGCAACCCTCCGTGGTGCAGAGTGGTAAGCAGTGGTAACACAGCCGAAGCTCTGCTCACGGCCGGAGTTCGATTCCAACGGAAGGAGGAAGTCGAATCTCCGGTAAAAGGGGTCGAGGTCCACTCAGCCTTCCATCCATCCGTGGTCGGTAAAATGAGTACCCAGCATATGCTGGGGGGTAAAGAAAGGCCAGGGAAGGAACTGGCAATCCCACCCCATATATACGATCTGCCTAGTAAACGTCGCAAGACGTCACCCTAAGAGTCAGAAACGACTCGCACTACAAGTGCGGGGACACCTTTCCCTTTGGCAAGGGCCAGCCCTGGGCGCTGCTCCTTGCTAGATCTGACACAACTGAGTAAAAACACAGCTGGGATGGCTCTGGCTGGGAGTCCGTGTCTTTTCCTACAAAACGTCCCTAAAACAGTGCAGGAAGGGGTTCAGTCTCATGGCAGACATTCCCCCCACAATTCTAATTCCTTATTATAAATTGTTAAGGATTTGAACAGGCTAATTTCCTCTTCCTTCTCCCCCCAGTTACTTTCCTCACCCCCCCCACACACCCCAAAATGATTCTTCAACATACTGTACACCGAAAAAGCACTCAGGCCCTCGCCGGGCTGTTTTGAGGGGTTTAAAGTTTTCTTCTAATTTACAAACTCACATACTTAATAAAAAACGTAAGAAGAGCCTGCTGGATCAGGTCAAAGGCCAGCATCCAGTACTACAGTGGCCAAGAGCAACTCTGTCCTGAATCCTCTAACATTCAGCTTCAGTGGATGTCCCTGAGTGCTAGTATTATCAGAGAGAAAAATTTTGTCCACATTTGCCACATCATACATAATTTTATTGCACTTCTATCATGTCCTTTCCTGCTTCTGAGTTCCCAGGGAGTTCCTCAAATATATTGAAACCACTCCCTTACTTTTGGGTGTCCCTGTTCTGTTTCAAACTGACTGGCACTCACCCACCCATATTTGCCATTGGAGAGAATATTCAGTCGCACTTCCCTAACCGAAGATCCTTTAATGGTTTGTGCATTTCTGGCCTTTGGTTTATTCCAAGACTTCTACCTTGTTCACCTTATTCCTCCTTGGATGTGGTTGCAATCGATGAGAAAATGAACTAAAATAACTGGAACACTTCTGCAAAATGCACATGCAAAAACATGTTTTGTGTGCGTGTGCACTGGGGCATTCCTAAAACATCACTTCCACTTCAGAATCAAGACTGCTAGGCTAGTAAGTGGAGCAGCCCAATGGGATAGTGTCACAAGTCCTGAAAGCTCTGCCCTGGTTGCAGGTGAGCTACCAAGACAAATTCAAGGTGTTAGTATTAGCGTACAAAGCCCTAAACAGCTTGGGACCCATGCACCTAAACAAGCAACTCCCTTAATATCAACCATCAACAATTGACAGGGGAGGCCTTGGTGGTGGTGCAGACTCTGGCTGTTACCTGGTT
Organism: Rhineura floridana; assembly: GCF_030035675.1. NCBI lineage: Eukaryota > Metazoa > Chordata > Lepidosauria > Squamata > Rhineuridae > Rhineura > Rhineura floridana. Next base: position 21,561,386 of record NC_084498.1, on the reverse strand, counting down.
GGCATCAATCTGTGACATGGCCTTCTTAGTGGTGGTGAGGTGTGTCTGTCTCCCCCATTGTTGATTCTCAGGAATTTTTTCAAAACATTCCTGTTTACCCAGGCATTTGATAGCCAAAGAGGTACTGGCTGTGGCTGCCACGAAATTCATAACTTTGAGAGTAGGCGATTGTTTTTAAATGTTTTTAGATGTTCTCAGTGTTTTTACGTGGTTTTAAATTATACTGTTTCAACGTCTATTGTTTTAACTTTTTGCTCTTTGCTGCCCTGGGGTCTTTTGGGAGGAAGAGGGGGATAAAAATTTAAATCATAATCATGATCATCATGACATCTGGAATTTCAGAATTTGGGGAGAAACTCAGATGAGGAGAATTTTGCAAGCATCTCCCTAATACAAGGGAAATGCAAGGCAGTAGGAAACAGAGGAGGTATAGGCGTGAAAATGACACTAGCGTGAAGATTGGATGCTCCTCTTGGGCATCCTCAATAACTTGCTCAGGCCAGTTCTGATGCCGATGCCGCAGTCTCGTCTCCGGAGTCCTGTTTAGCTCAGAGAGATTTTCACATCATTGCAAACAAATGATACGAGCCACTCAGTTTCACTCTGGCGGAATAGACGTGGTTGCTGATTCAATTTTTCACTTGTGTTTTCATTGATTGTCAGCTAATCTCCCCAAGGCCTGTAGCCAGAGATTGCAGTAATAGCTGAAGCACTAGCAGCATGAAGCTGCTCACATAATGTTATTTTTCCTCTCGCCTCCTCCTTGCTCCAGTTTGTATTTCAGGGGTGGCCTGGTTCACATTAATACAGAGGTCACCTTTTAACGATGTGAGAAGTGAGGTTGGACCCCAAAAGTTGCATCCAACTAAGTTCTGCCCATTGAAATGAACGGATCCCACATTAGCCGTGCTCATTCATTTCTGCCCAGAGTAAACCCATTGAAATGAATGGATTCCAAGTAAGTCATATTCATTCATTTCAATGGGTCTACTCTGAGCATCACTAAGTCTTTTTCTCCCTCTGTGGCTTTTGGAATGCTGGAGCTATCCTGTAAGGCCACAACCAATTGCAAAAATGACACAGTCCAGGAAACCTGTGATTTAACAGCAATTCTCCAACAGAGTCTTTCAAGTGCTCTCAAAAACAAACAACCCAAACTGAAAACTACAGATTGGGGGAGAAATTCATTTCTGTTTGCATTTGACTGCGAACCTATCTAATTCGCACTTTCCAAAGCCAATCCGTGACCTGAAAGACAGCCACCTTTCCAAATTTACACTTCTCTAAATTTGGCAGGTGTGGTAGCCGTCCAACACTGGTTCTTCGGCTGTTGAGGGTTTCTTGGAGGGAAAGGGAGAGAAAGTGAGAGCAAAGCCTTCTGGGAGTCATTTCCCTGCAACTTTACTCAAACACCTGCAAAGGCTGAATTGGCTTCTGTAAAGGTGGTGGTGGAGAGACAGAGAGAAAGGGAGACAGAGAAGGGAGAGACATTAATTTTTAAAAGCAGGAACCAGTTTTGGCAATTCATCTATAAGCCCTGAGTTAGAGCAGCAGAAGATTCTTTAATCTGCTGCGCATAAACAGCTGCCACTCTGAGATCTTGGGCTTTGCAGAGAAGTCAATTACTCCTGCCTAAAAGCCCAGGAAAAGGCTTTCCAGTGGGACTGACAGGCCTGTCGCTTCCCACGTCACAGACCATTCCCTGCTCTGAGTTTGCTTCACTTTGACCTTTGTGGTCCAACACAAGCTTATCAAGTTATAAGCAGCAGCCACAGCCGCGGACCCATCAGTCTGTTTTCTGCTGCTACTTAAGGGGAAAAAGGAGGAGTTTGAACAGGTAGAGAGTTTGAACATCCCTGCATGGGATCCAGATGCACATAGAGCTCACATACGAGATTGTGGTACTGCAAATTTTTATTATGGATGTTCAAGATGCTGGTACCAGTGGGCTAGCCCTATGTAGCTTGGGACCAGGATCTGCACTCAAGTCCTGCTTGCAGGCTTCCCAGAGGCATCTGGTTGGCCACTGTGAGAACAGGATGCTGGACTAGATGGGCCTCTGGCCTGATCCAGCAGGCAGGCTCTGCTTATGTTTGTGGCACTGTATATTAAATAACAATAATCCCATGTGAAGCAAAGTTGCCCTCTTCACATATCACAATGGGGGAGACTTGAGGAATTTGATTTTGGAAATTCCAAGGTGAATGAACCCATTCAGTGTCTCCTGGACTAACACATACTGTAGATCAGAAGGTGGCTCTCCACCAGTTTTCACATTTCCCAAATGTTCTGAGACAGTCCTCTGCTTTTTTATTTATTTTTAAAAACTGGAGAGATTTTAGAATTCACATTTTGAGAGATTGTTGGCATAAAAATCTGTATACACTTAAAATACACACTTGGAGTGAAAATGCAAGCAGGACTTGAGTGCAAATCCTAGTCCCAAGCTACATAGGGCTTCGCCCACTGGTACCAAAGTTGGTACTTCAATGCCAATTTCTATGATATATATATATATTTTAAAAACTGCAGGTTTATCATGGAAATGGCACCAGATGGACTTATGAGTGAACACACATACAAGAGTGACACAAACTGGAAATATACCAGTTCCTGGAAGTCAAAAGTGGGAAGAGCACTATTGTGCTCAGGTCCTGCTTGCATGCTTCCAAAGAGGCATCTGGATGGTCACTGTGAGAACAGGAGGTTGGATTAGATGGGCCTTTGGCCTGAGCCAGCAGCCGGACTCTTCTTAGGTTCTTATGACCGATTCATCCATCCACAGATACAATATGTAGCAGAACACAAAAGCGCAAGTCTAGAGTTGCCACTGGAACAGAGAAACCTGCCCTTTTACAGGTCACTCTTTCTAATTCTTCTTTTAAACAACCAACCACAAATGGCTGCAACCCTCCTTAAATCAGGCTGTGACGCACTTGCAGGCTCCTCCTGCAAGCTAATGATTAAATCAGACAATGGAGCCAATGACCTAAGGAGGTGGAGGGCTCTTCAAAACTAGAAGCATTCAAGAGGCATCTGGATAGCTACCTGTTGGGGATACTCTAATCTGGATTGCTGCACTGAGCTGGAGGTTGGACTCACTGGCTTTATAGGTCCCTTCCAACTGTAATGTTCTGTGATTCTATGAAACTTCCTAACTGTTAAAGTAGTACTCCAGAGTGGTAAGCCAGGATCTTTTCTCAATCATCCCAGAATTCAGGACATGGAATAATGGGCTCAAGTTATAGAAGTCAGATTTTGGCTGAACATCAGGAAAAAAACCCTAACTGTTAGAGCAGTACGACAGCGGAGCCAATGACCTAGTAACAACAGCAACCACAAAGTGACCTTTCCCACCTAAATTAACTGCAGATCGCTTTCTTCATTTCGGCTCCTTAACCAGTGGTGGAGTTTTTATGTGAAAGGACCGCGAGGTCAGCTAAGTTCTGTTCCTGGAAACTATTCCCTAGGCTCAGTATGTGTTCAGAGCCACCCTGTGCTTTAATTATGTCTGTATGGCTTTGGCACCTGGCTCTGGCTGGAAGATCATGGGGTTCTGGTAAGACAAACAAAAACCAGATCCAACAAGCCTGAAGTCTGCTCACCCTTGTTTCAAATGCTCACGGCTTCTGGCTTATTTGCCAAGCGCGGTGTTATTCACCTGCAGCTCCCCCTTCACAGTTCTGATGAGTGAGAAGCTCATACAGTGTGCACCTTATTAGCTGGAAACCCATCTCCTTCTTTGCATTCGTTCCCCTTCTTTTGACTCCCCTCTCTTCAGGGGTGAACCTTCTTTAACAGGCAACACTTCTTTTTCTGCAGAGGTGCAGCCATTAACAGTGGCCATAAGCAAGGGAGGGAGGGAAGTCAGCAACCTCTATTCTCCTGGAACTGGAACTTACCCAGCATAACACAGAGCAGCCTTTCCCAACCAGTGTGCCTCCAGATGTTGTTGGACCACAGTTCCCATCTTTCCTGGCCATTGGCAATGCTGGCTGAGGCTGATGGGAGTTGTGGTCCAACAGCATCTGGAGGCACACTGGTTGGGAAAGGCTGACACAGAGGCACAGCATCTTGTTCAGAGCTTGGAAAAGTTGCTTTTTTGAACTACAACTCCCATCAGCCCCAGCCAGCATTGCCAATGGCCAGGAAAGATGGGAACTGTGGTCCAACAACATCTGGAGGCACACTGGATTGGGCTGACGGGAGTTGTAGTTCAAAAAAGTAATTTTTCCAAGCTCTGATCTTGTTCATATTGGGTGTGGGCCTCTGCTCCCCATCCCCAGCATAAATAGCATCTGCCTCTCCTAAGAGGATGTTACACATCTACTAGAGAGAGGCAGGTACCTTGGAAGAGAGGTCTACATGGAGGTGGCCTTCAGAGAAGGAACAGAAATAAATGAGGACCACTTACATTGGGTTAGAATTCACCGGATGGAGGATGACCTGGGGTGCTCGGGCAGGCGTCTCGGGCACAACATCTGAAAGCATGGGGTGTTTTACAGAAACAAGATAAAATGCAGTAAACAGCATGTTAAGAACCCCAACAAAAATGTATTCAAATACATTTTTAAAGGCCTCAGAGAATAAAGACATTTTTGCCTGATGCCGGAAGGATAACAGTGATGGCACCAAGTGGGCTTCCCTCAGGACAATATTCCATCACCGCTGATATCCCTGTCTCTCCCCCCCCTCCCCTAGATGGAGGAGGAAATTAGAGAAGAGCCTCTGAAAATGACCTCACCACTTGTGGCGGTCAGAAGTGGGGAACGGTGGATACAATCCTGACTGCCCTCCCTTCTTTTGGGTAAGGGCAGGACAGAGATGCATTTTTATGTGAGCCAATCTGATTCACCAATCCTGGACTCACAGATGGATTGGAAGGCAGTGACCCTTCCATTTTTACACCAGCTCTCCAGATTTTGTGATACAGCTCAGAACAGTACCTAAATGAATGCCGAAGTGCATATTTTAGGTTAAAATGTATTAAAATGCATATTTTGGGAAATAGGTGTACAAATGTGCATTTTAGGATAAGATGCAGGCACTTTCTGTTTTTGAACAAATTCAAACATTAGAACTGTAATGCATTTTTTAAAAAAATAATTGCAGATAAATAAAAAAGGAGGGAAGAGGCTGATGAATTAACACATGCAAAACTGGAAATGGACCAATCTGACCATGCCTAGGACAGAACCTGGGTCTAGGAAAGAGGGACAGAGAATTGGGTATGGGCAAATCTGTCAAGTTTCACTTCTCTCAGTTTCACATTTTTCAATCTTGAGTTGAGTTCTCCACAAATCAACGAGTTAGTACATAAAAAACAACTTGTCATGGAAATCTATCAACATTTTAATGTGAATTTCTCCTTACATACATAATTTTACATAGCAGACATTTTTGCAAAGTGGTTTTTCCCAATATAATGCAATCCTATAAATTTTGCCCTAATATATGCATTTATATGCAGTGGTGGCTGGTGACTCCGATGTCCGTGGGGCAATGAATCCGTTCTGGGTTTCAGTGTGAACTTTCAAGAAACTGTCCAAGGTGCTGAAACCTACTTCCCAAATAGGATAGCTCCTTGAAACTTCAGACTAAAACCCGGAGCAGACATCCAAGCCACCAATCTCCACTGTTTATATGCTCACCTAACCCTAGCAAGTGCATTTTGGTACACATTACGTGCCTGCAGAACGGCACTGCAAAATTCAGAGAAGCTCACATGTCAAAAGATGGGTGACATTTTTTGCTTTGCATATTGTTTCGGAAAGTGTGAATTAGGTAGGTTCGCCTTCAAATGTGAACTGAATTTCTTCCTCGTCTGTAAAGGGAATGGAATGGAATATGTAGGGGAAGGTTGCCAGTTGTCAGAGGAAGGTGTGTGCCCAGGATACATCCATGGGAGGCTACAGCAGTTCTAGAGAAACCTACCTGGGAAGATGAATTGCTGCTTGTATTTGTAGTAATGGGAAGCTGCAAAAGAGAAAAGGAACTGCTTAGTAAAGATGAGTAGGCATCAGACAGGAATGAGGCTTGCAAGAACGTGTCCCAACAGCCACTGAGGGATGGTCCATAAGGGCACTTCCCCACCAATGTCAGTCTGACCTCAGCCTGCCTTCTTAGTTGCAACCAGTCCAGGGAGTGTCCCTGGCTGTTTCCTCCTCCTCCTTAGTCTCAGTGTTGAACCTTGTAGAACTCAGCAGGGAGGAACATGGGGACAAAACTAGAATTAGCTGGCTCTGCCTGTCCTCGGCTGTGCCTCCACCTACAATAATGTGCGTTAACGTTTTTTAATTACCGTCTTCCGAATTTCTGTAGCTCACACTGGGAGCTTATGCTGAAGGGCAGGCAAATCAGCATCAATCAGCATATCTCTGTCTGTGCCCCACCAGTCCCATAGACAACTGCCAACAACAACCACAAGAATAGTTGCTCAGTTTATACAATAGCTTTGCTTCCACAAGATGTAGCAATGGGTGACAACTTGGATGGCTTCAAAAGGAGGTTCGATGAAGGGCTTTAACAGGGAGTTAGATGAAGGATAAGGCTACTAGCCATGATGGCTATGTTCTCCCTCCACTGTTGGAGGCAATATGCCTCTCAATATTTGTTGCTGGGACTCACACGTGGCGAGAGTGCCCTTGCACTCAGGTCCTGCTTCTGAGCTTCCCAGAGGCCTGGCTGGCCACTATGAGGAGAGGATGCTGGACTAGATGGGCCACTGGCCAGATCCAGCAGCCAGGCTCTTCTGATGCCCTTATGCCACAGAGCAGGCTCATTCAGTACAATCTAGAAATAACTTTCAAAGGATTGGCCACATGATCAGGCCAAAGCATTTGTCCAAACATTCAAATTATCTTGTGTGTCATAAACATTCTAATATGAGACATCAATTACACGTTCCAGGTGCTGTCTGCCAGCTTTGCAACATGAAGCTGGGCTGAAAGTGGACACTGACTCATGGAGGAATCTTGGTCGGGGAGAAAGAGAATCAATATATTGCAGCATCACAAACCAAAGCCGAATCCAGCTAGATTGTCCAGTGGAGGTGGTGGATGGGAAGAGGTCTGATTAGGAACTGGGCATGTGTAGCCTGCAGAAGAGAAGACTGGACAGGGGGGCACATCATAGCACTCCACAAACACTCAGTGGTGGCTGGTCTCCGTCGTGACTGGTAGGGCAGAAGGCAAAGGAGCGCAAGCTGTAGGTAGAACCAGAGCCAATTGCAGGCAGAGTCAACTAATTATAGTTTTGTCTCCATTTTCCTCCTTGTCGAGTTCTACAAGGGTAACATTGAGATGGAGGAGGAGGACGTTGGCAGCACAATCCCCTGGACTAGTTGTAGGTAGGAAGACAGGCAGGTGGGGGATGGCTGAGGGCAGGCTGAGGATGGTGGGGCAGTGCCCCACTTGCCCCAGTGAACCAGCCTCTACTGCAAATGCTTGAAGGGCTGTCACATAGGAGTGAGCAAGGACTAGTTCTCTGCTGTTATTGACGGCAGGACTACATCTAATGGGCACAATGACTGGGAGGTAGATAACAGCTGAACATTAGGAGAAACACTTTGAAAGGAAGAGCAGTTTGACAATTGGACCAATTGTCTACAGGGGTGGTGGTCCTTCGCTGGTGGTCAAGACGCTCAACAGCCATCTCTTGGAGATGCTCTTGCTCCAGTCTTCCAGCAGAAGTTTGGATTAAATGCGATTCTATATTAAGAACATAAGAAGAGCCTGCTGAATCTGCCCACCTAGTCCAGCATCCTGTTCTCACAGTGGCCAACCAGATGCCCATGGGAAGCCCGCAAGCAGAATCTGCATGTAAGAGCACTCTCCCCTCCTGCAGTTTCCAGCAACGAGTATTCAGAAGCTTGCTTCCTCCAACCATAGAGGCAGAGCATAGCCATCATGGCTAGTAGCGACTGATAGCCTTATCCTTCACGTGTTGGCTAGTCCTCTTTCAAAGCCAACCTAATAGGTAGCCATCACTACCTCTGGTGTGAGCGAATTCCAGAGTTTAACTATGTGCTCTGTGAAGAAGTCCTTTCTTTTCTCTCTCCTGAATCTTTCTTCTGTCTGTTCTGAATTTTACTCTCAGTGTCTTAAAAAGATACATTAGGTTTCTGTTTATTAAATTTGGGATATCGCTTCCCACTAAGAAGTCCCAACATGCCTTAGAGGCAAGTAAAAAAAAAATACAATGATAAAATTACAAAAACATATTCAAGACAGATTTAACAATATCACAGAGTATCATTGGGGCTGCCCAAATGCCAGAGAAAACCGAAGTGGTGATGAAAGGATGATGAGGTTGGCGCCCGGCAGGCCTCTTTGGGGAAAGCATTCCATTAAAAGGAAGAATCCATGCTCCTATTCATGGGCTCCAATTCTGGCATTATTACTTCATTCCTGTTTGACATCACATCTTTGCAGGAAGCGCCTTTGTGTGATCTCCGCTGCTCTGCCATTTCTTCTCTTTTGCAAAGACCTGGGCTCGGTCTCTGGTTACTCTGCTCATTGCGGAAAGGGTTATATGGAGGATTTAGCTCATTATTTACTGCTCTGTCCACTACATGCTTTTCCCAGAAAGAAATTGTTATCATGCCATATGTCTCCAGATAATGGGCAATCAGTACAGGATATAACAATTTTTCTTTTTAATCTGATGAATATGAGTGTATATCATACCAAGTCACATCATTTCCAAGGGCAGAAAAGAAAATCCAAACAAGTACGTTGAATCAAACGTCAGTAGGTTGTAAAGGTGATTCATTAACTTAAGTAAGCTAAGACCAGGAGTAATTCCAGGAAATTTCAAGGATTTATTTTAGCTTTGCCCTTTTTTTAAATGGGGAGTATATTTGCTCATGTTTTATGCCTGTCTTAATAGACATTTTATTGCATTATTTGCAATGGCCTATGGCTAGGAGCAATAAAGATTTGTCGTATACGGAAAACAAGAAAAAATCCCTAACTGCTTTATTGATACAAAACCAAAATGGTTCAGCTCCAGCGAGTTGCTTTGCAGACATCTGGAATGCCACTGAAAGTATGTAAATTAAGGTGGTGCACAGGTTCCCGGCCCCAAACAATTGCTTCTGGTGAGCGGAGAATTCAATCCAGCAGGGAACGTGTTGGGGCTGCCTGATTCTTCGTCCTGCCTTCTGACAGCCCCAGATCACTCCAGGCAGCCCAACCTGACCTCGGGCAATTCAGGGTTGTCATCACCTGAGTCAGCTGATGCTTGAATTCCCTCAAATTGGCCCAATACAGTTGAGGAGTCAAGCAAATCTGGTGCGCATCCCTAACCTAAATTCCACCCTTGTGAACAAAGGGATGTCTCCTCTTTATATTATTCTTGCTAGTGCCAAAACCAAGGGCTTGCTTTTTTTGAATTCCTAAAATCCACCAGTAAAATGCTCAAATGCTCCGTGGCCCAGTCTGTAGAAGTTTTAGTTGGGTATCCAAGATTCAGAGATCCTACTGTAAACATGTTCCAGGGTCTCATTAGTTGCACAGAACATCCCCGGAACATTGAAGAACAGAGTGTCAAAAGCAACACTTGCACAATGGATGGCTTTAAAGGGGGGTTAGACTAATTCATAGAGGATAAGGCTATCAACAGCTATCAGCTATAATGGCTATGTTCCGCCTCTGTACTGCCTCTGAATATCAGTTGCTGGGAATGGCAGGAGGAGAGAGTGCTCTTGTACTTAGATCCTGCTTGTGGGCCTCCTATAGGCATCTGACTGGCCACTGTCAGAAAAGGATGCCAGACTAGGTGAGCCTTTGGCTTGATCCAGCAGGGCTCTTTATGTTCTTACAATGCTACTGCTGTAGAGGCACATAATTACCATGAGGGATGCCCTTGGGGACAGAGAGCAGCATCCAATTGGCCATGCTGGCTTAATCCAGCATCATCTGGAGGGCTCTAGGTTTCCTATCCTTGGACCAGGGAGCCGCAAGCCAACAGCACAAACCATATTAGCTCCCGGATAATCAGCATCCTCTTTGCACATCTGAATTCCGTTCACTTCCTATTGCTCCACTTCGCAAAGACCAGCGAGGATCTAGCTGGTCATGCCAAACATCTCCATTCCTCTCTACATCAACAATTCACCCTAATCTATGCTGCCCAATCCACTGCATGTTTGTTGAATTCTATTCACAGGTAAGCGTGCACAGGACTGCACGCTTAGGGTTGTTTGCAGATTTCAACGTCATCTGGCAGATCATATTTTTTTAAAACGCTTTTTATGTAAACAGGCGTTTGGCCTACTAAGCGGATTTTGTTTCGTTCCTCTCCTCTGTGTTTTAATTAGCACTTGAATGAGTACTTCGGCCCAGGCTGTTTCATCACTTTCAGTGGGAGGGTGAAAATGGTCCTGAAGAGTGTAATAATCTTCGTAGGGCTGGCCAAAAGTGATTTCGCTTGGGGACAGGGGCTTGCCATTAATTTAGATGAGGTGGGAGAAGGTTTCCTCATTTTCCTTCCTTTATTTCTTTGCTTTCCTTGGCTTAGCCTGTCATCCCTGGGCTATAGCTTGTGGTTAGTCTGAGAGCTAAACTGCAAGCCCAGGTTGGGGTGACAAGCTAAGACAAATCATGATGTAGCTCAGTGTCGAACAGCATTAGAGAGGCGCCAAGCAGCTGTGATCTCCTCCCGGGAAGCCCACACCCTCCCACACAACCCCTAAGCCATGGCTGGGCTTAGCGTAACATGCAAATCAGACCTACATCTGAGATTGCTGGTTGCTGGACCAATATCGAAGTCTGCTTTCTTGGAGGCCTCATCCTCACTATACATTTCAATCAGTATCATGCCACTTTAAGCAGGCATGGCTTCCCACAGAGAATCCTGGGAACCGCAGTTTGTGAAGTGTGCTGAGAGTTAGAATTATAGAATAGTAGAGTTGGAAGGGGCCTATAAGGCCATCGAGCTCAACCCCCTGCGCAATGCAGGAATCCAAATCAAAGCATTCCCAACAGATGTGTGTCCAGCTGCCTCTTGAATGCCTCCAGTGTCGGAGAGCCCACTACCTCTCTAGGTCATTGGTTCCATTGTCGTATGGCTCTAACAGTTAGGACGTTTTTCCTGATGTTCAGTCGAAATCTGGCTTCCTGCAACTTGAACCCATTATTCCGTGTCCTGCACTCTGGGACAATCGAGAAGAGATCCCGGCCCTCCTCAATGTGACAACCTTTCATGTACTTGAAGAGTGCTATCATATCTCCCCTCAGTCTTCTCTTCTCCAGGCTAAACATGCCCAGTTCTTTCAGTCTCTCCTCATGGGGCTTTGTTTCCAGTCCCCTGATCATCCTTGTTGCCCTCCTCTGAACCGGTTCAAGTCTGTCTGCATCCTTCCTGAAGTGCGGAGACCAGAACTGGATGCAGTATTCAAGATGAGGCCTAACCAGTGCTGAATAGAGGGGAACTAATACTTCACGCGATTTGGAAACTATACTTCTGTTAATGCAGTCTAATATAGCATTTGCCTTTTTTGCATTTGCCTTTTGTTGGGAGACCCCATTCCTCTCAGAGAGCTACAGCTCCCAGAGTTCCTTGGGAAGAGGGACTAATTGTTAAACTGCTCTGGGAGTTGTAGCTCTGGGAGTGGAAAAAGGGGTCTCCTAACAACTCTTAGCGTCCTTCACAAAGTACAGTTCCCAGGATCCTTTTGGTAAAGCTATGGCTGGTTAAAAGTGGTATGATACTGCTTGAAATGTATAGTGCAGATGTAGTCTGTTTCTCAGCCTAGGCCCTAGACTCAACTTGGAGCTGTCCAGGGTGCTACTTGCTTTATTTCTTTACCTTTTCGGAGCTCCAAGTCTCTGCCTTGCCTGACTTGGCCTAGACCTATCCTCTACTACTTGGCTTGACTGACCTCACTAGAGTTTAGCCTTCGCTTTGCCTGACCCACTGGAATCTGACCTTCACTTGTTTCACTGTGCCCTGCTGGACCCCAACCTCTACTGGATCTGATGTCACTTAGCGGATCCAGAATCAGGACTAACAGCATGCAACCTGATATTCCAGGAATCTGTGCATAGTACTTGTTCCAGCTTGGGCTAAAACACACACATATGCTTGGATGGGACCACTGCCTGAGACAAAACGGTAGTTTGTAAACACCAATTCAATCCTGAATTGACCAGTTTGGAATGGAATTGTCCAACTCGTAACCCTCAGCCGTATTAATTGGCTGCCCATTTGCTACTGGACCAAGTTCAAGGTTCTAGTTTTGGTGCACAAAGCCCTATACAGCTTGGGACCAGGATACCTGAAGGACCATCTTATCCCTTATATACCCAGTCAATTACTGTGCTCTGCAGGTGACGATCTCCTGCAGATACCATCTTATCAGGAGGTCCATTCTGCACAACATAGAAATGGGCCTTTAGTGTAGTGACACCTACCCTGTGGAATTCCCTCCCCTGAAATATTAGACAGGAACCATCTCTGTTATCTTTTCAGTGCCTACTGAAGACCTTCCACTTTCAACAAGCCTTTTAAGTTGAGACCTTATCCCAGTCTGCGTTGGAATTGCTTTTTAATATGTTTTTAAACCTTTCTTTTTAGAAAACAATATGTTTTTAACCTTTTTTTAAAAAAAGATGTCTTGAAAGCTTTTTAAAAATGTTTTGAAAGACGTTTTGTTTTAATATATTTTAAAGTTTGTTTTTATGATGCTTTAATGTGCTTTTAGTGCTTTTGTTTGCCACCCTGGGCTCCTGCTGGGAGGAAGGGCGGGATATAAATCAAATAATAAATAAATAATATTACGAATCAAACATTTCCCAAAGAAGCTCTTAAATACCAATCCAGTTCTAACTGAGCTGAAGTGAGTTTGCTCACCACCAGTTGTAGTCAAATGAACTGGCGCCAGGCGGTCAGCGAGGCCCCCCCCCCCCCCTGAGCTGAGAATCCAGGGTGTAAATGTAAATACCGATATCTGGATCTGTATTGCTATGCCTCCCCTTCAGATTCAGCCATCCCTGTCTGAAAATGGATGGCTGCTTGAGGGCTTTCGAGGACGCACAGAAGGATTCAATACCTGTATAGTGCTGCTTCTCCAGCTGGTGAAAAATGGCTGTCTTGGTTTCGGGAATCGTTTTTAATAAAGGCCATACATTTTGCCGCGTTGACTGGCTGCAGAGGAACCTCTTGAAACAAGAGTGATGAAGAGCACTGCTCTCATCAATGTATGTGAACCAGGATAGGGTAAGATTAATTGCAGAAACCAATATGTCTGCACTGCCAATGAGCTATCTGTGTGTTGTGATCAGAGAAGGAAGAGCAACATCTTCTTGTCTCACAGGGAACATCGGAAGCGGACTTATTACAAGTCAGACTGTGGGTCCGTCTTGCTCAACACAGTCCACACCAGGGGTGGGGAACCCTTTTCAGCCTGAGGGCTGCATCGTCTCGTGCACCATGGCTATTTCACACATAGAAGGTCCCGGGTTCAATCCCCGGCATCTCCAGGCAGGGCTCAGAGACAAACCCTTGTCTGAAAGCCTGGAGAGCTGCTGCTAGTCAGAGTAGGCAATACTGAGTTAAATGGATAAATGATCTGACTCGGTGTCAGGCAACTTCCTGTATTCCTAGCTGTAGCTCAGTGGCAGGGCATCTGATCTGCATGCAGAAGTTCCCAAGTTCAATCCCTGGAGTCTTCAGGTAGGGCTGGGGAGACCCTTGCTTGAAACCCTATAGAACCTCTGCCAGTCCGTGTAGGCAACACAGAGTGAGATGGAGCAGTGGTCTGGCTTGGTACAAAGCAGCTTCTCATGTCGTCATCATCATCATCATCATCATCCCACTCCTTCCTCCAAAGGAGCCCAGGGTGGCAAACATACAATTACTAAAACAATACAATTAAAACTTCCAAAAACAGTTAAGATCTCCCAAAAGCAATCGCCTACTCTCAGATTAATAATTTTGAAGGTTGCCAGGGATGGCACTTTCAGCCCTCAAATGCCTGGGTAAGCAGGAACATTTTTAAACTTCTCCTAAAAATGAAAAGTGAGGGAGACTGACCCACCTCACTAGCGAGGGTATTCAACAAACAGGGGGCCACCACCGAGAAGGCCCTGTCATGGATCCCCTAGCTTCTACACCGACTCACGCATGCTTCTCTATCCTCCATCTGACACATTCCAGCCAGGCAAAAAAACACTCAAGGTGGGTCTGGCTTGGGAAGGATTCCGAGGGCCAGACAGAACGCTTGGGGGCCATCATTGGTCCCCGGGCATCAGGCTCCCTACCCCTGATCTAAGCCAGTATTGGCTCCTCTAGGGACAGGGGATCTGTGGCCCTCCAAATGCAAGAGATGTGACCCTGTGATGTGTGTATAATGTGCTGCTGGGTTCGTTTTGAACTTAGGATGCTTATATCTCTGATAAACTGACATGCATTCACTGGTGCTGCTGACGTATGCAAAATATAACCTTCCCAAATAGGTTTGCAGCCTCTCTGGCCTTGTTTCATCACCTTCCCCCCCCCTCAGGCAAATGGAGAACCTCACTTTCAGAGATGGGAAGAGGCACCTCCCAGTTCAGAGCACAAAGCTGGTTACCTGGCAAGTTGAATTGCTTCTGTTGCCGCGTGCACTGTGGGGAGGGGTGCAAGGGAGATGGCGGCGTGGCGCTGGGGGGCAGAGGCGGAGCTGGTGAGGAGGGCGTCGAGGATGTCGTCGAGGAGGGGTTGCTGCTGGAATCAGGCTGGTAGGGCACTGGAATGTGATCCTGTGGAAGGAGGAGTGGTGAACCAGTGAGCACACAACAAGCAGCCTTAAGCTCGCCATATTTGGCTTGCCAAGAAGATTTCGGAGATGGCAACGGCAAGCCTTCCTCTGTCCTGACTTTGGCAATTATGTGCCATCATGCACCCAAGACCTGGCTGATGTTGTAAGAGCAGACCCACAGGATCCTAGCAAGCTGCCTTGCATCGCATCAGGCTATTTGCCAACCTAGCCCAGTATTGTCCGCTCTGGCCGGCAGCAGCTCTTCAGGGTCTCAGGCACAGAAAGGTCTTTATCACATACCAGCAGATGCACTTAGCTGGCATTCTGCGTGCAAAGCAGGGTCAGGGAGGTAGTAGCCCTCTAGACCAGGGGTGGCGAACATTTGGCACTCCATATGTTGCTGAACTACAATTCCCATCATCCCCAGCAAGCATGGCCCATAGGCAGGGATGATGGGAATCCAACAATATGTCAAAGACTGCAAGTTTTCTACTCCTGATCTGGGATGGGTGAGAAAGTCAATTAAGTTTGGATTTCAAGCCGAATCTCCCAAATCAGCACTGTCTGAAGCAATATGAGAACCGAAAAACAGACATCCTTCAAAATTCACACTTGACGCAAATTTTGCAAGGAAGTTTTGCCAACCAAACTAGGTTTACAAAAACGTGCATGTTAAGGGAAAGGGTGCATAAAAATGAATATAGGAGTGAAAAATCACATACAAAATGCATTATATTCATATGAATTGCTTGCAAAAAAAATGTACATTAGTCAAAACTGTTGACAAAAATGGGTTTATTAGGAGCAGAGCTTGGAAAAGTTACTTTTTTGAACTACAACTCCCATCAGCCCAATCCAGTGGCCATGCTGGCTGGGGCTGATGGGAGTTGTAGTTCAAAAAAGGTAACTTTTCCAAGCTCTGATTAGGAGAGATTCACACGAAAATGCTGGAGAATTTTCATCAGGATTTTTTTGGGGGGGGGGCGGAGTCGCAAATTGCTGCAGAAATGGGAAGAACTGAATTGAAGACTGGAAAAATGGGAAACGGAGAGAACCAAAATAGACAGCTCTTTCCATCCCTAACATGCTCTGTCACTGAGCGATGGATCCTTCTCCCAAACGACACCAGGTACGTCACAGTGGTCAGGGAGGTGCTCATTTGACCCAAGAAGCGAAGCGACTCGAAGCTAGTGGGATTTCAGTTCACACTGGAAACAGAGAGGAAGAGGAATCTCAAAAAATGTTGCAAACATCCTGCTTGTGCTGTTGATTAATCTTCTTCCATTGGCAGCAGAGTAAGCATTTAGCATTTGGAGTGTGGAGGAGCTGGGCGGAGGAGGGGGGAATCAACCTCCTGTTCTCCACAGAGAAAGCCCAAGCCAGCTGAAGTAAGTTACCCTCCATTGATCATTCCTCATGGGCCATTTAACTTTACGGAGGCAACAGAGGGCACTTCAGGGGAAGCCAACAGACGGGATTTTTGTAGGACGCTGCACATTCTTAACGCGGCTCTGCAGGGACTGCAGGCCGCCAGAGGAAATGCTCAGGGCTGCCAACAGAACACAGGCAAAGGAAGCCACAGGGGATCGGCAGAGCAGGGGGGGGTCACCAACACGGGGCCCACAGGTGCCCACTGGTACCTCCTTTGGGGCCTGCAAAACTTCTCAGCACTGGTACAATCTCTCCTTCCCTTTGGAACAGGGGAGAGGTGCAAAGAGCTTCTTCCTGTTCGAGAGCACGTCAGTGGCTAATGTAGGGGCTTTTCTCCCATCGATGCGGGGGGGGGGGGACATGCCACACTATTTTGTGTTACTGGGCTATACCCAACATTCTCTGTCTGCTAGTGCAAGGGCTCTTGGGCTTAGCTGAAAATCGCCATGAAAAGTCTTCAGCGTTTTAGGGCAAATTTCTCCTAATGTCTCCCAATATAATGCAATTTGTCTGTTATTTCCACCAATGTTTCTTCGTAGGCACACTCTCCCCTGGCATATGCATTTTTGTAAACCTTGTTTGGTTGGACAACTGCCCCGCAAAATTCAGGTGTGTGAATTGCGAAGGATGGCTGAGTTTCAGTTCTCATGCTGTTTCGGAAAGTGCAGATTTGATAGATTCGGCTTCAAATGTGAACTGAATCAAATCTCTCCGCCATCCCTAGACACCAGTCACGGCTGGACTAAGTATACAGCATCTAGCGACAGATGAAATCACACATGAATAAATTGGTTTTTCCTTCATCGCTAACACACACAATTAAAATGAAGCCATGCACCTGCAGCAGTCCAATCTCTTCCACATGCTCCCTTGTGCAGACTCTTGTTGTGTTGGGCCTCTGGGAGGGTCCAGCAGATAGCGAGAGTGTTGTTCCACCCCGCCACAGCAGAAGTGGGGAACCTTTGCCCCTACCAGATGTTGCTGAACTCCCATCAGCCCTAGCAAGCATGGTCAGTGGGCAAGGATGATGGGAGTTGTAGTTCAGCAACATCTGGAGGGCCAAAGGTTCCCCACAACTGTGCCACAGTGTGGTGTTCTTTGCTCATCTAGCTTCTCTCCCGCAGGTTGCCAGATTCTTCTTCTGCTGAACCAGCTTGGCGCTTACAAACCCCTTTCTCACCCCCACCCCAAAAGACAGGTTTCTGTTCCGCCTCAACCAGATCTGCTGAAATATATACCAGCTCCTTCGAGATTTGAATTGGCAAATATGCTTGGGAACCCAAGTAGCCATCTGCAAAGTTCTGGCCCAACAGATGGCTGAACAGACCAGCAAGTAAACTGGGAGATGCTATTTTTCAAACCACACACACACACAACCCTGTGCCAATTTCCTTTTCCTCAAACTATTCATTTTGTTACAGAGACCCTGTTTCCATGGCAAGCAAGCAGGGAAGGGTCTCCCTCCCTCTCCCCTCCATCTCTAGCTGGAGATGGGAACATAGAAACATCAGAAGCAATACTGTCTATACTGACTATCAGTGGCTCTCTGGGGTTTCAGGCAAGGAGGTTATCCCAGCCCTGCTGCCCTGTCCTCACCAGGCTCTTTAAGGAGGCAAGGGGCTCTTTAAGGAGGCAAGGGGCTCTTTAAGGAGGCAAGGGGCTCTTTAAGGAGGCAAGGGGCTCTTTAAGGAGGCAAGGGGCTCTTTAAGGAGGCAAGGGGCTCTTTAAGGAGGCAAGGGGCTCTTTAAGGAGGCAAGGGGCTCTTTAAGGAGGCAAGGGGCTCTTTAAGGAGGCAAGGGGCTCTTTAAGGAGGCAAGGGGCTCTTTAAGGAGGCAAGGGGCTCTTTAAGGAGGCAAGGGGCTCTTTAAGGAGGCAAGGGGCTCTTTAAGGAGGCAAGGGGCTCTTTAAGGAGGCAAGGGGCTCTTTAAGGAGGCAAGGGGCTCTTTAAGGAGGCAAGGGGCTCTTTAAGGAGGCAAGGGGCTCTTTAAGGAGGCAAGGGGCTCTTTAAGGAGGCAAGGGGCTCTTTAAGGAGGCAAGGGGCTCTTTAAGGAGGCAAGGGGCTCTTTAAGGAGGCAAGGGGCTCTTTAAGGAGGCAAGGGGCTCTTTAAGGAGGCAAGGGGCTCTTTAAGGAGGCAAGGGGCTCTTTAAGGAGGCAAGGGGCTCTTTAAGGAGGCAAGGGGCTCTTTAAGGAGGCAAGGGGCTCTTTAAGGAGGCAAGGGGCTCTTTAAGGAGGCAAGGGGCTCTTTAAGGAGGCAAGGGGCTCTTTAAGGAGGCAAGGGGCTCTTTAAGGAGGCAAGGGGCTCTTTAAGGAGGCAAGGGGCTCTTTAAGGAGGCAAGGGGCTCTTTAAGGAGGCAAGGGGCTCTTTAAGGAGGCAAGGGGCTCTTTAAGGAGGCAAGGGGCTCTTTAAGGAGGCAAGGGGCTCTTTAAGGAGGCAAGGGGCTCTTTAAGGAGGCAAGGGGCTCTTTAAGGAGGCAAGGGGCTCTTTAAGGAGGCAAGGGGCTCTTTAAGGAGGCAAGGGGCTCTTTAAGGAGGCAAGGGGCTCTTTAAGGAGGCAAGGGGCTCTTTAAGGAGGCAAGGGGCTCTTTAAGGAGGCAAGGGGCTCTTTAAGGAGGCAAGGGGCTCTTTAAGGAGGCAAGGGGCTCTTTAAGGAGGCAAGGGGCTCTTTAAGGAGGCAAGGGGCTCTTTAAGGAGGCAAGGGGCTCTTTAAGGAGGCAAGGGGCTCTTTAAGGAGGCAAGGGGCTCTTTAAGGAGGCAAGGGGCTCTTTAAGGAGGCAAGGGGCTCTTTAAGGAGGCAAGGGGCTCTTTAAGGAGGCAAGGGGCTCTTTAAGGAGGCAAGGGGCTCTTTAAGGAGGCAAGGGGCTCTTTAAGGAGGCAAGGGGCTCTTTAAGGAGGCAAGGGGCTCTTTAAGGAGGCAAGGGGCTCTTTAAGGAGGCAAGGGGCTCTTTAAGGAGGCAAGGGGCTCTTTAAGGAGGCAAGGGGCTCTTTAAGGAGGCAAGGGGCTCTTTAAGGAGGCAAGGGGCTCTTTAAGGAGGCAAGGGGCTCTTTAAGGAGGCAAGGGGCTCTTTAAGGAGGCAAGGGGCTCCCCAGCAGAAACACAAGTGAAGGCAGCACAAGAGCAGTATCCAAGGTTAGACCAAAACCAGAGTCCAGAGTCTACCTCAAAGCCAAGGGGTCAGGCAAGAATCAGGGTGCAAGCAGTCCAGGATCAGAAGTGAAGCAGTCTGCAAGCAACACAGGTAACAGGCAAAGCAAAAGACAGGTCCAGGGTTCAGAGGCAATTTTAGGACAGGGAAGGAGATGGAATATAGACATTGTTCCTACAAACCTTCCAGGGCAGCACTAAGGTCTTTATGCTGGAGCTGCTGTACCACACCCCAAACCTCAGCTGCCACCCATTGATCATCTGCAGCCAGACCTTTACTCCCAAGGAGTCCTTTACTCCTGAGGAGTCCTGGCCTGTGGTCCGGCACTTCTCCAGATGGGCTGGATCTCCATCTGGTGTCCAAGGCGATGCCTCTCCCTTGGGCTCAGGGGTTGTTCAGCCTCGATGTCAGAGTCCAAACTTGCCCGGGGGCAGATGGCCCATCCTGGACTTTGTCATAGGGCCCTGGCCCCTCACCCTCAGATGGAGCCTGAGCTTGGGCTGGGTGCAAGACCGGAGCCTCCTGATCTTCTTCCGATGAGGACTCCCCTGGATGGGACCTGACACCTATCTGGAGATGTCAGGGGCTGAAGCTAGGACCTTCTGCATGCAAAGCAGATCCTCTCACACTGAACTATAGCCCTTCTCTACACTGAGTCAAGCCATAGGTCCATCTAGCTCAGTATTGTTTACACTGACTGGCAGCAGCTGTCCAAGATTTCAGACAAGGGTCTACTTGGAGATGCCAGGGATTGAACATGGGACCTTTTGCGTGCAGAGCAGAAGCTGGACCACTAAGCTACAGCCCTTCGATACTACTTTATGGAGTCCCATGGGTGTTTCAGGCAGCGTTGTGAGGCCAGAAGGTTGAGAGCAGAGAGCTGTGTGCTCTGCAAGTGGCGGAGGGGCTTTTAAAAAAGCAATGGACATACTGTACCTTGGCCATCTCATTGCATTAAGGTATGCATAAGTCTCCGTCCCGCCCTCCAACTCCCCCTTCAGAGGCCTTTCCATCCCCACCTCCCAGAAACAAATGACCAAAAGATGTGATGAAATGTTTGGCCCTGCTTAGGATGGGGGAGAAAATGAATCCAGTTTGCATTTCAAGCGGGATTTATCCAATTTGCACTTGCCAAAACAATGAGAGAACTGAAACTCAAAGCCATCTGTCGAAATCTGCACCAATCCAAATTTTACGATGCCGCTTTCCCACCAAACCATGTTCGCATGAATGCATATACTGGGATAAACATGCATAACAATGAATATATTTGTGAAAACAATGCATAAAAATGTATTCTATTAAGGAATCATAGAACAGTAGAGTTGGAAGGGGCCTATAAGGCCACTGAATCCAGCCCCCTGCTCAATGCAGGGATCCAACTTAAAGCATCTCGTACAGGTGGTTGTCCTGCTGCCACCTGAATATCTCCAGTGCTGGTGAGACCACCACTTCCCTAGGTCATTTGTGCCACTCTCGTACTGCTCTAACAGTAAGTTTGCCCTAATGTTCAACTGAAATCTGGCTTCCTGTAACTTGAGCCCATTATTCCATGTCCTGCACTCTGGGATGATCGAGAAGAGATTCTGGTCCTCCTCTGTGTGGCAATCTCTCAAGTACTTGAAAAGTGCTATCCTATCTCTCCTCAGTCTTCTCAAGGCTAAACATGTACAGGTATTTCAGTCCCTCCTCATAGGGCTTTGTTTCCAGTCCCCTGATCATCCTCGTTGCCCTCCTCTGAACCTGTTCCAGTTTGTCTGCATCCTTCTTAAAGAGTGGTGTCCAGTACTGGACAAAGCCCAACCAGTGCCGAATAGAGGGGAACCAATACTTCATGCAATTTGGAAACTACACTTCTGTTAATGCAGCCTAAAACAGCATTTGCCTTTGTTGCAGCCACATCACTCTGTTGGCTCATATTCAGCTTGTGATCAACAGCAAGCCCAATATTAGTATTACTGAGCCAAGTATACCCCATCTTATAACTGTGCATTTGGGCTTCCCCCCCCTAGGTGTAGAACTTTGCACTTATCCCTGTTAAATTTCATTCTGTTTTTTTTAGCCCAATGCTCCAAAATGTGGAGGACTGAACTTGAGGTCGAAAAATGAGGAATGGAAAGACCTGAGATTAGAACATAAGAACATAAGAAGAGCCTGCTGGATCAGGCCAGTGGCCCATCTAGTCCAGCATCCTGTTCTCACAGTGGCTAACCAGGTGCCTAGGGGAAGCCCGCAAGCAGGACCCGAGTGCAAGAACACTCTCCCCTCCTGAGGCTTCCGGCAACCGGTTTTCAGAAGCATGCTGCCTCTGACTAGGGTGGCAGAGCACAGCTATCATGGCTAGTAGCCATTGCTAGCCCTGTCCTCCATGAATTTGTCTAATCTCCTTTTAAAGCCATCCAAGCTGGTGGCCATTACTGCATCCTGTGGGAGCAAATTCCACAGTTTAACTACGCGCCGAGTAAAGAAGTATTTCCTTTTGTCTGTCCTGAATCTTCCAACATTCAACTTCTTTGAAGAGATGACAGATCCTTCCATCCCTAGGCCTAGCACTAGTTAAAAGATTGCCTTTTCTTCCAAAAACGAGTGGCAGCTCTTTTCCCCCCGTTATATACTGCAAGTTACTTCGCTTGTCCATAGGAAGGGACTCGTGAGCCAAGGTTTTGAAAATATATTTGAACGCAAGCAAAATATCACTACCACTCCCAACATCCCCCAGATGCATGCACCAGAACTGGGGGAGCCCTAAAGATGTAAAGATCAGTCAATTCAGTTCTCTCAGTTTCTCATTTTTCCAATCTTAAATCCAGTTCCGCAGCAACTTGCAAATTGCTCCATCTGCTGTGGGTTTCCTAGCTTTCTGCCCTACTGGTCCCAAAGGACATCAGCTACCAGGGACCTTCAGCATTCAAACTACATCCTCTGCCACTGAGCTGGGGCCTTCCTGCTCTTTCCAATGGGGTTGGGTTTCGCAATGGCTCCAGTTCCCCACTCATGCTGTCTTGCACTTCTTCCAAGCCCAACTCGGAGGGGAAAAAACTCCACGGAGGCAACTTTGCAGCATCTCACCTTGTTGATTTTGTTGGTTTTGGGAAGGGTCTGGCTGACGTGCAGGTCTGCGTATCTGGGGGGCTTTCGCAATGGGTTGTTAATATCACATGGCACAGATTCTGTCCGGACTAACCTTGCTGGATCAAAAAAAAAGAAAGGGAGAGAGAGAAGGAAGGGGAGTGAAAAACAGAGAAAGAGAAAGGATCAAGGCTTATTTACTTATTTATTAAACCTATATCCCGCCTTCCTCCCAGAAGGAGCCCAGGGCGGCAAACAAAAACACTAAAAACACTCTAAAACATCTTAAAAGCAGACTTTAAAATATATTAAAACAAAACATCTTACAAAAGCATTAAAAGCATCTAAAAAAGCGATTCCAACACAGACCCAGACCAGGATAAGGTCTTTCCTTAAAAGGCTTGTTGAAAGAGGAAGGTCTTCAATAATCTTAGTTCCACATGTCTACAAGGTGCCTCCCTTTGAAGCTCCTGGACCTGAGTAACTCAAGCCCAAAGAAGCAACTGAACTTCTCCTGGGCCTAACTACTTATACGAGGGGTAGGGAAACCTGTGGCCCTTCAGATATCATTGGACCACACTGCCCATTATCCCTAACCATTAGACATGCTGGCTGGGAGCTGATGAGAACTGGAATCCCACATCATCTGGAGGAGGCTTGGGCCCTGAGCTGTTTAAAGCTTTATAAACCATCACTAATGCCCTGAATTGGAGCCCAGTGCCAATATCACACAGGCAGCCAGGGGAGTGCTTTTAGGATCAGTGTTGCAGGCTCCCATATCACCTCCCAGTTAATAAGTAAGCAGCAGCATTCTGCATTATTTGCAGCTTCCAGACGGTTTTCAAGGGCAACAACGCACAGAGTGGACTGCAACGATCCAAAAGTGAGAGCGCGGGTTCTTGAACTCAAACTACTTTTATCAAGGAATGGCTGCAGCTGGCAAACCAGCCAGAGCTGGGAATAGGCCCTCCTTGCCCCCAAGGCTACCTGAGCGTCAGGTTGAAGAGTGTTACCCCCTGTGCAAGCTATATACCTGCTCCTTCAGGGGGAATGCCACCCCATCCAGAACAGGCTGTCTGCCCTCCTGCCGAACACAAGAACTGCCTATGCATAGTATCTCCATCTTATTGGGATTCAGTTATAGTATATAGACCCTCATCCATGCCATCACGGCCTCCAGACACTGGTCCAGCACACCAGATCCAGCCAGGCCTCCTCTTTTCCTTTGGTTTGTCCTGACGTTATCTTTGATCGAGAACAGTCTCGGCTGTAGCTGTACTACAATTCCAGAGCCATCATTCAAAAGGCACTTTAGAGGGCAACTTGAGGCTTGTACACAAAACCACACTTTTTTGTTTCTTTGAGAAAATGGAAACGTGGCTTGAAGCTAGGCTCTAGCTAGCCCCAGGGGCAGGTTTTTCCTTGATGACTTTTGCTTCCCGAGGGACAGATGTGTAAGGGGACCATTTGATGTCAGGGGCTGCTGGGCTTAGAAGCGGGAACCCATGGATCTTTGCGGGGGCTGCCCAGTGAGGTGAGCTACAAAGGGTGCAGCATTTCTTAGGCAACAGAGTTCCTGGATTCATTCTTTCCAATCTGCAAGCCACATCAAATACACAGTGCCAACTGTAACACACACTGTAAATGTGAACTGAAAGATTGTATTGGGGGAGAGTCCAGCTCAAATACCAGCATTTAGGGCTGTGTGAAGTTTCCATTTATAATGATAACCCTCAGAGCTCCAAAGCATGCTCTTACTCTAGTGCTCCTGGTGTACCCCTAGCGTCCGATGAAGGGTAGGATCCTTCTCCTTGCAGGATTTCTCTTCCTGGCTCTTTAAGCAGCTACAAGTGACACACCGTGCTCATTGGCCAGCCCTCAGTGTGACACAGCTCTCTTCTGGTTCCTCTGGCTTTCTCTCTGTTCTTTAGCCTTAGCTGAACAAGATTCCCTCCCATTTAACTTTATACTTGCATTCCTTTGATCCATTCTCACATTCGCACTCCCGTCTTGCTCCCAGACAATCATGCCTGTTGCTCCCAGACAACAATCATGCCTGTTGCTAGAATCTCTCCCTTGACTCACCTTCACCTCCGCATTCCCTTTCCGGCCCACCAACATTTACAGTCAGAGGGGCGCAATGGCAATCAAGAGCAACTGCCTTTGCTCACGCCTCTCCCTCACAAGCTGGTTTCACTTTGTACATCAGGCAGCCTTCTTAACTCAGAAGAGCAATCCAGAGAAAAAGATAAGCGCCCTGGATAGTGTCCATCACACAAGCGCCCTTTGGACCATTTTGTTCTGATCGGTCTTCCTTTGCCCTTTACCGAGGTGGAACCAAATCCCCTCTACCATTTGGTCATTGCACAGTGAGTCATGCGAGCTCCTCCCTTTGCAATATTTCACAAGCTGTTATGACCTTCGCCATCACAAATCATTCTTTGGGCCATCGTCTCAGTGGCTGCTCTTTCCAGATGGCTAATTAACATGTTGAATGCTTGGGTCACAGAATGCAGGCTGCTGGAGTCCTCCAGCCACCATTGTGAGCACGGACCGTCGAGCGCCAAACATTTTTCTTCATCTTTGCAGCCAGTTACAGATCCATGTTGGGACCTGGTTCCTTAACCCATGGCTGCATGGAAGCTATTTTTAACCAGTGCTCAAGCCTGAGTAAATCTTTTCCCACCTTCCCTTTAAGCTTCTTGTAATTACTTCCAAATGTCTCCTTTGTTTTACTGATCCCGGGGGTGTCCACACAATGTCATGTTCTTAATTATTCCACCATCCCCTAAGTTGCTTTGCTCCGATTCCTGTTCCACTAAAAATCTTCCCCACTGAGTGGACCCTGCAATCAGGGGAGGCTGGTGGCTCTGATGTCAGCAGGGCAGCAAATCTGCTCTAGGTTTCAGCATCCAGTTTCAAGGAACTGTCCAAAGTGCTGAGCCTGTGTTGCAGCACCTTGGATAGCTCCTTCAAAGTTCAGGATAAAACCCAGAGTGGATTCACTGCCCCACTGAACATCGGAGCCACCAGTCTCCACTGCCTGGAGTGATTCTACCCACTCAGGTTGGCCATTGGCTCCCCCTGACCAGGAAGGACTAGGATGACTTCCTGTTCAACCTGGGCATTGGCTTGAACAACAACAACATTCATTGGATGCCCCATGGCTAGGAAGTTCAAGAATTCCAAAGGAAACGGGAGTGGAAATTGCTGATGTTTGATTATTCATCCCGTATCTGGAATGGAAATCAATCCAGCCAATACCATCAGTATTCTCTATTGTTGTTTTCTGTCTGCTAACAATATGCAACTGATGACTCTCTCCCCCCACAAACACATTTGCATTGTGTTTCCTCTGCACTGAAATGAATGGTGTGGAATAATTTAATAATTAGGTAATTAATTATGTAACCACAGTCAGACAAATAATGTCATTTTTGTCAGAAACCAAACTGCAGTGGAATGGAAACAGCTCTGCATGTGACAAACACAGATCAGAACATAATTTTTTATTCCGTATCCATGACTACCTATGACTTAACATGGGATTTGGAGAGCTATTGTGACTAGCTTCTAACCGTCAGCAAAATCCTCTTCATATTTATTATGGCCAACATCTCTCCTTTTCCTGAACATCAAGGCCACCAAAGGCCCACCCATTGAGTTTACCTAAATCCTCTCTGTCTTTTCAATCTTGCCACAGAGGACATCTGATTAGGCACAAATAAGCAGTTCATTAAAACCATTTAGCAAAAAAACCCCCAAAAGTATTCTCCCAGTGAATGTGTGTTTAGCAACCGGCAAACAGCAGCAGCCTCATTAGAGCTAAATGAAATGCACATTTCTGATCCTGGATTTTCAAACATTTCCCCTCCAGGTAATCACTTTGGCACGGGGAATGGTTTAATGAAAAGGCAAAGCCATTGCTGGCGAGACAAGCCTTCCTTCTGGGGCCTGTGAATCCTCCTCTTCATATGCATGAAGTGGCCTCCTACAGCTAAGGGAGCAACGCTTTTGCAGAGAGACATGCGTTTGTCACCATCCATCTGGCTGCCAGTGCTCCTTTCACGTAGCGGGAGGCAGGGATGCTCAAGGATTTTGTTTGCTCTGGGTCTTGAAGCAAACCATTCTGACCCACAATTCCTGGACCATAGCTCATTGGTGGAGCGCCTGCTTTGCACGCAGAAGGTCCCAGGTTCATTCCACAGTGCCTCCAGGTAGGGCTGGGAGAGACCTCTGTCTGAAACCCTGGAGAGCCACTTAGCAGACAATACAAGTAGATGGTCCATTACTCTGCCTCACTATAATGAAGGGCCGCGGCTCAGTGGCAGGGCATCTGTTCTGCATGCAGAAGGTCCCAGGTTCAATCCCCGGCATCTCCACGTAGGACTGGGAGAGAGACTCCTATCTGAAATCCTGGAGAACTGCTGCCATTCCGTGTAGACAATACTGAGCGATTTTGTTCTTTATTAAATTTATATCCCACCCTCCCACCTAGAAGGAGACAATACTGAGCTGGATAGACTAATGGTCAGACCCAGTATCAGGCAGCTTCCTATGTAAACAAAGTAAAAAAAAAATGGAAGGAAACGGGCAGAAGTTCGAGGACTCGGTGACCTGGGCCACCCCCTGATGGTGTCCCTGCTGTCATCACTGGATGCAAGACAAGAGAAAGAAGCAAAGCAAAGCAGAACAGCAAGGATGGACGCACGTGGAGGAGAGGCAAGGATATGTACTCTGCTCAGTGTGCGAAGAAGGGGAAAAAAAGAAATACAGAAGGCAACCATCTTGCTCTGTTCTGGGCTGCAGATCAGCTGGAAGATCTCAGAACCACGGTGGTGGCTGTTCTTACCTCCACGGTGGATGATCAGCAGATGACACGGTGGGGCCTCTTTGGTACATTTGTTGTGGCACTTTAGCCTATGAGACGGGGAGACAAGAACCCTGTGTGAGCCACACGTCAAGAGCTCGGTGGCAGAGCCTCTGCTTGACAAGCAAAAGGCCCTGCGTCCAATCCCCTACATCTTCAGGACGGGCTGGGAAATGCTCCCTGCCTGTAACCCTGAAGAGTCATTACCAGTCAGTATAGACAACACTTAGCTAGATGAACCAATGGATCTGACTGGATATAAGGTCGTTTCCTGTGCGGCGTAGCGGTTAAGGTGTTGGACTACGACCTGGGAGACCAGGGTTCGAATCCCCACACAGCCACGACGCTCACTGGGTGACCTTGGGCCAGTCACTGCCTCTCAGCCTCAGAGGAAGGCAATGGTAAACCCCCTCTGGATACCGCTGACCATGAAAAAAACACGATTCGTAGGGTCGCCATAAGTCGGGATCGACTTGAAGGCAGCCCATTTCCATTTCCTGTGTCAAAGGATGGGGCCGTAGCTTAGTGGCAGAGCCTCTGCCTTGCATGCAGAAAGTCCCAGGTTCAACCCCCTGCATCTCTAGGTAGGGCTGGGAGAGTGCCTGGTCTGAAATCCTAGAGCGCTGCTGCCGGTCCGTGTAGACAATGCCTAGCTAAATGGACCAGTGGTGAGATATAAGGCAGCTTCCTAGGTTCTCCACTAAGATGAGATGATTTGTTGGGAAGGGCCATACTCCTACTTTGAGCACAACACGGAAACAGGAGTAGCATGTAAAATAATCTATGTTCGGTCATCTTCACGGAAGACAGGAACGGCTGTGGATCTAACCCGACATCTCCAGGTAGGGCTGCGAGAGACTTACTGACAAGCCCTGCCAGTCAGTGTAGACAACACTGAGCTAGACGGCCCAACAGGCCTGACTCAGGTCTCACCATTCGACGTGAAGCTTCGCCATGTCCCACCTGCCCAAAGGGTAACCTGATCTATAGAACCATTGTGGTGTAGTGGTTAGGGTGTCACAGCAGGGCCTGGGGGGGGCAGGGTTCAAATCCCCCACTCAGCGATGAAGCTCACTGGGTGACCTTGGGCCATGCACCATCTCTAAGCCTAACCTACCTCACAGGGTTGTTGCGAGGATAAAACGGAGAGGGGAGAGAACCCTGTTTCTTGGAGGAAAGGTCAAATACAAACGTGACAATCAGTGGTGACGTACTTGCAGTTTTTACATTTCAGTCCAAATAACATCCCTTTTCCACAGACGGTGCATGTCTGAGACATCCAATACTTGGTGGAAAATCTGCAGAGAGAGAGAGAGAGAGAGAGAGAGAGATGGACCTTGATTAAGTCTTAAGCAAAAGCTTCTTCCCCAGAACAGGAGCATCAGTTATTTAATAAATCTGATTGCACTGTACTCTTCTCCAGTTCTCCCTCCCCCCCCTCCCAGTCACCAAGACTAGGAGCACGGGAATTGCTTATTGATTCTGGTTTAGGAAGCTGATGCAAAGCGATTATGCAAAGGCTTGGTGCTTTCCCCTCTAACCTTGAGTGGGAGTTTTGAGCGTGTGCAAATATGTCACAATGGTTAATTTTGGACATCTAATCAGGGTTCAGAGAGAGAGGGGGGGGTAAAGCACAACCAGTGATAAAAAGACCTTAGACTCAAGATTGCAACCGAAACAAATTGTTGTTGGCGTGCAACGGCAGATCATTATCTCATCGCTGGACGTATTGGCTGGGGCTGACAGAGCTGGGGTCCAATGGTATCTGGGCC
This sequence comes from Rhineura floridana, assembly GCF_030035675.1. Classification (NCBI taxonomy): domain Eukaryota; kingdom Metazoa; phylum Chordata; class Lepidosauria; order Squamata; family Rhineuridae; genus Rhineura; species Rhineura floridana. The sequence goes on along the minus strand of NC_084498.1, from coordinate 21,532,357 downwards.
CCGTCTCCACTATGCATTGAAAGCAATATGATGCCACTTTAAATAGCCACGGCTTCCCCCAAGGAATCCCAAGGGGAACCAGTTTGTTAAGGGTACTGAGAGTTGTTTGGAGACCCTCCTATTCCGCACACAGAGCTACAGTTCCCAGAGAGCTCTGGGAAGTGGGATTGACTCTGGAAATGGTAGTTCTCCGAGGTGAAGAGGGGGTCTCCTAACAACTTTTGGCACCCTTCACCAACTACAGCTCCCAGGATTTTTTCAGGGAAGCCATGGCTGTTTCAAGCAGGGCTGTGGAATCGGTACATCAAATGAACTTCAACTCCAACTCCAACTCTATTTTCTACTGTCCGACTCCTTCATAACTGGCAAATGTATATTATTTATTTATTTATTATTTGATTTCTATCCCACCCTTCCACCCAACGGGAGCCCAGGGCGGCAAACAGAAACGCTAAAAACACTTTAAGACATCATAAAAAAAAAACACCTTAGAATACATTAAAACAAAACATTTACGTTATTAATTTTATTTTGAAGCCAGAGTCAGAGTCGGTACATTTCTACCGACTCCGACTCCACCCAAAATTGCTTCCGACTCCACAGCCCTGGTTTCAAGTGGTATGCCTCTGCTTTAAATGTGTAGTGCAGATGGGGCCCTGAAGGGGCACAGATTCTCCATCTCCACATTAAAAGGAGAACATCACTAAAAGAGGGAAAACTGGGCTCATCGTGCAGCAGGGGGAAAAAAAATCCATGCTGGCTCCAGGAGAGAGCAAGCAAATCTCTACATAACCTCAGCATGGCCTACAGGGGTGAAAACACCTTCAAATGCCTTCCCTACTCAAGAGCCAGTTTAGTGAAGCATCCCAGGTGGCTCCAGAAAGGCAGCCAAGCCACATCTGACTGCATGTTGCCTACCTTCATGTTAGCAGTCCATCCCTAGGTTGCTGTTAGTCCAATTCCTTCCAGGAGAGAGCAACAAGAGAGGCCTGCTGGCATGAAATTTACTCAAGGTCGTGAGGTCACAAATAAGGCGCAGTGGTTTTATCGACATAAGCTGGAGCCTTATCTAAGTGACATTAGGAATTGAAAGAGTGTCTTCAAGGGGCTCTCTCGAGCCCGAAGTCGAAGGGGTTTGCCACACACGTACACACACCGTCTGCTGCTTATCAGCTCTCTGGGTCAGGGATTATAACGCAGCAAATTGCACAGGCCAAGCAGACTGCGGCGAAAGGGTTTACTCCAAAGTTTGTCTCGCACTCCGCTCTAGAGTGGCTCCATCCCTCTTGGGGAGAGGTTGGAGGTGGATCGTATGGCTTAACGTTTTGGTAAAGGATGGGCAACCTAAGCTCCCTGCAAGGGATCAGTTCAGACCTCTGTGAAGAGGGAGGCAAAGGGAGACAGAGACTGTAACGCAGCTGCAAATTCTGAAGCGGAGGGTCCCTTCATGACAGTCACAGCCACACATCCTTCCCCCCCTTTTCGATGCTAGATTAAGAATGAGATCCTTGTTAATGCCTTCTCCCACAACAACAGACTTCCCTAGGAGCCAATCAGCATGAAAGGGGAGAGGGTTAGCTACTCAGAAGAGTCTTCTCAGTGGCTGACTCACCTCCTTTCACTCTGATTGGCTCCAATCAGCAGGAAAGGACAAGGAAGCAGGTTAGAAGACCTCTTCTCGCTGGCTAACACACTCCCCTTTCATGCTGATTGGCTCGTAGGACGCTGGAGACATAGGGTACCTGCTGGAACCTTGCTCCTCAAAACGTCAAGGGTCTAAGACACCCCCACCCAAGACCCCAGACAACTACACCCCTGGGCAGGAGTGCCAGAAAGAGAGAGAGAGAGAAATGTCTAATTTCGAAAGGCACTTTTGGTCCCGGCCGTGCTCATCGCTACCTTCATTCCCACCCATAGCTGGCATGCTGCTGCCAACAGATTGCCACCCTGCACTCCAAGGGAACGCAGTTCTAGACAGAAGAAGATGAAGGTTAAAGCAATTCAGCTTAAAGCAATTCAGATGAAGGAGGTGACTTTGTTGCCAAACACAACGAAAAGGAGACACACCCACAAAGCAGGCTCTAGGTTGTTAAGCCAGGGGATTGCTAAAAAAACACACCCTGGTGTTACATCTATTAACTGACTGCTCTTTTCTTTGGTAGGCTGAATGCAGGGAAGCCACTTGCAAAGGAGCAGCCTCTCGCTTTTTGGCTAGTAGGCAGGAGGATTCGTCCCATGCGTTTGCACCCACCTGCTCGCAACCCTATTTTTGATTAAAAATAATTTGAAATTTATATCCCGCCCTTCCTCCCAGAAGGAGCCCAGGGCGGCAAATTTATATGGAGATATGCAGAGCTGATGTTTGGGGAAAAGGAAAAATGGAAATTGACAGATTCGCACACACCCCACTCACTGGTAGCCATTGGATCTAGGCACTCAGCAGCAGAAGGAAGAACTCCCCCTTCCCTGAGCCTACATGCCGCTTCTGAGCTAGAACTTTTCTCATGCACCATCTTTTGAACAAGACATCTGCTTGTTCATCACCTCCTACCTGTGTTTGATTGAGTTTCCAAGATCCCGCCGAGGAATTTGTGGGGACCAGCGAGGCACTGAGAGAGTATCTGAAAGGCAGAAATCAGAGAGAAAGAAATGATGACCAAAGGGGGCAGGATTCAAATTTCTTTCCGACGCAATAAAAATCTGGCTTATTACATATCGGTGACGCTGTTAGTGACGCTGTTAACGATTTTTCAAAAACAAAACAAAACAGTCTTCTGAACAAATCTCAAAATGATGGCATAACAAATGGAATACGCCCCCCAAAAATGTCAGCCAGCGGTCAGCCAGCCATGCCCTTTTCAAGGTACCCCAGTCCATTTCCCCTTGTCCCCGTGTTCCCATTCCTCTCAAAAGCTGGTCAGCAGTCCCTAGCCACTTTGTATGCTCAGTCCTCATTTGCAAGGGGAAGGATGTCTACAGCTTTTTAGTATTTCTACAAACCTTTGCATGCTGATACCCTCTGGTGGCTGGTGCCCATTGGGACTGGTGGGGTGGAAGGCAGGGAGACCAACAGTAGGTGGAGCCAGAGCTGATGATAGGTGGAGTCAGAGCCAATGGCAGACTAAATTCTAATTCTGTCTCCATCCTCCTGCCTGCTGAGTTGTACAAGAGGCAATACTGAGACTAAGGAGGAGGCAGTTCTACCTCTGGATTGGCTGTAAGAAGGCAGGTAGGCGGGCCCTGGCTGAGGGCAGACTGAAGTTGGTGGGGCGGTGCCCCATTTGCCCCAATATATCAGCCTTCACTGCTTATCCCTCCCTTTTGTACAAAGGTGGTGCAATATCGGCTATGTGAGGATCTGTACTATAATTTTAAAGCAGTATTATACCCCAAAGCATCCTGGGAAGTGTAGCTTGTTAAGGCTGCTGAGAATTGTTCGGAGACCACTGCTCCGCTCCCAGAGCTTGGGGGCCGCAGTTTGGGAACCCCTGCTCTAGAGTGCACGACAATGACGCCAGCAAGGGATCTTGCTGAGGAACTGTTGTATCCTCAGACCCAGCGGAACATTCCCAGTTGAGGAACTGGGGAAGGTGTCTCTTCTGGATGGGGTTGCACTCCCTCTGAAGGAACAGGCACATAGTCCTGGGGGTGCTCCTTGACCCATGTTTGTCACTGGAGGCCCAAGGGACCTCGGTGGCTAGAAGCACCTATTGTCAGCTTTGGCTGGTGCACCAGCTATGACCACTCCTGGACCAGGATAACTCACCATAGTGACCTGTGCATTGGAACCCTCAAGCCTGGATTCCTGCAATACTCTCTGTGTTGGACTGCCCTTAAAGCTAGTTTAGAAGCTGCGACTGGTGCAAAATGCAGCCGCTAGGTTGCCTACCTGTGTTAAAGGAACTGTACGACTTGCCAATACTGAGCCAAGTTTAAGGCTTTGTTATTAACATATAAAGCCCTAAACAACTTAGAACCAGATAATCTGAAAGAACACCTTGTTCCATATGGACCTGCCCCTGCACAGAGAACATCGGTGGAAGCTCTGTTAGTTGGGGAGGCCCTCATCCTCTGGAATGGACTTCCTGCCGAAATATGGTAAGAATGTACTTGGTGAGCTTCCACCAGCTGTGACAAATGTATCTACTCACTCAGGCTTTGCAAACGGTTCCTGACCACTGCAATTGTGGCGTTTGCTTTTATTGGATTATTCTTATTGTAAATTGAATTGTTTTGAATTGAAGTGTTTTATTGCTTTATTGCATTGGTATTATTTAAATTAATTATTGCCTATAGACATTAGGCAGGCGCAGCCACTTCCCTGCTGTGGATGCCTGCTGAAAAAATGTTTCTGTTTCATCAAGCCTATCCGGACACCTGATTTAAAATGTGTCTTTTACATGTTTTGTTGGATTTTATCTTTGCTTTCAATGATGGCTTTGCATACATTTGATTTTAACTGGCTTTTGTATTGGAGTCATGTTTTATATATAATGGGACTTGGATACCACTTTGGCGGCAGAGAATTGAGGAAGCGGCTTATATGTTCTTAATTTAAAAAAACCCCTAATAATGGAAAATTGCACAGAGGCTAGAGAACATGCAATCACCACCAACCAAGGCTAATACTAATAAAGGCTAGTGTTTTGTTTTCTTTTTTTAAATGGTTTGAAAGCACCCCAATTCTTCCTTCATATCTCCCCAGCGTTTTGGTGGGTTTGCTCTTAGGTTTGGCCCATAATTGGGCAAGGTTTGAAAACGGCAGGGTTTCGTTCCATTAGTTTTATTCCACCGCAATGAAATCATCTCATGCCCAGATGCATGACATTTATTCCTTTCTACCCTCTCTGCTTCTGACCAATTGGAATAAAAGTCTTCTGTGAATTTTTTGTAGGCTTCCACATGTAATAATAACGCGTATGTTTTTTGGCCCTAAAGGTAAAGGTGTCCCCACACTTACAGTGCGAGTCGTTCCCGACTCCTAGGGTGACGTCTTGCGACGTTTACTAGGCAGACCATATATATGGGGTGGGATTGCCAGTTCCTTCCCCGGCCTTTCTTTACCCCCCAGCATATGCCGGGTACTCATTTTACCGACCACGGATGGATGGAAGGCTGAGTGGACCTCGACCCCTTTTACCGTAGATTCGACTCCCTCCTTCCGTTGGAATCGAACTCCGGCTGTGAGCAGAGCTTCGGCTGCGTTACCGCCGCTTACCACTCTGTGCCACTCTTACCACTCTGGCCCTAGAGAATGATTTATTGAAAGAGTATTTGGGCACAGCGGTGGGCATCAGCTTTTTTTTTTTTTTTTAAGGCAGAGGCCCCTTGGTACCATTGGAAAAATCAATATGGTTCTCAGAGACCAAAAATGCCATTTGTCAGGGACATAGGCCTGGGCCACTGAAATCTGACCAGTTGCAAACCGCCAGGCAGACTCCGGCAGTGACCCCAGGGTTTACTGTGCATATCTGTCAATCCTTCCGCAAACAGGCTCCTGAGGTTTGTTTTTTAAACATCGGTTATGAACACCTCTGTTTGCTTTCATATCCCATTTTAATATGGCAGGTCGAGGTGTTTTTAATTATGTGCCATTTCGGAAGGTTACATTTGCATGCGACTTCCTGTGCAGTGCTTGGCTATCCCCTTTCCTGCTTAGGAACAACTCCACCGTACTAATTTGCATCTGCACTCAACCAAATGGCTGGTGAGAGCAGTAGAGGTTGGTTTATGAGGGCATGTGGGGCACTGCCCCACCAGTTGGCCCTCAGCCATCCCTCATTTGCCTGCCTTCTTACTTACAACCTGTCCAAAGGGTGGCCCTGGCTGTCAGCTTCCTCCGCCTCCTCAGTCTCGGCAGTGACCCTGGTAGAAGTCAGCAGGGAGGCGGATGGGGGACAAAACTAGAATGAGTTGGCTCTGTCTGGTCATTGGCTCTGGTGCCACCTAGTGCGGGCCTCCCTGCCTTCCGCCCTACCAGTCCCAATGGGCATGAGTCACTACTAGCTGGAAGATAGCTAAGCAAGGATCTAAGGACCATCTTGCTACGTCTAGGTGTGAGGACGTCTAGTCTGGCATTCCATGACAAGCCACACCCATCTCAAACAGCAGCCAGCCAGATACCTCCTGGAAGCACATAAGCTGGACATGTTGGACATAGAAAAGCAGGGGTGGGGAAGGGTTTTCAGGACTGCACTTCATTCTGGGCAGCCTTCCAGGGGCCACATAGCAGTGGGGGGCAGGGCCGGAGGCAAAAAGGGAGTGGAGCCATGAATGCAAGATATGGCCTTTGTACAGGAGGCATGTTTCTACATACTCTCAAGTATTCCTCTCCATCCAGGCAAGCAAGAGTCATTATTAGAGTCCTAGGACCCATTCCAGCCAGGCAAGAACATGCAAGGAAGCTGCAAAGCAGGGCAAGTGAGGGCTGTGGCCTGAGGAGATGGGGTGTGGCTGGGGTGGTCCCTAAGAACCAAACAGAGAGAAGCCAAGGGCCGTATTGGGTCCCAGCCCTGAGGTTTCCTACCTATGTGGTAGAGGTAGACCTTTGGCTCCCCAGATGTTGCTGAACTACAGCTCCCATCAGTTCCAGCAAGCTCAACCAATGGATGATGGGAGTTGTAGTCCAGCAACATCTGGTGGGCCAGAGGCTCCCCACACCTGCAGTTTCACCACTCCTCCTCCCTAGTGAGTTCTATAATAGCAACACTGAGACAAAGGAGGAGGAAATTGACAGCCAGGACCATTCCCTGGATGCAAGTAAGAAGGCAGGGAGGTGTGGGGCTGGCTGAGACTGGTGGGGCAGTGTCACCAGTGGGCCAGCTTCCACTGGCTGTAGCCCTGGCAGTTTCTGACAATGACACATCATATACAATGTTTATCTTACTCAGAGCAGAGCCACTGAAATCAATGGATCTACTCTATGACTCACATTGGATATCAGCTCACAGCCACAATAAATGATATCTGTTTTAAAGAGAAAGTGGTGATTCTTGCATCATACCCTTCCACAGCAGATGGTTTACTATTCCCATTTTACAGGTAACAACTGACTCATGTTCAGGGAACACATCATGGGCACAGGGATGGATGGATCAGTCCATTTCTGCCCTCTTGTCGCTTTTGCACGTGGTCATATGCATGTCTATTCCATCCTACTTCTGCATCCATGAGCAAACATTATTTATAAAAATCTGTCCAGAAGCTTGCATTTAAATACATCTTTTCTCTAAACATTCCAAAGTAGGTTCTCTAAAAATATGCATTTTCAAAACACCTTTTTATTTTCTATTTTTTTTTATTCATATGTTACGATTTACAGAAGTAAAGTTCTTTCAAGTCTATTATTCCCATAGTTCATAATCCAATCGTTTTACAAAACCAGACCACTTTTCTATAAACATTACATTATGGATACTTTCATTTCTCTTCTGTACCAAATCTGTCAGTTTGTCCATTTCTGCTAACTCCAAGGAACCATTCCCATATGGATGGGACTTGTGGGTTTTCTGCTTTGCTCCCCAGGAATATCGTCCTCAACCCAGCAAGCAAAGTAAACACTGGGGAAAATCAACACTGATGTTTCTCGAGCTGTGAACTGCATCACAAAGTTTGGAGAAGTAAAAGAGAACAACTGTGTTCTGTTCTGCACGGCAAAGAATGAAGTCCTCAAGGCTGTCTGGTACCCAAAGCCTACACGTGATGTACTGACACATTTTCTGCTACCCAGATCAAGACCTTGGGCATCTGCTTGTACTGGGCTCCAGTCTCTCTTTATCCGTTTTGAGATGGTATCAACAAAAAAATGCTCTTATATCCATTGGGAAATTAACGCTCTGGAACTCATGAGTTAAAATTATCTGCTAACAGCCCCAGAAGGTGGCTGATTTACACCGTACAAGAATCTGGTCTGCACAAGCACAAAAGGACCTTTTATATTCTGAAATGCCGTTTGCTCATCACCAACTCACATTATACAAATGAGCCCCCCCTTCCTCTCCCTCTTCATCCTTTGTGAATCAAACACATTGGCAATTACAGTTACTTACCTGAAGTTAAATTAAAGCCTTCGCTTTATCATCCACAATTTATTTCCCCTAACTTTCAGCTGGCCTCAATTAAATCACGCTATTTTAAAAGAGAAAGGGAGGTGGGGTGGGGAAGGGGCTGAGGCATTTAATTACTTTTATATGACATGCTCATTGCCCCCAAAAAATTGTTATTAAAGTGTATCAGGAATCATAACCTCGAAACAAAGCAGCAAGAGCCCCTCCGTGATGCGCAGGTAATTATTTTCATTATGGGGATGATGGATGAAGGAATCTGAGATATAAACAATACCCCCACTGTTTTCGGTGGAGAGTCAAGAGAGGGAGGGGATTGAAATGCTGTGGTGGAAAGGCCCTGATGGATTTTGACATTTTTGTTTTGTTTTTAAGCTCATTTGTGACTTTCGTTTCTAATCCAAAAGAGACAGAGCTGTGGTCATTTCCTAAAAAAAAAAAAATAGGTGGTGAAAGATGGACAACTTGCTTGCTTGCTTGCTTATTTGTTTATTGTTTGATTTATATCTCACCCTTCCTCCCAGCAGGAGCCCAGGACGGCACTTAGAATCATGGAATATGATTGGAAGGGGCCTATGAGGCCATCAAGTCCAACCCTCTGCTCAGCGCAGGAGGTTACTGCCCTGTGAGCCTTCAGCAATGAAGCTGCAGAGAAAGAACCAGTAAGGGATGACAAAGTTTGTTGGGCTCTGGACCAGAAATGAGCTACAGGGGCTTGGATTTCAATCCAAGCCGGAGAAGACTTCAGGGCTTACTCCTCCTTTCACGGGCTGCACCCAGGAAAACGGCTGCTGGGGCCAGTGCAAGGGATCTTGTTATTTAAGGGTCCCTCTACCGGGGAGGGGCTTTCCCCACACCTGCAGCAGAAGTTTTACCTAGGAGCAGCGTTGGAAATTAGCTCCTGTACTAGATGTGGGGAACCTTTTTTCAGCCTGGGGGCTGCATGCCTTCATGGACAACCTTCTGGGGGCCACAAACCATTTTATGTTGCTGCACACCACCTTGATGCTTTGTGAGAGGATGCTACATAACAACTTTTATAACTAAATACCAGTGGTAGCCAGGACCGGGTGTAAACATGGCCAGAGCAGTGGATGTGACTCTCGCCTTTGTACAACAGGTGACATTCCAACCATGCAAAAGCCACACACCATTCTCCTTCCCGACAAGCAAGAGTCATTACGGCAGTTCAAGGACACACTCTAGGCAGGCAAAAGCATTCAAGGAGGGTATGACCTAGAGAGATATGTAGCCTGAGATCCCAAGGGCCCAATACAGAGACCATGGGCAGGTGTACACCATACATTTGAAGCACATCTAAGGCCACTTCCGGGAAGGGTGACTTAGCCTGTGCCTGCTTTTGAGACGGGCTCCTGCCTCAAAAGAAGCTTATTCAGATATATCAGTCAGTTTTTTCTTTTTTTTTTGACTGATTAAACTTCTCCCGGGTAGGGAGAAACGAAGAGATTAACCTCAAAGCCTATTTTTGTTGGGACGACCAGATCTCATTAATTTATGGGACGAGGTCCAGCCGACGAAGGTGGGACGGATTTTCAACAGCAAGCTCTATCTGTTAAAGCGAACGTTCATCTTATCTTCTAAGAGAGAACGCACTAACAGGCAAGCACCCTTCTTTCTATATTTTTCTTTTACTTGACTTAAATTGTTGCTGTTTAAAAGAGATTTGCCAGATTGATCAGTTTTTGACATCTCACTGGGGAGCCATAACTTCTCTCTGCTACGCACTAATTAATAGCTTATCTCTGTTTTTGTTGCAAAAAGCTGTCCTGGATTTGCATTCTAAAGATATACACAGAAGAGGGATTTCTATTCCAGATTTTTATTTTGAAAAATATTATACTGTTTTGAGACTACTCTCTTTTTGGTCTATTTTATTTTGACGAATCTGTTTCTTGACGATTGCCATTAATTGTTTCGATCCTGGGAACTGCATTTTGTTTACTTAACTATTGGAGAGATAAGGCTGTCTGCTCTGTTTATACTGTGATGTCACCAAGTTTGGAGTATTAACCCAATTGTTGCTGAAATAAGAAGTGGTTTTCCTATATTTTTCTTTTAAAATGGCAATTAAGAAAGTGGCTGAAAATCTGGAAATAACTATGTTTCAGAAAATAATGGATGAGATTGAGATAACGAAAATTGAATTGAGTAAAATGAAGCAGGAGATTAAAGATATAAGGGTCCCTGTGAGAGAGGTGACCCTGGAAGGGGTCCCTGTGAGAGAGGAGACCCCGGAGATTGGAACAGGGGTCCCTGTGAGAGAGGAGACCCTGGAGACTGGAATAGGGGTCCCTGTGAGAGAGGAGATCCCGGAGATTGGAACCAACGTGGAACAGGAACAAGATTTGGAGTCTATGGACTTTAGAAATAAAATCTATTGTTTGGAACTCAATGTTATCTCTGAAGAAATGAATGAAGATTCTAGAGATAAAGTTATCAATGGCATGGATAATCTTCTGGACTGGAATGATGTGATGGAGCCCAATATAGAGAAAATCTATGGAATTAACTGCAGCCATGTGACAATGGAAAAACTTTTAAGAGATGACCCAGTGTATTTTGAAAAAAAGAACAGAGATATGATTTTACAGCAGTATTTCAGCAACCTATTCAGAATGGATGGCAAGAAAATATTTGGGATAGAGGTAATCCCCATCAGACTCTTACTATATGACTATGGCTTTGACAGCAAGATTATTATGGAATACTGATAATGGAAGATTGGATATTGAAATTACTGGACTTAACAAGACTACTGAAGATGGAAGATGGAAAATGGAACTAATAGAGATAATAGAACAATGGCTACTGAAATTATTGAACCTAACAGATTCTGATGTGATGGATTAATTGAAATGTTTATTTTGACTATGGTTATGACAATAAGATTATCATAATTAGTAATGAGATGGATTAATCGATATGCTTATCTGGAAAAAAAAATTGATAGATATATTTCTTAAAGAATTGAAACCTCTCTTTGACTTTTTGTGGAAAGAATAAAGTAATGTTTATGAGATTTGATGATTAAGTAAGATAACTACTGGAGGAAAGTGATTTTATAATATGACTTAAGAGACAGGATTGTTATATATTATAGACTTATAACTGATTTGATCTTTGACAAATGGGAAGTCAATATTTTACTCTTTATTTTTTATTTTTGTTTTTTTTTTTCTTTTTTTCTTTTTGTTTAACTATTTTTGATTTTGTTTTTTGTCTTTGAATGTTTTATGATTTTGTCTTGTATGTTTTATGAAAATCTGAATAAAAATTATTGAAAAAAAAAAAAAAAAAAGAAGCACATCTAAGGCACTTTTGAAGCACATGGATTTCCCCAAGCATTGGTGGCTGGTGACCACTGGAACTGGTGGGGCAGAAGACAGACAGCCCAAACAGTGGGCGGGGCCAGAGCCAATGACAGGCAGAGCAGAGATTTTGTTCCTATCCTCCTCTGCTGCTGAGTTCCATGATGACAGCACTGGGACTAAGGAGAAGGAAGCTGACAGCCAGAGCCATGACCTGGACTGGATGTAAGTAAGAAAGCAGGCAAGTCTGAGGGCAGGTCGAAGTCGCTAGTGCAGCGCCTCGTTTGCCCTAGTGGACCAGACACTGCTGCCCCCAAAGAATCATGGGAACTGTGGTTTGTTAAGGGTGCTGGGAATTGGTAGCTCCGTGAAGGGAAAACCACAGTTCCCAGCATTCTTTGGGGGAAGTCGTGTCCTTCAAATACGCATTGGGCATGCTTCAAATGTATGTTGTGGATCAACCCTTAGAAGGCTGCATTTGGCTCCTGGGCCTAAAGTTCCCCACCTCTGCATCCATACAAACGGATGGAGACATATGCGGTTGACTTAGGAACATTGGAAGCTGCTTCATATTAACTTGGATTCAGTCGTAGCTTCTCCAACTCTTTCCCTGCAGTGCATTCACATGCACGTACAGGAATACCCTGCTATACAGACCTTCACTTTACGGACACTCGCGAGCACGGACATATTTACAGTAGCGCCATTCCCCTGTTTACGCCCGCTCGCTTCGCACGAACGGACACTTAACGGCATGACGCCACCGCCCGATCAGTTTCCAACTACAAACGTTTTCCTAAAATAAGGCCTACTGTGTTTATTTTAGTTATAAATGCGTTGTTTACATCAGTTATGCCCGTATATGACGACTGCAGTGCAATATATGCATCGATAAGTGAAAAAAGGTAGTGCTTCACTTTAAGTACATTTTCGGTTTACGTACTTGCTCTGCGTACGTTAATGCGGGGTATTCCTGTATTTGCATTGCATCTGTCATTAAGGGGCTGCTTTCAACTTCTGCATCTGTGTGTGTGTGTGTGAAATAAAGATGAACTTGCCCTTGAGCACCTGCAGAGAGCATCTTCCATTCCACTTCAAGCTTTGCACATCTAGGATTAAGAGGAAGGTTTTTCCCCAGACACCACAGAATCCCTGTGGCTTCTGCTGGGGGGGGGGAGCTCCATTTCCATCACCTCCCATTTTAGGAGTTGAAACCCTGTGCTTTCATAGCAGCAGAGCAGAAACATCACTGGGCCAAGGCAGAGTTGGGGAGGGCTGCACATTATGGCTCTCTCTTGGAATCAAGCGTCTTTTCTTGACAGAAACAATGACAGAGGGAAAGCTGGGGTCTGGCAGAGCATCAAGGGTGACAAAGGAAAGGTCATGTATTTCCTTCTCCCTCCATGACAGGAGACACAACAGAAGGCCCTGCAAGCCACGGCTGTCTCTCGTTGATAGACAGGTGTGACAACAAGGCTCGGGACCCAAATGGCACCCGTGCGCCTTGAAAGTGAGCAGGGCCAAGCAGGTGACACCAGCTGAGCAAGTAAACAGCCCATCTGTGACACATCCACTGGAGTGCTGAGCCTTCCCCGACTGGTCTCGTTGCGTCGAGAGGCTGTCGGGGAAGCCGGCCACTCTGGAACCCAGCAAGCCACCTTGGACTGAGTCAGACATTGGTCCACTTGAGTTTATTTTAATTGTCCATGTTGACTGGCAGGCGCTCTCTGGGGTTTTGGGCAGGGGTCTCCATAAGCCAACCCTATGGAGATGCCGTTGGGAATTGAACCTGGACCTTCTGAATGAAAGGAAGATGCTCTGCCACTGACTTATGGCCCCTCCTCAGATGTGGTCAGCTTCCCTGATAAATATGCATGTGGTCCAACCCTGTCTGAAACCCTAGAGAACCAGTGGTAGTCTGTGTAGACAGTACTGATCGAGATGGACCAGTGGTCTGATCCGGTAGAAGGCAGCTTCATAGAATTAGCAGCCCTGGGCTCCTACTGGGAGGAAGGGTGGGATATAGATAGAGTAGATAGATAGATAGATTAAATAGATAGTAGAGTTGGAAGGGGTCTATAAGGCCATTAACCCCTATTCATTGCAGGAATCCAACCTAAAGCATCCCTGACAAGTGGCTGTCCAGCTCCCTCTTGAAGGCCTCCAGTGTTGGAGAACCCACCACCTCTCTGGGACATTGGTTCCATTGTCGTACCGCTCTAACAGTTAGGACATTTTCCCTGATGTTCAGTCAAAATCTGGCCTCCTATAACTTGAGCCCATTATTATGTCTCCTGCACTCTGGGATGATCAAGAAGAGATCCTGGCTTCTTATGTTCCCAACAGTGAGCTTGAATGTTACTTTTTTGTTTGTTTTGCCTTTTGGCAAGCTTAATTTACAACTGGTCCCTGTAGTTTAGGGGGACTATTCTGCTCAATATTGCCCAACATTTCCTGCAGCTTAGTTAACCTGCTTATAATTTCTCGTAGCTCCCTTGCTGGAAAACTAGCAAAAGAGGACATTAAGTCTTCTGCTGGCTCCAACCAATCTGGCAAATCCATAACTAAACTCTTAGGGTTGTATTCCATTCCCTTTCACTCAGAGTAGACCCACTGAAATGAATTGTCGTGGCTAACTTACAACCATTCATTTCAATGGGTCTTCTCTGAGTTAAAGTGAGTGGAATACACCCTTAGGGCTGCTCAGAGTAGACCCATTGGGTTGTATCCAACTAGTTATACTGAAGTAAACCTGAAATCAATTGACCTAAGTTAGTCATGTCCAATATTTTCAAGGGGTCTACTCTGAGCAGGAATGACACTAGCTACAACCCACTGAAATTAATGAACATGACTAATTAAAGCATATTAATTTCAGTGGGTTTACTCTAAGTTTAACATAGCTGAATGCAACTCTTAGAGAATGACTTGCTTTCCTCTGTAAGTAATAGAGTGGAAACTCAATTTCTAGCTACCACCATTAAAATAAGCACCACGGTGATGCTGTCTGAGTTTTACATTGTAGGTGGTAATCAATGCTAGTCCTGCTCAGAGTAGACTCATTTTAGTAAAAGAATCTGACCAATTTAGGGTCATTAATTTTGATGGGTCTACTGTGATTGGGAGTAGCTATCATACCTTGTAGGACTCAATAGATAATGAAAGCGAATGGACAAGCAGAGAGGCAGCTCAAGACCCATCCCCATCACACAAGGAACAGGATCCTGCAAAAGTTGTCCTGTCAGGTTCAGGGAGTGACCAGTAAGCTACTCTGACCCCAGCAGAGAGGAGATGCCATTGGGTGTTGGAACAACAGAGTCAGTCGGCCCATTTAAGAACCACAAGCTCTCAAAAGAGGGAAGTCTGATTGCAAATACCTGGCCTCGGATGCTGAGCTTACAAGGCCATGAGTGGCTTGGGCTATTGCTGGAAACAATGTCAGACCTCCATGTCAGATCATTGCCAGCCCAGCTCATGAACCCATGCCTTCAACCCTGCCCTGCCTGATTGGATCTCTGATACCTTGACTTTGGATTGCCCCAAGGACTCATCTGTTCTACACTCTCTTGGCTGTTCCCACCTGGTATTTACACTTGCTGTCGTTTCTGGCCTCTTCTCCTCAACTGAAGCTTGACAGATTTACAGCCCGGCTGCTGGCCATTATCTGCTAATTATTTTACTGTAGCTATAAACTATTTCAGCTTGGTTGGCAGAGACTTACACTAGCATTGAATATAATTCTTTCTCTCTCTGTATATATCTCTCTGTGTGCGCGCGTAAGGAAGCATGGCACTGCAAACTGTAGTGTAAATGCTTTCCCCCTGCACACTGCTCCCAATGCCTGTCTTGGCAAGCAGGCAAGGCCACACCAGCAGCCTGTCTGGGGAGGATGGTTGGTGCACTGCACAGTAGTGACTGTTCAGGGGAAATGGCAGCGCAGGGCAGAGGCAGCCTGGGCAGTTGGGTGGGAGGCCATTCTGCAGCCTAGCTGTGCTACGCTGCACTGCATAACAGCACCGTTTCTTTGGGGTGGCAGCAGCAGTTGAGGAATAGGCAAAGCAAGGTGGAGGGGAGTTTGGGGGGTTGAGTGGGTAGGGGTTGACTAGAGGAGTAGGGGTGCCTGGGGGTGGCAGAAGGATTTAGGGGTTGACAGAGTTGGGGGTTGGTGAATGGGGTGAGTAGGGGGTTAGTAAGCAGAGCAAGGAGGGCAGGGCCCCCCTAGTATGTGTGTGTGTGTGTGTGTGTGTGTGTGTGTGTATATATATATATATATATATATATATATTTGGCAATATGATCTGCTTAGTCACATTTATAAATGTTTGTACATTGTACACAAATTGCATTGGCTAATGACTGGTAGAAATATCTATCTTTTCAAGGAAACTGGCCGCAGGCTTCCAGTAAAACAGGAAACCACGCAGACAAGAGAATGAAAGGAAGGCCAGACCAAAAATCACCTCAATCCACCAGAGACTGGAGAAAGAAAGTGACGCTTCCACAAGAGGAGAGCTTTTTTAGCCATTAAGCAAAGCGCCTTGTCCTGAGGTTTCAAACACACCCAGCTCTTAACCTGCTGATCTGCTGTTCCAGAGGATGCTGCAAAACAACTCATCCTAGACACCTTGTCGAGTCTCCCTGAGGACTGCGTGCAGAGGAGGTCAAAAGGGGTGAAGTCACCCGGAGAAATACGCGCTTTAATATTATCTGCATGTCAAGCCCTTTAAAGCCAGCTCACAACTGGATAATAGGAAAGTGATACTTTTGGATGAGAGTAATGAGGGGGAAATTGAGAAGGTGGGGAGGGGGGAACAAAGAAACCCTGCTGCAGGGTATTGGAGAGCAGATGGCAGAGTGAGGAGACTTGAGGAAAGATGGAAAGAATTAAATTGGCTGGGCAGTTAGCCGAACCCAGCCACCTTGAACTTTCAAGGATCTGTCCAAGGTGCTGAGCCTGTCTTTGGAATCAGTTCTAGCACCTTGGACAGCTGCAGATTTACCACAGGCATCAGAGCCACCGGTTTCCGCTGCTCCTTTTCACAGGACTCATGACATGGGGTGCCTTGAACGAAGCCTGGGTGAGTGGCAAGGGAAGCCTGTGTCATGCTCCAGTAGGTGCCATTTGGGGCTAGGTGCCCAATCCCAGGACGTATAAGCCCCTTGGCAAATCACTCACAAATGAGGGCAAAAGAGGACTGGTGTAGGACAGTCCAAACAAGCCAAGGTCAAGCACAGAGAAGTACCCTAGGTCCAAAACGAGGCAAGGTCAGGCAACAGTCCAACATCAGCATGACATGGAGTTTGGGCAACGTACCACACTGCAAGGCAGGCACAAGGAGCCAGAGGCCTGTATTGTGCCACAGCTGCTGGTAGTGAAGATGTTTCAGGGATCGCTTAATCATGAAGAAACCCTATTATCCCAAACCACATAACTCTGGATCTGCAGATCCATACCTGGATCTTTTGGCACCACTGTTTTTGAGGACTGTGGTGTCACTTCACCTCCTCATCTGACAGCTCCAAGCAGCTCTCCCACCAGACAGCACCTCGTGGGGGGGGGAATCTCCTGCCCTGCCTTCTTCTCAAGGTCCTCAACCTGTGGGGTGTGTGGTCCATCCTCCGAGGACTTTGTATCTGGTACCAGCTCAAAGCTAGGCATGACAGCCAGGTTCACTGGGAGCCACCTGCTCAAAGCTCTGCTCAGTGAGTGGCTGTCCTCTCTCCACCACTGCTTAGCAGCATCACTTGACTAGAGAAAAGAGATCATGCAGAGCTTTAAACATAACCTCCTGGCAATCTTCCCACCTCCACTGCTCAGCTGATAACAGCCCAGCTGCAGTGAAAAGGTATATGCATGTGTGTGATGTGGGGTCATTTATGGGTGCAGTGTTCTTACCCGCTTTGGCAAAAAAACCCCCCAGACATGAACAAGCTCACCAATGTCATGCGGACCCTGGAGGCTTGGCCAAGAGGAAATGAGGCCCTTGGGTTAAAAAAATAAAAGTTTCCCCATCTCTTCTCCAATCCATTAGAAACACCGTCTCAGATGTTCAACTTGGATGGCTTTAAAAGAGGTTTAGATAAATCCATGGGGGACATGGAGATGCTGGGAACTGATCTTGGGACCTTCGGCATGCAAATGCTCTGAGCTACGGCTCTTGTCCAGGCAAAACATAGCAGTAACTCTCAACGTGCCTTTCTTGGCCCTAGAGCTCTGAGGATGGGGAGAACGGCACCAAAGTTGCCTGGCTACTTCTAGAAAGATCTCAACAGGCAACTGATCAGAGCCTAAAGCCCCCCCCCCTCTGGAGAGCTGTGTTTTTAGGGCTGCTATTTCGCTTGTGAATGAAATCACGTCCCCAGGCAGCGGGATAGAGTTTGGCTCAGCAATTTGGGGCATGCCATGTCACTGACGACGTCAGCGAAAAAAGCCAGAAGGGAAACCTCAGCTCCGATGGCAGACAACTATGCTAACATCTTGACCCTTTCCATTTGGACGTCCTCTCCCGTTGGACGGCATTTGCTGTGCAGAGTCTTCTTCTTTTTCTGCTCTCTGACAAATTGTCAAGGAAAGGTATGAGGCTGACATGCACATATTGCAAAAGGCGGACAACACTGTCAAAGGCTACCCTTGCAGGAACGGATCCTCTGATGCCGTATCAATGAATCCAGGCCACCCCTTTGGCACAGGTGAGGGCTCCATCCTATTTAATCCTGGAAAGGGCCCTGGGATGAAGAGAGGCCTGGTGTGTAAGGTCAAATCCATGCCATACATTTAAAGCACTCTCATACCCCTTTAAACAGACATGGCTTCCCCCAAAGAAACCTGGGAACTGCCATTTGTAAAGGGTGTTGAGAGTTGTTAGGAGATCCCTCTTTCCCTTCACAGAGCTACAATTCCCAGAGTTCCCTGGGAAGAGGGACACACCTTGAGCAATCCAGGGCTGTCAAAGGGGAGGGAGTCAAACAGTGAGACTCTTGCCTGCATCATCTTAATTCACCCTCTTCTCACTACCAACCTCAGGTTTAATTAGGAGTTAAGACCCTAGTTTTTAATTAGGGACTGATTCCGTCCAGGGCCTGGATTGTGCCTAGGGTGGATTGTGGCCCGATGAGCATCGCCAAATCAGGCCCTGAACCAAGTCAGGGGGGCCTTGCAGAGCCCTAATAAGAAGGTGGTTCATAGCTGCCCGCAGCCATAGGAGGTGGCCCATGAAGGTCACTATTGCATTTCTGATCTGATGCTGGATCCCGTGGGGCAAGGTGGGTCAGGAATTGCAGGACTACGGACAGAGCTGAGTAGGAACATTTCTTCAACAGAAGCTGAGGCCTTTTAAGCCTCTGCCTCCAGCCTCCCTCTTCTAGGCTCCACCCCCTTGTGGAGAACTTCAGAGCCTGCAAGAGCCTGGCCTGAAGATGGCCACTCCTCCTTCGTTCCATGACCTCCTGCCTGGTACATGCCCTGCGCCCCTGGACCAGTGAGATATTGTGGGAGGCACTGGGCTCCTCGGGGGAAGGTGATCATGAGGGTCCTGGCTCTGGCCCTGCAGGCCCTGGTGGTAGAGAAGGTTCTTTGATCTCTTCAGTCGCAGTGGTTTCCTGATCTTCATCAATCACCTCAGAGCCCTAAACCCAATCTAGCTCCTTGGCTGGTGCCTTTGCAGCCTACAATTCTGTATCTGGATTGCTGCTGGATTCAGGGGTTATCATGACAGGCACTTTGGTTAGGCCCCTGCTAAATCTGGAATGCCACTAGAGCCCTCCTTGGGAGAACTCCCCAGCAGATCTTGCCCAGGTTAGATTACTCATAAGAAGAAGCCCATCATCCTGTCCTTACATTGGCCAACCAGATGCCTATGGGAAGTCCAAAAGCAGGACCTGAGCGCACAAGCACTCTCCTCACTTGCGATTCTCAGAAACTGGTATTCAGAAACATACTGCCCTTGAAAGTAGAGGTAGAACATCACTCAGAAAAGTTATAGGGAGCTGGCTATGAAGGGTGTCCAGAAATTTCAACTAGTCCAGAGTACAGCTGCCAGGTTATTAAAACAGGGACCCACAAATCATTTTTCACGAGTGCTTTTTGGAACTGTTTAGTTGATTCCTTAGAGCACTTACTGTATATCTTACATTGTTTTGATAAAATCAAACTCAAGGCAGCTAACAAACAAGAAATATAAATCACAACACAGGAAATCCAAGTATAAAACAGCAAACGGGAGTAAAAACTGGACAACAGAATTAAATTGTTGTAAGCCATCTTGGAGGTCTGCTTGATAGCTGATAAATACACCAGTGGAACCTACAACAAAATGTTGCAGTGCCAGAGTGCTCTTGTTTACTCTTCCAGCTAGCCAACCAGTCATGCCCTTTTCCAGGACATGCCATTCTATTCCTCCCACCCACCTAGTTTTCCAACCTGCCAGATATTGGGATGTTTTAGGGTTGTCCCCCCTAAATATTTTAAAATATTTTTATATTTCTGCAAACTGTAGTTTCCCCCCAAACCTCCTAACATCTCTCTCTAATACGTGGGTGGTGCCATTTAGGCTGCATCAGGAACAGCACTCACAGCTAAACACTGGAATTAGAAGGAATGATCAGCAGGGTTTGGTGTTTTTTTTTTTAGTGTTATCTAAACACCAGACTTGAACCGCTGTAAAATTTGGGCTGAGGTTTGAGATCTGGAATGGCTTCTGCTTTCATTCCACCCTGGTGCGGCTGGTGGCTTCATATCAGTGGAATCTGCTCTGGGTTTTAGTCCAAACTTTCATCACCCTAGACAGCCCCTTGAAAGTTTGGACTAAACTTCATCACCCTGGACAGCCCCTTGAAAGTTTGGACTAAACTTCATCACCCTGGACAGCCCCTTGAAAGTTTGGACTAAACTTCATCACCCTGGACAGCCCCTTGAAAGTTTGGACTAAACTTCATCACCCTGGACAGCCCCTTGAAAGTTTGGACTAAACTTCATCACCCTAGACAGCCCCTTGAAAGTTTGGACTAAACTTCATCACCCTGGACAGCCCCTTGAAAGTTTGGACTAAACTTCATCACCCTGGACAGCCCCTTGAAAGTTTGGACTAAACTTCATCACCCTGGACAGCCCCTTGAAAGTTTGGACTAAACTTCATCACCCTGGACAGCCCCTTGGAAGTTTGGACTAAACTTCATCACCCTGGACAGCCCCTTGAACGTTTGGACTAAACTTCATCACCCTGGACAGCCCCTTGAAAGTTTGGACTAAACTTCATCACCCTGGACAGCCCCTTGAAAGTTTGGACTAAACTTCATCACCCTGGACAGCCCCTTGAAAGTTTGGACTAAACTTCATCACCCTGGACAGCCCCTTGAAAGTTTGGACTAAACTTCATCACCCTGGACAGCCCCTTGGAAGTTTGGACTAAACTTCATCACCCTGGACAGCCCCTTGAAAGTTTGGACTAAAACCCAGAGTGGATTCCACTGCTCCAATGATGTGGAGCCGCCAGCCACCGCTAGTTCCATCTGTTGTAGTGAAAGCTGGTTCTGGAGACAAGGCCTGGATGGCCAGATTCTCTCCTGTCCCTTTGCACACCAAACCGACATCTCCTTCCTTCCCTCCCAGCAAAGCCCAATGCCGTGTCTGACTTACTAGTGGAGAAGGTGCCATCCGTGTGGACGGGAGGGGTGGAAGGAAGGAAAGGCGGATGTCCGACAAAGAAAGACCGCAGGGACCGCTCAGAGAGGAGGGGAGAGCGTTGGGCAGGGATGTTCTCACAGCTCCCCACGCTGTTGTGGATCTTGAGGTTCAGCGGCTTGTTCTTTTTCTTTGCTCTGAGATAAAAGGAGAAGGGAAATCAGAAAAGGAAGACAGCACGTGGTTTTCATGGATTGGCACAAATGGGCAAGCAAAGAGAGACCAGAGCAGAACAGAAAAACAGCCCCCCACCAGATCAGTCCAAGAGTCCATCTAGTCTAGCATGCTGTCTCTGACAGTAATCAGTGACCAGATGCTTTCAGTACATCATGAAGGCTCCAATCCTCCCCTGCTGTTCTAATAACTCAACAGCAGTCTTGCCAACCTGGTGCCCTCCAGATGTTTATTGGACTACAACTCCCATCATCCCTGACCATTGGCTATACTTGCTATGGCTGATGGGAATTGGAGTCTGGCAACATTTGGAGGTCTGCTCCAAGTGAAAGATGCTCTTCAAGGTCTCAGACAGGGATCATTCCCAACCTTTCTCCTTGAGATTCTGTTAACTGGAAGCGGCGCTGAGAACTGAACCTTGGACTATCCACTGGCAAAAGATGTGCTCTACCTTTAAGGAATGAGCTCTCTCTGGGTCATCCAGATCAACCCTCGTGAACTAGTGACAGATGCCTCTCTCCATTTAAGTTTCTCATTCTCCCAGTCTTAAGTTGTGAATGAATGAATGAATGAATGAATGAATGAATGTTTATTGTTACAGTCATAGACCAGCCAAACAATTACCGAATAAAATATTCCCTTAATACATGTTAAAAAACAAAGAAAATGAAACATAAACAGTTTCGCCCAGTCTCTAATTTACCATTCTTGGGCAAGGTGATTGAGAGGGTGGTGGCTGCGCAATTACAGGCACACTTGGAGGAAACGGATTATTTAGATCCATACCAATCGGGTTTTAGGACTGGTCATGGTACGGAAACAGCCTTGGTCGCTCTGGTAGATGATATGCGGAGGGCATTGGATAGGGGTGAATACACCTTCCTTGTCCTCCTGGACCTCTCAGCGGCTTTCGATACCGTTGACCATGGTATCCTTTTAAACCGCCTAGAGGGATTAGGAATAGGAGGCACTGTCTTGCAGTGGTTCCGTTCCTATCTCTTGGATAGGCAGCAACGGATGGCATTGGGAGATGAGGTTTCAGACCCTTGGCCTCTTCACTGTGGAGTGCCACAGGGTTCTATCCTCTCTCCCATGCTATTCAACATCTATGTGAAACCGCTGGGAGCAATCATCAGGAGTTTTGGGTTGCAGTGCCATCAGTACGCAGATGACACTCAGCTCTATCTCTCCTTTAAGTCCTCACCGGAGTTGGCTGTGAATACCATGTCCAAGTGCCTAGAATCTGTAAGTGGATGGATGGGAGAGAATAGGCTGAAGCTGAACCCCGACAAGACTGAGGTATTACTTGTGGGAGATAAAAGGAAGTTAGGAATTACTGAACTGATGCTTGATGGGGTAAGTTTACCCCTGAAGGACCAGGTCCGCAGTCTTGAGGTCATACTTGACTCCCAGCTGTCCATGGAGGCTCAGATTACAGCAGTGAGCCGGGCAGCTTGGTATCAATTACATCTGATATGGAGACTGCGTCCCTATCGTCCTGTTCACCTGCTCCCTCAGGTGATACATGCCCTGGTCTCCTCTCGCTTAGACCACGGCAATGCGCTCTACGTGGGGTTACCCTTGAAAACGGTCCGCAAATTACAGCTGGTACAGAAGGCGGCGGCACGCTTGATTACGCATAGCCGTCACTGGGATCATATCACCCCAGTGTTATTAGATCTTCACTGGCTACCAGTTGTCTACCGGGCCCAATTCAAGGTGTTGGTGTTGACCTTTAAAACCCTATACGGTTTCGGCCCAGTATATCTGAAGGAACGCCTCCAGAATCACCGATTGTGCCGCCTGACGAGATCAGCCTCGCAAGACCTTCTCTCAGTCCCACCGGTGAAAACAGCTAGGCTGGTACGGACCAGAGAGAGGGCATTCTCTGTTGTGGCCCCCACCCTCTGGAACTCTCTCCCTTTCGATCTCGGACATGCTCCCTCCCTGTCCAGCTATCGCCGAGCCTTGAAGACCTGGATGTTCAGGCAGGCCTACAAGATTGGGACAGATTAACTTATGTTACAATTGATTTAATGAATGGTTTTTTAGCTTAAAATTTGATTATGTTGATGTATATGGATTGTTTTTATTCTTGTTGTTCGTCGCCTAGAGTGTCCCTAACCCGGACAGATAGGCAGCTGAAAAATAAAATTTATTATTATTATTATTAGTCAATACAATCAAGTACAAAACTAAATTTAGGTCAAAAGAAACTAAAACTTCTATATGGATTAAGATTCCTGGGACATCAATTTTCTGCGAATTTCTAGCTCTGCCACAAAAAAGTTAGTGACCTTGCATGTAATAAAAGAATCTTTATCTGCCAGTAGGTACTGGGCATAGAAGGATGTATCTCTACCTTGAAATTTCTGAATAAGGGGCAAGATAAAACAACCTCTTGGGGCATCATAAAATCTACAGTCTAATAGGACATGCTCGACAGTCTCAATGGCTCCCGAATCACAGGGGCAGAAACGTTCTGAAAAGGGGATTTTTCTATACCTGCCCTCTAAGAGAGCAGAGGGTAATACGTTTAATTTAGCCAGAGTAAATGCCCTTCTGAGTTTGGGTGTGTATAGATGGAGTAAATGTTAAGCCATGGTAAACGGTTTCGGGTACAGATTAGAAACAAGCCGGTGTCCGGAAAGAGACACAAGGGACTGATAGTCTACATCTAAGATTCTCTGTCTAATAGTGTCCAGGGCTTTCATATAGCCCAGTGCCAAAATACTTGTTGGAGAAAATCCCAATAACACAAGATGAATAGTGAGGGATTTCCTCCAACTCGATTGGAAGTTGTCTATTAGTACCGTTTCCCCTAATAGAATGCATGTCTGAATGTTGTTTTGACTAATATATGCACACTTTCCTCTGATATAAACATATTTGTACAGTTTCTTTTGCTGGAGAACCACATCACAAAATTCGGAAACGTGCCAATTTCAAATGGGGGAGGTGCAAATTTTGAAGGTTCTCTGCGTTATATATTGCTTTTGCGGGGAGGGGAAGTGTGGAGCAGGTTTGATTCACATTGAAATGTAAACTGAACTGATTCCCCCACACCTACATCCCTACCATGAGCACAGCTGTCAATGCCTCACCAAAATGAATACTCCCTTATAACAATCATGAACATGTCAATTTTTGCTGGGCAGATTCTGAAATGCAGAAAAGTCAAAGTCTAATTCTAAATCTTGTCAACACAAAACAAAAATTAAATACAAGTTTATCTGTCACCATCTTTGTTTTTATTTTGGAAGGTATCAAACGTAAAGCCTTAGGCGCGGATGCTACCGCATGTTGCCAATCAAATACCCATCAGATGATAAAATACTATTTCATGTCTCAGACATAATATGTTATTAAATACTAATAAATATTGATTGCCAGATATCAGATTTTGAAATGGAATGCCATTGGATGCCAACATCCAAATGCTCTCACTTCCAGAAGTTAACCTATCAAGGCAGGATCTTTTCAGTTGTGGCACCTTGATTATGGAATGCCTTCCCCGCTCATGTTTGCCTGGTGACCTGGTGCCAGGTTCTAGTTCTTTCTGTTCTGTTCTAGTTGTTTGCTCAAGCTTTTAATGGGATAGAACCGTGCTGCTTATCATACAGGAGCAACTCTGCTGCCCATTTCACTTGCCTTATACTGATCTGCATAACAACAAGCATCAGTCCCTTTAATACCAAAATAAGCTGCTGAGTGCCAACAAGACTGTATCCAAAATGGAACCATTGAGAAACAAAAGAGAAGTATCAGCACATTTGAGGGGGAACCCCAAATTTGCACAAGTTTTTTTTTAAGTCTTTAGGGGAAAACAAACAGACCTAAAGGGATAACCCTCCACCAAACAACCCAGTGAGCTCTGAGCAGCTCAGAATGCTAAGTGGAAAACGTAGTCACAGTGGATGCAATGGAGTATTCTTGAAGAGGGCATGGCTGGCTGGCTAGGACTCCACGCTGCTATATTTTGTGGCAGGTCCCACTTGTCTGAGAAACATCCAGCAAAGATTTCTCTCCCCGCCCCCTCAACATTTGCAAAGGAGAGTTTATGGGAGCAAAATTATTTTCCAGACCCATCTCAGCCTATACGCTTCCTACATAGGAAGGCAGGGCCTCCTTGCCATGAATGAGCAGCAAGATCTCCCTCTTCAATGCAGTGCATCCTGCCCTCTTGTGGTGGAAAAGGAAACACATCGGCACTCCACCCGCGAAAGAAGACTGGGGCCCTTTCCACTCGGCTATTTCTCCATTAACTCTTCCCCATTCATCTTTCCTAGGCTGCAATCCCTGATTTATGTCAAGACTGGGACGATACATCTCGCACCTCCTCCTGTCCCCTATACCCAAGTGACAGGTGTTTTAGGAATAGCCGCCTCCATCCATCTCTGCCTCCCAGGCAATTTCCCCCTTTGTGGAGAGTTCCCCCCAACCCGAGTCCTCCTTCAACTGTGCAGTTCAGCCAAACAGCAACACTGAGCTCAAAGCAAAAAAACTTGTTAACTTCCGAGATCAAGGGAGCACACCAATGAAAGCTAGATATGATGGAGCACACTATTAAATGCTTCGCTGAAATAGGATCTCCAGAAATGAACGCCGGTTAGTCAACAGCCTCTCTTTGCACCCCCCCCCAAAAACTCAGATGCTGGAGATCCTACAGTAGGTACCCATGTTAGTTTGGGAAGCTGTAATAAAGCAAGATTGGTGGACACAGAAAATTAGTATTAGTATTTTGACCATTTATATACCAATGTCGTCTCAAAGCGGTATAGTCCAAAACACCTGGAACGTGCCAGGTTGACAAAGGGTGCTGTACACACGTACCTGGAATAAGCACCATTGAACTCATTACAGACTTTGCTGATTTGTTTAAGTAGGTTGGATCCAACTAACCTCCACTCAGAGTAGACCTATTGGAATGAGTGGGCCCAACTTAGTCATGCCCAGGAATTTCAGTGGGTCTACTTTGAGCTAAGACTGGATGCAAGCTAGTCTGTTTAGGCCACCTGCTATGGCGGGGGACTTTTTCAGCACATTCTTTGCTGGGCAAGCGTCCGTGGGGCCACATGCCATTGGCTGGCGGGGTTAGGAGCAGAGCTTGGAAAAGTTACTTTTTTGAACTACAACTCCCATCAGCCCCAGCCAGCATGGCCACTGGATTGGGCTGATGAGACTTGTAGTTCAAAAAAGTAACTTTTCCAAGCTCTGGTTAGGAGCAAAGGTAGGCAGGGCAATGAACATTCATATCGCCTAGGTTAGTTTCTACACACACTCAACCCCCCCATCCTTCATCCAGGCAAAAAGGAGGGTGCGCAGCTGGACCAGTAAGGGGTGTGTCTTGGAGAAAGGGGGCATGGTATGCCAAGAGTCCTGACAGCCAGGTAGAGAGGCTTGAAGGGCTGCTCTTGGCCCCTGGGCCTGAGATTCCCTATCTCAGTGTTAGGGCAAGGCCATCTTCTCAAGATGGCTTGTGCCCACAAAACACAATACAGAGCCGGTGGGGCAAAGTGGTCAGTGTGTCGGACGATGACCTGAGAGACTAGGCTTCAAATCTCCACCTGGACATGAAGCTTGCTGGGTGACCTTGGGCCAGTCACTGCCTCTCCCAGCTCTACTTGGAGATGCTGGGGTTTGAACTTGGAACCTTCTGAATGCAAAGCAGGTGCTCTGGCACTGAGCTATGGTCTTTCACTATACTCAGCCAGACCGCTGGCCCATCTCAGTATTATTTACACTGACTGTCAACAGCTCTCCAGGATTTCAGAAGGCAGCCTCCCCCAGCCCTACCTGGAGATGCTGGGGGTTCAACCTGGAACCTTCTGCATGCAAAGCAGATGATCTTCCACTGAGCTATGTCCTATCCCTAGGAGGTTCATACAGCCGGAGGTCCTTCAAATCACGCTTTTCCAACTTCCCATTTCATGTCTACCAATTAAGCCTCTCTTGTGCTTTCAGCTCCCCACAAATCACACACACTTGCATTGTAACTTGCAATGTAACTTTTTGTAACCCTTTATTTCCTCTCTCTCTCTGGGGGCATGAAACTCTGATATACCAGCAATGTAACTAACACCAAGTCTCACTGGAGTAACAGACTTGAACATCCTCACACATCAACAGAAAGTTTCCAAAGGAAACTATAGCACAAAGCTGATGGTGATCTTTAAAGTGCGCCAGGATCCCTAGTTGGCCTTGCTATATCAGGCTATTCCCCTGTATGATATTCCTGTGTATCATCAAGGCCCCCTGATGCCTTGATGACACTGCACTAAAGATGGTATTGCCCACATGAATGAAAAGCTTCTTTAAAAAAGAATCTACAGTCAGGGTCCAGATTTAGGATCCAAACACATTTGTTCTGTCAGCATGGAAAAGAAAGAGGGTCCTAGAAGGTCACACAAAGGGAAGGTGATGGTGCCAGGTAGAGACATTTGCCCTCCTGGCCAACAACAGACATCCTTCCTGCGTGCCTGTTTGCAACACATGCCCTTCAGATCCATGGGCATCTGGAGAAGCCCTCGATAGGAAATGACTGCATTGCAGCACCCCCAGAGCTGGCCAGACCTCACTGAACAATGTAGCTTGCAAAGACTGGGGGTGGGGGCAATGGGCGAGAGAGGAGAAGAAGAGAAAGATAAACAATTATGCAACCTCTCCCTAATGTGCTAATTGTTTCCTAGCACAGGAAAAATGTGACGTTCATTTCCACATCTTGTGCTGGACAGGGGACCCGCTGCAGCCAATTGCTCTCATTAGTCAAAAGGACAATTGAATCAAAGTGAGGTTGTGCAACCTCAAGGCTCTGCAGCCGGCATCTCTCCCCCTGGTGAACCCTGCCAGCTGGCACATGATCATTCATGCAAGCCATAGCCACCACCTTTCTGGGACCTCCTTAGTATGGTACTTTCAGACTGCTGCCAGTCCCCTTCCCTATGAACATTTCACAGTAGACCAGCGGACACCCAGATAGCTCAGCAGTAGAGCACAGGTTTTGAATACAGAAGCTCCCAGGTTCAACCCCTTGCAGTTCAAGAAGGAAGAGAGAGCAGGAGATGGGAAAGAACTCTCTCTCAGATCTTGGAGACCTGCAGCCAGTCATCAGGGAACTGGTGCACACACCCCCAGATGTTGCTGGACTACAACTCATCAGCTCCAGCCAGCATCACTAATGGTCAGGGATTATGGGAGTTGTAGTCCAACAGTATTATTATTATTATTATTTATTACATTTATACCCCACCTTTCTTTTCATGGTAGAAACCCAAGGCAGATTACCTATGGTTCCCAGGCAGTCTCCCATCCAAGCACTGACCAGACCTGACCCTGCTTAGCTTCAGCAGGGAGCTGGCCTTATGTGCCTTCAGACCATAGCCTGGAGATGCAAGAACAGAGTGATCCATCTCACCCCCTTCTGCCAAACTGCCTTGTTTCCATGTTGGCTGTGGAGGAACTGACTGCCCTTCCTCTAGAGCTACAATGGAAACCAAGCGGGCTGGTGGAGTAAGGCTGGTGCAGTCCATTTGCTAGGGCTGGCCCTAGGGCAGCATTCTGGAGAAAGCAAGCAGCTGGGAGCCAGGAATATAGGAAGCTGCTTATATGGAGTCAGACCATTGGACCCTCTAGCTCAGTATTGTCCACACTGACTGGGGGCACCACTCCAGGGTTTCAGGCAAGAGATGCCCTCAGCCTTCATGAGAGATCACCCCAGGGGTTGAACCTGGGACCTTCTGCATGCAAGGCAAACTTTGCCACTGAGCTATGGCCCTTCACCAGGATCGAAGGGCAATCTAAGGATAGAGCTGGAGAACCACCCAGGAGTTAAGACCTTGGAGCAATCAGAGTAAGAGGGCAAACCATGAATCAGGACCAAAACCAGAAATGAAGGAACACTAGAGCTCAAGTGGATAGACCTTGTGGCTCAAACAAAGTTCATGCTGGAAAAGGAAGCCCTTATATACTCCTTCCTTGTCCTGTTCCAGTCACACAGCAGAGCCCATGGGGCAAAGCAGCACCATGGAGAGCTCTTAGTGTGCCACTGTGCTCCAACAACAACTGGACATGAACTGAGGCCCTTAGAGCCTCTGCCTCCCCACTGTCCTAGGCTCAACCCTCTTTTTGAGAACCTAGTGTCTCTTAAAGGGTCAACCCTCTGTCCTGAAGATGGGAACCTCTCCTTTGTTCCATGGCTTTCCATCTGGTGCACTCCCTGCACAATTGGACTGGGAAGTTACTTTGGAAGACAGCTGGTTCCTCAAACCCAGGAGAAGACATCCATGAGGGTTCCGTCTCTGGTTCTATGAGCCCCAGTTCAGTGGGCCCCTGTCTTCCAGCTTCAGGTTCAGTGGTTCCCTGATTACCTGCATCAGGCCCCAAACCGGGAACCCAGTCTGGTTCCTTAGATAGTGACACAGTAGCCTCCACTGGGACGACACAGTTGGTCTTCAGGGTCCCAAAATTCTTGCCCAGGACGAGCCAATCTGCAGCCTGGGTGTGTGGAGCCAGGCCAGATCTGGAGCTCCCCAAGAGGCTGCACTTACAAGGCTCAACCATATAGGACAGTGGTTAGTGGTTCTTGACACAATCTCCCCTCCATGAGCTCACTCACTCGCCTGCATGGAATCCCCGGTTGCCTGTTGGTGAACCAGGTGAATTGAGTGATACAAGGCTGCTGTAAAGCTCTTAATATTCTGGACCCAGGGTATCTAAAGTGCAGCGTCTCCAATATGAACTTGCAGTCCTCCTCACTATCAATGGCCCTGCTCCAGGTGCCCTCATCATCACAGGGGAGGAGAAATAAGGTCTCTTCCGTCGGGCAGAAAGGTCCATTGGGTGCTCTCATCCCTGACTCCCTTTCTTATGCCTTTGGATGATATTCCTGGCATTCCTGCATTCTCTTTCAGCAGATGGTTGTTCTGCTGCTGCATTCTTGCTCTGTCAACTTTAATGATACATTTTGTTGTTTCATATTGCCTTGATGTTTTGACTCATTATTTTATTATCGTCTGAATAATCAAATTTCTGGCAAATCTCTTGATGTGGGGATTTAGCGGAGGGCAAAAAATTAATAATTGCATGATTGTGGGTGGTAATGGAGACTTACCATGGTGATAAGCAGTGGATTTTCAAATATTGGTTGGAAAAATATAGGGTTGCATCCAATGCTCATCCCTCAGAGTTGTTGTTATGTCCTTGAAGTCAATTACGACTTATGGCGACCCTATGAATCAGTGACCTCCAAGGGCATCTGTCACCCTGTTCAGATCTTGTAAGTTCAGGTCTGTGGCTTTCTTTATGGAATCAATCCATCTCTTGTTTGGCCTTCCTCTTTTTCTACTCCCTTCTGTTTTTCCCAGCATTATTGTCTTTTCTAGTGAACCATGTCTTCTCGTTATGTGTCCAAAGTATGATAACTTCAGTTTCATCGTTTTAGCTTCTAGTGACCATTCTGGTTTAATTTGTTCTAACACCCAATTATTTGTCTTTTTTGCAGTCCGTGATATGCACAAAGCTCTCCTCCAACACCACATTTCAAATGAGTTGACTTTCATTTCAATGAGTTGATGAGAGTAGGCCCATTGAAATTAATGGTCATGGCTACCTGAGGTCCATTCGTTTCGATGAGAAATAGCTGGACACAAATCACAGCTTTGTCACTGCCATAGTGTGAATTTGAGTGCACACAGAGAGAGGAAAACGGTGATTAGCTGTTGGTAATCACCAAGAAGAGTTCTGTTGTTGCTGTCATCACCAAAAGGAGTACCAAAACTCATATATATATATAAAAAGTATCTGGAAGGACCTGGGCAAACTAGACCATGTGCAAAGTTGGGTGATGAAAAGAGAGAGAGAGATCTGAAAACCAAGCACCAGTTGAAAGAGCTGGGCATGTTTAACCTGGAGAAGGGAATATTAAAGTGAGACATGACAGTAGTCTTCAAATATCTGAAGGACCTTCATGGAGAAGATGCAATGGAGTTGTCCACTATTCCTCCAGAGAGGAGGATTAGAACCAGTGTGTTGGATCCCCCCAAGTCCTACTCATAGATTCACTGAAATTAATGGACCTAAGTTAAACATGCTCATGAACTTCAATGGGTCTACTCTGAGTAGGCCTAGCATTGGGGACAACCCAATAGGTAGAAATGCAAGGAAACAGATCTTGGCAACAGATCTTATGAGAAACTCTCTGACGCTTAGAGTTCTTCAAGAGAGGACCAGACTGCCTCAGGGAAGTGTTGGTTTCTTCTGGGAGGGAGGTATTTAAGAAGAGGCTGGGTGGCTTTCAGTCAGGGATGCTAGGTTACAAGATTCTTATATTATGCTGAGGGCTGGGCTAGATGGCCTCCAACTCTAAATTGCTGTTTGTTATTAGTGTTCTGCCAGAGCTTCCTGTGGCTATTTATGGGGGCTGTTTTTGTTTTGATTTGTTTTTATGGTATATTTGTATTCTAAGTTGCTTGAACACCTTTGGGTAACAAGCAACTAATAATAATAATATCCAACAAAGTTGCCCCATTTGCACAAGGGCTTCCGTTTGCATAATGGAACTTCCATTCTTTCTCCTCCTCTCATGCACCCCCCTCCCCAAATCTGCTTTAGGCTTTCCCCAAGCCATCTGGAACCGATTTGGGGTGTGTAGGAACACAGAGAGAGGAGAGGGAGGCAATAGACAAATGTGACAACTTTGCTGGATACAGCCCTATGATTCTATGAAAATTCTCCTCCAATTTACCACCTGTGAATGAGTTGGAGATGCCCATAAGAACCTAAGAAGAGCCCTGCTGGATCAGGCCAATGGCTCATCTAGCTCAGCATCCTGTGCTCACAGTGGCCAACCAGGTGTCCCAATGGGAACATGAGAGCAACAGCTCTCTCCCCACTTGTGATTCCCAGGAACAGATATTCAGAGGCTACTGCTTCCGACAGTGGAGGTTGAGCAGAGCCACTGTGGCAAGTAGCCATTGATAGCCTCCACAAAGAGTGCCTCCTCACTTGCATTGCCTACTGAGCAAGCCAACTCCTCCTCCTTTAGCCCACAGCTCCGGTTTCACTCCAACGCCTTCCTGCAGCATTTCTTCCAGAAGCATGACTCTGCAGAAGCGTGAATTGTTTCCCCAAAGACTCCCCATTTATCCTTCCGTTTTGGGTCATTAACACCAACAATTCCATCAGTCTTACACACCCCACAGGAGACATACACACGCACACGCAAAAACAAAAATAGGACGTTCCAGACTTTTAGTGCGTCCAGTGTCTCAGCAACTCCTCAGATCTCGGTGACAAACTCCCAAACCAAGCAGGCTGGAAACATTTTGTTTGTGACACGTTGCAACAAGGCTTGGAATTGTCAAGAGTCTTGTGTTCCCTTCTTAGATCATCTCTAGAAGCAGCTGTGATTTTACATCAAAACCAGAAGAAAGGGCGATCCTCTAGGCCTGAGATCCAAGAGATCTAGAGCAGACGGCTGCAGTCCTCAAAGGCACAAGCACAGTTGTCACCTCCTGCATTCATGGTCCCATAGAGGCAGAAAGGTTTTTTTAAAAATAGCTATATTCTACTTCTGGCTATATTCTCCCTCCACTGTTGGAGGCAGTATGCATCTGAACACCAGTTGCTGGGAATCACAAGTAAAGAGAGAGTTATTGCACTCAAGTCCTGTTTGCAGGCTTCCCATGAGCATTTGGTTGGCCACTGTGAGAACAGGATGCTGGATTAGATGGGCCTCTGGCCTGATCCAGCAGAGCTCTCCTTACTTACTTACTTATTTATTAAATTTATATCCTGCCCTTCTTCCCAGCAGGAGCCCAAGGTGGCAAACAAAAGAGCCAAAAACATTTTAAAACATCATAAAAACAGAGTTTAAACTATGTTAAAACAAAACAACCTTAAAAACATGTTAAAAAATATTTTAAAACTTTTTTAACGCTTTCAAAACATTTTTTAAAGGTTTAAAAACATATTAAACAGCAATTCCAACACAGACACAGTCTGGAATAAGATCTCTACTTAAAAGGCAGGTAAGTCCTCTGGGCAAGTCCTTCAGAGGCATGCTACCTGTGACAGGGGAAGGAGAACACAGCCATTGCGGCTAGCAGCTGTTGATACCCGTATCTTTCATGGATTTGCCTAATCCTCTTGGAAAGCCATCCAAGTTGCTGGCCATCCCTACACCTTGGGGAAGCCAATCCCATCCTTTAACTCTGCACTGTGTCAATTCGCCCTCCGAATCTCCTTTGCTGCAACCAGTGCCTGGCGACTTGAAGCTGCTGGTTTAATTTTCCACAATGTCCCCGCTACAGGGTTCTTCAGAGCCCTGTCAGCATTTAAAACAAGGACTCCAATGTTCCTGTCACTGGGGTCTAGGCAAGCATCAGAGTAACAGTGGCCCGGGGGATGCTGTAGGATGGCGACAATTAGGAACCAGCAAGGCAAGACTACATCCCCCAGCACACACACCCCCAACATTGTGCTCATCCTTAACAGACCATTCTTCCATGAAGCCT
The DNA here is from genome assembly GCF_030035675.1 of Rhineura floridana. Lineage (NCBI taxonomy): Eukaryota > Metazoa > Chordata > Lepidosauria > Squamata > Rhineuridae > Rhineura > Rhineura floridana. The sequence goes on along the minus strand of NC_084498.1, from coordinate 21,498,600 downwards.
TGTTATTAGCCCAATGAAGTTTGGGGACAGTTCTTTTTTTTTTTCCCCCACCTATAAATCAGTTACAGGCTAAATATTTACTGAGAAAATCATTTCCTAGCCAGCAGCGCCAGTGACAGGTCTCATTATTAGAAAGGATGAGTGATTCTCAACAGAGATTCTCCCCATAACCCCCTCCCCCACCTTTCTCGGGAAAATAAATTTAAAACAGGAGGAGGGGGGGAGATGAATGATTATCAGTGTCTGACATCATTCATCTGCCTCTAATGCTATGAAGGCCGGCGAGAGCCTGGCTGCAGCCTGGGCCCAAAATGGTGTGGGCCAGCGGGAGATGGCCTGGCTATTTAACAGCAGACTCCTGGCTCACTCTTTGGATATAGCGTTGCTAGTTTGGCCATCGTGATGATTGGGAATGATCAGCACACCAAGGTCTTGCCTAAACGTGATTGGGGTTGGGGGTCAGGCAAGGAGATTTAACGAAAGAGCGTTTAAGTTTTTTTGTTCATGGTTAGTCACAGGTCACCAATGTGGCAGCCATGGGCACCACAAGTACCTCCTATAGCACCTGTGAAAGGTCTAGGTGAATCTCTTCTAAAAATACTGCATTGTATGGGAGTGTTTGCTCTTCCTAGTCCGTTTCTGTTTGCACTGCCTCAGCCCTTTCCCCTGTTGATGGGGATCCATGCCCACATCATTCTGTCCTGTTTCTTTTTCTGGATGGGGCAGCCATTTTGTTTTTTACCACATCCCCACAGCTGTCATCTTGTGCTTTGCCCTGCCCTCCCATGGCAGCCATTTTGCGACTGGCACCCTTGGCCCTTTCTCAAAATCCCACATGCTCCCACCAGTCCCCAAAGATAGGTGACCGCTTGTGTGAAGTTAACATGGCAGGGAGTGAACTGGGGCTAAACCTGCTACGACCATTTTTGCCACTCTCCGCAAGTTGCATGGTGAACTTCTCAAGAAGAGCGCCTCATGATTTCCCAGGGTCCTACAACACAAGGGGACGCTCCATAGGTGCAGGAGCCTCCCCGTTCGAGAAGGCCATCGTCCAACTTGTGCAGGGAGGCAGAAATAGCACTGCATGGGTGGACCTAGTATGTTTGCCCCCCCTTCCTGCCCCTCCAGTGTTTAACACGAAAGAAGAATGTCTGAAGAGGACTTCAATGTTCCTCAACAGCTGGGCACCCCCATCCCTCAAGCCTTTGGTATGTCACATCTCTCAGGACAGTACCTTTAACAGCTAGAAGACGGAACGCTTGAGAAATCCCACCTTTGCAAGTTCCTGACGCAAACTGATCTGATGTGCAGCTCTTGCACTCGTGTGCACATCAGAATCAATTTATGTGCTGGCTTTTGCATTTGCTGGATGTTCTGATGCAACACACGGCTCAAATACATCCATATGTTGAGAGAAAATATATATTTAAAGAGCTTGGTTTAAATACATATTTCAGTGCGCATTTCCATACGAGGTCCCTTTTGTTTAAAAAATTGCAAGCTGTTATGGAAACGGAATGCAAAAGTAATACCGCACTGCAAATAGACTGATTTGTCCTTTCCTAGTTAGAGGGAGGGAGGAATGAGACATTTTGGAGTCAGAAACGCAGTCCAGGATGCAAGAGTGAGAGAGCAGGCGGTGAGTTGACTGACAGAGCTTCATCTTGGAGGGCAGAGGCTCTCTCTATAGGGATCCAGTGCTGGAGTATTTGCTTATAGGAGTGCATTTGCCTACACTCTGCCTTTCTCATATATCTGTAAAGCAAATATTACACCAATGCCTTAAATCTCCCATGCATCCAAAAAGACTTCAACCAGCCGTTCTACTCCTAGCACATCTCACCCCACTAGAGAGTGGGGGGGCTCTTAACACTAATGTGGGATATTGTTTCCATGGGTTGGGGAGAGTGGCAGGAACAGAAAGTGGAAAATAGATGAGAAAGTGGAAAAACATTTCAGCTTGCTAGAAACAAAGGAACCTTTTTTTCAGCCTGAGGGCCACATTCCCTTCTGGTCAACCTTCCAAGGGCCACACGCCAGCGGTAGGCAGGGCCACAGGCAAAAGTGAAAGAAGCATCCGATTCATTTCGGATGCTACATTTGCACAGTAGACCAGCTGCTACACACACCTCTCTAACTACCATCCAGGAAAGCAAGTTGTTGTTGTTATGTGCCTTCAAGTCGATTACGACCTATGGTGAACCTATGAATCAGCGACCACCAAGAGCATCTGTCATGAACCACCCTGCTCAGATCTTGTAAGTTCAGGTCTGTGGCTTCCTTTATGGAATCAATCCATCTCTTGTTTGGCCTTCCTCTTTTTCTACTCCTGTTTTCCCCAGCATTATTGTCTTTTCTAGTGAATCTTGTCTTCTCATTGTGTGTCCAAAGTATGATAACCTGTTTCATCATTTTAGCTTCTAGTGATAGGTCTGGTTTAATTTGTTCTAACACCCAATTCTTTGTCTTTTTCACAGTCCATGGTATGTGCAAAGCTCTCCTCCAACACCACATTTCAAATGAGTTGATTTTTCTCTTATCAGCTTTTTTCACTGTCCAACTCTCACATCCATACACAGAGATCCAAAATACCATGGTCTGGATGATCCTGACTTAAGTGTTCAGTGATACATCTTTGCATTTGAGGACCTTTTCTAGGAAAGCAAGAGGCAGTACCAAATTTCAAGAACAACTTCTAGCCAGACAAAAACGCTTTGGGGGGTGCAAAGCAGGAGCAGTGAGGATATGGCCTGAGGAGGAGCGTACGGCTGGGGAGAATTCCAGGGGCCAGATAAAGACACCTGGAGGGCCGCATTCAGACCCAGGGCCTGAGGTTCCCTTGACATATATGGTGCTGCTTGTTTACTCCCATATGCACCCTGCCTATAAATGTGTAAATAAAGCAAAATGCTTTGAAAACTATCTACATCTCCAGTGCTCTATCACTGAACTCCAAACACGCTGTCCCTGGAAAACCTCCCCTTTGAAGGGAGCACCACAAAATGATTATAGCTGGTCACTCGAGACCCCATTTGAAATGGCAAAGGCGCAGCCCTAGCAGGGGTGGAAGAGAAAGGAACTCTCCTGTCAGTGGAGACTGGTGGGCTCTGAACCTGTGTTTCAGCACCTTAGACAGCTCTTTGAAAGTGCAGGCTGAACCCCAGAGCGGATTCACAGCCCCACCGACAGCAGAGCCACCAGTCTCCAATGTGCCCTGCCCTGAAAGAGCTCACAAGGGAAGCCCAGCGACATCCCATCAAGAGGCTGAGTTAATGGTCTGTTTGGCAGGAATCACAGGGAAGAATCCAAGCCCTTTCAGTACCCTGGAGAGCTCCCATGACCCTGCTCAAAGGGCTATTTAAGTTGCTGTCTCTACAAGGAGGACCTAGTGCCAACTGAAGCCTTGTATAACTATAGGGTAGTAAGCCCCACCTCCCCAGAGAAGCTGGTTGACTATTAAAGGGCCCTCACCTTATTTTGCAGTCTTTGTCCACTACTGGGCTAGGGAGACAGGGGTACTTGCTTTCTCCCCTATGGGGAAGAGGCATAGCTTAGTGGTAAAGCATCTGGCTTGCATCCAGAAGGTTCCAAGTTCAATCTCTGGCACCTACAGGTCAGGCTGGGATAGACCTCTTGCTGAAACCTTGGGGAACTGCTGCCAGTTAATGTAGACCATGCCTGGCGCTGGCCCTAGTTCCCAGGACTGGACAAAGTACTCCAGATCAGATCCAACTAGGGCAGAATCGTAAAGTGGAGCTATTCCTATTGCAGCCATGTGCCTGGCTGCTAATATTCTGCAAAGCAGTGGGACGCTCTCTGGCTCTTGCCCTTCTAACATAGCTGATGCCCATCAATCCACCTCCACCATCATTTCTTGAGCAGAGACAACAGGAACCTGGCTTGACATCCACTCATCATTTCTCACATCTGAAGCAAGAGATGCCATTGATCTATGGCATTTCACAGCTTCCCTGCATTGTTCCCCAATCTCCCTGAACAATAGTTTAGTCTGTGCTGTCATAGACGATTTTCGCAGCATGGTAAGCATCTTTTAGATGCTGGCCTCATGGAGGATGGGTGGGAAAGATGGCATGGATCCTCTCAAGATAAAAACAATTCCAGCTGGATCAGGGAGAAAGTGTAGTCCCATGATTAAGTCTTGCTATTATGGTTTACATTTCTATCCCACCCTTCCTCCCAAAGGAGTCCAGTGCGGCAAACACACAAACAATAAAACACAAACAATAAAATCCAGTAAAGATGCAGACAGGGAAAGAACTTTACTTAAAAACTCTACTTTCTTGGAAGAGGAAGAGCTTCAGTAGGCACTGAGAGGACCACAGAAATGGTGCCTAATATTTAACAGAAGGGAATTACAAAGGGTAGGTACCACAACACTAAAAGCCTAGTTCCTATATATTGTGCGTAATGGGCCTCCTGATCAGATGTAATCTGCTGGAGGCCCTCCCCTGCAGGGTGCAGTGATCAATTGGTTATATAAGGGATGAGATGATGATGTTTCAGGTGGGCAAGCTCCACATGCAAGAGCAAAGTTCCATTAGAATGTTGTAGAGCCCAGAATACGTCAATGTATACACTTTCCCAATTGCATTCGCCACTAGAAACTCACCCAGACACCTAACAGATCTCTTGCATAAAGCTAAAAAGGGTAGCAAGAAGGATCTAACGCAGCCTTGAATTCACCAACGAAAGTTGGTTTGGAGTTCTCACACAACAAGCCTGCTCTCTCAATACAACTGGACTTTTTGTGATAAAGAAGGTGATGGGAAAATAGACTGGAAAGTGTGAGATAATATTTGCTTGCCGCCATGTCATCTCACCTCCCCACTAACAAACAAGAACAAACAAGATCCATCTAATCCAACATCCCGTTCCCACGTTGATCTACCAGATGTCACCAGGAAGTTTAAAAGCAGGACATGGGTGCAATTGCTATCTCCGATGCACGATCCCCAGAAACTGGTGTTCAGAAGCATGGACCCTCTGATCTTGTAGGTAATATAAGAACTTAAGAAGAGCCCTGCTGGATCTGGCCAAAGGTCCATCTAGTCCAATTTTCTGTCCTCACAGTGGCCAACCAAATGCCCAGAGGAAGCTCACAAGCAGAACTTGTTTTGTTCACCGCCCAGAGAGCTATTCGCTATGGGCGGTTTAAAAATGAAATAAATGAAATGAAACTTGAACACCGAAGTTCAAAGTCAGAATGAATGCTCAGTAAAGAGTTGCCATCATCTAACCTCCCTACAAACTTTGTGCAAGCAAATCAGGACAAACGCTCAATAAATATTGAGGTTGTCTGACAATGATCTTCACATAGAAGTATTTTTTTGGTCTGTTCTAAATCTTCTCCCAGTCATCTTCATTGGATGATCTATACCATTTCAAGACAAAAATTGTTTCTCTGTCCTCTCCCCTCATCCCATATCACGCAATATTTTACCTAGGGATGGATGGCTTTATCATTTTCCATTCGCTCCATTTCTCATTTTTCCAAACTTTAATACGGTTCTCCACATTTCCATTTGCGAAAATCCTCATGAAAATTTGTCAGTGTGAAGTTCTCCTAATTAATGCATATTTGGATGTGCTTTGTAGTGCACACCTTTGTGCAATGTCCCCCCAAATAATGCATTTTTGTATTTTATTCTTACCAATATATTCATTTGTAAGTATACTTTCCCCTAATAAATGCATTTTTGTAAACACTGGCTGGCTGGAGAACTGAATAGCAAAATTTTGATAAGTGTGAATTTCAAAGGATGGCTGTTTCAGTTCCCATATCATTTCAGAAAGTGAGAATTTGATAGGTTCACCTTTAAATGCCAACTAAATCAAAAATTTCCACATCCCTATCTCTATCCTTCTTAATTGCTTCACCCCCAAACCAAAAAAGGCCCACACCTTGTAGCTTTCTCTCATAGGCAAGGTGCTCCAACTTCTTGATCATCTTGCTTCCTCTTTTCTTAGTCATCTTCTGTTCAACACCAGGCAGCTGTGAACTCATTCTGGCTTCAAGAGAACTTTGAAAGGAAAGATTGCACCCAGGTGCAACTTTTGCAGTCGAAATAGAGAGTTTTAATAAGAGTTTTCCACATCAATAAGTCTGAAGTCACCAAACCCCATGATCTCAAGTCTCCTTTGGGGAAAGAGCCTGTTATTTATCTCTTCTCAACAAGTCCCAGTTTGCTTCGGAGCCATCTGCTATACAATGAGGCAGGTATTGGTACATAAGGATCCTGCTTATTGCAGAGCTAAACACACCTGCACTAAACAGCATTTCGGGGACTGGCAAATGTCCAAGTTCTAGGCTAAGGGGCAAAAAAAAAAAATCCCTCTAGCTTTGCAATTTCCAGGAAGATGTGATAGGTGGCCATAGAGGTCTTCAATGAACATGTGAGGGAATAGCAGGAAGGTCAATGTGCCCAGAGGCTATTGTCTACACTGACTGGCTGTGGCTCTCCAAAGAAGGTGCTCTACCACTGAGGTACGGCCATTCCCCAAAAAGTAATTTTTGCCTAATATACACATTTTTTGCAAGCAGTTTTCTCGAACACAATGCATTGCTGTAGGTTATTTCCCCTGATATATGCACTTAAGTGCACCTTTTACCCTAGGAAAGGCATTTTCGGTGTATGTTCCTTGGCTGAAGGACTGCCCTGCAAAACCTGAAGTGTACATTTTGAAGGACAGTTGCGTTTCGGTTAGATTCACCATAATTTTGTCATTTCAAAAAGAGGACATTTGGCTTCGATACGTGAAAAGTAAGAGTATGCTGTTGCACTATCTCAAAAAGAGTGCATGTACCCTTAAAACAGTACGGTTGGTAACCCTAGTTTCGGTTCAGTACGTTGTTTCAGGAACTGGGAATTAAGTTCACCTTCCAATGTGAAATGAACCGAATTTGCCTCCCGTGCCTAATCTTTGCAAGCTGCTTTGTGCCGATGCGGTCCAGGGTTGCGGACAGGGCACTGGCTGATGTTGCTTTGACTGCAAAGCTGCCCTCACCCTCTTCCACTTTCTAAGCAGGATAAAAGGAATCGGTACTCCACGTAAGATGAAAGATCGCTTCAGGTGGCAGGAAGCTGCTACAACCCGTCAACTGGTCTTTCAGCACCAGTGCGGAAGAGAGAAGGCAGAGCGAGGCAAGGACAGAGACCATCAGTTTGTAGAGAATCCTCAGGGATGCTCATTCATTACTATCCCCCAACATGAAATCCCCTAAGGGCCATTCTGCATGTTTACCCTCATCACACAGCAAGGGCTTGAAGCCGCCTGGGTGTGATGGATTATCCTTGCTGCCTCCCATAAGGAGCAAATCTGCTCGCCACATCTTGCAAGGAACTTAGGAAACTTCCTTGTACCAGGTCAGGCTATTTGTCATAGAGGATAAGGCTATCAAAGGTGATTAAATAAGGATGGCAATATTCTGCCTCCACTGTCAGAGGCGGTATGCTGGGGCTCACAAGTGGGAGAGACGCTGTTGTGCTCATGTCCTGCTTGTGGGCTTCCCATGGTTCATCACTGTAAGAACAGGATGCTGGACTGGACTGGTGTTTGGCCTGATCCATCAGGGCTCTTCTTATGTCCACTGAGCCCGGCCCTGTCTTCTCTAAGTGGCAGCGGCTCTCCAAGTAGAGGCCTTTCCATTTTAATTGTAGATACCATGGAATGGCCTTTGGTAGGCATCCATGTGCTTCACCACTGAGCTATGCTTCCTCCCAAAAGCAAGTTGGAGGTGGAAGGCTGCCTTGTACCACATCAGACTATCTCTCCATCTGGTCTAGCATGACGGCTGGTGTCTCCGTGTCAGTGGGGCAGTGGACTCTACTTTGGGTTTTAGTCCAAACTTTTAACCGTCTATCCAAGGTGTGGAAACCTATTAACATAGGTTCAGCACTCTGGATAGCTCCTTGAAATTTTGACCATCTGGGGAACTCCCTGCCTCATTATTTTTTTGTGTCCCATCTCTCTTTCTTTTCACTGCGTGATAAAGACCGGGGGGGGTAACTCTGCTTTTCCCCAGGCAAGTGACGTATCCACAGATCTTATGATTTGCCTGATGGAATGTTACAGAATCACAGAATCATAGAAGGGTAGAGTTGGAAGGGGCCTATAAGGCCATCAAGTCCAACTAGCTGCTCAATGCAGGAATCCAACTTAAAGCATACCAGACAGGCGGCTGTCCAGCTGCCTATTGATCTATTGTATTTTCTTTTTATTGGATTGCATTTTTATCTGTTGTCTAGACAGATAACAACAACAAACAACAACAACAATAGCATCATAAGAACGGCCAAGGTTCATGATTTGTTGTTTTCTTTTCTAGTCAGGCTGTGTACACACCATATATTTAATGTAAAATGTAATGGACTGCCTTCAAGTCGATCCTGACTTATGGCGACCCTATTAATAGGGTTTTCATGGTAAGCGGTATTCAGAAGTGGTTTACCATTGCCTTCCTCTGAGGCTGAGAGGCAGTGACTGGCCCAAGGTCACCCAGGGAGCTTCATGGCTGTGTGGGGATTCGAACCCTGGTCTCTCAAGTCGTAGTCCAGCACCTTAACCACTACAACACATTGGCTCTCCCCATATATTTAAAGCACATTTAAATCTCTCTAGCACACAGACAGAATCTGGGAACTGTAGTTTGTTAAGGGATACTAGGAATTGTAGCTCTGTGAGGGGTAAACTACAGCTCCCAGCATTCTTTGCAGAGGGGAATGTGCTTTAAATGTCTGGTATGCACGCAGCCTCTGTTTGTAACTGTGCCCCAAATGTGCATTCAAACAACCCATCCATGTTACCACTTGCAACTATGTCTCCTTTTACACCATCCTGCTCACCCGCAAAACGCAGGAGGCCTGCTCGCTCGAGCCTCTTTGTTCCGTCAAAGACTGACGCAGCGTACCACAAAGCCATTTGCCCTTCAGGCATGTTGTTCCCAAATTAATTTTATACGGTGGGGAAAAAATAATAATAAAAAGATGCAATTTAATGGATGGGGAAGAAAAGCTCCTAGCAAGGTTGACTGGTTCCCACTATGTTTAATTCAGTGCTGCGTTACCTTCCAACGCACCGCAGATTCCATGGGGGGAAAAAAAGCTTGCCTATGGGGAAGGGAAGAGGTGGAAGAAGGCACTGAGAGACCGCAGCTCCTTCCAATTTCTCCTCCCTAAATCAAGCCTAGGATATGGTGAAGGTGAGGAAATGCAAGGGTTCTGGGATCTTGAGAGTTCCGAGGGCCAAATCAAGAGGCTTGAGGGGGCCATATTTAGGCCCCTAAGCCTGAGGTTCCACACCCCTGCCCAGGGGTGTAGTTATCCAGGATCTCGGGGGATCTTAGACCTTTACTTTTTTGGGAGCCAGGTCCCAGCAGGACCCTTATGTCTCTAGTATCCCATGAGCCAATCAGCATGAAAGGGGAATGTGTTAACCCCTGAGAAGAGTCTTCTAACTTGTTCCCTTGTTGTTTCCTGCTGATTGGAGCCAATTAGAGTGGAAGGAGTTCCTATTAGTTCCTACTTCAGAAAGCCGAGCTATAGAGAGTGAGGATTCTGTAAGTGCAGAAGAAGAGGCAGCGGATCCTGATGATAGCATCCCATGTACCTGTTGGGTAGCAGTAGGAGATAAACATGTAGACGCTGAATTCAGTAACTCAAGCGATATCTCTGACAGCGAGAAAGGCCAATCAAATGGTGACAGTGACAGAGAAACAGAAAACAGTATTCAAGCCTAGCCAGATTATTCTATAATCTTAGAAGGTTGTATAGTCTTGGAGGGGGGTGGCTGTTGCTATTATGAAATGACCCTGCACTTCTGAATTTGCCACTATGTTTACTGTCCTTTATCAATAAGCACCCAATCCTACTCTACTCATAATAACAATTGCAAAATAAACTCTTACTTCTTACTGCAGGCAAACAAACATGCTTCTTTATTGTCGGCTGGGTAAGGAACAAAACCGAAACTGAAAAGCAGAGCAAAGGGTGGATGGACGGAGTCCTGGGTGAGAACCAGGAGGTTGAATGGAGAAGTGCAAGGCAATTGTTTTAATATTTATTTCTTAATTTGTATTAATATGCATTCATATTGTGGCTTTATTGTATATTTTTACAATATTTGCTGTTGTTTTATCTTCCGTACACCGCTTAGAAATTTTTATATACATTAAGCGGTATAGAAATGGCTTAAATAAATAATAATAGATATATCTGGTGTGGGAGGGGGTGAAAAGCAGCTCAGGGGGGCAGTGCACCCATTTGTCCCACCCTGGTTACACGGGTGGTTGGGAAGCTAGTGTAATGGCTCACCCAAACCCGGCAAGGCGCTCCAAGGGCGTAGGTCCCTGGCAAAGTGTGCTTCCCTGCAGTTCAGCAAGTCTCACGGCAGCTTACTTAAACCACCTATTGCAAAGAGAACTTGGGAGTGAGAGAAGCCACCCAGCATTCTTGTTCTTCCAAGGGACAGGACCGAAAGTGGAGAAATCCCCTTAGAAAAAAGGAGGTTCTTCATATCAAAGGCTTGCCAGTTAATTATGGATCCGTTTGCTTGTCCTGTCTCCCGCAGGATGGCTGAATTTCAAGGTGCAAGTCTCAGTGATCTATTATTCCCTTTTCTATTGCACAAACTGCAACTTCTTAGCATTCTGCAGATTAGAAAAACTCAGGGTTTCTTTGAAGGAAAGATTAACCGACTCAACCAAAACTTTCTTCTTCCTTCCTCCCAAACGCGCCAGGAGGAGTTTGGAGCCTAACTCAAAACTCCAGAATCTCAAGGGCTTCCGGAAGCTTATGTTAAAGTTAGAACTGGGGGAACAAGGCAAAACGCTGCAGGAAAGGTGTGCCAAAGAGGAGCGACATCTTTGAGAATCAGCAGCTAGCCTGCACCTGTTGTGATGCAGGTCATCAGCAGGGTGTTGCAAAGCATTTTCATCAAGGGTTTAGGAGGCAATGGGGCAGGCTGCCTCAGAACAGGGGTGGCTAGTCTGTGACCCCCTGGAAGTTGCTGGACTCCAACTCTTACTAGCCCTAGTGGTTAGGGTTGATGGGAACTACGGTCCAGCAACATCTGGAGGGGCATAGGGTTCTCCACCCCTGGCTTAAGAGGGTTGGACTTGGGCCAGGAAGACTTGGGTTCAAATCCCCTTTCAGCTATTGAGCTTCTTCTGTCGCCAGCCACTTTTCTTGCAGCCTAACCTTCCTTACAGGGTTGGCATGAGGGGAGGGGAGAAGGCAATGGGGTGGGGTCCATGTATGCTTCCTTCGCTCAGTGCCTGAATTAGGGGAGGATAACAGTAGGAGGCTCATAATGAAATTCCAAAGCCACCCTCCTAGTCTCAGTGGGGCCTCTGCAATGGAGCCCTCTGGGTCTGAGGTTGGCCGTGTTGCCTCCTCAGGCCACGGCACAGGCACCAATGGCTCATGTGGTGGATGTGCTTCTGGGCTGGGCATGCATTCTCTTCTTCTTCCACTTCAGAGCCTCTGCCCTCATGCCCTGAAGTTGAGGGATCTGACTCCACACCCATGACTAGGGATAAAGCAATGACAAGCCTGCTGAGAGGTGCTGATGGGAGATTATGTCCAAAATGTCTGGAGGGCACCCAGTTGGGGAAGGCTGATATATAGACTGTTTTTTTTTCCTGCTGTATGGCACTTTTTCATTTATTTTGAATGCATCCTCTTCGTTTGATGCCATTCCTGAATTGCTTTCCATAAAATATCCCGAAGCAATTTCACAGTAAACGAACACCAACAATTAAAAAATGGGGGGAGGGAGAGCAAAAAGAATCCATATGTAAAAACAATTAAAAACAATTTCGTAATGTAAAATCAGTTTCAGATTCATTACGGATACAGACGAACAGAGCAATCCAACTCAGGGAAAGCCGGTGGAAGGAGTGTTGGAGGAGGAGGAGGAACCGGCGGGGAGCTCCGCATCATCCATTTCCCATTTGGGAACCGCCAGGATGGCGGAACATTGGCTCAGCCGGGAGCTGTGCACGTGCACAGAAAAGAAAAAGGCAGCTCTCACAAATACCCCTACCGGTGAGTAAGCGCTCCCCATTGACTTCCAATATAATTATTTTCTTAGAATGACCTTTTACTCTGCGTAACTTTGGCCCAGATCAGGACCCGCAGGAGAGCTCTGAATGGGAATTGGATGTTGTACAAGCCCCCTCCCTCAGTTCTTCCTCTGACATGCCCCCAAAATACCCTTTTTTGGGCCGTATGCAGGCTTTTGCTGGCACCCCTTCCACCAGGCTGGGTTTCCCCGGCCAGATCCCCAGATGAGTGGGCTCGATCCCTGCTCCGCTGCAGCACAGCCGGGGTGAGGGGCTTCTGCCAGCGGAGTCCGGTGGGGCCGGGACCCTGACGGTTTAACTGGGGGTCTGCCACATCCAACTTGTCAGAATTTCTCTCTATTGAGAGGCGTACCAGAGTTGGGTAGCGCTGCGGAATGGAGAGTTTTGAGCGAGCTGTGTGTGTGAATCTTTGCTAAGATTCTACCTTCCCTGCAAATTAGTCAGACAGAGACTTTAAGCTTTAAAATAAGAAAGAACTACTTTATTCTGGAAGTACATGCTTGATAGGAAAGAGTCCTTACATCTAGCTAACTAGTGCAGCTCTCATCCTGGTTGAGAGGAGAGAGAAAAAGAAGATGTCTGCTCCCCTCTCGAGAGAAAGAGAAATTCTGAGAGAGGCGGGAAGGAACTGGGATAAAACATCCTGTTGCTTATCAGCCTAGCAGGAAGGGAAGAGACGGCAGGATGAAAGGGATAGGTATAGCCTCAACCAGCAAGAGGTCTAGCTCTCTAGCTACCCTTATTAACCCCATTCAGCCTCAACCCACCAAGCTGAAGTTGAACCTCATACATTCCAATACAACTCGCCTCAGCCTGGCATAAATAGGAGTTGGATTGCACCCTATGTACGATGTAAGGACATTTTTCTTTTCACCCTGCATTCATAGCATGCAGCTATGTTTCCGTTCCGATGCAGCTCATCTTCTGACCAAAACCATGTTGTTGTTCTCCCTGGCCATTATGGCAGAATTACCTAACTGATCTAATTTAGGCAGTTAATTATGTTGTCATTATGTCATTCCACTCATTTCAATGCAAAGGAAACAATGCACATTAGGAGAAGCACATAAATTAATTACATATCTTATATACTAAGTCTTTATTTTTATTTTCTGTTTAACTGTATTTGTTTTTATGTCATATATGTTTTTGTGATTTTATTATTGCCATATATGTATTTTACCCTATGCTGTTTACCGCCCTGAGAGCTATTTGCTAAGGGCAGTATATAAATGCAACCAAATAAATAAATAAATAAATAAATATCTTTTGTGGACTGAAAGCAACAGCAGCAAATGCCAATTGTATTCCCTTGCCTAATTTCCATTCCAGATATGGGACAAATAAGAGAATATCAGCAACTTCCACTCCTATTTCTGTTTTTGTCAGAGTTCTCTGACATCTCTAGTCCTGACACTAGCTATGCTGGCTGGGGCTGATGGAAGTTGGGAGTAGGTGTGAGGGAGAAATTTGATTTGGTTGGCATTGAAAGCAGAGTTTATCAAATTAGCACTTTCCAGAACAGCATGAGGACCAAAATGCAGGCATCCTTTGAAGTTCGCCCCTCTTCAAATTTTGTGATGTGGTTCTCCAATCAATGTTTACAAAAAATCATTTATTAGGAAGGGAGTGTGCATAAAAATGTTTGTTATGAAAATAACATTCAAAACAATGCATGCTCTTAGGAGAAGAAATTGCTTGCAAAAATGTATATTTAATCAAAACTGCAGACAGAAATGTGTTTTGTTAGGAGAAATTCACGCTAAAATGCTGAAAAATTTCCCTTAGGGAACGTGCAAATTGATGCAGAAAAGTGAAGAACAGAATTGAAGATGAGGGGGGGAAAGAAACAGACCTTTCTGTCAATAGTTGGGGGTCCAAAACATCTGGGAGATGCTAAGTTGCGAAGGCTGCAGTACATAAATAAACTGACTATGAGGATAAGTGAGCTGTCTGCTTAACATTTGACACCAGCTGTGCCTGTTGCTCCCACTTACAGCCACTGCTACCTTGTCCTGGTGCGCGCAGTGATCCGAGAAAGCTGGTGGGCAGCACATGATTGCTGCTGGGGTCACCATGGAGACATAAATCCTCATCTAAATTCGCATTCATGTCTTCACTTTTTAAGAAGCGGCAAGAGAAGGCACAACTTCTCATCAGGGGATGAGCCTGCATCTTTTTTTCAAAAAAATACACCAGCTCTGTTCCTCTTGACAGAGATGCCGCAGTGATAATTAACATTAATTGCATACCTGTGGAGTGCAAGAGACCAGAGCATTGGGATAATTGCAGCAATAGCGCTGTCACATCGACTAAGTGGACAATGCTAGGGGTTGCAAAAGACTTTGCAGAGATTAGGCCAAAAAAATCCCCTTTTCACATTCAGGGAGAAACATGGTTCAGTCTACATTTTGATAAGAACACACCTAACTCGCTCTTCCCATAAATATATATGAAAAATGAAACACAGCCATCCTTGGAAATTCGCCTTTCCCCAGCTTTTACAATGAAGTTCTCCAACCCCCCCCCCAAAATGCATGTTAAGCAAAAGGACGCACAAAAGTGCATATATTTATGGAAGTAACACAGAAAAATGCACTACATTAAGGAAAACAGCTTGCAAAAAATGTGTCAGCTTGAAGAAACACACCCTAATATGATGACAAATGTTTGTGAGAATTCTTAAAAAAAAAAAAAGGGTTGTATCCAATATTAATTCTATTCAGGTCCACTAATCTCAATGGGTCTACTCTGGATAGGACTAGGATTGGATACAACTCATAATGGCAAGGGTTGGCTTAAGGCAGACTGAGGTTGGTGGGGCCCTGCACCATTTACCCTCATGTTTAGAGGAGGGCAGTGAGGAGGATCAGGAGACTGGGGAAAAAAAGCTCTATGAGAAGAGAGTGAAAGAACTGGGCATGTTTATCCTTGAGAAGAGATGACTAGGGGGATATATGACAGCACTCTTCAAGTACTTGAAAAGCTGCCCCACAGAGGAGGGCCAGGATCTCTTCTTGATCATCCCAGAGTGCAGGACATGGAATAATGGGCTCAAGTTGCAGGTAGCCAGATTTCGGCTGAACATCAGGAAAAACTTCCTAACAATGGAACCAATGACTTAGGGAAGTGGTGGGCTCTCCAACACTGGAGGCATTCAAGAGGCATCTGGACAGCCACCAGTCAGGTAGTGCTGAAATGTTCTACAACTGGTTGTCACACACAGTGGGCCGGGATGTCTTCTCGATCATCCCAGAGTGCAGGGCATGGAATAATGGGCTCAAGTTGCAGGAAGCCAGATTTCAGCTGAACATCAGGAAAAACTTCCTAACTGTTAGGGTGGTAAGAAAATGGAGCCAATGACCTAGGGATGTGGTGGGCTCTCCAACCCTGGAGGCATTCAAGAGTCAGCTGGACAGCCATCTGTCGGGGATGCTTTGAGCTAGATTTCTGCATTGAGCAGGGGGTTGGACTTGATGGCCTTATAGGCTCCTTCCAACGCTATGATGCTAAAATAAGCCACAAACGGATGAGGCAAGGTGGTGGACTGAACAATGAGAAATGGAGAGAAACTGCAACTGGCATATTCCTTCATCTCTACTCATCAGTTACTCCAGCTGAAGCTGGGTGTCTTTTTCTCCCCAAACATATGCCTAGGAGTAGATTGGAATGGCTGCCCCCCAACTCACCACCACATTTCAAGTGTCAAATGGGGAGTGGCCATTAACAGTGCCATTTGGGGGACCACAATTTCAATGGGGGCAGTCTTAACTCCATCATCACAATCCTTTCCCCTTCCCACTCATGAACCAGAGGAGGAGATCTGGTTTTAAATATAGCAGAGTTCCATGTTATATCCAGACTTGGGAATGTAGGAGTATAGGAAGCTTATGCTGAGTCAGACCATTGATCCATCTAGCTCAGCGTTGCCTGCACTGACTGGCAGTGTCTCTCCAGGGTTTCAGGCAGGAGACAATTCCCAGGCCTGCCTGGAGATTCCAAGAATTGAACCTGGGACCCTGTGCATGCAAAACAGATGCTCTACCATTGGGGTATGGCCTTCCAAAATTCTTGGCTCCAAAAAGGTAGGCTTATTAACCAAGTTTTGATTCTGGGTTGTTCGGACTAACTACACTTTCAAACTTATTTTTGAAGTGACCAAATGAAGAACTTCTAACTACTTAAGATTGAGGATCATCTCCTTCTAAGTGAACCTGGTGGACTCCTGCTTGCAACAATAAATTGCCTTGCCCAAATTTCAGCTGTTGACCATAATGCCAAGGATTGGAACATTAGTCCCAGAATGGTTCCTTGGGCTTTCAGAAATCCCTTGTCCATAATCTTCAACAGAACAGTGGTCTGGAAAACAGATGAGCCTGAGAGGAAGTCCTGGAAATATAAAATATGACTTCCTTGGGTCTTTTTAAGCATTTCATGGGCATTTAGTTAGTGATCACCAATTAGCATCAAGCCAGGAATGCAAACACTAATTAGAAGGTTCTGGTGCATGTTGCTCCAGAGAACCAGATCTGGGTTATTTAGAAGTAAAACGAAAGGCCCTCAGTGCAATAAAACGTCAATCTCCGTTGATCAAGAAATCAGATGACTGGAACAATTAAACTATGCCGTGCGTTCATGCACGCACGCGCTCCTGTTGCTTTCTGCTAAGCCCAACCAATCGACATCTGCAATCTGTATAACTGAGCTAAGTTGAAGGTCTTGGTTCTGGTGTACAAAGTCCTATACAGTTTGGGACCCAGATACCTAAAAGATCATCTCACTCCTTATATAACCAACGGATCATGGTGATCTGCAGAGTAGAGGGCCTCCTGCAGATACCATCTCATCAGAAGGTCTGTTCTGTAAGATTTAGGAACTGGGTTTTCAGTGTGGCCTATCCTTTTGAATTCCCACCCATTATACATCATAGTGGTGCCATCTCCATTACCTTTTCGGTGCCTTTTTCAACAAGCCTTTTAAGGGGAGATCTTTATCTCAACCTGCGTTGGATCTGAAATTGTTTTTATATATGGAATTGTTTTTAATTGTTTGTTTGTATATACGGAACTGCTTTTACATATGGACTTGTTTGCAGTTGCTTTTATTGTTGATGTTTTTACCATGAAATCCCTCTGAGACATTTGATGGGAAGCAATTTACAAAGGGAATCAAATAAATGAATAAACGGGTCTCTATTATCTACTCAAAATAAACTAAAAAGTGCAGTACAGCAAACAAAAATCAGTCTATAGAAAAATCACTCTTCACCAACCTGGTGCCCTCCAGACATTTTGGACTTTAATTCCCATCAGCCCCATCTAGCATGTTCATCATTATAATCAGTAGTGTAGTGGCAAATTCAGAAGTGCAGGGTCCCTCCATGATAGTCACACCATGCCCCATCACAGCCATGCCCCCTTTTCCACTTCCCCCAATCTCCCTTGCTCTCTGTGTTGTGTTCAAGTCCACACTCCACTAGAACAGATGTCCCTAGCAGTCGATCAGCATGTAGGGGGAGGCTGTGTGTTAGCTACTGAGAATAGTCCTCAGTGGCTAACTCACCTCCTTTTATTCTGGCTGGCTCCAATCATCACGAAAGGACAAGAACTCTTTCTCAGTGGCTAACACCCTCCCCTTTTGTGCTGATTATCTTATAGGGACCTGGCTGGGACCCTATTCCCAAAAAAGTAATGGGTCTATGCCCCCCTCAACCCTGGAGGACTATACCCCTGATTATAAAATTAACCATGATGGGTTGCATCCAGTGTAGCACTACGCTAAAGTCACTTAGCAGTGTACTTGGTCTGCTGGCAAAATGTTTTGCAGCAGCAGAATGTTGTACTAGAGAATGGATAAGCAGGTTGTTGCTATCTTTGTTATGTAATAGATTGCACAATCTCTCGCACAATGAGTTTCCCCTAGCATGCCTGTTGTGTTGGATTTTTCTCTTGTTCAACATTAAAATTCACCCGTCTCCTAGCACAGGAGTCCTTGTTGTTATTATTCCACCCTCCTCCCAGAAGGAGCCCGGGGCACCAAACAAAAGCACCAAAAACATCTTTAAAAACATCTTTTAAAATAAATATTTAAAACATCTTTTTTTAAAAAAACAAACCTAAAAATGATTCCAACACAGATGCAGACTGGGATAAGGTCTCTACTTAAAAGGCCTATTGAATAATGAAGGTATTTAGGTATTTCTTTAGAAGATATACAGTGTTGTAGTCAACTGAGTCGTACTCAGAGTATACCCATTGAAATTAATGAACTTAAGTTAGTCATATTCATAACTTCAGTGGGTCTTCTCTAAGTAGGACTAGCATCCAATGGGCTTATATTAGGCATGCCTATTGATTTCAGTGGGTCTACTCTGATTATGACTCAGTGGGATCCAGCCCATAGCTCACCTTTCAAGACAATGATCTTCAAGGGAGAGAACAACAAATAAAAAAGTATACAACTTTTTAAAGGAAAAAGATTAGGGTTTTTTTTAAAGAAAGGGCAAAGCAGAAAACTGTCATAGCAGGCAATAAAACTACCTGAGTGCCAAAAGAACAGTAAGACCTCTTCCCCCACCCTAAAAAATAAAGCTTTACAGTTTAGACTGACGAAGTATTAGAATCAATTTTAAAAGGCTTAAGATTTGAAACCAAGGACACCCCTGGGTAGAACTGATACTGTGGTTCAGTGACCACCACTAAGAAAGTTCTCTCCGTCATAATCACCAACCTCAATAGACAATGGAACCATCCAAAGGTTATCTGCACTGGATCTTAACAAGCAGAGAAGTACAGGTGGGAGTTCTTCCATATTTATTTATTTATTATTGCATTTATATCCCACCTTTTATATCCTACAAGGAGCTCGAGGTGTACACATGGTTCTCCTCCTCCCCACCTGATCTTCACAATAACCCTGTGAGATACGTTAGGCAGAGAGACAGCGACTGCCCCATGGTCACCCAGATCATAAAAGACTAGGAGAAAAGATAAGCACGAGCACTTTACATGTAAACATGGATACAAAGTGGTCTCCAGTGGCATCCATACAAAAGTGGCATTATGCGTTCTCAGAAATCAGTCTGGCTGGTGCATTCTGAATTAAACCGAATTTTCCAAACAACATTCAAAGGCAGCTGCACGTATGGCATGTTAGGCTCAATGGATTATAATGGTATTTTGCGGAATTAAGCGTGTGCAATAAACACTAAGCAGTAGCTACGCTTCAGCTTGGCAGAAATTACACGGAGAGTGCGGTATAAGAAAATAAACTAAGTTTACTGTGGGAAATATATTTAGATAGAAAAGACCTACATCTGACTAACTAGATAGGAGATGCTGCAGAAGACATGGCTGCTGCATCTGTGCTCCTCCTCAGAGAGCCATGCGGGCAAGAAAAAGAAAGGAAGACTGAGGTCGGACAAGGAGCAGGAAGAGAGATTTGTTTCCTCTGAGGATATCAGTTCACACCTGGAAGGAAAGGTGAGCTCAGGTGAGAGTGGACAGAACAGTCTAGGAGTTTAGGAGGACTTCTCTCTACTTCTCTACTTCCCATGTAGCATGCAGTCCCCTCCCAGGCTCCAACATGAGCTGCACTGTCACATTTCCAACATGGCATCTAGTCCAGCATCTTGTTCTAACAGTGGCCAAACAGATGCCAGCAAGCAAGACCTGAGCAGAAGAACACTCTCCCCTCTTGCGGATTCCAGCAGTTGGCATTTGGAAGCATGCCACCTCCAACTGTGGAGGCAAAGCATAGCCATCGTGGCTAGTAACCACCAATAGCTTCATCCTCCATGTATTTGTCCAGTCCTCTGGTAAAGCCATCCAAGTTGGTGGATTTCCACAAAATGGCATCCAGGAGCATTTCCACAAAATAAGCCTGTGGCTCTCCAGTAGGGACGGGAGAGAATTTCATTTTGGTTCACATTCAAAGCTGAATCTATCAAATTCTCCCTTTCCAGAACAATAGAAACATGGCCGTCATTTGACATTTGCACTTATCTGAAATTTGCAATGCACTTCTCCAACCAACTAATCTTTATTTTTTAAAAAAATGCATATATTAGGGGCAAGTGCACAAAATATTCTGAAAATAACAAACAAGACGCATGATGAGGAGAGATTGTTTGCAAAAAGGTATACGTTAGTAAAAACTGCAAACAAAAATGTGTTTACTGGGGAAAAATCACACTAAGACACTGAAGTACTTTCATGAGGACTTTTTTTAAAACATCACAAATTGCTGCAGAAATGTGAAGAGCTGAATTTAAGATTGGAAAAAGGAGAAACTGGCCTGAGGATACTGTAATTCTGTCTTCTGGTTCAGAAGACTCCATTGCAGAAACTTCAGTACGACCACCCTTGAACACTGGAATGCTGGCATGAAAACTGCTGGAGGGAGGCGGATCCTCTTTAACTGAAGGCGGAGCTTGCAATTGGAACAGAACTACTGCTCCTACATAGGTCTTAGTCAGACTGTTGCTGAAGCAACATCAGTGCTCTGCTCTCCTTTAGCAGCCAGCCTGAGCCCTGCATGAGGCAGCTGAGCTGTGCCTCACCAGGGGTCAGGGAAGGACAGTGTACACCAATCCCTGCCTCTGCCACCCACGTCTTTGGGAGCGGAACTAAAGCTTGCAGAAATGAGAGGCTGACAGGATCCCCGCCAATGGGGGGGGGTGTTAGCCAGATCTCTTGGCCTGGAACTCACAAACCCTAGAGCAGGGATGGGGAACCTGGGGCCCTCCAGATGGGGCTGAGCTGCATCTCCCATCATCCCTGGCTATTGGCCACACTGGCTGGGTCTGATGGGAGTTGGAGTCCAA
Source organism: Rhineura floridana (assembly GCF_030035675.1). Taxonomy (NCBI): domain Eukaryota; kingdom Metazoa; phylum Chordata; class Lepidosauria; order Squamata; family Rhineuridae; genus Rhineura; species Rhineura floridana. The sequence goes on along the minus strand of NC_084498.1, from coordinate 21,477,673 downwards.
CCACAGCTGGAGGGCCACAGGTTCCCCGTCTCTGACCATGAGTGAGCTCCACTGAGGGAAGGGCTTCCTGTTTGGGTGGGGGCCTTGTCTCAGCAACAATATTCAGTCATGGCTCTGGTGCGTTCCCTGATTCCCTCCTCGGCTCTTGACTCCCAGCTGCCATCTAGGACAGCGGTTCCCAAACCTTTCCCCCCAAGGACCACTTGAAAACGGCTGTCTTGGCAGACCCCTCCATAATTCTACTGCCTGTTATAGCAATTGTGATCTGCTATGCATTTTTACTGCTTGTTCTATTCCTTCCATGGAATTCAAATTGTAATGCAAGAAAATGCCATACGTACGAAATAAAAGAAGCAATGAAAGTGCAATGAAAAACCAATATGGCATCGGATACGAACATTTAATATGATGGACGAGCCTTCTCCCACCGTAAAACACAAATCCACAGACTTCCCACAGACCACCTGAATGAAGCGCACGGGCCACTGTGGTTCGCAGGCCACAGTTTGGGAACCCCCGATTTAGGAGTCTTCCTTCATCCAATGATCAGGAAAAGGAGTCATGCTACAGGTTTTTGGGGTTCCTTTTCTATCCCAATAGGATTTCCAGTGTATGTTGGGCTGATATCTTGACCTCAGATAACGTTTGTCTCTGTGGTGTCAGAAGAAGTGCGCTTGACAATACCCAAACACCCAAAGCCAGAACACACTTATTCAGAGAAGGTAGAATGTTTCTGTGCATTTGACTCCAGTGCTCTTTGCTCTATGGAAAAATGATGGGGCGTTGTCACCATCCCAATCCGCTAACATTGGCCAGGGTAGTCAATACACTCCAACGCATCGCTGGGACAGGTGGTTTTTATTTCCAGAAAGAAAAGGGTAAGTGATAATTGGCTGAAATTTGGGGACGTTGTTTGGGTGACACTTTGTGACAATATCCCAGAAAGCCTACCCCTGTAGGTTTGAAAAATGGAAATGGACTGCCTTCAAGTTGATCCCGACTTATGGCGACCCTACGAATAGGGTTTTCATGGTAAGCAGTATTCAGAAGGGGTTTACCATTGGCTTCCTCCGAGGCTGAGAGGCAGGACTGGCCCAAGGTCACCCAGTGAGCGTCATGGCTGTGTGGGGATTCGAACCCTGGTCTCCCAGGTCGTAGTCCAACACTCTAACCATTACACCACACTGGCTTTCAAAACCTGTAGGTTTATCTATGTGTAAAAAATGGCACAATGATAAGTGTGCCGGGGGTATCATTTTGTCCCAGAAGCCTGGATGGAGTTAAGGTCTTAACCCTGACAAAAATCATGCTTTGTCTGAGCACATCCCTCCCTATAGTCAAAACTGGTAGAAAGTATTATTAAAGCTAGATTAACTAAGCACATAGAAGAACAAGCCTTGCTGAAGCAGAGCCAGCATGGCTTCTGCAAGGGAAAGTCCTGTCTCAGTAACCTATTAGAATTCTTTGAGAGTGTCAACAAGGATATAGATGGACATAGTGTACTTGGACTTTCAAAAAGCGTTTGACAAGGTACCTCACCAAAGACTTCTGAGGAAGCTTAGCAGTCATGGAATAAGAGGAGAGGTCCTCTTGTGGATAAGGAATTGGTTAAGAAGCAGAAAGCAGAGAGTAGGAATAAACGGACAGTTCTCCCAATGGAGGGCTGTAGAAAGTGGAGTCCCTCAAGGATCGGTATTGGGACCTGTACTTTTCAACTTGTTCATTAATGACCTAGAATTAGGAGTGAGCAGTGAAGTGGCCAAGTTTGCTGACGACACTAAATTGTTCAGGGTTGTTAAAACAAAAAGGGATTGTGAAGAGCTCCAAAAAGATCTCTCCAAACTGAGTGAATGGGCGGAAAAATGGCAAATGTAATTCAATATAAACAAGTGTAAAATTATGCATATTGGAGCAAAAAATCTTAATTCATTTCAATACGCTCATGGGGTCTGAACTGGCGGTGACCGACCAGGAGAGAGACCTCGGGGTTGTAGTGGACAGCACGATGAAAATGTCGACCCAGTGTGCGGCAGCTGTGAAAAATGCAAATTCCATGCTAGCGATAATTAGGAAAGGTATTGAAAATAAAACAGCCGACATCATAATGCCGTTGTATAAATCTATGGTGCGGCCGAATTTGGAATACTGTGTACAGTTCTGGTCGCCTCATCTCAAAAAGGATATTATAGAGTTGGAAAAGGTTCAGAAGAGGGCAACCAGAATGATCAAGGGGATGGAGCGACTCCTTTATGAGGAAAGGTTGCAGCATTTGGGGCTTTTTAGTTTAGAGAAAAGGCGGGTCAGAGGAGACATGATAGAAGTGTATAAAATTATGCATGGCATTGAGAAAGTGGATAGAGAAAAGTTCTTCTCCCTCTCTCATAATACTAGAACTCGTGGACATTCAAAGAAGCTGAATGTTGGAAGATTCAGGACAGACAAAAGGAAGTACTTCTTTACTCAGCGCATAGTTAAACTATGGAATTTGCTCCCACAAGATGCAGTAATGGCCACCAGCTTGGACGGCTTTAAAAGAAGATGAGACAAATTCATGGAGGACAGGGCTATCAATGGCTACTAGCCGTGATGGCTGTGCTGTGCCACCCTAGTCAGAGGCAGCATGCTTCTGAAAACCAGTTGCCGGAAGCCTCAGGAGGGGAGAGTGTTCTTGCACTGGGGTCCTGCTTGCGGGCTTCCCCCAGGCACCTGGTTGGCCACTGTGAGAACAGGATGCTGGACTAGATGGGCCACTGGCCTGATCCAGCAGGCTCTTCTTATGTTCTTATGTTCTTAAAACTATAGAGCTCACAATGGAAGGCCATCTAAAACAGCAGCCTGAGCATCTGTACCGCAGGGTAGACGGGGGGGGAGGGAGGGGGGAAGAGCCGCTCTCCTTCTAATGTGCTAATTATGATCCCAAAAACACTAATGGGATTAGAAGGCAAGATTCAGTGGCTGCCTCCTGAAAATCATTAAGCCGCATTAGAGTAAATTAACCTCCACTCTTCCACCAAGCAGCTTCTGGGCCCTTTCCAGACCTTTCCCCTCCCTGCATAGCAGCAGCGACGAGCCCTCGGTTGGACGCCAGAGAGCCAGGATGCTCTTCGGTGTTTGTTTTCTCTCCCCTCGATTAATTTAGCTTAATAAACTCCACCGCCTACAGGGGATTCTCCTCTTGCAACTGGGGCTGTGTCAAGCTAACTGTAAATTAAGGAAGCCTGACCTAAAGTGTCAAGAGTCCCACTGGAAAGGGGGAAGGAGAGAGGTCTAGTCAAGTGGAGCAGAGTTTCGGGGGCTCCAGGGTCCCCCCGTGCAATTAACAGCTGGAAATGCTTGATTACCTTCCATCCTGCTTGGCACGCCCAGAGCCTCACTTGAGCTCACCTGAAACATTTAATTACAGAAGGGAAGAAAACACACCACCACGCACACATATATATGCATACACACACAACTGTCTAATTAAATGGTAGCACCACTTCAGACATCCCCAAAGAGCTGCAGGAGATGAAAGAGAGACATCAACCCAATGCCAGAAAAGAACAGAGGAGCAGCCTTCACTGGAACGATAAGGAAAGGTGGGGAAACTCAATGCGGCCCTCCGGGCCTCTTGATCTGATCTCTCTGGGCCACACCCCTTGCTTTGCACCCTCCTTGAGTGCCTTTTGCCCAGCTGGGATGGGCCCTTGAACTCTGTTCATGCCTTGTTTCCCTGGATGGAAGATGGAGAAGGTATGGGTGTTTGTTGGTAGAATCTAGTTTACTGTATAACAGTGAAATTAAATTTGTTCCTCTGTACACTTTTGCTTCTAGCCCTGCCCACCACTGACATGTGGCCCTCAAAAGTCAGCTAAGAAGGAAATATGGGCCTCAGGACTGGAAAAAAGGCTCTCCAGCCCTGGTTTTCTCGGTCCAATGCCACCCAGTATGCTTAATTAATTTATTTATTGGATTTGTATACCGCCCCATAGCCGAAGCTCTCTGGGCAGTTTACAACAATTAATAACTAACCAGGAATTTGAACAGAGCTGATCTTAACCTACTGGCCTGAGTGAGCACAAAGAGTTAAGCGTAAGCCCTGCTGGATCAGGCCAAAGGTCCATCTAGACCAGCATCTGCCTTCCCACAGCGGCCAACCAGAGAAGCCCATCAGAAAGACAGGAAGGCCAAATCTCTGCCCTGTTGCTCCACAGCAACTGGTATTCAGAGGGAGAGCTGCTCTGGAACGGGCAGTTTACGCTTCCTGTGCCAAGGGTGCAGAGCCCTTTTTAGTGAGGGCCGCATTCCTTCTGGGCATCCTTCTGAGGGCCACATGTCAGTGGTGGCACAGGCAAAGGCGGGCAGAGGAACCAATGCGGATTTTGCCTTTTGTACAGGAGCGAGTTTCTACCCACACTTGAACGCCCTTCTCGCCCCTCTATCCAGGCAAGCAAAAGGCAAGATCAAAGTTCATTTCCAGCTGGGCAACGACACTCAAGGGGAGGGCAAAGCCAGGCTAGAGAGGGCGTGAGGCTGGGGAGGGAAGGGCGTGGTGTGGGGAGAGTGCCAGAGGCCAGAGAGAGAAGGCTTGAGGGGGGTTGCATGTGGCCACTGGCCCTGGGGGCCTCTGCTGCAGGCAGTTCTAGGCTGGATCTGCCAAAGGTCTGACTTGGCATAAGCCAAGGGTGACCATATCACTGGAGCAGTAGGATCCACTCTGGTTTTTTCTCCCGGCTCTGTCCAAGGTGCTGGAACCTATCCCTCCCCAAAAACGTTTCAGCACCTTGGACAGTTCAAGGAAAAACCCAGAGCGGATTCTACTGCCCCACTGACACGGAGCTACCAACCTCCACTTGGCATAGCTCAGGAGGGTGTGTGGTCTAGGGAGTCCTGAGGGGGCAGATAGAGAGGTCTGGAGAGCTGCATTTGGCCTCCGGGTCTGAGGCTCCCCACCCGTCCTACACAAAACAAGGCAACCATATTTTTCCCCCAACAAGAAAAAATGTAAGGTAGAGAGAGAATAGGTTGCTCGGCGTCTTTCTGAACCAAGAGCCAGACAGGAAAAAAAAAGTCTGCAGGAAGGGACAGAGTGGCTGCGAGGTGCTCCTTCCCCCCCCCATGCCATCCCCCCCCCAATGTGGAACAGTTCATTACAAGGAATGGAACCCTTCTCCTTTGGGGAGACCACATTTGGGCCTAATGAGCTGGCAACCCTATCAGTGTACCCAAGTGTGTGGCATCGCCAAGCCTTGGTTGTTAAATGAGCGGCTTCCTGCCCATTAGAAACAAACTGATTCATGAAATGGAAGGCAAAGGGTTCATTGCCTTCAGGTCCCATCTTCCGATGACGGCGCAAGGGCCGAGGAGGAGGCAGCAAGAGAGCAGAGCGACTCTTGGCACGCAGCTCAGGTTGGCTACCGCTCCTGCTGCCGACGGGGTTCTCAGTCTGCATCCGACACCGTCCAAACCTTCCACCTTGTTCCAGCAAGGTACGTCTTGTCGCTCGGCTTAATCTGTCACATTGCAACACCGCCACTTCCCCTTCGAAGGAATCCCAAAGCGGCTTACAAACAAGAAGCGGCACCAGCAAACTAACCGAACGGGGGCGGGGAACCTTTAGCCCTGCAGATGTTGCTGGACTCCAGCTCCCATCCGCCCCAGCTAGTACGCTCAACGGTCAGCGATGGTGAGAGCTGCAGTCCAGCAACGTCATGAGGGCAAAAGCTTCCCCGCACCTGTAGCAGATCGTCATTGCAACATCGGTTATGTAGCACAAATAGCAAACCATCAATAAAGCCATTGCGAATGCTGAGCATCTATAAAGCAATGCTTCCAAAACAGCAGCTAAAAAGAACGCTAAAGCGGCCGCAGGAGCTGGTGGGGCGGAAGGCAAGGAGGCCCAACCATAGGCAGAGCCAGAGCCAATGATAGGTGGAGCCAGAGCCAACAGCAGGTGGAGCCAACGAATTCTAGTTTGTCCCCAGCCTCCTCTTTACGAGGTTCTAGAAAGGGCAACACTGTGATGAAAGAGGACGAAGCTGGCATCCAGGGCCATTCCTTGGATTGGTTGTTAGTAGGAAGGAAGACAGAAAGAGTCTGGCTGAGGGCAGATTGAGCTTAGTGGGGCACTGGCCCATTTGCCCAAACAGAACAGCCTCCACTGAGCTAAACATTCGTACATTCAGCCACTTCCCACACCCATATTAGCTCAATAATCATTCACTCTACTCAGTTCATAAAAATGCACAGGCAGCATCCAAGAGGACCCTGATCCAACAGAAATGCCTGGAAACAGAACTGTATGTTAGCCAGCACTAGGACTGGAAGGGTCCTGGGTGAGAGCCAAGAGTCTGAGAGGGCGTGTATGTTAGAAGCAGAATGGACTGACATGGCATTTATTTAATAGTGCTCTGTAGTGGTGCAACACTTGCATATGTGAAATATTGTGTGTTTTTGTAACAGTTGTTGTTTAAGCTTACTTTGTATTACTTTACGTTGTAGCATTATAGGATGACAGGATGATTACTTCTGTAATTTTTTGTCATTTCTATGGTTGTAAACCACCTTGAGTGCAGTGATGTAGAAAGGTGTTATACAAATTAAAAATGAAATGAAATTTCAATTCCCTAAGTTTCTCATTTTTGTAACCTTAGATTCAGTTCTCCACATTTCTGTTGCAATTTGCTAATTATTTTTTTTTATCCTCATGAAAATTCTTCAGCATTTTACGTAAAATTTCTCCGCATCAATACAGATTTGTATGCAGTTTTGACTAACGGACACATTTCTGCAAGCCATTTCTCGTCATACAATGCACGTTTGCATGTTATTTTCACCAATATATTCATTTTTGTGCACACCTTCCCCTAAGACGTGCATTTTTTAAAAAAAACATTGGTTGGTTGGAAAACTGCATCGCAAAATTTGGATGTGTGAATTTTGAATACATACACTGACTTCTTAGTCCACTTACTTGGGTGTGTGAACCTCGTCCACCCGATTGCCCAGCTGGAACTCATGGGACTTGCTGCGATGCAAAGTGGTGAAGCCCGGGAAAAGGTGGATCAGTTTCCGGGAGGAAGGGGGCGGTGTGCCTGGGGGTTTCACCTTGTTCCTCCTCCTGATTGGTGGTGTGCCTGGTGGAGTCATGGTGGTGATGATGTTAGGGGTTCGTGGAGGAGTGTGGGCAGCATGCCGCTGTCGCGGGGAGGGGGGCAAGGAGCGGGGGCCGGATTCCAGTGGGGGGCACAGCCCCGGAAAGCCTTCCACCGTCAGCCTGTCCATGTGGGTATAGACCGGTCCATGCGTCAAGCCCGAGTGGCAGAAATGCTGGATGCATTTGGACTGAGCTTTGGGGCTCAGAGAGAGGTGAGTTCGAATCCACTGCATGGATTCTGATTGGCACACGGGATTATTCTCCTTGCCGGTCTCAGTTGTCGTTGGCCACTGGATGGTCCAATCTTGCTTGGAAAGACTACCACCTGTTCAAATGGGAAAGGAGGGAATCATCATCAGGCTGTCGATCAGGTGAATGCTTTAAAGAGTCCCCTCCAGCTGCTGCAGAATCTATGCTACACATTTAAATGGGTTTGCAAACCCACGTAACCTAGGGATAGACGAGTCTGTTAACTTCAGTTTCTCCCCATTTCTCTTTTTTTCCAGTATCAACATCAGTTCTCCACATTTCTGCAGCAATTTGCAATATTAAAAAAAAATCCTCGTGAATATTTGGTCAGCATTCTAGTGCAAATTTCTTTCAATCTACACATTTTTGTCTGCGGTTTTGACTAATGCAAACATTTTTACAAGCTGTTTCCCCAAACAGGACGCATTTTTGTGTGTTATTTTTACAAAAGCAGGCACATTTATGCATGCTTTCCCCTAATATGTGCATTAGTTGTATACACTGCTTGGCTGGAGAATTGCATCACAAATTTCAGAGGCATGTGAATTTTGGAGGATGGTTGATTCTCACGGCAGTTCATAAAATGTGAATTAGGTGAGTTCTCATTAAAATGCAAACAAAACTGAATTTCTCCCCTGTCCCAGTCTGGGAATGAGACTTGTGTAAAGCGACTAGAAATAGGACCTCTACGAAAGATTTTCCAATGCCTTAAAACACACACACCTTTTCAGGTTCCTTTGGAGGAACAGTGCATGAATGATGGAGGAAAAGGGTCCTTAACAAATCCATATGTCCCCTAATTTCACCAAAACATATCCTTCTCATGACAGACTTCTAAAGGGCACATCTCATGGAGGGTAAAGCTATCAGTGGCTACTAGCCACAACGACTATGTTCTACCTCTGCTGCTGGAGGCGGTATGCCTTTGAATACCAGTTGCTGGGAATCACAAGCGGGGAGAGTGCTATTGTGCTTGGGTCCTGATCAGAGCTTGGAAAAGTTACTCTTTTGAACTACAACTCCCATCAGCCCAATCCAGTGGCCATGCTGGCTGGGGCTGATGGGAGTTGTAGTTCAAAAAAGTAACTTTTCCAAGCTCTGGTCCTGATTGCAGCCTTTCCATTAGGGCATCTGGCTGACCACTGTGAAAACAAAAGGATGGGGCCCTTTGGCCTGATCCAGCAAGGCTGTTCTTATGTCTCTCTGAGAGTGTCCGATGGCGAGAGAAGTGCCCCATGAAAAATCTCTTCTCTGCAAAGTAGTGTTTAGTCACTGGGCCAAAGCAAGGCACGAAGTCAGCATTTCACAGCAACTGGAAGTCCCAGGTGGATGCCTCTGATCCTGGAGGATGCATGCAGCCATTGATACTAGTAGGTAGCCTTAGCCTTCATGAATTTGTCTAATCCCCCTTTTCTCTCTCTCCAGCACCCACACGCCACCACTCCCCTACAAAAATCCTAGGAAGTTGCACTTTGTTGTCAACAAGTGCTGTTCAACCAAAGAATATAACTTCTCTCCCTCCCACCCACCCACCCAGGCAGCGAATCCAAGCTCTCTGTTCCCAACGCTTTGGATCCAACTCCTCTTAACAACTCACAAATGAGAAGGTGTTATTTGCATTCTCAGACAGAAGTCGGCAGCGACCCTGGCTCCTTTTTATTATGCCGCTTTGGGTTATTAATTGATAGCCCTTTTATCTCGGCATCCTTTTCAAGGAAATCAATTTATTTCAAGCTCTTGAGAAAGGAGAGGAGAGGATGAACTGCAGGACAAAAAGGGAGAGGAGTTGATTAGAAGGCGTTTTATATTTTAAAAAGTGTGGCAAGGGGGGAAATGTCTTTGGGATTGTTCCATCTAAAGCTGGTTAAAAAAAAATCAGTAAAGAGGGGGAATGAAAGGCGAGATGGACTGTGCATGGCTCTTTGTCTCCATTGTAAATGCAGAGGGAGGTTTCAAGAAAGACTGGAACGGGTGTGGTGCAGACAAGCAGGGCAAGAGCAGGTTAGCAGGTGGAGGGGATAGACTGACTGGGAGAGGACAGAATTAACCGATCAGACCAGCAATTCCCCTGAAGGAAAATTAATGGGAGCTCTTGCAAAAGAAGCTGCAGAAGGACTTGGAGGTGAAATTGGGCAATTGACAGATTCAGAGTTAAGCATCAATGGACTGCTTGCAACCTTCCCCCCCCCCCCAAAAAAAACACTGTCTCTGATCACAGAAAAGTCTGAATCAACCTGTTTAGATGCCAGAATGTCCTCTCTGCCCACCTGGGATCAAACATCCAACAAACTCGCCATCCTGTCTCTGAGGGGTTGGCTGACAACTCAAATGAACAAAGTGAAATTTGATGCCCCCATGAAGAGTCTAAACCAGCCTTCCCCAAGCTGGAGCCCTCCACATCTCCTATCAGCCCCAGACAGCAAAACGGTATGATGATGGGGCTAATGGGAGTCATCGAGCATATGAAGGGCACCAGCTTGGGGAAGCCTGCTCTGAACAACTCCAGCAAAAGCCTAGCTCTGAAGAAGGCAAGCAGCAGATCCATTATGCTCATTTCCTCTCCAGTCCATAGACTCTCTCAAGTTTCCATAGCTTTCAAACAGGGCTTGATCTATGCAGGCAGCATAGCCAGGTGGAAGAGTCAGGGCCTCACCTTCAGCAGTACTGTAACATAGAGGAGGAGAAGCCAGTCTGGGACATCTGCATGAGCTGCAGAGGGGGGAGAATGTGGCCCCTGGCAGTGATCCTGACATCCTGGAGAACCTTGAGCTGTGGAAACTCCCCCCCAAAATTAAACTTGGGCCCCCAAAGGCAGCAACTCCCTGAGCCAGATTTGCCTAAGAAGACCAGCTTCATCCATGCCAGTGGGGTTGTGCTCCCCAATATCTGATGGACTGTGCATGAAATACACTAGGCAGGAAATGACAAATGTGTAATGGAATACCAGGCTCCAAGCCTTAATGCTTGCCCTTTAGGCTTTTCTACTCTTTAGCAAGAGGGGAGAGCTTGTGTAGGATAGGGAGGCGTAGCAGGAATCTAAGAACTCAGCTGGAACTAGGGTTCTCTCTGTGTTAATATTATTACTAGTGGAAAGTGCCTGGCATTGCCTGAGACTTCTAAGAAACAAACAAGCAAAATCTGGGCAGTTCTGAAATCAGTGGTTAAAGTCAGTGCCGTTTTGAAAGATTCAGTCCACCCTCTTGATTCAAAACATCATCCGGTTGTATCCCAACAGAGATGAAAACCTGCTCCATCTTAGGTCATCTCATGTGAAATTTGGCTAAAATATCTTAAGAGGTGTCCAAATGCACAGAGAACAAAGAGACAACCCCCCTTTCCAAACTATACCGTAGATGATTCATTATATTTGCTCGTGGCTGCTTACACAACCGTCTCGAAGCAGCTTACAACATATTAAAATGCAGAACAACTTATCAAACATTAAACATTCATAACACAGACTAAAACAGAAGAATATCTGTCAACAAGAATAAAAAGGACAAACCGTATCCCACTAAAAGATGGACACCAAAACAAGCCACAATCATACCACATTATGATTAAATTAAGATGCAGAAGCCTGGGTAAACAGGAGTGTTTTCACCTGCCACCTAAAGGCTGACAGTTTTGGAGACAGGCAAGCTTTCTTGGGGAGAGGATTCCACAACTTGGGAACCATCACTGAAAAGGCCAATTCCTTCATTGCCATCCCCTGCACCTCCTTGGAGGAGACCCACAGAGAACAGATACCTCGATGCAAACAGGGCCTGTGATTAGGTAGGACTCCCAATGGTGTAACCTATCCACATACAGCTGCACATAGGTGATCCTTTTCCAATCGTTGGTTCAACCAGAGCTTGGAAAAGTTACTTTTTTGAACTACAACTCCCATCATCCCAATCCAGTAGCCATGCTGGCTGGGGCTGATGGGAGTTGTAGTTCAAAAAGTAACTTTTCCAAGCTCTGGGTTCAACACATGGGGAGGGATACACAGGGAATGTAGCAAGAGTAGAGGTTGAACCAGCAGCTTGGCTCCACCCCGCTCCATCCTCCACCACACATAAACTGAACATGCAGAGAAGGTATGAAAGGAGCTAATGTCCTTATCAGAAATACCCCTTCACAGGAACTGTGGATTGCCAAATGTATGGCCTATGATGGGGATGGGGAACTGGCTCCATCCGGCATCACAGTGATGTCAGGTGACCCATTTTCCTTTGTCCACACAGTTTGAAATGAAAATGCACGGGCAAAGGCACAGGGCTTTGCAGGTGCTGATAATCAGCTGATCGATGGCCCTTGCAAAGCCTTACTGTGCCTTTGCAAGCACTGAAAATCAGCTGATTGACGATGCCTGTAAAGTCCCCTTTTGTCAGGGAACTAACTGTGCCTTTACCTGTGTCCATACCTGATGTTAGATATGATGTCACGTGTAGGGCAGGTGAGCATAGCTTGGTCAAAACAGCCTTATGGGCCAAATGGGGAGGCCTGGTCAGTCAAATTGGGCCCGGGGTCAAAGGCTCCCCATGTTGGCCTACAAGGGTTGTATACAATGCTAGCCCATGAGTAACTCAGGTCCATTAATTTTAATGGGTCTAAATCTGAGTAGAAATGAGTTGGCAGCACCCCTATGATTCTACATCACAATACTTGAGTACACCTCCCCCCCCCCACCTGCACTGCATAGCAGTGTTGGCTGGTGGCTCCATGTCAGTGGGGCAGTGGAATCTGCTCCAGGTTTTCGTCTGAACTTTCAAGGTGCTGTCCAAGGGGCTGACAGCTCCCTGAAAGTTCAGACTAAAATCTGGAGCGGATTCCACTGTCCCAACGACATGGAGCCACCAGTGTTGTATAGCATTTGAAGATGGAGCTTCTCCTCAATCTCTGGCTAAGCTGTCAAGCTGTGCAGGGGTGTGACAAGGAGCCATTTCCTATGGCACACTGGGTCTTCCAACCCATCCAATCTGAGTGCAATGAGCAGCCAAAAGAAATGTGATGTGTTAATTGATGGCTAATCTCCACAGAGGGACTCATGCAGTTACTGGTCAGTAGAATATGATCATCCAGGGAGAGCATATTCTTGAGCGAGAATAATTACCACTATTCTACATTCCTAATTAATCATGATTGATGGATACTAAAGATAGGCATGGAATGGCTGAGAGGAGGGTGGTCCAACAATCAACCAGAAAAACCTCTTCACATTAGAGCCGAGTCTGGGGTCATTAAACCCCACAAGTCTGGGCTCCAGGCAGGTCCTTGCCATTCCCTGTATCCATTTATCTGCTCTTTTATTTTGATGGTTGTGTCATTGCATGATTGATGAGCACCTTCATAAAAATAACTTCATGCTTATCCTGGTGCGTCATGCCTAAAAATATCCAGGTAGAGTTTGGGAAGCCCATTTCAGACTAATACCAGCTCACACAAAAGCATTCATGATGATTTCAGAGCTGCAGTGGTGGCATTGTTGAGCCGTCACAACCCCGGAATCGATGTGTTCAGATTTTGCATCCTGCTGTGGTCGTCTGTCAAAATCTCTTTGGTGGGTTTTCAAAACGTTTCATGCTGTACCTTTGAAATGCCAAAACAAGCACCCAAAATGCATGTCTACCTCAGCTCAAAGAAAGATGCACATACAGTGGTGTGAATGTTGTGGACACCTGTTCAACAGTTCCCAAGGCAAACGTTTGAGGGAAGGGCTGTAGCAGCTCAGTGGTAAAGCACACACCTTCTGGGCAAAAGGTCCCAGTTCCAATCCCAGTCATCTCCAGTTAGGACTGGAAAAGGCTCCTACCCCAAGACACGACGACAGAGAAAGCTTTATTCAAGCAAGCCATGGTACAGGTTCAGTGGCAGCCATGGGATGCAAGGAACCTCATACAAAAGTTCAAGAACTAGATCAGAAGTTCAGGGTTAGACAGAAGAAATGAAGATGCCCCGATAAGCTTTTAAAGAGAAGGCAGGATGGGCTGACACATGTGACTCTCTTCCCTTTGGGGAATGGAGTGCTGGCTCTGGGGCGGGAGCGTCTGTTCCCATTGACGTAGGCAGGGATGGGCTCTCGACGATGAGACAGTCCTGCTTCCACCACCCTGGGCTCGGCTTCTGTCTCCTGTACATCGGCACACCCGGCTGATCAAAGTCTTCACCACTTCCCAACGAGGCTCTCCACTACGCAGGAGGGGCAGAGGGGACAGCCGGCAAGTCTGCTTCTCCTTCCTTAATAGTTAGAGTCAAAGCGGCAGAACCTTCACCTTCCATCCTGGATTGATATGACTCAGCCTCATCTTCTGTTCTCTCATCATCATCATCATCGTCATCAAATCACAGAATCGTAGAGTTGGAAGGGGTGTCTAAGGCCATGGAGTCTAACCACTTGCTCAATGCAGGAATCCACATTAAAGCATCCCCTACAGGTGGCTGTCCAGCTGCCTCCTGAAGGCCTCCAATGTTGGAGAGCCCACCACCTCCCGAGGTCAGGGGTTCCATTGTGGTACCGCTCTAACAGTTAGGAGGTTTTTCTTGATGTTCAGTCCTAATCTGGTTTCCTGTAACTTGAGCCCAGTATTCCATGTCCTGTGCCCCGGGGTGATCATGATTTTGATCATCATCTGTCTGAGAGTGCTGCTCTCATGACACCCCGTCTGAAGCCCTCCTAGTCAGTGTATACCAGGGTTGGGGACCTGTTGTCCTCCAGATGCTGCTGTACTGAAACTCCCATCATCCCTGACCATTGGGCATGTTGGATGGGGGAGATGGGAGTCCATCAACATCTGGAAGGTCGTGGGTTCCCCAACGCTGGTGTAGAAAACACTGAGCAAAAGGGCTCAATGGTCTTACACAACAGAACGTAATTTCCTGTATTCTTCTTGCACATCCAATGCGCATTTGAGCGTGGACGTGGAAGCCATTGCCATTGGTGGCTGGCAGAGAACCCAAACATATATCCTACAACCAGGACACTCTGTTTCCATCAGATATGTGTAACAACAACAACAACAATAATGGAAAAGGAAATCAGCTGGCTCAAATTCCACAACATACGAGTGTCAGCTCAAAGTCTTGAAGGACCCAGGACAATTTTTTTTTCCAGACTGCCCCTCATGACTTGCTCAGAACTACATTCCTTACACAGCGATGAAGTTATCTGACTTCATGGCCTTTATGGGCAAATCCTTCTCTCTCCCATTTAAACTATGCTGAGGAGTTAATCTCATGATCTCTGCCTTGAGCCCCTTGATGGAAGACAGGATATGGATGTGCTAAACTTAAAAAAAAAACAGTACTGCAATAAATTAGCATTGCGTAGATTATAGTTGCACAAGCATCACAAGCACCTATTGGCTGGTGCCTGTGGCATTGCTTTGATGAGCCCTTCTTCACCTGACATTTGTTACTTCCCCTGACCACTTTCTATTTCCTGGTGTTTTTTTCCCTCTCTACCCCAGAGATGGTGAACCATTTTCACCCCAAGAGCCACATTTCATCATGGGCAATCTTCTGGGCACTGCATGCCCATGGTGGGTATAGCCAGAGGCAAAAGTGGGCTGAGCACTGGATGCTTGGCACAGCAGGCTATTCTCAAGCCACACAGACACACACACCTCCATCCAGGCAAGCAAGAACACTTTCCAGCCAGGCAAAAACACTCATGGAGGTCCAGTAAAGAGTGTGGCCTTGTGCAGGGGTGTGTGACCTCGGGAGAGTCTGAAGGGCCACACAGAGAGGCTTGGAGGGCCACATTTGACCCCCAGGCCTGAGGCTCACCACTCCTGACTTAAAACATCTGTTAGCTACAGATTCTAGCTGGAGCAACATCCTAGCTTGGGTGCTGTTCTACCGGGCCTAAATACTGTGTTCCATAGTGAGCTCTCCATGGTCCTGATCTGGACTCCTCCTAGGCTTCACCAGTCCTCCCTTGTGCACCTCCGTCTGGAACAGGCATGCTTCCAACATGCAGTGTACAATTTGATCATCTGGAAGGGCCCTTACACTGCCTGAAAGGGCAAGCCATAGCAGCATCACAATATCCAATGGGATGACTGAGAGGTACGTTTCCCCCTTTAAAAACACCCACCACCCAGGACCACAAGTCCGTTGCCATGCAGCCCACAACCATTCATTGGGGCCCTGTCATAGGCTTACCGCAATCCCTTGGCTGACCGCCGCTAGGTCTTCCGAGGTGAAAAAGCAACCCTTGGCTGCTTTTTTCCAAGACAGCAACGGCTCTTCGAGTGTGTTCTGACTTTCCTCCCCCACAACAAAAGCCAAAGTTACTACGGCAACCAGGAATTTGAAACAAAGGGAAAGTAGAAAATGTCACGAAGGACTGCTGCTCATTGCAACGGGCACATGGCATCCAAACGCAAGCAAAAGGTACAGGGAAGAGCCGGGGGGGGGAGAGCATCTGTGCTGCACTCAGAAGGTCCCAGATTCAAATCCCTGGCGTCTCCAGGTGGGAAGGAGAACGTGCCCGGGATGGAACCCTGATAGTGTAAAGTGGCTATCTTCCTCAAAGTGGTAGCTGGTGACCACTGGAACTGGCAGGGCAGAAGACAGGGAGGACACCAGGATGTGGAGCCAGAGACAAGGCCAGGCAGAGCCAACTCATCCTAGTCTCCATCCTCCTCTCCTGCTGAGTTCTCCAATAGCAACACACACAGAAAGGAGGAGGACGCTTACAGTCAGTGCCACCCCCGGGGAAGAAGGCAGGCAGATGAGGGCTGGCTGTGGGCAGGCTGAGGTTAGTGGGGCAATGCCCCATTTGCCCTAAAGGACCAGACTCCACCACCTGACCCCTTGCTAGGCTTTTTTTGCTCAGTAATCAAACACAGCCTGGAGGGAATGGATGCCGCTTTAGGGCACCACCCATCACCTTGGCTGGGACCAATTGCCATGTGGCTCATCTATCCCAGAAGTGCCTCTGTGCGCAGCCATTCTATCTGGTCATTAGGGAGCAAAATGAAGCATTGGTACCGCCGTGTTTTCCTCCTCCCTCCATCTCTTTCCGTTTCCTTTGCTGTTGTGCCTCTTTAAGACCGCAAGCCACGGTTTTAAGCTGCAGGCTGCCTTGACAGGGGAAACAGCTCCGCTGTAGCTCCGTGGCAGAGCATCCCGATCCTGCTTTGCATCCAGAAGGTCACAGGTCCAGTCCTCAGAATCTCCAGAGAGACTCCCGTCTGAAACCCTGAAGAGCCACTGGTGGTCAGGGCTGAAAAATACTGAGCTAGATGGACCACTGGTCTGACTCCGTATAAGGCAACTTGCTGTGATGCTTGCGTGCTCTAAATCTGATGAGCGCGTGCTGATCTACCGGTAGAATCCATTAAAGTTCCCACATTCAATCCCCAGCATCTCTAGATTTTAAAAAGAAAAAGATATCTGGCAACAGGGCTAGGAAAGATTGCTGCCTGACTCCACAGAGAAGTGCTGCCAGTCAGACGAGTCAACACTGGACTAGACGGACGAATGTACTGATTCCGTATAAGGCAGCTTTATATAGGTTCCATTGACAGTCATTGTGGCTTGCTGCTGAGAACACACCTGGTGATTTTGGCAGGTGTAAAACACCAGGGGAGAACCTTTGGCCTGCCTCCAGATGTTGCTGAACTACAGCTCCCATCAGCCCTATCTATCGTAGGCAACGGCCAGGCATGATGGACGCTGTAGTTCAGCAACATCTGGTGGGCTAAAGGTGCCCACTTCTGGTGCACAGGTTCTGCTCCCTTTCAATGGCTCGCAGGCATCCCTTCAACACTGATTTTTTTTCCTAATAGGGAGCCTGACCTTTGGGCCGTACAATATGCCACAGCTGTGACGCAAGAGCCCTGGTGTACCACAGTAGCTAAGAGACTCACAATCTCACCTCTGTCATGAGCTCACTAGGTGGCCCTTCTGCTGTCACTGGACTCCATCTCCCATCAGGCCCAGGCAGCAGGGCCAAGTAGTGGGTGACAATGGGAGTTGTAGTCCCCAACAGCAACAACTGGAGGGCTACAGGTTCATCACTGCTGCCTCAAAGCAAGCCACTCTTTCAGCCCATCCATCTGCAATATGGGAGATACAGGCCTACCATACAAGGCTGTGGTAAAAGCACGACGATTGTGTGTGTGAAACACTTTCAAGCTGAAATGTGTTCAGATGCTGGGCACACAGAGAGAGAGAGAGAGAGGGAGAGAGGGAGAGAGGGAGAGAGGGAGAGAGGGAGAGAGGGAGAGAACAACTTGTGGATGTATACACAATCTAGACTGCAAAGTGTATTCAGAGGTGACAAATACTTTCAAAGGTGGTGGTGAGGGTGTGCGTGCCAAGGATCTGCAGATCAAGATAAGGCTTTGGTTCAGACCCCATTATGGTCCCACGCGATGCTAGGGGGGCTGGTCATGTACATCCTAATGAAGAGGCATTAGCGATGACATAAAAATGACAAATGAAGGACCATCCATCTCCTTCCCACCCCTTCCTTCATCTGGAGCAATAATGGATTCTTTCTCTCTCCCCCTCCCCTCCTGCAGCCTTGTTGGGTATTTAGCAATCGCCTTCATGTGCTAGAATTGATTAATTGCCTGGTGCTCATGTTGCAATATGGCTCCCTTGTGATTAATATTCACCATCTGAAACAATGTTTAGGAGGCATTTGATACCCCATAGCAAATGCTGCCCCCCCCAAAAAAATTCACCCCCCCTCCATCAACAAGCTAAACGTTGTGCGGGTTAAGCACCAACACCCTCCCCCTCAACGTGATTTATTGATTGGAGGTAACAGCCGTTGAAGGGAAGCAACACCATTTCAATAAGCCCCTAATCCCAACATGACAAGAACAGAGAAGAGACTTTCCTACTGCAGAAATCTACACACATACACACACCAGGGGGGAGGCCAGATGAACCCATAAGGGAGGGGGGGAGAGAATCAGCAGACATGTGGGCAGTGGCCCACTGACAGCTATCCTCTCTCCTAGCTCCTAGACATCCGTCACCAGGGCAGGCGTGGAAAACTCATCTGCCTGACAGCCATTCTGTAAAAGTGACGGCGTGGCGACACAGGTGACCTTTTTTATCCATGACACTGAACCGTGAAGGCTCTGAGCGTGGCATAGAGTCGATACCATCACCCTCCTCTTCATCTATCTAGCAGTCTGTTGGCCATCGCCTTGTCTCACCTGTCCATCTTCACAGGGAAAATTTATTTAATGAGCAAAGGAGTAACCAGCCGGAGCAATCCGTTCCTTAAAAAAACAAAACAAAAATATAACTTCTGCATTAATGATACCTCTGCACTTTTTCTGGAAGATCCGGTTTTCTGCACAAAACTTTCTGCTGCAAAAACATCATTGTTTTTGTTATCCTTCAAGCTACAGTGATTCTGTGGCTGGGAAAATTCAAGAGCCCAGCTGGAATTACTCGGCAAAGGGTTTTTCTGAGAATTTTTGTTTTCAATTCCCTCCTCTCTCTCTCTCTCTCTCTCTCTCTTCTCTCCCCTCCCCTTGCACTTTCAAAGAAGAAGCTTGATTTATTTATTTTTTTAAAAAAAATGTTCTCCTTTAAAGGCAAAAACCCTCTTGAGGCAGCTTATGAGACTAAAAACAACAATACAATCACAGGAAACATGCTTAATAAAAGCATTCAAAAGAAGGGGAAATCTCCCCAGCCAACCCAAGACAAATAGCTTAAATGCAGCCTAAAAGAAAAATCATCAGCCCTGCCATAAAGCACAGCACAGCCTCATGCAAAGGCAGGTGAAAACAAACGGATTTGTAGGGCTCTCCTGAATGCTTGTACCAGTGGGATATCTAGCTCAGGATTATTTTCACTACCTCCCCCCCCCGGGCTCCTACTGGGAAGAAGGGTGGGATAGTTAGATAGACAGACAGACAGACAGATAGATGTAAAATAAATGGACTGCCTTCAAGTTGATTCCGACTTATGGCGACCCTATGAGTAGGGTTTTCATGAGGCTGAGAGGCAGTGACTGGCCCAAGGTCACCCAGTGAGCTTCATGGCTATGAGGGGATTCGAACCCTGGCCTCCCAGGTCATAGTCCAACACCCTAACCACTACACCACACTGGCTCAGGATAGATTAGATTAGATTAGATAAACAGATAAATAGATAGATAGATGATACATAGATGATAGATGATACATAGATGATAGATGATACATAGATGATAGATGATACATAGATGATCGATGATCGATGATCGATGACAGATAGACAGATAGATAACTGGCAGCACCTCTCTCCCAGTCATACCTAGAGATGCTCGGGATTGAACCTGGGACAATGAGTGGTGTGGTCTGGGGAGAGTTCAGAGGGCAGAGAGAGAGGCCAGTAGGGCCACATTTAGCCCCCGAGCCAGAGGGTCCCCACCCATGATCCATGGTCACCCAGTGAGCTTCCTGGAAGAGAGGGGATTTGAGTCCAGGTCACCCCAGCCCTAGCACCCCAGCACTCTCGATCACTACATCAGAAATGCTTTCATATCGAAGGTCTGTTCCTCCTGCTCCGCACGAAGACACAACAGGTGGTCCGTTTCTCTCATGCAGCAAGGGTGAGGAGTGTCATAGCGCCCTAGATTTCCTCCCGGCTCCCTGCTCGCACATTACTCCCATAGAGAGAGGTTCTAGGAAATTAGATGGCTCAAATTAATGACTCATTAACTGACGCTGACATTGTACCTTCTCCTAATTTATTAATATCAGCCTTGGCTCTTCTGTCTCGTGCGCGTGTAACTCAAAAGACCCCCGGCACTTTAAAGGGGCAGCAGCCATTTTTCTAGACTGAGGGGAGGGTAGAAGGCCTCCCGAGCTTCAGATCTCCCCGGAACGTCGCACTGCCTTCCAGGTGCTCCGTGCCTTCCGGGAAGCTCTGCAGGGAGCTGTCCAAGGTACAAACTGCTAAGGCCAGCGCTCTTGTCTGACCAGAACCAGCTCTTTGCTTGGAGGCTGATCGGGCGCAGCTCCTATGAGACCTTTCGTGGCAGACTGAGTGAGCCCACCCTTGCGTGCCACATACGGGGGTGGCATCATCAGGCACCTGCTGCGGCTCGGGGGCACTGCTGGTCCCCAGAACCTCCTCCCCCAGTTTTCACTCCTCCTGTCTGGATGCTGCTGCTTGCTCACCAGCCCTCTCCGGGCACGTAAGCAGTGATAAAAGCAGAGAGACGGAGCAGACACAAGTACGTAACAAGAGCCTGCTGGATCGGGCCAGTGGCCCATACAGTCCACCATCCTGTTCTCACAGTGGCCAACCAGATGCCCGTGGGAAGCCTGCAAGCAAGACCTGAGTGCAAAGAGCATTCTCTCTCCTGCAGTTTCCACCAACTGGTATTTGGAAGCATACTACCTCTGCCTATGGAAGCAGCGCATAGTCATCATGGCTAGTAGCCACTGATAGCCTTATCCTCCATGAATTTGTCTAATCCTCTTTTAAAGCCATCCATGCCTGTGGCCATCGCTGCTTCTTCTGGGAGCAGAAGTTCCGCTATGAGCTGTGTGAAGAAGCACTTTCTTTTGTCCGTCCACTTGCCTTGGCCAGTCCTTCTGAGCAGTGCCACGGGCCCAGAGGGAAAGTGGACAGGCTGAGAGCAAATGTGGTGTAGCGGTTAGAGTGCTGGACCAGGGCTCATATCCTGAATCAGGCCTGAAGCCGACTGGGTTAACCTACCTCACAGGGCTGCTGTGAGGATAAAATGGAGAGGTGGGAGAGAACTGTGTATGCCCTCTGGAGTTACTTTGAGGAAAGATAGGATATATGTGTTGTAATAATGGAGGGGAGGGGGAGGAGGTCTTTGGAACTGACACTGAAGCCACAACCACATCCAATCATGACGCAAGGCCAATGCTGTTGTGCCTCCACAGTAGAAACGCGGTAGAGCGGAGCAAGGCAGGTGCTGGACTGATCACACAGCCAGAGAGAGGACGACCAGATTGCAACATGGATGCAGTCACCCACCTGCTGCTGCGAGCTTCCAAGCAACCGCTATGTAACAACTGGTTGCCTGCAGCCAGAGTGTCCTCAAGCTAATTTCGAGGCCATCGCCTGCCTTTTCACTTCCCTGCGCTTCATGCCACTTCCATTAACCCACAGCACCCTCTGCTGTTTGCAAGAGGCCAAGCAAGCAGAACTTGATAGTCTTGCATACATAAGGGTGCTCCTATATCCCAAGTCAAATCATCAATCCATCCAGTCCAGCATTGTCTGCACTGACTGGCAGGGGCCCCACAGGATCTCAGAGGGGGGTCTCAGCCAGCCCTACCTGGAGACAACAGGGATTGAACGTGGTGCCTTTTGCGTGCCAAGCAGATGCCCTACCCCTGAGCTACAGCCTTTGCCTAGGCATGGAGAAGACATCAAATTAGGTCCCCCGATTCCAAAAACATAGCAAGGTTGGCAAACATTGTTCTAAGTTTTGTTTTGCACTCTGTTTATGGCTGATGAAAGCAGAGAGGCAGTCTAGAATTGTTAAAAGAACGATACATAAGCGAGACCAGCACGTTTTCCAGTGTATCCTTGCCCCTAACAGGATCACTCACAATCAACCTACCCATCAGCCATGCCATCCTCAAAGATGCTAGAAGCTGAAAGTGGGTCAAGAAAGCCAATGCACTCTCCCTCCCACCCCATTTGCCTTTTCCAAGAAAAGGAGACTAAGAGGAGACGTGACAGAGGTGTATAAAATTATGCCCGGGGTGGAGAAAGTGGACAGAGAAAGGTTTCTGCTCCTTCACAACAAAAGAACTCAGGGGGCATCCAGTGAAGCTGAAAGTTGGACAAGTCAGGACAGACCAAAGAAAGGACTTCTTCCTCCAGTGCACGGTTAAATTGTGGGATTTGCTGCCCCAAACAGCAGTGATGGACCCCAACTCGGATGGCTTTCAAAGAGGATTAGGCCGATTCGTGGAGGATAAGCCTATCAGTGGCTGCTTGGAATTTTTGGAAATCACAGGAGGGGAGAGTGTTGTGCTCAGGTCCTGCTTGCGGTCTTCCCGAGGGCATCTGGTTGGTCACTATAAGAATAGGATGCTGGCCTGGACAGCCACTGGCCTGATCCAGCAGGATCTTAGCAGATACATTCTCTTCTGGGTTCCTGTTTCTCTGTCTCTCTCTCACACACACCCCTGACACTCAATTTTTCATGACTCCTGGACACCACTGAGCACCAAATTAGACCCCCCCCCAATTCCAAAAACATAGAAAGGTTGACAAACATTTACTGTTGTGTTCTAAGTTTTGTTTTACACTATTTTTATGCCTATTCTTCATTGGGTTGTCATTGTTTGGGGGGGATGCTCCCTTTCTTTTTACTCCTACTGCATACCTCAAGCAGGTTAGCACCTTCCTGTTCTTTCTCAGAGATCCCCTTTTGGCGTCAAGCCCATTGGCACTCAGCCACCTACATTCGCTATTAGAAAGAGTTGCGTTGTTTTGTGTGCTGGGGGCATATTCTGAGCAACATCTCCCCATTGCTGCCAAAGGGGCAGCCCCCAACTGTAGGTTTCCCCAACATACACAGATAAACGCTCATGCCCCATAAGCCAGAAATGTGGTGTATGGCTAGCCACGGTAGGATACCTCGATGGTAGCCTAGCCACCATTGTGGAATTTGCTCCCAGAGTTGCCAGACAAACGCAGCGCTGCTTTCTTCTCCATCCCAAAAATCCATTAAGGCAGAGGTACGCCAACCGCGACCACCAGTGATCCATGAGTTTCATTCGGGTGGTGCGCGGCATGCCCGCCTTAAATATCCATATGGATTTTTAATTGCATTTCTATTGCTTCTTTTCTTTCTTATACTGTATTTGATGGCACTGCAGTTTGAATCCTGCCGAACGCAAATTACAATGCGGTAAAATACAACCGACGACATAAGAGAAGCAATCGAAAGACAGTTAAAAATCGCACAGCATCTAGCAGAGCGCATTAGGATTGCTACACAGGCAGGGGGATCTGCCGAGAGCAGCAGCAATTTTCAAGTGGCCCGTGGGGGGGGTGGAAGCCTGGGAACTGCTGCATTCGAGGATTAAGGAGAGGACAATCTGGAGGAAGCAAGATGGATCAGCTCCAACAGCAGGAGTCAGGAGTCAAAGGCAACCTGCTCGGCCTCTCTCTTTGGCCCCTGGGAATCTCTCAGGGTGTGTGAGTCTGTGTAGAGACCAGCCTGCCATACAGAGGTGAAACTGACACCTCTTGCTCTGCCAACTTTTGTCGCTGGCCCCGCCCACTACTGGCATGTGGCTCCTGGAAGGTTGCCCAGAAAGGTTTGCGGCCCTCGGGCTGCAAAAGGCACCCCCTCCTGGTCTAGCATGTCATGCCATATTAACAGCAGAGACATTACATGGCCGGGGAGGCAGCTTTGTTGCCCACATCCTGAAGCATCACATGCAAATGTCAGCACTAGCAAAGTTGGTCCTGCTGTATACAGCATATAAAAATGTGTAAAATAAACAAATTCTTGTTTTCATATGCTTTTCTACTAATGGGGTTTTGTTGTTGTTATTTTCACAATATTGTTTGTCGTGTTTACGTTGTACACTAATTAGAGGTTTTATAAATGATTTAAAATAAACCACAAAAAGCAAAGCAACAGCACAAAGAGAATGTTAATTTTTATATGATTTTTTAAATGGTGTAATAAATTTATGTTTTTAAATGTAAGTCACTTGGAGACTTTGGTAACAAGCGACTAATAAATCTAATGAATAATAACAATGACAAAACTATCAGTTCATGGGGTGGGGATAAGAGCATTAAGTTTGGCGTCTAGAATTACCTAACTGGGAGTGCCCTAGAATCTAGCTGGAAAGTGACCTCTCACAGGAAGTGACCTCACAGGAAGGGACAGAGCCAAAGCCTAACTGGGAGTTCCCTATCTGGGAATGGGTCATTACCTCTGGCAGTGCCCTAGGATCCAAAGGATGCTCCATTGATAAATACACACTGTTTTCTCTTGCAGTCAGGGTCAGTGCCAGGGGTCAGCCAGGTCAGGTCCTGGCTAAGAGCCCCTGTGACCCAGAGAGGCCCCTCCTTAGGTGGGAGGGTAGTGCTCCCATTCTGCAACCCATGGCAGCATCGGCTCTAGACTCTGCCGTGGATCGCGGAGGGGGAGCGCCCAGGCACCTCCCACCCATACAGTCAGTGCAGACTTCAGTAAGCCCACACAC
Organism: Rhineura floridana; assembly: GCF_030035675.1. Lineage (NCBI taxonomy): Eukaryota > Metazoa > Chordata > Lepidosauria > Squamata > Rhineuridae > Rhineura > Rhineura floridana. The sequence continues at coordinate 21,453,121 of NC_084498.1, read as the reverse complement.
ATGCCCCACCTACCTTTCCTATCCCTGTGAATGATGTGCGTGCATACCTGTCATCAACCAAGATGGCAGCGGAGGCTTACCTAAGGGGCTGATACCCCCGCCGCCATCTTGGTTGATGGCAGGCATGCACATCATTTACAGGGATGACAGAGGTAGGTGGGACATGTGGGTGGGTTTATTAGCTCAGCACTGCCTGTATGGAGGGGTTGGGCTATGGCGCCATGGGTCTGGGGCAGGCTGGTGCCCAAGGGCCCAGGCATACCTGGCGCCGGCCCTGCTCACAGTCATCAGGGAGGGACAGAAAGCATTCCTCCGCACCTGATTTATGGACGCTCCTGAGGCAGGAGAGGGAGGCGTTGAGCCGAGCACACTCCTCCCGGTTGGCCCCAAACTTCTCCACCGTCTCGCAGACCTGCTCGTCGGTCATTTCCAGAAGGTCCTCCAGGCTCAACTGGCCAGGAGTTATTTCCTAGAGAAGAAGAAAGGACAGGTGTTACAAGGTGAAGGAGCACCTCTTCCTGCCCAGTGAATCTGCTGCGGGTCAGCAACTGGTGATCCATGGACTAAGGCCGCATCCACACCATACATTTATTCCACTATTATTCCACTTTTAACAGTCATGATCCTTCCCTCAAAGAATCATGGGAGCTGTAGTTTGTGAAAGATGATGAGAGCGGTTAGGAGACTCCTATTCTCCTCCAAGAGGTAGAGTTCTCCGAGTGGTTCAACAGTCAGTCCCTCTTCCCAGAGAACTCTGGGAATTGTCAGCCTGGGCTTCTGCTGGGACGAAGGGCGGGATATAAATTTAATAAATAAATAAATAGTCTCTGTCCTCATTGGTTCTGGCGCTGCTTACTAGTTTAGCAGCAGTCGTAATCATTTCATTTGTTTAGTGATAAACCATAACAAAGATAAAAGACATTCAGAGTCGAGCCACAAATTTGGCTCTGAATTTCCTGGCTGCCAACGCAAATAAGGAAACAAGCATTGAAGCATAATTTTCCTTGTCTACTAACAAAGAGCACACAAGCTCACTGTTGGTCTCTCTGCCTTCTGCCCTACAAGCCCTAATGCACAACAGCCAGCCACTGATTACTACTACGAACATAAGGCTTTCAGGGCTGATCCAGCTACGTCAATGTAGTAGTCTGATTTACTGATTCGTGATATATTTTGCCCTTGTGGATGTGTACATTTTATCATTGATTTTATGCAGCTCGCCGCCAGGATATTTCCTCTTAATGTTGGGAACCTACACAATTTTTTCATTTTACTTTTTTTGGAAATTACAAGAGCCTTGCTGCTGGATCAAGCCAATGGCACATCTAGTCCAGCATCCTTTTCTCACAGCGGCCAACCAGTTGGCCCAACGGGAAGCCTGCAATCAGGACCTGAGGGCAAGAGCACTCTCCCCTCCTGCAGTTTCCAGCAACTGGTATTCAAAAGCATACTGCCTCCGACAGTGGAGGTCAAACATAGACGTCAGGGTTAGTAGCCAATGATAGCCATATGTGCCACGAGTTTCTCTAATCCTCGTTTAAAGCCATCTGGTTTACAAAAGGCCTGAAACTCTCTCTCCCTTCTTTCCTTCCTTGCAAAGCGGCCTCACTTCATGTCGCTCTAATGGGTTTGCAGCAAGACAAATACAGCTTCCACTGGCTGCCTGTATGTTTCCGAGCTCAATTCAAGGTGCTGGTATTGACCTATAAAGCCTTACACAGCTTGGGACCACAATACCTGATGGAATGCCTCTCCTGATATGAACCCACTCGTACACTACAGTCAAGATCAAAGGCCCTCCTCTGGGTGCCTACTCCGAGGGAAGCTCGGAGAACGGCAACAAGGGAGAGGGCCTTCTCAGTGGTGGCCCCCAAATTATGGAATGATCTCCCTGACGAGGTGCGCCTGGTGCCAACACAGTTATATTTCCGGCGCCAGGTCAAGACTTTCCTTTTCTCCCATGCATTTTAGCAGGTGTTCTATATTGTTTTAAATTTTTAAATTTGTGTTTTAAATTGTTTTTTAAAAGATGTATCTTGAATTGTATTTGTTTTTAGCTATTGTAAACTACCCAGAGAGCTTCGACTATGGGGAGGTATGCAAGTTTAGATAGATTAGATAGATTAGATAAGACAGACAGACAGACAGAAGAACATAACATAAGAAGACCCCGGCTGGGTCAGGCTGAAGGCCCATCTAGTCCAGCAGCCTGTTCTCAAGTGACCAACCAGATGCCCAAGGGAAGCCTGCAAGCAGGACTCGAGCATGCCTGTCCCTGCCTGGATCCCCAGCAACTGGTCTTCAGAGGCCTCCAACAATAACTACTATCAGTACAACTATTATTACTACTACTGCCACCACTATTTTAGTTTATCACCCGCCCTTCGCCCTGAGATCCCAGGGCGGGTTAAGCAGTTGAACGTACAGCATAAGGCCACTGCATAATGCAGTGTTTGAGACCGCTCAAAGCCCTTTGCACCCATTCTTTACTTATCTGCGGCATTTCTATCCAGGCTTTCTGCCAAGGAGCTCAAGGCAGCTTCCCCTCTCCCCCTTTCATCCTCACAACTGCCCTGTTAGGTAGTCTTATCTCTTGGAAGGAGAGATAAAGAGAGAGGCCTTGCACACAGAAGGTCCCGGATTCAATCCCCAGCACCTCCAGGTACAGCTGGGAGAGACTCCTGTCTGAAACCCTGGAGAGCTGCTGCCAGCCAGTGGAGACAATACTGAGCCAGGTGAACTACTGGCCTCATGATGCAAGGCAGCTTCCAATTTAAATCAGCCCTTTATTCAGAACCTTGAGGACTAGAGCTTTACTTTTCTTTTTTTAAAAGCGGAAGGACCACAGCTCAGCGGTAGAGCATCTGCTTTGCATATAGAAGGTTCCACATTTAATCCCCGACATCACCAGGGAGGGCTGGGAGAGACACTGGCCTGAAACCCTGGAATGCCTTGTCAGTCAGGGTAGACAATAACAAACTAGGTGGACCAATGGTCTGATTCAGTGTGGGGCATAACATTTCATTCCAGTCCCACTAATTTGTTTCTCTCCTCTTCTGTTCGTTGCATCCAGACAGGGGCCATTTCTGTTCCAAACACACCGGTTGACATATTTACAAAAGAAATGGTATTCCAACAAACCTGTGGGGCGGACATGGTCGCTGACATCTTATCCATACTTCAAAAAAATGAAGGTGAAATTGACACAGCAGAGGTACCAAGAATCAAATGCTGTACGGAAGAAATGCAATGCTTCTCCCTTTTCCTGGGATGGGACAACGTATATAACAGATGCAATATTTATAAGGTTTCTATTCCTAGAAATAGCCACAGGCCAGCAGTCCCACTGGAATGGTCTCTGGGCCTCTGAACCTCATGGCAATTTAAGGCCTTGTGGGAGGTGGGCAAGATTGCTCCCTGCTATTGGAATCTCCAAGAAGCTTTTTTAAAAGGAGACATAGCAACTTGCATTTCTGAATACCACACGGAGCTATTCAGCCACTTGCTCGGTTGCCAAGGGCAACTGAGAGCTTTATTTGGGCAGCCGAGATTACCTGACGGCATCTCAAAGAGCTCTCCTCTAAAATAAGCATAACCTCTGCCTGGGGTGTGTGTGTCCTGTGGAGCTTAGGTGGAATAAAGGTTGCAGAGATTTGAACTGTGGATAAACATCGTCAAGCTGGAACCACAATTCTGCAGAACCATAGGGGGAAGAAATGGCCCACATAGAGCTAAATGCATAAGTAATCTGCTTCAAAGAGTGGCAGAGGACTTTCTTTTTTTCAGCATGAGGGCCACATTCTCTCATGAGCAACCTTCCAGGGGGCACTTATCAGTGGTGGTGTGGAGTAGTGGTTAGATCGGGACCTGGAAGACCAGGGTTCTGCAACACACAGGGAAGCTCCATGGGTGCAGGAGCCTCCCTGTTTGAGAAGGCCATCATCCAACTTGTGGAAGGAGGCTGAAATAGCACTGCATGGGTGGACCTAGTGCATTTGTCCCTGCCCTTCCTGCCTCTCCAATGTTTGCTTAACACAAAAGAAGAATGGCTGAAGAGGATTTCAATGTTCCTCAACAGCTGGGAACCCGCATCCCTCAAGCCTTTGGTATGTCACATCCGCGCTTGGCCATAAATGGAATGCAATCTATGCAGAGGTGTAATTTGTCCAGGGTCTCGGGGGGGTGGGTGGTCTTAGACTCCTTACATTTCTGGGGGCCAGATCCCAGCAGGGTCCCTATCTCCAGCATCCTATGAGTCAATCAGCATGAAAGGGGAGTGTGTTAGCTACTGAGAAGAGTCCCAATAAGTGTCGATGGCAAGCAAACTTTATTTGTTCCTACTTCAGAAAGCGAAGCCAAGTTGTGGAGAGGGAGAATTCTGTAGCTGCAGAAGAAGAGACGGTGAATCCTGTCTACACCATCCCATCGACATCATCAACAAGTTTGGTAGTAGCAGGAGATAAGCATGTAGGCAGTGAATACAGTCATTCAAGCGATAACTCGTGACCCTGAGAAAGGACAGTCAAATGGTGACAGTAACAGAGAAGCAGAAAGCAGTCATTCAAGCCTGGCCAGATCATTCTATAATTTTGGAAGGCTGTGACCCTGCACATCTGGATTTGCCGCTACACAACTGAATCTACTTAGGTTGAAGGCTTTCCCCGTTATCAGTGCCTTCCTAGGGAGGTTACTAGTGCTGCAATCTGTAAGGGGAGGCCCAGAGCATGGTGACAAGGCAGAGGGCATTTTCAGATGTGGCTCCCTATCCATGGAGTGCTCTTCTCGCCTAGGACCTTCATTGACATCTTTTTGGACCTGGTACAGATTTGTCTTTTCCCCCCCAGACATTTGATAGACTTCGATGACATTGTTTTGCTATGAGTGTCTATCGAAGCTCCCCGTGGCTCTTATGGGGTCTGTTTCGTTTTTATGGCATAACATATTTATATTAACGTTTTTCATGAGCTGGAAGTTGCTTAGAGACCTTCGGGTAACAAGTGAACAAATACGACAACACTAATATTTGGAAGCTACCTTAAACTGAGTCAGACCTGAGTCAGAGTTCTGTATTGTCTACTCCTGGAGATACTGGGGGGTTGAACCTGGGACTTCCTGCATGCTAACTAGATGCTCTGCCTCTAAGCTATGGCCCTTTCCTCTGGCCCTTGTTTAAGCTGCAATTTTTAATTTTCTGTTCCTGTCACCTAACTTGTGAGAACCAGTGTGGTATAGTGGTGAAGGTGTTGGGCTACGACCTGGGAGATCAGAGTTTGAATCCCCACACAGCCATGAAGCTCACTGAGTGACCTTGGGCCAGTCGCTGCCTCTCAGCCTCATGAATACCCTACTCATAGGGTCGCCATAAGTCTGAATCGACTTGAAGGCAGTACATTTACATTTTTTTTATCACCTAACTTTTATCAGTGTTTGCTGGATGTTATTCGAGGTGGCTTATCATTTCAAAGATCTCATCGGATGTTGCTTTTCAGATTTTCCACTGGGAAAGTGACCCAATTTACATAGGAACAAATGCTTTAAAAGTTTCCAATTGTATTATTTTGCTCCTTTTAATGCTAAAAAAAGGAGAGCCAGTGTGATGTAGTGGTTAAGGTGTTGGGCTACGACCTGGGAGACCAGGGTTCGAATCCCCACATAACCATGAAGTGCACTGGGTGACCTTGGTCCGGTCACTGCCTCGCAGCCTCATGAAAACCCTATTCATAGGGTCGCCATAAGTCGGAATCGACTTGAAGGCAGTATAATGCAAAAAACAACCAAACCATAAGGCTTTAGCTGGGATTTGCTGAACAAAATGCCAGCTAAACCCATGTATATTAGCTGGATGAACGCGTCAGACCAGAAACTCTGAAAGACACAGAGACACTAACTAGAATAAGCTACCTTTCTCATCTCCTGCTCATGACATGGCTAGCAAGAATCATTCCAGTGCCATAAGGCAATTCACTATTCCAATCTGCAGAAATGAGCAAACCTTCTTGTCCTTCTCAGAAAGTCCCTGCTGAGCAAAGCAACATTGCCCTCTAGTGGGTCTGCAGAAACAGTGCATCAAAGGAGTGCACTAATAATAATCTGTTTTTTAAAAATTATTATTACATTGATATCCGAGCTTTCATCCAAGGAGCTCAAGGTGGCGACACTTCTCCTGCCCATTTTGTCCTCACAACAGCCCTGTGAGGCAGGATAGACTGAGAGAAAGGGGACTGGCTCAAGGTCACTCCAGGGAGCTTCATGGCTGAGTGGGAATCTGAACCCTGGTCTCCCAGATCCTAGTCCAGCACTTTAACCATGACTCCACACTGGCTGTCAAGAAAATGAAACAAAAGCACTCCTGGGCGTACATGAACCACTAACCTTCTGTTTAGTAGCCAAATGCATCGCAAAATTGGCCCAGTCACAGGCAGACCCATGCAACATTGCAAAGGGCAATGCTAATTTCCCCTCTATTAACTGTTTTGCCTAGGAGTATTTCTGCATATTTGGTATTGATCTGTTTAAGGGATGTGTCATCTTCTGTTACCAAAAGTGTCGCAAAGGTGTTTCTTTTTTAATCAAAATGCAAATTAGGAAAAAATGCTGCCAGTCTTCTGACTAAGGAACTACGTAATTTGTTTTTATCCGGTTTGCAGTAATTTTCAGCAGTTGTGTTTTATATGTATTTTAATTTTTGTGGCTTTTTATACTGATTTTAATCTTTTGGTCTGTGACCATAATAAATGATGCATTCATTCGCAAAGGACAATGAACTCTCGGAACTGAGTCCAGCAGCACACCCAAAGTGTACAGCCTGAGTCTTCCATGGGAGTGCTATCCCATCCAAAGCAGGCTGAACCCCTATTCCAGCAGTGAGGAACTGGATCCAGCCAGAGGTCCAGTTCTAGAGTTGTCTCACCTTCCGTAGGCCATTTTTAACAGGTAGGCAGGGGCCACCCACCTGTCAACCACCTGATGTCATATGATGCCAAGTGATTCAAAGTTCAAGCTGTGGAAACAGGCAGAAACTGATCTCCAGTCTTAGTGCCGCGATCCCACACTGCTAAGATCAGAGATAAGCTTCTGCCTGCTGCCGCGGTGTCTGACCGCTGTCCTTTTAAAGATCAGGCAGTGCCCTAAATAAGCTACAGTTCCCAGGATTCTTGGGGGGAAGCCATATGCCTTAAATGTAGGTGTGATAATGTCATATATCCCAGTGGTAGGACTTTTCTTGGAAAAGAGGGCATACCCTCCAGCCACTAGGTCACACTATCCCCTTCGGTTTCTATTTATTCATTATTTTAGTGCACTGCTCAATGTTAAACAAACTACCCATGAGACCCTGTGGCACTGTGGCCCTGTGGCACTGTGGTTCAGCAGCTTCCGGAAAGCCAAAGGCTCCCCACGCCTACTATAAACCATGACTGTTAAGCAAGCCAACTCTTCTCCCCATCACCTGTTTGTCCCTATTCTTTTCCAACTGACACTCAGCATTCTGTGACTGAGCATGCTCAGTCCTCATTGGGCTGGGGTTCGTTTTTTGGAGGTGGGGGTGCTCCCTTTTGAGGGCTTTTTTTTAATGTTCTCCATACTTTGGATTCACCTGAGCATGCCAGTATTTCCCTCTTGTTTCTCAACAGCCCTGTTTTGGTTCCAATCTTATGGACACTCACATTCTGTATTTGGTATTAGAGGGAAACATTATGTAGCACTGTCAATAAATGGACCTCATGATACTTCCCCTTTCTTTGTCAGTGGCCTCATTTCGGTTCCAGTCTCATTGGCACTCATTGTCATGGGCCCCAAGGAGAACCTTTGACAAGGTTGGGAAGAGGTAGAGTGGTTGTAGAAGTGGTTTAGAGGGTGCGGAAATCCTGGGTTAAGACACTGCCAGAAGCCTTTGGCAACTCCGAGTTTAGTGAGGTTAATGTTGCGCATTGTCCCCCTTATCTCTGATGACTTACAAGGTTTCCTCACTGGCACCCAGCCCAGACTGACCCTTGCAACACACAAACTCTAGTGAAACTGCTAGAGGCAACAAGTATGACAATTGTTTTTCTGAGCCTGAGATTATACTTTTGCCAAGGTCATGTAGATTAGAGAAGAGACAGCTTCAGCTCAAGAAAATGCTCTCTGCTCCTAGAAGAAGTCTTCACCTGGCAGCAAAAGCTGGAAAGTACTAGAGAACACTCAGACAACTAATGTGCTCACCCACCTCCCTTATATTTAGAGTGGCTGGATGTGATTAGGTCATTCTGACAACTGTCTGCTGTTGCTTCTACATGCCTAGTCTGTTTGTATCCTGAATCAAGCCTAGAATGCCTGATGCTGTGTTCCTGTACTGACCTCTGGAATCTAGCTCATTATGAAACCCATCCTTCAAGTCCTGAGTCAGCATCTCTGATAGGGAGCCAGGACGCTCACTGCCCATGTTTGCTATTAGAGGGAACCATTTATAAAATGCCATCAATGTACATAGCACTTTGCAGAGTGACATAAGCAAGACAGGATCCTACTGTAAGAAGCCAACCCTGTTCATTTCAGCCAAGGGAAGGAAGAGGAGAGGAGGACTGAAGGGGCAAGAAGTGGAAACAGGGCAATGCAGAAGGAAAAGGGAGCCAACACTGCTGGGGCCCCGAGTGCAGCTCACCTCCATGACCTCCTTGCGGATGTTGACAATGCGGAACCAGTGTAGGAGCTGTGGAAAGCCCTCCAGCTTGGCGTTGCGTTCCTGGAGAGCCACCTTCCGCTTGCAAGAGAGCTGGCGGCTGAAGTACTTCACCAGCTTGCTCTAAGGGGGGAAAAAAGAAGAAAGGAGATAGGTGGAGCCAAGGCAGCTGTCTATCAGGAGACCCCACCCTCTGGCATTATGCCCCTCCTCTCTGCCCATGCTTCCTGGTAGCTCATGGGCCAACCTCTGAGTCCTGCCAGTGGTGCTGCCATTACTTCATCTCATTTCATTTACAAGCATTTGTATATTTATGTATACAAATTTCCAAGCAGTGTGCAACATGAAAACAATTAACAGAATCATTAAAGCAAAAACAAAGCATAACATCAGTCAGACAATAGCATAAAAGCATCTCAGAACAGATAAAAACAGGAATACAGGAATTCAAATGAGTAAAAACAGCATCCAGTCTTATGGGTCCAGGAAAACCTGGACAAAAAATAGGAACACAGGAAGCTGCCTTATACTAAATTAGACCCATTGGTCCATCTAGCTTATTATTGTCCACACGGACTGGCAGCAGCTCTCCAGGATTGCAGGCAGGGTTCCCTCCCAGCCCTACCTGGAGAAGCCGGGGATTGAACCTGAGGCCTTCTTTGTGCAAAGCAGATGTTCCGTCCACTAAGCTGCAGTCCTGTCCCATCAGTCCACCTAGCTCAGTATTGTCTACACTGATTGGCAACAGCTCCCTAGAGTTTCAGGCAGGGGGCTCTCTGAGCCCTACCTAGAGATGCCCTACCTAGAGATGTAAGGCCTCTGAAGCACCTGGTGGATGATGCCTTACATATGGCAATGGGGAAGGCATTCCACAGAGCAGCGTCGATAGCAGAAAATGCCCATTTTGGGGTCACCAGCCTAGGATGTTCTGTAGAGTGTGGTGGCATAAGTACAATTTTCCCAGGTGATCTAAGTGATTTTCCAGATCTACACAGCGGCAGGCACTCTGTCAGGTAACCTGGTTCCAAGTCATGCTCTTCCCCTTCGCTGCAAGGTGTGGGTGGAAAGCAAATGTGCCAAGAGGTTTAAAAAAAAAAAAAAGTCATGCACAATGGGATTGCTGAGGATCTGTGCATTACTAGCTGGTGCAAAAACTAATTATGCCGCTTGGGCTGGGTCAGACAGCAAGCAGCCAATGGGAAACAGGACAGATGAGAAAGAGGGGGCGGGGTGAAAGCATTGACAAATTAAAATTTCATATCATGTTGAATGTCGGGGAATATTATTAGCATTATTAGTATTATTGTTAATCAGATGTATTAGTTGCTTGCCACCCAAAGGTCTCCAAGCGACTTAAACAATGTGAAAAGCAACAAATATAGCATACTATAAAGACAAAAATAACAAAATTAACACAACACCCCATGCCGTGACATTAATATGTAGCCAAAGCTTCCTAATAGTCAGCATCATCTCAACACGACATCATCTCAGTCTATCAAATGCCTGGCGGGGAAAGGTACGTCTTTGCCTGGCGCCGAAAAGATGTTGAGGAAGGCGCCAGGCGGACCTCACCGAGGGCATATTCCACAAATGGGGAGCCACAACTGAAAAGACCCTCTCCTTAAAGGTGTAATGAACCTGGGGGTCTGATCCCCCCCTTTTTAGGGGATGAGGTCAAGGACTCTGAATCGGAAGGGGTTTCAGGTTTCAGCGCCTCTGCAAAATGAGCCCGTGGTACCAGTGCCCCTCTGGCCCAAGAGCAGAGCTTGGAAAAGTTACTTTTTTAAACTTCAACTCCCATCAGCCCCAGTCAGCATGGCCACTGGATTGGCCTGATGGGAGTTGTAGTTCAAAAAAGTAACTTTTCCAAGCTCTGCCCAAGAGTTGTCACACTGCCATCCTCTGACTCAGAGGACTCCGTCAAAGATGACTACAACCAGTTCTCATTAGAGTGAAAAACCGCTGGAGAAGGCCGGGGCCCTTTAACTGGAGAGGAACCTTTCAGTGAAGGCAGCGCTTACAATTAGAGCAGAACTGCTGCTCCTATATATGTAGCTCAGTCTATGGCTGACTGTTGCTGAAACAACATCAGAGCGCTGCTTGCCTCTGAAAAGCTGCTCTACAGCAGGGATGAGGAATCTGTGGCCTTCCAGATGTCACTGGACTACAACTCCCATCATCCTTGGCCACTGGTCATGCTGGGTCTGGCGGGTGAAGTTGTAGGTCAGCCACGTCTGGAGGGCTAAAGGTTCATGCACCTGTGTTAAGAGTTTTGTATCCAGCTCTTCCTCTTTGGAAGATAAGGCAGGTGGCAATCAGGAAGAGGATCTTTTTCGTGGTGGCTCCCGTTACAGGATGCTCTACCTATAGAAGCCCCCCCTGGCATCTTTGTTGTTGAGTTTTAGGTGCCTGGAAAAGCCATTTCATTTGCCTGAGCGTTTATTTTTAAAGAGGAATTCTGATCCCACCCTAAACTCAGTTTTATTTTATCCACTGTTCTCTTTTTCCCATTTTCCTGATACTACCTGCTTGTTTCATTTATCAATGTATACTTTAATGAGCTTTTTTTAAAAAAGCAATCTATATGTTTTGGAATTTTAAACATAGATTCAACAGTGGGACACATATTTTGAAATAAATATTGACCTTGACTCTGTAGAACAGCCTTGGCTAACCTGACGTTTTAGACTACAACACCCACTAATCAAGGGATGGAAAACCTGTGGCCCTCCAGATTTTGGCTGTGCACACACCATACATTTAAATCACATTTATAGCACATTGCTTCTTTATAGAATCCTAGGAACTGTAGTTTACCCCTCATGGAGCTACAATTCCTAGCATCCTTAACAAACTACAGTTCCCAGGATTATTGTTTTTTTTTAAATGGGAGAAACGTTCTTTAACTATATGGCGTGTACGCAGGCATAGTCCATTCAATACACAAGTCCAGAATGAGTTACCATCAAGCATTCTTCATTTCAACAACCTAGGTTAAAGGGTGGCCATTGTTAAACATCTGGGAGCCTGAAACCCAGACTTTAAAAAAAGTCATAGAATGGCACCCACTGTAAAAGTTGTAAGGAATGTGTGTTGAGCTTCAAATGGTTACATTTATGCCAGTTTTGCAACTCCCATGGGTAAAAATTGAACATAGTGTTGTTGTTGTTGTTAATAATAATAATATAAAACACAAAAAATCTTTAAAACATCTTTAAAAATCGTTGAAAACATCTTAAAAACATATTTAAAAACAATTCCATTACAGAAGCAGACTGGGATAAGGTCTCTACTTAAAAGGCTTGTTGAAAGAGAAAGGGCTTCAGTAGGCGCTGAAAAGACAACAAAGGGTGCCTGTCTAATATTTAAGGGGAGGGAATTCCAAAGGGTCTGTGCCACTACGCTACAAGTCTGCTTCCTGTGTTGTGAGGAGCGGACTTCCTGATAAGATGGTATCCGTAGGAAGCCTTCACCTGCAGAGTGCAGTGATTGACTGGATATATTGGGTATGATGACTGTTCAGGTATCCTGGTCCAGAGCTGCATAGGGCTTTATACATTAAAAACCAGCACCATGAACTTAGCCCGGTAGCGAACGGGCAGCCAGTTCTGTTCTGGATGTGTTGTGCACCCTCCCAGAGTGCTTTTACCTGGCTGGAATATGCCCTTGATCTTTGATAGTAGGAAGTACAGGGGGGGAAAGTGCAACATTCCTAATAGCACGGGAAGTCTACTGCAATTCTGCTTGTAGCCTATAAACAGGAGAGAAATGACTGGGTTGCACCACTCAGAGCCACCTGCTTTGAAGCAGCCTCGCTTGCCCAGTCATGTAGTGGCAATTTCAGAAGTGCAGGGTCCCTTCATGATAGTCACACACCCTCCCCCCTTCTTTCTTTGGCTGATGGGACTTGAGAATGAGATCCTTGTTAATGCCTTCCCCCGCCACAACAGATGTCTGTAGGAGCCAATCAGCATGACAGGGGAGAGAGTTGGCTACTGAAAAGAGTCTTCTCAGTGGCCGACTCACCTCCTTTCACTCTGATTGGCTCCAATCAGCAGGAAAGGACAAGGAAGCAAGTGAGAAAACTCTTCTCAGTGGCTAGCATATTCCCCTTTCATGCTGATTGCCTTGTAGGACACTGGAAATATAGGGACCCTGCTGGGACCCTGCTCCCAAAAAAGTAAAGGGTCTAAGATCCCCCGAGACCCTGGATGACTACACCCCTGGGTTTGCCCATGTAGGGAACCACAAACTGTTGTAGCAACAGCTCATTACCAGCGTCTACACTGAGGTGTGTCTCACTGTTCCTAACACAAGGTGGCACTGCAGTCTAAAGAATGTTCACACATATTCATTTTTCCAGAGGCAGAGCCGCTGTTGGTCTTTGGCAGCCAAGACATCAAAGTACTTCCTGTGAAACCTTAAAAGACTAACAGCTTGATTGCGGCATACGCTTTCGTGAGCTAGATCAGATGCGTGAGCCTCCGTTGGCACAGGGGTGGGCACTCTCAGGCCAAAAGAGCGAATGTGGCCCTCGAGGCCTCTCCGTCAGGCCCTCAGGACACTCCCTAAGCTATACCCCATTCCTAGGCCATGCCAGGCATTGTTTCTGCTCTGCACCCTGCTTTTGCCTTGGCTGGAATACGTCCTTGAACTGTGACGATGCGCCTTGCTTGCCTGGACAGAGAGATGTCCGTCTGTGAGAAGCCTCCGACTTTTCCACGGCTCAAATGTAACATACTGAGCAAAAAGGCAAGAGGCGTGTCTATTGCTGAGCCAACTTTCTCCTCTGCCTTTGTCCAACACTGGCATGCAGTGGAGGATAGCCCATTAGGGCAAATGGGGCACTGCCTCACCAAACTCAAGAACTGATTCCTCCAAGCCCATCTTTAATTTGCTTTAAGTTGGATTCCTACACTGAGCAGGGGGTTGGACTACATGGCCTTCCAATCTACTATTCTATGATACTATGCTCATACTTAGACCCTGGCTGTCAAGCTCCTCTTCCTTCTCTGTCTTAAGTGTTGTCGTTGCAGAACTCACCAGGGAGGAGGATGGGGGCCAGGGATGTAGCCGTGCAGGGTCTCAGGGGGTCTTAGACCCTTTCCTTTTTGGGGAGCCAGGTCCCAGCAGGGTATGAGCCAATCAGCATGAAAGGGGAATGTGTAAGCTACTGAGAAGAGTCCCAATGAGTGTCGATTGCAAGCAAGCTTTATTATTTCCTACTTCAAAAAGCCAAGCCAAGTTGCGGAGAGGGAGAATTCTGTAACTGCAGAAGAAGAGACGGTGAATCCTGTCTACAGCATCCCATCTACATCATCAATAATAATTCAAGCAATATCTCTGACAGTGAGAAAGATGCTCATTCTCAGTGGCTAACACTCTCTTCTTATGCTGACTGGCTCTAGGACGCTGGAGACATGGGGATCCTGCTGGAAACTGGTTCCCAAAAATGGAAGGAGTCTAAGACCCACCCAGGCCCTGGACAACTACACAACTATGGAATTTGCTACCACATGCTGCCATGTTTGGCACCAACGTAGACTGCTTTAAAGTGAGACTAGACAAAACCATAAATGTCAAGGCTATCAATGGCTACAGAAAAAGACAGCCCTGATGGAGTAAAACAAAGGTCTACTTGGTCCAAAATTACATTCCCCCATTGGTAGGGATGGAGGGAAATTCTACTCAGTTCTCATTTCAAGTGGAATCTATCATATTCACACTTTCCGAAACAATATGAGACCCAAAACACAGCCATTCTTCATTTGCACTTACTTGAACGTTGCGATGAAGAACCGAACAATGCATACAAAAATGGATGCATGCACAAAAATGAATATAGAAGTGAAAATCACATACAACCATGCATTGTATCAGTATAAATTGCTTGCAAAACTGTGTACGTCGGACAAAACTGCCTACAAAAATGTGCTTATTAGAAGAAATTCGCACTAAGATGCTACAGAATTTTCTTGAAGATGGTTCCCTAAAAACATGCAAAACTGCTGCAGAAATGTGGAGAACTGAATTTGAGATTGGGGAAAGGAGACCCTGAGAGAATCAAAATTGACAGAACTTTCCATCCCTATTCCTCGGCCAGCCAGATGCCTACAGGAAGCCCATAAGCAAGACATGAGCGCAACAGCACTCTCCCCACTTGCGTTCTCCAGCGACTGCTATTGAGATGCATGCTGCCACTGGGCACGCAGGTAGTATAGAGCCATCATGACCAGTAGCCATTAATAGATGTTTGTGTGCATGCTTTACAAGACTAGACGAGCGTTCCTGTACTTACGAGCAATGCTTCACCTCTAGATGTTTACATTTAAAAAGATAAAAATAAGTCTTTTAAAAGCCACATAAAAATGCGTTTATGCGGTACAGATCCATTGTGGCATCCACCGTGTGTCCTATTGGGTTTGGAGTCATGGCTTTGCAAGGAAATAGAGGAAGGAAGACTGGGCTGGAATGAAGTACTAGCAGGGTTGAAGGAGAATTTTATCTGGCCTGCATTTGAAAGCAAACCAACCTAATACATCAGTCATAAGAACATAGGAAGCTGCCTTGTAGTGAGTATACTGCCAGGAAGAGCAATCCAACTTGCTGGAAACCGGCAGGAGCAAAGCCGGCAGAGATGGAGCTGCTGAAAGGTGCCGCCCCATCCAGCTGCCATTCAGAGGCCTTTTGGAGAGGAGGATGCTGGCTATGCTGGCAGGGCGCGGCGGAAGGAAAGAAAATACATGCTTCCTTCCGCCACCCCTTTTCCCAGCATACCAGCTGCCATGATGGAGGGCCACAGGAGGGAGTTGAACCAGACCTGGATATCGCACAAGCCTCCCTCCAGCCCCTCCTCCAACATGCCCCCCAGAATACCCCTTTTGGAGGCCTTCCTCCAGCTGTTCTTATGCCAGGCTGGGCTTCTCCGATGGACCTCCAGCTGAGCCGGCTGGATCCCGGCTGAGCCACGGCTGAGTCTTATGCCGGAGGAGCCGGGACCCAGCCAGCTCAGCCAGAAGTCCACCATATCCAACTTCCCTCAACCCTGCATAAATGCAAGTTGGATTGCGCCCTTATACTCTTACTGAAAACCATCCAAAGGATGAGGCTGGTTGCCCACTTCCTCCTCCTCCTCAGTCTCAGTGTTGCCCTTGCCGAACGGAGGACAGGGGCACAACTAGAATGAATGCCCTCTGCTTGTCATTGGCTCTGGTTCCGCTGGCTGCAGGTCGCCCTTCTGCCCCACCAGTCTCTATGGTCGCCATACGCAGATATGGCATAAAACTGACAGCAGGCAGGCAGAGATCTGCAGCAACATAAACAATAATAATAATAATAATAATAATGAGCCAATGTGGTGTAGTGGTTAAGGTGGTGGACTACAACCTGGGAGACCAGGGTTCGAATCCCCACACAGCCATGAAGCTCACTGGGTGACCTTGGGCCAGTCACTGCCTCTCAGCCTCATGAAAACCCTACTCATAGGGTCGCCACAAGTCGGAATCGACTTGAAGGCAATACACAATGATAATAATGCTCCATTGCTTTTGCAGAGAACTAACATCCCAGCCTCTGCTCCCTTCAAAAGAGCAAACTGCAAGGGGACATCTGAACAGGGATTGTGACTGTGAGGCGATAAGAGAAAATATTTCTCCTCAGCCCCCTCTCGGTGTCCGTGAAACAGCTTATTCTCCATGGAGACGGCCGGCGGGAGGGGGAGAGAAGAGTGAGGGCGGTGTAACAGGAGGGGAGAGTCACTAAGAATACGGGTCAAACTATCCAGGGGCGGCTGGTGCCCGCTGAGAGTGGTGGGGCGGAAGGCAGGGAGCCCAACGGTAGGCGCAGACTAAGCCAATTGGCTCTGCTTCTATTGCAGCACAGCCAGTCAGTCCCAGTTTTGCCTCCATCCAGTTCTGCAAGGGCAAAAGAGACTAAGGAAGACAAAGCTGATAGCCAGGGCCACCCCCTGGACTTGTTGGTAAAAAGCCAGAAGACTATTATGTGCTTCAGTGGTGGCTGGTGTCCATTGGGACTGGTAGGGAGGAAGACAGAGAGGCCAACAGTAGGTGGAGCCAGAGCTAACAATAGGCTGAGCTAGAGCCAATGACATGTGCAGCCAGCTAATTCTAGTTTAATTCCCACCCTCCCCCCTGCCAATTTCTGCAAAGGCAACACTGAAACTAAGGACGCTGACAGGTGGGGCCACCCCCATGGACTGGTTGTAAGTAAGAAGGCTGAGGGTAGATTAAGGTAGGTGGGTGGGGCAGTGCCCCCTTTGTGCTAATGGACCAGCCTCCGCTGAAGCCATCTCCTCTGTCCACATGGTTAAGCCTTCATGGGCAAAGTGGGTTAGAGATGTGCAAATCTATCAATTTGCATTTCTCTCGGCTGCTCATTTCCCTCCCCCCCAGTCTTAAGTTCAATTCTCTATATTCTAACATCAGTTTGTATTTTTAAAAGGTTTTTTTAAAAAAATGTGTACATGAAAATTCATCAGCATTTCAGCGGAAAAACTGCTTTGCAAGAAAGTACCTATTAGGGGAAACAACATACATACATGCGTGCATTAGGTGAAATTCACACTACAATGCCGGTGAATTTCCATGTGGACTTATTTTTTAAAAAAGTAAACTGATGTGCATATGTGCAGTACTGAACGAGAGACTGCAAAAAAATGAGAAACTGAGAAAAATGGAAATTGACAGATTGGGCCATACCTGTCCCTACCAGAAGACACATCTCTGCTCTCTTCTATTGGATCTTCTTTTCTGTCCTTCATACTGTTGGGAGAGGGGCAAGAGCAACTCCTGTTTTGTTCTTTTGTTCATGTTCCAGAAGGGAGATAGAGCTTGGGTCCTCCAGATGGATAGGCTTGACTACCTTTACCTGTGATGCTCTGACTGACTTCCTTCCATTGCGGACTGATATGCTTAGGGAGCTTATCTGCCCCTCCTCCTTCTGCCCTTTCCTCTCTTCTCTTCTCCGACTGTCCGGGAGAGAGGAGACACCTCTTGTCTCTGCTCTCTCTCTCCTGAGCCATGAGGGCAACTCCCAAGCCTGGGCATTGCACCTCCAACTTAGTTAGTTAGTTAGTTAGAACTAGGTATGCCTTTCTCTCTACTATGTATTTCTCTAAATAAAGTAGCTTTTCTTATTTTACTAAGTCTTAAGTCTCAGTGATCTCAATGCAGGGTAAAAGCCTGCTTTCTTAGGTAAACATGCACACTGGCACACATGCATTTTGTTCTCTGCTTAACAAATATACCAATTTACACGCCAACACATACTACCAATATACTCCTGCAATAACGACTGTCAGGCTCATTTCCTAAACAGGCCCCATCAGCATTACATGTTTAAAGCAGCATTATACCACTTTAAAACAGTCCTGGCTTCCCCCCAAGAATCCTGGGAACTGTCATTTGTTAAGGGTCCTGGGATTTGTTAGGTGTAGTGGTTTGAGTGCTGGACTACAACCTAGGAGACCAGGGTTCGAATCCCCACACAGCCAGGAAGCTCACTGGGTGACTTTGGGCCAGTCACTGCCTCTCAACCTCAGAGGGAGGCAATGGTAAACCCCCTCTGAATACCACTTACCATGAAAACCCTATTCATGGGGTCGCCATAACTCGGAATTGACTTGAAGGCAGTCCATTTCATTTTTTTCATTTCCCTCACAAAGCTACAATTCCCAGAGTTGTTTAACAGACAATTCTTCTTCCCATGGAACTCTGGAAATTATAGCTCTATAAGGGGAAGAGGGGTCTCCTAATCAACAACAGTTCTCAGGATTCTTTGGGAGAAACCATAACTGTTTAAAGTGGTATCGTTATGCTTTAAATGTCAAGTGCAAATGGGGCCATAGGAACGTAAAAGCCCTGTTGGATGAAACCAAATGCCTGCCTAGTTTAGCATTCTGTTTTCCACGGCAACTAGCCAGATGTTTATGGGAAGCCCACAAGCAGGAGGTAAGGGCTTCTATTCTCCCATCAAATCAAACAAATCCTCAGAGCTATTTTTTAAAGCTGACCCAAAAGCTTTCCTCTCTTGGCTGAGTCAGCAAATTAGGGGAAGGGCCAAAATTCAGGTATAGAGCATCTGCTTTGTGTGCAAAAGGTCCCAGGTTCAATCCACGACATCTTCAAGTAGGGCTGGAAATGTCCCCTGTCTGAAATCCTGAAGAACTGTTGCCAGTCAGTGTAGGCAATACTGAGCCGTGGACCAATGATCTGACTGAGTATAAGCCCCCTTGGATATTGGAAGTGGGGCAACAGCAACTCCTGTTTGTGTTCTTTTGTGTGTATTCCAGAAGGAAGATAGAGTTCAGGTCCTCCAGCTGGCTAGGCTTGCCTACCTTTCCCTGTGCCCTTCTCTACCTAACTTCCTTCCGTTGTAAACTGATACACTCAGGGAAGCTGACCTGCCCCTCCTTCCTTTGTCTTCTTCTTCAACTGTCCAAGGAGAGAGGAGACATCTTTGCCTTTGCTCTCTCTCCAAAGCCTTGAGGGCAATATCGAAGTCTGGGCATTGTGCCTCCAACTTAGTGAGTTAGAATTAGGTATGCCTTTCCTATCTACCATGTATTTCTATAAATAAAGTCACTTTTCTTATTTTACTAAGTCTTCTCAGTGATCTCAAAGCAGGGTAAAAGCCTGCTTCTAAGATAAATACACACACTGGCACACATGCAGCTCAGACTGCTGAGGATCTCTGCATATATATACATATTTCCTTAACGTAGGGGAAGGGCTGTAGCTCACTGGGAGAGCACCGGCTTTGAATGCAGAAGATCCCAGTTTCAATCCTGGGTTTCTCTAGGTAGGGCTGGGAATGTCCTTTGTCTGAAATCCTGGCGACACCAAGACGCTGCCAGTTTGTGTAGGCAGTATGGAGCTAAATGGACCAATGGTCTGACTTGATATAAGGCATCTTCCTATGTTTCAGACAAGGTGTGGTGGTGATTAGAAGTATATTCAATTTTTTTTAAAAAAAATGTTCTCTGTTTTCAGTTCCCAGTTAACATCCATAAGCAACCCATCTGAGACAGAGAGGCATTCTTGCCATCCTAAGATCGGTGGTAGCTGCTGCCCATTGGGACTGGCAGGGCAGGAGGCAGGGCACCCAACAGTAGGTGAATCCAGAGCCAATGACAGGCAGAGCCACCTAATTCTAGTCTTGCCCCCAGCCTCTTCCCTGCTGCATTCTACAAGGACAAAAGTGAGCCGAAGGAAGAGGAAACTGCCAGCCAAGGCCACCCCCCGGAGAGGCTGTAATTAAGGAGGCAGGCAGGTGGGGTGTGGCACAGGGCAGACTGAAATTGGTGGGGCAGTGCCCCTTTTGCTCTCCTGGACTAGCCTCTGATTGCTCAAAAACTCACACGCACAGTCTCAGTAAGGCCTGGTCTTGCTCACCCAGGAGGCAAACGCCTCTGTTTCAATGCTAGCCTATTAGGACTGCCGTCCCCAGGCACATGTGCTGCCAAGCTGCAGAGGACCAGTTGTGTCAATTCCCTGAAGGAAGCAGAGGTAAGCATGGCGATAAACCTGGTCTCCAGGGAGAGGGACGACAGCTGCACCTCTTTCCCAGTGCCTAGTGCCAGCTAATCAGGGGAGCTGCACTGACGTCAGCCAACACTGGAAACGGCTCCCTCTGCCTGCCCTGCTGGGAGATTAAGATCTCTCCAAAACAAAGGCGAAGAAAGAGAGGGAAAGGGCAGGTGGGAAATAATAATGACAAAAAGCTAAAAGGCATCCGCTGACCGATCACTCGAGATGGTGTTAAACCAACAATTCTAGTCAGAGCACACACAGGAGAAGAAGGAGCCGAAATCCTATCCACCTTGGAGAGCTCCTTTGGCGAGGCTACAGGCTTGAAAGTTTCATGAATGTATATTTCCGATATTAGGTGAGAGCCCAGCTATAGCGACAGACGATCCCCTGAAGTGGGCCAGGTTCCCGAAAGGACAACCGGCTGGGTCTCCGATAGCAGTGAAAAGGGAGAGGCAATTGGGGAGATTGCCGAAATTGTTTTGGCCAGATGACCCTTGCTCTGGATCGTAGTATAAAATGGAAATGGACTGCCTTCAAGTCGATCCCGACTTATGGCGACCCTACGAATAGGGTTTTCATGGTAAGCAGTGTTCAGAGGTGGCTTGCTATTGCCTTCCTCTGAGGCTGAGAGGCCCAAGGTCACCCACTGAGCTTCATAGCTGCACGGGGATTCGAACCCTGGTCTCCCAGGTCCATCTAGCTTATGACTGGCAGCAGCTCTCTGGGATTTTCAGGCAGGGGTCTTTCCTAGCTCTACCTGAAGATGCTGCAGGTTGAAGCCACAAAGCTTGCGCTGAGCGTCCAGGAGAAATGCAAAGGATGCACCTACCGGAACCACCTTTGATCTCCACAAACATTCATACGAACTTAGGAAGTTGCCTTATGCTGACTCACACCGCTGGTCCATGCAGCTCAGTATTGACAACACTGACTGGCAGCGGCTCTCCAGTCTCTGGAAACACCCCTGGTCCATCTAGTGTAGTACGGTCTACAGTCGCTGGCAGTGGCTCTCCAGGGTTTAGACAGGGGATCTTTCCAGCCCTATTTGGAAATACCTGGAACTGACTCTGGTTCCTTCTGCATGCAAAGTAGATGCTCTCCACTGAGCTATGGCAGCTCCCTTGGGGAGAGGTATGACTGTGGAACCTCAGGAGAAGGTTACCACCTGTTCATATTGAAGGAGATCTCTCCAGAAAAACCAGAACATGGTTATAATTGTCATTGCCACTGCTGCTGCAGTTTTCATCGTAATTGTCATTTGCATGCCAGTAACAGCCAGGCTGGATTACTGCAATGCATTGCACATGGGGCTGCCCCTGGATAAGCATCCAGAAACTTTGGCAAGTTCAAAACACAGCAGCCAGATTGTTAATAGGGGTTGAGCGCCATGAGCTACATTGTACCCTAATCCAGGAGCGAGGAACCTTTTTCAACCCAAGGGCCGTACCTTTGTACATAGGCTACATTTCAGCCATGCAAAAATCAAAGGGTTCTATAGACACATTCACCTCTCCATTCAAGCAAGCAAGAGGCATTATCAGAGTTCCAGGACGCAAAAGCACTTGAGGTGGGTGTGGGGCAGGGCCAGTGAACGGTATGGCCTGGGGAGAGCTGGTGAAGAATCCTGGGGCCCAGATAACAAGGCATGGAGGGGCCACATTCAGACTCTAGGCCTAAAGTTTTCCGCCCCTGACCTAGGCTTTGGTATCGGTAGGACCACCACCTCATCACAAACCTGACTGGCAATTAAGGTAGTCATTGGAGACCCTTCTCTGCATGTCTGCACTTTCTGAGATTTGACAGGGGGCAACTGCCAAGGGGACCTTTTCAATGGAGGCACCCAAATGATAGAATTTGCTCCCTAAGCATTTGTGCTCGGTACCTGAATTCTTACCTGGTTCCTAAAAGACCTGCAGTTTAGGGTTCTTAAACAGCATTTCATCAACCTTTGGGGAGTTTATCACTGAGTTTTTCCTTCCAAAAGGAAGGCCAAAACAGCCAAAGGTGAGCACAACCAATACACAAATTATAATCAACACAAGTGGGGCAAGCGCCAAAATTCAGCATTATAAAGTTCTCTTGAACAAGGTACCAGTCAGCCAGTCATGTCCTCTTCCGGGATATTCCATTCCATGTTCCCTCCCCATCCCTCCAACAGTCATCCAGCATTCTGTGGCCACTGAGCATATTAAGTCCTCACTGAGCTGTTTTGGAGTTCTCTCTCCCTTAGGGATACTTCCCCACCCCCCAAGGTTCAGTATCATTCTGCAAATCTTGGGGCTCCTTGAAGCCTGCTGATCCTCCTCCTTGTGTACGGATGGTCCTACTGTGGCTACATAAGGACTGTCCCCGGGAGAATTAATTTGCAGTTAGAATATTGGATAAAACCAGTGGAGGCTGGTGCTCATTGGGACTGGTGGGGCGGAAGGCAGGGAGCCCAACAGTAGGTGGAGCCAGAGCCAATGACAGGCAGAGCCTATGAATTCTAGTATGGTCCCCACCCTCCTCCCTTCTGGAGGAGAAGGAAGCTGACAGTCAGTGGTATCCTCGTCTAGACTGATTGTTAGTAAGCAGGCAGGCAGGTGGGGGCTGGCTGGGGGCAGACAGAGTGAGGTGGGGCAGTGCCCCACTTGCTGTAATGGACCAATCTCCACTGGATAAAACACAACAAAATATCTAACTAGACAGTAACAGGGGGATACTGGCCTCTCTTGTTTGTCTCTTTGGGAATTTTCATGAGGATTTTTTTTAAAAAAAAATTGCAGATTGCTGCAGAAATATAGAGGACTGAATTTAACATTAGAAAAGTGGGAAACTGAGAGAACTGAAATTGACCGATTTTTCCATCCCTAGCTGCAAGTACCTTATCACAAGGACAAAATGCCCAACGACTTCAAAATTAACATGAATGGCGGGATACAGATGAACACTCTGAATGTCGTGGCCAATATGGACCAATGTGCCAAGCACCACTCCTGGTCTCCAGTGAAAAGCCTTCTTTTCATCAAAAGGGAACATATATGTACACCAGCCCAACAAGAACCTAAGAAGAACATCAGGCCAAAGGCCCATCTAGTACAGCATCTTGTTCTCCCAGTAGCCAACCAGATGCCCCAATGGGAAGCCAACAAATAGGACCTGAGTGCAACAGCAGCTCTCCCCGCCTGCTATTCCCAGCAACTGGCATTCAGAGGTATACTACCCCTGACGGTGGAGGCAGAAGATAGCCATTATGGCTAGAAGCCATTATCCTCCATCATTTTGTCTAATCCCCTTTAGAACATAAGAAGACCCTTACCGGATCAGGCCAAAGGAGCCCCATCTAGTCCAGCAACTTGTTCTCACAGTGGCCGACCAGATACCTATGGGAACCCTGCAAGAAGGATCTGAGCACAACAGCTCTGTTTTCACTTGTGAGTCCCAGCAGGTAGTATTCCGAAACCCTGGACAGTAAAGGTAGAACATGCCCATCATGGCTAGTAGTCACTGATAGCCTTCTCCTCCATCAAGTTGTCTAATCCTCTTTTAAAGCTATCCAAGTTGGTGGCCAACACTGTAGTACCTCGTGGGAGCAAATCGTGATGTTTGACTGTGTGCTGCGTGAAGAAGTGCTCCCTTTTGAGGATGGAGTATGTTCAATGGGCATGGCATGTTGATTGTGGGAGGACAGCAAAAAAAACTGGGGGGAGATGAAATGGAACCCAGTGACTGGAGTGGGGGCAGAATAACAACTCCATTATTAAAAGAGTGGGTTTGGGACACAATTTCCATGCTGAAATTAACCAAAATTGTAAGGGCTAGAAAATGCATGCAACTAAATAACCTTGTGATTGAAAAAAAAAAACAATTATCGTCATGTGTTAATGCAATACACTTCAAGAAAATGTCGTGCAATACACATTGTTGTGTCTATTGTAAAAGGAGAAAAATGTATCTCACACTATTATGTTATATTGTATACTTCTGATATATAGAATTAAACTGCAGATACAGTAGGGCCCCGCTTACTGGCGCGCCGCTTCCCAGCGTTCCGCTAATGCGGTGGCTTTCCTCCCCTCTTTTAAAGCCGCTTTTGCAGCATTTTGCGGCATTTTCGTGTCATTTTCACGCCCCATTAAAGTCAATGGGGTTCCGCTTTATGGCGATTTCCGCTTTACGGCGGGGATCCGGAACGGAACCCGCCATATAAGTGGGGCCCTACTGTATAGCCTGAAATGTATTCCCCCCCTTTTTTTTAGTTTTACCTCTTTAGTCCCCTTTTAATATCACACCCCTGGATTTCTTAACCTGTATTGCATGTATTTTTACCAATTTTAATGATTTTATTGTGAGCCACCCCGAGCGCCCTGTCGTAGGGTAGAAGGGCGGGATGGAAATATTTTAAATAATAAACAAATCAATAATTTAAATAGATAACTAAAATAAATAAACAAACAATTAACCAGAAAAAGAAAATGCAAACGTGATTTTGTCCTCATCTGCATCTCCAACTTTCACCTGGCGTTGTCCCAGGCTCTGACATTACAACAGAGAACTCAGCGCACGTGCATTGTCTGCCTGTCACATTCAGCAGTTCAGTTAACAGCTGGGACTAGGGATTCCTCTAGATCAGGGTTTCTCAAACTGGGATCCGTGGATCACCAGTGGTCCACAAGTTTCAATCAGGTGGCCTGTGGCATGCCCACGTGAAATATTCACATTGCTTTTTAATTATATATTATTGCTTCTTTTCTTTGATTCGATTACACTTTGAATTCTACGCACTGCAAATTGCAGCACAATAAAATACAACCAATAAAATAAGCCATAAAGATACAATTAAAAATCATACAGCATCTTAGCACAGCACGTTACATTTGCTGCGACTGGCAGAAAAACAATGAAGTGGTCTGCAAAGACCATTAGAAATTTTCAAGTGGTCCATGGGGGGTGGGGAAGGTGACTTGTTTCTTGAGCATTCGTCCCGATTTACTTCTGGGACATATTGATACATCTTTCCATTAATCATTCCTGCATTACACCCTTTTTGGTGCCCTCACTTCCCTACCTGCAATATTTTTAAAAAGTGGATTCGTTGCACTAGACAACAGAGCACTTTAATACACTAATTGTGCAAGCCTAAACTTCCAGGATGTGCTTGAATCCCTCTGCCAAAATACTGCGGTACCATGTCCACCAGACACTTAAAGCAGTATCATGCCACTTTAACAGTCATGGCTTTTCCCAAAGAATCCTGGGGAGTCTAGATTAACAATAGAGATTGATTGTCTGGGGATTGTCCCTCAATAAGGGGACCAGGGGTCTCCTAACAACTTTCAGAACCCTTCACAAACTACACTTCCCAGGATTCTTTGGAGGAAGCTATGGTTGTTTAAAGTGGGGGAATAGTGTTTTTATATGTATGGTGCAGAGCTTGGAAAAGTTACTTTTTTGAACTACAACTCCCATCAGCCCAATCCAGTGGCCATGCTAGCTGGGGCTGATGGGAGTTGTAGTTTAAAAAAGTAACTTTTCCAAGCTCTGGATGGTGCAGATGGGGCCTGGGACTCTGGAGACTCTCTACAGTTAATCCAAAGTTCTTCCACCACAACCACCAAGGCCTGACCCTCAGAACTGGCTCCCCTGTTGGCTACAGTCATGATGAAAGGCCATTGCTATGAATCTGCCTAAGAGATCTTTGCTGCTTATTCTTTTCCCAGACTGTTCTTCTTTCCTGACCACCGGATGTTAAACTGGGCACCCTTCTGAGCCACAGAATGCCAGCAGGGTTGTGGACGTGGAGGGGGAGAGAGATCATCCACCATACTAAGGACAGCTCTGCCCAGAAATCTGATCGTGTCAGGAGGACATACAGGCATTGGCACTTAGCATCCAGTTAAAGCTTGACTAGATTAGTCAAAGCTTGACTAGATTTGTTGTTGTTATGTTCCTTCAAGTCGATTACGACTTATGGCAACCCTATGAATCCAAAACAGAGGTTTTTTATTGTATTACCAAAACGTTTTGGCTTCCACCTTCATCAGCTGCTAACATACAAATGCTGCTACCAAGGTGGCAGTTATAGAGCTTTGAGGATGGAATGCTCAGAGGGGCTTCATTTGCAGAAGCTAAGGAGTGGCGGTACTGTCCTCCAGGTTCAGGCCATGGGCTGCCAATGTGTCCAGAGAGTATATCCAAAAGTTCTCCCTTTTGGTCAATGCTGCTGGTTCTGTTGGCATCTCTATAGCTGTTACAGAAAAGTCCAACAGGCTGCGACCCTCAATGTTGAAATGTTTTGCAACTGGTTGCTCCACTTTTTTTTGGTTAAGATTGCCAATTTGTGGTTTCTGAAGCGTTTGTGTAGGCCAGTTGTGGTTTTTCCTACGAATTGGATATGACATCCTGGTCTTTTGCATTCGATGACATAAATTATATTGCAGGACCTGCAGGTGATGTTCTGTTTGATGTAGTATGTCCTGCCTGTCCTAGTGTTTGTGAAAGTAGCTGTCTCCAAGGTACACACAGGTGATACAGCGTTTGGAGTGACAAGGATGAGACCAGGATTGGTGATAGGTGGCTTAAACACAGCTTAATATATAAATTCATAGGGTTTTCATGGTAAGAGGTCTTCAGAGGTGGTTTACCATTGCCTTCCTCTAAGCCTATGGCACCCGATATTCCCAGGCAGTCTCCCATCCAAGTACTAACCAGGCCTGACTCTGCTTAGCTTCCAAGATCAGATGAGATTGGGCGTGTTCAGGGTGAAGGGTGCTGCATTGCTAATGTCTATTATATTATTTTTAAACTAGTTTGAACTCTTTTAGCTATATGTGTGTATGGTTTTAATGTTGGAAATAGTTTAATTTTATTTTAATGTAGACTTTGTATGTTTTTAATTATAGGTATTTTTATCTGGAAGCCACAGTGAATTCCAGTTTTGGAAAAATGGCGGGGTATAAATAAAGACAACAACAACAACAACAACAATAATATGGCCGTACTTTGACTAGATTAGTTAATTTGTTTTATTTTATTAATAAAATCCGGGGGAGGGGCAGCACTTCCCTTGCATGAAAGCAAGAAGGAAAATAAATACATAAGTAAATAAATATTAAACTGAACATTTGCAAGTGCTGGGCATATGATGCTGGTATATCCAGCCCAGTACTGGCTGCATCAGGGTGGGGAGCCTCTTCCAAACGAAGAGCCGCAATCCCTACTGAGCAATCTTCCAGGAGGGGGGCCACATTCCAGTGGTAGGACAGGCCAGTGGCAACAGTGGGTGGAGCAACCCATGCAAATTTTACCTTTGTACAGTAGGCTAATTGTTGTAAACCACCCAGAGAGCTTCGGCTATGGGGTGGTATATAAATGCAATCAATAAATAATAAAGAAATAAAATAAACAATGTTGACACACGCTCACACGCACACTTCTCTGCTCCTCCATCCAGGCATGCAAGAGGCATGATCAGCGTTCAATGACACATCCCAGCCAGGCAAAAACAGTCAAGGAGGATGCGAAGCAGGCCCCGTAAGGGGTGTGGCCTGGGGAAAAGAGGCGTGGCTAGCAAGGGGATGCAGCTGGGAGAAGGCTGAGCAACAGCAGGGAGGCCACTGAACCAGAGGCCTGGAGGAGACTATACTGACTGGGGGCAGCCCTCTCAGGTGCTAGGCCAGGGATGGGGAACATGTGGCCCTCCAGCTGTTGTCGGACTCCAGCTCCCGTCTGCCCCAGCCAGCATGGCCAGTGGTCAGGGACTGTGGGAGCTGAAGTCTAGCAACATCCAGAGGGCCGCAGGTTCCCCATTTTCGTCTACGCAGGAACCCTTTCTCAGTCCAGTTAGGCAAGATCCTTTGAACGTGATATACCCAGTTATTGCGCCTGGGGCTTCCTGCATGCAAAGCACATGCGCTGCTAGTGAGCTAAGCAGCCCCTCCCTAACCGAGCCTGAGTGCTTCTCATCTATTTGCAAAGCAGATGCTGTTTATGGCATGGTAAGCGTTGCAATATTTGCGTTTCTCACCCATAAATGGGAAAGACAGAAGCTTGTCCGTGTTTTAGTCTTGTCAACCAGGTAGCACCAAGATCAGCATCCCTGTGCTTAGCTTCGTAAGCTTCCTAGATCAGTTCAAGATGCTGGTGACCTCCAGAGTTGTTTATGGCCTGGGACCTCAACTCTATGCAGGCAATTCCCTTCGCCTGTTGTTAAGAAAGGCCCTGTTCAGTATATATCCCCTTCACGCACTCTCTATCTGTACGAATGCTCTACCTCAGACAGTTATGGGGAATGAGGTCTTCTAAAGCAAAATTGCTTCCAACAGACTCCAAAGAAAGCTGGAGACATCTCTGGAAATGAGGATGTGTTTGAACATAGGTGGCAGCAGAGAACATGAAAACAAAACACTATTACCTCCAGTCACTCAGTGTGGTGCAAACAATGTTCTACCCCCCCCCATGTTTCAGCAATGTATAATTACCATATAAAGCCAGTTATATGGAAATAGCACACAGGTGGCAGTAGAGAACCTGAAAACAGCATGCTATCACCTCCAGTCACTCAGTGTGGTATAAATAATGTGCTATCCCCCAATGTTTCATCAACATATAATTACCATATACAACCAGGAGCAGGGAAGTAGATCCAGCTGGTAGGCTAGATGCAGAACTTCCTCACCTGATGGAAGCCATTTTGACAGGTGGGCAGGACTGCCAACCTGTCAGTCACCTGACATCATGTGATGTCAGGTGATACAACTTCAAAATAACAATCAGGAGAGCACTTAGAATGCAGCTGCAGAGGAAGAATCAGGAGCACACTCTAAGGCAGATGTGGGAGACCCTTTGACCTTCCAGGTGTTGTTGAACTACAACTCTCATCAGCCTCAACAAGCGTGACCGGGGATGATGGGAGTTGAAGTTCAGTAACATCTGGAGGGCCAAAGGCTCCCCAAACCTGCTCTAAGGGCCCCTCCAGTCATCCTTTTATTGTGCATTCATGATTCGCTTATGGCGGGATTGGGGTGGTTATATGGCCTCAATCCCATTTTCAATACTGTTCAGGTCTGCAAAACTATCACAGCAAACATACTTCTTTATTTCGCCAATCTGTGCATGTTCCCTAGCTTCCAGCTAAAATCCTATACGCTTACATACCACAAGAGTTCTGGAGAGGGGGGGGTGACCCAGTTTTGTTGCACTATAGTGCAAGATTGCCCTTCCATACAGCAATAACACAGTAACACTGGGAAAGCATCACAGAACAACTACTAAACCGGAATGATGTGTGGACAGTCCAGTATAAATCAACCACTATGATTGCATTAATGACCTGTTGCGGAACACACTAGCAAACATACACACGCTCAAATACCAGTCTGGAGGGGCCCAATGCCTGCCTGGTGTTGGCCCCCTCCTCCATGGCTACGTAAGCATCATCACCACTGCTTCAGCACTGGAAATGGAGGGTATGGTAATTCATCCTATTCTATAACATCCCTAATTAACATATACATATTAACATAACATCCCTAATTGGGCACCTAATTAAGAGATTTCTGCCAGCTCTTCATATTCTTTAAAGGGCACCATCAATGTGGATGGTGCTTCATGGAGAGGAAAAGTCCTGCCCAAAGGAACTTTTAGAGCCCATCCATACCTAACCGCAAAATCCACGTTTTCCATATTCAGTTGGTGGCCTTGAGATCCATACTTGTCCTGTTTGTGGCCAGATTATTGGGGAAACCAGATTATCAAGCATCCATACATGTGGGCCTCTCTCTTTTTTTGTCTAAATTGCTTTAGCATTGGCTGATGGAAGTTCTGGTTCAGCAACATCTGGAGGGCCAAAGGTTTCTCAACACCTGGTCTACACTGACAGGCAGCATCCCTTCAAGTTTTCAGACAGAGAACTAACCACTGAGCTGTCATATAAACTGCCAGTTGTCAAGTGGTGTTTGTTTTTCCCTTTAAGACATGAGAGATGAACACAGGTCTTTATGTCAGCAATTTCTGTGGGCCAGCAACTAGCGAGGAGGGGGCAGCTTTTTGCAAGGCTGAACAGATGCTGTTGCTTGATAAAGCCAATGACACAACCTTTTTTCCCCTTTCCAAAAAGTCAAGGCTGCTTAATCCATCTATTACCCTCTAGACTTTAGGCTGGCCTTGCTAAATATTTGTGACGGGGAAAACATTCAAAACATCTTGTCCCCAAAGTTTAAATAGTTTTCTGCTTGAGAATGACTAGCTTACAGTTGTCTAAAACACTGGGAATTGTCTGCATTTCCCCACAATCGCATCCTTGTCATTTAAGGCAGTCTGAAGAGCCCTCTGATCTGCCAATGGGCGTTTCTTTCTAGGTCACCTAAATGTGCAACTGGCACTTTCATCAAGGGCCCCAAAATGTTTGTCCCGCCCTTGCAAGAAATCGGTCCTTCAGTGCGGCTGCAGCACCTACACTTTGGAACTCCCTGCCCATTGACATTCAGCCAGCGCCTCTCCACTGTATTGTTTTCGTTGCCCGCTAAAACCTTTTGAGCCTCCTCAGGCACATAACACTAACATATCAACTTGATGTGCTGTTTTTGTAAGTCATTCTAAGGCTGCTGTTTATTTTATTTATTTATTTATTTATTAACATAACTTGCTTTTAATGTTTGTTTCTAGTTTTTAACAGTATTTTTAATGACTCTTCTGGACTGCTCATTGTAAAACACTTAGAGGTCTTCTGCTCTGGTAAGCAATATGTAAGTTGTAGCCATGGTGAACAGCAGAGGGCTGGAATATTCAGAGATCTTCCAGGCCCCACCCTGAATTTTCAAGTTTCATTTTTAAAAAAGAGAGCAAAATGAACTCTCGGGATCTAGCTCTTACACGTGAAAATACAAGGAATACCAGCCTTAGCAGTTTTCGGCCACATCCCCTCAGAATTAATGAGTTCTTTCTCAGGGACATAGACTACTATTCCCTGGAAGAATATTAGGTTCTGGCCCTGAGTTTTGGGAAGGCCACAGCAAATCTCGTGGGAGAGTTAAACTTGACCACCATGCAACACATTAAAACCGTCTGATAAAGCACTGAAACGGAAACATAATCTGGAGTATCTGATATTGATTGTACTGCTATAGATATTTACTGTACTGTTAAAAACACTTAGCAAATGTC
This sequence comes from Rhineura floridana, assembly GCF_030035675.1. Classification (NCBI taxonomy): domain Eukaryota; kingdom Metazoa; phylum Chordata; class Lepidosauria; order Squamata; family Rhineuridae; genus Rhineura; species Rhineura floridana. Next base: position 21,421,768 of record NC_084498.1, on the reverse strand, counting down.
CCATTTTTGGGCAAGGTTCTAGAACGAGTGGCTGCCGGCCAGCTCCAGACACTCTTGGATGAAACCGATTATCTGGATTCATTTCAGTCGGGTTTCAGGCCTGGTTTTGGCACGGAGACAGCCTTGGTCGCCCTGTATGATGACCTTTGTCGGGAAAAAGACAGGGGGACTGTGACTCTGTTGATTCACCTTGAACTCTCAGCGGCTTTTGATACCATCGACCATGGTATCCTTCTGGGGAGACTCGCTGATTTGGGAGTTGGCAGTACTGCTTGGCAGTGGTTCCGCTCCTACTTGGCGAGCCGTCTCCAGAAGGTAGCACTTGGGGAACACTGCTCAGCACCCTGGGTCCTCCAGTATGGAGTTCTGCAGGGGTCAGTTCTGTCCCCCATGCTTTTTAACATCTATATGAAGCCGCTGGGTGCGGTCATCAGGAGTTTTGGAGTGCGTTGCCTTCAGTATGCTGATGACATGCAGCTCTACTTCTCCTTTTCATCTTTGTCAGGTGAGGCTGTCAATGTGCTGAACCGTTGCCTAGCTGCAACAATGGACTGGATGAGAGCTAATAAACTGAGTCTCAATCCAGACAAGACTGAGATGCTGTTAGTGGGTGGTTCTCCCGACCGGATGGCGGATGTTCAACCTGTTCTGGATGGGGTTACACTCCCCCTAAAGGAGCAGGTTCATAGTTTGGGAGTTCTTTTAGAACCATCCCTGTCACTTGAGGCTCAGGTAGCCTCGGTGGCACGGAGTGCCTTTTACCAACTTTGTTTGGTGGCCCAACTACACCCCTATCTGGTTAGGGAGAACCTCACTTCAGTTATCCATGCTCTGGTAACCTCTAAATTAGATTACTGCAATGCGCTCTATGTGGGGCTGCCTTTGAAGACGGTTCGGAAACTGCAGCTCGTGCAAAATGCAGCAGTCAGACTGATAACGGGGACCAGGCAGTCCGAACATATAACACCGATTCTGACCCACTTGCATTGGCTGCCTATATGTTTCCGGGCCCGGTTCAAGGTGCTGGTTCTAACCTATAAAGCCTTACACGGCGCGGGACCACAATATCTGGTGGAACGCATCTCCCGATATGAACCTACCCGTACACTACGCTCAACATCTAAGACCCTCCTCCGGGTGCCTACTCAAAGGGAAGCTCAGAGGGTGGCAACAAGAAAAAGGGCCTTCTCAGTGGTGGCCCCTGAATTGTGGAATAGTCTTCCTGATGAGGTACGCCTGGCGCCAACATTACTATCTTTTCGGCACCAGGTTAAAACCTTCCTCTTCTCCCAGGCATTGTAATATGTGTTTTAATATGTGTTTTAATATGTGTTTTAATATGTGTTTTAATATGTGTTATAAACGTTTTAAATTTAAAAATTTTTAAGGAAGCCCATTTTTACTGTTGTTTGAATTTGTTTTAAAATGTGTTTTATTGTATTTTGGTATTGACTGTTGTGAACCGCCCAGGGAGCTTCGGCTATGGGGCGGTATATAAATTTAATTAAATAAATAAATAAATAAAGGAAACATTTATTGCATTGTAATAAACATCTACTTTAAGAAGCATTTACTTTATTATAATATAGGAATTTCCATTGGGTATACAGTTTGTGGACTCTGTACTCATTTATTGTAATCTAGCCTTGTATTGTTTGCAAATCTTCCTTGTCATTGGGATATTTATTGACTATATTCATATTTATCCATCAGTTTAGTCCTTCCTGATTCATGACTTTGTTTTGATGTTTATACCTAGGCCACATTCACACCAGACATTTATTCCACTATTAATCCATTTTAAACAGGCATAGCTTCCGCTAAAGAATCCTGGGAAGTGTAGTTTGTAAAGGGTGCTGAGAGCTGTTAGGAAACCCCTCTTCTCCTTCACAGGACTACAATTCCTAGAGTTCCCTGGGAAGACAGACTGACACTCTGGCAATTGCAGCCCTCTGAACCCTTCCTAACCACTCTCAGCACCCTTCACAAACTACCCTTGCCAGAATTCTTTGGGGGGAAAGCCATGACTGTTTAAAGTGGATTAACGGTGGAATAAATGTCTGGTGCGAATGTGGTCCTAGTCGAGCCACTGGCCCGCCTTGCTCAGTAGTGGTTATGCTGAATCGCAGCAGCTCTCTGAGGTTTCAGGCAGGAGTCACTCCCAGCCAGAGCTTGGAAAAGTTACTTTTTTTGAACTACAACTCCCATCAGCCCAATCCAGTGGCCATACTGGCTGGGGCTGATGGAAGTTGTAGTTCAAAAAAGTAACTTTTCCAAGCTCTGCTCCCAGCCCTACCTTGAGATGCCCGGCTAGGGAATGAACCTGGAATCTTCTAGCAGGCAAAGCAGTTGCTCTGCCACTGAGCTACAGCACTTGCCCTTGAATAAAGGAATATGAGATGCTGTCTTACACCCAATCAGACCATTGGTCCATCCAGTTCAGTTTTCTCTCTATACTGAGTTGTGGCAGCTGGAGATGCTGGGGTTTGAACTTGGGACCTTCTGCATGCAAAGGAGACACTCTACCACCGAGCTATGGCTCTTGCCCTCATTGCTGAACTGGAATTCCCACCATTCCTGACCATTGGACATGCAGGCTGGGGCCGATGGGAGCTGGCATCTGGAGGGCCACAGGTTCCTTATCCCCATGTGACAATAAGCTTGTTCACAGGTTACAGTGAACACGGGTGCAAGCAGTCTCTATACGTATGTGTTTTTGTGCAAAAGAGCGTGGGCTTGTTCATTTGCACAGCCCAACCATTGTGTAAACAGATTATACACTCCCTGGACACTACACGTGAATCTCTGTGCGAGTGTACACCTCAACTGTTTGTGCATGCAGGTTGCATACTCATTGGATGTAACAATGCAACCTCTCTCATAAATTACACATAGTGCGGTGTGCAATTTAACAACCCACTGGACCTTTCTATGGAAGCAACACTGCTAACTTTTTTCTTTATATTTCTTTATCTGTAAACGAACATAAATCCTTGTCTTCTACCAGGTCGGACTATTTATGTGAGGAGGAAAACAAAACAAAAAGGGTGGGGAACTCCAAAATGCTTGAAAAACTATTTATTATAACAAAAGCCCAATGCGTTTCGGCCGCTCAGTAGTTTGGCCTTTGTCAGGGGCTGTAAACAAAATCAAAAGAGCACACACCATTAACGTACAAGAATTTCATACAGCATAAAACAATATATACATGATTAATCTGTGAAAAAAATGTTTTTACTCACATGAACTGGTCTAAAATATTCTTCTCTAGCAAATCTGCTCAAAATAACAATGACCACGAAGAAGAATTCACTGAGCGTGCTCATATATATATATATATAAACACAAACCCAGGTGCCTGAATGCAGTGTAACAGGGAATTACATACAGCTGAAGCAAAAGAATAGGAAAGGGATCATCAATATTTTGTGAGATTCACAAGAGAGGAAGAAACTGTAACCAATGAGGCCAATGCATTCCCCCCCCCCTTTTCCTTTTATTTTGTTTTTGAATGCTTGCCACCTTCTGCTGTTAGACTATTTATGCATCAAGGCCAGGATCGCCTGCTCCGACTGGGAGCGGCTCTCCAGGGTTTTAGTCAGAAAAGGCATCTCCCATCACCTGTTACTTGATCCTGCTTACAACCTTCCCAGAGGCTTCAGGCTGGCCACTGTAAAGACAAGGTGCTAGACTAGATGGACTGGTGGCCTGATCCAGCAACCAGGCTCTTCTTATGTTTTTATCTGTGGCTACTAGCCACAATGGCTATGTTATCCTTTCAATGTTGGGGGCAGTATACCTCTGAATGCCAGTTGCTGAGAATCACAAGTGAGAAGGGATGCTGTTGCACTCAGGTCCCACTTGCGGACTTCCCATTGGCAGTCATGCAATGGCAAATTCAGAAGTGCAGGATCCCTTCATGGTAGTCACAGCCATGCCTCCTTCTAAAATTATACAACCTTCTAAGATTGCAGAATGCTCTGGCCGGACTTGAATACTGCGTTCTACTTCCCAATTGCTGTCACCATTGACTGTCCTTTCTCACTGTCAGAGATATCGCTTGAATGACTGAATTCAGTGCCTGTGCATTTATCTCCTGCTGCTACCAAACTGCTTGATGATGTAGATGGGATGCTATCATCAGGATTCACTGTCTCTCCTTCTACAGTTACAGAGTTCTCCCTCTCCACAACTTGGCTTGGCTGTTTCAAGTAGGGACTAATAAAGGCTTGCTTGCTGTCATTGGGACACTTCTCAGTGTCTAACACACTCCCCTTTTATGCTGATTGGCCCATAGGCCGCTGAAGACATTGGGACCCTGTTGAAACCTGGGTCCCTGAAAAGTAAGGGGTCTAAGGCCCCCCCAGGACCCAGGGTGACTACACCTCTGCGTATTGGGACATGTGGTTGGCCATTGTGGGAACAAGATGCTGGATTAGAGGGGCATTTCGCCTGGTCCAGTAGCCAAGCTCTTAAGTTCTTATCCTTTTGACTGCAGATGCTATGGATTGAACCTGAGACCTACCCATTTTTAGCTATGGACCTTCTACAAAACAGGAAGCTGCCTTATACCAGGTCAGAATATTTCTCCATCTAGGCCAGTAATGTCTGGAAATGGTTCACCAGGATCTCAGGATCTTTGGTGTATGACTTTAAAAATGTAGCATGTGATACAGATTCTTTCTCCTATCCTCTGCTACCTGATTCCTTTCACTGAAAAAGCTGAGGATCAAACTTGGGACCTTCTGCATGTCAAGCAGGTACTCTGTCACTGAGCTACAATCCTTCCCCAAAGGTCATCTTCACCAGTATATATCTCTGTGATTCCCCTCTATGTGAAACTCATGTTTCCAAGAAAATGCCTTCCCAAGGATCACGACACCAGAAGAACCCTTTGCAATGATCATTCACGTTGATCCAAAACTTTCAACTCTGGATCAACGAAGTTCTCATGGGGGCATATCTGCACATGCCCCAGTAGGACACTACATGGGTCAACCTTCAGCAAGAAACTTCCAATCTAAGCTGCCTTGTGTTTTCCAGACTGAATGGCCCACACAGCCTTAATCTTAGCCACTAGCACTTTTCCCAGGTGTAAGGGTGCTTCACATATTACATTTTTCAGCCATGCACCAAAGATGTTTTAATGGTACAAGTGAAAATGTATTGTGTGAAAGCAACAAAGAAGTGGTTGCAAACTTGTGCGTCTGATGGAAAAGCTGGTTAGGAATAGAGATGTGAAGGCCTGGGGAGGGCCAGAAAAAAAATGGGGGGGACAGTCCCCCCCCTCATTTTTCTGGTGTTTCCCAGGCCTTCACATATGTAGTTAGGAAGACCAAAGGGCCTTCAGTTTTCCAGGCAAAGACATTTTAAGTGTACCTGTGGAAATGTAATATGTGAATGCAGCAAAGATGTGTTTGCGAGCTCATGCATGAGGCAGAAACGTTGGTTAGGAAGACAGAGCTTCCTGCAGTTCTCTGCAAACCTGGGATTTATTACATGATAGCAAATGCCAGGTGTGAAACAGGCCTCTGGCAAAAGGGTTTTTCCAGTCCCAAAGCCCGTGATCCTTTTTACCTGGAGATGCCAGGGATCAAACCTGCAAAGCATATGCTCTACCACTGAGCAGTGGACCCACAGACAAAGCCCGGATCTGAAGTAAGGCGCATGATAGAGCAACTTTGCTGAACCTTAACAAATCTAGGTCTGATCAGTGCCTGGAAAATGCCCAGGAACTTTATGTATCTGTTTTTCAGTTCCATGATGGAAGAACAATGAGTTGTAACAAGTATATATGGTGTAAATATTCATTAAAGCCACAGATCTGCTTCTTGGGCTGATCAACCAGCATCTCCACCAAGGGTTGACTGCCCTAAGCCAGTGACATCAGGAGTTACATTGTGTCAGGAGGAGGATGTTGGCTGTCACATAACCATAGGAACCCTGCTACATGAAACCAAGACTCCATCTAAGCCAGCATCTTGCTTTCCATGGTGGCCAACCACGCACAGTAACCTTCCCCTATTGTTTGTTACTGCATCCGGTACTTAGAGATAGACTGTGCCTGAACCTGGAGGTGCCATTAATCTATCATGACCCTAAGAAAAAAAACTATCAAAGTCATGACCAAAACCAGACCTCAAGAGATGTTTTATACTTCATGCAGCAGCCAGTACTTAATGAACACTGCTACAACAAACCTGTAGAGTGCAAGGGGGACCGCAGGCCACTAACTGCACACTGAGTGGAGGAGACCCCACAACTGGATGCACAGTCAGGGGATGCACATTTCCTCTACGTGTTTTACTTGGTGCCTACAAGCTCAGCCACATGCTTACCTTTGTCCCTTTACGAATGTCCCAGAAGGACGGAACTTTGCTAGGAGAACGTTTCGCCAGCTCAAAGCCACAGCAGCCGTAGCTCAGGAATGGGGAAACTTTTTCAGCCTGAGGGCCACATTCTGCTCTGGGCAACCTTCCAAGGGCCGCATGCCAGCGGTGGGCAGGGGCAGGGGCACAAGTGAGTGAAGCAATGAATGCAAATTGCATCTTTGAACGGCAGGCTCCTTTTGACACACGCCACCCTCTCTGTCCCCCATCCAGGCAAGCAGGAGCCAGGATCAGAGTTCAAGGGCACAGCCCAGCCAGGCAAAACAAAAACACTTGGGGAGGCACAGCAGGGCCAGTAAATGGTGTGGTCTGGGGAGAGTTCCAAGAGCCAGACAGAGAGTCTGGAGGGCAGCATTAGGTCTCTGGGCCTAGAATTCCCGACCTTTGCCATGACTGATAAAATGTCCCCTTCTGGCAGCTCTTCCAGACGCAGAGCCTGGCAACCACAGGAGTGGCTTGCAGGAACAGGTCAAACAGGGGAAGCAGGGCAGCTATTAGGGATCAGCCGCAGGGGCGTGATGCAGAGGGTCGTAGAACCATTACTTTTTTGGGAGCAGGATCCTAGGAAGGTCCCTAAATATGAGCCAATTAGAGTGAAAAGGGAGCGTGTTAGCCACTAGGAAGAGTCCTCATCCTTTTCTGCTGATTGGAGCCAATCAGAGTGAAAGGAGGTGAGCCAGCCACTGAGAAGACTCTTCTCAGAAGCTAATGCACAACCTTTCCTTCCATGCTGATTGGCTCCTAGGGACGTCTGTTGTAGCGGCTATGAGGGGGTGCGGCTATGACTGTAATGAAGGCTCCTACTGGGAGGAAGGGCTGAATATAAATCTAACAATAAATAAATAAAATAATGAAAGGACCCTGCCCTTCTGAATTTGCCACTACACTACTGAGCAGTCTAGAGGGGAAGGGATCTTCCAAGGTTCAACCTTTGCCAGAAGGCCCACTCTTGACCCCCGGAGCCTGTGGGGCCTAATGCTGCCTCTCTGCCTTGCTGCCACATCCTCTTCTTCACCAGCCCTCTTTGAGCACAGAAACAGTGCCCAGAGGGAGAGCCACAGCAGGTGGGCATCGGCTGTCATGGAGGGGACGAGCCCACTCGGGAAGTGGGGGCTCAACTCCCAAAACCTCTTGCACAGTTGCTCTCCTGGACCCGCCAACCCCCCCCCCCCAAAATCCCACACCAGAACAACTGGGGAGTCAGCACCAAGCGGGAAGAAACTGCAGTGCTCTGACTGTCCAAATTAGGGGTAGGTGGAGTTGCCACCAGGTGAGTTTCTGGGGAAGGTTGTGCAAGCCCCTCCAAACAGAGTGACACAACGTGAGGCAGCTTTGCAAGGAAGAAAAGAAAGGGTGAAGAGAGAAAGAGATTCAGGCCTTTTGCAACTTGGATGGCTTTAAAAGAGGCTTAGAGAGGCTATCAACAGGCTACTAGCCACGATGGCTGTGTTCATCTGCTCAGCCACTGTGAGAACAGGATGCCGGACTAGATGGGCCACTGGCCTGATCCAGCAAGCTCCCCTTACGTTCTTATTCTTTTTCACTGGCAATGCTATGCACTGAACCTGGGGCCTTCTGCTCTGCCCATATTTAGCGACGGACCCTCTACGCAACAGAAAGCCGCCTTATTACTAGGGCAGACTGTTTCTCCACTGAGGCCAGTATCGTCTGCTCTGACTGGCAGCAGCTCACCAGGATCTCGGGTGTCTGGTGGAAAAACGGAATGCGGGAGGCAGCCCTCCAACCCATCCATTCGTTCCCTATCACCTGCTAGCTGATTCTTCTCACCGGAGACCAAACCTGGGACCTTCTGCATGCCAAACGGGTGCTCCCCGGGGGGGCCACCACCCCTCCCCTAAGGGTCCACTTGTCCCGTATCCATCTGTCCTCCCAGGCATCTACTTGACCACTGTGACATCAGGATGCCGCACTAGAGAGGCCTGTGGCCTGGTCCAGCAGTCAGGCTCTCCTGGTGTTCGTAGCTCAACGTGCAGAACGCCTGTGCGCCAAACACGTGTACCTGGTTCTCTTTCCGTCACCCGTGGCCAAAAACAAAACCACCCTCCCACCAAGGCGTGCTTCCACCTCCCCCCCCCTTCCAGGGCTGTCATTACTGCCGGAAAACATATCCCCCCCCATCCAATTAGCTCCTCCAGGAGACCTCCCCTCCTCCCCCTCATTCCCCACCACCTTTTCCCTCCCCCCCAGAGACCCTTTCTCTCCCCCCCCTCCCAAGAGTCCACAGAGAGGAGTTTATTTTTAACTCTCCCTGCAAAGGCGGCCTAACCCCAGGAATCACCACGACGGGAGGCTTCCCACGTTCAGCCTCCTAGTCCTCTTTCTGGTGGTTGGGGGAGGGGGGGAAGAGAGAGAGCGAGAGAAGAGGAGGTGGGCGAGCCAGGAGCATCCAAGGAAGAAAATTGCCTTATTGCGGGCTGGGAAGGGGGACATCTCCTTCTCCCCCCCCCAAAAAAAAACCCAGCAAGAAAGCGAGCGACACCTCTAGGCACCTGCTGGATGCGCAGCCTCTGTGGATCTCTCTCTCTCACTCTCTCTCACACACACATCCACTCTCACATATAGGGCCAGCGCCCCCCTCCGTTGCCTTACGCCGCCGTCCAGGGCTCTGGGAGGGCTGCCCCCTTTCCTCCCGAGCGAAAGACCCCTCCCCTACCCGGTGTCAGTCCACGAGCGGCTCTCCTCCCGCTCCGCCCGCTCGCCTGCCTCCCTACCTCCAAGGTGCGGATCTCCTTCTGCGTGAGGTCGTTGGACGTGGCGCATTTGGTGCGCAGCCCCTCCAGGTTGGAGATGCTGATGTCGATCATGTTTTGGACCAGCTCGCACTGCTGCAGCGCTTTCTGCAGGCTCAGCGGCGGCGGCAGAAGCGGCGGCGGCTCGTTCGCCGGTCCGGCGGCCTCATCCATCGCTCGCTCCTCGGCCGCCTCTTCTCCTTCCCCGCCTTCCTCCTCTTCCTCCTCCCGGATCAGGGGGATGCCGCCGCCGCGGCCGCCGCCGCCGGCCCGCTCCCCCCAGGCAGCAGCAGCAACAGCGGCGGCGGCGGCGGCCCCGCGGCCGCCCCCCCCTCGCCGCCCCCACCGCGCCAGACCTCCCCGGAGCCCCCTCCTCCTCCTCTCAGCTGGATTGCTCCCCCCCCCGCCTTCGATCGGTCGGCCGGCTGGCTGTCAAGCCGCTTCCTTGCGAGACTGGACGACCACTTGCTCCGAGCGGCGCCTCCTCCTGGGGAGGGGTCGGGGCGGGGCGCGCGCAAGCCACGGGGAAGCCCGGCGAGGCGTTCACACGGCGTCTCCAACGGCGCCTTTGGCGCTCCGCCGGGTGGGGAGAGGGCGCGCTGGCACGCTGCTCCGCCGAGCGCTCCCGAGCAGCGGGACCGGGGCCCTCCGCTCTCCCCCCGCCGGCCGGCCCGCAGTCTCCGCTCCGCCCGGCTCTCGCAGCGAAGCGCACACGTCCTGCCTTGTCAATCAACGCCGCCGCGCCGAGGCACCAGCGACGCGGGGAGGGGTTGTCGCGCACGCGTCGCCCGAAGGGGGAGAATGGTTCGCCTCCACCCCCAGGCCGGTAGAATTTAAGTCAGGAGGGGGCGGAGGTGAGTGAACCCCCTCCCCGATACTCGTTCTCCGACACCGGTGCGGTAGCGGCGTTGCTGGAGTCTTCGAGGGATGGGAGGCGTTCTCTGAACATGTGCAGAGGGCCCTTTTATCGCCCGTTCCACCACACACCGAGGGGGGTTCAGAGGAGCGTTTCAGTTCCTGGCGCGAAAGGCGGGCCTGGCCACCTTCATGATTGCTTTTAGGCTATCTCCGTTTGGGGGGGGCGGGTTCAGAGGGGGTTCTGGGTTTCATCAAAGGCGGTTCCATCCATAAGGACACAAAAAGCTTCCTTATATGGCGTCAGACCATTGCCCGATCTCTGTTTAAGAACCCAGGAAGCTGCGTTTGTACCGCGTCAGACCATTGGCCCATCTACCTCAGTAATGTCTACACTGACTGGCAGCGACTCTTCGAGATTTCAGAAACGGAGACTTTGCCGGCCCTACCTGGAGATCCCAGGGATCGAAGGTGGGACCTTCTGCAGGAGAAACTGATTTATTGGCAGTGTCGCTTGTCCTTGGTTTCAGGCAGAAGTACCTGGAGATGCAGGGCATTGAACGTGGGACCTTCTGTGTGGAAGGCAAAAACTCTGCCACTGAGCTAGGCTCCTTTCCTGGATAATTCCAGCACTGCTTTGGAGATAGGCTAGGGGTGGCTGGGAAACCAAATCCACCTCTATGCTTTTAGCAGATGTTTGATCTGCAGAAAGTTTTTCAGCACAGAGAAGCATAAAGTTGGAAGACATCTCAGAGATCATCTGGTCCACCCCCTCCCTGCTCAGTGCAGGAGACAACTACTGCCTCTCTGACAAGTCCAGCCTCTGGTTAAATGCCTCCAAAGAAGAGCTGTCTCCTGAGGCAATCTGTGAATCAGCTCTTACCCTTAGGAAGTTTTTTTTCCCCCAAGCAGACAGCCAGAATCTGCTTCCTTGCAATCTCCACCCATTCCTTGTAATTCTGCCCTCAAGAGCAACAGAGGGCAAAGCTGCTCCACCTTCTCTGTGACATCCCATGAAGCGTGATGGAGCTAAACATCACGATCAGCTGTCTGTGTGAACAAGGATTCTCCAGGATTAGGGGTGGGGCAAATTTGATGCAGTTTACATGGAAAGGCAAAGCTGCCTGATTTGCGTTTTTCCTGAGAGGAAAGGTTGCAGCATTTGGGGCTTTTCGGTTTAGAGAAAAGGCAAGCCATGTTAGAATATGTGGTTCAACTCCAACTTGTGGGTTGAAGCTGCATGGGGTTAAAAAGTGTAGCTAGAGAGGAGACCTCCTGATTGCTAGGCTAATACCTGTCCTTTGATCTCCTGCTGTCTCTCCCTCCCTGCTAGACTGATATGCACAGGATGTGGACCACATCTCCTCCTTCCTTCTTCTTCCTCTTGAGAGGGAGAGCAGATACCTTCTCTTTGTCTCTCCCTCTCCTCCAAGCATGAGGGCAAACACCAGGCTTAGTGTTTGCATCTCCAACTTAGCTAGTTAGCTAGATGTAGAACTCTTTCCTATCAAGTATGTACTTCCAGAATAAAGCAGTTATTTCTTATTTTAAAGCTTAAAGTCTCTGACTAATTTGTAGGGAAGGTGTAATCTTTAGCAAAGATTCAAACGCACCTAAAGGCTCGCTCAGTCTCTCCATTCCCAATTTCTCCACTCTGCGACAAGCCAGAGGTGAAATGACAGAAGTGTACAAAATTATGCGTGGCGTGAAGAAAGTGGACAGAGAAACGTTTTTCTCCCTCTCTCGCGATACTGGAACTCGTGGACATCCAGCAAAGCTGAACGTTGGAAGATTCAGGACAGATGAACGAAAGGGCTTCTTCAAGTAGTGCAGAAACTATGGAATTCGCTCCCACAAAAGGCAGTGATGACCACCAACGTGGACGGTTTTAAAAGTGGATTAAGCAAATTCATGGAGGATAAGGCTATTAATGGCTACTAGCTATGATGGCTGTGTTCTGCCACCATAGTCGGAGCACGTATGCTTCCAAATACCAGCTGCTGGAAACCGCAGGAGGGGACAGTGCTCTTTGCACTCTGGTCCTGCTTGTGGGCTTCCCATGGGCAACTGGTTGGCTGCTGTGAGAGCAGGATGCTGGAGTAATGGGCCATTGGCCTGATCCAGTAGGGCTCTTCTTATGTTTTTATGTTCTTAATACGTGAAGCGAAATGTAACTACCCTTCAAAATTTGCATTCCCCACATTTTACAGTGCAGCTCAGCAACCAAGTAGTGAGTACAAAAATCATACACTAAAGTGTGCATCAGAAGGCATATATTTGCAAAAAATGAAACACAAAACTCTGTTAGATTGGGGGAAATTGCTTTGCAAAACTGGGCATATTAGGCAAAATAGCAACTGAACATGTACTTCAGGAGAAATTTGCAATAAAACGCTGATGAATTTTCATGAGGACTTTTTGTAAAAAAATAAAAATAAATAAATCACAGCCTGATGTGGAAATGTGAAGAACGGAACTTTAGATTGGCAAATTGAAACAGATAGATTTGGCCATCCCTGCCCTTGACTCTGCTTTTCTTCCTTTGTTGTCTCTCCTGTGTCAAATATGAGGCTGCAAAGTCAGGGGAGGGGGAGCGGCAGAGGAACCTCCTTGGCAAAACTCCACATGTATGGATGGTACTATCTGAATAAATGCATTCATGGCCTGCTAACAGTTGCAGAGTAAACGCCCTTCAATGACTCGTTCAAAGGTTGCCAACAGTATGACAAAAGCTTCTGAAAGGAAGCGTGTTTTTGAAAAGAAGTGTATGCCAAACTTGGGTGCAGGCCACTCTGAATGAATAGGACATAAGAAGAAGATCAAACCAAAAATGCATCTTGTCCACCTTCCTGTTTCCTACAGTGACCAATCAGATGTCTCCAAGCAGACCATGAGCAGATATATTTACTATTAAATTGTTGCACAAAAACAGAACAAGGCAGATGATTTTAAAGCATTTGTAATAGCTATCCTTTTTTAAAAGGATGAAAACAGGTAAAATATGGAGGATTTGCCTAGCGTTGTGTGTCCGACCTCAGAAAACAGAGCTGGAGATGCACTGAAGCCAGCACATCTGCAAGTGTGTCTCTACCATCAGCTGTGTTTTAAGCTGGTATTGTGTATAGGCTCTAGGCTGCCAACAGCTCTTCATAATTCCAGAGAGGAAGTCTCTCCCAGCCCTACCTGGAGATGCCGGGGATTGAACCTTCAGCCCTTTGCATGCAAAGCAGATGCTCTCCCACTGAGCTATGGTCTTTCCCCAATGATGCATCTCATCCTGGAGAAGAACATAGGAATACCGAGTCAGACAATCAGGGGTGTAGTCGTCCTGGTTCTTGGGATCTTAGACCCCTTACTTTTTGGGAAGCAGGTTCCCAGCAAGGTTCCGATGTCTCCAGAATCCAATGAGCCAATCAGCATGAAAGGGGAGGGTGTTAGCCACTGAGAAGGGTCTCCTAACACGCTTCCTTGTCCAATCAGAGCCTTGAGCCAATCAATGTGAAAGGAGGTGAGTTGGCCACTGAGAAGACTCTTTTCAGTAGCTAACACTCCTCTTTCATGCTTATTGGCTCCTAGGGACGTCTGTTGTTGTGGGAGAAGGCATTAACAAAGATTTCATTCTCAACCCAGCAGCAAAACAAGAGGGAGGGGCATGGCTGTGATGATCATGAAGGGACTCTGCACTTCTGAATTTGCCACTGCACTACTGCAGACAATGGATCCATTAGTATTGTCTACACCGACTGGCAGCGGCTCTTCGGGGTTACAGGCAGAGAGTCTTTCCCAGGCCTACATGGAGATGCCAGGGATTGAACCTGGGACCTTCTGCATGCAAGGCAGATGCTCTGCCACTGAGCGATGGTTTCTTCCACTTTTGCATTTCCCTACTACAATTCTTACAGTTCCCTGGGAAGAGGGATTGACTGACTACTCTGAGAATTGTAGCTCAGTGAGAGGGATAGGAATCTCCTAGTAACTCTCAGCGCACTTCACAAACTACATTTCCAGGTTTCTTTGGGAGAAGGCATGGCTGTTTAAAATGGTATGATCCTGCTTTAAAATGTGTACTGCAGATGGTGCCTATCCCTGTGGATTCCAATGGGCTTAGGCATGCCTAACTCTGCACAGGACTGAGTTGTGTCATGTTCATAGGATTGCACCCTGTGTGCAGGTATCCAGGAGTTAAGTCCCACTGAAAAACTGGGAGGTACGGCTGAGCACTATGGAGTCAACCTGTCCAGATGCAATGCATTTGTTTTCTAGGAAACTTAACCCCATTGAACTCAGTGGGAATGAATTGTGAGTAAATGCGTTTGACAAAGCTGCATAAATACTGCCAGGGAAAAAAAAGTGAAATGTAGACTGGGGAGAGCAACAGCAACAGCCGGCTTGGTTTCTGTACTTTTAAGAGCATTTTTTATCTGCAAAAATCAGTAGGTGGAACTTCCCTGCACAGATATAAACCTTATCACTTGCTGAGTCAAGCATTTCCTTAGCAAGTTTCCGTTAAAGACACAGCAGCAGACAGAATTCTAAGCCAAACCGCTTTCTAAACCACAGGTATGAACTCTGCCGCCGCCACCAGCCACTAAATTAAATCATATAAGCTTTAATTTTAATTTTAAACTTTGGATAATAGTGGTCTTATCTGGGGTCGCTCTTTAGATTATAATGTGAATTGCTTCACTGACTTAAAAAGATGGAGAACCAGTCCTAGTGTGATTCAACTCATTAGTGGTGGCTATTGTGACCGGTAGGGCGGAAGGTGGAAGAGGCCAACCGTAGGCAGAGCCAGTACCAGTGTCAGGTAGCACCAGAGCCAATGACAGACAGGGCCAACTAGTGCAAGTTTTGTTTCCATGCTTCTTCCTGCTGAGTTGCACAATGGCAACACTGCTTACACACTGCACATGTAAAGCACACGAACTGTTGTTTGTTAAGGGTGCTGGGAGTTGTGGTTCTGTGATGGGTAAATGATAGTTCCCAGGATTCTTTGGGGGAAGTATTCTAAATGTGCTAGAAGGTGTTCAATGGAACAATCTTTTAGATTTGGGGTGTGTGTGTGTGTTATAAATAAACAAATTGAAACACTTGTCTATTCTAAATGCAATTGTCAGAAATCATAGCAGGAGTTATCCACAGCAGAGGCCTGCTGAAATCCCCCTCTCTGTTTTACACACCTCTGCAAAAATTTTAAATCAACTCTTCTCAATCATGAGCTGCATGCACACCATACATTTAAAGCAACTCCTCCCCAAAAATCCTGGGAACTGTCGTTTGTTAAGGTTGCTGGGAATTGTAATTCTGTGAGGGGTAAACTACAGTTCCCTGGATTCTTTGGCGGAAGTCATGTGCTTTAAATGTGCGTTACATGCATGGTGTGCAGGGTTGCCAGGTTCATGGCCTGAGACTGATCCTATATCTTTAGCAGAAGAGAAAGTCAGCCAAGTGCAGGTGTTCTTGCAACACTGTAATGAGAAAAACCACAAGGTGGAATTATCCCTTCCCCCTGCACAACTGTTAAAGATACAGAAGACCTCTTGGAGGCCGGGCCTGGCAACCAAGAGGTCTTCTGTATCTTTAAAAGGTGTGTAGGGGAAGGGAGAATTCCACCTTGTGGTTTTTCTCATTACAGTGTTGCAAGAACACCTGCACTTGGCTGACTTTCTCTTCTCCTAAAGATACAGGATCAGTCTCAGGCCATGAACCTGGCAACCCTAATGGTGTGTGTACACCGCCCAAGGAGGAGGAAACTGACAGCTAGTGCCACCTCTCTGGATGCAAGTACAAAGGCAGGCAGGTGGGGGCTGGCTGAGGGCAGAGTGAGGGTGGTGGGGCAGACCTGCATCCGCCCTAGTGGACCAGCCTCAACTGGGGCTCCAGCTGTTCCTTCTACTTAGGGGCCTTAGATCTCTGTTCGAGTCCTGCCCTGATGGTATCACTGCATATAAATGAAGGCTTTGAATTAGGTAACAGGCAAAATACAATATGGTGGGACTTGCAACCAGGAAAGTTGATTCTCTTGCCTTCCCCATGACATATCTCTTATCTACCACAGGGCTGAGTAGCCTGCAGCCACCTAGTACACTTAAGATAGCTATCAGAATGTCATGTTCCCTAGTGGCAAATTTCTCATCAACAGAGAAACTTTAGTTAGAAGGAAACCATCTTAGCGTAGGAGGGTGAGGTTGTTGAGCTATGCTCATGGAAAGTTCTAAAGGGGTGGCTGGTTTGGTATGGTTTTTCCCCCCTGCTGATCTGAACTCAAAAATTCTGTGATTTGTAAATGCATGCGCTTGTGGAGAATAACAAGAACTTTCTGATTATGTGGTTCAGAAAACAGCAGGCACATGAGTGGAGCAGAGCTGGTGGTGCTCATCATCCACTTGTGGGGAGAATGCTGTTGTGTTGAGGTCATTCTTGTTATGGAAATTTGTATATATATATGCAGAGGTCATCAGTGGTCTGAGATGCGTGTGTGCCAGTGTGTTCCTAAGTAGCAGGCTTTTACCCTGCATTTAGATCACTGAGACTTAAGACTTAGTAAAATAAGAAAAGCTACTTTATTTATAGAGATACATAGTAGATAGGAAATGCATACCTAGTTCTAACTAACTAAGTTGGAAGCGCAACACCCAGATGTGGGTATTGCCCTCACGGCTCAGGAGAGAGAGCAAAGACAAAGATGTCTCCTCTCTCCTTGTGTTCTTAAATAAAAGTAATGTTCTATTTTTTTTAAAAAAAATCATTGCTGTGTGTTTTATTCATCTTGAATAATAGGGAAGGAGGGGTGGGAATTAAAGCATTATTCCAAAGGCAGATCCTAGAGATATATTTACTATAAAATTGTTGCACAAAAACAGAACAAGGCAGATGATTTTAAAGCATTTGTAATAGCTATCCTTTTTTTAAAAAAGGATGAAAGGTAAAATATGATGAAAAATAGGATAAACATATCTGGAAGTAACCTTATATTCTTAAATAAAAGTAATGTTCCTAGTGTGAGAGTGTGTGTTTTATTAATCTTGAGTAATAGGGAGGGGGAATTAAAGAATTATTCCAAAGGCCAGATCTTAGAAATATATTTACCATTAAATTGTCACACACACCAAAACAGAACAGATGATTTTAACAGCATTAGTGGTAGCTACATTTTTTTTAAAAAAGGATGAATAGGATGAAAATAGGTAAAATAGGATGAAAAATAGCATTAACAGGTAATCTGAAAGTGCCCTTAAGTTCTTAAATAAAAGTAACGTGCCTATATTTTTTTTTTAAAAAATCATTGGTCTTGAGTTAAATTTGGTATCCCTTTTTATGTTATGTTATCAAAGATGGGGCAGAAGTGAGACCACCCTCATCATTAACTTCCTTTTGATGGGATGTATACCCTGCTTTTTAATTCTATTATTCTGCTTTCTTTCTATTTTATATATAAAGCTTCTGTTGCTGAATGAACTCTTTTTCTGTTTTATATAGAGTGACATGTTTATTGTACTTTGATTGTTGTTTTGTTTGTTGTTACATTTACTAGAAAACACAACAAAACACTATTCACAAAAAATTGGTATGTGTGTGTGTGCGCGCGCATGTGTTAATTAATCTTGAATAATAAAAGGGCAAAACTTAAAGCCTTGTTCCAAAGCCCAGACCTTAAAGATAAATTTAACATTAAATTATCAAATAACCACAACAAAGCAGATGCTTTTAATAGCATTTGTGGCATGTATGCTCCCTCTCTCTGCCCCCCCCCTCTCTCTCCAGATAGATAGGTAGATGCACTCTCTCTTTCTCTGTGTACATATAATATGGACTCCCCCCTCTCTCTATATATATCTAGATATATGCTCTCTTTCTCTATGTATATATAACATGCTCTCTCTCAATAGATAGGTAGACACTGCAGATAGATGCTCTGCCTATGTATATACAATATGGACACTCTGTATATATATATATGGCTTCTCCTAT
The DNA here is from genome assembly GCF_030035675.1 of Rhineura floridana. Classification (NCBI taxonomy): domain Eukaryota; kingdom Metazoa; phylum Chordata; class Lepidosauria; order Squamata; family Rhineuridae; genus Rhineura; species Rhineura floridana. The sequence continues at coordinate 21,403,803 of NC_084498.1, read as the reverse complement.
CTCTAGATCAGTGGTTCTCAAACTTTTTTGGTTCGCGGTGCACTGTAAAATATATAAAAAATTTCTGGCGCACTTCGTGTACAAAATTAAAAATATATTAATATATTTTAAACTATGAATAAAAATAACTTAATATTAATACACTTTCATAATCTTCACAGCACACCTAGCCACCACTTGCGGCGCACCAGTGTGCCCTGGCGCACCATTTGAGAATCACTGCTCTAGATAGATAGATAGACATATACTCTATGTATAATATGGACTCTCTGTATATTTATGGATTCTCCTTCTCTCTCTCTCTCTCTCTCTCTCTGTATATATAATGTGGTCTCTAGATAGATAGATGCTGTCTCTGTATGTACATATAACATGGACTCTTTCTCTGAGATATGTGCTCTCTCTCTCTCTCTCTGTATATATGATATGGACTCTCTCTCTGTCTCTAAGATATGTGCTGTCTCTATGTTTATATAGTATATGGATTCTCCTTCTCCCTGTGTGTGTATATAATATGGACTTTCTCTGAGATATGTGCTCTCTCGCTCTCGCTCTCTGTATATATATGGATTCTCCCTCTCTCTCTATATATATCTAGATAGATGATCTCTCTGTATATAATATGGACTCTCTCTGTCTCTCTATGTGCTCTCTCAGACAGATGCTCTCTCTATGCATATATAATATGCTCTCTCAGATAGATAGATGCTCTCTCCTTCTATGTGTGTATATAATACTCTTTCTCTCTAGATATACATATATGCTCTCTTTATATATGTCTATATAACATGAGCGCTCTCTCTCAACATGTTCGTTCTGTTTCTGTGTTTGACCATTTAATATATATCGTAAGGAGAAATATGGAGCGCTTTGAGGAAGGTGTGCATGTGGGGGGAGGGACTTATCACATGCGAGCATCTGAATCAGCAGACAAAGGGACCGCGGGCGAGGCGAGGCGCCCGGCAGCGACACCGACGCCGAGAGCGAGCGAGCGAGACCTTGCTGCTAGGCACCTGCTTTCCCCGCAAGGTTCCGGCAGGCCCCGCCCCTTAGCTACCAGAAGCCGCAGCAGAGGCGGCTTAGCAACGAGGAGGCGGGGGGGGGGGAGGCGGCCTTGCAACTTTATCAGATGATGTCACCGCACGGAAGTCGCGCTTTTTTAAAAAACCGTCTCGCGAGAGGCGGCGTTTGGGTTCTTTGGCGCCAGCGACGCGGCTCCGTGGAGGTTCTGAGAAACTAGAGCGTTCGGTATGGAGCGCGTGGCTGTGGCTTCTGCGGAGAGTACGGTGGCCGGGAGGAACGCGAACTTGCCCTGGTAACAACAAAAAAGGAGGGGCGCTGTTGCTAGGAGTCGTGATGGGGGGTTATTAGTTTCTCTGCCTCTTCTTTTCCCCATCTCCTCTGTATCTGTTCGGGGGGGGGTTATATTTTGTGTCAAGGCTACGCCCCGGAACCTGTTTCCCAAGCCAGGCTTTACCTTGGAATGTTCTGTGTTAGTAATGCCAAGAGCGTCCCTAAGCATGTGCAGAGTGTTCTCCTCACTCAGCCACGTTGTTGTTTTATTCGGCCCTTCACTTGCTTCCCAAGCTAGGTTTTACCTTCCAATGCTCTATATAAATAAAGCCTAGGCTCTAGGATGCCCCTGAGCAGGTGCAGAGTGTTCTCTTCACTCAGCCATGTTGTCCTAGTCATTTAAGGGAAGGGCTGGTATTTTAGTGGTAGAGCATTTGCTTTGTACGCAGGAGGCCCCAGGTTCAATCCCCGGCATGTCCAGGTAGGGGTGGGAGGGGCTTCCCTGTCATAAACCCTGAAGAGCTGCTGCCAGTCAGTGTAGACAATACTGGGCTCGTTGGACCAATGGTTTGAAGCAGCTCCTGATGTTCCTATGGTCACTTCTATCTTTATCGAAGGAGCTCAGGGAAGAATACCCTGTTTCCACCCCTCTTCTTGGCATCATCATCATAGTTTAGTTCACACTTTTGTATATCACCTTGGGATAGGAAGACAGGAAACTGCTTTACGTTGAGTCAGGCCATTGGTCTGTCTAGCTCAGTTGTGTACATTGAGTGACAGCAGCCCTCCAGGCTTTGAAATACTGTAGGGGTCTTTCCTCAGCCCTGGAGATGTCGAAAATTGAACCTGGGACCGTCTGCATGCAACGCAGATGCTCTACCACTGAACTATGGGCCTTTCTCAGCTCTCACGAAAGGCAGTTAAGAAAGAGAGACAGACAGACAGACAGACATACAGGATCTTTAGAAAGAATGAGGGGGCAGGTACAGGCCTTGAGGGATAAAATGGCCCATATGTCTGTACAGTTCCATTCTCTGCTGAGACAAGTTCCAATTGGTCAGCGAGCAAGGCAGCCTTTGATCTTTTTGGTGTCTGTTCTTTCTTTGCCATCAGGCATGGGGAACCTGTGTCCCTCCTGATGTGGTTGGACTACAGCTCCTGGCATCCTTGACTTTTGGCCATGCTTGCTGGGACTGATGGGAGTCTTGAGTCCAGCCACATCTGAAAGGCAACATGTTCCCCATGCCTGCTGTCCATGCTTCTTATAGAATGTCTGCTTCCTCCCCCAAAATAGACAAACCCCACCTCCAAACTTCCTGAACTGTAAAGTGGTACTGCCCAGGATTCTGTCATCTGTGACTACCCCTCCATTCTGGCTACAAGCCACAATGGCTATATTCTACCTCTGCTGTCGGAGGTAATATGCCTCTGAAGACCAATTGCTGGAAATCACAAGTGGGGAGAATGCTGTTGTGCTTAGGTCGTTCCTCCAGGCCCCTGGGTATCTGGTTGGCCACTGTGAGAACAGGATGTGAACCAGATGGGACATTGGCCTGGTCCAGTAGGTAGTTCTTACGTTCCTCTGCATGCGTAGATCACGCCTACACCAATGTGGACAGGATTTTTATCTGCATTTATCTTTTATCGGTAGGGTAGAAAAATATCGACCTCAGACACTGAGTGATTTGATTTCTCATCAGGACATTCTGAGCACCAGTAAGTATGGAATATTTGCAGCATAATTTTTTAAATTAATCTCAAAACCTTCAGCAGACACACAGTACACTCTCGAGTCAGGGGTTCCCGATAGTGAATCTCCCCAAATAGAGAGGAAAACGATCCAAGCCTGTCGAAAAGTAACAAAGCAAAGAAGGGCTGTTTAACTCATGTGATAACAACAAAAATGACAAGCAAACTGAAAGAAGGAAGGAAGGGAAGATATTAAGATTTATTTATTTATTATTTATTTATTTCATTCCATTTCTATACCGCCCTTAGCCTATGGCTCTCTGGGCGGTTCACAGCAAGGAATAAAATACAATACAGTAAAATAAAAGTAGGTAAAATCACTAAAAACATACAAATTTGAGCATATAACAACTTGGTATAAAATTAACTTAACAATGAACATTAACATTAAAATGCCTGGGAGAATAAAAAGGTTTTAACCTGGCGCCGAAAAGATAGAAGAGTAGGCGCCAGGTGCACCTCATCGGAAAGACTGTTCCATAATTCGGGGGCCACCACTGAAAAGGCCCTAGATCTAGTAACAGCCCTCCGAGCTTCCCTATGAGATGGGACTTGGAGGAGGGCCTTAGATGTTGAACGTAGTGAGCGGGTAGGTTCATAGCGGGAGAGGCGTTCCGCAAGGTATTGTGGTCCCGCACCGTGTAAGATTCAAAGAAGGAGGGTTGTAGACTGTGAAAGAGTATCCCATTTTGTCTGTCAACACACTGCAGTGAAGGAATACCAAGACAGTGGTTGTATTTGGACATCACAATAAACCATGGTTTACCATGACAGGGATGGGTCTGTGCAAATCTTGGGATCATGCACTCCCCCTTCCCCTTTCCTCTCCTGGCATGGCAACAAGGAGATGAGAAGCTTCCATTATAGATTAGTCATGGTTGAGCATGTCATCCAAAACCTAAATTGTGGTTCATCTCGAGGATGTTTTGTTTGAAACAGACCAGCTTCATGATGCATGGCTTGACGTCAGCTTATGTCAAACAAGCCGTAGTTAAGACAAATCACATTTTAGATTGTGGATGACGTAACAAGTTCTATTGATAAAATAAAACTTTGGAATTCCCTCCTTTTAAATATTAGACAGGTGCCATCTCTGTTATCTTTTCAGCGCCTACTGAAGACCTTCTACTTTCAACAAGCCTTTTCAAGACCTTATCCCAGTCTGCTTCTGTGTTGGAATTGCTTTTTAATTTCTTTTCAAACCTTTTTTAAGAAGATGTTTTTAAAGCTTTTAAAAATGTTTTAAAGATATTTTGTTTTAATATATTTTAAAGTCTGTTTCTATGATGTTTTAAAGTGTTTTTAGTGCTTTTGTTTGCCGCCTGGGGCTCCTACTGGGAGGAAGGTCAGAATACAAACAGAAGCAGGAGCTTCTGATCTCAAAGCTGCAGTAGAGTGAGATTGGAGTGGCTTGGACCAACAGCTAGTTGGCCTCTCACCACCCAGAAATGTCTTTGCCTGGTCATTCGGTAATTTGGCTATGTAACTTGTTGTCAGGGTTGGTACCTGCTTATTTTCTTCCCTCCCGGCCCCTTTTGTGTTGTGCCTATCAGTTTGCAAGCCATTTTCTTAAATTTGATAAAGCAACCTTGTGTGTACTGGCAAATATGTCCTTTCAACTTTCCTACCAGTTCAGAAGTTCATCAGTGAAGATCGGCTGCCTCATCTCCTCCTCTATGGACCTCCAGGGACTGGCAAGACCTCTACCATTTTGGCTTGCGCTAAACAGCTTTACAAAGAGAAGGAGTTTGGCTCCATGGTCCTAGAGGTAAGGAAACGGAAAGAGTTCCTTGCCTTCTCTAAGCACTTGGCCATTCTGTATACAGGGGGGCGGGGGGGGGAGATAAATTATTCTGAACCCATCATTTTTTGTTATATTTTAAATGTAAATGTACTGCCTTCAAGTTGATTCCGACTTATGGCGACCCTACAAATAGGGTTTTCATGAGGCTGAGAGGCAGTGACTGGCCCAAGGTCACCCAGTGAGCTTCATGGCTATGTGGGGATTCGAAGCCTGTTCTCCCAGGTCATAGTCCAACACCTTAACTACTACACCGCATTGGCTCTCCTTGTTATATTTTGCTACCCTATATTTTACTAGTCTGCTGAACCCAAACTCTCAGGGGGTGACAAGATTTTTGTTTGTTGTTCATCTTTCTGACAACCCCATAAGGCAGGGGTTGCCAACTTGGCACATATCTGCCTGTACAGACCTTCCCTGAAGTGTATAGGGTCTGCACTCCCACCCACCCCAAAATTTGGCTTGAAAGAAGCATTCTGTTTTAGCCTACAGAGTAGGTTGTGGTGTGTGGTGTCTGTGTGGGGTGCCCGTGAAAGTTTCTCCAGTTTGCAAATGTGCCCATGGGACCAAGTTAGTTGGCATCCCCTGCCATAAGATATGCTGCTGTAGCATACTTGTACAGCAAGGGTGGGAAACCTCAGGCCTGGTGGCCAAATGTGGCCCTCCTGGCCTCTTTATCTGGCCCTTGGGCCAACTAAAGAAACCTGGAGAGTTGCATTCAGCACTCAGGCCTGAGATTCCCCACCCCTGAGATAGCAAGGAAGCAGTAACCAACCACAGAGATATGAGCATCACTGCTCTCCAGCATGGGCTTCTCCCTTGAGATCCAGCGTTCCCCTGTGCTTTACCAGGCATGCTGTTATGAGAGAAGGCAAGGCTGGTTTGCTTCTTAGAGGGTACATCTTCCAAACTGCAGCCTATCTCAGTGCTTCCAGGTGGAGCTCTGTTGTGGGATCAGGTGCTCCTTGTGTATTCAAGTGTTTCAGTGTCCAGATGACATTGTTAGCATCAAAATACCAGCCTATATTTCCCTGCATTTAATCCAGATTAATCTTTTCTGCAGAAAGTCTGATTGGGATAAAAAAAATCCCCCAAAAACTGTTTCCAGTGACTCATTTGTGATATCTTGAATGACCCATTTGCAATACTGATTAAGAAAAACCTTTGGATCGACAAAAACATATAAAAACTGCAATGTCAAGCACTATCTTACGAGTCACCTCCTCTGTGAGAGAATACTTAAGTTGATGCAACAGATACCTGCATCATCCACAAAAATAAACTCTGTTTTGCTTTAGAACTGCTGTCGTTTTTCTTGCATGCAAATTAATTGACATTAACATTGATATGCTTCTGAATCAACAAAGATTTCATTAATTGGATGAAACCCCTGCTCCCTAGTAATCGGCTGCAGTGACGTCTTTATGGTGTTCACATCTGTGCCGTTACTTTGAGACAATTAACACCACAGCCTCCTCTTGCCCACCTGCTCCCTGCGTCTTTATTTCTGTCCTTGTATCTTAAATACTGCTTTCTCTTTTCAGCTGAATGCATCAGATGACAGAGGTATTGATATTGTCAGAGGGCCCATCCTGAACTTTGCCAGCACAAGGTCCATCTTTAAGTACGCGCTTTTGAACTTAACCTTGCCCCATCATCGCCCAAGCTCGCCACTTTGGACCGTAACCCAGAATAAGTGTCCCAATTACCTGCAGCAGCTGTTGCTAGGGCTGTTCAAAAGATGCTGCTGAGACATTGGCAGAGGCAGAGGTTCATCAGAAGATGCGGTCTCTTTGCCAGGCTTGTCTCCATCTATTTCTTAAAGCTGGATTTTTTTTATATATGTGTGCCTTTTTGCTCTTTAAAGTTCCATGTTAAACTTCAGCTCCTCTCTCTGCCTTTTGCCAGGAAAGGCTTTAAGCTGGTGATTCTGGATGAAGCAGATGCCATGACACAGGATGCCCAGAATGCTCTCAGGCGCGGTAAGTTTACCTCATGCCAGGTGAGCGATGGGTGTCAATTGCTAAGGCAGCTCCTGTTCTGTACAGTTGCATGTAGCTCGGATCTGAGATCCGCTGCAGAATAGGACTACTGGTGTGTATGCAAATCTGACCTCTTTCTCAGTCTTAATTTTGTTCAGTAAGCCTCTGTCCTGCCTTCAGCCTTAAGTGGGGTCATCTCTCTCCCAAATTATTTATTTGTTGTTGTTGTACTACTAAATAAATTTATATCCCGCCTTTCCTCCAAAGGAGCCCAGGGTGGCAAACACATAAATACTGAAACAATACAATTAAAACTACCTTCTAAAATCAGTTCAAAAATCCTCAAAGCCGTTGCCTACTCTCAAAACTAATAAATTCAGGGTGGCAGAACGGACAGAACTTTCAGCCACTTAAAAGGCTAGGTAAACAGGAATGTTCTAAATTCCTCCCAAAAAAATTAATAAGGAGGGAGACTGACACACCTCACTAGGGAGGTCATTCCACAGATGGGGAGCCACCACTAAGAAGGCCCTGTTATGGGTCACCGCCAACCAGGCAAACCCCAGTGGTGGCCTCACCAACAGGGCCACCCCTGCCGATTGTGGGACCCGAGATGGTTGATCTTGAAATCTGTGTGCTGCCTTCCCAGTGATAGAGAAATTCACTGAGAACACCAGATTTTGCCTGATCTGCAACTACCTCTCCAAGATCATCCCAGCCCTGCAGTCCAGATGCACCAGGTTCCGCTTTGGGCCCCTGACTCCTGAGCTCATGGTTCCCCGGCTGCAGCACGTCATCGAGAGAGAGAAGTGAGTAGAAAGCCCAGCTGGGCGGCGTTGTGACTCTTCCCTTTTGACTGCTCCTGACAATCTCCTTTGTGCAAATGTTGCATTGCAACCCTCTGTTTAGTGTTGGGAGTGTTGTCCATGCAGCATTCGATCACAGCTTCTATCTCTCCTGCATATTAATTGAGTTCTGTGGAACTCCAAAGTTAGAAGGGATCAAAGAGTCCTCTGCAAGATTGCACATTTTGTGGCAGAAGTGGGGAGCTAGATGTTGTTGCCCTACAACTCCCATCAGCCCCAGCCAGCATCGCCAGTAGTCTGAGATGATGGGAGCAGTTGTGGAGGGCCACAGATCTCCCACCCCTGTCTTACGGTATGTAAATGCATATCAGAACTATTACGAAACCTGGGCAGGTGAGCAAAGGGGTCCTAGATGCTACGCCCAGACTGGTTTAATATCACCGATCTTTTATTGATCCTTCTTCACTGTTCTTGGCTGCCTGTTTAGCCTGGAGTTAAGGAACCTCTGGCCTGGGGGCAAACGCAACCCTTGAGGCCTCCCCAGGCCATATCCTCCCCAGGCCTGTGTGCACCCCCCCCCAGTGTTTTTGCTTAGCTGGAATGTGCCCTTGGACTCTAATAATACGTCTTGCTTGTTTGGATGGAAGATAGAGAGAGGTGAGAGTGTAGAAAGCAGCCTAGTGTACAAAGGTAAAACTCATGTTAGTTGCTCCTCCTGCTTTTGCCTCTGGCCCCGCCCACCAGTGGCATGTGGACCACAGAAGGCTGCCTATAATGGAATGTGGCCCTTGGGGTGACAAGGGTTCCCCACCTGCCGATTTAGTCTGTCCTTTTCTCTTCCAGAGTTGACGTAAGCGATGATGGAATGAAGGCTCTGGTGACGCTGTCCAATGGCGATATGCGCAGGTCTCTGAACATCTTGCAGGTATGTGTGGCTTCATAGTTTTGGCCTGCGGCAGACTCTAGAAAGAGCCATCAACCCGATGATGATGTTTCTCCTCTCCTGACCTATTGTACGACCCCTGCTGGAGCAAACCAAAGGTTCTTCACCTCCGTGTGTAGTTTTTCCCCCAGGGGGCAGCCATGTGCTTCCAGAAAACCTACCAGCAAAGTAGAAATACATTGTTTGTCTCCAGCAAATGTAAACTGGAGATGAAGGGCCTTAGCTCAGTGGCAGAGTACATGCTTTTGCTTGCAGAAAGCACCCCAATTCAGTCCCCAGCTATCCCCAGGTAGAGCTGGAAGAGACCACTGTCTCAAACCCTGGAGAGCTCATGCTGGTCAGTGTAGTCGGTTCTGAGCTGGATGAACCAAAAGTCTGACTTGGTATAAGGCAGCTTCCTATATTCCTATTTAACTCAGCTCTTTATTTAGAACCATGAGGACTAGAATCTTTTTCTTTCAGGAAAAGGGCCATAATGCTGTGGTACAGCACATGTTTTGCATGCCAAAGGTCCCTGGTTCAATCCCCGACATCTCAGTAGGGCTGGGAATGTCCTGCGTCTGAAACCCTGGAGAGCCGCTGCTAGTCAGTGTAGATGGACTGGTGGCGACTCCACCTGGTATAAGGCAGCTTCTGAACCTGGCAGTCCCATTTTGCTGTCATGCGTTCATACACAACCCACCACATGCAGTTTATTGTCTAGAAATAGCATGCAAGTCTCTGAATTGCTTTGCATTTTTAAAAATACACTCTGCCCTGTTTATTGGAAGGAGTCGTCAAGTGAAAGATGAAAAGGGGCCTAGGAGGGTATACTGAGTTAGCAGCTCAGTGCCTGTCCGCCCCACAAGCTTCTAAGGGCTTGGACCATCCTTGGCTATACTCTTCTGTTTCCCAACACTCTGTAGTAGATGCTCATCGCTTGTTTTTAAACACATGACCATCTACAACCGCCTGCGTCTTCCCTCACCCCGTCGCTGCGGAACCTGATCGGTGCCTCCCCACCCCCAGCTAACTTCTGTCTTTCACCAACACCACCACATCTACTCCTTTCACTCCCCGTTTTTTTATATAGGAACATAGGAAGCTACCTTACACTAGTGTTGTCTACACAGACAGGCAGTATCTCTCCGGGATTTTATACAGGAGAACATTCCCAGACCAACCCGGAGATGCCGGGGATTGAATCTGGGACCTTCTGCAGATGCTTAACTGTGGCCCAGCCCTTACACTTAACATATACAGGTGAGGAGACATAGCCCAGTGGCAGAGCACCTGCTTTGCATGCAGAAGGTCCCCAGTTCAGTCCCTGGCATCTCCGGGTAGAACTTGGAACTTCCCATCTAGAAAGCCTAATGAACTCAGTACTGGAACATGGATACCTGCCTTAGGCAGAGGCAGAGCGTTGGGTCCATCTAGTTCAGTATTCCCTACACTGACAGGCAATGGCTTTCCAGGGTTTCAGGCAGGGGAACATTTCCAGTCCTAGATAGAAAGATTCCAGGGATTGCTGTACCACTGAGCTACAGCCCTTCCTAATGTTCATGCCACCACTGCCAATTAGTCATGATGACTAAACGGAGCCTCTTACGGTCAGAGGCCCTAAGCCACTGAATCCTGGCTGCTGGGAGTAATGTCAGGAGAGGTCTACTGCTTTCATTCCCTGCTTTTGGGCTTTCTGGGGGCATCTGGTTGGCCTCTGTTGGAGACGGGTGTTGGAGTAGATCAGGGGTGGGGAAAATCAAGCCTAGGGATCTAATGCCATCCTCCAGACCTCTGTGCCTTGTCCTCAGAACTCTGCCCATCCCATCTCTCTCACTGGCCCTGCTTTGCACCCCGAGTTTTATTTTTTTTTGCCTGGCTAGATAACATTTGCATTCATTGCTCCACCCTCTTTTGCCTCTGGCCCTGCCCACTGGCATGCAACCCTCCAAAGGTTGCAGAGACAAGAATGCGGTCTCCGAGCTGAGAAAGGTCCCACAGCTCTGGACTGGATGTACCATTGGCCTTAATACAGCAGGGCTGTCCCTATTGTAATCCAGCAACTGGCCCTAAGTGGGCAAAGAACGTTTCTTAGCTTAAAGCAAGGACAGGGAACCTCCAGTCCTTCAATGGCTGTTGGACTCCAGTTCCCATCAGCCCCAACCGTCATGGCCAGGAACACGATGGGAGGTAGTCCAGCAGTCGCGGGAAGGCCACAGGTTTCCCAGACCTGGTCTAAAGCAGAAGCTACAGCAGCTTTGGCTGCTAGTCTTTGGGGCCTTCATGTTTTTCATCACACAGCTGTTCCTCTTCTCTTTCCCTACTAGAGCACTTACATGGCCTTTGGAAAAGTGACCGAGGAGACTGTCTACACCTGCACTGGACAGCCGCTCAAGACTGACATTGCCAACATCCTTGATTGGATGCTGAACCAAGATTTCACCACTGCCTATCGCAGTATCCTTTGAACCCTGTGCAGCACAGAAATCTGGCTGCAACTGTTCAATGTAAATTATATTTATTTATTTATTATTTGATTTATATCCCGCCCTTCCTCCCAGCAGGAGCCCACGACGGCAAACAGAAGTGTTAAAAACACTTTAAAACATAATAAAAACAGACTTTAAAATACATTAAAACAAAACATCTTTAAAAACATTTTTTAAAAAGCTCTGAAGAAAACTTAAAAAAGAAAAAAAAGGTTAAAAACAATGAGAGTCGGCTTTTTCAGGAGGGGTCGGATCAACACCTCTTTCAGGTGGAACCACTCCCTCCCACAATGTTGCGATAACCACACTCTGGATCCACTCGGTCAAACCCCCTCATAAATGGTGTCCAGTACTCCTGATGTCGGCTTGTGTGTTTGTACCAGTTCTGTTGCCATCTCGCGGCAACAAAGCCTTTGGATCATGAGTAAGCATACCTGTTTGGCTTTCAGATTTAGGCTTAGCACAGGCACTAGAGTTCAACCAGCAAGGATTCAGTTAGCAACTGTGCATTGGCAGCAACTCTGTGGAACGTGTACCTCACCTTGACGCTCTGCTTAGATATCATGGAGTTGAAAACATTGAAGGGTTTGGCTCTTCACGACATCCTGACTGAAATCCACTTGTTCGTCCACCGAGGTAAAAGCACCTTTGGGCTTGAGGCTTGGCTTTCTTTGTGATCTGCATGTCAACACCAAACATTTCATGCCTAAGGCATAGAGGCTGTTCCAGGGAAGTTGGGCGGTGCAGATTGGTAAAAATCTGACTACTGCATAGGACCAATAGCTTTACTACAGTACTCCACTGTAGATCCTGACTGCATATTGGATTGTAGAGAGGAAGGGGAACATCTCTCTCTCTCTCTCTCTCTCTCTCTCTCTCTCTCTCTCTCTCTCTCTCTCTCTCTCTCTCTCTCTCTCTCTCTCTCTGTCTCTGTGTGTGGGGGGGGGGGCAGGGGGGCAAACTTGAGAGAGAGCACCTTCTCCCAGCAGAAACCCCGAATGAGAACTTTAAAAGCCACGTTCACAGGCCTGCATTCTTCTGACCTAGATTTACATTATGATCTTTACTAAATTAGCCTTGCATTTAAGCACTTGCCCTGGTAGCCATAGGCGACAAGGAATTGCATGCAGGCGAGTCAGTGGGGAGGCAGAAGAGGGGTTGAGCACACTGTCCCTCCTCTGCACTCAGCATAGAAACCAAGCTGTCTGCTGGAGCAGAGAAGCTCTCCAAGCACAGAAACAAAGGCCTCCTCTGCCAGCTCCCAATGGACTAGTGAACAATTCTGCAGGCTAGTAACTTACAAACTTACTCCCAAGACTGTAATCAATAAGCCCATCTTCACAGTGACGGAATAACAGGAACTGTTGCCTCTTGTAAAATGTTGCTGATGCCTCTTTCTGCCCTGCAGTTGAGTTCCCGTCATCTGTACGAATCCAGTTGCTGATCAAGATGGCGGATGTTGAGTGAGTGTCACTGGGAGGGAGGAAGTGGCTGCTTGGAGGCACAGCCTTCTCTCGGACCAAAGAACCATCGGCTCTGGCAGGCTGTGGGGCTCCTGTACCTGGGCTATGGCCCCAAGTGTTTCATAACATTTGCATTAGTGTTGAAAGCCCTAATCGCCTTAGCCCCCCACCTCCCCAATGGCTGAAAGATCACCTCCTTCCCTACAAGACCCTTTTGGTAGTTCCACTGCTGTTGGAAGTTTTTTGGGGGGGGAGGGTGACAACCTGAGAAAGGCCATTCGCTGTGACAGTCCATGAGTTGTGGAATTCTCTCCCCCACATAGCGGGGGGGGAGGGGGCACATTCTTTATGTAGTGTCCATTGTATACCAAAAATATACCTCTTTTATCTGGCCTTTGACACTTGAAATTAGGACCCGCCTTATTCTTGAGATTCTAATTTAAATTGTGATCTGCCCTGGGGCCTTTTGATGAAGGTCAGTTAATAAATAAAATAATAAGCATTTTGTCTGGACCCAGAACTCCTTCTTTCTAATGAAGTAATTTGGGTGAACTAGGCACGGTTAGCCTAAGCTTAATGCACCAGTTGTCTTCCAGTTGTAAGCTTAAGAGGTATGTGCACTTTGAGGGCACATTCTGGAAAAAACAAAGTTCGTTCAGAGCAAGTTTCATACATAAAATGTCTCTCCAGGCTCTTTGGGGGCTAGAACTCTGCAATGTGCATGTACTCTTCCCCCCCCCCTTTCTAATGAAAGCTGAGATTTGCCTGAGCCTGCTGGATGGGAGGGACAATTCTGGGCTATGAATGGCCACAATCTTAGATGAGCTATTATGAACAAGTTTGTCCTTAACAAATCTTCCTCCGACGAAAAGCTGCTTTAACACCCTGCTGAGGTTTTTGTGTGTCTCCGTTTGCAGCTTTAAAAATATAATAATAATAATATAATAATAATAATATTTTATTTATTGGTCGCCTATCTGTCCAGGTTAGTGGACACTCTAGGCGACTTACAATAACAAAAAGCTATACATAAAATACATATACAAAAACAACCACAGTCCTAAACATAATTGACTGGTTGGCGAGTCATCCTGTTTTCTCTGTGTGTGTCTCTTGTCTGCAGCTTTAAAAACATAATTTTCTCTTTTAGGCATCGCCTGGCTGCAGGAACAAGTGAGAAGATTCAGCTGGGGGCCCTTGTTGCTGCTTTCCAGGTCACCAGAGATCTGATTGCAGCTGAGGCCTAGGAAAGACGTTTTCTCTCCAGCCGTTTGTGCGCTGTCTAGGCTGCACCGCAGAGACCTGCAGCTTCCACTGGTGTGCAGCTCCAAAGGACTGATCTCTTGCATTGGCATTTAAGGTAGCTCTGCACAGAGCTCCATCAGAAGCTTGAATTTAAGCTCTGGCTGTCTTAAGACAGGAGTGGGAAAGATCTGGCCCACAAGGTCATTCCTTGCAGACCAGACCCACCTGCCACACACCTGACATCAGGTGTGGGGCAAGTGCCCGTGTGGCTACAAAGGAACAGTCGGAGGCTAAAAGTGAGCTCCCACTGGCTCCTTTACTGGTGCTTTTTCGCTTCTGTTTTAGCGGTGGTTTCAACGAAAGCTTTTGGCAAGTGGGCAGGACAATCCACCTGCCAATCCTCTAATGTCATAGTTTCAGGTGATTGACAGGCGGGCTGTCCTGGAGGGGTTGCAAGCAGGTAAAGATCTGCCCCCACCCCTAAAGGGGACAGTAGTAGCATAAAGCAAAGAACACTTTGCTTTCTTACATAGTGTGCAGTAGCACCACCACCACCGTTTATTCAGGACTAAAAAGGGTGACCAGTCTCACTTCAACTGTAGCTGAAAGAGCAAGTTCAGAAAACAGAACTGTCCTCATGCCCGACATTATGGGTGTAGTAGAGTGCCATGTAGGAACAAACTAGTTCCATGGCTAATCCCTAGGCTTTGAGCTCACTGCCAAAAAGGAAAAGGGTCTGCCCCGATGATAGCCTAAAGCTAGGTGCGGAGAATCCGTAATCGAGATGTTGTTGGGCTCTTAATTCCCATCAGCCCCAGCTGCCACGATCACTGAGCCAGGGATGGTGAGCATTGTAGTTCAACAACAGCCCAAGGGTCACAGATTCCCTAACCTCACACAGTTGCCTTATAGCACCTCATGAAGTCTTCCCTTTCTCCTAATAGTGGAATGTAATAATTGTGTGTGTGTGTGTGTGTGTGTGTGTGTATAGAATAATAAAGTTGGATTGGCACCTGAAGTCTCCTTGTTCTACATCCAAGACTCCTAGTAACCTGACTTGCTCTTTCTGCCTGGGTATTAAATACAAGGCCAACGGCGAGGTGATGTTAATTGTGGAAAAGCAAGTCATGTGCAATAGGGACCGCAAGAAGAGTTTATTTAACTGTTGCCATCCTTGCCTTGGTTCCCCCCCCCCCAAAAAAAAAGCTTTCTTGCAGTTGCTATTTCTGCTGCAGGGAGAAAGTCACGTCTGTTTAATGTGGACATGCCACAGACCGTCTGAATGAAGCCTGTAGACTGCTCATGCTCCATGGACCACAGTTTGAGAACCCCTGCTGTAGGCACACTTTTTACTTCAGTCAGGAAAAAAAAAGCAGCAGTTGATTTAATTTAATTTATTCTCCCCTCCTTGATGTGTCAACACATTCGCTAGCAATTTCCATAAATTAACTTGCACCCAAGTAGTGTGGGGGGAAAAAAGGCATTTATAGTAGATCAGTCCTAGAGCATGGCTGCATTAGGCAAAAAGCAATTATAGATGGCTGAGGTCCACTTTTGCTTGCTGCCTGTATGCTAGTAACTGATCCTTCCGCCAGTATCCAAAACTCAGATCTTGATAAGGCTCGGGGAAGGGGTAAGGCCAGGCCATACAAACTCCTTAGGTCAGAGCTAGATTTAAACTCTTGCCTGTGCTGCACCAGTTGATCTCTCAGGGGAAGCTTTGACCACTACACATCCTTAATGGGACTTGCCTCATCAAGGCTCTTGACCTTTTAAAACAATTTTATCAAAGTAGCCAAGGACTATGGCCAGCTGATGCAGTTTGTAGAGCAACCTATGGCCCTCTAGCTAGTTTTGGCTTCCCATAAGCGTGAGCCACACTTTAATTAATTATGGTAATATTTATATCCCACTTTGCATCCAAGGAGCTCAAGCTGGCATAAACCTTTATCCCAGTCTGCATCTGTACTGGAATAGTATTTTAAGATCCTCCGTGGCGCAGAGTGGTAAGTGGTGGTGACGCAGCCGAAGCTCTGCTCACAGCCAGAGTTCGATTCCAACGGAAGGATGAAGTTGAATCTCCAGTAAAAGGAGTTGAGGTCCACTCAGCCTTCCATCCATCCGTGGTCGGTAAAATGAGTACCCGGCATATACTGGGCAGGGTAAAGAAAGGCCGGGGAAGGAACTGGCAATCCCACCCCATATATATGGTCTGCCTAGTAAATGTCGCAAGATGTCACCCTAGGAGTCGGAAACGAAGTGCGGGAACACCTTTACCTTTTAAAAAGATTTTACTTTTATTAGATTTATATCCCGCCCTTCCTCCCAGCAGGAGCCCCAAAGATGTTTTTAATGTTTTAGTCACCTGTTGCCCTGGGCTCCTTTTGGGAGGAAGGATGGGATATACATTTAATAAGTTCTCCCTCTCCCCATCTTATCCTCCCAATAACCCTGTAAGGTAGGCTAAGTTGAGAGACAGTGACTAGCTCAAGGTCAGCGAGCGAGCTTCATGGCTGAGCTGGGGATATGAACCCTAGTCTTCCAAGCCTTACAGACAGAGTTGAAATGGTTCATGTTGGGTTTTCTCCTCACAGCATGACCAGTAGTCAAGGAATGGTGGGAGTTGTAGTCCCCAAAACAACAGGAAGGCCACAGGTTCCTTGTCTCTGACTCTCCCAGACCTGTTTATGCAAAAACTCTTCAGATGGATATGCCAGATTACTGAACCTGGGATCTTCCACATTCTAAAGCCCGAGTTCCCATAATCCTTGACTGCTGGCTGGGGCTGATGGGAGTTGAAAAACAACAGCAGCTGGTGGGGGCAGAGGCTCCCCAGCCCCTCTGATCTTGATCTCTTACAGCCTATGAGTTTTCTCGCAGCATTATTTGTTTCTTGCACAATTCTTTTCAAGCAAACATTAAGGAACCTCCTGCCACGTCTCGCTTTTTTTGGTCTCCGCCTCCCTTCAAAGAGAATCCGCTCTGAAATGAACAATGAACTTTGAAATGTTCCTCTACGACCACAACCTATGGGGGAAGGGCACTCATCCAAATCTGCTCCTCCCCATCTCGCGACTGACCCTCTGTAAAGGGCATAAAAATTAATGTTCAACCTGCAGTGCACGGTTCAAGTAGGAAAGGTGTTTCCCCCCCCCACCCAGTTTCACTGTCATTCATTTTGAAAGGCAAATGGTCCAGATCCGAACAGCAGCCGCCATTTACAGGCTGGGTGACTGCATGGGATGACAGAGTTGTTCCCTTACGGCTCCTGTGTTACATTTCAGCTTCTGATATCCGAGAGGGAGCAAATGCATTTGAACAGAGAAGTCCTGGGGAAGTTTACAACCAACTAATTGGAACTTCTGTTGCAGAGCTATCCATGGGACTGGCACAGAAGAGCTCTTAACGGTTCTTCATCAAGCCCAATTGCATTTGCCATGTTCCCAGATAAAAAAGTTACCTTAGCCACATAAACCCATACGAAAGGGGGAAAATATCGGACTTTTTGCCCTCTTTGTACCACAAAAGCACAACCCTATTGTGTGAGTCTCAGCAAGGCCTGTCCATGTCCAAAAGGGAGGCGGCAAACAACAGGTGCAACTCCATTGCACCGTTCTAAGCATCATAAAGTCCTGTAGGTGAGGAAATCTTTCATCTTCTTTGGGATGGGAAGTGTCAGCACCTGGTACGTTGTAAAGCAGCGGCGGAGGACTTTGCGGCATAAGTGCTTGAGGGAGGAAAGGGCTTGAGGGGCTGTCCAAAACTGTGCATGACCATCTCTTGTCCTGCAACGAGAGAGAGACAGAGAGGAGGTTGCAAAAACCTTTCACCAAGCAAAGACCAGGGGCAGGTAAGGCCATCCCAAGACGGAGTGATGCAAAATGTCAAGTCAAATTTAGTTTAGTGTTATAACTACAGGCCACAGCATAACAGATCAAAATGTACACAGAAACATTTAGACGTCATACATCCAATAAGATTAGCAGAATTAATACAAAATAAGAATAAAACTAACAAAACACCAAATAGTTGTTACAACACTAATAAAAATAATCCAGATATGAAGGGTAGTCCTAAAACTACAATGTAGCCAGTGGTCTAACAGGATTAGCAAATTCAGCTCCCTAATTTTAAGATATAAAAGAGTAGAAATGGACACTTGATAACCAACTTCAGGAAGTGCATCTTCCAATAGGTAGGTGATGTATCCCACTTCAGAACCCGAAAGCTTAACAATAATCTGATTTAGCAGTCTTCCTCTCATTGATTGATAGAAGGAGCACTGTAGGACAACACAATGTTTAATGTCTTCCACTTGACCCTGACCGCAGAACAAAAGGGGCATCGTATCATTATGAATGTCACCAATTTACTGTTTCTATCATTTTCTAAACTTCTCTTTCGGCAAACCTATCCAGATACGTAAAGTTAATGTGAATTTTAATCTATAATTTTAGTTTAGAACGTATACTTTTAAACGTTTAACTAATTTTGCTTTTTTAAAAACTAGATTTTGATGTTGATCTCTATTGGCCATTTTAATGTACATTTCATAGTCTTTGCAAACTGCTTAGAGGTTTTATTCAAAGTGTAGTGATATTCAAATTTTGATGATGATGATTAATTGATTATTAATAATAATTCTATTATTAAATAACTATCCTGCCAAACTAGTTTGTTGAGGGTGCTGGGAACAGCAGCTCTGTGAGGGATAAACTACCGTTCCCAGGATTCTTTGAGGGAAGCCATACCTGTTAAAGTGGTATAAATGTGCTTTATAAGTTTGATTTGGATGTGACCCTAGAAGCATGACACACAGGGAAGTCTGGCTTCTTTCTGGCACACAGGAAGCTGCCTTAAACAGAGTCAGACCACTGATCCATCTAGCTCAGTATCTATTTCTTATTTATTTGATTTATATCCCGTCCTTTCTCCCCGTAGGAGCCCAGGGTGCCATATCTACAATGACCAGCAGCAACTCTCCACAGTTTCAGACAAGGCAATCTTCCAGCTCTACCTGGAAATGCCAGGGATTGAAGCAAGGATCTTCTGCCTGCAAAGCAGATGCTCTGCCACTGAGCTACAGCAGACAACTGCTACACCCTTCACTCTTGGAGCACGAGAGCTAGAATCATGGTTGCTTTCAAAGCGGAAGCTCAGTCTTTCCAGGGCAGTCCATACCAGTTTCTTGGATTCACACATGCACGCGCATTTGTGCGTATGTATACCTCTTTGGACACATCATGAGAAGACATGATTCAGCAGAAAAGACAGTAATGCTGGGAAAAACAGAAGGAAGTAGAAAAAGAGGAAGGCCAAACAAGAGATGGATTGATTCCATAAAGGAAGCCACAGACCTGAACTTACAAGATCTGAGCAGGGTGGTTCATGACAGATGCTCTTGGAGGTCACTGATTCATAGGGTCGCCATAAGTCATGGTCGACTTGAAGGCACATAACAACAACAAATATGTATATCTATACACACACGTACACAAGACGTATGCACACATTCCATTAGGAAAAAGAAGTCATCTTTTGGCTTTTTCCCCAGAACTTACCCTGTGGCAATGATCCCACCATGTGGGAAATAGGTGCAACAGAGCCCGTTCTTCACAGGGGCAAAGGTGACTGGGATCCCCAGCTCTAAGACCCAGATCCTCAGGAGCCTGCAAGAGAGACGGGAAGGGACCTTTATTTGCACTGTGGGGAGGAGAGCCTGGCTGGGAGGCCAGAGTCTGTGAGTTCAAATCCCCGCTCGTGTCTCCTGGGTGTCAAGGGCCAGCTAAAGATCACCCCCACAAGGAGTGGCTCAGGGGTTACGTGCACTGCCACCTGTGCAGCCGTGGGCAGGTGGCACAGTCCCAAGGAGCCCAATTGCCCCCCAGCTGGCAGCTGCGGACAAGGAAGGGGCTGGCTTGTGCAGCTGTGGCCAGCTGAGCAGGCCCTAGCCAGCTGGGGAGGACTGGCCTCAGAGGGAGGCAATGGTAAACCCCCTCTGAATACCGCTTGCCATGAAAACCCTATTCATAGGGTAGCCATAATTCGGGATCGACTTGAAGGCAGGCCATTTCCATTTTCAAATAAAAAAGAACATACAAGGAGCCCTAGCAGGTCAGACAAATGGCCTATGCCAAGAATGCAAAATGCCAGGTACTAGAGACCACATACAAGAAGATAGGAAACTGCTCTATATGGAGTCAGGCTGATGGTCCATCAAGTTCAGTACTGTCTACACTGACTGGCAGCAGCCAGGGTTTCAGACAGGCTTCTCTCTCAGCCCCACCCAGAGATGTCAGGGACTGAACTTGGGACCTTTCTGCATGCAAAGCAGGTGTTCTGCCACTGAGCTAGAACCCCTCCCCCTTCTGTTAACCCTTGCCTCTATCAGCCTAGGTCGAGAGATGTAAGCCCACACCCACACCAGAAAAAAATAGTCTGCCATCTACTGATTTGAGGGGGGCTCCCTCTTTGCTCATCTCAGTTGTGGCCAAGGTGTTCTGTTTCTTTATTTATCACATTTATATCCCACTTTTCCTCCAAGGAGCTCAAGGTAGCATACAAACATGATTCTTCCCCCTCCCCATTTTATCCTCCCGACAACCCTGTGAGGTAGGTTAGGCTGAGAGACAGGGACTGGTCCCAGGATCACCCAAGTGAGCTTCACTTGGTCGAGCAGGGATTCGAGCCCTGGTCTTCTCGTCCCAGTCCGACACTCTGACTACTACACCACACTGCCCCCACTGGTTTTGGGTGAAGAGAACACAGAAAACGGGGACGATGGAAACGCAAGGCTGGAAAAGGGTCAAGAGTGATAGCCCGCATGCCCCCTTGCTCATTCTCTGAGCATCTCACCTGTCGTCTGCCACAGTGGCAAGATAGAGTCCTTCGGGTGAGAAGCACACGGATCGCAGGGCGCTGACGTGGAAGTCCCCGCCGTCGTCCAGGGAAGACTGCAATGGAACGTGGCTGAGGAAGAAAGGAAAGATCAGAAATCAGCAGGACCCTTCGACCTACCAGGTCCCTCGGCGTGATATTCAGTCAAGTCCTACTCAGAGCAGACCCGCTGAAATTAATGGGCATAAATGAGTCATGTCCATTAACATCAATGGGTGTACTCTTGAGCTGGACTAGTGTTGAATATCACCCTCTATGACTGATCTTAAGGCAGCCGTCTGGGAGCAAAAGAACTTCCAGACAAGAAGTTCCTGTCCCACTGCAGACGCTACTCAGCAAAGCTAAGATGATTGTGTTACGGACAAATAAGTGGTGCTCTGAAGGTCGCCTTTTTTTACACATTTAAGCTTTAATTAATTTATGTTTTTTTTATTTAACAAAATTTATATACCGCTTGAATGCAAAGGCCTCTAAGCGGTTTACAAAAAAACATTAAAATTATCAATAAAAACAGAAACACGTAATTCAAAACTTATTTAAAACAGCTACCAACTAGAAAAAAATAAAACAGATCAACATCTGTGTGTCTGGACAGGCTTGCCTAAGCAAAAACTTTTAAGCAGGTGCTGCAAGGAATAGAGCAAAGGTGCCTGCCTGATGTCAATAGGCAGGGAGTTCCAAAGAGCAGGTGCTGCCACGCTAAAATGATGATTTCTTACAAGTGCAGAAGGAATATTACGTGGCACCTGTAAACAGTGCCTGTTTTGCAGAGTGACGTGCTCGAGTGGGCACATGTGAGGTATGGTGGTCTTGTACGTAAACTGGTCCCAAACTGTGAAGGGCTTTATATAGCAGTAGTAACGCCTTGACCTTGGCCTGGTAAACTGACAAGCAGTGCAGATCTCTGAGCAGGGGTGTTATATGCTGACACAATCTCACCCCTGTCGGCAATCTGACTGCAGCATTCTCCACTAAATTGCGGTTTCTGGGTCAGGTGCAAGGGACGCCCCGCATAAAGTGCACAGCAGTAATCCAGTCTTGAAGTCACCAGTGCTTGAACTGCTGTGATCAGACTCTCCGGGTCCAGGAATGGTGCTGTCTGACCAGGTGCAGCTGATACACAGCACTTCTAGCCACTGAGACTACCTAGGCCTCCAGTGACAGAGCTGATTCAGAGAGGCCCCAGACTACGTACCTGCTCCTTCAGGGGGAGTGCAACCCTGTCCAGGGGAGGCAATTGAGCTCAGCTTATTTTCCTTCATCCAACCCACCACTGCATGCAGGCACCGGTCCAGACCCCACACAGCCTCTCCTGATTTGGATGTTATGGAGAAGTAGAGGCGAGTGTCTAATGCAAGTGTGTGGAACCTTTGGCTCTCCAGACGCTGCTGAACTACATCTCCCATCAGGCCCAGCAAGAATGGCCAGTGGCCAGGGATGATGGGACTTATAGTTCAGCAACATCTGGGGTTGGGGACAAAGGGTGCACTGAATACTGCCCTAAAACATCAGCAATTTGCCAAGCCAAACCCCTTCTGAATGAAAAAAGGAGATCTCAGTGAGCCAGCCGAAGACCACCAAGGAGAGGGCAAGACTGACTTCCTTCGGAAGGGGGTTCCCCAGCTGACGCCCGCACCGGCCTTACAATTTTTCTCTGCTATAAAACAAAAAATGACGTTCCCCTGGAGCAGAGAAGCTCTTCCTTCTCAAAAAGAGACGGGGAGGGGGATTGTGCCCCCAACACAACTGCTTCATTGGCGAGGGCAGGTCTGTGCCTCCCCAGGCCCTCTGGTGACCGCCCCTCCCTTACCAGAGGGATTTCAGCTGCTCCCCCGTGCAGGGGTCCCAAAGGATCACAAGGGCGTCGTACGAGGCAGTAGCGAGGAGCGCCGAGTCCGGGGAGAACTCGCAGGAGACAACACAACCCTGGTGCCCTTCCAGCTTCCGGAGGAGGCTGTATGAATCCATACTCCAGAGCAAGGCCTGCAAGGAGGGCAAAAGTACATTAACAAACAACAAGATGACTCCCAGCTGCATGCTGGTACGCCGAACTGCATTTGACTTGTATTTTATACACTGCATTGTTTTTCTGAATTCCGTTTGATGTGTTGCTTTGATATTGCTGCACCATGCTTGGCCTTTATGTTTGTAAGTCGCTCTGAGTTTCATTTTGAAATAACCTCACCCCAGTCTGCGTCTGTGCTGGAATTGCTTTTAATATGTTTTTAAAGCACTTAAAAAAAAAAAAAGATGTTTTGTTTTAATATGTTTTTAAGGATGTTTTGTTGCAATATATTTTAAAGTCTGTTTTTAAGATGCTTTAGAGCGTTTTTAGTGCTTTTGTTTGCCGCCCTGGGCTCCTACTGGGAGGAAGGGTGGGATATAAATTTAATAATAAATAAAAATAAAATAAAAATGACTAACAAATATCATTAATAACAACAGTAACAACCGCCACAACGTGAGCATGGAACATGGGTCAGGAACCTTTTCCTGCCCGAGGGCCAGATTCGTTCCTGGGCAACCCTTCGGGGGCCACATGCCAGTAGTGGGTGGGGCCAGTGGCTAAAGTGGACAAAGCAATGAATGTCAATGTTATTTTTGTACAGTAGGCAAGTTTCTACACACACTTACACACCCCTCTCTGTTGTCCACCCAGGCATGCAACAGGCAGGATCCGAGTTCAAGGGCACAGCCCAGCCAGGCAAAAACCTCCAGGGTGCAAAGCAGGGCCTCTGAGCATGCCACTTTACTTCCCTGGATGGAAGACAGAGAGGGGAGTGTGTATACATGTAGAAACTAGTCTACTATGTAAAATTTACATTCATTGTTCCACCCACTTCTGCCTCTGGCCGTGTCCACTGCTGGCATGTGGCCCCCAGAAGGGAATGCGGCCCTCAGGTTGGAAAAGGTTCCCCACCCCTGGAACCAAGAGGGTATTTAGTGGTGGATTGCTGTTCCCTTCCCCCCCCCCACCGCACACACCAGGGGTTTTGGGGGGTTGCAGCATTTTTAAATCTCCCTGATTAATTTCAGTGGAGCACGACAGCATTCTGCAATTTTTGCAGGTTCGAAAAAAGAAAGAAAATGAGGCAAGAAGGAGAATTAAACTGTTCTTTTTTATTAATTCTTTAGTTGCAGATTTAGCACTGAAAGGAAAGAAGAACAAAACGAAAATAAAAAATATTAAAGGAACAAGACATTAAAAGAAATAAAATATGAATACTACTACGACTACTATCAACAACGATGAACCATGAGCAGCAGCAGTGTAGTGGCAAATTCAGACTCACTGATTTCTCTCCAGCGGCAGAGCACAACATGTGGCCATCAGGGGAGACGCAACAGCAGTAGACCCACTGGAGGTGTCCAGACAGCACCTTCAGTTGCTTTCCTGGAAAAATGGAAGAAGAGGCATTAGCACAGTTTAGGGGGACTTTGGGTTATATCCCATGCCTGTCCTAGAACACTAGAACTCGTGGGCATCCAACGAAGCTGAATGCTGGAAGATTCAGGAGAGATGAAAGAAAAGACTTCTTCCCCCAGCGCAGAGCTAAACTATGGAATTTGCTCCCACCAGAGGCAGTGATGGCCACCAACGTGGATGGCTTTCCAAAAGGGTGAGATAAGTTTATGGAGGAAAAGGCTACCAGTGGCTACTAGTCATGATGGCTATGCTCTGCCTGCATAGGCAGTAGCGCTATCCTTCCAAATACCAGTTGCTGGAAACAGCAGGAGAGGAGAGTGCTCTTCGCACTCGGGTCCTACTGGTAGGCTTCCCAGAGAAGGTATCTGGTTGGCCACTGTGAGACCAGGATGCTGGACTAGAAGGGCCTCTTGGCCTGATCCAAGAGGGCTCTTCTTGTGTTCTTACTCAGAATAGGCCCACTGGTATTTGTGAACATGACTAACTGAGGTTCATTCATTCCAATGGGTCTATTCCAACAGGACTTAGTTGGATACAGCCATTTGGTCTTAACAGAAGTCAAACTGCAACAGCCTCCCCAATCCAGTATAGAAATCACAGAGAAATGGCAGTCCAGGCAGTCACACACTTTTAAGCCCCTCTGACTTCAGCTGAAGACTTCAGCACATGTTTAAATTCTTTTAAGTCAGGGGTGAGGAACTGGATCTGTCCGGTGGGCCAAATCCTTACCTCTCCCAGCCCCTGTGGGCCACACACAACAGGTGGGCAGGGCTGCCTGCCTGTTGATGGGCAGGCATCCCAATGACATTTTCTGCCTACACTGATGATCGCTGGGACTTGCATAGCTCCTTCGAGCCTAGGTATCGTGTGGAACTCTCCAAGGTGCTGCCCACCTCGATTCTTTCCCTTTTGGACTCTGACCTCCTCGGACCAACCTTGCTTATTTGGATTTTGAAGAGAGTTGCTTTAAAGGAAGTCACTTTAATGAGTTAGTGATGAAGGTGAGATTTCAACCCAGGACTGCCCAGCTCTTAGCCATCAGACTAAACCAAGATTTTCCTAATGGGCTCCTATTGGGAGGAAGAGTGGGATAGAAATCTAATAAATAATAATAATCATTAATAATAATGTGCTGTTGTTATATGCCTTCAAGTTAATTACAACTTATGGTGACCCTATGAATCTTTTTTTGGATATATAGGGTTTTCATGGTAAGAGGTATTCAGAGGTGGTTTACCATTGCCTTCCTCTGAGTCTACGGCATCCGGTATTCCCAAGCGGTCTCCCATCCAAGTACTAACCAGGCCTGACCCTGCTTAGCTTCCAAGATCTGACAAGATCGAGCGTGTTCAGGGTAGTATGGCCACAGACGGACTCTTCCTCGATGGCTCTTACGTTTTGGGTAGTACGGCCGAAGGCAGTAATGATAATAATCCATAAATCAGAGTTGCTGTGAGCAACACACCTAACCCAGAACAATTTCTGGTGACATAATATAAAGCAGGTTTGTGGAAACCTTTGGCCTTCCAGATGTTGCTGAACTACAACTCCCATTGGCCCCAGCAAGCATGGCCAATGCCCAGGGATGATGGGAGATGTAGTTCAACATCTGGAGGCCCAGAAGTTTCCCACACCAGATAAAAAGGAACACTCAAATCTTGTAGCATAATTTGCATTCCCCAATTTATCTCAGCCAGTAGGAAGAGAAGTGGGAAAATGCACAACAGCCTATCTTACATGGCTATGGTGAACTAATCCAGTGGGCATGATCCAGAGAAGGCACCTCCAGAAACCTGATCTATTAGTAAGAGTTCAAATGACTATGTTATTACGTTTCCCACTAACCAATCCTGATTTGGTCAAGAAACGATGCCCTTTGCTGATACTCAGAGGGCCCATTCGTGGAACAAGGCCTCCACCACTCACTCCTACCGTTTTGACTCAGATCCCAGACACGCAGAGTTTTGTCACGCGACGCAGAGACCAGGACTGAAGGGCTCTCGCTGGGCACAAAGCTCAAGTCTCTCACCACGTCCTGATGTCCCAAAAGGCTGAACAGCAAACGCCCTAAAAAGGCAAAAAAAAAATGGAAGGCATCACCCCTTTCAGGCAAAGCTACCAAAACTGGAAACAATCTGTCAACCTTAACACCTGTGAGGGTCTGTAGGGAAGGATGGGTCTTTCAGATAATTGGGGTCTAAGTCGTTTGAGCCTCCAAACACTAGTGTGAGCACCTTCAAGTGGGCCTAAAAACAGACGGGCAGCCAATACCTTCAGAAGGCATCTCTGCCTAGCCAGTGAAGAGGAATTTGTTGTTTAACAATACACACCACAGGTTATAGCTAGTGCTAGTCCTACTCAGAGTAGACACAATTAATTTAGGCAACAACAAACAACCTGGGATCAGAAAACCCCCCGAAATGAAATGCTGTAACACTGATATGATAAAGATGTATAACATACACATATTTTTTTAAAAAAACAAGAATGCTCGTTGACCAAGAGGCCTTCTTTAGTAGTCAGTAACATGTGAATGTATATACACACAGCATTTGGCAAATACTAATAATGAGTCCAAAAATATTTCCAACAATGAAATTTAAATAACTGCATAAATCAGATGTAACACCGCCCAATCAGGCTGATTAAAATAATCCTTACCAGGCCAAATGGTTGCCCCACATATACGATGGTATATCAAGGCCACATCCGCACCTGACATTTACATCACTATGATAGTCATGGCTTCTCCCAAAGCATCCTGAGAATTGTAGTTTATTAACAATGTGGAGTGTTGTTAATTCTCCCCTCACAGAGCTATAATTCCCAGAGTGGTTTAACAATCAACCCCTCTTCCTAGGGAACTCTGGGAATTATAGCTCTCAGCACCTTTAGCAAACTACAGTTCCCAGCATGCTTTTGAGGAAGCTGTGATTGTTAAGGTGGCTGAAGCGAAGCCGTGAGCTGTATCCTTCTGCTGTGGCCTGACTGATTTGACGGCAAAGGCTGTTGTGTTTTCCACAATCAATGGGCAACTACCATTCTCCCTCGTTCATTCATATACACACCTCGTGCTAATAAGAACATGTTGCTGGCGTGTCAGACGTGAGAGGCTAAAAGGGAATGGCGCCCAAAGATATCCCCGTTTCCCAGCAAAGAGCAACAGGGTCAGTTTACCTGTCTGCACCTCCCAAACTTTAATCTGCCCATCGTTCAATCCCGTGGCCAGGACCAAAGAGGCAGTACTGCGCACCCACAGGATGTGCTTTCTCGTGCAGGAAGGGAGCCAAGAGCTGAAGGCTAGGCCCCACACAATCTGCCTGCAATCCAGCGTCTTCTCTTTTGCCCTGCTTTGCCCCCTGCCTTCGGCTTTTGTGCGCTCCAGAGATTTGCAGTTCCTGTGGGGAGTAGATGGGAGTTTGGCGAGAGGCATGTCAGAGAGCTGCAAGAGACCCCAAAGCATCCCATGTTACCCCCACCCCCAATTTAAAAGCAAGAACTGCCTCCCCCTCCCTGATGCGTCCACACTCTCAAGACCACAGCAGGCCACAAGGAGCACACTTGTAGCATTCCTGAAAAGCTTTGGCCAAGACATCCACTTTCAACCTCAGTTCCCTGCCTGTGAAATGGGACCAACTGAGACCAACTGGTGTAAATCTGGACCTTGCTAGGCCCGAGGACCCATCAGCCACCTTGTTTGCCCATCACCTGCAAGATTGGAGACACCACGGACTCAATCCAGCACCTTTTGCCTGCTATTCCACCAAATACTTTCCTTCCTAATTTAAAACTGGATTTCGCCCTGATATTCAGATTTAATCCACTAAAACAAAGCACATATTGAATTTTTTTTAAAAAAACACCAATACAATTCATCAACTAAAGATTTATTTAATGGGCAAAGCCCCATTCAATATGCAATCAAACAGGTGCAGGCAGGCTACCCAGGTATCGTGGTACCTTTTAAGGCACACAGTCCAATTGTTTGACAATATAAAATGTGGGTCAACTTAATGCGGAAACCTCATTCGGCCTTCCAGCACGCAGCCCCACGTAACAGAGAAAGACAGGGTAGTTTGGTGGTAGAGCACCTGTTTGGAGTGCAGAAGGTCCAAGGTGCAATCCCTGTCCTCTCCAGTTAAAAGGAACGAAGAGGAAATATGGGAACATTTCTCTACCTGAGACCCCGGAAAGCCACAAACCCATCAAAAGTGGACAATACGTTGGGAAGAGATCAGAGCTGGGGAACCTTCGGCCCTGCAGATGTTGCCGGACTGCAATCGCTAACCATTGGCCCTGCTGGCTGGGGCTGATGGGAACTGGAGTCCAATGAGACCTGGAGGCCACAGTCTCCCCAGACCACCCCGGCCCGGCAGAAAGCATTGATGTGGGTACTCACTGCTCGGTTCCCTCCAACGGCCACGGGAGCAGTTTGACAATGCAGTGGCCCTGAGACCAGGCAAACCAGGCCCCGTCCGGAGAGAAAGCCACACTCCACGTCTCACAACTCGATTTCCAGTCATATTGCTGAGGCCACCGCCCTGGCTTTAGCTCGGCCACGAGGAGGGGTTCTCCTGGCATGAGACAAGGGGGAGGGGGGTTCTCCGTCACTACCCACTATATATTTTGGAACATTGTCGATCTGTTCGCTATGCATTTGGACACCTTTTCCAACATCACAAGCAAGTTTTGCACGACGGTTCCCAAGATCAAGAAGCAGGTTTTCATCCGCGCTTGGATAAAGCTGAATAACATTTTAAATCAAGGTGGCCAGGGGTTCCCAAACTGTGGTCTGCAGGCCACCAGCGGTCTGCCAGCTTCACTTAGGGGGCTCGCAGCCTGCCTGTGGGTTTGTGGTTGAAGACGGGAGATGGCACATCAGTGACGTTAACCGTTTCGATTGATTTTCATTGCTGCTTTTATATCTTATATTGCATGTTATTGCTCCATGGAATTCAAATTTTAATCTGACAAAATACAGAAGGTAAGAAGTCAAAGGAGCAATGCAAATGCAACTAAACATCATGCAGCATCTAGCTGAGTGCAATACAACTGCTACAACAGGCAGAAAAATCATTCAGGTGATCCACCAAGTTCATTCCAAGAAAAAATGTTTGGAAACGACCGACGGCGACTGACTGAAACTTTCTAAACTGCTCCGATTTTAACCAAGTTTTGCACGGTGGTTCCTGAGTTCAACAAATAGGTTTTCACCTATGCCTGGATACCAGGGGTGTAGTCGTCCAGGGTCTCGGGGGGTCTTAGACCCTTTACTTTTTTGGGAGCAGAGTACCAGCAGGGTCCCTACGTCTCCAGCATCCTACAAGCCAATCAGCATGAGAGGGGAGCGTGTTAGCCACTGAAAAGTGTCTTCTAACATGCTTCCTTGTTCTTTCCTGCTGGTTAGAGCCAATCAGAGTGAAAGGAGGTGAGTCAGTATTGTCCACACTGACCGGCAACATCTCAGTCTCTCCAGGATTTCAAAGGACATTCCCAGCTCTACTTGGAGGCGCTTGGATTGAATCTGGGATCCTACATTCGAAGCAGGTGCTCTGTCACTGACCTATGGCCCTGTCTCAACTGCCTTTTAAGCTGCAGTCCCCTTACCACAGCATCCATCTTCCTAACCCTATCCAAATCCCCTTGAATTCAACATGGGAGAACTCTTATGAGTTTTGACATCTGAGTAGGCTAGGGCTGTGTACACACCATACATTGAAAGGGCACTCCCCAGAAGAATCCTGGGAGCCGTAGCTTGTTAAGGGTGCTGGGAGTTGTAGCACTGTGAGGGGTAAACTATAGTTCCCAGGATTCTTTGGAGGTGGGGGGGGGGAATGTCCCTTAAAGGTGTGGTGTGTGCGAGGACTGCACTATACAATGCAATAGCCTGGGGGGATGTGCATGAGAACTAAGGTGGTCCAATGTCCCCCTTTTCGACCGTGAGATGTTGGAAGGGAGGAGGAGGAGGAGGAAGGAAAAAAGAACCAGCTGCTCCTTCCCTCTCTCTCTCTCTCGATCCTTCCTCCACCAGCCCGGGGCTGGGGATGCAGGAGCCTGCTCACCTTCCGCCGCCTCTCTCTCTGGCGGCAGCCGTCGAGGTTCCCCCGGAGGCGCCTCCATCCAGACCTCATCGGAAGCTGGCGATCTCGGCAATGAGGAGGTTTCCTCTTCCCGTTCGGACGGCCGTCGCAGTCCACGTGACCACAGCATCGATGGGGGCGGAGCGTGTGTGTTCGGGTGGGGGAGAGACCTGATGCCTAACCGGGCCGAGTTGGAAACGGCGTGCCCTCGAAGGCTTTGCGCCCCGGGCGCAGCGCTGAAAAGCGGCGCGGCTCCCCGACGACGTTGCTGCTATTTAAAAAGATGTGGGCCGGGTGATAGGGGAGCTCTCTTATGTATGCTTACTCAGAAATAACACCCCATTGTTGTGTAGTGGTTAAAAGGTGTTGGGCTACAACCTGGGAGACCAAGAGTCGAATCCCCACACAGCCATGAAGCTCACTGGGTGACCTTGGGCCAGTCACTGCCTCTCAGCCTTATGAAAACCCTATTCATAGGGTCGCCATAAGGCGGAATCGACTTGGGCAGTACATTTACATTTACACCTCCCACACATTCCAAGCACGTCGAGCACATACTTTGAGCCCAGGCCTTTCCCCAAGGAATTCTGGGAAGTGTGGCTTTCCCTTCACAGAGCACCAAATTCTCAGCACCCTTAACAAACTACAGTTTCCATGATTCTTTGGGGGATGTCGTGCTTTAAATGCACGTTGGATGTGCCTTAAATGTGTGGTGCAGGCGGACTTCGACTTGGCTTACTGCCATCGCAGCCTCTCTCTCTCTATGTTCATGTGTTTATGGCTGCAACAATAATTCACATTGCATAAATCAGACTGAGTTTACTGTGGCTTACTTCCAAGTAAGGGAAGCTTCCAAGGAGGGCAGCTATGAGTGAACTAGAAAAGGTCCTCAAATGCAAAGATGTATCGCTGAACACTAAAGTCAGGATCATTCAGACCATGGTATTCCCGATCTCTATGCATGGATGTGAAAGTTGGACAGTAAAAAAAGCAGATAAGAGAAAAATCAACTCATTTGAAATGTGTTGGGGGAGATCTTTGCGTTTACCAGGGACCATGAAAAATAACAAATAAATTGGGTGTTAGAACAAATTAAACCGGAACTATCACTAGAAGTTAAAATGACTAAACCAGAAACTATCACTAGAAGCTAAAATGATGTCTTCTCACATAATGAGAAGACATGATTCAGCAGAAAAGACAATAATGCTGGGAAAAACAGAAGGGAATAGAAAAAGAGGAAGGCCAAACAAGAGATGGATTGATTCCATAAAGGAAGCCACAGACCTGAACTTACAAGATATGAACAGGGTGGTTCATGACAGCTGCTATTGGAGGTCACTGATTCATAGGGTCGCTGTAAGTCATAATTGACTTGAAGGCACATAACAACAACAAAACCTCCAAGTATATACATATAGGCGTGTGCGCACACACTTCTCCATACTTTTTTTTGGTGGGTGTATTCTGGAACATGTCATGGACACAGCAATTAATAAATTAGTAGAGGATTTATACTGGAACATCCATACATCATCCCGCTTTGTTAATTGTTCAGTGATGCTTCCCCAATGTTACATTCTTGCACTATAGTGTAACAAATGTGGAACACACACACACACCCGACTCAGACCATTTGTGTTGTAAAAAGTTACAGGACTCCAACACGAAGCTACAGGGCATGAGCTGATTGGAAAGGAAACAACATGTTCACTCCCAAAACTTTCACATGCGCAAACCCAGCAGGATCATGTATAACTGCTGCAATAACACCATGAGCACAAATAATCATGAATGAAAAAATGGACTGCCTACAAGTCGATCCCAACTTATGGCGACCCTATGAATAGGATTTTAATGGTAAGCGGTATTCAGAGGTGGTTTCCCATTGCCTCCCTCTGAGGCTAGTCCTCCCCAGCTGAATAGGGCCTGCTCAGCTTGCCACCGCTGCACAAGCCAGCCCCTTCCTTGTCCACAAATGCCAGCTGGAGGGCAACTGGGCTCCTTGGGACTATGCAGCTTGCCCACAGCTGCACAGGTGGCAGGGCACATAACCCCTGAGCCACTCCCTGTGGGGGTGATCTTTAGCTGTCCCTTGACGCCCAGGAGACACGGGCGGGGATTTGAACTCACAGACTCTGGCCTCCCAGCCAGGCTCTCCTCCCCACTGTGCTACACCACAATAATAACAATAAAAATGTCTTGGTGGGGCTTTTGAGTGTGTGAGAGAGGCAGAAATTGGACACCTTGTATGCTCTGAACAGTTCTAAATCCCTGCACCTCAACAAGGATAGTGTAGAACTGGAAAAGGTGCAGAAATGTGCAACCAAAATGACCTCAAGAGGCAACTCTCCTATGAAGAAAGACTACAGACAGCATCAGGGGCTTTTGAGTTTTAAAAGAAGGCAAGCATGGGAGTGGACATGACTTGAGGTATATAAAGGTATACAGGGTGACTGCTGCCTCCAATGGCAGTGGGGCAGTGAATTAGCAATGGGTTTTAGTCTGAACTGTCAAGGAGGTGTCCAAGGTGCTGAAACATAGAGGTTCAGCACCTTGGACAGCCCACTGAAAATTCAGACTAAAATCCAGAGTGGATTCACTGCCCCACTGACATCAAAGCCACCAATCTCCACTGAAATTATGCATGGTGTGGAGGAAGAGGACAGAGAGGTTTCGCACCCTGCTCTCACAACAGTAGGACTTGGGCTCATCCAACGAAGCTGGATGTTGGAAGATCCAGGACAGACAAAAGGAAAGTCTTCCTCTGTTCAGGACAATGCATCATGATCAACTAAGCTTTACTCAGGCCCCATCTGCATTATACATTGAAAGCCATATCTTGCCAATCTAACCAGTCATGGCTTCCCCCAAAGCATCCTGGGAACTGTCATTTGTGAAGGGTGCTGAGAGTTGTTAGGAGACCCCCTATTCTCCCTCACAGAGTGACAATTCCCAGAGCTTCCTGGGAAGAGGGATTGACTGTTTAAACCACCCTGGCAATTGTAAGTCTGGGAGAGGAATAGGGGTCTCCTAACAACTCTTGTCTGCTTCTGCTATCAAAAACACTGGATACAACCCTGTATGTTGAAGACTGGGAACCTGTGGCTCTCCAAAGGTTGATTAGACTCTGAGTCCCAGCAGGCCCAGCTAGCAGAGCCAAAGGTTACAGCCAATGGCAGTTGTAGCCCAATGACACAGCAGCACCTACCCTGTGGAATTCCCTCCCCTTAAATATTAGGCAGGCACCATCTCTGTTGTCTTTTCGGCACCTATTGAAGATTTTCCTCTTTCAACAAGCCTTTTAAGTTGAGACCCATCCCAGTCTGCGTCTGTGTTGGAATTGCTTTTTAATATGTTTTTTTGAAAACCTCCCCCCCAAAAAAACTATGTGTTTTTTTGAACCCTTTTTATTTAAGGTGTTTTTAAAGCTTTAAAAATGTTTTTAAAGGTCAGTTTTTATGATGTTTTAAAGTGTTTTTAGTGCTTTTGTTTGCCGCCCTGAGTTCCTGCTGGGAGGAAGGGCGGGATATAAATCAAATAATAAATAAATAAAATAAATGATGGGAGTTGCAATCCCATCTCCCTGCTATAGGTGATCAGATAGTGAACAAATAATCATGCATGGCCAATAAACAGACAAAAAAGGTGTCTGGATGGGGCCTGTGTGTGAAAAGAGAGGCTGGATAAATCGCCCCAGCTATCTAGTTTGGGGACAGCTTTCTGGGCAGCCCTTACTTCATTTAAAACACAAGCACACAGAGCAGATGCAAAAGAATGCACATTTTTATTCCACAAGCAAAAGCTCACCTCCACAGATACATTGCACGGAAGAAAACACTGCATTTCTGCAAGTCCTTGTAATTGAGTTTGAGAGCCAGCTGTTGCCTCAAGGTAACAATTCTTTCCTAGGGGGCAGTTCGCCATACCCAAACAGCCAAGCATAGACACATATGCAAGGAAGTGGGTGGGTTGGAAAAAGGTTTTTTTTTGGGGGGGTACAGGCTACCTGCACAGTCCTCACTGAAATGGATGTGAGCTGATCAGTGCTCTTACAACCAGAAGCGGCTGGTGCCCATCAGGACTGATAGGGCAGGAGGCAGGGAGCCCAACAGTAGGTGGCGCCAGAGCCAATGGCAGACACAGCCAGCAAACTCTAGTTTTGTCCCCATCTTCCTTTCTGCTGAGTTCCACAAGGGGCAATCCTGAGACTAAGGAGATGAAAGCTGACAGGTAGCGCATCACCCACTGGACTAGATCTAAGTAAGAAGGCAGGCAGGTGAGGGTTGGCTGAGGGCAGACAGAGGTCAGTGGGGCAGTGCCCTACTTACCCTAATGGACTAGCCTCCACTGCTTACAATAGTCGTGGGGAACCTGAGGCTCTCCAGATGTTTCTGAAATACAAATGCCATCATCCCTGGCCATTGGCCATACTTGTTGGGACTGATGGGAGCTGCAGTTCAGCAACAGGAGGCGGGTCAAAATTCTCCCTTCCCCTTGCTTTAGATCCTGGGATTCAATAACAGAGAACTGACGAGCCTGAAGACTTCAAACTTTCTTCATAGGATCTGCTTTCTTGTATCATTTCTGGCAGGTCAAAGTGGCCTGGTAGTCTCTGCAGGTTTACATGGCCCCAATCCTGAAATTTACTGCGCAGGACCCCACACAGGAAGCTGCCTAATTCAGAGTCACACCATTGGTTCACCTACCTTAGTACTGCCTACACTGAAGGGCAGCGACTCTCCATGGTTTCAGTCAGGGAGTGTTTCTCAGCTCTACCTGAAGATGCCGAGGACTGAACCAAGGACCTCCTGCATGCAAGGCAGATGCTCTACCACTGAGTTACAGCTCTTCCCAAAAGAGAATTCCGGAACAGATGAAATTATTTGGGGGGGGGCACATTCAGCTTGCTCAAGGCCACAGTGGAAATGTACTGGCCACTTCCCCTGCAAAGACACAAGCTGAGGGTGGCACGCAATGGACACGGAGTCACCAAGCCCTTATTTATTTAGTTTTTATTTAATTTGTATCCTGCCCTTCCTCCCAGCAGGAGCCCTTGGATCTTAAGAACCGCAAACATCAGAACCCCGATTCATTTTCATGCCAAGAAAAAATCCAAGCTGCAAAAATGGAATTGGGTTCCAGACAAGGCAACCCTCCCCTCTCTACCTCCAGCCCTTCAAACTGCCCTGGAGCCCTTCTTGTCCAACAAAGCTTGGTCCTAACATGGTCTTGGTCTTCCCACCTTGTTCCCAAGAAAAGAAGCAACCAAACTGCTGTCCTCCGCATCTAGACACACGTCCTGCATTGCGAAAGCATTCCGTTGACCTAACAAGCCAGTATCGATTTGAGTTCAATCTATTGTCCTCTAGACCCTGCTTTTACTAAACTGTTTGTCTTTCATACAAAAAACACCCCAAAATAAAATCAGTATTTTGAAGGGAAATTCAACAAATGAAAGGAAATACCAATAAAATTATTATTTGTAATTTCGGTATTTTTTAGAGGTGGATTTTTTTTAAAAAAACACAAAAGTTTCCAAAAATCATTACATAAAAATACAATCCACAATGATGGAGAATAAGCGAAGTCATGGAAAACTCAGTACCAAATCCAAATGGGGTGGATTTCTAGAGCCATCTCTATGGAGAAATACAAAAAGTGCGAAAAGTGAACAAAAGGGGTTGAAGAAAGACTCTGAGAAGAGAACCATCTGGCTGCTGAAAGCACTCCTTCTCCCTGGATATAGCTGCTGAAAGCTTTCCTTTCCTCTTATTCGAATCCAGACAGAGCCACATTGTGATGATGCTTTGGTTCCTAGCGCATGAAAGGCAAAGATGGAGAACTCCTCTATGGTTTGGGTCCCCCTTCTCTGTTGGTTTCCTCCAGGGAGATTTCGCTGGGCACTTCTGCACAAGAGCCTGAAACAAAGCACAGGAGGCCAGAAGTTGCACACGATCGCACTTGACCTGCTTCTGTTTTAATTAGTGTGTTGCTTTAATGGCACTGCTTTCCTGCATATTTTAATTATGATCCAGAGTACTACTACAAATACTGCAGTGGGGAACAAGGGCGTAACAGCAGGACTGGTCCACTAAACACACAACTCAGGTTCCGAAGGTTCACAGCTTACTTTTAGTAGGCTTGGGAGAACATCCATTTGCCAATACAGCCCCCTGATGTGAAGGAGGCTCCTCTGCTGTTTCCATCATGACATCCTCTTCCTCCGAATCCATCAGCATAAGGATGTCGCTCGTATCTCGATTCCTAGGATCAGGAGAACAGAAAGCTCAAATAATGATCAAAGGGACCTTTGCTTGCCTCTTACTAAGCAGAACCTGGCAAATGGAATTTTATCGTTTGCCATCTACCACCTTGACTGGCTCTGTGAACTGGACGAAGGTTCATCCCTCACTGGGGAAGGGAATGTGGTTTGGATTCTTGTGCAGCTCTATTTCCATTTGGTGAGGAGGACTTAGTAGAGGATTTTCGCCATCAACATAGTGACGTGTGTGTGTGTGAGACAGAGAGTGAGAGAGTGAGAGAGTGAGTGAGTGAGTGAGTGAGTGAGTGAGTGAGTGAGTGAGTGAGTGAGAGAGAGAGAGAGAGAGAGAGAGAGAGAGAGAGAGGGAGGGAGAGAGAGAGAGAGAGAGATGAGGTGCTGGTATTCATACAGTGATAAAAGTGCGGTGGGATCCAGCACAAAATAAGTTCAATGGGCAGGGGGGGGGAAAGGTGCTGGGACTCTGTACCACCAAGTACAAACAAAAACAGAAGGGGGGGGAGCCTTCAGCATAGATGCCTTTTAGGCAATGGCGGCTCCAACTGCAGTGGAATCTACTCCGGGTTTTCGTCTGAACTTTCAAGGAGCTGTCCAAGGTGCTTCAGTCTATTGTATAAAAGTAACATTTACATCCAGAGAGCCAGTGTGGTGTAGTGGTTAAGGTGCTGGACTATGACCCGGGAGACCAGGGTTCAAATCCCCACACCTTGGGCCAGTCACTGCCTCTCAGCTATTTGTACGGGCCATACGTTGGAATCGACTTGAAGGCAGTCCATTTCATTTTTCAACATTTACATCCATTGCTCTGCCCACTTTTGCCTCTGGTCCTGCTCACAGCAGATATGTGGCCCCAGAAGGCTGCCCAGAAGGGAATGTGGCCCTTGGGCTGAAAAAATGGTTCCCCTGCTCCTGTTCTAACTGAAGATGCCAGGGATTGAACCTGGGACTTGCTGCAAGCCACTGAGTATCAGTCCCACTGGGTGAAGCTGGTTGGGTCTTTTCCCTTTCAGAAACAGTAACACTCACCTGAGCATGTTGCCTGTACACAAGAGAGAGAGAGAGAGAGAGAGAGAGAGAGAGAGAGAGAGAGAGAGAGAGGACACTTTAATACCAATGGCTGAACATATGATTCCTCAGAGCGTACAACAAGCATTTGATGTGACATCGAAGGTCACAGAGTTCATGTTCCACTAAATTAAAGAAACCACATTTGTGACATTTCCACCCAGAATCTGATCTGATGGAACTCAGATCTTGTTTCCAGAATGAATTCAATTCAGCAAGATTACTGCAACTAGTGCTATGAACCTGCCCCTGAAGACGGTTTCAGAAACATTTTTGTCTCCCAGAAGGGCCCTGCAAGCTAGCTCCTCTTACCTTTCGGGCACAGACGGGGTCCAGCGTATAAGAGGACTCCAGAGAGGATCAGGACCCCCAACAGCAGAAGGACCACAATAGCTCCTACTATGCCTCCGACATTCACAGGTTCTGGAGGGGAGGGAACGTTGGGGGAAAAGGGGAAGTAGTGAAACATCAACACTTGGATACGTAGTTTGTTTATTTTCAAAGGGTTATATTCAACACAGTGCTAAGCAAAACGTTCTACGAACAATGAGATTTCTCCTTGCATAATGGAATGTTCTCCTCCCTCCTCTCTCCCCTCCACACCCTAATTATGCTGCAAACTTTCAAGTGATACTTAAAATTGTCCCAGAGGAAAACAATATAGTAAAAGCCTGTCAGTTCTGCAAGAACAAAAAATTGAGTGTTATTCTGGATATTCCATGTCAAGCCATGGATCCTTTTTCTTTTTTGCTAAGGTAAAAAGTAGCACGCCACTTTTAAAAGACTCTCCCAAAACATCTATATAAATTCAATTTGTTTTGTGTATTAAAATACTGTACTAAGGGAACCAAAACTTCATCGAGCCCATCTAAGTTCTCAACACAACCTCTTCTGGGTCACGGACGTCTGTGATGCCTCCATCATTCGTTCCACAGCTCTGCAACCTTATTTCCTTTTGCCACACTATCATTTTCCCTCTTGGAACACCTCTGTGCTCCCAATACATTTCTCCTGCCTCCCTTATCACAATGCCTTATCTCTTCCCAACATTCAGTGTCACATTGTCCTTCCCCAGAATTCACATTACTCCTCGAGTCTAAGCTATTATTTTTTTTGTAAACCACCTGCTTTGGGTTTGCAGGCTGTACTGAACAGACCCCACCAGCTCTGTGGCCATATCCACATTTAAGTCAGTACTTTAACACCTAGAAATGGAATGAATGAACAACATAAGAAGAGTCCAGCTGCCGGAGTAGGCCAAAGAGCCATCTGGTCCAGCCTCCTGTTCTCACAGTGGCCAGCCAGATGCCTACGGGAAGTCCTCAAGCAGGACTTGAGCGCAGCAGCAGCTCCCCAATTTGTGATTCCCAGCAACTCGTAATCGGAGGTATACTGCCTCTGACAGTGGAGGGACGACATGGCCATGGTGGCTAGTAGCCATTGATGGCCTTCTCCTCCAGGGATACGTCTAATCCTCTTTTAAAGCCATCTAAGTTGGTGACCCTCACTGCCTCTTGTGGGAGCGAATGTCAACAGGTGCTTCATTTCGTCTGCTCCGAATCACCTAACATTCAGCTTCACTGAATGTCCTAAAGTTCTAGTGTTGTTAAGAGAAAGGGGGCTGTGGCCTAGCATCACGGGGAAAGACCGTAACTCAGTAGCAGAGCATCTGCTTGCTTGCTTGCTTGGTTTATTTATTTATTTGAAGTATTTTTATCCCGCTCTTCAGCTGAAAGGCTCCCAGAGTGGCTTACAACAATCAATAAGATGGTCCCTGTTCTCAGGTTTACATTCTAAAGGGAGTGAGATGCAAGATAAAGGGGCTGGGAGGAAGGAGCAAAAACAGCCAACTTGGGTACTACTCCTTAGCCTTGAAGTCCTTATAAGTGTTCTTTCTAGCAGGGAGAGGTGAAGCAAGTCCATTGCAGCTGCTCATCCTTTGATTAATGGATAGGGCCAAGCTGGTCTCACCCCTGCCATGATGTGGGAAGCATCTTCTCCGTGCCCTTAATCTCCTGGCTGATAGTAGAGGCCAGAGTGTACATCAGCTCTGCAGCCCCCGGGCAACGTCACTGTTTTAAATCTTTCCTTCTTCAGGATGTGCATTGCCAAATCGTTTTGTGGCCAGTTTCTATCTTCCTCCCAAGAATAAGGCCAGTACAATCATCTCATCCAAAGATGAGATGATTTACATGCAGAAGGTCCCGGGTTCAGTCCCCGGCATCTCCAGGTAGGGCGGGAACCCTGGAGAGACACTGCCGGTCAGTGCAGACAATCCTGAGTAAGATGGAGTGATGGTCTGATTCAGAATAAAGCATCCTCCTGTGTTCCCATCACAGGTCGTATTCAGCTGAGTCCTATTCAGAGCAGACCCACTGAAATTAATAAACCTTAGTCAGTCATGCCTATTAACCTCAATGGGTCTACTCCAAGTAGGACGAGTGTTTCATACCACTCCATTGTTGCTACTCAGTCATGCCTGAAGGCTTTCCTTGGTGCTTGGAGAGTGCACAGTCATTGCCCCACCTCATTCCTCAACACGCCAGTAGACTGTCGTAGGAAGGTTATCACTTACCGATCACCGAGAGGTAAACATACGCCTCCTTCAGCCCCAGGGGGTTTTCGACCTTGCAAAGGTAGTAACCGCTGTCCGTGCTGTCAGAGCAGTTCTGGATGACGAGAGTGGAGACGTTGCCCTTTTGGCTGACCAGGAACCTCCCGCCAGAGCGGATCTCCGTCTGCGTCCAGGAGGTGTTACGGAGCCAGGTGATTTTGGCAGGCGGATTGCCGGCTGTCGACTGGCAGGTCATCATCGCGGCTCCCCCTGCAAAGCAGCTCCTCATGGGGTCAGACATGAGCCAAGGGGCCTCTAAATCAGGTGGAAACACAACCCAAAATTGATTGAAAGGGCACGCAGAGAAAGCAGGCAAGGCAGACA
Source organism: Rhineura floridana (assembly GCF_030035675.1). Lineage (NCBI taxonomy): Eukaryota > Metazoa > Chordata > Lepidosauria > Squamata > Rhineuridae > Rhineura > Rhineura floridana. The sequence goes on along the minus strand of NC_084498.1, from coordinate 21,363,363 downwards.
CCCTTTGCTTGCTTCACCATCCCACTGACGGTAAAAGGAGATTGGGGAGGAGGAACCTCAGGCCTGCAGGCCAAAAGTTGCCCTCCAGGCTCCTCTGTCTGGCCCTTGGGACTCTCCCCAGGCCACGCCCCCTCCCAGGGCCACACCCCTCAGGTGCTTTTGCGTCCTGGAATTTGCAAACAACAAAGCCGCACAACAATGTAATTGGGGGGGAAAAAAGCACTAAAAACATTCAAAAGCAATTAAAACCAGCTAATTATCTCCAGGTTGCCAGGGACAGACTCTTTCAGCCATCAAATGGTGGGGGAACAGACACGCCTTACCAGGGAAAGCATTCAACAAATGGGGAAGCCACCACCGAGAAGGGCTCATCACGAGTCAGCAACACAGGATAGATGGACCTATGGAGAGCAGTGGGCTAACAGCCCTGCTTTGGGTTTGCAGGCTGTACTGGGCAGACCCCACCAGCTCTGTGGCCATATCCGCATTTAAGTGAATACCTTAACACCTTAAACAGTGATGGCTTCTCCCAAAGAATCCTGGGAAATGTAGCTGCCAAGGGTGTGAGAGTTGTTTGCTGTTATATGCCTTCAAGTCAATTACGACTTATAGCAACCCTATGAATCTTTTTTTAAGATATATATATATATCTTATATATATTCATAGGGTTTTCATGGTAAGAGGTCTTCAGAGGTGGTTAACCATTGCCTTCCTCTAAGCCTACGGCACCCGGTATTCCCAGGCGGTCTCCCATCCAAGTACGAACCAGGACTGACCCTGCTGAGCTTCCGAGATCAGACGAGATCAGGCGTGTTCAGGGTAGTATGGCCATAGGCATGACAGTTATTAGGAGACCCGTATTCCCTTCACAGAGCTACCATTCCCAGCGTTCCCTGGAAAAGGGGATTGATAGTTAAACCACTCTCAGCACCCTTGACAAGCTCCAGTTCCCAGGATTCTTTGGGGGAAGCCATGACTGTTTAGTGGCATGATACTGCTTTTCATGTATAGTGCAGATGGGGCTTTTACCAGTCCGTGACTCACCCAACAGCACTGTGCAGGCTTCGCTGGACTGCTTTAGGAGATGTCTCCCTTGGCACACAAACTCCCTCCCGTACAGCAGGTGGGAGCTGTTCAGAGCCACCACGCTGGTGTCGGCAGTGCCCGTTGTGTTCATGTCCCAGCTCAGCTTCCCGAGATGGGTCCACTGAAGCATGGGGGGTGGGTAACCCCCGGTCCAACTGCAGAACAGCTGCACCCCTTCAGAGTCTCCCGCGAAGGTCTGAGCCCAGCACCGAGGCAGAGATGGAGGAGGATCTGGAGGTGGAAATCCAGTGTTAACGGGGAGGAAGAGGGCACACTCTGCAACCTTCAGAGGCCTGATGTAATCCCTACAATAAGAGACACTTCGTGCTGTTAGCAGACTTGAGCACCGGCGTCACACAAAGCTGAAACGACGAGACTGCACCACAGGGCAGCTGAACCTGGGGATCTGGGGAATTAATAAATGATTATAATGAATTTGGGGAAATAAAGTTGCTATAAAAATTGCAATGCAATAGGAGAACAGCAGCATTTTTGAGGGAGGGGGAATCAGCCTTATTATTATTCATCTAAATGGAAATAAATAAATAATGAATTGTTTGGGTAGGTAGTCAACCACACCGAAAGCATCAGGAAAACAAATCCCTTCGCAAGATAAACAGTAATGGCTGGTGCCCATTGGGACTGGCGGGGCAGGAGGCTGGGAGGCCAACAGTAGGTGGCGCCACAGCCAAGGACAGGCAAAACCTAATTCTAGTTTTGTCTGCATCCTCCTTCCTGCCGAGTTCTACAAGGCGCAGCACTGAGGCTAAAGAGGAGGAGGAAGCGGATGGGCATGGCTGCCACCGTGGACTAGACGTAAGTAAGAAGGCAGGGGGTTTAAGGAGTGAGGTTAGTGGGGCAGGGCCCCATTTGCCCTCATAGATCAGCCTCCACTTTAGATTAAACTAGAAATCAAAGTGAACAAGGGGAGCCAGAAATGAAGTCCTCAATGGCATCAGTCTAGAAATCCTATCACACTTTTCTTTTCTTTTGTAAAAGATTAGGTGCCAGTACTCCGTACCAGTGAGTTCCCTCACAAAAAAAAAGCACTTGCTCCGCCTGAAGAGAATAAGGAATTATGGCAGTGGTTCCCAAACTTTTCTCCCAACGGACCATTTGAAAACTGCTGACGATTTAGGTGGACTGCTTCATGATATAGGAGGCAAAGGAGAGAGAAAAATCAAACAGAGGGTTGCTGCTGTGAGGGGCCTGTAAGGCCATCAAGTCCAACCCTCTGCTCAATGCCCACTACCTCTCTAGGTCACTGGTTCCGTTGTCTTACAGCTCTAACAGTTAGGAAGTTTTACCCGATGTTCAGCCAAAATCTGGCTTCCTGTCACTGGAGCCCATTATTCCATGTCCTGCACTCTGGGATGATAAAGAAGAGATCCCAGCCCTCCTCTGGGTAACAACCTTTCGAATGCTTGAAGAGTGCTATCGTATCTCCCCTCAGTCTTCTCAAGGCTAAACATGCCCAGTTCTTTCAGTCTTTCCTCATAGGGCTTTGTTTCCAGTCCCCTGATCATCCTTGTTGCCATCCTCTGAACCTTTTCCTTCCTAAACATTCAGAAGGGGGGGAAGAAGAGGAGATAGACTTGATTTGGGGAAGGGCGATACTTCAGCGGTAAACCATCTGCTTTGCTTGCAGGTTCAATCCCCGGCATCTCCAGGTAAGGCTGGGAGAGACTCCTTGTCCGAAAACCTGGAGAGCTGCTGCCAGTCAGTGTACTGGCAAATTCAGAAGTGCAGGGTCCCTTCATGATAGTCACAGCCATGCCCATCCACTCACTCCTTTTTTTTTGTGGCTGGATTGAAAACGAAATTCTTGTGAATACCTCCTTCCACAACAGATGTCACTAGGAGACAATCAGCATGAAAGGGGAGAATGTTAGCAACTCAGAAGAGTCTTCTCAGAAACTGACTCACCTCCTTTCACTCTGATTGGCTCTAATCAGCAGGAAAGGACAAGGAAGCAGTTAGAAGACTCTTCTCAGTGACTAACACACTCCCCTTTCATGCTTATTGGTTTGTAGGATGCTGGAGATGTAGGGATCCTGCTCCCCAAAAGGTAAGGGACCTAAGACCCCTGCTGCCAGTCAGAGTAGGCAGTACTGAGATAGATGGACCAATGGCCTGACTAAGCATAAACCAGCTTCTTATTAAGGGAAGGTCCATAGCTCACAGGCAGAGCACTTGCTTTGCATGCAGAAGGCCTCAAGTTAAATCCCTGGAATCTCCATACAGGCCTGGGAAAGCCTGCCTGAAACCCTGGAGATATGCTGCCAATCAGTGTAGACAACACTGAGGTTGATGGGCTAGCGGTCTGCCTCTGTATAAGACAGCCTCTTATGTTCCTATAATTTCTCTCCAGGAACGTTTCCAGATGTTGTGCAGAGAAAGAAGGATGTTGTATCAGCCATGTATGACAACCATCAGTAATTTCCAAGTGGTCCACGGAGGAAAAAACCGTTTGGAAACCTCTTAGAATGCCAACGTGAATGTTTTTTTGTACATGAAAATCAAAACTGAAGATATTTAGCTCTACATAGCACTGGTTGTTAATGTGGGGTGAGATTTCTGGCTGGTTTCTTAAAATGGGAGCTTTAACTGCTTTGGAGAAGTTATTTGGGAAACAAAGCAGTGTATAGAAACGATGGAAATAAAAACCTATAGAATGAAAGAGCTTCATCTGAGTCACTGCCTCCCTGGGCTTCGCCCCAGAACCTGTTTTTCAGTGCAAGAGTTCCGCCCTGGAACCAGCAAAACAAAGATGCCTGTGAGCAATGTTGTCATAAGGGATGGGCTGGACAGACTCTCCCGGCAAAGGTGTAGCTGTATGAAGGGCATAGCCAAGGAGACCAAATGTGCAAACTGCCTACTGCAAAAACAAAGCAACCCTGAGGGTGTTTTTTTTAAAAAAAAAAAAAAAACCTTGTAGCTGTGCATGTACCAAACACACACATTGTGTTGCACATATGCAGGTACTGCTCCCCAAGCCTGATTTTCAGAGATGCAACCCCTTAAAGCAGAGGTCAGGAACCCCCATCCCACAGGCCTAATCAGGCCCACCAGGCTTCTCCACTTGGCCCGCAAGGCCATTTGAGCCAAGCCACATCTCACTGACCTACACCTGACGTCATATACAGTGTTAGGTGCAGGGCAGGTAAAGACATGGCTGGGCCAAAAGGGGTGTGGTTTTTTTTGTCTCACAGGCTTAAAGCAGAGGTGGCAATTTGCTGGCCCCAGCCTAATTTCATGTAGCCCTTGGCAAGCAATCAGTTCAGACCTCTAGCAAGAGCAATCTGGCAGCTCGCTGGGTGGGGGAGAGAGAGAGAGAGAGAGAGAGAGAGATGGGGGTATGAGGAAGAGAGAGAGGTGGGTGTCAGAGAGACAGTGGCCACATTCACACCATACACTTATTCCATTATTATTCCACTTTAAACAGTCATGGCTTCCCCCAGTGAATCTTGCGAAGTGTAGTTGGTGAAAGATGCTGACAGTTGTTAGGAGACTCCTGTTCTCTTCACAGAACTACCGTTCCCAGAGTTCCCTGGGAAGAGGGACTGACTGTTAAACCACCCTGGAACTCTAGTTGTGTGAAGAGAATCAGAATCTCCTAATCACTCTCGCCACCCTTCGCAAACTACACTTCAAGTTCCCAGGATTCTTTTGGGGGAAGCCATGACTGCTTAAAGTGGACTAATAGTGGAATAAATGTATGGTGTGAATGTGGCCAAAGAAAAGAGGAGCAGCCTGCCCAGTTTTGGTTCTGCCCTCACCCCATGCTTTGGCCTCACCCACCATCAGCGTTCGGCCCCTGACAGATGCCTTTTGAGAGCTGCAATCTCTCGGGATTAAAAAAGTTGCCCGCCCCAACTTGAAAGGACCTTTAAAGGCCCAAATCGTCTAGGATATCTGAAGAACTGCCTCCTTTGACGGTGAACTTGACAGCTTGCTGAGGCCTTTGCTGCAAGCCCTGTTACAGCCTCCCTGCCTTCAGAAGTTGGGTGGGCGGTGTAGTGGTTAGGCTGTAATACTGGGGAGACCCAGGAACCTCCCTTAAGCTTACTTGGTGAGATCAGTGAGAGGGCACCTGCGCCATCACCACCAAATCCGGATTTTGCACACACGCATATCCCACATCAGGGCACAGGGAGCAGGACTCCAAGGCTCACCAAAATGCACCGCTAGGTGCATACCTAAAGACCGACACCTTAAGATAGCAATCGATTATTTAAACGGAAACACTGAAGAGTTGCCCGGTTTGCGCATCATGTTAAACCATGGTTTAGTTAAGCATCACGACGATGAGCCACAGCGAGCGGCAGGCAAACACTGTCTAGCCACCCTCGTAGCTTAGCATGCAGACGGTCTCTGGGTGCCCCCCGATCTGAAACCCTGTAGAGCCGCTGCCAGTCTGTGTAGACAGTACTGCCCTGGATGGACCGGTATAAGGCGGCTTGCTAAGTTCTAAGGAGTTGTTGTTAACTTCGTCCTTCACCAGAAGGTCCCAGGGCAAGTCACAACAACATAATAAAATAAAAATATTAAAAACCACGTAAAACTGTTTAGACAGGCCTGATGTTAACACCAGCATCCTTGGGCAATGACTGAGGACAAGTATTCAACAGCAGTCAGAGCACACCCATTGAAGTTAATGGATGCGCCTAACTGAGGTTCATTATTTTCAGTGGAACAACTCTGATGGGACTTAGTTGAACAACACCTAAAGAGTCTCCCCCAACCGTACCTGGAGATGCCGGGGATTGAACCTGGGACCTTCTGCATTCTTCTGCCACTGAGCTACAGTCTTTTCCAAACAGGAACAGAGGAAGTTCCTTATACCAAGAGAGACCATTGGTCTATCTCAGCCTTTCCCAAACTTTGGGTCCCCATATATTGCTGGACTACAATTCCCATCATTCCTGACCATCAGCCATGCTGGCTGAGGCTGATGGGAATTGAAGTCCAACAACATCTGTGGTCCCCAAAGTTGGGAAAGGCTGGTCTATCTGGCTCAGTATTGTCAAACCTGGAGGCCTTCAAGAGGCAGCTAGACAGCCACCTGTCGGGGATGCTTTAATTTGGATTCCTTCACTGAGCAGGGGGTTGGACTCGACGGCCTTACAGGCCCCCTCCAACTCTACGATTCTGTGACTGAACCTGGGACCTTATGCCAGTGAGCCACGGTCCTTCAGGCATGACAAACAAGTTATTGTGGATCCTGGACACTGTACTGAGCCGTTTCGGTGCAAAATTCTGCAGTGACTCTCCATAAGCATTTCTTAGCATACGTACAGTAGATCAGGAGTTCACGGGTGACTGTCTCCCGGCGACCGCTGAGCGGGTTGGTTGCCGAACACGAGTAGTTCCCTTGGTAGCTGGGCGACAGGTTGTAGAGGACAAAGTAGCTCAGGGAGCTGTTGACATCCGTGAATGGCTCCTGTTCGGGGCTGCGCTGGGAGAAATCCCATTTGGTTGTGGGGATGGGGCGGGATTCACTGGTGCAGGTGAAGTTGAGGGTACCTTGTCTCCATGCGTAGAGTGTGCCATTCGGCAATGCCACGGCAGGGCTGATGTTGACTGTCACCCTGTCAGGGCCACCTGGAAAACAGGCAGAAGAGGCATGTCTCCGTTTTTGTATATTTATTTATTGCCCTTGTATACCGCTCCATAGCTGAAGCTCTCTGGACGGTTTACAGCAACCAAAAACATTGAAACAAATATACAATTTAAAACACATATTTTAAAAACAATTTAAAACACAATTAAAAAATTTAAAACAATTTAAAACACATGCTAAAATGCCTGGGAGAAGAGGAAAGTCTTGACCTGGCACCGAAAAGATAACAGTGTTGGCGCCAGGCGCACCTCGTCACAAACATCATTCCATAATTTGGGGGCCACCACTGAGAAGGCCCTCTCCCTTGTTGCCACCCTCCGAGCTTCCCTTGGAGTAGGCACCCGGAGGAGGGCCTTTGATCTTGAACTTAGTGTACAGGTGGGTTCATATCAGGAGAGGCATTCCATCAGGTATTGTGGTCCCAAGCCGTGTAAGGCTTTATAGGTCAAAAACAGCATGAATCGAGCTCGGAAACATACAGGCAGCCAATGCAAGCAGGCCAGAATCAGTTTTATATGTTTGGACCATCTGGTCCCTGTTACTAGCACCTCAGCTTCCTCCCTTTCCAAGCCCTGAGTAGCCTTCTCTGCTGACAGACTCCGATGGTCGGCTCACAATGTCCTTGGAGAACCAAGAGAGCCCCAAGGAGACATCCCCACTTCTGGAAGCCCTATTACCTTGAAGGTGCCAACGACTGCAGAAGAGGCAGGCACTGGCCCTTAAACTGGCCAGGAGGCAGCACTCGGGAGGTGCAGTCTATGATTACTTTGACTTCTTGTAAAAGCCAGTTGCTCCAGGTCTTTGCTGAGACAACTTGGATGCTTGGCCTCAGCTGCAGGAACGCTGTCCATGGTCCTGATTCCACATCTTGCACTCCTCCCAGAGGAGGAAAGCAGGATATAAATGCAACTAATTAATTAAAAAAAAGGCTTGTTGTTGTTATGTGCCTTCAAGTCGATTAAGACTTATGGCAACCCTCGGAATCAGCGACCTCCAAGAGCATCTGTTATAAACCACCCTGTTCAGATCTTGTAAGTTCAGGTCTGTGGCTTCCCTTTATGGCCTTCCTCTTGTCCTACTCCCTTCTGTTTTTCCCACCTTATTGTCTTTTCTAGTGAATCATGTCCTCATCAGCTCCTCCTAAGGAACCCTGTTCCCCTCTTCTGCATGGGAGATGTCTGTGCATTGATTCAGCCCACAGAGTCACACTTCCCCATGCTGGGCCCCAGCCCTCAGACTGCAACCTTTCCAAGCTGCCTTTCAGAGCTGTAATGCCCTGGACAAGAGTGGTGCCCCTCTCTGCCCTCAGGACACACACCCTGCACAATAAACAACATACCACACCTTTTAAGTAAATAGGAAGCTATGCTGGGAGCGAAGCCAGAAAGCAAAGGGATAGGGACAAGAGGGGGCTAATCAGTCAGTAAAGGCACACATAAACACACATATATATATTAGAGCTCCCACTGGGGTGGTAGGAGTTAGGGGAACTTTGCTTGAAAAGAATGACTAGGGGACGCTATAGCACGGTGGTAGCATGCTCTTTTGCAAGCACAAGGTCCCAGGTTCAATGCCCGTCATTTCCAATTTTAGGGGAACTTTGCTGGGCAAGAATGAATAGGAGAGGCTATAGCACAGTGTTAATGGGCATGCTTGGCAGGCTCAGGGTCCCCAGTTCAGTCCCTAGCATCTCCAACTGCAGGAGGACTTTGCTGGGGAAGAATGAGTAGGAGAGGCTACAGCACAGTGGAAGCACTTCGCCTTTGCAAGCACAAGGTCCCAGGTTCAATGCCAGGCATTGCCAGTGTCAGGGAGACTTTGCTGGAGAATATTGAGTAGGAGAGGCTATAGCACAGTGGAAGCACTTCGCCTTTGCAAGCACAAGGTCCCAGGTTCAATGCCAGGCATTTCCAATTTTAGGGAAACTTTGCTGGGCAAGAATGAATAAGAGAGGCTATAGCACAGTGGTAGTGGGCGTGCCTGGCAGGCTCAAGGTCCCTAGTTCAATCCCCGGCATCTTCAACGTCAGGGAGACTTTGTTGAAGAATGAGTAGAAGAGGCTACAGCACAGCGGTAGCACACCTGCTCTACAAGCCCAAAGTCCTTGGTCCAATCCTTCACACCATGTTGGCTACCCCTGAGCTAGCTGCAGAGCAAAAACAGAGGAAATGGCAACTTACTGGCTACAAACAACTGGATCCTGTGCATGTGGTCTGTCTTGTTCAGCACTTCCTTGCAGGTGTAGTTCCCTTCGTCCTGCGGGCGCAACCCGGAGATGTGCAAGGCACTGTTGTGTATGAGGGAGAAGCGAGTGTCGGAAGGGAGACTGCCGTCCGAGGAGAAGAGGATAGGGATAGCACCTGGTTCCCCATGAAACCATTCCACTTTGACCGCTTGCTCAGACACATTCCGACACGTCAGGGTGACGTTACCTTCGACTTCCCCAGTCACCAGCTCTTCCGTGCCTAGGGATAGCCAAAGGGGGAAAAGTTAGTACCCACAGAAAATCCCTGTGCTCCTTCATACAAAGCACCTGTCTTCTGCAGCAGGGACAAAGCACCAACACTTATTGCACAGGAGGGATGATAATGCTGATGTCACCACCTGGGGCACTATGTGCCAATCGTCCCCACACCGAATAAATAAGCATTTATTTATTTATTTCCTGGCCAAGGGTGCCCAGGCTGTGGTCTGCGGACGACAGAGCCTCCAGATTTAGAGGCAGCATGCTTTTGAATACCAAATATTAGGGGAAAATAGGTAGACAGCTGTTGCCTTCACATCCCGCCTGCAACTAGTTTGTTGGAACAAGAGGAAGTACTTCTTCACGTTCAACACGTGCATGAAATCTGCCGCCACAAGTCAGCACTAAACTCAGACGGCTTTCAAACAGAATGCAGATAAATAAGTAACTGATAGGGCATGTTGGCTAAAATGACACCTCCATGTTCAGAGGTAGTATATCTTGGAATCAACCTCCCCCCCTCCTCTGAGGATTCTAACTGCCATCAGACTGTGTGGCAAGGAGCTCCCTGTCCTGGCCTGGACATTTTCACCTGAAATGCTCCTGGTACTGATCTGGCGGGCAGGGGATTCTGGGAAGGGACCACTCTTTATCAAGGGCAAGACAACCAAAACCAGTGCTCACATTGGCTGTGACTTGAAGAACCGCAATTGGAAGAACTGCTTGAGCTTTGCTTTTCTCTCTCCCCTCCCCTTCCTTTTTCATTGTATGCCTTGTCTTTTTCAGATTGTGACCCCTGACGGCAGGGACTCATCTTAGAACTGATTTTTGTAAAACTCTCTGGGATATAAATGCCATAAATCAGTGGTTCCCAACACATTTTTTCCCCCAAGGACCACTTGAAAATTGCAGCTGGTCTTGGCAATAGACCAAAAATAGTTAACTATTTTTCTGCCTCTTGCAGCAATTGTAACGTGCTGTGCTAGATGCTGCGTGATTTCGAATTGCACTTTTATCGCTTCTTGTATTTTATTGTGCTATAACTTGTGTTCCATAGGACTCCAGACTGTAACATGACAAAATACGATTTTATCAGAAATAAAATCAATAAAAATGCACTTGAAAACCAATACGAATATTTAATACAGTCATGCCGTGGGCCACCTGAATTAAGCTCGTGGCACATGGGTGGTCCGGGGACCCCAGTCTGGGAACCCCTGCCATAAATAAACAAAAAAGCCAGGGGCTGAGGCCCAACAACATGGGAGGGCTCCTGTCCTCCAGCCCTGCTTGTGAGCTTCCTGGGGCCATCTGGCTGGCCAGTGTGAGAAACAGGATGTGGGCCGAGACAGATCCTGGGTCTGATCCATCAAAGCTCTCCTTGTGGATGGAGGCCTCATTGATTGAAATGTGATCTCGGGTTTGCACATCACTTCCTGCAGCACAATTGTTTGAGTATACTCACTTAAGGAGCTGGTCAATTCCAGGCCGGTCTGTTTCAGTCTCTCTAGTTAATGGACTCATTCCTAGTCCTAGGTCTGCTGCCTTAAATCTTTGAACCACTGTTCCATATTTATAAAGCGTCTCTTGTCTTGTATATGTATTGGAAGCCTGCGGTATGGAAGGCACTGCACCCCAAAACAGGCACCTTCTCTGTTGTCTTGGGCACCATAGTTGAAAGACTCTCCTCTTTCAACAAACCTTCTAAAATCTTCCTCCCAGGTGGTGTCTGTCCTGGATCTGATTTTGTGGATGCCCTGTTGTTTTAAGCTGTTGTTAAATTCCTAATTTTTAAATATTGTTTTTATATATGCAGTTGTCTTAACTGGGTTTTTTAAAAAGATATGTAACAGTTACGTATGTTGTTATATTGTAAATCGCTCCTGCATACCTCCTGGGAAGCAATTCATAAAATAAATAATATGTAGGCAGACAATGAATGATATCTTCAACTGGCTGGTAAAGAATCTCAGATTTGAAAGGTCTGTCTGAATAATAAAGTTTTTAGAAGATGTCTAAAAGTGAAATGAAATGACTCCTACCGATGCTCTATTGGCAAGGCGTTCCAGAGTGTAGGGCCCGTCACACTAAAAGCTCAGTCTCCTGGTAAAGGCCAGTCAAATCTTACAGACATGTGGGACCACCAACAGCAGCCTGTCAGAAGACCTCAGCGATCAAGGCAGAGCATAAGGAGCGAGGCAGCCCTAACTGGAAAGTAGACTAGTCCAAAGCTTACTCTAGGTAATCTTGGGACTGACATTAATTCAGAACTTGACCTCTCTCACAGGATGCTGTGAAAAGAAACCCAGATGATGAAGGCAGAGAAAGAAGAAAGGGTGGATTGCAACTGTACACTCCTTGGGGCAGAGACCTGCCCTCATGTACTCAGTGAAGCACGATACATTCTATAAATAAGTAACTAATAAGTACATACAAAATAATACAAAAGAAATCCTTCTAAGAGTTTGTTGAACCCAAGACAGATGTGCCAAAACAGAGTGTGCACACACAGGTGTACACACAGAGTTTGTCAACTTTTATTGCAGTCTGCTGGACTTCTTAGTTTTGTATGGCTGTTTGTTAACTTTTTTGAAAAATGGGGTTTGTTTGTGTGTTGTTGTTTTAAAAAAAACCCACAAGTCAATAACAATTTGGTCAGATTCCAATCAAGAAGAGCCTGTTCTTGTCGATGTTTTTGTTATTAATTGCTTTAGGATGTTTCATGTGAAAGCAAGCGATTCAGGAATTAAATTAAACAAATAATAGAGGTGATGCCGTCAATAGAGTGTAGGGCTTACTGCAGAGCACTGGCTTCAAATCTCCTCCCAGCAACATCAACATCAGTTTCTTGATCATAAGTTTGATTTTATTTCTGCAGTGTTCTATTTTTTAAAAAAAACTGTAAACTGCTTTGATGGTTATTTGACAAGAAAGCAGGATACAGATATTAAATGATCTCTCTGTCTTACACACACAAACACACATGCACACATACACAGTAAGACAAATCCAGAAACACTTCCAGAGCTGTCCAGTCAATATCCTCATTTTAACAGGAAGCCTGGCAAGGGGGAAAAAAGCACAATCCCATTTGTCTACTAAAAAGCAAGCCCAACAAAATGCAATGCAGTTTACTTTTGAGTCTGCACATACAGGGCTGTGCTGTAATTGACTTTGTGGCTGGAGGGAATTCCTACCTATGGGACAATTTTATATGAATTCATACCACTTTTTTTAAAAAAAAATGGAAGTTGTTTTTATTTTATCTAATTGAAGACTGTCTACACAATCTAGATTATGGAAGCAAATTATACATGGAAACAATATCATATTACTGTGGACTGGAATCAGTCAAGATAAAAGGCAGCTTGTTCTAAAGTAAGTAACTAAGGCTGCAATCCAACACACATCTGTCTACTCAGAAGTATGCTCCATTGGGTTCAATGGGAGTTACTCCCAGATAAGTGTGTATTCGTTTCAGATGATTGGCATGGCCAGAACAAAGTTTTAGTCTGATGATTAGAAACAATACCATTATTATTATTACTAATACTACTACTACTACTAGTAGTAGTAAATTTAAAAGAGGGATACAAAAATAAGAGAAAGGCTACCCTGAAATCTCTGCCAACTAAGAGGGGGGGCACCATGTCAGTTGGGGGGGCACATCAACCTTCATCCCACTAGTAACGTCGGAAGAGTAAGAAAAGCGGCGCGGGCGAGGTCACGCGCAAAACACCCGCCGCAGATCACGGACCGTCCCGTCCCCACGTGCGCCCAGCCCGCTCCCGCGTACCTACCGGCGGCGCCGCCTTTGCCCAAGCAAAGGGCGAGAAGGAAGGAGAAAAGTCTCGCGGTCAGTTTACGCGCCATAGCGGCAGTTGGAGCGGCGGCGGCAGCCGGAGCGACCCGGCGGTGCCCCGCAGGATCCAACAGGGAGAGGCGGAGGAACCTTCGGCGGCTTCCCCGCCCCGTCGGAGGCGGATCCGCTCTGTGCTCTCGCCCGGTTTGCTCAGCTGGCGAGCCGCCCGTCGCTTAGCGAGATTTCTCCGCCTAGTGTCGGTTCTGAGGAAAGGTGGATCGCTAATCAGTAACCCGGGGTTGTTGTTGTGACATGCTCTCTCTCCCTCTCTTTGCACCAGAGATTGGCAGCCTGTGGATTTCGACATGCTGTGCAGTCTGTCGGCCCTCCCAGCAAGGCCAGTGGTTAGGGACAGAGCTGCCTTACACCGACTCATCTAGCTCAGTGTTGCCTACACTGACTGGCAGCTGCTCTCTAGGGTTACTGGTAGGGGGCATTCCCAGCCTTACTTGGAGAAGCCGGGGACTGAACCTGGGACCGTGGATATGAAGAGGAACATAGGAAGCCGCCCTGTAGGGAGTCAGCCCAATGGTCCAGCTATTGTCTACACAGACTGGCAGCAGCTCTCCTGGGTTTCAGGCAGGAATCTCGCCGAGCCCTAGCTGGAGATGCTGTTGGGGGGACTGAACTTGGAAACTTCTGCATGCAAAGCAGATGCTCCACCACTGAGCTATGGCCCTTCCACGGATACATCTTGGGGTTCAGCAATATCTAGAAGGCACCATGTTGGCTAACCCTGATCTATAGGCAATAGTATAGTGGCAAATTCAGAAGTGCAGGGTCTCTTCATGTTAGTCACAGCTCCGCCCTGCCTTATTTTGCTCCTGGGTTGAGAATGAGATCCTAGTTAATGCCTTCTCCCACAACAACAGATATCCCTAGGAGCTAATAAGCATGAAATGGGAGAGTGTAAGCTTCTGATAAGAGTCTTCTCTGTGGCTGACTCACCTCCTTTCACTCTGATTGGCTCCAATCAGCAGGAAAGGACAAGGAAGCATGTTGGAAGACTCTTTCAGTGGTAACAGTCTCCCCTGTCATGCTAATTTTCTCATAGGACGCTGGAGATGTTGGGACCCTGATGGGACCCTAATCCCAAAAAAGTAAAGGGTCTAAGACACACACACACCCAAACCATGGACGACTACACCCCTGCCTATAGGAGAACAGGCCCCCGTAATGTTAAGCTGCAAGGTATAACAATGTTAGAACGTGAAATACAGGCAATCAGACTAGCAGTTGAAACAGTGGTGTATTCAGGGATGGAGAAACTGTGGCCCTTCGGATGTTGACCCTCCAGATGTTGTTGGGACTCCAACTCCCAACAGCCCCAGCCAGCATGGCCAGTGGTTAGAGACAATGGAAACTGGAGTCCAACAACATCTGTAAGGTCACAGGTTTTCCCACCACTTTAGGCTTTTATTTATTTTTGTTGCATAGATTATTCTGTTTTTTTTAAAAAAGAAAAGAAACTTTCTGACAAGGGGCACCCACAAGGTGTACAGACCAAACAAATATAAGGATAATATATAAAAGTCATGATTTAAAACTGATATAATCAATAACACCAAAGGTGATTAAAATTACAGTTATTCAGGGTTGTTGTTTTTAAGTCCTCATGAAAATTCATCTGCATTTTAGCACGAATGTCTCCTTATATGCACATTTTTGGTGCCATTTTGCCTAATATACACAGCACTGCAAAGCGATTTCCCCTAGCAGAATGCACGTTTGTGTGTCATTTTCACTAACATGTGCATTTATATGCAAACTTTACCCTAGTACAGAGCTTGGAAAAGTTACTTTTTTTGAACTACAACTCCCACCAGCCCAATCCAGTGGCCATGATGGCTGGGGCTGATGGGAGTTGTAGTTCAAAAAAAGTAACTTTTCCAAGCTCTGCCCTGGTATATGCATTTTTGCACACACGACTTAGCCAGAGAACTGCATTGTAAAACCCAGAGAAGTGCAAATTTCGGAGGATGGCTGTGTTTCGGTGCGCGTACTGTTTTGGGAAGAGCAAATCTGGGACGTTCGCTTTTAAATCTGAACTGAACCAAATTTCTCCCCCGTCCTTATAGCAACACTTCAGCTGGGGACTCCTCCTCCCCACACCTGCCCCCTGGCAGCGCAACCTGCCACAGCTTCCCCACCCCACATTCCAGACAACAAATCTTTTGCTGGGCCGATTAATGCAAATCTGCTGAATGTCTAATATTTCCCCCCCTCCCCTCTTCTACAGGTGTGCATTTAGAAAGGCCTCTAAGCCCTGCTTTCCTCCCTGTCCCTCAAGGATTACAGTGCCCAGAAAACTCATAGCAGAATACGTGCTATTAAGCAAACTGATCAGCGACAACAGCACGCACACCCATAACAGACAGGCGGCTTTGGCATAGTCTTACACAAACATCAACACATGCAGGTCCACCGGGAGCATCAAGAAACCTCAGAGGAGTGGGAGATTAGCAACCTACAAGATCACCAGGAGAAGCCTACCATTTGAAGCAGCAACAAGTAAACAAACAAACAATAAAGAAGGTGAGGGGATATTTGCAGTTCAAAGGAATTGGCTCCAGAAGGGATCCAGTCTGTTTTTTGTGTGTGTGTGTGTTTTCTGTACTTGTAACCCAGGATCGTCTCTTCACGGCATAGCCAGCAAACAGAACACACGGCCTGAAAAGGAAAGAAGGGTGAAGGGGAAATAAAGGAATGAACGAGGCGGAAGGAAAGAGTCAAGACCCAGAATGCTGTGAAGGTCAATGTGTTGAGGAAGGTAGACGTAACCAGCAAGAGAAGCCAGAAGGTGGAGGTCAGCCAGGGAGATGATTCAAGAAAGTGCAGGATTGCCAGATGAAGTCAAACTGAAAGAGAAGCCATCCAACGATTTGGCTTCCAGTTGTTTTGTGCTTAATAAGCGCTTTGCCATCTTCCAGGTTTCGATAATAGCAAGATGTGATGAGGGAAATATAATGAGAGGCCCACCTTACCTCCATCATCCCAAGTGGTGGCCTTGAATCCGCTCTGGGGGAACAGACTCATCTTGGCACCATTTTCTACCACCTGTGAGACCAGGACGATATATTATGGGGGTGGGATCCATGCATATATCTGTGCGCCCACTTTCCACAATCTCCCTCACTCCCTTTTTGAGGAGAGAGGGACCGTACAGATTGGCACCATCTGTTTCTTACAAGCAGTGTGCATGTGGAGGTTTGAGGGCATCTCCCATTTACCATCCACGATGATGTCGATGATTTTGCTTACCCACCCTTTCCTATAAGGTCCCAGGATGGAAAAATTACAATATTAAAACCAGTTTTTAAAAATTACCATCAGAAGATCAAGATGGGTTCTCTATATCAGGTATCAAAGGCCAGGGTAAAGAGGTGTGTCTTCAATTCAGTATATGATGAAAGCTATACAATGCAGTATTTATTTAAAAGCATTTATAAACTGCTTAATATATATATAAAGCCTCTAAGCGGTGTACAATCTAAATCAACAACAATGTATCGTTAAAACAACAACACAATCTAAAACCAATAAAACAGCAATATAAAAACACAAAGCCAATAAAACGGATATTCAGAAGGTTCAAACCTGTAAAAACAGAGACTAATCCTATGAGTCAGGGAAAGCCAAGGGAAAAACTCTTTACAGAATTTCCCCAGATTATCTAAATCAGGCATGAGGAACCTTTGGCCCTCCAGATGTTGCTGAACTACAACTCCCCTAAATCCTAGCCAACAAGGCCAATGGTCAGGGATGTTGGAATCTGTAGTCCAGCAACCTCTGGAGAGCCAACGTTTCCCTACTTCTGATTGAAGCGATCTTACAGGTCTGCACAGGGGGATGTGGTCCTTCAGTTAACCTGGTCCAGAGTTGTAGGATCCTTGACTGCAGAGATTTGGGATTTTGGTTTAGGATAAGCACTCCTTCCCTGTGATCAGATGGTAGGGAGAGATAGAGCTGAGTGTCATCAGCATATTGATGACATTGTACTCAAAATCTCTGGATGACCTCTCCCAGAGGTTTCATATAAAGAGCATGGGAGACAGAAAGGAACCTTGTAGTACCCCACAGGCCAATGGCCAGGGGGTCGAGCAGTAGTCTCCCAGCACCACTTTCTGGGTCCTGTCCGTCAGGTAGGACCGGAGCCACCGTAAAACAGTGCCTTCCCATCCCATCCCAACTAGACAGCCCACAAGGATACCATGGTCGATCATATCGAAGGCCGCTGAGAGGTCCAGCAGCACCAACAGGGACGCACTCCCTCTGTCTGATGCCCAGCGTAGGTCAACAAGCAGGGCGACCAAGGCAGTCTCTGTCCCATGGCCAGGCCAGAAGCCTGATTGAAAAGGGTCTGATTGTATTCAGCTTAGCCCCGATTAATGAACCTCAGCTAGTCATGTCTAAATTTCAGTGGGTCTACTCTGAGTACAACTAGCATTGAATACCACCCTAAGTCTTAAGGCATTGTTTTTTGTTGTAGCAGACTGAAGGTGTGCGGAGCCACCCCAATGAGTTTGACAGACTAAGGCTGAGGAGAAGATCTGGGTTCAAATCTCTAACTGGGCACAAAGCTTACCGAGCCTGGCCTTGAATCGCCATTAAACATCAGTTGAAGAAGAATAAGCTTACTGAGTGACCTTGGGCCAGTCGCCAGCTCTCAGCCCAATTTACTTCATTGAGTTGTTGTGAAGATAAAATGGGGTTGGTGGAGAGAGGACCTTGTGAGCTCTTTGGAGGAAATGAGGGATATAAATGGAATAAGTAAATCAATAATTTTAGCATTTTTTTTTTAGGAACCCAAGCTTTGTACAAAGCTTTGAACCCCAAGCAGTACAATCTGCATGACTGCCTACTCAGACAGTGTGATACCTTAATAATGACCCCCCTGGAAATTGTTACTCAGAAAGAAGCCTAATTGTGTTCAGCAGGACTTACTCCCAGGTAAGTGGATATTGGATTGCAGCTAGGGTGACCAAGTGAAAAAGAGTTCAGGGCTCTTGCACCTTTAATTGTTGTGTAGAAGCTGGAATTTCCTCTTGTAGGCAACTATTAAAGGTGCAGAAGCCCTGATCTCTCTTTTTCACCTGACTCCTCTACCTGCAGCTTTAATCAGCTGATAGAGCAATCATATTTACATCACCTCAGAAGTTAGCCCCATTGAGTCCACCTTTGCTCCTGAAGGTATTTATCTGGGAGAAAGCCCTGCTGAAGACAGTCAGATGCACTTCCAAGTAAACAGGCACAGACTTGTACCGTTACGTGATTAGAATATTTCCACTGATTAGCAAAAATGTCCCTTGATTAGGTAACAGAATTGATTTTAATTTGAATTATCAGCACTGCAAATCCATTGGTGGCACCTTTTTTAAAAAAATGAAAATGCACCCTCCAATCCTCTTTCACAGGAGTTAGGACAGGACCCTGAAGTATCGAGGGCCAGACAGAGACGGTTACAGGGCCACAACTGTGCCCGGGGGTGAGATCCCCTAATCCTTCTTACATAACATTTCCAGAGGCTTCAACCTGATCTCTCCAACTTGTACACCCACTTACACCCACTGGTCCCGCCCTCTCTCGACCAAGAGCCAATGAGAATAAGGAGGAGGAATCCCGCCTCCTCTAGGATTGCAAGAAATGACTGTCACTCGTTTACTACGCGATTCGTTTGCTTGGACGGGACGGCTGTGTGTTATTTGTTCCGGAGCGCCAGCACAGTGGGGCGGCCGCGCGCGTACTTCTTCGCAAAGATGTCGGTGAATCTAGACGACTGGGGGGGTCCTTTGAGCCTCCCGGAGGTAGAGGAGAAGCCGGCGTATCATCTGCGGGTCAGCTACGGGGCGCTGGAGATCGATGAGCTGGGGAAAGTGTTCACTCCCACCCAGGTAATCGTTGCTTGCCGGCCTCCCTTCCCGTGCAAAAACTTTGCCCGTGAAATAAGCAAAGGAGTGGTTCTTTTTTAAATTTAAATTTTAAAACGTTTCCTTTGCAGAATGTAATCTCCCCCGATCCTTTGCACGATGGGCACAGTGCCCTGCAGAGTTCTGACTCTCCCGCAAAAAAAAAAAAAAGGTAAAAAGAGGTGCTTGCTTTTGCACGTCTCTCCGATATGCAACAGGAAGATCACCTTCAAAATCATCTCTGCTCGATGTCATAGGAACAATCGCTGTCCGGGATCGTCGCCATTCCTAGCCCCCAGTTCTATGGGGAAGAGATAGTACTGTCCTTCCCTCTTTGCAAAAACAGACAATAAACCGTCTTGCTTTTGCAACGACAGAAGCAGGGAGGCAAGGCCCACGTTTGAGGCCAGGCCTCTCTCTAGTCCAGGGGAACCGCTGCGAGCAGATGCGAAAAATAAGAAAAAAAGCTGGACTTGGAACCTGTGCAGAGTGCATTTCCTCTCACCCCATCCAGGGAAGAATAAGCGCGCTTTAGGAGGAGGGTGCGACGGGGGGGGGGATGCCAAGTTCGAAGGGGGTCGGTGGGTGTGCGTCTATCTCTGTATGCATTTAAAAATGGAGTTCTTTCATTTGCCGTTCATCCGTTTTCGCTTTTTCTAACAAGGCAGTTTGCCAAAAAAAGAGAACCGTTGCAAATATGGCATCTGCCTGAAATAGACGTCGAGGGATAGGCTGGGGTTTGCAGCAGGCTGCAAAGGCCTTGGTCTGCCCCGCCTCCTCCTTTGGTGCCCGGCTGCTGGGAATCCCCGGAGCGCGTGCCGGATTGGCTTTGAGAGAAGGGGGGTGGGCACCACCTCTGCCCCAGAAGCACTGCCTGTTATAAGAACATAAGAGCCTGCTGGATCAGGCCAGTGGCCCATCCAGTCCAGCATCCTGTTCCGGCAACTGGTCTTCTGAAGCATGCTGCCTCTGACTAGGGTGGCAGAGCACAGCCATCATGGCTAGTAGCCATTGATAGCCCTGTCCTCCATGAATTTGTCTAATCTTCTTTTAAAGCCATCCAAGCTGGTGGCCATTACTGCATCTTGTGGGAGCAAATTCCATAGTTTAACTATGCGCTGAGTAAAGAAGTACTTCCTTTTGTCTGTCCTGAATCTTCCAACATTCAGCTTCTTTGAATGTCCACGAGTTCTAGTATTATGAGAGAGGGAGAAGAACTTTTCTCTATCCACTTTCTCAATGCCATGCATAATTTTATACACTTCTATCATGTCTCCTCTGACCCGCCTTTTCTCGAAACTAAAAAGCCCCAAATGCTGCAACCTTTCCTCGGAAGGGAGTCGCTCCATCCCCTTGATCATTCTTGTTGCCCTCTTCTGAACCTTTTCCAACTCTATAATATCCTTTTTGAGATGAGGCGACCAGAACCTCTGCAGCCTCTCCGGCAGGGGCGGGTGTGCAGATGGCATGGGGCAAAGTCCCGGGTTGTTTGGAGCTACTCCGTGTTGCTAAGGAATCGGAGCCCTGGAGCATTGCCAAATCTCTGTGGGTTTGGATGTGCCTCTTGAATAAAAGCGAGGAGCGCCAGTTTGGAAGGAAGGGCGTGGCCCCATCTTCGCGATGCATTTAAAGCAGCATGATGCGGTTTTAATCAGGCATGACTTCATTTATTCCTTCCAACATTGATGGCCTGGCTTTCTTTGTAAATAAACACGGCAGCAGACAAAAACCTCTCTCCCACTTGGGGTGGGTGGGTTGCATGTTATTTAATTTCCAGTCTCTTGGGACAGAGACCTGTCTGTGGAGTGGTGCTGTCAGGAAAGTAAGGATGGAAAGATCTGTCAGTTTCGGTCCTGTCAGTTTCTCATTTTCCCAGTCTTAAATTCAGTTCTCTGCATTTCTGCAGTATTTTGCTATTTTGTTTGAAAAAATCCTCTTGAAAATTCTCCAGCGCTTCAGTGTGAATTTCCCCTAATGAACGCACTTTTGTAGGTGGTTTTGACTTGTGCGCACGTTTTGGCCAGCCATTTCGCATCGTGCAATGCATGCTTTGTTTTTTCACGGATGTATGCATTTTTATGCACACTTTCCCCCGACATACGCACTTGTGCAAGCGTCGTTTCGTGGGAGAACGGCATTGCAAAATTCGGATAAGTGCGAATTTCGAAGGAAGGCTGTGTTACGGTTCTCGTATTGTTTCGGAAAGTGCGAATTTGATAGATTCGCCTCGAAATGCGAACTGAATCAAATTTCTTGCCCGGCCCTGCGGGGAGGGATGGAGAACCTGTGCCCCTCTGGATGTTGTTGGACTACAGTTCCCATGTTATTGGACTACAGTGTGTGTGTGAGAGAGAGGCAGAGATTTCCAAGGCTGGAAAAATCCAGGCGGACATCAAGGACTCGTCCTCGGAGCTCCTCATCTGTCGAGGGAATTTGAAATTCAGTGTCTAGCTTGGGCCTTTGCTCCGTTCTGCCGGCCATGATCGAGCGGTCTCAAGGACAGCCTTCTTTAACTTGGCACCTTCCAGGTGTTGCTGGGCTCTTCGGCCCCAGCCAGCATGGCCAGCGGTCCAGGATGGTTGGGACTGAATTTATTTATTATTTATTAGATTTATATCCCGCCGTTCCTCCCAATAGGAACCCATGATGACTTGTAGGTGCTAGGTGACCCCCCCACACACACAGCTGGGGGCCTGCCAATGGGCTTTTTTTGCGGGCATCCTGAATCTGGGGGGGGGGGCATGCACGACCTCTTTCTGAGGTCTTGGAACTGGTGAGCCTGCAAACATGATCAAATAAATGCATGTTTATTTGGCCTCAGTGGCTGTGCCTATGCAGTTTTTCTTGGTTTGATGTCTAGGAACGTAGGAAACTACCTTAGACTGAGTCGAGACAGTTGGTCCATCTAGTTCAGTATTGCCAACACTGAGTAGCAGCGGCAGGGTTTCAGGCAGGGGGTATTCCCAGCCCTACCAGCAGATGCCGAGGGTTAAACTTGGGACCTTCTGCACTCAAAGCATATGCTCTGGCACTGAGCTACGGCCCTTCGCTATATCAGGTTGGACCATTGGTGTATCTGGCTCGACAGTGAGTGGCAGCTCCTCTCCAAGGTTTCACGCGTGGGACATTCCCAGCCCTACTTGGAGATGCCGAGGATAGAACCAGGGACCTTCTGCATGCAAAGCAGATGCTTTAGCACTGAGCTGCAACCCTTGTCCCAGAGAGAAGCGGCGAACTCGGGCCCAGTGAATTAACAGTGCAGTATCCCTGCAAATACAATGTAGCCTGATCTCTCCTTCTTTTCCATTGTACTAGGACAACGTTGGGCACGTGTGGCCCTCTGAATCCCATCAGCCCCATCCAAGAAGGGCCTGTGATCGGGGATGGTAGGACTGGTAATCTGGCAGCATTTGGATGCCTGCAGATTTCCCCACCCCTCAACTAGGCGAAACCCAGCTGCAGGGCTGTGTTTCACACCTTGCCAAGAAAGCTTAGTGATCTCTGTCTGTGCATTGTCAACAGCAGCATGGAACCCAAGTCGATAGTTAAGGTTCGATGGACGGCATTCCCCAACCTGGTTACCGTCTAAATGTTTTGGGACACAGCTCCTGTTGGCCCCAGCCAGCATGGCTAGTGGTTAGGGGTGACAGGCATTGTAGTCCAATACAACTTGAAGGCACCAGGGTGGGCACTGTTTCCCCCTCCCTTGATATGGGTTCTGCAATTTAAGCATTTGTCTGACAAGCAGAAATCTAGGGAGCAGGGTTTTTTTTTAATTGCATGGATATGAAGCTTACCAAGGAAAAGCTTTACCTCTTAAATGTCTGCCTGTCACACAGCTGCCAAAGGCACAGAAGGTCTCCGGGGGAGAAATGTTGGCATCTTAAGTACTGATGTGACCAGGTAAAGGCATCTTTCATGGATGAATGATGAGGAAGGCTTTGAGTTTTTATGCTTTTTTGTTTTCCTTTTTTAATGGATTATAAACTTCTTGGGATTTTGTTTTGGCAGGTTAAGAATCCGCCGACGAGCATCGAGTGGGATGGCTGTGACCCAGACAAACTCTATACCTTGGTGCTTACTGACCCGGATGCGCCAAGCAGGAAAAACCCAAAGTTCAGGTGAGGGAGGTTGTTGGAGTTTGAGCCGCACAGAACGGTCTTGAGCTTCCATGCTGTGTTTGACCTGGGAAGGAAAACCAGAAGTTGCAGGAAAGAGGCGCAGTGTTTTTTCTTTGTGTTTGTAGACGATTGGTGGCCCATCTTTCACCAAAAGGCCCCGGGTGGGTTACAACTGTTGGAAACGTTGGGATGCAGCTCAGCTTGTATTGAGAGGCTGGTGGGTTTGCACGGGAAGCTGAATGTTGGGAGATTCAAGACAGACAAAAGAAAGAACATAGCACATAGCTGAGCTATGGAATTCACTCCCAGAAGACGCAGCAATGGCCATCAACTGGGACAGCTTCCAAAAAAGATTAGGCAAATTCATAGAGGATAAGACTTATCAGTGACTACTACTCAGGAGGGCTACATTCTGCCTCCACGGTTGGAAGCAGTACGCTTCTGAATACCAGTTGCTGGAAACCGCAGGAGGGGAGAGTGTTGTTGCGCTCACGTCTTGCTTGCGGGCTTCCCATAACAGACATCTGGTTGGCTGCCTTGAGAACAGGACACTGGATTAAATGGACCACTGGTCTAGTCCAACAGGCTGTTCTTGTGGAAGGGGAGACAGAGAGGGGAACCTCCGTGCTTCCTAGACTTTCTGACCCAACCACGGCCGACTTATCCATTAGGCACAGTGCCTAGGGCTTACGATACTTTTAGGGGCGCACGGAAATGTTTTAATTTTTTTTTAAAATCGGGAGAAAACAAACTTTTAGGGTTGAAGAAAATCATTTAATTTTTTTCTCACATCAGAAAAAAATGATTTTTTTAGGGCCCACAAAAATCTATTAAATTTTGCCTAAAACAGAAAAAACTAAATTGTTGCAGTATTTAAAGTTATACCAAAAATATTTTTTAATATTGATATTATTGTGGAGGAAGGGGCCCACGAAGGCAAAAGTGCCTAGGGCCCACAAAAGTTATAATGCAGCCCTGACCTGTGCTGACCTTCCTTCAGGTGCTAGACTGATATTCCTGTGGTTGCTGACTTAATTTCCTGATCCGTCCTTCTTTGTCCCACCTTGGGAGAGGAGACAAACTACCTTAACTGTCAAAGGCCGGGGGGAAGAGGTGTGTCTTCAGCATACGGTAAAAGCCGTCCTTTTTGTGGGGCTAATGCAGAGCTGGGCTCAAGAGTCATCGTGGGTCAGAGATCACCCAGGCCTGACTTCACATAAGCTGACACCTGATTCTAATTCTGAGCATTGCTGCAAGATCTAATCTGAGGAAACTGAGGCATATCTGCTTGGTCTTCTAGGGAGTGGCACCACTACCTGGTGACCAATATGAAAGGCAACGATATCAGCAGTGGCTGTGTCCTGTCGGACTACGTTGGATCCGGACCACCTAAAGGGACAGGTAGGCAACCAGTGGCGGCCTTGATGGCTGTTCTTCTGTTTTTTTCATGTGTTCATGCTGGCACTGTGACTTTCAGGCAGGATTTGTTGACTCTCTTGACTCAATTTAGTTACCCCTTTTAGGCAACACCCAGACCTGTCATTTGGGTAGCCTGAGCGGTAGAGCACTGATTTGTGTACAGAAGCTCCCAGATTAAATCTCTGGAATCTCCAGGTGGGGCTGGAAATAGGCTCCATGTCTGAAAACCTGGAGAGCTGCTGCCACTCATTGTAGACATTGTTGAGCTAGATGGCACTAGGCTATTTGGTAGATAAATATTGCAGTGGAGTGCAGAAGTAACTGATCTGTTAAAACTGGTAGCTGAAAGAATAAAGGAACTTAAGGTTTATTAATACAAAGAAGTAAAGTTATGCATGCTGAAACAGCCATGCCACCACTACTTATTAACTAAGAACAAAGACAGGACGAGAAGGGAGGAGCAAAGCTTGCAAAAACAATAAACGCCTTAGAGGAGCAATTAGCAGAGGGAAGAATAGGTTGCCTTTCTGTCTATCACTGCCCACTGTCTATCACCACCCACTGGTTCAGGTGGCTTCTGACATGCGTTGGTGCTTTTCTCCCAAAGGATGGACCAGTGCTCTGACTTGGTATAAGGCAGCTTCCTACGTTCCTAAAAACAGGATCCTTTGTATATGTTTGTGGGTTGGGTGCATCTGGCAAAGGGAGGTTCTTGATCACTTTTGTTTGATCTCCAGGCCTCCATCGCTATGTGTGGCTTATCTACGAGCAGCCACAGGAGCTGAAATGCAAAGAACCCATCCTCGGCAACCGCTCCGGGGACAAACGTGGCAATTTCCAAGTGATGACTTTCCGTAAGAAGTATAAGTTGGGGCCTCCTGTGGCGGGCACCTGTTACCAGGCTGAGTGGGATGACTATGTGCCCAAGCTCTATGAGCAATTGTCTGGGAAATAAAACCAGCCTCTTCCACCCCACCCCAGGACCTGATTTTTTCCTCTAGAACAGAGTTCTTCAACCTTGGGTCTCCAGATGTTGTTGGACTACAACGCCCATCATTCCTGACGGTTGGCTAAACTGGCTGGGTGTGGTGGTAGTCCAACAACATCTGGAGACCCAAGGCTTGAAGGCTATCCTAGAACACCCATCTCCTGTAGTAGTAAGTTGGTATTAAGTTGGTTTGAAGACTAACAGTGACCCCCCCCGCTGCTCCTGATGCTCACATGGGGACACATCCTGTTGGTTTGGCAAGATGGTTGGCTACACTGGATATTTATTTATTTTATTTTGTTGCATTTATATCCCGCCCATAGCAAATAGCTCTCAGGGCGGCAAACAGCATAGAATAAAATACATACATCGTAATAATAAGATCACAAAGCATATATAACCTACAGAAAAAAACAAAAACAAAATACAATTAAACAAAATATCAGAAGATAAAAAGGTCAATATACAAGATTAAAACTGAAAGGATAGTGTCTAGGGGGGGAGGGCAGTCAGAGGCTTGGTAATTTGTTAGCGAAAATGACTGTCGCAAAATGACCCTTTTGCAGCCCTGATTGCGGGTTTGCAAAAATATCGTGTGGCATTTTGCAGAGCAACATTACTTTGTAACATAAATTTGGGGGGCTTCTGGGGATTTAAACATGGCGGCTAGCAGTACAACTGGGCTGGGATCATGCTGGTGAGTTTAGGGCCGTCATCAAAATTTCCCTCCACATCCTTGAAATACAAAGAGGAAAGGCAGTTACCCCCCTTTTTTATTTTTTTCATTGCTTTCCCTTCCCCCGATTAAAAATTGGGCTGAACTTGCAAATATTCACACATTTGGCCTGGGCCTGTAACAAGGAACAATCCAGCTTCTTAGCTAGTCTAAATTTCCGACAAACTCTGAAATTTGCGTGGAGTGAAATTTTGTTAAGTGGGGACCGCTTGCTGTCCCTTTTTTCTTGCAACACAAAGCCACGAGCACTATTTTAATTGATGCGCTAAACTGCAACGGGTGGATCCTTTGCCAAAATGTGGGCCGCAGCAAGGGCTCGGCAGTGCCAGCTCCTTGACAGTCACCCCACCGCAGTGGCGGCATATGAAATGCTTCCAAGCATTGTAGCAGGCGTGGGGAACTACAATCTCCGTCAGCCCCAGCAAGCATGGCCAGTGGCCAGGGATGATGGGAGTTGTAGTTCTGCAACGTCTGGAGAGGCAAAGTTTCCCCCACACCTGCATTATAGGGTTGAGTGTGTGTGGTTAAAGAGAAACCATCCCCTGAGATGCCTCCGTAGTTTGTGGTAGGATGCCGTGATACCGGAAGGTAGCTCCCCTTGAGCTCTGGTCCAATGCTTAGGTCGCTTTCTTTTCGAATCTCAAAGATCTCAACCTTCTCGCAACTACCTAGGAGGCTTAGAAAGGCCCGTTTCTTTGTTAGCGATGGATTGTTGATGAGGTTCCTCACCACCTTCTCTTTCATTTTGTCAATGTTACATATAGATTAGGAAATGTTTCTCCGCTTCCCCTCTCCCACAAAATGTTGCACTTAACCTCTTTATGTCAGGTGTTTTGATGTTGCTGGAGATCTTTCTGTACACACACTGTCACCTGCATTTGCAGCTCTCTGTTGACAAGGGGCTGTGGTTTGTGCATTCGTGCGCTGTTCTTGTTTGGAACTTTGCATTAAAAGCTTAGAAGTGATAGTGGTTGTTTTTATTGCCGTTCTTACCCACCCACGCTTTGCAAAGGCAAACCTGATGGACGGACCAGCAAGTATTGATGCTTCTGAAATGAGAGGAGGCCCTGACTTTCTCTTTCAGAATAGTTGGCAGTGAGTATTACAATAAAGTTTTCTGGGATTTCTTTTTGGATGGGTGACAAGCCCTTCTACTTAAAATCCCCTATAGACCCACTCTGGTTTCCAAGGTTGCAGAAGTATGCAAATTATTTAGTGTGTGTGTTTGTAGGCTAAATGGAAGAGTGGAGCCCAGCGAGGAGAACATACAGAAATCTATGCAGGGATGGAGAAAATCAGTTCACAATTAAAGGTGAACTCGCCTAATTCACACTATCCAAAGCTATGCAAACTGAAACATTTTAAAATTTGCACCTAGCCAAATGTTGTAGTGCAGTTTTTCAGCTGTGTAATCTATACAAAAATGCATATAATGGGTAAAGCATGGATATAAACGCTTATATTAATTCATTTATTAATTTTATGTCCCTGCCCTTCCAGAAGGAGCCCATTTGTGAAAACAGCATACAAAAATGCATTTAATTAAGGAAAATTGCAAAAGTGGGTACATTAGCTACAATTGCGTATAAAAATAGGCATATTAGGAGGGATTTGGACTCAAATGCTAATGGACTTTCATGAGGACTTTTAGACAGCAAGAAAAATATTGAGAGAAATCAAAAATGACATACTTGCATTTCATGCTGCAACATTTTATTGTAGTTCTGACTGGTCTTTGTTAAGATGCAGACATTCAGGAGGAAGCTGGATGCAGAGGACAGCACAAGTAACACATTCAAAGACGGAAGGACTTTCTTTTTTTAACTGGTATACCTGCATAGGCACAGATAGGAACCATTGAAGAAGTTCAAGGCTATGTGCTTTCAAGGTGTCTCTTGCTGATTGCGTAATAGTTACCAGCAATCTTGGTGCCTGACATGGAGGCAGAAAAGAAAGTAATATCTGCCATGTGGTTTCGGCGATGAGGTGGGACCTCTAGGAATCTGCTAGGACAGTCAGGACAACATGACATTTGCATGCATGCACATCAGGCTGCATTTATGCCATACACTTAAAGCACTATTATACCACTTTAAAATCATAACTTCCCCCAAAGAATCCTGGGAAATGTAGTTTGTTTAAGGGTACTAAGAGTTAGGAGACCCCTTCACAGAGCTACAATTTTCAGAGTGGCTTATCAATCAATCCTGCCCTAGGAATAGTTTGTATGGGGAAAAGGGGTCTCTAGGAGACCAGGGTTTGAATCTCTACTCAGCCCTGAAGTTTACTGGGTGACCTTGGGCCAGTCACTGTCACTCAGCCTAACCCACCTCACAAGGTTGTTGTAAGGATTAAATGAGGGGGGGGGGGGAGAACCACGTGCGTCACCTTGAGCTCCTCGGAGGAAAGGTGGGAAATAAAGCAGAATGCCCCAGTTGTGTTTTCTGTGGGGCTTGTTGATTGAAGTATGAGCCTTTGAAACTGCTGCTGTAAAAGCACTTCACCTGCAAGTCGATGGAGCTGAAGGAGGGCTTTGGTGTGGTGTCATGTCTACTCGGAAGTAAGTCCTACAAATTGCAGAGGGACAATTGCTCTCCTACCTGGTAAGCGTGCTTAGGATTGTAGCCTAGTTGCTACATTTGGGAGAAGAGGTGGCCTGAAACTGTAGTTTCGATTGCCCCTAACTGCAGCCAGATGTTAACTGTTGTATTGCATTATCTTTGATATCTGGAAAAAAGCAAACTAATAAAAAAGCTTTAACAAAACAGGAAGAAAGAAAATGATTTTTGGGGGAGGGATTTTTGGATATCTAAACAGGCCTCAGCAGACCCGCTTTTAATCTGCAAAGTTAAATGTGGACTACCTGGCAGTCCTGATGTAAGTCATGTCCCCCCTCCTTTAATATGAAGATAATGGACTGCATTACTATGGCTTTTTTCCCTGCGGCGTTTTTCTTGTTTTGCAGAAAACAACGTGACCACCGGGCCAGGCACGTTTAATAGCTAAAAAAGAAAAGTAAAAACTGCACATTGATTTATTTGGTGCCCTTTGTGAATCGCTTCCCATAAAAAAAAAATCTCGCAGCGATTTCGCAGTGAATCAACCACGCACACAAAAATTAAAAACAACTTCATACGTACAAGCAATTCCCTATATACAGTTAAAAACTCTCATAGATAAAAAAAAAAGATTCCGTATACAAACACAGTTTTACAATATATTGCTCCTCTACCCTTTTTTTTTTTAGCACCATGGGTATATCACGTGCAGGTAAAGGGGCGGGGCAAATGTCTCCCGAACGAGCATGGGCAAGAAGAGGGGCAACGATTTCATTGGCTGCGCGGCTGCGCCTA
Organism: Rhineura floridana; assembly: GCF_030035675.1. Taxonomy (NCBI): domain Eukaryota; kingdom Metazoa; phylum Chordata; class Lepidosauria; order Squamata; family Rhineuridae; genus Rhineura; species Rhineura floridana. The sequence continues at coordinate 21,333,804 of NC_084498.1, read as the reverse complement.
GTTCCGAATGCAGTTTAACCTTTTCAGGGCCACGTGGGTTCCGTTCTTGAAACCAGCTGCGCAGCGATCGAGTTCAAGGAGAATCGGCTTGCCTTTAGCTAGCAAGCCAGCGGCGGCGGCGGCGGCGGCAGCAGCAGCAGCAGCAGCAGCAGCAGCAGCGGAGCGGAGCGGAGCGGGTGCAACAGATTCAGGGTCAGCATGCCCAGGGGCAGCAGGAGCGTGGGATCCCGGGCGACTGTGGCGAGGTATGCGTGCCGGATCTCAGCAGCGAGGCTGGCGAGGTCACCCCTTTTAGAAAGTGCCTCGTTTCCAAAGCAAGAGTTAGTTGCAAGGGCAAATGATGTTTTTATTGAGGTCACACTCTCTCTGTCTCTCTCGCCTGGAAAAATCGACCCCTGCCTCGGACCAGGAGGGAAGGAAAATCCATCGGCAGAGGCAGTGTGGTGTAGGGGTTTGCCTTTTGGGCTAGGACTTGGAAGACCAGGGTTCAAATCCCCAGTCAGCCATGAAGCTCGCTGGGTAGGGTTGCCAGGTCCATGGCCTGAGACTGATCCTGTATCTTTAGGAGAAGTCAGCCAAGTGCAGGTGTTCTTGCAACACTATAATGGGAAAAACCACAAGGTAGAATTCTCCCCCCTGCACAACTTTTAAAGATACAGAAGACCTCTTGGTTGCCAGGCCCGCATCCTTCATTTGGGTAGTTAACCGAATGAACCAGCAGGACCTGCAACAAAATGTTGCGGCGTGGAGTGCTCCTGTTCAGTGTTCCAGCCAGCCATGACCTTTCCAGGATGCCCCATTCCATTCCACTCCTGAATCTCCATCTCCCACCTCCTAACAGACACTCAGCATTCTAGAGGAGAAGAGAAAGTCAGCCAAGTGCAGGTGTTCTTGCAACACTATAATGGGAAAAACCACAAGGTGGAATTCTCCCCCCTGCACAACTTTTAAAAGTACAGAAGACCACTTGGAGGCCGGGCCTGGCAACCAAGAGGTCTTCTGTATCTTTAAAAGTTGTGCAGAGGGAAGGGAGAATTCCACCTTGTGGTTTTTCCCATTACAGTGTTGCAAGAACACCTGCACCTGGCTGACTTTCTCTTCTCCTAAAGATACAGGATCAGTCTCAGGCCCTGAACCTGGCAACCCTATTGCTGGATGACCTTGGGCTACTCACTGTCACTCAGCCTAACCTACCTCACAGGGCTGTTGAGAGGATAAAAATGGGAGGGGGAGAAGCGTATACTACTGCCTTGAGCTCACTGGAGGAATATAAATGCAATAACAAATAAAATGCACCCTGAGGCAATTCATATTTATTAATTTTATTACTTGTATAGCCTTTTTCTGCTCGAAGTATCTCAAGGTGACTTCCTTTCCCTTCCGTTTTTCTCTCACAGCAACCCTATTACGTAGGTTAGGCTAAGAGATAACAGCTGGCTTATTCGCAACAATGATATTTCTTTTTTTAAAAAAAGTGGATGCTTTGTTTTTCGTCTCTGCAGAGTGCCCCTTCTGGAACATTCTATAGTTACATTTTGTAGTCTCTCCCTTCCCTGGTAACTGCAGCAGCAAAAGAGGGAAGCAAAATCCATTGGTAGATACAGAGGCAGTGTGGCATAGTGGTTTGACTTTTGGACTAGGGCTTGGAAGAACAGGGTTCAAATCTCCACTCAGACATGAAGCTTGCTGGGTGACCTTGGGCTACCCGCTGTCACACGGCCTAACCTACCTCACAGGGATGTTATGAGAATAAAATGAGAAGGAGAATCATGCACTACCACCTTGAGCTGCCTGGAGGAAAGATGGGGTATAAATGCAATAGCAAATAAAATATGCTCAGAGGCAATTCACATTTATTTATTTCTGTATTTATTTTATTACTGTTATAATCGTTCTCTCTAAATGCCTCAGGGTGACCTGTCTCCTCTCCTCTCCATTTTGTTTTCTCACAACAACCCTGTTAGGTAGGTTAGGCTAAGAGATAACAACTGGCCTGTTGGCAATAATGATCTTTCTTTCTTTTTAAAAAGTGTGTGTGTGTGGGGGGGTTGACTTTGCAGAGTGCCCTTTCTGGAACATTCTAAAGGTATGTTTCCACAATCTCTGCTTTCCCTGGTAATCACGTTGTTAGATTTTCCCACTCACCTCCTATATTCTTTTTGTTGCTCCTTGAAGGCATGAAAGTGCCTTGAGGGGATTGTATTCTAAGAGGTGAGGGTACAGGAACATGGGAAGCTGACTTACACAGAGTCAGACTGTTGGACTATCTAGCTCAGTATTGCCTACACTGACTGGCAGGGGCTGTCCTGGGTTTCGGTCAGGGGTCTCTCCCAGCCCTACCTAGAAATGCCATCGGGGGGATTGAACCTGGGGCCTTCTGCATGCAAGGCAGATGCTCTGCCACTGAGCTACGGCCCGTATGACTGCCAGGTGTTGCACGGCTGACCTCTTTCACTTAATGACAGGTGCAAGGTACTGAGTCAGACCATTGCTCCTCTTAGCTCAGTACTGTCAACACGGACTGGCAGTGACTCTCCAGGATTTCAGTCAGGGGTCTCTCCCAGCCCTACCTAGAGATGCCATCGGGGGGATTGAATCTGGAGCCTTCTGCATGCAAGGCAGAAGCTCTGCCACTGAGCTACGACCCATCCCCAGGGCTTGCATAGGAAGCTGCCTTATACCAGGTCAGACCATTGGTCTGCCTAGCTCAGTATTGTCTACACTGACTGGCAGAAGCTCCCCAGAGTTTCAGGCAGGGAGTTTATCCCAGCCCTATACAGAGATGCTTTGGACTGAACCGGGAACCTTCTGCATGCAAGACAGATGTTCTGCCGCTGAGCTATGGCCCTTCTCCAAATGATAACTGATAGACAGAAATTAAGATGTTTCCTGTGAGATCAATGGAGGACTTTCATAGCAAAGTTATGTGGAACCTAATAATATGCCTTTTATGCCCTGCAAACCCTTCCATGACAACAGAGATTTCCAGGCTTGTTGGTTATATGTGAACCTTTATATTAGTAAAGCTTGAAAATAATTTTAGGCCATCTACTGAGCTTTAAAAAAATGGAAGGTGGTTTGCACTAGATTTTTTTTTTAAATGGATGTTCATTGTTGCTGTCACAAGATGTAGCAATGGCTAACTCAGACGGCTTTAAAAGGAGATTAGACAAACTCATGGAGGATAAGTCTATCAGTGACTGGTAACTCATGATGGCTATATACAGCCTCCAGTATTGTGAGTGTTCAGTGTCTGAATACCTGTGGCAGGGAATCACAGGTGGGGAGAGTTGCTGTTGCCCTCGGGGCCGGCTTGTGGGCTTCCCACTGGAGCGTCAGGTTGCCCACTGTGACAGCAGTGTGCTGGACCAGGTGGGTTTTTGTCCTGATCCAGCGGGACCCTCATGTTCTGAATTAGACAGCTTTATTTACTTACGATTTGCATTATATTTTATTACCTCCTTCAGTACTCTGCTCAGTTACATCCTCTGAACACAGAGTGACATAGATTCTGAAACTCGTAAATAAAGATAAGCAGCAGATTGGAGGGAATGTATCCTTGGAGAATAAACTCCAGTCTGTGGGTGGTATAAAAACCTCTCATTGCAGTTTAGGTCTTACTCTTGCATGGCTGAATTGTTGGAGTAGGCAAATGTTGCATGTTCCTTTAAGGGATATTTGGGGGAATATCCCATGTACCTGTTTTACCATGATGTAACTTCCTAATGGGTGGGGGTTACTTACCTGACTTCCTCCTCCTTTGTCCTGGGGGATTTTTAAATATTCTCCATTGCTGATCTATCCACCTTTGAGAGAGGCCGCATGGCAAGGTGCTCTCTCTGAGTGCATCCATACTAAAGACTAAGATGGACTGAGACTATTTTTCTTTCTTCTAAGCTAGAACCTATGTTTCTGTACATATGAAGAATTCATGAGTAAACATTATTTTCTTTTACCTAAAGGATTGTGTCTGTTGTTATTTATATAGAGAAAGGTGGGACTGGTTTACATTCTCTTTCTGCTGCTTGTATTTTTACAACTCTAAGAAATAGGACCAACCAAATTAGTTCCTATTTCTGTGTGTATTTTTATAATACCGAACATGAATTTGGTGTTGTCCAAATGACTCCAAAACCAAATTAGCTGCGTTGGCCTATGAGCAAAATATAGGGTGATTGCATAGGTTGACCTCAGATTCTGGATGTTTCGTAGTCCTCTTTGACTGCCCAGGGGAAGGGCCGCAGCTCAGTGGCAGAGCATTTGATTTGCTTGCAAAAGGTCCCACCTTCAACCCCTGGCATCTCCAGGTAAAGCTGGGGCTGTCCCCTGCCTGAAACCCTGGAGAGTCCCTGCCAGCCAGTGTGGACAACACTGAGCTAGATGGACCAATGGTCTGATTCAGTATAAGGCACCTTCCTGTGTACCTTTGCCTATAATGCATCTGTGCAGGAACTGCTTTTTAATATGTTCTTAAACCACCTTTTTAAAAAAAATTAATCTTGGAAAAATGGACTGCCTTCAAGTCGATCCCGACTTATGGCTACCCTATGAATAGGGTTTTCATGATAAGCGGTATTCAGAGGGGATTGACCATTGCCTCCCTCCGAGGCTAGTCCTCCCCAGTTGGCTAGGCCTGCTCAGCTTGCCACAGCTGCACAAGCCAGCCCCTTTGCAACTGCGAGCCAGGGGGCAACTGGGCTCCTTGGGACTATGCCGCTTGCCCACGGCTGCACAGGTGGCAGGGCACGTCACCCCTGAGCCACTCCCTGTGGGGGTGATCTTTAGCTGGCCCTTGACGCCCAGGAGACACGAGCGGGGATTTGAACTCACAGACTCTGGACTCCCAGCCAGGCTCCCCTCCCCACTGTGCTATACCAGCTGTTTTTAATCTTAGAAAATGTTTTGATAGCTTTTTTTTTTAAGTAACGTTTTTGAAAGATGTTTTGTTTTAATGTGTTTTTGTTTTTATGATGTTTTAATGTTTTTAGTGCTTTTGTTTGCCGCCCTGGGCTCCAGCTGGGAGGAAGGGCAGGATATAAATCAAATAATAATAATATTGTAACTCGGTGGTGTGGTTTGGGGAAACCCCAAACAATATTTGTAACTCTGCAAGGATTTGGGATGGTGAGCAGGGGAAGTCTTGTTGTTGTTATTGCCTGCCCTTTACCCAAAGGTCCCAGGGCAGTTCACATCATTAAAACAGTTGACAACAGCATAAAATCAAGTCGTGGATAGAAATCTGCTGTGTGTGTGGTATTTGCATGCCATTGCAGTAGGTGGCAAAGGCCTCTAAGCATCCCAACGTGACCCCGTTGGAATTAGTGTTCCTGTTAACGTCAGCCTTTTGAATGTTTTGAAAGAAAGTGAACGCTGGTACCTGATGGGTTATAAGTAAACAAAAAGGTTGTCTTGTAACCTTCTGCTTCTGGCATCAGTAGTGGGCTGTGATCCATCTAGAGTGGTGCAGCTGGATAGGCAGCGAAAGATCTTTTTTAATATTTCAGAGATTTTGGAGCAAGCGACGGAGGCAGAAGGAGGCGGTTGAACCTGGGGGTGTTTTTTTTTTTTTTTTAATTGAGGTTTGAACCTAAAATCTTTTTTGTGCAAAACATCCGAACATAGGCCAGCTGCCTTGAGTTTGGCTTTTGGTTCATCTAACTCGGTATTGACTTCACTGGCTAACAGCGGTTCTCCAAGATTTCAGGCTGGGGTTTCTCCCAGTCCCACCTGGAGATGCTGGGGATTGAACCGGGGAACTTCTGCATGTTGCTGAGCTACGGCCTTTCCCAAAACAGCTGAGGGAAAGAGGAGGAACTCGAGAGGAGGGTGGAGACTTAAGCAAGTGCATTTTATTGCAGCTTCGTTCAGCATCTCTACCGATGCAGAAGCGTAAATCGGGTGAAAGGTTTTGATTCACATTGTTGTGGTGTACAGGAGACTCTCTGCGTTAGCCTTCCCTCACCTGATCCTCTCCAGACACTTGGGAGTGAAACTGGCATCATCCTTGAACAGTGGCCTTGCTGATTTGGGCTGATGGGAGTCATAGTCCAAGACTAGAAGGCACCATTTTGGGGGGGAAGGTTTTGATTTGTGTTCTCTCTCTCTCTCTCTCTGCAGCCCAGCACCATCTCATGCTCATCCCCCGGCTCACCCTCCCCCTTCAGCGATGGCCAGTCCAGCTCAGCCCCAGCAGCCTGGCTTGATGGCCCAGATGGCTACCACAGCGGCAGGAGTGGCTGTGGGCTCCGCCGTGGGCCACGTGGTTGGCAGCGCCCTCACTGGGGCATTCAGCGGCGAGAGCAGCTCCGAGCCAGCAAAACCAGCTAGCAGTGCTGTCCAGGTGAGGCTGTATTTGCCGAATTGCTTGCTTGCCACACCGGGCTCCTTCTGGGAGGTAGAGTGGGATATAAATGCAAAAATAAAGACAAGGATTTAGGTTTGCTGTCTGCAAACCACACACACGAAAGAAGGAATCTGTCTTCGAAAAAACAACAGGCGAGAAAATTGCATTGTCCTTCTCCGCTTCCCAGTTGGTGCCGGCTTGACTTGATTGACTTGGCGCAAGAAAAGTGGCTGTCCCGGCTATGTTAGTTTATATACCTGTGACGATTCCTTCTCTCTTTGTATCTGAAGGAGTCCAGGCAGCAGCCAGCCTATCAGCAATCCAAGTACGGGCCCTGCCACTACGAGATGAAGCAGTTCCTTGACTGCGCTACAAACCAGAGCGACTTGACCTTGTGCGAGGGCTTCAATGAGGCCCTGAAGCAGTGCAAGTATAACAACGGTGAGCATTTCGGGGTGGAGGCGAAAGGGAGCCTCCCATAAGCTGGCCCTCGGCTGAGGTTTGAGAGATGGCCACGAACCTTGTCACTCTGTTGAAATTTAATGAAGCTGTGGAAGAGCATAGGATCGTAAACAGGGACTCCCATCATTTAGTCCAACCAGCGGAGGCTGGCCCAATATGGCAAATGGGACAGTGTCCCACCAACCTCTGGTTGCCCTCAGCCAGCCCGCACTTGACTGCCTTCATACTTAAAACTAGTCCAGAGGGTATCACTGGCCAGTGGTGGCTGGTGCCCATAGGGAGTGGTGGGGCGGAAGGCAGGGAGCCCAACAGTAGGTGGAGCCAAAGCCAATGATGGATGGAGACAACTCATTCTAGTTTTGTTCCCATTCTCCTCCCTGCTGAGTTCTACAATGGGCAACACAAGGAAGAGGAAGCTGACAGCCAGGGCCATCTCCTAGATGTGTTGCAAGTAAGGAGATGGGCAAGTGGAGGGCTGGCTGAAGGCAATCAGTGACTGGTGGGGCAGTGCCCCAGTTGCCCTAACGGGTGACACTGCCTATCAGCTTCCTTCTACTAGAACCCTGCTACTGAGTCAGGCACGTTGGTCCATCTGCTTCAGTACTGTCTACACTGACCAGCAGTGGCTCTCCAGGATTTCGGGCGAGGGTGTTTCCCGTCCCTCCTTGGAAAAGCTGTCAGGGGATTGAACCTGGGCGTGCAAAGCAGATGTTCTGCCGCTGAGCGATGGCTCTTCCGTTATAGACGTAGAAGTCTTTCCTAGCCCTACCTGGAGATGCCGGGGCTTGAACCTGGGACCTTCTGCATGCAAAGCAAGGGCTCTACCATTGAGCTGTGGCTCCTCCCCAAAGATCGGAAGCTGCGGCATTCCAGGGCTTCAGGCAAGGAGTCTCTCTCCCAGCCCTACCTAGAGATGCCGGGATTGAACCGGGGACCTTCTGTGTGCAAAGCTGGTGCTGTGCCGCTGAGCGACGACCCTTCCCCATAGTGACTAGGAGACAATGGCAGTGACTATTTGCTCTCTGCTAAGACGGACCCTATTCTTTCTTTTTCCAGGTGTTGCTTCCCTCTTGTGAGGAAATCTTTGCACTAATGCAACAAAATCATAAGAACGTGAAGAGAGCCGTAAATCCGAGGGGACTGGAAGGGCTAGTGACCAGTGAATGACAGGGGCAAGGGATCCAACCTGATCAATGCTAAACCTCTTTAGTGCTGTTCTCAGTCGTCCGTCAGCGAGCAGGGAGAATTCTAGCTGACGTTCTTGAGAGAGTAGCTTTTAGAATCCAGGCACCACTTGACTTCGTGCAAAGAATTGTGCAATAAAAGGAGATGGTTTTATTTTAACCTAGAACTTGTCTGTACGTTTCCATTGATCAAAGCACAACGTACACACCTCAGTTTACTTTAATGTGATGGGACCCAGGAGTAGCTAATGTGGTGTCCTCCAGATGTTGTCGGACTACAACTCCCATCGTGCCTAACTGTGGATTGTGCTTGCTGGGGCTGATTTATTTATCTATAAAAATATTTTGATATTGGTCTTCATTAAAAAAAAAATGAAGCCGTTTACAACATATATAAACATGGAATTAAAACATATAAAAATGTACAATCGGCAATCATTAACTATTGCCAGAAGATAGTGTCTCAGTTGCCTGCGTAAGCCTGGTGACATACAAAGATTTTCAGCAGGCGTATAACGATCGGAGCGGAAGGTGCCTGCTGAATCTGTGTTGGCAGAGTATTCCACAGGACTGGGCCAGTGACAATAAAGGCTTGAGTTTTACTAGTTGTCAGATGAGCCTCGCCAACTTGGGATGACCAATGATGCTCCAGCAGATAATCTCAGTGATCAGGCTGAGATATAAGGGTTCAGGTATTCCCTTAGGTACTCTGGACCTAAGTAGACCAGGCCTTTGTAAATTCATACCAATCTTGGCTCAGTAGTGGGTGGTAGTTTATTAACATCTGGAGAGTACCATGTTGACTGTCTCTGGACAAAGGACCCGCTTCTTTCTGACTACATGTGATGGGAAGGGCCCAGTCTGCAATGGTGCAATTCTGTGTTTACTTGGAAGTATGCCCCACTGGTGTCCAGTGGAGCTTACTGCCGTGTCATTAGGAATCTCCCTTAGGACTGAATCCTAAGCAGGCTTGCCTTATACCAAGTCAGACCAAGCTCAGTACTGTCTACACTGACTGGCAGCAGCTGTCCAGGATTTCAGGCAGGACTCTTTCCTACCTGTACCTGAAGATGCTGAGGATTGAATCTGGGACTTCCTGCATACTCTTCTGCTGAGCTTAAGGCCCTTCCCTCCCATCTCACAGGGTGCAGAAATAACCACCAACTAGGGTGGCTTTCAAGGAGAGTTGGATGGATTCATGAAGGATATCAGTGGCTGCTAGCCACGATGGCTATGCTTGACCACTGCCGGAGGCAGTATGGCTCTGGATACCAGCTGCTGGGAATTGCAGGTGGGGAGGGTTGCTGTTGCACTCAAGGCCTGCTCATGGGCTTCCCATTGGGGCATCTGGATTGGCCACTGTGAGAACAGGATGCTGGACTAGATGGGCCACTGGCCTGACCCAGCAGGGCTCACAATTGCAGTGCACCATGCAAATCTGAAGCCAGCCCCTTTCCTTCTGCAGAGATTACAGCTTCTGTAGCTTGTTACATCTACATTGCATCTTTCCACCAAGGTGGCACACATAATTCTCCTGTTTTCCATCCTCACCACAACCCTGTGAGTTCGATTAATCCAGTGTTCTTCAACCTTGGTTCTTCAGATGTTCTTGGACTGCAATTCCAATCATCCCTAGCCACCTTGGCCACTGGTCAAGGGATCATGGGAGTTGTAGCCCCACAACCCAAGGCTGAAGAACACTGGATTAAGCTGACAGAGAGTGACTGGCCCAAGGTCAGCCAGCGGAGCTTCATGGCTGAGTCACAATTTCAATCTCCCCAGTCTTTGTCTGACAGTCTAACCCAGTGGTGAGCAACATCAGGCCTGGGGGCTGAATATGGCCCTCTAACCCTCTCTACCTGGCCCTCGGTGCTCTCCCCTCACTGGCCCGGCTTCCTATCCTGAGTGTTTTTGCCTGTCTGAAATGTGTCCTTGAACTCTGATCATGACTCTTGCCTGCCTGGATGAAGGATACAGAGAGAGATGTGTGAATGTGTGCAGAAACTAGCCCAATGTACAAAGGTATTTATTATTTTATTTATTGGATTTATATCCCGCCCTTCCTCCCAGTAGGAGCCTAGGGGGGCAAAGGTAACATTCACCTTGGTTCTTCTACCTGCTTTTGCTTCTGTCCGCAGCCCACCCACCCCTGGCATTCAGCCCCTGCAAGGTTTCCCAGAAGGGAATATGGCCCTGGGGCTGAAAAAAAGGTCACACACCCCTGTCCTGACCAATACGCTGCACTACCTGTTACTAATCCCGATCTTTTGCTGGTGACAGGCTGGAACGGATCTTCCGCCTGAGCCAGCAGTTCTTTGAAATGGCATGCATGACTCGGGGGAAAAATACTGCAGAGTCAGGGCTGGGTTTCTTTCACCAAATGTCTCTGGCTGTAAAACCCTTCCTTAGCAATGCGGTGATTGTAAACTCACTGTTGACCCAGCAGAGCAAATGTTTCATTACGCAGCGCTGCTTGTAAACTCTTGGCTTCTTGAGACAGACGGGGGAAAGGAAATGCGATCTGCTCGGCGGCATGACTGCTCCCCTGTCTTATTTTAGATCTTGGCAAGTTGCATAATACCCTGAAGGTTATGAGCATCGGGTGAAGTCAGTTAGACTTGGATGCAGCTGGTTAGTTGAGATCAGTCTGGTTAAAAAAAAACAAGAAGTCCACTAAATGCAGATTCTAAAAAAAGAAAAGCAAAATAAATAAATAAGGGATTGGAGTTTGGTAGGAAAGCCTTTTGCAGATGGCGGTTTGTTCGGAGATCTGGCAGCCCGGTATGAAGACCATGAAAGCGGGAGGCTCTTCTATATTGCTTGTGGCTGGGGACAGGCATCTGTGAAGGCAGTGCTTGTGTAAACTAGCATCTCTGGATCTTGCCCATACAAATAATAACGAAAAGTGTCTTGGACATCACCGGCTAATTGTGAAAATGGCAAATTCCATGTTAAGGGATAATTAGGGAAGGGATTGAAAATAAAACTACAAATATAATGCTGTTTTACAAATCCATGGTCCAGCAATGCCTAGAATACTCCGGGGTGGCTGGTGCCCATCGGGACTGATGGGGTGGAAGGCAGAGACCCCCACACTAGTGGAGTCAGAGCCTTTGACAGGCAGAGCCAACGGATTCTACCTTTGTTCCCCATCCTCTATTGAGTTCTTCAGAGCTTGAATTGGACCAGCTTCCTGACAAGAACAACACGGGGAACTTTGCCAAACACTTTGTTGAAATCAAGGTAAAATACATCCACAGCATTCCCACTATCTACTAAGCTAGTAACCCAATAATTAAAAAGAGAGAGAAGATCATGCATGGCGTGGAGAAAGTGGATGATGATGGTGGTGGTGATGATGATGGTAATTTGATGACTGGGGCATCAAGTGAAGGTTTGAATCCAGAGGTGCTAGTGCCCACTGGGACTGTTAGGGCAGAAGGTCGGTAGCGTGACAGTAGATGGAGCCAGAGTAAAGGACAGTCTAGTTTAGTCTCCATTCTCTTCCCTGCTGAGTTCTACAAGGGCAACACTGAGGAGGAAGGGAGAGCAGAGAGGTAGTGCTGCCAGCCCCCTGGAGGGGTTGTAAGAAAGAGGACAAGTGGGGACTGCCTGAAGGTAGACTGAGGTTGCCCTAATGGGCTAGCCTCCACTGAGAATGCTGAGCACAGTTCTGGTCACCCCACCTCAAATAGGATATTGTAGAGCTGGAAAAGATGTGGGAAAGGGCAACCGAAATGAGCAAGGGGCTGGAGAAACTCCCCTATGAGCAAAGGCTGGAGCTTTTTAGTTTAGATTTTAAATTTTCTAAATGTAAATGTACTGCAAGTCGATTCCGACTTATGGGCGACCCTATGACTAGGGTTTTCATGAGGCTGAGAGGTAGTGACTGGCTCAAGGTCACCCAGTGAGCTTCAGGGCTGTGTGGGGATTTGAACCCTGGTCTCCCAGGTCATAGTCCAACACCTTAACCACTACACCACATTGGCTCTTTCTAAACATTAGAAAAAAGGCAAGAGGAGGACATGATAGAGGGTAGAATGAAATAAATGGGGCGGTTGTGTAAAACTTTTTTTTCCAACGGGCATATATGATGCCATGAAACTGAACTGCATCTTGAGCATTCTTTAGATTTCTTCAGATCAAATGATACCATTTAGCTCTTTTTACTTTCCTTTTTATAATCTTGCCATCATTGTGTTACATGGAGCTGCGATATATATAATAGCTGCTATTCCATATGTAGCCATTAGGGGCAGATGTTGGCCCATTTTTCCAGTTTGGACAGAGTTCAATGACTTCACAATGTCTGGTGATTATGACAATCAGCTGTCCTATAAGGTAAAATGTGATGGATAAAATACAAAAACACAGTCTTGGTGAAACCGATTCCAACCATGACAAGCTAAGAACAATCATAACAGATCTAAGAGCGTGTCAACATTCAGATATTTCGGGTGAGAATAACCTAAATATTCAATGCTCTGTGTACATAACAATGCTACTTTTCATCTCAGTGTCATCCCTGATAACATCATCACTCCAGCACATCAGAGGCCAGTACATTAAAGACAAACTCACCAAATTCACAACACACAAACCAGGATACAACCCTCCTTTTAAATTCCCAGTGGTCTGAATTTTGCAGTATAGCTCTCCATCCAAGAGACGTGTACAAAAATATCTATACTAGTATAAAATATGCATATAAGTGCCTATATTTGTGAAAATAACATGCAAAAAAAATATATTTATTTAATTAAATAAATAAATAAATTTATATCATGCCCTTTGTCCTAGAAGGAGCCCAAGGCAGCAAACAGAAGCACTAAAAACATTCTAAACCATCTTAAAAACTAAAACATATTAAAACATCTTTTTGAAAAAAGCTTTAAAAAATCTTTAAAAAGTAATTCCAGCACAAATGCAGACCAGGATAAGGTCTCTATTTAAAAGGCTTCTTGAAAGAGGAAAGTCTTCAGTGTATTATGGAGAATTGCTTTGCAAAAATGTGTTAGGGAAACATGCATGGGAAAAATATGTATATTAGGAGAAATTTACACCAAAATGCTGATGAATTTCCGTGAGGACTGCCCCATTCACCCTAATGGGCCATTCTCAGCTGCCTTTACCAGCTGCACAACTGTCCAGACATGGCCCCACTCATGTATCACCATACCGCAAAAAGTTTAAACTGTGCAATGCCTGCCTGCCTTGAAGCTGTTCGTGCTAAAGAAGGAATAAAGGAGACAACAGTCTTTCCCCACAGGCGGTATGTATGCACAGAGCATGCTGCTCCAGGCACCTGTGCGTGTGCGTGTGTAGTCCAGATTGGTCCATTTGGGCAAATGGGGCGCTGTTCACCAACTTCAGTGTGCCCTCAGCCAGCCCCCACCTGCCTGCTTACATCCAGTCTAGGGAGCGGCCCTGCCTGCCAGCTTCCTCCTCCTTAGTCTCAGTGTTGCCCTTGTGGAAGTCGGCAGAGAGGAGGATGGAGACAAAACTGGAAAGAGTTGGCTCTGCCTGTCATTGGCTCTGGCTCCGCCTACAGTGGGCTCCTTGCCTTTCGCCCCACCAGTCCCAATGGGCACCAGGTGTGTGTGTGTGTGTGTGTGTGAGAGAGAGAGAGAACTGCAGCCACAATCTTGCTCCATCAGCAAGCAAGCAAGCACACACTGATGCTCTAGAAAAGGTTTTGTGTTTTGAGCCACAAGGGGGTACATCTGCTTTCTTTTTCAGTGATGCTGTTGCCTTCCTGAGCCCGGCAACACTAATTAGAGGCCAAGGTATTTGCATACAAGGGCTGTTCTCTTGACCTCTGGGGGTTTAAGAGGTTCTGGGAGGATGCCAAGGAAAGAGCTCTTTTTTTGCTTTTAGGAATATTCTCTGCACCTCCGCATAATGGCGTGGCGCCTGCTTCTCGCCGCAATCCTGGTGCCCATTGGTAAGGGAAATGAGTTTGGTAGACAGGGCACCTCTTCTCTTTGGAAGCTAACAAGGATGTGTGCACCAAAACAATCAAGGGGATGGAGCGACTCCCCTGTGAGGGAAGGTTGCAGCATTTGGGGCTTTTCAGTTTAGAGAAAAGGCGAGTCAGAGGTGACGTGATAGAAGTATATAAGATGATGCATGGCATGGGGAAAGTGGACAGAGAAAAGTTTCCCTTCTTCTCTCGTAATGCTAGAACTTGTGGACATCCAATGAAGCTGGCTGTTGGAAGATTCAGGACAGGCGAAAGAAAGGGCTTCTTCATGCAGCACGTAGTTTAAGCTGTGGAACTCCCTCCCTCAGGAGGCACTGATGGCCACCAACTTGGAGGGCTTTAAAAGAGGATTAGACAGACTCATAAAGGATAAGGCTACTAGCCACGATGACTATGTTGTATCACCACTGTCAGAGGCAGCATGCTTCTGAATGCCAGTTGCTGGAAGCCGCAGAAGGAGAGAGTGCCCGTGAGCTCAGGTCCTGCTCGCAGGCTTCCCAAAGGCATCCAGTTGGCCAAATGAGAACAGGATGCTGGACTAGATGGGCCGCTGGCCTGATCCAGTAGCCAGGCTCTTCTTACATTCTTATATCTCACCCTCTCGTTCCTAACTGTACAAATCTTATTTATTTTCTTTGTTTATTTATTCATTTATTACATTTACACCCTGCCTTTCTTTTCAAGGCGGCTTACATAAAAAAGAAAACCAAATTAATTTCCCCTCTTTGCGCCTCCCCGCCCTGCTAATTTCCTACCTTATTCTGTCTGGGAACCTGTTCCGTATGAGCAATCGGATAATCTTTGCAGGAGAGTTTCAGGAACTTCTTATGGCAAGGTCTTCCTTGATCTTCTGCTTTTTTTTCTGTTTTACATTTCGTGGCATTTTCTACAAGCTTTGCTAGCTGATGATTCGACCTGTAGCTGCCTTCCCAAAAAGTCTTCTTGCATCGAGGGCAGGACCCTTCTGTGTCAGAGTCTCCCCAAAGGTGGAGGAAGCAGGCGTTGCAGAAACTATGCCCGCAGTCGATGATCACTGGGTTTGTGAAATATTCACAACATATGGAACAAATAATTTCATCGCAGAGTTTCTGGTCAGAGTCACTTCCAGCCATGCTTTCCAGTTGCAATTCCTGAAAAACGGCCTTAAGTTAAAACAAAACATGTGATCTGTTTCACTTTCCTGGAAATATGCCAGGATGGGTGTAGCTCTCCAAGAAGGCAGAACCGTGGCAATAAACAGTCACAGCCCCTTAAACTCATTCCAGCCTCGAACTCTTTAGAAAGCATTTAAAGATTCACAATAAGTGCTGTAAATAGTCAGGGGTTATTGCTGTCTGTCGAAACACACTGCAAAATGCTAATGGTTGCTCATTTATGATTAGATCCATTTCAATCTTTTTTTAAACGGGCAGATCTCAGCATTACCCCCTTCTCGGGCTTGCAACGCTGAACTCCAGACTGAGGAGACAAATTACATTAGTGCTTGATAACTTCAATGTGACATTAACGCCATGCAGTATTTACCAACCACACTAAAAACGCCACCACTTTACCAAATCTCTGGGTTCCTCTCTGTGAGAAGATCTTCCATATGTACAGGAAAGCACAAGTTTATTATTTATTTATTTATTTATTTGATTTATATCCCGCCCTTCCTCCCAGCAGGAGCCCAGGGCGGCAAACAAAAGCTCTAAAAACACTTTAAAACATCATAAAAACAGACTTTAAAATACATTAAAACAGAACATCTTTAAAAATGTTTTTAAAAAGCTTTCAAAAAATCTTTAAAAAGGTTAAAAACATATTGTTTTTTTAAAAAAGTTTAAAAAACATATTCAAAAGCAATTCCAGCACAGAAGCAGACTGGGATAAGTCTCAACTTAAAAAGCTTGTTGAAAGAGGGAGATCTTTAATAGGCGCCGAAAAGGTAACACAGATGGAGCCTGTCTAATATTTAAGGGTAGGGAATTCCACAGGGTAGGTGCCGCCACACTAAAGTTCCATTTCCTACGTTGTGTGGAATAGACCTCCTGATAAGGTGGTATATACAGGAGGCCCTCACCTCCTACACAAATGACAGATTAATTTCTCTCGCATTGTAACAAAACAAAAGATCTTTTATATTTTGGGTGGGAGCAGCTCCTATTCATCTACTGGGGAACCTGTGGCCCAGCAGATGTTGTTGAACTCCAACACCCATCAGCCCCTGGCCAGTATGGCCAATGGTCAGGGACGGGGTGTAGTCATCCAGGGTCTCAGGGGGTCTTAGACCTCTTACTTTTTGGGGAGCAGGGTCCTTATGTCTCCAGTATCCTATGAGACAATCAGCATGAAAGGGGAGTGTGTCAGCCACTGAGCAGAGTCTTCTAACATGTCTCCTTGTCCTTTCCTGCTGTTGGAGCCAATCACAGTGCAAGGAGGTGAGTCAGCCACTGAGAAGATTCTTCGCAGAAGCTAACACTCTCCGCTTTCATGCTCCTAGGGACATCTGTCATTGTGGGAGAAGGCATTAACAAGGATCTCATTCTCAACCCAGCAGCAAAATAAGGTGGGGGGCTTGGCTGTGACTAACACGAAGGGACCCTGCACTTCTGAATTTGCCACTATACTACTGGTCAGGGATGAGTTGTAGTCTAGCAATGTCTGGAGGGCTGCAGCCCAACCTACTGGGTTCATAGCTAGTTTCTTGCTTCCAGCTCCAGTTGATCCTTAAAACCAGATATGTGTGTTATGTGCATAGTTCCTCATTTTTCCAAGGTTAAATTCAGTTCTCCCCATTTCTACAGCGATGTGCAATTTTTTTAAAAAAAAAATCCTCATGAAAATTTGTCACCATTTTAGTGTGAATTCCTCCAAATAAACACATTTTTGTAAGCAGTTTTGACAAAGGTACACATTTTTGCAAGCCATTTCTCATTTTTGCATGTTATTTTCATTCATGTATTCATTTTTATGCACACTTTTCCCTAATATATGCATTTTTGCAAATGTTGTTCAGTTGACGAACTGCATCCCAAAATTGTAATAAGTGAGAATTTCAAGGGATAGCTGTGTTTCGGTTCTCATACCGTTTTGGAAATTGCGAATTTGATAAATTTGGCTTGAAATGCGAACTGAATCGAAATCCTCACCCATCCCAGTATATGCATTTGTTGTTCTCTTTACCTGCATAGCAGAGAGAAAATATTTTCATTGCAATCTTGGTGCTTTGCTTCTCAGTATCCTAGAAGCCAGGGACAGGCTCAGCCCCAGCCAGCATGTGCTGGCTGGGGCTGATGGGAGTTGTAGTTCAAAAAAGTAACTTTTCCAAGCTCTGGGGACAGCAGATGCAGGCCCCTCCAGATGTTGGTGAACTACAGTTCCCATCAGCCCCAGCAAACAACGGTGAGGGATGATGGGAGATGTAGTCTTAACAGCATCTGGAAGGGCACCGCATTTGCTATGTTAGTCCTTTGCTCCTCTTCCTAGTGTGTGCTCATGTTCTGCTTGTCATGCATTATTTCCTAAACTGCTTATCAATGCACCCCCCCTTTCAATCCCACCCTGGCCATCAAGGGATATAAATTGCTCTTTATTTGACTATGAGCAATCATGTACTGACATCCCGCCAGCTTTTGAAGATGCACCTGTTGACACAGGCACAGGGCTGGGCAGATCTCTCAGTTTCGATTACACTGTTTTTCACTTTTCAAGTCCTAAGTTCAATCTCCGCATTTCCAGTTTGCCATTAAAAAAATAAAATGTCCTCATGATAGTTCATTGGCATTTTAGTATGACTCCCTGCTAAAATGCACATTTGTATGCTTTTTTGCCTAATATACACATTTCTGCAAGCATTTTTCCTTAATAAAATGCATTTATATATGCTGGTTTCACCTACCTTAGTATGTGCTTTTTTTGTACACATTCCTTGGCAGGAGAACTGCATTGCCAAATTCAGAAAAATGCCAATTATGAAGGAAGTGTGCTTCGATTTGTGTATTGTCCTAGAAACTGCAAATTAGATGGGTTGGTATTGAAATCCAAACTGAATCAAATATATCCTCCAGAGGCATTCTCTCCACCAGAATCTCCTGTTTTAATCGCTGAGTGGTTTTAACATGCATTTCGATTATGGGAGTTTATATTGTAATGTTTTGCGTAGCTGGTTTTTATACTTTGGACCACTAAGATACCTGTTCAGGCATGAAGTGCTATATAAATTAATAAATAATAGCAATATTCAAAATATAATATAAAATTGACTGCAACTGGGTAAATGTAACAGGCAGATAGGGGCCACTTGGAGACATGGAGAATGTAGCTTTAAGAGTTACTTTAAGGAGATGGCTTTTTGACAAACGGAAGGTTATTGTTAGGCATAGGGCTGCTCCAGAGTGTTCATCTTGATTTGCTTGCAGAATGTTTAGTGCTAGATTCTATCCTATCTTTATTGAGCATTTTCTCTGATTTGTTTGCAGGCAGGTTATATGAGTGTTCTTTGTGTGTGTGTGTGTGTGTGTGTGTGTGTGTGTGTGTGTGTGTGTGTGTGTGTGTGTGTGTGTGGTAATGCCCACTTTGTGTGAAACCCCAAATTAGTGTTTTTGGGGAAGGACACTGTTCTTCAACCTTCGGTCCCCAGATGTTGTTGGACTACAACTCCCATCATCCTTGGCCACATGATTACATGTTATCCCCAGTCCCCAGAAATAGGTTTTGAGTTCCCTGGCAGTGTGTGTTTTTAGAGTTCCTAAATGTCCCCAAATAGTGTTTTGCAGGTAGAGTATGACCACCAATGAGGATGAATGCTCACTGTCATATAATCTCCCTGCAATGAATCCAGAATGCGCGCTCAGTAAAGGCCAGACATAGTCTCACCTCCTCATAAGCTTTTTGCCAACAAATCAGTATGAATGCTCAATAAACAGGTCATCTGGAAAAGGCCCTTCTTTCCTTCTTTTAAAAAAGGCTTTGAGTCTGCCCATATCTTCCCCATCTCCACCCTGCCCCCAGAGTGTCTTCCACCCTTTGAAAGGTGAAATTGCATCAGCCAGAAGAGGATTTATGTCTGTCGTCTTTGCCTTGTCAACCTCATTAGTTCTGTTTCCAACTGTTCTCTTCTAGGGGAAAGGGCTGTAGCTCAATGATAGAGCGTCTGCTTTGCATGCAGAAGGTCCCAAGTTCAATCCTTGGCACCTCCAGGTAGGGCTGGGAATGCTTCTTGCCTGAGAGCTGCTGCCAGTCAGTGTAAACAATAGATAGACCAATAGTCTAACTCAGTAAAAGAAGGCAGCTCCCTAACTTTTGTACACCCACAGCCTTGGGTCCTCATTTGCATCCGGCTCAGCCCCGCCTATGACGTTTTGGAGTTTAAATGTTTACATATTTCAGTAGCCCCTGGGGCTATATTAGGAACTGAAGCCCAGAGTTGCACTAGGCTGGTTGCTCCATAAACTCAGCTAGACCATGGTTCTGCTAGCACCATCAGGTCTCTGGTTTCTGGGGATTTTCTTAACAGGTACTGGCAATCTTCTAGAATCTATAGACATATCTGGATACAAGCCTCAATGTATTTTGGGTGGTCTCATCTTGCCACATACAAAGCTAATCACGGGTTGGGATTGTCAATTTGTTCTGTGGCTGCGCAGGGCACAATTTATGCTGTCACCTCACTGCTTTGTGTATGGAGACATTGGGCTGGATCCAGACTTCAGTTTGATTTCAATGAAACGTAAGAATCATGGCCAACTTGTGCCACTGATTTCTGCACTCTTCAGGAGACGGCCTCCTGCAGATACCTTCTTATCACGATGTCAGTTCTGTACACTATAGGATTACAGGCCTTGAGTGTTGTGGCACGTATCCTTAGGAACTCCCTCCTGTTAAATATCTCACAGGTGCCATCTCTGTTGCCTTGTCAGCGCCTGCTGAAGATCTTCTTCCTTCAGCAAGCCTTTGGAGTAGATTTCTTAACCCAGTCTGTCTGTATTGGAATTGTTTAATTGGTTTATCACTTGTTTGCTTCTCCTGGGAGTGGAAAGGAATCACAGGTTTGCTTAGAAGCCCATCTCTATGCTCTGTATCTGTAGATGACAATGATTAAAAATGAACTCAGAGTTTCTTAAAAGTTCTGGGCTGATATGCATGAGAAAGTAGCCTGTTGACGTCTGTGTGGTATGTTTGGGTCTTCTAGCTACAGGCAACACAGAAGCCACGCTGATCCAGCCTACCTCTATACTGGCGCCCCCAGGAAGTGTCGCTCGGCTATCTTGCACCCTTTCCAGCAACAGCATTGCAACTTACACCATCGTCTGGCTCCGGAGCAGACTTCAGGCCTCCCCTAAACCCCTCTTGCACTACAAAGACGAATCTAGCCAAAATAAAGCCGCTGGCGTCTCTGATCGCTTCTCTGCTTCCAAAGATGCCAACAGCAGCACCTGCTATCTAACCATCTCTGGGGTCCAGGCAGAGGACGACGGCCTCTATTACTGTGTGACATCAAAAGGAGGAGAGTAACACAGCGCTTCAATGTACGGGAGCTCCAAGACCAAAACTCCATCCCATCGCCTTAGGGAGGATGTCGGCACAGCTGACGAGGCAGGCAAACTAGCAGATGCATCTAGCTTAAGATCGCATGAAGATGCTTCAGCCTGCAGAGTGCAGATTCTATTTCAAGAGCTCAGTGAACAAGAACACTCCCAACCACAAACACATTGTTTCAGTTCCTACTTGGATTGACTAATAACACAGTCACTCTGTGAGCAGGGGTGCATCATCCAGAGGCGCTGGGACTCATAGACCCCTTACTTTTTGAGACCTCTTGGAGGCCGGGCCTGGCAACCAAGAGGTCTTCTGCACCTTTAAAAGTTGTGCAGAGGGAAGGGAGAATTCCACCTTGTGGTTTTCCCCATTACAGCGTTGCAAGAACACCTGCACTTGGCTGACTTTCTCTTCTCCTAAAGATACAGGATCAGTCTCAGGCCCTGAACCTGGCAACCCTATCATGACTTCCCCCAAGGAATCCTGGGCACTGTGGTTTCCTCTGCACAGAGCTACACATTCCCAGCAACCTCAAGAAGCTACAGTTCATGTGATTCTTTGGGGATATCACGTGCTTTAAATGTGCATTGGGTGTGTCTTAAATACATGGTGTGGGTCTGCCCTTAGAACAGTGGCTCTTCACCTTTTTTGGGTTTACAAACCCCTTTGAGAATCTGATGAGAACTATGGATCCCCATAAATAAATAAGTACCATTTCTTTTATTCCATTGGAAACTGATTTTCTATTTGTGCCTGATTCACAGACCCCGTGAAACCCATCCATGGACCCTAGGTTAAGAACCCCTGCCTTAAAGGGCATGTATCAAACGAGTGTGGTAGTACATGATACGGCCAGTAGGTGTCAGGGTTGCTCTGCATCTACAGCAGGTGAGGATACACAAAAAGACCCTGCACAATGCAGAGGTCAAGTCCTTTAAGTGATGGGGTTAATCCAGGAACAAAAGGCTGCTCTTTCTGAAAACAAGAAAACAAGTGCAATATAAAGATTGCCACTTTTTATGGAGTAAAACCTCTGTGCGCCAAAGTGGATGCACAAGAGGCAGAAATCTACCTGTGAAGCTCTTCCCATCACTGTGATGGACGGCAGCAAAGGCAGGGCAGAATAAGACTAATCTGTTGCTTACCTGCCTGTGAATAGGGATGGCCAAAGGTGTAATTTTCAGTTTCTCATTATTCCAATATAAAGTTCAGTTCTCCCCATTTTCCACGTTTGTGATATTTTTTTTAAAAAAGCCCTCATCAGCATTTTAGTGCAAATTTATACTAACGTACAAATTTTCTTGTATGCAGTCTTGCCCAATACATACATTTTTACAAGCAGTTTTTCCTAACAGAATGTATTTTTGTATGTCACTAATCTACGCCTTTTTATGCTCTCTTGACCCTAGTATTTGCATTTTGGCACACATTACTCAGCTGGAGACCTGCCCTGTAAAATTTGGAGAGGTGCACATTTTGAAGAACGGCTGCATTGCAATTCATCTATTATTTTGGGAAGTGCGGATTTAGTAGATTCACCTTGGCGTGTGAACGGAATCACATTCCTCTCTTAATCCCTGCCTGTGAAGCCACTGTGAATAACATAGAGCCTTTGTAAATCATGCCCAGAAACCTCAAATGCTCCCTCAATTAAGAGGCCATTTCCAAGAAGTAAGAGGAAGTGCAGATTTGCATAAAGGATACTTTCTCAGGCCTTGGGATGGTTTAAATGAGGAGACCTGGAGAGTCTGTATATCAGCTGAGCTGCTAGGCAGTGCTCTCCATCATGGCCATCAACCTCCTTTTCTTTGTCCTCTTGACTTTCTGCACAGGTGAGAATCTGGGAGGATTTCACCCGCAGTGCCTCCCAATTTCAGTGGCTGGTGATGTTGTTTCGGACGTGTAGTCCGTTTCTATGATTTTGGCAATGAACTGTGAAGCATGGTGCCTCAGTTCCCCCCAGCATTAGTAGATGCAAAGTGGAGCATGATTCCTATACCTTTAATATGAGACTTTTGAGCTTCTGCTCTCTCAAAGTAGAAAGTCCCCCTCAGAAAATTCCTCCTTCTGTGATTGAGGGGGGAAGAGCCCTATCCCCCATTGTAGCGGGCAACCTTCAGCAGGGGTGCTGCGATTGCTTGGTTTCCATCTTGTTCTTTCCAGGCCTCAGTTCTCAGGTGGCGTTGACTCAGACGAACGGTCCAGTCTCATTGGCCCCAGGAGATTCGGCAACCATATCGTGTACTCTGCAAGGTGTGGAGTTTATCAGTACCACTTTCCCATCTTGGTATCTGCAGAGGCCAGGGAAAGCTCCTCATCTCCTGATTTCCAAGTCTAGGGAAAGAGCCTCTGGGATCCCTGAGCGTTTCTCTGGAGAGACATATGGCAGTACTGCAAAGCTAACCGTCACCAGGGTGGAGGCAGATGATGAAGGAGATTATTACTGTGCAGTGTGGCATGAAAGCAAATCACACTGTGATGCAGTCGGATATGGAACTGAAACAAAAACCCTCTGGGCCTGAAAGAGAGGTGCAGAAGCCAGAAGAGAGAGAGGCACCTGGTATATTGCTCAAGCCCCTGACTTTTTTTTTTAAATCAAACATATATGGAATGCACTTGTGGAATTCTTGGGCTACAGACAATCACTCTTCCAGCTCCTGTTAGCAGTCTTCTCAGTTCTGGCCATTCTTATTTGCTGTTTTCGTTTAAAGGCGGGAATACACAATGCCTTGGATGTTGACATCATGCCTGAGCATGCAGAGGACAAAACAGCAGGTCATGATAGCAGCCACTTCCCCCAACTCCCTCAAAAGCCCTAAGAGATCCTGTGGCCCTCCAGATGTCAGTTCCCATCAACCCCAGCCAGCATTATTAATGGTCAGGGGTGATGGGAATTGAAGTCCATGGGCATCTGGAGGGTCATAAGTTCCCCAACCCTACCCTAGTGACATGGTTTGTGGAGAATTCTGGGAAACTAATGTGGTGGCTTCTAGGAATAAACAAACAAAACCGGTTGCTTCCCAGTACAGAAATATCCTTCTCACTCAGGGCTGGCACCAGAGGGCAGATAGGTTGGGCCCTGGCCAAGGGCCCCTGCAGCCCAGAGGGCCCCCTGAAGGGCCTCTCTTTAGGGTGAGGGAATGGAGTTCCCATTCTGTGATCCATGTCAGCATTGGGTCTTGCAAGCTGACCCTGCTATGGATCATGAAGGCACACACACCCAATGCAGACAGCACGGGCTTCAATAAGCCTGTATGCACACCCCACCCACCTCTCCCATAAGTGTGAATGCCGTACGCGCTGTGCACGCATGCCTGCCATCACCCAAGGGGGCGGTAGGAGCTTTCCTAAGGGGCTAATGCCCCTGTCCTCATCTTGGTTGATTGTCGGCATGCACGTTATGCATGCACATCATTCACATGACACGAGAGCAGAGCTTGGAAAAGTTACTTTTTTGAACTACAACTCCCATCAGTCCCAGCCAGCATGCTGGCTGGGGCTGATGGGAGTTGTAGTTCAAAAAAGTAACTTTTCCAAGCTCTGCACGAGCACACACGTGGGCTTATTAACCCCATGCCACCTGTATGGGGGGTTGGGCTACGGTGCCAAGGCCTGGGGAAGACTGATGCCCAAGGGCCCTGTCATGCCTGACACTGAATGATTGGCACATGGATCTGACTGGGACAATTAATGCAAATACATTCTTAGCCATTCATTATTCTTGAGGTGGGGAGCTTGTGGGCCTCTTAATGTTGCTGGACTACATCTGCCACCACCCCTGACCATTGGCCATGCTGGCTAGGATGGATGGGATTTGGAGTACAACATCATCTGGCAGGCTACGGGTTCCGTAGGAGTGGAGTAGGCTGTGGGTCAACAGTGATTCTATAACCTACCTGACATCTACAATTTAATAAACTAGCAGTATTGCAGCAAAATGGACTTTAAGAAAACTCTGAAATCAGGGGTGTAGTTGTCTGGGGCCTCAGGATGTCTTAGACCCTTTACTGTTGTGGGAGCAGGATCCCAGCAGGGTCCCTATGTCTCCAGCATCCTACGAGCCAATCAGTATGAAAGGGGAGTGTGGAAGCCACTGAGAAGAGTCTTCTAATATGTGTCCTTGTCCTTCCTGCTGTTTGGAGCCAATCAGAGTGAAAGGAGGTGAGTCAGCCATTGAGAAGACTCTTCTCAGAAGCTAACACTCTCCCCTTTCATGCTGATTGGCTCATAGAGATGTTGGTTGTTGTGGGATAAGGTGTTAACAAGGATCTCATTCTCAAGTTCCAGCAGCAAAATAAGGGTGTGTGTGTCTGGCTGCGACTATGACTATTATGAAGGGATCCTGCACGTCTGAATTTGCCACTATTTTACTGTCTGAAATATGTTCATGCAAATTTCTGGAACAGAACAGAACACAAAACATATCTGCACATTAAACAAGTAATATGCTTTTCATATAACTCTTGAGACAGATTGATCTCAAAATGTCCCTACTTGGCTGTTAAGCACTTGGGAAACCAGGAATGTTTTTAGATTCTTCCTGAAGGTTAATGACGGTAAGTGGAAAAGAGGTATAAAACACATGCATAGAATCACTAGTAGAGTTGGAAGGGGCCTATAGCTACAATTAATCTTCCAGCTTTAATTAGCAGCCCTCCAAGACACTGTTATTTCTATTGACTGGCAGGAAGATATAACACACTGCTTGCAGGCTTCACATGGGCATCTGGCTGGGTGGACCATTGGCCTGATCCAGCATGTTCTTCTTATGTTCTTATGCTATGTTCTGCCTTAACTATCAGAGACAGTACATCTCTGGATATTACTTGCTGGGAATCACAAGTTGCTCATGGGCTTCCTATAGTTATCTGGTTGGCCATTGTGAGAACATGATGCTGGACTAGATGGGCCACTGGCCTGGTCTAGCAGCCAGGCTCTTCTCGTTCTCTTCAGTCATATCTGACAGATAAGGACGGGTGAATCTGTCAATTCCGATTTTTCTCAGTTCCTCGTTTTTCCAATCTTAAGTTCAGTTCTTCACGTTTTGACATCAGTTTTCAATTTATTTATTTTTAAAAGGAAGTTGCTTTGGGATGGGTGCCTCATGAGAAGCAATTCACTGAAACAAATAAATACTAACAGTCTTGGGGGTGGCATCTTACACGAGCTGCAGCTTCCAGACTGAACATTAAGGATGGGGAAGGAATTCAGTTCTCATTTATGGCTGAATTCGCGCTTTTGAAAACAGTATGAGAACTCAAACACAGCCATCTTTTGAAATCCGCACTTGTCAGAATGTCACGATGCAGTTCTCCAACCAACCAGTGTTTACACAAAAAAACCCACTCTGGTCCTGAAAGAGAGGCGCAGAAGCAAGAGGCACTCATATAGAGCTCAAGGTCTTTTCTTAAAAACACAAACAATAATGCATATTGAATGTATTTAAGTGGAAATTGCCCTGCACCCAAGCAGCGAAATAACAGGTAGAAATCTAGCTGCAAAGTTCTTTCTGTTATGATGCTGAGGGCTGGGGAAGGTTAATCTGCTGATTTCTGCCTGAGATGCAGCCATGAAAGGCACAGGGCCTTTGCAAACCATGCCCAGGAAACCTTAAATGTGCCCTCAGCAAAGAGATCACCTCTAGGAAGTGGGAGGAACTGCCAATTTGCATATGGGTGAGACTTTTCTCCGGCTTTGGGATGATTTAAAGGAAGAGACTTGGAGGATCTCAGTCAGCTGCTAGTCTATCTTCTCCACCATGGCCGTGAACATCCTTCTTTTTGTCCTCTTGGCTTCTTGCATTGGTGAGAAGTTGGGAACAGGTTTCACTGGAGCAGCTGGTGATATTGTTCTTTTGAAGCTGGGATTGTTTCCACTGCAATGGCTCCCAGTTTATGTGCCTGGTGATTCTGTTGCTTTGAACCTTCAGTCACTAGCATAAATTTGGCACAGGGTTGTGAAGAACGGTTCTCCAACAAGAATGGAATCCAACAAAGTGTGAAGGGAATTGTTCCATCAGCACAAGGATTTCTGCTTGTGCGACAGAACTTTCTCCCCTCTCCTCCCCCTGCGCAACCCCTAAATCTGTTCTAGGGGTTCTTCAAGCCTTCTGGAGAAGATTTGGGGAGGGTATGGGGTGCGTGGCATGGAGGGGGGAGAAGAGGGGGGAAAGTCCCATTGCATAAGCAGAAATTCTTGCACTGACAAAAGATTTCCTCAGCAACGCTGGATTCAAGGTGGGGGATGAATCATGATGAGGATGTTGAACTTTTGCCCCTTGAAGGACCAAACACTCCTCAGAAATACTCCCCATTGTTCCTTTATCATTAAAGGCAAAAAAGCTGTGTCCCCTATTGCAGTTGACAACCTTCAGCGTGAATGATTTGTTCCCATTCATTCTAGGCTACAGCTCACAGGTTGAGCTGACTCAGGTATGCAGTCCAGCTTCGATAGGTCTGGGAGAGACAGCAACCATTTCCTACACTCTACATGGTGTGGAGTTTATCAGTTCCACCAACCCATCCTGGTATCTACAGAAACCAGAAAAGGCTCCTCAGCTACTAATCTTCAAGACCACTGAAAGAGCCTCTGGGGTTCCTGGTCGTATCTCTGCAGCTCCGTATGGTAACACTATAAAACTAAACATTGCCAGGGCTGAGGCGGACAATGAAGGATATTATTATTGTGCAGTGTGGCATGAAGACACATTACACCATGATGCATTCAGATATGGAACTGAAACAAAAAGTCTCTGGGCCTGAAAGAGAGATGCAGAAGCAAGGGGAGAGGGGAGAGGCAACCGGTGTATTGCTCAACCCCTTGACTTAAAGAGCGAAAAAGAAAGAAAAAGTGATGTCTCTCAGTGCTGATCCACATTGCCTTTGAAGTCCATTTCCAAGTACTTTGTATTGAAACGGCCTACAAAACAAACTTTGAGTCCCTTTCAAGTTGTCACCTGAAGTCATAATGATATCAGGTGATTGATAGGTGGGCAGTCCTACCCACCTGTCAAAATTGGCCCTCAGAAGGTGGGGGAAGGAAGCATCTGGCCCACTAGCTGTATGCAGTTACCCACCCCTGCTGTATGGAATCATGGGTTAAGATGCAAATAGGAAGCAACATTTTCTGCAAGACATATAATATATATTTATATTAGTTCATGTCTCTGCACTATAGTCATTGATGCTGCAATGTGATTTGTCCCAATGCTCAGTGAAACAGACCCTCCGCATTTTCAAAGATGGGAAAGGGACATGTTTGAGTATTCCTGTACCAAAGGTCACCGTGCTCGGAGTGCTCCGAGACTTGCAGGTGCAAACAGGGTTGAAAGGAGGATCACGTATGACCACCCGATGGCACCATGAGCACAAATAATCATGAATGCATGATAAAAGAAAGTCTGGAAGGGTCCTTAAGGTGGTTTGGTGCTCCCCTTTCCATAAATGTGCATTGCCCCACTGTGTTCCCCCATGTGTCTTTCACGCCCCACTACTGTCCTCGACTGGCGTGCGCTACTGCAAGCCATGGATGAACAGCTTTCTGCACCATGGCTTCATATAGCCTGGTGCTACCTTTGGAACAAAAACAGGTTTGGGGGCTCAAGCCTAATCGCTTTCATTGAATTCAAGTTGAATTGAATTCACATCTTGCGGCCCTGGGGATTGTTTGCTTTTCGCTAACACAGCCTTTGTGCGCCCTCCAGAGATGCAATGTTTGTGGAAGGTTGATTCCATGAACCTCGCCAGGATTTTCGGAATGCCCTGGGCTAAGAACAGACCAGTCCATCCCATGATTTATGGACAAGGGGGATACCAGAATGATGAATACCAGACTGTATGGCTGAATGTTCAGAGGAAGGCAATGGTAAACCACATCTGAATACTGCTTACCATGAAAAACCCTATTTGTAGGGTTGCAATAAGTCGGAATGGACTTGAAGGCTGTCCATTTCCATTTTTTTCATGTCTGAATGCAAGGAGGGAGCGATATATTAAAATGCCTTCCGTTGCTGAGCTTTGGCACCGAATCCAGATTCTTCCTTCGCAGACTCCCAGGCCCCTAAACATGCCATGACCAGCAGGTTGCAGCTGCTTTTTCTGTGCTTGCTCTGCTGGTCCTTGAGCGAGAGAGAGAAGTGAAGAAGTTGCACATTTGCATGAAGGGGCTGCTCCCTCCATCTCTGGGGATTTAAGAGAGGCTGGGGGATGCCAATGGGATATCCTGTTACTTTTAGAAAAAGTTGCCCAGCAGATTCCTCCACAATGGCCTGGGACCTGCTTCTCTTCACAGTCCTGGTCTCTATAGGTGAGGGAATTCCACTGAGCGGACAACTCTGACTAGAAGCCAAGACAGGCGTCTTCTGTGCTCTAAAATCTTGTGCTTAGCACAATATTTGCTATTGCTCCACAGTCAATCCCTCTACTAAGCAGTTCCCTGCTTTTTCTCTTCCAGGTTTTAGTGTTCAGCAGCTACAGACCCTGAAGGACCCGGAATTTGTGGCTCCGGGTGGGATGGTCACAATGTCTTGCAGATTCAACAGTGGAAACATCGGCGATGGCAACTATCCTTTGTGGGTCCAGAAAAAACCTGAGAGTAAACCCCGGACGTTGATCTACACCACCAGCACCCGGCCGTCTGATGTTCCAGCCCGTTTCTCTGGGTCTCGATCAGGGAATGTGATGTCCCTGACCATCACGGGGGCCCTATTGGAAGATGAAGCTGTTTATTACTGTGCTGTGTGGACTGGGAGTCAGTTCCACAGTGGTTCATTCAGATGGGGAAGTGAGACAAAAACCTCCCCTCTGTTCTCTCTGTACATTAACAGAAGCTGAACTGCCTCTTATAGCCTCATTTTTTTCTGCGTGTCGTGAATGAAGCCCCAGACAAATGCTGAGGTCAATTTAAGTTGACCTGTTCGTTGAGTATTCATCCTGATTTGCTTGCAGAAACCTTGCAGGAATCTTAGAAAATGCCTGCTTTTTACTGAACATTCATTCCAACTTGTTTGCAAGAACCATTGGTCCATCAAGCTCAGTAATCTCTGCACTGACTGGCTGCGGCCTGTCAGGATTTCGGACTGGGTTCTCTCCCAGCCCTTTCTTGAGATGCTAGGATTGAACCTGGGACCTTATGTGAGCTGGGCAGATGTTCTACCACTGAGCTATGGCTCCATGATCCAGGACTGATTCTCTTATGTACTACACCAAACTGAGATTTGGAACAAGGGCACCTATCTGATAACTGGGTTTCCAAATACACATTAGTCCCCATCACATATTACATTCTTAGGTGGACCCCAAAATACTGTAAGAGGTTCACCAATATTGCAATGTATTAGTCAACCCATAGGTCAGGGATATGGAATCTCCGGTCCGAGGGAGGCGGCGGCAAATGTGGCCATTCAGGACCTTCTGGCTGGCCCTCAGAACTCTCCCCAGGCCACACCCTCCCCTTGACCATACCCCTTCCTGTGCCTGATTCACATCCTTTGAGTGTTTTTTGCCTGGCTCAAATGTGTCCCTAAACCCTGATAATCCCAGTGGCTTGTCTGGATGGAGAGAGGTGTGGATGTGTGACGTGTTCCACACTAACGAAAAAAAATTCCCTGGATCCCTTTTGAGCACCAACCTTTACCCCTTTGAATTGTGCCATCATTGCCTCGCTCCCATCCAGGCCGAAGCAAGGGCCTGTCCAACTGCTTTGAAAAAGGACCTTTATACAAATTTGTCCTGTGCTTGGATTCCCCATAATGCTTTGCAAGCACATGAAGTTCTAGGCAACATGATCAATGATCACAGAGCACATTTGCATGAAGAGGCAACTCTTTGGCTCTGGGGGATTTAAAAGAGGAGAAAGAGATTGCTTCAAAATGTCTTTTAGAGGCTTCACCATGGCCCCATCTCTGTTCATCCTCGCTCTTTTCATTTACTGCTCAGGTAAGCATGTGGATGTGATCTTATGTTACAGAGGCCAATAAGAAGACTATCTATCACAGGAACAGCGTGCTTTGAAGATATGTGAGAGAACTGCAAATGTAACCTAGTGTTTGCTTCTCCTGTTTTTCAAAAGGTGTCAGTTCCCAGGCAACTGGGATTCAGCCTGCCTCTGAGTCGGTGTCCCCAGGACAAACGTCTAAAATCTCCTGCACTGCTGGTAACAGCAATTATGCCATTCCCTGGTATCAACAGAGATCTGGACAAGCCCCTCGCTTTGTGCACTGTGATGCTTGCAGCAGCAGGGGACCCGGGATCCCTAACCGGTTCACTGCCACCCGCTCTGGGAATACTGGTTATTTAACCATCACCAATGTCCAGGCTGAAGACGAGGCTGATTATTACTGCAGTAGATGGGACAGCAGTGGCAGCACCTTACACGGTGGTAAAACCTTATGGGGAACTGAGACAAAAACCTTGCCTCTTCCTCCCCAGAGTGAGGAACGTGATCGACAGAAAAGAACTTCATATGCTTCGTCTCTGCAGCTGTTCTCTGGTCAACCTTACAATGGACAGAGCTGGAAGAGCCAGAAAAGCCTCTTGAATTCCCACCTCCTTCTGCAAAGCAGGACCATTGGCCACCAATCCAGTCCACAGAGTGACACATGGAAAGTTCAATGACTCAGAGTGCAAGTTTACTGGTGGCTCAAAGAGCCTTGGACTTTATATCAAACACGGCAGAGATGCCACGTGCTGATCCCCAGATCCGGCTGTGCTGAGCAGTTGGAGGTGGCTGTTCCTGTCATTGCCCTTTTAATGAGTTTCCGATGGATTCCTGAGCTTGCCACTGTTGCAGGCCGAGTGCCTTTGATTCACAGTCTCTGCCTCTCTTATGTCAGGAGGGGGCAGCAGAGACCACATCATTACAGATATTGAACGTGGCTTTTTAAAAATCCCAATACATTCTGCATTAATGTGAAGTTTGCTAGTCTTATATCACAGGGCTGGGAACCTCTGGCCCGTCAGATGTTGCTGGACTCCAGTTTCCATAAATCCCAGCCAGCAAGCCCAATGGTCAGGGATGGTGGGAACTGATGTCTAATGACATCTACAGGGCCACAGGTTGGAGAAAGACCTTTCAAATATCACTGAAGAAATGTGCATAACATATTTGAAGGTGGGATGCCTGAAGAATTCATTCTTTGGCCATTTCTTCTGGGTGACCTTCTGAGAGCTCCGTGCCGGGGCCAGAGGCAAAACCAAATGGAACACCCAATGGAACAGTATGGTAGTTTCAATGAACACTCACTCACCTCTCTTCATCTTTCCCCAGGCAAGCGAGAGGCAATATCTAAGGACACTTTTCAGCCAGGCAAAAACCCTCGGGGTGCAAAGCAGGGCCAGTGAGGGGTGTGGCCTGGGGAGAGTTCCAAGGGCCAGACAGTGGGGTCTGGAGGGCTGCATTTGGCCCC
This sequence comes from Rhineura floridana, assembly GCF_030035675.1. Classification (NCBI taxonomy): domain Eukaryota; kingdom Metazoa; phylum Chordata; class Lepidosauria; order Squamata; family Rhineuridae; genus Rhineura; species Rhineura floridana. The sequence goes on along the minus strand of NC_084498.1, from coordinate 21,301,909 downwards.
TGGGCCTGAAGTTGCCCACCCTGGATACACATGATGGCTCCTTATGGGTTTCTTCTTGGATTCCAGCATTGAGCAGCGGGTTGGACTTGATGGCTTTACAGCCCCTTCCAACTCTACTCCTCTATGAATCTATAGTTGGATTCCTGCATTGAACAGCAGCATTGTTCACAATGTTTTCCCATTGGAAAGGAAAGGGGCTCTCCCTCTGCCCAGTGCCCACCCACCCAATCTCCTCCCCTCCTCCCCCTCCCCCTATTCTTCCCTTCTTTCTCCTTTTCCCTTCTCCCCCTCTCAGGCCCCTTCCCAGATCAGTTTCACCTACCCTAGGCATGATTGTATAGGAGTAAATCCCATTGAACTCAAAAGCATGCACATGATCAAACCTGCCCTCCCCTCCTCCTACCCCCATCCCCTCCCTCTTGCCCCTTCCCCCTTCCTTTGCCCCTTCTTCCCCCTGCCCTCCTCCATCTCTCTCCTCTCTCCTCCCATTTCTCCTCATCTCCCATGGTCAATTTTACCTATCCTAAGTATGATTGCATGGGAGTAAATCCCACTGAACTCAATAAGCAGGCAAACGATTGCTGCCTTTCCCTCCCCCTCTCTCCTCTCCTCCTACCCCCTCTCCCTCTCCCCTCCCCTCCTTCCCCTCTCCTCTCCCCTCCTCCTTCCTTCCTTCTTCCTCTCCTCCCCTCTTCTTCCTTCTCCCCTGCCTACTCTAGCCCTCATCCCTCCCTCCCTCTTTTCCTCCTCCCCTGTGGTCAGTTTCACCTATGCTTAGTATGATTGAGGAGGAGTAAATCCCATTGAACTCAATCAGCATGCAAATCATCAATCCATTGTCAGCAAACTTGCACAGGATCCCAGTTCTTACCTCCCGGATCTAAAAGCAGAGAAATTCACTAATAGGTTAAAAAAAACAAAAACCTTGCGGTTTAAGAACATACCTATAGCCAACAGATATTTCTGTCAAACTTTCAAATGCAGGGAAATGGAGCAGGTATAGTGAATGCACCAGGAAAGCAAGAGACCTGACCTTCTCTCTGAGATATTGTACTGCCCTATAAATTTGTAAAAATGCAAACACAATTTGGGTTGGTCTTTCGCAGTCCAATCCACTTCCTGTGTAGCTTGGAAGAATTTGGTAATACGTGCCTCTGAGCATATGGTGAGTGGCGGCAACACCTGCCATCTCCAAAGATGGAGAATTACATTTTTGTATTTTTGTTGGTGTTCTTATTTGTGCTGCTACTGTTTCTACGGAGAATCGAACCTAGAAAATTATATTTCTCTCATTATACCAACAAACATACAAAAAATGTAATTCTCCACCTTTGGAGATGTAGTCCTCAATGCAGGATTTTCAGAATGCCCTGCTAAGAACAGACTAATCCACCCCATGATTTATGGACAAGGGGATACTGGAATGATGAATACTAGAGTGCCTGTGGCTGAATGCAAGGAGGGAGCAATAAAATAAAATACTTTCTGTTGCTTCTTACTTCGCAGACTCCCAGGCCCCTAAACATGCCATGACCAGCAGGTTGCAGCTGCTTTTTCTGTGCTTGTTCTGCTGGTCCTTGAGCGAGAGAGAGAAGTGAAGAAGTTGCACATTTGCATGAAGGGGCTGCTCCCTCCATCTCTGGGGATTTAAGAGAGGCTGGGGGATGCCAATGGGATATCCTGTTACTTTTAGAAAAAGTTGCCCAGCAGATTCCTCCACAATGGCCTGGGACCTGCTTCTCTTCACAGTCCTGGTCTCCATAGGTGAGGGAAATCCACTGAGCGGACAAATCTGACTAGAAACCAAGACAGGCATCTTCTGTGCTCCAAAATCTTGTGCTTAGCACAATATTTGCTGTTGCTGCACTGTCAATCCCTCTACTAAGCAGTTTCCTGCCTTCTTCCCTTCCAGGTCTTAGTGTCCAGCAGCTACAGACCCTGAAGGACCCGGAATTTGTGGCTCCGGGTGGGACGGTCACTATGTCTTGCAGATTCAACAGTGGAAACATTGGCGATGGCAACTATCCTTGGTGGGTCCAGAAAAAACCTGAGAGTAAACCCCGGATGTTGATCTACACCACCAGCACCCGGCCGTCTGATGTTCCAGCCCGTTTCTCTGGGTCTCGATCAGGGAATGTGATGTCCCTGACCATCACGGGGGCCCTATTGGAAGATGAAGCTGTTTATTACTGTGCTGTGTGGACTGGGAGTCAGACCCACAGTGGTTCATTCAGATGGGGAAGTGAGACAAAAACCTCCCCTCCCTTGTTCTCTCTGTACCTTAACAGAAGCCGAACTGCCTCTTTTATCCTTTTTTGTGTGTGTGTTATGAATGAAGCCCCAGAAAAATTCTGAAGTCAGTATACGTTGACCTGTTTGTTGAGTATTCATCCTGATTTTCTTGCAGAAATTTGAAGGAAGCTTAGACAATGCCTGCTGTTTACTGAGTATTCATTCTGATTTGTTTGCAGGGAGCCTATGGCTGTAAACACACTAGTTGCCGGAACAAAGCATTTCCATTTGCCACACCTGGAGGGGGAATGGGTTGATCTGCCAATCAGGTGCAACATCCCTGTGAAGCTGAATTAAAAAAAAAAACATTCAAGCTGCTCCCACCAGGTTTTACATTAAAAAGGATTGGGGTTTGACTAGCATCGTGTGCCCCCATTTTCAGAAGAGAGATCTGGAGACACATTGGAACCACCAGAACTGCCCTATATGTGTTTCTGCCCTATGTGACCATTGTGCCGAGAAAATGTTAAACTTTCCTTACTGCACAAAGTCTGATTTTGGAGGAAGCAAGTTTGTTGTGCAAGAGCTCCAAATCAGTTTTAATTGGGCAGTCTGGACTATCCGGTATGTGATTGAATCCCACCCCACAATTGCAACAGACTGGAAGCATCCTAACTAGGGTTGCCAGGTTCAGGGCCTGGGACTGATCCTGTATCTTTAGGAGAAGAGAAAGTGAGCCAAGTGCAGGTGTTCTTGCAACCCTGTAATGGGAAAAACCACAAGGTGGAATTCTCCCTTCCTTCTGTACAACTTGTAAAGATACAGAAGACCTCTTGGTTGCTAGGCCCGGCCTCCCAGAGGTCTTCTGTATCTTTGACAGTTGTGCAGACTGGAGACAAGAGAAAAGTTGGTAGGACAGGAGGAATATGTGGGATAAAGTGCAATGGCCTTGCCACCCCATCCTCCCGAATAATAATTGAGCAGCAGATTGAAAACCAATTAAGAATCTCTGAGTTGTTGCCACCAAGTGGTGTGTGTTCTTCTTACTTACCGCTCAGGAAGAGCTCAATGTCTAAAAGGGGCTTCCTAAACGGAGTCCCGAGAGGTTGCTGTTGTGCTCCTGTCCTGCCTGGGGGCTTCCCAGAAGCATCTATCTATGACGCTGCTATCTTTTCGGCGTCAGGTGAAAACCTTTTTATTCTCCCAGGCATTTTAAAGTGTATTTTAATCTGTTTTTAAAGTGTATTTTAACTGTACTTTTTTTTGTTGTATTATGATGCTGTTTGCTTTTGTTGCTATTTGTTTGCTTTTGGTTTTTGACTTTATTGTGTTATTGTAGTTATATATTGTACTGTTTTTATCTCTGGTGTACACCGCCCAGAGAGCCGTCAGGTTTAGGGCGGTATATAAATGAAATAAAATAAATAAATAAATAAATAAATAAATAAATCTGGTTGGCCACTCTGAGAACAGATTGCTGGACTAGACGGGCCTTTGGCCTGATTTAGCCGGCCTCTTCTGGTGTTCTTAAGATGGAAAGCAGGTTACCTGGAGGCACTCAGGTCTGAAAATCAGCTGAGTTCAGGCTCGCTTTCAAGCTCCAAGTCACAAGCTGGGGGCTGACGGGATTTGCCTAACCAATACACTCCTTACTTGCCAGTGTGCTTGCTTGAGAGCCAGTGCAGTGTAATGGTTAGAGTGTTGAACTGGGACCTGGGAGACCAGGGTTCAAAACCTCCACTCTGCCATTAAGCTCACTGGGTGACCTGGGACAGTGAGTGCACTGCTTCTCAGCCTAACCTACCTCACAGGGTTGTTGTGGGGATTAAATGAGGAGGGGGAGAACCATGTTTGTATGCCACCTTGAGCTCCTTGGAGGAAAGGGGGGATAGAAATGCAATAAATAAATACATTGCCCTTCAGGTCCTGAGCCCGGAGACTTGATGGTTTGCTAAGAGGACACAGTTGCTTTCCCTTTAATTGCTTTGCAGACACTCTCTCCATGGAAGCAGTAGTTAAAGAGCACGGCATTTGCATGACGGGGCTGCAAGGAATATGTGACTGGTGCAGACCTTGCTGGGCCGCAAGCTCGGAGGTGTGGCGTTTTGGCCAACAGAGGACCCTTTGCTACTTTTGTAGCCCTCCTGTCCCTGAAAAAGCAAGGTGTTTGCATGAGGGGGTGGCTTCTCTTGCCTCTGGGGTTTTAAGAGAGACACAGAAGAGGCCAGTCTGAGATCCCTTTGCTTTCGGAAGATGTTCTGTTTCCCCACAATGGCCTGGGGCCTTCTTCTCTTCATAATCCTGGCCTCCATTGGTAAGACAAATCCGTGGAGTGAAAGAAAGGGGCTTATCTTCCCAGAAACAAAGTCCAAATGGTTTCATCAGCTTAATCCCCAGCCACTCAAATATCTGGTGTTGCTCCTCTGCATCAAAGAGTTTAATATGTTTTACTCCTACGGTATTCTCTTTCAGGTCCCAGCACGCAGCAACTGCAGTCCATAAAGCCTTCAGAGGTCGTGCTTCCAGGTGGGACTGTCACCTTGTCTTGCAGATTCAGTAGCGGAACCATCACTGACAGCAATTACCCTTTTTGGGTCCAACACAAACTGGGGAATCCACCGCGGTTGTTGATTTACTGGACCAGCAGCAGAAACTCCGGCATCCCGGCCCGTTTCTCCGGGTCTAGATCAGGGAACACGATGTCCCTGACCATCACAGGAGCCCTGGTGGAAGATGAAGCCGATTATTACTGTGCTGTGTGGGTTGGGAGTGTTTGACACAGTGAATGAGTCAGATGGGGAAGTAAGACAAAAACCCTCCCAGCTTCCTCTCTCAACCCCTCTCTATGTTTGCGGAAGGTGAAATGCCTCTGTTCCTAATCTAGTGCATGAGATAAAGTGGTGCCATCAGAGCAGGACTTTAGGGCAGGAGCGCAGGGCCCCACTCAAGAGAATGAAGGGCCACCTAAACACAGCAGGGCTGGCTTAACAAATTTTTGAATAAGTGAAACAATCACATTATCGTCTAAGGATACCTCCCTTTCAAGGGAAGGGCCATGGCTCAGCGGTAGGGCATCTGCTTTACATGCAGAAGGTCCCAGGTTCAATCCCCAATGGCATCTCCCGGTATGGCTGGGAGAGAACCCCTTCTGGAACCCTGGAGAGCCTTGCCAGTCAACTTAGACAATACTGAGTGAGATGGACCAATGGCCTGAGTCAGAATAAGGCAGCTTCCCATGTTTCTTTAAATGAATTAATATCACCACTGCTGAGACCGCAATTGGCAGCTAAGCGGATGGGATTTAGACCTGAAATGAAGATTCAGAAAAGGAGACACCTTGATGAAAGCCGGTTCTTGTGAGGTCAGGGACAGGCCCATTGTCATGCTGATACTTCCCAGCAGACCTTGGTGTAACCTCATACCTGGATAGGGGGAAAAATTGATTCAGTTGGCATTTAAAGGTAAATTTAGAAATTTTGCACTTTCCAAAACAATGTAAGTAATGAAACACGGCCATCCTTTGAAAAATTGCTTTTATCTGAATTTTGGGCAGAGCTTGGAAAAGTTACTTTTTTGAACTACAACTCCCATCAGCCCAATCCAGTGGCCATGCTGGCTGGGGCTGATGGGAGTTGTAGTTCAAAAAAGTAACTTTTCCAAGCTCTAATTCTCCAACCAGGCCATGTTTACAAAAATGCATATTTTAGGGGAATGTGGGCATAAATATGAATAAGAGAACATAAAGAAAATGAATCATTATTATTATTATTATCATTATTAACAACAACAACAACAATTAACTAATTAATTGAATTTATATCCCATCCTTCCTCCCGGTAGGAGCCCAGGGCGGCAAACAAAACACGAAAACATCATCAGTGGCAGAGCATTTTCCTTGCATGCAGAAAGTCCCAGTTCAGTCCTCAGCATCTCCAGATAGGTTTGGGAGATACCCCCTGCCTGAAACCCTAGAGAGCCACTGCCGGTCAGTGCAGGCAATACTAGATGAACCGATGATCTGACTTAGTAAAAGGCAGCTTCCTATGAACCAGTTAATAAGCAGGGACCTATTTGAATGTGTTTCCATGTTCCCAGCTCTGTGGGCTTAAAGGAGGCTGGCAGCATTCTGCTCAGAGAAAGTGTTGCCTCAGGAAGCCAGCTTTCTCTCATTCCTCTGCCATGGCCGGGACTCCTCTCTTCCTCATCCTCTTCTCTTACTACCTTGGTAATGGAGAGTGTTTGTTTTCTCTTTCTGGGGGAAGGGGTGCAGCTCAGTGGCAGATCAACCTACGTTGCAAGGTCCAAGGTTCAATCCTTGGCCTCTCCTGGTGGACCTGGAATATGGTTCTACTGGGTAGCCACTGCTGGTCAGGGCGGACCAGCTTTAGCCAACATGGCACCCATCAGATGTTATTGGACTACCACTCCCATACTCCTTAATCATTGGCCATGCTGGCTGGGGTCGATGGGAGTTGGTGTCCAATACATCTCGAGGACAGCACATTGGCTGTCCTTAGTGTAGGCAGTACCAAGCCGAACGGATCAATGGTCTGACTTAGGATGAGGCATCTTCCTGTATTCCTTCCTTTTTTCTCCTACTGATCCACATTCGACAATATTGCTCTCTCCCGCAAACATTCCTCTCTCGCCTCTCCCTTGCGTGGGACAAAACTCTCACTGGCAAAGGCCTCTCTCCTCCCCTTTGTCTTCCTCTCAGGGACTTTCGCTCAGTTTAGACTGACTCAGCCAAACTCGGCATCGGCATCTCTCGGAGAAACGGTCTGGATCTCTTGCCGGAGGAGCAGTGGCAGCATCGCCACCTACAATGTCGCCTGGTATCAACAGAAGCCTGGCAGAGCCCCCAACTTATTAATCTACTGGTTCGGCACTAGAACCTCTGGAACCCCCTCATGATTTTCGGGTTCTGTTGACAAATCTGCCAACGCCGTCACCTTCGCCATCTCCAGTCTGCAATCTGAAGACGAGGCTGACCACTACTGCTTGTCTTACGAGGGCAACTACATGTATTACACAGCGATGGAGTTGATGGGGAAGTGAGACAAAAACCTCCTTGCAGAAGTTGGGCACTAGTTGCAATTGGCAGACAAAGAGGTAGAGGCTGTTCGAGCACTCCTGGCAATTTCCCTCCAGCCCCACTTGCGTTACAGTCACGGCCATTGCTCTCCCCTGCATTAAATTCAAAATGTGATCGTTGAAAATGATATTTTAAGCTGAGCCTGTTGTCACTAGTTCTGGAAGGAACCCCTTTTAAAGCAATGGAGGAGCCGTCAGATATATTGTTACGCTCGCCCCGTTTCGCTGAGTGGTGAAAGGTTCCTTAGCCAAGTTTGGTTTCCTTTGGAAGGAAGATACTGAGGGTTTATTGGCATTGTGTAATAACTTGCGTTTATTTACACATCTACAGGTGAACATAGGTGGAGGCACAATGCGTAAAGAGTCTAGCAGAGAGCCCCAGACCACTGTTCCCGTGCCAGATCTCTAGGGAGACAGCCAGCACTCTAAGATGCGTTTACAGAGTTTTAAGTCTGCTATGGATGATTCTGCAATGGGCATTCACTACGGAAAAGCCATGCTTTTTCCTTCACTTTTTAAGGGTCAGCTGCCCAATGTCACAATCAGAACCTCCTCTTCCCATGTCTTCACTGTTCAGTTTCCATTTCTTTAGAGCTAGAAAATGTCACTTGGCCTATCACACAGCTTGTGCAATAGCTTTCCTGGCAAACTGTGGTCTGTAGAGATTTCTCTAGCCATCTCCTTCTCTATGGTCCATCTCTAGTCTTTACAAATCACCTGTTACTCCTTATTTTCCAAAGAGCATTGCCCTTACATACATTTCTTTATTTTTTTCTCCGTAAATTGCAAGCAAGAGGCAGTTTGTGTGTGTGCAATGAGATAAACCAGAGCTGGCTGCATCTGGGGCCCCTCCTCTTTATTCGGCAAAAACACCACTGGATGTGGCACCGAGGACAAAAGTCCTTCCTCTGCCTCTTCTGAGGCATCCCTGATACATTTCATCAGTGGCCAGTTGATGTCGCTGTTGCACTTTCAGAGCTGCCTTGACGGAGTCCAAAACGTTGCCCGTTTGTAATGTATTGCTTAATCTGTGCTGTGACGTGTTTCACATTGCAAGTGCATTTTTTTCTTTCTGTTATTTTAACCATTTTTATGTATGCTGCTTGAGTTATGAGGTGGCATAAGATTGCCGTAAAGAAAGCAATCCGAAACAACAACAAAAAATGCATGCACAATTTGCTACTGTGAACCGTAGCCTTCTCTGTCTACAAGAGGTGGAGGAGAGGGTAGGAGAGTTGGTTTGCAGAAGGACTAATCTCTGCATAGCAACTAAAAGCAGGGCCGGATTATCCATTAGGCTTAGTAGGCTGAAGCCTAGGGGCCCGGAGCTCTTGGGGGGCCCTGGGGCACTGGCCCGAGGCCCCCTGGAGCTACAGGGGGCCCTCCGCTCTCCTTCTGCGATCCTTGGAAGCATCCATGGACCACCATCCTCCCGCTATCCCCCCCGCTTTAAATACCTTTCCGTTATTTTTTGCGACGCTCAGATTTGCCATCAATAAATATGGCGGCCAAGGTTTCCTTAAGGGGCTGAAGCCTCTGCCGCCATCTTGGCTGATGGCATGCATGAGTGTAGCACGTTGCTGCCATCAGCAAAGATGGCGGCAGATGCTTCAGCTCCTTAGGGAAACCTCGGCCGCCATCTTGATTGATGGCAAACCTGCGCATGCTGCAAAAGAACAAGGGAAAGGTAGGTGAAGAGTGGGGATGGGGGGCCCAGACGCCAATCAGCCTAGGGGCCCTCCTCAGATTAATCCAGCCCTGACTAAAAGAGCCCCATTTGGCTGACTGCTACCTCTTCCCTCATTCCATCTGAAGTCTGTGGCCAGATGCAAACTCCGTGGCTTCAACATCAGCCAGGATGAGCACAGGTGGAGGCACAACGCATATAGAATCCAGTAGAAATCCATAGACCACTGCTCCCATGCCGGATTTCTAGGGAGACAGCCAGGACCCTAAGATGCCTTTAGAGTGTTTTAAGTCTGCTCTATGGATGATTCTGCAATGGGCATTCACTATGGAAAATCCGTGCTTTTTCCTTCACTTTTGAAGGGTCATCTGCCCAATGTCACAATCAGAACCTCCTCTTCCCATGTCTTTCATGCTCAGTTTCCATTTCTTCAGAGCCAGAAAAGGTAGAATACGTGGGTTGTGGAAGGACCCTGGGCATCTCATGTTGCAGGTGCCAGGTGGGGAGGGGGAAGTGGGTAATGATGGGACTAGGAGGAAGCAAGGGGGAGGATCTCTGTCTCCTGACCCAGCAGTAGGTAGCAAGGTAATGGAGGAATCTCTGGCTTGTAACCTGCCAATGCTGGCCACTGAGCGATGGGCAAATTCTTATTAGCACCCAGGTGGTGCTTCTCAAAGGGGAGGTGCAGGGGCTGAACCCTGGGAGGGATGTTTTTGTGTCAGGAGCCATCTTCTCTGTCCCTTGATGCATTTGAAGCGACATATGGTTGGTTAGGGAAAATGTACTTCAAACATGTTCAGATGAACAGCTTTCTCCACCATGGCTTCATATAGCCTGGTGCTACCTCTGGAACAAAAACAGGTTTGGGGGCTCAAGCCTAATCGCTTTCATTGAATCCAAGTTGAATTGAATTCAAATCTTGCGGCCCTGGGGATTGTTTGGTTTTAGCTAACACAGTCTTTGTGCGGCCTCCAGAGATGGTGTGACCTGCAATGTTTGTGGAAGGTCAATTCCATGAACCTCGCCAGGATTTTCGGAATGCCCTGGGCTAAGAACAGACCAGTTCATCCCATGATTTATGGACAAGGGGATACCAGAATGATGAATACTAGATTGCCTGTGGCTGAATGCAAGGAGGGAGCAATAAAATAAAATACTTTCTGTTGCTTCTTCCTTCTCAGACTCCCAGGCCCCTAAACATGCCATGACCAGCAGGTTGCAGCTGCTTTTTCTGTGCTTGCTCTGTTGGTCCTTGAGTGAGAGAGAGAAGTGAAGAAGTTACCCATTTGCATGAAGGGGCTGCTCCCTCCATCTCTGGGGATTTAAGAGAGGCTGGGGGATGCCAACGGGATATCCTGCTACTTTTAGAAAAAGTTGCCCAGCAGATTCCTCCACAATGGCCTGGGACCTGCTTCTCTTCACAGTCCTGGTCTCCATAGGTGAGGGAAATTCACTGAGCAGACAACTCTGACTAGAAACCAAGACAGGCGTCTTCTGTGCTCTAAAATCTTGTGCTTAGCACAATATTTGCTATTGCTCCACAGTCAATCCCTCTCCTAAGCAGTTTCCTGCCTTCTTCCCTTCCAGGTCTTAGTGTCCAGCAGCTACAGACCCTGAAGGACCCGGAATTTGTGGCTCCGGGTGGGACGGTCACTATGTCTTGCAGATTCAACAGTGGAAACATTGGCGATGGCAACTATCCTTGGTGGGTCCAGAAAAAACCTGAGAGTAAACCCCGGACGTTGATCTACACCACCAGCACCCGGCCGTCTGATGTTCCAGCCCGTTTCTCTGGGTCTCGATCAGGGAATGTGATGTCCCTGACCATCACGGGGGCCCTATTGGAAGATGAAGCTGTTTATTACTGTGCTGTGTGGACTGGGAGTCAGTTCCACAGTGGTTCATTCAGATGGGGAAGTGAGACAAAAACCTCCCCTCTGTTATCTCTGTACGTTAACAGAAGCTGAAACACCTCTCTTAGCCTTGTTTTGTGTGTGTGTTATAAATGAAGCCCCAGATAAAGGCTGAAGTCAATTTCAGTTGATCGGTTTGTTGAGTATTCATCCTGATTTGCTTGCACAAATTTTGCAGGATGCTTAGACAATGCCTGTTTTTTACTGAACATTCATTCCAACTTGTTTGCAAGAACCATTGGTCCATCAAGCTCAGTAATCTCTGCACTGACTGGCTGTGGCCTGTCAGGATTTCAGACTGGGTTCTCTCCCAGCCGTTTCTCGGGATGCCGGGATTGAACCTGGGATGTGAGCTGGGTGGATATTATATCACTGAGCTATAGCTTATTGATCCAGGACTGATTTGGAACAAGGGTACCTATTTGAAAACTGGGTTTCCAAATACACCTTAGTCCCCATCATATATTACATTATTAGGTGGACCCCAAAATACTGTAAGAGGTTCCCCAATATTGCAATGTATTAATTAACCCCTAGGTCAGGGGTATGGAATCTCTGGTCCGAGGGAGGACAAGGCAAATGTGGCCCTTCAGGACTTTCTGTCTGGCCCTCGGAACTCTCTGCAGGCCACACACCGTCTCCCTGATAATCCCAGTGGCTTGTCTGGATGGAGAGAGGTGTGGATGTGTGACGTGTTCCACACTAAAGAAAAAAAATGTTTCCAGGATCCCTTCTGTGCACCAGCCTTTACCCCTTTGAATGTGACATCATTGCCTCGCTCCCATCCAGGCCGAAGCAAGGGCCTGTCCAACTGCTTTACAAAAGGACCTTTATGCAAATTTGTCCTGTGCTTGGAAACCCCATAATGCTTTGCAAGCACATGAGGATCTAGGCAAGAGGATCAATGATCACAGAACACATTTGCATGAAGAGGCAACACTTTGGCTCTGGGAGATTTAAAAGAGGAGTAAGGAAGGTTGGACTCCTACGGGGAGGAAGGGCGGGATATAAATCTAACTGTCGTTAGAAGAGGAGTGAGAGAGATTCCTTCAAAGTCAGACTCCTTTAGAGGCTTCACCATGGCCCCATCTCTGTTCATCCTCGCTCTTTTCATTTACTGCTCAGGTAAGCATGTGGATGTGATCTTATGTTACAGAGGCCAATAAGAAGACTATCTATCACAGGAACAGCGTGCTTTGAAGATATGTGAGAGAACTGCAAATGTAACCTAGTGTTTGCTTCTCCTGTTTTTCAAAAGGTGTCAGTTCCCAGGCAACTGGGATTCAGCCTGCCTCTGAGTCGGTGTCCCCAGGACAAACGTCTAAAATCTCCTGCACTGCTGGTAACAGCAATTATGCCATTCCCTGGTATCAACAGAGATCTGGACAAGCCCCTCGCTTTGTGCACTGTGATGCTTGCAGCAGCAGGGGACCCGGGATCCCTAACCGGTTCACTGCCACCCGCTCTGGGAATACTGGTTATTTAACCATCACCAATGTCCAGGCTGAAGACGAGGCTGATTATTACTGCAGTAGATTTGACAGCAGTGGCAGCACCTTACACGGTGGTAAAACCTTATGGGGAACTGAGACAAAAACCTTGCCTCTTCCTCCCCAGAGTGAGGAACGTGATCGACAGAAAAGAACTTCATATGCTTTGTCTCTGCAGCTGTTCTCTGGTCAACCTTACAATGGACAGAGCTGGAAGAGCCAGAAAAGCCTCTTGAATTCCCACCTCCTTCTGCAAAGCAGGACCATTGGCCACCAATCCAGTCCACAGAGTGACACATGGAAAGTTCAATGACTCAGAGTGCAAGTGTACTGGTGGCTCAAAGAGCCTTGGACTTTATATCAAACACGGCAGAGATGCCACGTGCTGATCCCCAGATCCGGCTGTGCTGAGCAGTTGGAGGTGGCTGTTCCTGTCATTGCCCTGTTAATGAGTTTCCGATGGATTCCTGAGCTTGCCACTGTTGCAGGCTGAGTGCCTTTGATTCACAGTCTCTGCCTCTCTTATGTCAGGAGGGGGCAGCAGAGACCACATCATTACAGATATTGAACGTGGCTTTTTAAAAATCCCAATACATTCTGCATTAATGTGAAGTTTGCTAGTCTTATATCACAGGGCTGGGAACCTCTGGCCCGTCAGATGTTGCTGGACTCCAGTTTCCATAAATCCCAGCCAACATGCCCAAGGGGACGGTGGGAACTGATGTCCAGTGATATCTGCAGCACCACAGGTTCCCTTGGCCTGTTGGAGAAAGACCGTTCAAAAATCAGTGAAGAAATGTGCATAACATATTTGAAGGTGGGATGCCTGAAGAATTCATTTGTTTGGAAATTTCTTCTGGGTGACCTTCTGAGAGCTCCGTGCCGGGGCCAGAGGCAAAACCCAATGGAACACTCAATGGAACAGTATGGTAGTTTCAAAGAACACTAACACACCTCTCTTCATCCTCCCTTCAGGCAAGCGAGAGGCATTATCAAGGTCTAAGGACACTTTTCAGCCATGCAGAAACCCTCGAGGTGCAAAGCAGGGCCAGGGAGGGGTGTGGCCTGGGTAGAGTTCCAAGAGCCAGACAGTTGGGTCTGGAGGGCTGCATTTGGCCCCTGGGCCTAAAGTTGCCCACCCTGGATACACATGATGGCTCCTTATGGGGGTTCTTCTTGGATTCCTGCATTGAGCAGCGGGTTGGACTCGATGGCCTTATAGGCCCCTTCCACCAATCTATGATTCCATGATTAATTTATTTTATTTACTACTTGTGCTTATAGACTGCTGTTTCCCAAATATGCCCAGGCAGGCTACAAAAGTGTCACAATTGAAATAGACACCATCTACTTTAAAATCAGAAAATAACCCCACAGAATGAACCAGCCTCAAAGTTAGTACAACAGAAGAGCAATGCAGAGAAATGGAAGAAGAGAGGTATAAGCATGTCCAGAGGATCTGGACCCATCAATACCATTCTTTGCAGAACAATATTGTCTGGGCTGCCCTGAGTGTACAGCTCAGCTTGTGCAAAACCGGTGGGTGGATGGCCTTCTTCTGAACTAGAGAATGAGAGCCTTTTGACCTATGTAACTCCTTGGTTGAAACGGGCTCAGAAGTGGAGAATTGCCTTGCTTCCTTTCTTCATAGTCCCCTGTGGATCCATCCCATGTTAGGAATGTTCACCAGTGACATGTTCCACACTTTAAGAAAGGCATTCCCAGGATCCCTTTTGAAAACACTTATTATCCCTGCATCACCGTTTCCCGCATTGAGTTATGCCATCAGTCTCTTCCTGACCGAATGAGGGCCAGCCCTACTGCTTTTAAAAATGTCTCTTATGCAAATTTGTCCTGCGGTCCTAAGCTTCAATGTCCCATAATACCCTGAAGGAACATGAAGTCCTAGTAGAGGGGGTCAGTGATCGCCAAACACATTTGCATGAAGGGGCAACTCTTTGGCTCTGGTGGATTTAAGAGAGGAGGGGGGAAGATTTTTTCAGAATGTCAAACTCCCTTGGAGATCTCACCATGGCTTGGTCTCTGTCTATCCTTGCCCTTTCATTTAATGCTCAGGTAAGGGTGTGGAGATGATCGCATGTCACATATCCAGATGGAAAGCTATTTATATTTATCATGGAAACATAGTGTTTGGGGGATATGTGAGAGCACAGAAAATGTATCCAAGTCATAGTATTTGCTTCTGGTTCCTCCCCCCCCCAAAAAGGTTTGAATTCTCAGTCACCTTTGGTTCAGCCTGCCTCCGAGTCTGTTTCGTCAGGGGAAACAGCCAAAATCTCCTGCACTGCCATTGATAGCTATTACTCAATGTCCTGGTATCAACAGAGATCTGGAGAAAGCCCCCGCTATGTCCATTATGTTGGGGGCAGCAGGGGAGAAGGGATCCCAGATCGGTTCACTGCTTCTGACTCCAGGAACGTGGGATATTTGACCATCACGAACGTCCAGGCTGAAGACGAGGCTGTTTATTACTGTCTTCAGTGGGATGGCAATAGGAGAACGTTTCACGGTGGTAAAATCTTATGGGGAACTGAGACAACAACCTTGCCTCTTCCTCCCCACGGTGGGTGAAATACGAATGAGTGAAAAGAATCTAAAATGATCTGTGTCTGCAGCTGTTTTGAGCCAATCCTTCAATGGATAAAACTGGAAGAGACGGAAAAGCCATTTGAAGTCCCACAGAGCCAGTGTGGCATAGTGGTTAGAGTGTTGGACTACGACCTGGGAGACCAGGGTTTGAATCCCCACACAGCCATGAAGCTCACTGGGTGACCTTGGGCCAGTCACTGCTTCTCAGCCTCAGAGGAAGGCAATGGGAAACCCCCACTGAATACCGCTTACCATGAAAACCTTATTCATAGGGTCACCATAAGTCGGAATCGACTTGAAGGCAGCCCATTTCCAGTTTTTCCTTTTGTAAAGCAGGACCATGTACCCGTCAGCCCCGCAGAAAATACATTCCACACCCAAGGTGCCTCCAGGGAAGTTCAGATCAAAGAGCTGGTTTCAGGAAAGTGAGGCTTGGGAGTTTAGACCAGATGCAAGTGCATTTTAGGAAAGATGAACTATGGCAGAGATGCTGATTCCCAGATCAGGATGTGCTCAGTAGTAGTAGGCGGATGTTTCCATCATTCCCCCTTGTTAGTTACTTATGGGTCACGTGAGGTTGTCACTACTGCTGGCTGAGTGCCTTTGATTCACAATCTCTGCCCTTCATATGTCAGGAGGGGCCACCGAGACTGCTGCAATACAATTATTGAAAAGGAACATTTTCTGTCCTGATAGTCTCTGCAATAATTTCATTCAGCACAACGGGACCAATCAGATGAAAGTTCTTTATAGTGTTCTTTGTATCTGTCATTGTGTTTGATCATCAGGTGCTTTGGATGGGCATTTGCCCAGGAAAGCAGCCTAAAAATAGGGAGCTTTGTGGCTGTGTGGGGATTCGAACCCTGGTCTCCCAGGTCGTAGTCCAGCACCTTAACCGCTACACCACACTGGCTCTTATACTGCAAAAAAGGTCAGAAAAAGAAAATAATTCCAATGGCAGTCGATGGGGAGCGCTTACTCTCCAGTAGGGGTGTTTCTGAGAGCCGTCTTTTTCTTTCTTGTTTGCGCGCACAGCTCCTGGTGGAGCCAACGTTCTGCCAATCCAGCAGCTCCAGAATGGGAAATGGCTGTCCCGGAGCTTCCCACTGGTTCCTCCTCCGCTGGCAACCCTTCCCCCGGCTTCCCCTGTGTTGGATCGCTCTGTTAGGGCCTTTGAGTCACAATTTCTCCTCCCCGTCAGGAGGGGGCCGCAGAGACTGCTTCATTGCAAACATGGAGAAGGAACATTTTCTGTCCTGATTGTTTCTGTCCGAATTTTGAACGGCACAACGAGACTGACCAGGTGGAAGTCCTTTGTAGGGTTCTTTGCATCTTTCATTGTGTTTGATTGTCGGGAGTTTTGCATGGACATTTGCCCAGGAAAGCAGCCTAAACGTATTGTAAATAAAACAAAATGTCAAGTATTCATGACATGCTCCCGATTGATCCACGTGCTTCTGTCACATTTTCACGCAGAGCTACTGAAGGACCTCCCGTTTCTGCCTGCCTGATGAACACATTTACACAAACACACAGGCCGAATGCCAAGACAACCCTTCTATGAATAGGAAAAATTAATAAAAGTCCCTGGAAAAGTGCTGTTCAGCTGCATGCGCACTAAATGGCCATCTTCAGCTTTATGGGCTGTAGCAAACTGTATAGCCCAGTGCAAAACAGGTCTCGGAAATCCCATATTCCTCTCTGTCCGGTGGGATGAGTAAACGTGCACAGGATTGGGCCTGTTCAACTCAATCTTTTATGCGCTTCCTTTGGACTGAGACCCATTGATTTCAGTGAGGCCGACTATAATGTAAATGTGCACAAGATTGCAGCCCTAGTTTATTTTATTTTATTTATTTATTTAATTTGTATCCTGCCCTTCCTCCCAGCAGGAGCCCAGGGCGGCAAACAAAGCACTAAAACACTCTAAAACATTATAAAAACAGATCTTAAAATACATTCAAACAAAACAGCATTAAAAACATAAAAAAACCTTTAAAAAAGGGTTAAAAACATTATTAAAAAAACATGTTAAACAATTAGTTGCATTCCTTTTTGGGGGTGTGGGGGGCTGGATTGCTGTTGTACTGTTTGCTTGCGCCAAGGGGGGAATAATGAGCTTGTCCCTTCCAACATAAGGGCTTTGATTCTGACAAACTCTTCTTAACTCCATCCCTCTCTATTTGCCTTGGGGAAACTGATGCTCGTGCCCTCTTTCATCTCCATATATGGAGTCTCTCTGCAAGGGCGGAGGGACCTGGTGGGAGGTGATTGGTGGAGGAGTTGCATTCCTCTGCTTTAAAGAGCAAATCATGGAGTCCCTGGCAGAGACCCCCTTTGCCTCAATATGCAGAGTGTGCCTGGATCCCTCCCCATGGCCTGGCCGTACCTGGCTCTTCTCTTGTTCCTCACTCAACCTTCAGGTAACAGAACCAGCCAGACTCTCTGGAGCAAATGTTGCGCTGAGATTCAGCAGGGGTCAAAACGTTTCTCTTGTGGTTTTCTATTAGTGCAAGTAAGTTTCTTTATCTCTCTTTTGCTTTCTAGGTTCCTCCTCGCAGCCAGTGCTGACTCAGAAGCCCTCCGCCTCATTTTCCCCAGGTGAGACAGTGCATCTCTCTTGCACCTTGTCCGCTGGATACAGCAGCAGCAGCTACAGAGTCAGATGGTACCAGCAGAAATCGGGTGGCGTCCCACGATTTCTGTACCACTATTACAGCAGTGGCAGTGAAGGCAGAGGCTCAGGGGTCCCAGAGAGATTCAGCGTCTCCCCTGATTCCTCCAAAAACCTCTGGAATTTAGTGATCACAGGAGTTCGAGCTGAAGACGAGGCTGATTATTACTGCAACGCGTGGGACGGCACTAGTGGGACGTCCCACGGTGGTGCAGGCTGATGAGGAACTGAAGCAAAAACCTGCTCTCTTCCTCCCCAGAGTGCTGAAAGAGGAATGCTTGAAGAAATGACTTTGGTCTGTGTGCCCACCACTGTTTAAATCACAGAGCTGGGAAAGACATGAAGGGGAATGAAGGGTTTCTGTGGCCCTTTTCTAGAAGCACAAGTACATCTCTCTCTCTCTCTCTTGGTTTCTCTCTTTTTGCAGGTTCTTCTTTCCAACCAGCGCTGACCCAGAGGTCCTCAGCATTGCTTCCTCTGGGCGAGACAGTCCATCTCTCCTGCACCTTGCCTGATGGAGACAGCTTCATCAGCTATGGGGTCAGGCAGCAGAAATTGGGTGATGCCCACTTTTTATATCACTGTTACACCGTCAGTGACCACGGCAGGGGCTCAGGAGTCCCAGAGAGATTCAGCATCGCCCCTGTCTCCTCCAAGTACCTCTGGAATTTAGTGATCCAGGACTTCAAGCTGAAGATGAGGCTGATTATCCCTGTGCCATGTGATGGTACAATGGTAGCATGTTCCATGGTGGCCCAGTCTGAGGGGGTATTGAGATATAAACTCCTCAATGCCTTATTGGGTCATACATCAGCAGGTGGATCTAACATGAAATGGAGCGACTCCCTTACGAGGAAAGGTTGCAGCATTTGGGACTTTTTAGTTTAGAGAAAAGGCGGGTCAGAGGAGACATGATAGAAGTGTATAAAATTATGCATGGCATTGAGAAAGTGGATAGAGAAAAGTTCTTCTCCCTCTCTCATAATACTAGAACTTGTGGACATTCAAAGAAGCTGAATGTTGGAAGATTCAGGACAGACAAAAGGAAGTACTTCTTTACTCAGCACATAGTTAAACTATGGAATTTGCTCCCACAAGATGCAGTAATGGCCACCAGCTTGGATGGCTTTAAAAGAAGATTAGACAAATTCATGGAGGACAGGGCTATCAATGGCTACTAGCCGTGATGGCTGTGCTCTGCCACCCTAGTCAGAGGCAGCATGCTTCTGAAAACCAGTTGCCGGAAGCCTCAGGAGGGGAGAGTGTTCTTGCACTGGGGTCCTGCTTGCGGGCTTCCCCCAGGCACCTGGTTGGCCACTGTGAGAACAGGATGCTGGACTAGATGGGCCACTGGCCTGATCCAGCAGGCTCTTCTTATGTTCTTATGTTCTTATGTCAAACAGCCAAGGCAACCCAATTTTATTTATTTTATTGCTATAAAGATTTGTGTACACATACGCTGTGGGAGCAGCAAAATGTAGCAGCTGTAATACTCTCCAGAGAAGGTGACCTGTTTGTTCCATCTTTCCTGTCCAGCTTTTCACCTGCATTACCTGCATTAGCCTGCTGGGCACTTCTGAAACCATGGATCTGAGCTCTCTAGATGGCAATGCTAGGCAGAAATTGGTCAACAGACTGTGATCACAATCTCCTGGCAGATCTTCCTGCACAAATGAATGTGAGATGGGCACTGCTGTGCTAGTGTCCTTCCTGGTAAATTAAAAAAATCAGAAGAGCCTGTGGCCCATCTAGTCCAACATCCTGTTCTCACAGTGACCATCAGATCCCATGGGAAGCCCTCGGGGTCTCACTATATCTAGGCTTTTCATTATTATTATTAACTGTCACTCTCATTCAGACACCTGGAAACCAAGGTCAGATATTGTCTGCTGCACCCTGTTGCTTCCTCCCAAGGGAGACTCTCTTCATCTGAAAGGACACCGGGCTCATTCAAGCTGAAAACTGCGACAACCTTGCACTTGCTTAGCTCTCAACTAAATTTATACTTCCTGCCACAAGATGGAGCTATTGTACCACTGATGTTTGAGTTGCTGCCATGTTTGCCAAATGGTGGGGGAGCCAAGAGTGGTGGACACCAGGGAGCCCCCCTTTTCCACTGGAAAGACTCCTGCGCTTTTACATTTACACAAGATGCAAATACAGTCTACATCCCTGTTATCTCCATACTGGAGAAAGCTTTCCTCAGGATTTCTGTCTGTTTTGCAGCTTATTATAAACAACAGGATTACTGCCAGAAAGGAAGATGAAAACTCATGAAAACAATATGGAAATAAGCACTGGATTGCATGCAACTGAGTCCTACTCAGAGTGGACCCATAGAAATCAATGAACTTAGGTTAGCTATGTCTATTAACTTCAATGGGTCTACTGTGAGTAGGATTAACACGGAATACCTCCTGTTATGTTCAGAGCCAGATTTGCCATGCACTGACTATGAAAGAGTTGTGCTAGATCAGACCAAAGGACCATCTAGTCCAGCATCTTGGTTCCCACAGTAGCCAACCAGATGTCCTTGGGAAGCCCACAAGGAGGGCATGATCACTCTCCACCTCTTGCTTCCCAGCCGCTGGTATTCAGAGGAATCATTTCTCTGGAAGTATCCTATAGTCATCTTGACTAGTGGTCATCGATAGGCCTATTTTCCACTAACCTACTTGTGAAGCCCTCTGAGTTGCTGGCCATCATTATATTTTTGGGACGCAAATGCCAAGATACAAATATAGTCAACATCCCTGTTGTGTCCATACTGGAGAAAGGTTTCCTTGGAATTTCTTTCTGCTTTGCAGCTATTATAGACCACAGGATTCCTGCCAGAAAGATGAAAACTAGTGAAAACAAAGCAGAAATAAGCACTGGGTTGTATACACCTAAGCCCTACTCACAGTAGACCCACAAAAATTGATGAACCTAAGGCAGTATCACTCTCCACCTGTTGTTTCACAGCAACTGGTATTCAGAGGAATGGTGCCTCTGAACCTGGAGTTATCCTATAGTCATATTGACTAGTGGCCGATAGGCCTATTTTCCACTAATCTCCTTGGCAAGCCCTCTAGATTGCTGGCCATCATTATATTTTTAGGAAGCAAATGCCATAGTTTAAACCATGTGCCGTGTGAAGAAGTGCATCCTCTCGTCTGCCCTGAATCTTACCCTATTCACTTTCATGGGATGACCCTGGATTCTATTTTTATTTAGTTATTTTGTGTTCCATCTTCCCTTCAAGGAGCTCCAGATGCCCTACATGATCCTCCCCATTCTGATTTTATTCTCACAACAACCCTGTGAAGAAAGTTAGGCTGAGAGACAGTAACTCACCCAAGGTCACCCAGTGAGCTTCAGAGCTACTGTAAGTGGGGATTTGAACCTCAGACTCACCACCACACCATACTGGCTCTAGTGTTTTGTACCCCCAGTATCCACTTTAGGGTCTCCAGTATGTTTGGATAGGTGTGGTTGAGGACCAGCTCTAAGTTTGGGAGGGGGAGAATTTTCTTGTGGTGGGCCTCCTCCTCTGGCTTGTTGGCAGTGCTCTCAGCAGACCTGGGCAGCTGAGTCTCACCAGCATTGTAATTTCCCACAATGCTCTAGAACATCCCCAAGTGATGGGCATAGTGGGAAATTAACCGGGCGGGCCAAGTGGCACTACTCAAAGTGTTGGGCCAGACTTTTTTTAAGGAGATGTCCAGAGCAGATGGCTGCCTAATGGTGCCAGTTGCTGAATTCAGGGTTGTCTCCAAGAAAGTCATACTCAGAGGAGGCCCATTAAAAGCAATGGACTTAAATTAGCCATGCCCATTGATGTCAAGGGGTCTACCCTGAGTATATTGCAAACGGCAACTCTTCCCATTTCTAAGCTCTGCCTTCCCAACAACCATTTATTGTGCTGATGATGGCATCCTATGACTTCAGACAGCCTTCTGATACAGAGAGTCAATAGTAACTAGCAATATTTGCATACCAGTCAAGGAATTTGCCTCCATGGAGAAGATTTAAGAGAAGAGCTCATAGGAAGGCAGGGAAGAGAATTGAGTCCTGTGCATTTTTGGCACAATGTTTTGGGTTCCTGTGATTTTCTTCCTCGGGGCGCTTTTTTCAGGTGAGGATACCTTTTCTTAGGTGAAGGCTTATTCTGAGACAAAGAAGTCTTTTTTAAATGTTCACCCAGGTGGTCAGTGGGAATGGGGGGAAATCTGTTTTGTCTGCATTTTAATGAGAAACTACATTACTCACATTTCTCCAACAAATATGCAAATTGGAACACAGTTATCCTTCAAAATGCATCATATTTCTCCAACTTTTGCAATGCAGTTTTCCAACCAAACAATGTCTACAAAATTGCATGTGTTGGGTAAAAGTGTGTAGAAAAATGCAGATATCAGAATGTATAAAATGCATAATGTTAGGGGAAATTGCTTTGCAAAAATGGGTATCTTAGCCAAAACTATATGCAAACGTAGGAGAAATTTGCATTAAAATGCTGGTGAGCTTTCACAAGGATTTCTTAAAAAACAAAAATAGCAAATTGCTTTAGAAATGTGGGGAACTGAATTTAAGATTAGAAAAATGAGAAGCTGAAATTAATGGATTTGTCCATTCTTAGGGGTCAGTTACATTGCCTATGATCTTGTTGCAGGTTCAGAGTCTCAGCTAGTTGTGACGCAACCCCCTTTCATCAACGCACTCCCAGGAGTGACAGTTAAACTCTCATGCACTGTGAGCAGTGACTACAGCATCAGTAGAGATAGGGTGCGATGGTTCCAGCAGAAATCAGAGGGCCCCCCACGATTTGTATACCACTACTACACCAGTAGCGACCAAAACAGGGGCTCAGGGGTCCCAGAGAGATTCAGTGTCTCCGCTGATTCTTCCAAGAACCTCTGGAATCTAGTGATCACAGGAGTTCAAGCTGAAGATGAGGCTGAGTATTACTGCAACACTTGGGACAACAGGTACAACGTGTATCACTGTGATCCATCCTTATGGGGAACTGAGAGAAGAACCTCTCACTTCTGTTTTCTTTAACACACTGCAAAATCACGCTGTCATTAAAACTGTCTGTGAAAAAGCTAACACCAAATTCCAACCAAGATCCTAATACGTGTATGTTTCTGATTCAATATCAGAGCAATTATCAAGGAAAAGTATAGTAAGAGATGTAATTTGCTTTACCTGTTTTTAAGACTGATTTTTAAAGTGTTGTAACTTGAACTGAGACCTGCTGGTGAAGAGCGTGTAACAACCACCACTACAACCAACAGCTTGCCTCACAGGGCTGTGCATCAGCAGGAGATTCTGACCAGGGGCCAATGCAATAGTCTAATGTTTTCTTGAGTAGCCAATTGTTTTAATGACTGTTCTGTTTTGGTCTCGAAGGGTTTTTTTTGTGTGTATAATGTTGCTGTACACCACTTTGATGGCGTGCAGAGGGTGGCATAGAAATACTTTTATAAAGAAATAAACAAGAAAGAAAAGTCAAAGTGCAGGAGTCAGTTGCCACTTTTTTTTTTAAAAAAAGAAATACTACTACTATTAAACCAGCCTTTCCCAACCAGTGTGCCTCCAGATGTTGTTGGACCACAATTCCCATCTTTCCTGACCATTGGCAATGCTGGCTGAGGCTGATGGGAGTTGTGGTCCAACAGCATCTAGAGGCACACAGGTTGAAAAAGGCTGTATTAAACTGTAGTAATGTATTATAATGTGTTGTCATTACATATTTATTTCTCTACCTGTATTTGTACTCGTGGGCATAGTGGCTAGAGTGCTGGGCTAGAACCTGGAAGTCCAGGATTCAAATCCCCACATAGCCATGAAGCTCATTGGGTAGCCCTGGGCCTGCCTGACAGAGCAATCCAACTCAAGGGAAGCCGGTGGATGGGGTCCCAGCAGCAGAAGAGCCAGTGGGAAGGTCTGCAACATCCATTGCCGTTCAAGAGCTGCTGGGCTGTTGCAATGCCGGCTCAGCTCAGAGCTGCGCGCATGAGTGGAAAAGAATAAGCTGGCTCTCGCAAATACCCCAACCAGCAAAGAAGCGCTTCCTATAGACTTTCCTTGGAGGAAAGTTTGGATAATGTAAATCTATCTGTATCAACATACATGCTTCAGGTTGATGTGCACAACATAACAATAACAGCTAAAAGCAGTGAAGAGGACAGAAAAAAACAGCAGATGAATATTAAAAACAATGCAAAGTAATAGAGACCTATTCATTCAGTTGGGAAAGCTTATGTTGCACGTGGAATTTGTTACTTTCATAAACTGCATGTATTGTCCTTGCAAACTGCTTAGAGATTGGTCTATTATTAAGCAGTATGTAGGTATACGAAATAAATAAATAATTCTTCTTCAGAGCCCCTGGGGTTCTCTTCCTTTCAGAAAGCCCTTGGTGAGCTCTCAGAGGAGTTTAGAGCCTTCTCTCCTCAGAGCCTTTCAGAGACCTCTTTATTTAAGCAGCCTTTCCCATCCATCCCTCTATCATCAGGTGTGTGTAAGTAGCCTCTCCTTGGCCACGTTCACAGCTTACATTTACTTCGCTCTTATTCTACGTTCAACAGTCGCAGCGAAGTTCCCACAAAGAATTCTCTGGGAAGAGGCATTGCTTGTTAAACCACTCTGGGAATTGTAGCTCTGTGAGAGGAAGAAGGGGTCTCCTAACAACTCTCAGCACCCTTCACAAACTATCCTTCCCAGAATCCTTTGGGGGAAGCTAGGACAGTGGCAGAATTGTATGGCATGAATGTGGCTCTTGACTTACCACTCGGGTGGCTAACCTCAGAAGCCCTGCCTTTTCCCTCATACCCCACTGTGTCCTAACAGGTCTCTGTGACAAAGCTTGCCCTAGCCTAGCTCTATGCTCTTTTCTTTTTCTGTTGCTCCTTCTCTGCCCTTGCTCCCTCCCTCCCCGGAGCCCCCTCGAAATGTGCCACCCGCCAAACTCTTATCCTGTGGCTGGTTGTGCATCAATCTTTCTCTCCCTCTCCCAGCCTCTTCTGGTCTGTTTGGCTCACCTCTGCAGCTCAGCATCAGGCAGATGGCATGAGTGGGGAGCTGCTGCACCAGCATACTGTTATTCGTTTACCCAGCAGGGGATTCAGGCAGGAATCCTGTTGCCTGTAATAGCTGCAAAGCAGACAGAAATCCCGAGGAAAGCATTCTCCAGTATGGAGATAACAGGGATGCAAACTGTATTTGCAACTTGTGCAAATGCTGTGCTAGTGTCCGTCCTGATAAATTAAGAAAATAAGAAGAGCCTGCGGCCCATCTAGTCCAACATCCTGTTCTCATAGTAGCCAGCAGATGCCCATGGGAAGCTCAGGGCGTCTCACTATATCTAGGCTTTTCATTATTATTATTACCTGTCACTCTCATTCAGACACCTGGAAACCAAGGTCAGATATTGTCTGCTGCACCCTGTTGCTTCCTCCCAAGGGAGACTCTATTGATCTGAAAGGACACTGAATTCATTCAAGCTGAAAAGCTCAACAACCTTACTTAGCCCTCAGACCAATTTATACTTCCTGCCACAAGATGGAGCTATTGTACCACTGATGCTTGAGTTGCTACCATGTTTGCCAAATGGTGGAGAAGCCATGAGTGGTGGACACCAGGAAGCCCCCCCCCCTTTTTTTTTTCTCCTGCAAGAGTCCCGCACTTTTAACAATTGCACAAGATGAAAATACTGTCTTCTTCATCCCTGTTGTGTCCATCCTGGAGAAAGCTTTCCCCGGGATTTCTGTCTGTTTTGCAGCTTATTATAGACAACTGGATTTCTGTCAAAAAGAAAGATGAAAACTAGTGGAAATAAACAGCGGGTTGAATTCAAATAACTCTTACTTAGAGTAGACCCATAGAAATCAATGAATCTAAGATAGCCATGTCTATTTGCTTCCATTGGTCTGCTCTGAGTAGGAGTACCTGAATACCACCCGTTATGTTCAGATCCAGATTTGCCATGCATTGAGTATAGAAGAGCAGTGCTAGATTAGACCAAAGGACCATCTGGTCCAGCATCTTGATTCTGACAGTGGCCAACCAGATGTCCCTGGGAAGCCCACGAGGAGGGCATGAAGGCAATATCACTCTCCGGCTGTTGTTTCCCAGCAACTGGTATTCAGAGGAATGGAGCCTCTGATCCTGGAGGTATCGTATAGTCATCTTGACTAATGGCCATCAACAGCCCTATTCTCCACAAATCTACTTGTGAAGCCCTCTAAGTTGCTGGCCATCATTATATTTTTAGGAAGCAAATGCCATAGTTTAAACCATGTGCTGTGTGCAGACATGCATCCTCTTGTGTGCCCTGAATCTTACCCTGTTCACTTTCATGGGATGACCCTGGATTCTAGTTTTATTTAGTTATTTCGTATTCCATCTTTCCTTCAAGGAGCTCAAGATGGTCTACATGGTTCTCCCCTTTCTCATTTTATTCTCATAACAACCCTGTGAAGAAGGCCAGGCTGAGAGACAGTAACTCACCGAAGGTTACCCAGTGAGCTTCATAGCTAAGTGGGGATTTGAACCCTAGTCTCCCCAGTCCTAGTCTTACCACCATACCTCACTGGCTCTAGTGTCTAGTACTCCCATTGTCTACTCTAGTGTCTCCAGTATGTTTGGATAGGTGTGGTTGAGAGCTATCTCCAGGTTTGAGGGTGGAGGAATTGTCCTCTGGTGGGCCGCCTCCTCTGGCTTGTTGGCAGTGCTCTCAGCAGATCTGGGCAGCTGAGTCTCACCACCATTTTAATTTCCCAGAATGCTCTAGAACACCACCACGTCAGGGGCATAGTGGTGGACCAACTGGCACTACTCAGAGTACTGGGCCAGATATTTTTTTTAAAGGGGGGTCCAGAGCAGACAGCTGCCTAATGGTGCCAGTTGCTGATGCCAGTCTGTCCTGTGTTCCTAGGTGTTGAGGGAAATACACTCTGCAGATATTCAGGGTCATTTGGCTTGCCCCTAAAATGGATACTGTGGTCATGAAGATATATCTCTAGGCATACACAGAATGCTTCTCCCTGTCCTGTTCTCTGAGTGTTCAAGGCACACAGGGGAAAACCAGCAGTGTCCTGTTAAGTGTCTGAGTCAATAGTCTGAGGCAGAAATCCAAAGAAAGAATCTTTCAGGACCTTGGAAAGTTCCCACAGTTCTGCCAAGGCAGCTCTACAAGCTGTCGTCTCTGCAAGCACCTAGAGCCAACCGAAGCCTTAGATACGTTGGTGTCCCCTGTAGTCCAATGGGTGGTACTCTGTTATTTTGGGATGTTTTTAATTGTTTTTAGTAGGCTTCTATTTTTCTTGTTAAATTGTTTGTCACCTGTTTTGTTTGTCATCCTGTTATTATTTGTTGTTATCCATTCTACTCAGAGTAGACTCATTGAACTTAATGATCATGACCAAATTTCATTAATTTCAATGGGTGTCCTAAGAGGAACTGGTTGTTAAAGGTTCCTCATCTTATTTTTCAGACTTTGCCTTCTTCAGAGCTGGTGAGATAGGGGTACTGTGGGAGACCCTTCCTCTAAATCAGAGGCAGGTGGCAAGGCTACGTCCAGCATCCTGAAGGAGATGGGACATTTTTGCTGAGCCCTCCACCGGGTCCACTTCCACACAATTGCATGGTTCCCAGATTGTGGATCATGATACCCCCTCACCAAGGAGTAGCCACAGAACTCAACACACCTGTATCCACCTCAAACAGAGAGCAAAAACGTCAGGGCTGTCTTCTAGTAAGTCACACTCAGAGGAAACCCATCAAAGTCAATGAACTTAAGTTAGCTATACCTGGATTAGTCTACCCTGAGTCTAACACAACCCACAGACAACTCCTCCTATCAGGGCCGCATTATGACTTTCGTGTGCCCTAGGCACTTTTGCCGTCGTGGGCCCCTTCCTCCATAAAAAAATATTAAATATTATATTTTATGACTGCATTGGTATAAAGATGAATATAATCCAGGTTGGATTATATTCATCTTTATACCAACACAGTCGAAGTATGTATCTCACTGATTGCGAGAAGTAAACTGCGCTGAGGCTAAGTGGGCCTCCTATCCACCATCATTCATCATTCAGTTGGCGCCTATGGCCGAGGCCATATTCAGAATTATTTTTGATATAACTTTAAATACTTCAACATGTTTTTTTCTGTCTTAGGTAAAATTTAGTAGATTTTCGTGGGCCCTAAAATTTTCATTTTTTCCTTCTGATTTTAAAAGAAATAGAAACATTTTCTTCAACCCTAAAAGTCCAGTTTTTTCTTCTGATTTTAAAAGAAATGAAAACATTTTTGTGGGCCGCTAAAAGTATCGTGGGCCTAGGCACTGTGCCTACTGTGCCTAATGGATAAGTCGGCCCTGCCTCCTGTATCAAAGCTCTGCCTTCCCTATGACTTTTCCTTGTGCTGCTGATGGCATCCTGTGACTTCAGACAGCCCTGTTGTATGGAGAGCCCTTAGTAGCTAGAAATATTTGCATACCGGTCAAGGAATTTGCCTCCATGGAGGAGATTTAAGAGAAGAGCTCATAGGAAGGCAGGGAAGAGAATTGAGTCCTGTGCATTTTTGGCACAATGTTTTGGGTTCCTGTGATTTTCTTCCTCGGGGCGTTTTTTTCAGGTGAGGATACCTTTTCTCAGGCAAAGGTTCAATCTGAGACAAGGAAGTCTTTTTTAAATGATCGCCCAGGTAGTCAGTGGGAATGGGGGGGGGGGGAATCAGTTTTGTTTGCATTTTAATGAGAAACTATGTAACTCACATTTCTCCAACAAATATGCGAATTGGAACACAGTTATCCTTCAAAATGCATCGTATTTCTCCAAATTTTGCAGTGCAGTTCTCCAGCCACATAATGTCTAAAAAACACCTGTGTTTGGGAAACGCGTGCAACAAAATGCAGATATGAGTGAAATAATGTATAAAAATGTATACTATTCGGGGAAATTGCTTTGCAAAAACGGGTATCTTAGCCAAAACTATATACAAAAATGTGTATATTAGGAGAAAATTACATTAAAATGCTGGTGAACGTTCACAAGGATTTTTTTTTTTAAAAAAAATAGCAAATTGCTTCAGAAATGTGGGGAACTGAATTTAAGATAAGAAAAATGAGATGTTGAAATTAATGGATTTGTCCATCCCTATGGGTTATTTACATTGCCTACGATCTTGTTGCAGGTTCAGAGTCTCAATTAGTTATAACGCAACCCCCCTTCATGAATGAACTCCCAGGAGTGACAGTTAAACTCTCATGCGCTGTGAGCAGTGACTACAGCATCAGCAGAGATGGGGTGCGATGGTTCCAGCAGAAATCAGGTGGTGTGCCACGATTTTTATACCATTACTACACCAGTAACAACCAGGGCAGGGGCACGGGGGTCCCAGAGAGATTCAGCGGCTCCGCTGATTCTTCCAAGAACCTCTGGAATCTAGTGATCACAGGAGTTCAAGCTGAAGATGAGGCTGAGTATTACTGCAACACTTGGGACAACAGGTACAACGTGTATCACTGTGATCCATCCTTATGGGGAACTGAGAGAAGAACCTCTCACTTCTGTTTTCTTTAACACACTGCAAGATCACACTGTGTCTGTCATTACAGCTGTTTGTGAAAAAGCGAACGCCAAATTCCAACCAAGATCCTTATACATGTATGTTTCTGATCAAATATCAGAGCAATTATTAAGGACCTGTTTTACCTGTTTTTAATACTGATTTTTAAATTGTGGTAATGTGACCTGAGTCCTGCTGGTGGAGGGAGTGTAACAACCACCACCACAACCAACAGCTTGTCTCACAGGGCTGCGCATCAGCAGGAGACTCTGATGACAGGCCAATGCAGTTGTTGAAAGTTTTCATGAGTAGACAATTGTTTTAACGACTGTTCTGTTTTGGTCTTGAAGGGTTTTTTTTTTTATAATGTTGCTGTACACCACTTTGACGGCATGCAGAGGGTGGCGCAGAAATGCTGTTGTAAACAAACAAACAAGAAAGAAAAGTCAAAGTGCAGGACTCGGTTGCCACTTTTTTAAAAAAAGAAATGCTATTACTATTAAACTGTAGCCGTGTATTATAATGTGTTGTCAGTTTCATTACGTATCTATACCTATATTTGTGCTAGTGTGGCACAGTGGCTAGAGTGCTGGGCTAGAACGTGGAAGACCAGGGTTCAAATCCCCACACAGCCATGAAGCTCATTGGATAGCCCTGGACCAGAGTCTGACAGAGCAATCCAACTTTTTAACCAGCGGGGCCTGCAACAAAATGTTGTAGCATGAGATGCTCCTTGTTCAGGGAGGGGTTTTATACTGAGTCAGAGTGTTGATCTATTTAGCTCACTCTTGTCCACCCGCAGACTGGCAATGGCCCTCCCAAATGTTAGGCAGGGTCTGAACCTGTTACCTCCTGTGTGGAAAGCAAACACTCTCATCAATGAGCTACAGCCTTTCCCCACTGGGATTTGTTCACCGAGTTAGATACTGGGGAGCCACTTGCAAAATCCAGGGGCTGAGAATATTTCTGTCTGAGATGAGATCACATTCAGGAAAGGTCTTGATTAAATCATTGGGCAATGATGCTTAAAGAACAGCCTACAAACAGAAAGCATATTTACATGCATTTGAATTCCCCACCTTTGCTGGCTTAAGAATGAAGAGGAGGGCTATGCTTCCAGAGAAAATTTTGTCTCAAGAAGCCAGTTTTTCCTCCTCATTTCCTAGTCATGGCCTGGGCTTCTCTCTTTCTGACCGTCTTCACTTCCTGCACAGGTAGTGTTTGTTTTCCTGACATAATCCTTGGGTATGTATCTCCTTTCTCTGTCTCAGTGATCAGCTCTGAGAAGCAACCCTTCCCCTCAGTCCTAGAGCCATGTTGGGGATCCTGTGTCACTCCAGATGTTGCTTGACTCCAACTCCCATCCTTCCTGACCATTAGCTACGCTGGCTGGGGCTGAGTCCAGCAACATCTGGAGGGGCGTGGGTGTCTCATCTTTGGTCTAGATCAGCGTTTCCCAACTAGTGGACCACCAGATGTTGTTGTGGTCCATCTTTCCTGACCATTGGCAATGCTGGCTGAGGCTGATGGGAGTTGTGGTCCAACAACATCTGGTGGCCCACTAGTTGGGAAAGGCTGGTCTAGATTTTCTTCCCTCTTTCTTGTTTTTTTCTCTTAGCTTATCAAAATGGAAATCTCCCTGACAGTAATGTCTCTCTCTGGGTTCTGTGCTTTCTTCCAGGGGCTTTTGCTCAGTTTGTGCTGACTCAACCACCTTCGCTCTCGGCATCTCCTGGAGAAACAGTCAAGATCCTC
Organism: Rhineura floridana; assembly: GCF_030035675.1. NCBI lineage: Eukaryota > Metazoa > Chordata > Lepidosauria > Squamata > Rhineuridae > Rhineura > Rhineura floridana. The sequence continues at coordinate 21,270,892 of NC_084498.1, read as the reverse complement.
TGTACCAGGAGAGGAGGTAACATCGGAAATTACTATATATCCTGGTATCAACAGAAACCTGGCAGTGCCCCCAGACTGATGATATATCAGCACACCTACAGAAGCTTTGGGACCCCAGAGAGATTCTCCGGTTCCTATGACACCGCGGCCAACACTGCCACCTTAACCATCTCCAACCTTCAAGCAGAAGATGAGGCGGTTTATTATTGTTCATCTTATGGTAACAGCTGGCAGAGCACAGGAGGAAGTGAGACAGAAATCTCCTAGCAGCCGATGAGCTTCTGACTGAAGCTGGGTGACTTGCATTGCAATCACACACGAAAAAGGGCTGTGAATTTCTTTTTGGACCTGAGGATATAGAGATGGTCACTAGTCTTTTCAAAGCTCCCAGGGTATGTATGGGGGGAAAAATGTTAGAAACCTCATTCAGAATCTACATGGGTTAGTATCTTCTGGGAAACTACCTATACGTGCAAATTAGCTGATGACAAAAGAATTAGAGATGGAAGTGAGACAAATATATTTGTAGGGAAAAATGTTTTTTTAAAATATATGATTGGAGCAAGAATTACTAGGACTATATATATATATATATATATATATATATATATATATATATATATATATACACACACACACACACACACCATGTATACCAATATCTATAACTATATCAGGTGTGTTGAACCTTTGGCCCTCCAGACATTGCTGAACTACAATTCCCATACTGGCCGTATTTATAAAGATTTTTGGAGCTTCACTGAATCTTATTTGGTGAACTACAATGCCCATCATCCCTGGCCACTGGCCATGCTTACTGGGCTGATGAGAGTTGTAGTTCTGCAACATCTGGAGGGCCAAAGATTTCATACACCTGATCTATCTATCTATCTATCTATCTATCTATCTATCTATCTATCTATCTATCTATCTATCTATCTATCTATCTATCTATCTATCTATCTATCTATCTATCTATCATCTATCATCTATCATCTATCATCTATCATCTATCATCTATCATCTATCATCTATCATCTATCATCTATCATCTATCATCTATCATCTATCTATCTATCTATCTATCTATCTATCTATCTATCTATCTAATCTGAATACAAAAGATAGATATCATTTTTTTCTGTATGTGTATATGATATATGGTTAAAGTATATGGTTGAACAGGAAATTGTAAAAATTGTTTATTTCTTTTCATCACTTTCGTTTCCTCCTCTTACTTTCTGGAAATATTGTGTTGCTATAGGACAACGGGGAATTTATAAGCCTTTTCCACTTTTCATTATAAATGAAAGAATTTTTTAAAAAAGATATGTGATTTTGCTCTTACAAGCAAACGAGTTAAATTTATTTGTTCCGTAATCCATAAATATCAAACATAGTGTAGGGTTATTAAAGCAACCACAGGATGAAAGAAGGAACTATGTATGCACACAAATTGTGCCTTTTAAGATGAGAGTATGACAAAATCCATAAGGAAACATAAAAGTTTCTACCAAGGATGCCTGGAAGAATTCAGAAAACTTTAGCCTCCACATCAATCTGCCATTGGTTGTATATTGGGGTGGGCAGAGGGAAGAAGAGGAAGAGCAACTATGAGCTCATCTTAAAGTCCATTCTTTTCTTAACGTGGAGAAGCTGATTTGGGGTCCAATCCTAATCCTAGATCCACCGGGATGAGAGAGGTTTGGAATAGGCAGATCCCTGGCTAGCTGGCTGAGTCCTGGCTCAGCTGGGCTATGATGGTGTAAGTCCCTTATCCTGACTCAGATGGAGATACACCAATTCAACTCACTCACACTGGTTGAGCCAGGGCTCAGCCAAAACCAGAGTAAGTTAAGATGGCATCAAGTCGCCCAAATGGGCATTCTGGGGAACGTCAGAGGAAAGAGGAAAGGGGGGGGCTTACACTGGATCGTACCTCTATTCAGGTCAGTCCCATGACCTGGTAATCCGGCTGAACTTACACTGGCACAAAGGGTGGTATAAGTCAAACTATATTTTACAGGGTTGTTTTCCCTCTGCTAGGATTGGGCTGGCTCAGCTGGGAGTAGCCATGCTCCTGAACTGGGTTAGGATCTGGCTAACTTTAAGCCAGCATCACCATAAGTTACTCCAGCTTCCACAACTCAGTACAGATGCTGCCATATGCTGTGTTGAGTCATAAATCACACGGACGGGATTTAATACGACAACAGTAGGCCTTCACCTTCCTATGAGGAGCAGGTGTGCAGGTAGGAAGCAAATATGTCAGCAAGTTCATAGAGAACATAAAGGAAGCTATAGTGATGGATGAATCTGTCACTTTTGCTTTCCCCCAGTTTCTCATCTTTCCAGTCTCAAGTTTAGTTCAATCCATTTCTGCATTATGTTAGGATTGAAAATAAAATAAAAACAGTTCCAACAAAAATTTGTCAGCATTCTAGAGCACATTTCTCCCAACATACACATGGTTGTGTGCAATTTTGCCTAATGTACACATTTTTTGCAAGCAATCTCCCCTAATATAATGCATTTCAGGTGTTATTTCCCCTAACGTATTTTATTTATTTATTTATTTAATTTGTATCCCGGCCCTTCCTCCCGGCAGGAGCCCAGGGTGGCAAACAAAGCACTAAAAACACTTTAAAACATCATAAAAACAAATCTTGAAATACATTAAAACAAAACGACGTTAAAAACATTTTAAAAAGAACAACTTTAAAAAGGGTTAAAAACATTATTAAAAAACATATTAAGCAATTCTAACACAGACGCAGACTGGGATAGGTTTCAACCTAAAAGACTTGTTGAAAGAGGAAAGTCTTCAAAAGGCGCCGAAAAGATAGCAGAGACGGCGCCTGCCTAATATTCAAGGGGAGGGAATTCCACAGGGTAGGTGCTGCCACACTAAAGGTCCATTTCCTATATTGTACAGAACGAACCTTCTGACAAGATGGTATCTGCAGGAGGCCTTCACCTGCAGAGCGCAGTGATCAGCTGGGTATGTAAGGGGTAAGACGGTCTTTCAGATATCCTGGTCCCGAGCTGTATAGGGCTTTGTACACCAAAACTACACCTTGAACTTGGCCCAGTAGCAAATGGGCAGCCAGTGCAATTCTTTCAGCAGCTGGGTGACATGTTGGTGATACCCTGTCCCAGTGAGCAGTCTTGCTGCCGCATTTTGCACCAGCTGCAGCTTCCAGACCAACCTCAAGGGCAGCCCCACATAGAGCGCATTACAGTAATCCAGCCTGGAGGTTACCAGTGTGTGGACAACAGTGGTCAGGCTATCCTGGTCCAGAAACAGCTGCAACTGTCTCACCAGCCGAAGCTGGTAAAAGGCACTCCTAGCCACTGAGGTCACCTGGGCCTCTAGCGATAAAGATGGATCCAGGAGCAACCCCAGGCTATGGACCTGCTCTTTCAGAGGGAGTACAACCCCATCCAAAGCAGGCAACTGACCAATTATGTGAACTCTGGAACCACCAACCCTCAGCATCTCCGTCTTGCTAGGATTCAGACTCAGTTTATTGGCCCTCATCCAGCCCACCATCGAGTCCAGGCAGCGGTCCAGGGCTTGCACGGCCTCTCCTGATTCAGATGTTACAGAGAAATGGAGCTGGGTATCATCAGCATGCTGCTGACACCTCACCCCAAAGCTCCTGATGACTGCTCCCAAGGGCTTCATATAGATGTTAAACAGCATGGGGGACAAGATGATACCCTGCGGCACCCCACAGCACAGCTGCCAGGGGGGCGAAAGACAGTCACCCAATGCTTTTCTCTGAGGGCGACCTTGGAGATAAAACAATAAAAGGCAGATATACAGCTTAATCAAATTATCCTACTGACCAGAAATGGTGTGTGTGTATGTGCGCGCGCATGCGTGTGTGTGTGTGCATGTGTGGTTAGCTCGTCTGTCTCCATTTCATTCCACTCTGTGCTCTCAGACTGGTGGGGCCGTGCGTTATACACCTGCACATGAGTTCTGAACATCTGTAGCATGATATCCTGGGCAAACATTGTGGTTTCCCTTTAAGGCAGTACATCTTGATTTTTTTTAATTAACCCCCCCCTTCTGAAGTATGTGGTTCCCCCCCCGACCAGACACACACCAGTCATCTACTCTGCAGATGAACCTACGCGTAGCTGAAAGCAGGCCACCTCTGCATATTATGATCTGAGAAATGCAGCAGCAACCCAGCCAGGCATTGGAATTGTACACATAGATCTTTGACTCCTCCTAAAACAAGGAAATACCATCAGAACAAACCAGCAGTTCATGTTTGGATGATGGGGAAGTGGCAGAACTCCAGCGCATCAAATGTGGATCTGTGCATCTCCTCTGCCAAAGGGACATTCAGCCTATCCACAGGGATGTTAACTGATGCATAGGGGGAAAGTTTACCTGCATCAGGAGGATCCTATCCTATCCTTTGCACCTCTTTTAATGGATCCCTGATCATCAGCCTGAGAATTACTATGTCCTTCATGGGTTGTCTTTCTCCCTCCTTTGAAGAAACTTGTAGCTCAGTGGTAATCTAGTCTAGAGCATCTACTCCTGCTGGGAGAAAGGGCGGGATATAAATCCAATAATAATAATAATAATAATAATAATAATAATAATAATAATAATAATAATAATAATAATACTTTGGATACAGTCTAAAGGGACTGGGCCAGTCCCTCTCTACTTAACCTAGTAGTGGGGAACCTGTGGCCCTCCAGATGTTGTTAAACTGCAATTCCACTCAGCCCCAGCCAGCATGGCCAATGGTCAAGGATGATGGATGTTACAATCCAGAGACAACAGAGGAGCACAGCTTCCTTAGCCTTGCCTTAGCCTAACTCGCAGGGTTGCTGTGATGGTGAAATTACATGGGAAGAACCATGTCTGTAGTCCTGAGCTCCATGGAAAAAGAGCAGGATATGAATGTTGGTTTGCATACAGACAGGTTCAGTCCTCAGCATTTCCAGGTAGGTCTGGGAGAGATCCCTGCCTGAAATCCTGGAGAGTTGCTGCCAGTCAGTGTAGACAATACTGAGCTAGACGGACCTGTGGCCTGATTTGGGATAATGCAGCTTCCTGTGAACATGAAGCACATTGTCAAAATGCTGCTTTACCCTTGTACAGCCCTTACTGAGATTCCATTTACCTTCTTAATACAAATTGCAGTACTTCAGGTGAAGTACTTCAGGACCCCCATTCATTTATATCTGTTTGGAAACATGCTTGAAAAAGTGGATCTGCCAGTATAACCTGGCCTGTTTGGAATGTTCTGAAACCTGAGGATCGCAGATAGTCCAATACTGGGAGAAGGTTGCTATGCTCGTATCTCCCTTTGGTTGAACAGTTGCATGTCACTTTATCTCCCCTTAGGAGAAGGGCTCTAGCTGGCAGCAGCACTCCAGGGCTTCAGACAAGGATCCTCTCCCAGCATTACCTGGAGATGCCATTGGGGACTGAACTTGCCAGAGCTTGGAGAAGTTACTTTTTTGAACTACAACTCCCATCAGCCCAATCCAGTGGCCATGCTGGCTGGGGCTGATGGGAGTTGTAGTTCAAAAGAGTAACTTTTCCAAGCTCTGCGGACCTTCTGCATGCAAAGCAGATGCTCCTCCACTGCGCTGTGGCCCCTTTCCCAGCGCTGATGGGCCAATATAAAACAAAACATTGTGTTGGCAGTAGCACTGTGTGGCCACTAGGTGTCCATGTTGCCACATTTCCTGGAGAGAGGCAAAAAGAGAGAGGCAGACTCCAGTAAAAGGTGGCCATCTTCTCAGTTTCTTCTTTGTAGAGAATGGTCTAAAGAAGGTGTGGTGAACCTTTGACCCCTCCAGATGTTTATTTTTTTTATTAGATTTATATCCCACCCTTCCTCCCAGTAGGAGCCCAGGGTGGCAAAATGCGGTTGAACTACAACCCCCATCTGCCCCAGCAATCATGGCCAATGGCCAGGGATGATGGGAGTTGGAGATCAGCAACATCTGGAGGGCCAAAGGTTCCCCGCACCTGATCTTAAGGCATTTGACTCGGTACAATTGTCACTGGGCATCATAAGTGGGGAGAGGGGTTGTTGAACTCAGGTCCTTCTTGGGGTCTTCCCGTGGACATCTAGTTGGCCACTCTGAGAACAGGGTGCCTTTGGGCCTGATCCATCAGGGCTATTCTTATGCTTTTATGTCACGTATGTACAGTTCCCACCTAATCAGAAAAATGCATCCTGACCTGCTCCTGTGCCATTGAACTCACCTTGATTGGCACAAACCATCAGAGGAAGCTTTTCCGTTCACATACACACATTATGCATACCCTCCAACATTTAACAGATGAAAATGCAGTCTTGCATATAACCACCCCACTTCTGCTTAGAATCACTACCCCTCTCTACTGTTACAAATGGCTGAAGTTTGTGTTTTGAACATTTTAAAAATTGTATTGAGTCCATTTACCTGCAATAGCTTCTCTGGGGTGGCACAGTTTTAAACATCAAGAGGGCCTTTGTAATTCAGAGGAAAGATATGCTAGAAAAACAACAACCCTGTCCTGTACTTTGTAATCAATGGTCCCAAATGCGCCTTGTCAGCATAGGACACGGCAGACTGTGCACTACAAGCTACTTTGGGGTGGGATTTAATCACATTCTGGCGAACTGAGGTTGCACAAGTATAGCTGATGGGTGGGATCTTGAGCAACAATCCCATGTCTCCAAAAGAGAGGACTTTTTATGATAAGGAAATTGCTGGGGAAACCCTTGCTTTAAAGCAAAGTCGTCTAATCTCCCTGCAAAGAGACGAGACAGTCGCATGGCTTACTAGCAGGTAAGCGTGTTTGGTTTTGCTTCCCCACTGGTTGGTATGCTGCTCTCCTGTGTCCGACTCAGGATCCTGAGTTAAAGGGCAGGATATTTGCATGAAGGGGAAGCTGTCAGTCTCTGTGGGTTTAAGAGAGCCTGGGAGGAGGCAATCAGAATCCCCTTTGCCTTAGGAAGATTCTCTGGGTCCCTCCAAAATGGCCCAGGCCCTTCTCTTCCTCCTCCTCCAGTCCATTGGTGAGGGACATTTCATGAGTGCAAGGAGGAGATAAACCTCATGGAAATCTCCCATCCTCTAATGCAAGGATGGGGAAACTTTTCTGGCCTGAGGGCCACATTCCCTTCTGGTAGATGGGGCCAGGCGCCAAAGCGGGACAGGTGACAGATGTGACTCTTACCTTTGTACAGTGTAAACCAGGGGATTGCGCACCCCTCTCTCTCCATCCAGGCAAGCAGGAAGCATCTGCATAGTTCAAGGACACATCACAGCCAGGAAGAAGCATTGAAGAAAGATGTGGAACAGGATTGGCCTGGGGGAGAATCCTGCAGGCCAGATAGAGAGATCTGGTGGGAGGCATTGAGCCCCTGGTCCTCAGCTCCCCCATCTTTCCACTAATGCAATGCTTGACAATGTTTGGTGCCACACCGTTGTGTGATGCAGCTGAATAAGCTTTCCATGCCTCATTCCCTTCCAGGTCTCAGTGTCCAGCAGCTACAGCCCTTGAAACCCTCAGAGACTGTGCCTCAAGGTGGGACCGTCACCTTGTCTTGCAGACTCAGTAGTGGAACCATTGCTGATGGCAACTACCCCCAGTGGTTCCAGCAGAAAGAGGGGAACACTCCACTGCTGATGATGCACCAGACCAACAGGAGGCCTTCTGACATCCCAGCCCGTTTCTCTGGGTCTAAGTCAGGGAGCACCATGTCCCTGACCATCACAGGGGCCAGGGCGGAAGATGAAGCTACCTATTTCTGTTGCATGCTGAATCCAGGAGTGTCTTGCACAGCCGTTCATTCAGATGGGGAAGTGAGACAAAAACCTTTTAACAGAAGCCATCTCCACTGTTGCAGGCAGGCTTTGCTTCTGAATACCAGTTGCTGAGAATCACAAGTGGAGAGGACAGGAGCGGCTGGTAGCTCCATTATTATTATTATTTATTACATTTGTATACCGCCCCATAGCCGAAGCTCTCTGGGCAGTTTACAACAATTAAAAACATTTAAAACATTAGACAAATTCATGGAGGATAAGGCCACCAATGGCAACTAGCCATGATGGCTGTGCTCTGCCTTCCTAGTCCTGCTTCTGAAAATCAGTTACCGGGAGTCTCAGGAGGGGAGAGTGTTCTTGCACTCGGGTCCTGCTTGCGGGCTTCCCATGGGCATCTTGTTGGCTACTGTGAGAACAGGATGCTGGACTAGACGGGCCACTGGCCTGATCCAACCGGAAGGCTCTTCTTGTGTTTTTACAGGGATTAAACAAATTCATGGAGGATAAGGATATCATTGGCTATTAGCCGTAATGCTTCTGAATGCCAATTGCTGGGAATCATAAGCCAAGGAGTGTGCTCTTGCACTCAGGTCCTGCTTGCGGGCTTCCCACGGGCATCCGGTTGGCCACTGTGAGAACAGGATGCTGGACTAGATGGGCCACTGGCCTTGAGCCATTAGGCAACAGCATCTCTTCCTAAATTCCCAGCAATTGGGACACAGAGGTGAAGGAGGGTTGTTTTTATATACAAATATATTTCTTTAGAGAATAATATTTTGCCATTCTTTGAACGTCCAGAGGGTATCTGGGGAATATCTGGCGTCAACGTTTACAGAGCAGAATTCGAAGATGAATTACCGGGCTCACGTTCATCCTTCCTCCATCATGCTTGGCTTTAAGTGGTGCCCTGGGCTGATCGCAGCCAGGGACAGGAGACTGGGACCTTGAAGCTCTTGAGGCAGGGCCTTCTGCCTTCTGGGTTGGTGACAGGGATGGAGGAGAAATTTGATTCAGCTCACATTTAAAGGGAACCAAAGGTGCACTTTTTGAAACAATATGTGAACTGAAACATAGCTATCCATCAAAATCTGCACTTCTCTGAATTTTGCAGTGCACATAAATGCATATACTAGGGCAAAGTGTGTAATAAATGCACATATGAACACAGCATACAAAATGCATTGATTGCATTTGGGAAACTCCTTTGCAGAAACGCTCATAGGATACCTGAAAGACCATCTTACCCCTTATATACTCAGTCGATCACTGTGCTCTGCAGGTGAGGGTCTCCTGCAGATACCATCTTATCAGGAAGTCCATTCTGACAGCATTGGAAGCAAACGTTTAGTGGAGTGGCTCTTTGGAATTCCCTCCCCTTAAATATTAGACAGACACCATCTTTGTTATGTTTCCGGTGCCTATTGAAGACCTTCCTCTGTCAACAAGCCTTTTAAGCAGAGACCTTATCCCAGCCTGTGTTGGAATTGCTTTTTGATATGTTTTTAAACCTTTTTTAAAAAAGATGTTTTAAAAGCTTTTTAAAAAATGTTTTTAAAGAGGTTTTGTTTTAACGTATTTTCAAGTCTGTTTTTATGAAGTTTTAAAGTGTTTTTAGCGCTTTTGTTTGTCGCCCTGGGCTCCTGCTGGGAGGAAGGGTGGGATATAACTAACTAACTAACTAACTAACTAAACTAACTAACTAACTAACTAACTAACATAAATAAATAAATAAATGTTTATACGAGGAGGAGAGTGCCCTCAAATGATGATGATTTTTCATAAGGATTTTTTTTTTAAAAAAAAATGCAAGCTGATGTGGAAACCAAGCTTAAGATTGGAAATGAGAGTCTGAAAGAAACTGAAATTAACCTGTTCACCTGTCCCTAGAGACAACGCAGTCTCCTTTCTGGAAGAGAAAAAAGGTGCTAGGAAGTGAGAGAGAACCAACTGGACAGCTCTCTGCAAGACAGTTTTAAAAGCAAACAAACGAAGTCCCAACGGACGTGAATATTTTGGTTGCTTCTGTTTCACATCAACATTTCAGAGCAGGGGTAGCCAGCGTGGTATTTTGTTGTGTTACAGTTCAAATTCAGTGAAATGGAAGTGGTCAAGACAACAAAAGACGAGAAATAAAAGAGGCGACAGAAATGCAATTTAAAAATGTACAGCATCTCACACAGCCCATTACAATGGCTACAACAGGTGGAAATATCATTAAGTGATCTGCCAAGATCATCAGCAATGTTCAAGTGGTCCATGGGAGGAAATAAGCTTGGGAACACCTGCAATAGAGTATCCTCAAAGAGGGCATGGCTTGCTGGCTGGAACCCTGAACAGGAGCACTCTATGATTGAACATTTTACTATAGGTCCTGCTTGTACCATCTAAGCTTCCCGTGTGTAGATAGTGATCTGACACTCCATTATAAAGTTAGTTCTGCATGCTTACTTAGAAGTAACTCCCATTCAGTTCAATGGTGCCTACTCACAAGTAGGTGATTGCTGCCATTGCTGGCCAATCCTCTGCACACTTGCTTGGACATAAGGACCATTGTGTTTGTCTGATGAGGGTCACTCCCAAGCGAGTGTAGTGTATATAGATTTGTAGCTTTAATATTTGGAACAGGTTCTGGATCTCAGCTCCAGGAATGCTTGCCTACTTCTTTAAATGAAGTCCTGTATATAAGAGCCTTCAGGAGTTGAGCCCCAAATTAAAAATGTTTTAAAAGGGAGATGAATGCAAAAAAAAAGTTGTTCAAGGTAAGGGCAGCGGCTTCAAGTTTGCACTGCTCATGTGTCAGGCGCTCCAGAAACCTACTAATTTTGACCCTTGGCAGCTGCTGTGGCCAGCTTGCATTTGTGATTTAGTGTGTTTGCTCTGCTGCTTGCTGGAGCGCGGTGAAGGCAAAGGAGACGTGTTGCAAGATGGTGAGCAAGGGAGAGGAGTTGGGGTGGTGTTTCTGTTGGGCTGGAGGAAGGGTGTTGATCCAGGGGCCTGTTTTTCTGAAGGACAGAAAGGTGGCTTTGGGGTGCCAGGATTCTAAGCAGAGCTCTTAATTTGAGGTGATATCTTCTGGTTCTCTGACTGGGAAGGTGCTTTCAGTGCCAAGGTGTACCTTGTCATTTCATTTCAGTTCTCTCAGTTTCTCATTTTTCCAATCTTAAATTTGGTTCTCCACATATCTGCAGCAATTTGTGATATTTTTTCTTAATCCTCATGAACATTTTTCAACATTTTAGTGTCAATTTCTCCCAATAAACACATTTCTCGATGCAGACCCAGGGGACAAATATGACCCTTGAGGCATCTCTGTGCAGTCATTAGGACTTAGCCCAGGTCACATCCCTCACTGGTCCCTTCTCTAGTGATTCCCCCCCCTAAACTGTGATTCCTCCCCCCTTGAACACTTGAAGTTCAAGTGTTTCCTTGACCTGTGATAATACCTCTTTTTTGCCAGGATGGAGAGTGGTGTGCGTTTGACCACACCCGCTTTTGCCACACTCACCCATTGGAACAATGGTGGATGGTGCTCATTGGCACTGCCAAACAGGGGTGTAGTTGTGCAGGGTCTTGGGGGGGTGTCTTAGACCCCTTACTTTTTTAGGAGCAGGGTCTCTAAGACTCTAGCATCCTGTGAGCCAATCGGCATGAAAGGGGAGAGTGTTAGCCACTGAGAAGGGTCTTCCAAAATGCTTCCTTCTCCTTTCCTGCTGATTGGAGCCAATCAGAGTGAAAGGAGGTGAGTCAAATCCTGAGAAGACTCTTCTCAGTAGCTAACACACTACTCTTTCATGCTGATTAGCTCCTAGGAACATCTATTGTGGTGGACGGAGGCAATAACTAGGATCTCATTCTCCACCCAGCAGCAAAAAAGGAGGGGAGGGGCTATGACTATCATGAAGGGACCCTGCACTTGTGAATTGGGGCAGAAGATAGGGAGGCCAACAGTAGTTGGAGGTAGAGTCAATGACAGGCAGAGCCAGCTAATTCTAGTTTTACTCCCATTCTCCTCCTTCCTGGGTTTTATGAGGGCAATTGTATTCAACTAAGCTTGACTCAGAATTAAGGATGGGAGAGATCTGATTGTTTGCATTGCAATTTGCCCTTTTTGAAACAATGTGAGAAGCGAAACAGCCATCCTTCAAAACCTGCACTTAACTGAATTTTGCAATGCAGTTTGACAACAAAAATGCATATGTAAGGGGAAAGCGTGCATAAGAAATGAACACATGAGTGAAAATAACATGCACGATGCATGGTATGAGGGAAAACTGCAAAAACTTGTACACTAGTCAAAACTGCAGACAAATATGTGCTTATGAGGAGAAATTAGCACTAAAACTTTCATGAGCATTTCTCAAAGAGGAAATGGCTGTAGAACTGTGGAGAAAAAGGAGGAATGGAAATTGACGGATCTTTCCATCCCTGCGCAGGATAGACCCACTGAAATCAGTGGACCTAAGTTGACCTGACTCATTAATTTCAGTGGGTCTGATCTGTGTAGGACCAACCATGGATACAGCCCACTGAGACTGAGAAGGAGGAAACAGTCAAGCAGTGCCACCCTCTGGACTGGTTGTAAGTGAGAAGGCAGGTGGGTGAGGACACACCCTTGCTGGAGAAAGACCCTAATGGATCAGTTTCCATTGCAGCGGAATGAAGTCCTTGGAAGGTTGCCGGCAAACGGATGTAGCCCTTGGGCGTCAAAATGCTCCCCACCTGCTGCGTGTGCAAGGAAAGGAATACATTTCTGTAGGTTTCCTTTTTGTGCCACCTGAGAGGTTCTGCTGCTATTAGGAATCTCAAAACAGTCTTCAGAGCGCTGGGTTGCAATCTAAACTCACTCACTAGAGAGAGAACTTCCATTGAGCTTAGTAGGACTTGCTTCTGTGTAATAAACATGCAGAGGATTCCGGTTAAGAGACTCTTGAGTACATAAGACCACCCTAGACTTAGTTAAGATTGGGCGCATTCCTTTCATGGTCATGTGACTGGCTCACAAGATTTCGGCAAATCTGTTCTTGGAAGTGCACGCGTGTTTGCAGAACTGGGGTGATTAAAAAGATAAACTATTGACAGAACAATGCCTCGGACTTTGCCATTTGTTTGGTTTGTGTTGTAACAGGAAAAAAAGGCTCCAGAAATACTTTGCCAATTAGGCCTAAAAGAGTATGATGTCAAATTACCACCTCTGTGAAAGACGGGGAGGGGAGAATCAAAACTAATGCCAAAAGCTACATGTCCCCTGTGTTAGAATTTGGCAGAAAAAAACCTAGACATTTGCCCATCTTGAGTTGTGTGTTAAATATCATTTTCTTTTTTATTTCTTAAAGCATTTTCCTCTCACTCTTCAGCCCAAAAGGCCCCCAGAGCTGCTTATATAAGATCAGTATCAAACAAGCTAGCCCCCACCCACAGGCTTACAATCTAAAAGACATGGCATGTGAGGAAATGGGGGTGCGGAGGGAAGAGGAAAGCAAGCAAAACCCGGGCACCAGTTCTTAAGATTATCACATTCTTATACTGGCCAAGTATTTAACCCATACAGTTCCTGAAGCTGGATACCTTTTTGTTTTGCGCAGTATGGAGCTGAGGAAACAAGCACTTGTTTAATAAAACACCCCCTCATGAGATCATTCTAAAGTGACATTTGAACGAGGAACTCCCTGGCTAACAGCTTGCACTCTTTGCCATGATGCTACATCACTTCACTCCTGGAAGTAGCCATTCCATTTAGGCTACAGCAGAGGTAGAGAAGAGGCGTGCTGGGAATATGGGATGGAGTGACTTGCTCCTTTTCAGCCAGTCTGCTTGGTTTCTGTGCCCACTGACTCACCTGCATGGGATTCCTCATCACCTGTGGCAAGGATTCTTTAATCTTGGGCCTCCAAGTTGTTGGACTACAACTCCCATCAGCCCAAGCCTGCTTGCCCAATGGTAAGAAAGCAGCAGGTGGGGGTGAGCTGAGGGGCTGGTGCATTCTCCCTAATGGACCAGCCTCCACAGGTTAGGGATTATGGAGTTGTCGTCCAACAACATCTGGTGACCAAAGGTTGAAGAACACTGATCTACAGCTACCAGGTGAATTGTTATGCACAAGACACAGGCTGAGTTCAGGAAAATTGAACTGAAGTAATATACACTCAGGGTAGAGTTTGTCTCTCCAAGAATTCACTATGTGGAGGTGTTCACATGTTGCATTCGGTGAGCATACAATCTGCGTCCACAAATAGCTGAGTGCCACACTTGTACCATTATTCAATGAGTGTACAGTCATGTACACAATAGTTGAGCTGTATAAATCAAGAAGTGTACATTCTTTCACACAAACACTTGTCCATGTATAGAGACAGCTTGTGCCTGTGTTCAGTGTAATGTGCTATAAGCCCACTATCTCACTTTGCTGGTGTTGTCTTTGCCTCCGCTGAACTCGAAAAAAAGTTGGTGCTCATAATAGGAGACCTCCACATCCCACACCGATGCAACAGCCTCCCAGCCAAGTTCAAGAAGCTCCTGGTTCCGGGGAAGATCCAGCACATCCTATGCACTGGGAATCTCTGTACGAAGGAGACCTACGATTACCTAAGGACGTTGGCCGGGGATGTTCATGTGGTCAGAGGGGACTTTGATGAGGTAGAGGGGCTTCTCCAAAATTTGCTTACTGTCTTCAACCATGGGAAGATGTGAATGGGAGAGATGAAGGGAGTAGGGCAGCCATCCCGCCCCCCAACCCTCAACCCTCATATAAGGCAGCTTCATAAGTTTGTATATTTTCAGTGATTGCAGTGGTGCTGAGACACAACTGTTTTTAGTTTAAGATGAGCATCTGGTTAGCCACTGTGAGAACAGGATGCTGGACTAGATGGGCCATTGGCCTGATCCAGCAGGTTCTTATGTTCTTAGGTTTTAGCTTGGAAAGAAATACACAAGAAGAAGCCTGTGTGTCCTTTATTTATTTATTTATTTAAATGTAGAGGCGTGTTCATACACAGTTAACTCTGCCCTGTGTATTGGTTAACAACTAACCACCTTCTTTTACTTTCAGGGTATGAGTTACCCACAGCAAAAAATAGTCATGGTTGGGCAGTTTAGGATTGGCCTCATCCATGGCCATCAAGTTATTCCTTGGGGCGATCTGGCCAGTTTGGCGATTCTGCGGAGGCAGCTTGATGTGGACATCTTAATTTCAGGGCATACACACAAATTTGAGGCATTGGAGTATGAAAATAAGTTCTACATCAATCCAGGATCAGCCACGGGAGCCTACAATGCCATAGAAAGGTGAGACCAATACTCTTTCTGATGGGGACATAGGAAGCTACTTTATGCTGAGGTCAGATCCTTGGTCCATCAAGGTCATTAATGTCTACACTGACTGGCAGCAGCTCTTCAGGTTTCTTCCATACCATGCACTTCTATCATGTCACCTCTTGCTTGTTTTTTCTCTAAACCACCTTTTCCCAATCTTTGGGTCCCCAGAAGCTCTTGGACTACAACGCCCATCATCCCTGACCATTAGCTAAGATGGCTGAGGATGATGGGAGTTGGAGTCCAATAACATCTGGGGACCCAAGGCTGAAGAACTGTGCCATCTTGATTTGCACCAGTCCTTCATCCCTTGATAGCCACACACCAAATGTCCAGCTGGAAGATAGGAAGCAAATGAAGTGAGTACATTTGTGAATGTAATCCATGCTCTGCACTCAGATAATGCTGTTGCGGAATTCTAGGGTTGCATAATCCTGCATTCAGATATTCTACAACCTTATAATTCTGCAACAAAATCCTAGGGTATCGTTCCGTCCTCCCTTGGTTCAGACTGTTTTGAAGGAAGTCTGAAATCTTCTCATTGAGTAATTTCTTGAGTACTGCTATAACATTGCTAATATCATTTTGCAACTTGCAGAAATATCATTCCTTCATTTGTACTGATGGATATCCAGTCCTCCACAGTTGTAACGTATGTGTACCAACTCATCGGAGAGGATGTGAAGGTGGAAAGAATTGAATTCAAGAAGTCTTAAATCAACCTGTCTTTTTCTCAGAGCTTTTTTGCAACTAACTGATTTAACCTCTTAGAGAAGCCATGTAAACCCTTAAATGCCCGCAGTACATTACTGGAATATTTCAACAAGAATTTTGTACCTGAGTTGAAAATCATGGGAGCAATAAACCTGTTGCAAAATGAACTATATTCCAGTATTTGTAATAAAGAAGAAGAAAAAGTTGGGTCTGGAAATGGTGTTTGATCCACAGTACATAAACTGTAAATATCGATTTAGGATAAAGCTATTTCTGAAATGTGTGTCTGTAGGGCAGGATAGTGAGTACCTTTCACTGCAAGGGCCACATTCCCTACTGGGAAATGTTCTTAGGGCCACATGGCCAATAGTGGGTGGGGGCAATGGATCTGACTTGAATCTTTGGGTTGCATCCAATGCTAACATACTTGAAGTAGACCCATTGAAATGTATGGACATTTTAAAAATGTTAATTGTAATTTCATGAAAGAAGAAAGAGAAAAAGAGAAAAAAGGGGGAGAGAGGCAGAAGAACACCCCTTTCAATTCACATTAACAGAGCATTTAAACATGTATATATTCATTTTAGTCTGCACATATAGATCAACATATGCTGTCCAAATATGTATCTAGGCAAAGTTGGTCTTCATAAGAAGTACGCTGAAAAGTAACAAGGGTGTTCAGGTCATCAGACCATTGTATAATAGCTGAGGGGTATTTGTCCTCCCAGGCTCAAAGTACAAGTCTCCAAACAACCATTAGGGTATATAAAGTCCATTCTTCTTGCCCTGCCAATAATCCCACATAACAGGAATATCATTTTAAAAATGCATGGACGTCTGCAAATTTCAAGGATTTCGCCAATGCCAAGTTAGTACGGACAATGGTGTCAGACCAAAAAGAAAATAACTGGACGTGCCCGCATCATATGCCTCAATTTATGGGCATAACTAACGTAAAGCCATTAATTTTCAATGGGATGACTCTGAGTAGACTTTAGCTGGATACACCCCTTTTTACAGGATATTCAGAGCTTGACAAATTACTTTTTTGAACTACAACTCCCATCAGCCCCGGCCAGCAAGGCCACTGGATTGGGCTGATGGGAGTTGTAGTTCAAAAAAGTAACTTTACCAAGCTCTGAGTAGATTGCAGTCCAGCCCTACCTGTCATTCAGTCCAGGCAAGGGAAGAGGCACTATTGCAGTTGAAGGACAGACATCAAAACTGTAAGAGGTTGTGGAGCATGCCCAGTGAGAAGTATGGCCTGCAGAGATTCCCAGGGGCCAGATATAGAGGCCTGGGGGGCTGCACTTGCACCCTGAGGATCTCCATCCTTGCTGTAGGATAATACTTTTTCACTCTCTTAGGTAGCAGGTAGAGGTGGAGAGCAATAGCATGCTGAACTCACATTTGAGGATAATCAAGGACTTCTGTATATCGTACTCTATTGTACAGTTAAGCAGAAACCATGGCACATGAGTGGGGAAGCTGCTGCCCTCCAAATTTAATTGGACTACATCTTCCATCATCCCTGGTTATCTGCTGGCTGGTGCTGATGGGAGTTGAAGTCCAGCAACACACGGAGAGCCCACAGGTTTCCCCATTCCCTTCTTAAGACATGATGCTGTAAAGGAATATAGTCTTCTCTGGCGCTGGACTGTCCCTGTGCAGAGAACAGCTGCTGGGCAGGCAGGACCACAGGTTCAATAATAGAGCTAGGTCATGCGCAGAAGATCCAACGTCCATTCCCTGACATCTCTAGTTAAAAAGGATCTCTGGAAGTAGAATCCACCCAGCCTATGCTTCTAATGAAGGAGAGACCATAACCTTCAGAGGTGGTTGGCCCCACTGTTGAACAGCTTGCACCAACAGTTCTTCCTAATGTTTAGTAGGGGTGTGTGTTGTATGTACCCCAAAGTGGAGGCAAATTGGGATGATTTGGGGGAAGGTTTACATGTTTCTGAGTTGGATTGTGGCATTAACAAGGCATTTTAAAGCAGATCAGCTACTCTTGAAGCTTCTGGGTGACCCTGTGGCTTTGGCTGTCCAAAAACTATAGAAACCACCCTCTCTGTAGTTTTGCATATGAGGGTGAGCTGTGACATTTCATAAATATCTTCTAGTCTTACGAAACAGTAAGGAGGGCTATGGGAGTGCACAATCATAATACAGGCTGAAGAAACACTATTGTATATCTCTTTTTTTTATAACATGCATTTTAAAAAAAGAAAACAGACATAGGAACTGCATAACTGTCAATCAAAGGGCAGAATCCATAGGTTGTGTCCAATACTAGTCCTACTTAGAGTTTAGCCACTGAAATTAGTTGACCTAAGTTACTCGTCATGTCCATGAATTTCAACGGGTCTCCTCTAGATAGGACAAGCATTGGCTACAACTTCATGGACATAATCAAATTCACCTTAGGACAAGTGTGGAGAACCTTTGGCCCTCCAGATGTTCCTGAACTACAACCCCCATAACCCATAGCCATTGGCCATGCTTGCTGGGGCTGATAGGAGTTGTAGTTCAGCAACATCTGGAGGGCCAAAGGTTCCTCACACCGGGCTTAGGGGAACTGAGAAACTGAAGCAATTCTTTCCCATTTTCAATGACATAATATTCCGGGGCAGAAATGGGAGGGTCTTCTAGCGCTCATGCAGCCAATGAGCAAACAGAACATGTATTTGCATGCTGTGATGGATCACGAGTCCTGGAGCACTTTAAGACTGACAGACAAGGTGCCTACCAGAGCTACAGTGCATCAGGAAGGGGAGCGTCCTCAGTTTCACATCATGCTTTGCGCCATTCTTCTCCTTCCACTTATTACTTATTGCTCAGGTGAGTTTGAATTCTATAACTTAAAAAACATGAATTTGAGCATGCTCTTTAACACCCCCCCCACAAAAACCTATCTTGTTTTGATGTGCCGCAGAATCATCCTGAATATTAATTCCTGTCTTTTTGTTTCCAAGGTGTTGTCTCACAGCCTGTACTGACTCAGGCTCCCTCCCAGTCTATGACTCTGAGAAACACAGCGAGACTCTCCTGCAGTCTGAGCAGTGGGTATGAACGCTACTTCGTTGCATGGTATCAGCAGAGAGCAGGGCAGGCCCCTCGTCTTCTGGTGTATTCCGATAGCTCCAGAGCCAGTGGGATCCCCGATCGGTTCTCTGGCTCCAAATCTGGCAGCGACCGCTACTTGACCATCACCCAAGTCCAACCAGAGGATGAGGCTACTTACTACTGTGGTGCAGATCATGGCAGTGGCAGTAGCTATGTGTAGCCCACAGTGATACAGGCACAAGGGGAACTGATACAAAAACCTCTGCTAGGGGAGAGAAGGTTAGGGACTCACTTGATTTCATTTAAACAAAATCCAGAGAATTTTCAGAGAACTTAGCCATGAAGCTCACTGGGTGACCTTGGGCCAGTCACTGCCTCTCAGCCTCATGAAAACCCTATTCATCAGGTCGCCATAAGTCGGAATCGACTTGAGGGCAGTATATTTACATTTATGGGTTCCCCCAGATGACTCCTGTATTGGGCTTCTCCTTTTCTCTATGGTTTGCCACACACACACACAAACCCCGTTCATGCAAATCTGTTCTCTGGTCGTTGGCCTGGCTAGCTTATCATGTCTTGTCATAGGAGTTGTGATGGTTTCCAGCAAAGCTAATGGGTGGGAACAAATGTGCATGACTGGGACTTTCTTCAGTTTTGGGGTGAGTGAAAGAAAGAAGAAAACAGATGCCAGTTAGATACTCTTCTTCTGGAGCTCAAATACATTTTAATTTCCACCATGGCCCTAACCTGCAGTGGGGTGGGGGAGGCTTCACATGTGAGTGCCCTCTGTGTACTTGTGTGCACCACAGTTGACCTGTACACATGTACAGTGTTTCTCATGTAATGTGCAACAAGTGTACGGCCTGTGTACCTGCATACACAATAGTTGGCCTGTGCAAACCAACCACTGTATACTTTTTCACGTAAACACTTGTACATGCGGGGACGCAGCTTGTCCCTGTCTTGAGCAGTAACATGTGAACAAGGCTCTAGCCTTTCCGTCAGATGGAAGCTGGAACAGGATCTCCCCAGAGAATCCAAGTACCAATGAAGCGGGGGCTCATATGAGAGAATTGCCCTATGATAAATAATCAGGATCTAAGTCATTTGGAACTTTTCTAGGTCAAAAGGCTTTACATTTGCACAACTTTACATTGGCCTAGCTAGCACATCATATGTTGTTATAGGAGTGGTGATGGTTTCTGGCAAAGCCAACGGGTGTGGAGCCAATGTGGTGTAGTGGTCAGAGTGTTGGACTGGGACCCAGGAGGCCAGGCTTCCAATCCCTCCTTGGCCATGAAGCTCTGTGGGTGACCTTGGGCTGGACACTGTCTCTCAGCCTAACCTACCTCACTTGGTTGTTGTGAGGATAAAATTGGGAGGACGCGAACCATGTTTGTATGTCACCTTGCATGATTGGAGCATGAGATATTTCAATGGATGCAAATGTTTGAATGCAGGTTTGCTGACAGCAGCACCCAGAATCCTCAGGCAGCTGTAAGGGCCCAAGCGCCACAGCAGGGTCCATCACTTGCCCTGGTATCTACATTCTAGGAACTGCCTGCCAGCCATTTTAATGCTCCTGAGCAACGTCATACACTCAGGGGCATTGTGGGAAATTTAAAATGGCAGGTGTCTCTCTCCCCCTCCCCATTTAGGAAGGGGACATACCTTGCCCAGGCCCCCTTGAACCTGGAGCTGGGCCTGCTCACCTAGTCAGTCGGCACAAATGTAACACATACATACATAAGATGCCTATTTTGGTGTCTAGTTTCCTCAGGCAATGAGGAGAGTGGGGGGTGCACTGTCTACTCCTGCCCCCTCTGTTGTATCACCATTTCCATGCACACTGCCCTCTAATGGTTGGAAGATGAACGTCTGCAGTGGGGAGCCTATTATAGTGTAATATCTCAGTTAACAAAGTAGATACACTCCTGGGCATTACTTCTTTAACATAAACTTCAGTATCAGAAGTAGGAATAACATGAAAAGAATAGGGATAGGTTCTTATACCTGCTCATAGATGGTGGGGGCAGCTTCAACAGGGGCTTTAAAGGGTGCCTACCTGGCACCCCCTCCTTCCCCCTCCCCTCCTTCTCCTCCACTGAAACGTATAGGATCCTTCCATCCCCAACCCTGGGAGAAAGCAAGAGATCTCTTTAATGAAAGACGCAGGCTCCTCAGTTTACTGATAGCAAAGCAAAGTCACAAGGTGGTCAGTTTCACCTTAAAGCAAAGGCACAGACTTGAAAGTTTATCTATGGCAAAGCAATACTAGTCAGTTTCACCCTTTTAAAAAAGCCTTCCTTAAAAGGAGCTTAATTTCTGGAGGATTTATTTAACTGAACTATTACTGTACTCAAGGAACAGGGTTCTAGGGTTACAGAATTTTGCAGTCAGATATTCTGCCACCCTAGAATTCTGCAACAACAGAATGCCTGAAGGCAGAATTCTGCAACAGAAATTAACCTTCTACCTTCCTTGACTGTTATGGAGAAGTGCTAAAATATCCTTTATTAATTTTTATTGATAAGTCAGTATTGGTAATTTTATGACTAGTGCTGCAATTGTGTACTATGACTAAAACAATTAAATGGGCAGAAACTACTGAAAACATTGGAAGTCCACGATCTGCTAATGATTCCATTCTGTAGAGAAAATTAATGAATAGAAGAGGGCAATTCCAGAGAGGTTTGCAACTTGGAAGCAACCATATTTCAAGGCTTGCATATGAAGGTGAGCTGTGACATCCCATGAATATCCGCTAGTATTAAAAAGTAGGGAGATGATGGCAGGGTTATGAGAGCACACAATCTTAGCATAGTCTGGAAAAAGACTTCTGTATAGTTCATTTTTTTGTACTCATGCATATCCTGGGAATGAAGTGTGGAGTTGAGGCCATGAGTGTAATCATACCTCAGGAGAGTTGAGAATCCTAAGCAATTCTTTCTCATTTTCAATGACACAATAGCCCAGGATAGAAATGGGAGGATCTTCCAGTACTTATGCAGCCAATGAACAAGGAGCACGTGTATTTGCATACCGAGAGAGATCATAAGTCCTGGAGCACTTTAAGATTGACAGAGAGGGTGTCAACCAGAGCTACTGTGCTTCAGCCGACTGAGAATTCTCAATTTCCAATCATGCCTTGGGCCATTCTTCTCCTTCTCCTTCTTACTTACTGCTCAGGTGAGTTTGAATTCTCTAAATTTAAAAACATGAATTTGAGCATGCTCTTTAAAAACAAACAAAAAACTATCTTGTCTTGATGTGCCACAGAATCATTCTGAATATTAATTCCTGTCTTTGGTTTCTAAGGTGCCGTCTCACAGCCTGTACTGACTCAGGCTCCCTCCCAGTCTGTGACTCTGAGAAACACAGCGAGACTCTCCTGCAGTCTGAGCAGTGGGTATGAACGCTACTTCGTTGCATGGTATCAGCAGAGAGCAGGGCAGGCCCCTCGTCTTCTGGTGTATTCCGATAGCTCCAGAGCCAGTGGGATCCCCGATCGGTTCTCTGGCTCCAAATCTGGCAGCGACCGCTACTTGACCATCACCCAAGTCCAACCAGAGGATGAGGCGACATACTACTGTGGTGCAGCTCATGGCAGTGGCAGTAGCTATGTGTAGCCCACAGTGATACAGGCACAAGGGGAACTGATACAAAAACCTCTGCTGGGGAGAGGAGTCTTTGCCCTGCTAGAGACTCTTACTCATTCGGTTAAAAAAAAACATTTTCAAAGGACTTTTGCTCCTCCAGATGACCTACATGCCAAGCATTCATCTTGATTTCCTTGCACATAGCTTCCCCAGAGACTGGATTATATCCCATCTTTATTGAGGGTTTAATCTGATTTGTTTGCAGGGTGTTAATATGTCTTTCCATTCATTGTTCTTGCATTCAGCCCCATCACATCATTTCTCTCTCACGTTCCTAACTACAAAAAGTCGAGTGGTTTGGTCATGCTAGGGTGACTTGAATTGAGCAAACCTAAATTTCCCGATGTGACTTTGAGTCCTTCCCACAAAATAATGGCACTCCGGAGGCTCCGTTTCTGAAGATTGCCCTGGACTCCTGCTGGGAGGAAGGGTGGGATATAAATCAAATAATAAATCAAATAATAAAAATAAATAAGATTGGCTTTAGATGGACAGGCCAACACTGTCTGGCAGTGGCTCTCCTGCATTTCAGACGGGCTGTTCCCAGCCCTACCTGGAGATACCAGGGATTGAACCTGGGACCTTCTGCACCAAGGCAGAGCCTCTACTGCTGGGCTATGGTCTAATCATGTCTGGGATGAGAGACAGTGTCCATTGGCAATGACAGTGCGTGACCAAGCAGTAAATAAGCATAAGTTGCAAAAAACAGGTTGTAAGACAGTTAAGGAAGGGTGCCTGTCTTGCTCCAGCAAGTTCATAAGAATAAATGAAGAGTGTTGCTGGATCAGGCCAGTGGTCCATCTAGTCCAGCATCCTGTCCTCACAGTGGCCAAGCAAGATACCTCTGGGAAGCCCACAAGCAGGACCTGAGTGCAGCAACATCTCTCTCCACTTGTGATTCCCAGCAACTGGTATCCAGAGGCATACTGCCTCCGGCAGCAGACGTAGAAGGTAGCCATCGTGGCTAATAGCCATTGGTAGCCTTATCATTTCTGAATTTGTCTAATCCTCCTTTAGAGCCATCAAAGTTGGTGGCCATCACTGTTCTCTTGGCTCTTGCGTTGCTTAATGATGCACTGTGTGAAGGAGGAATGTCCCTTTATCTGTCCTGAATCTTCCAACATTCAGCTTCATTGGATGTCTCCAAGTTCTAGTATTATGGGAGAAAAACATTTTTTCCCCACCATATACGATACATAACTATTTACATTATCAGGTCCCCTCATACTTTCCTTTTCTCTAAACTGAAAAGCCCCAAGTGTTGCAACCTCTCCTTGTAGCTGTCCTCTCTCCAGGGCTGAAATATTCCCTTGCCAGTCCTGTCGGGTTCTGTATATAGAGCAGAAAGGTGACACCAGCTTATCCTTTGCCAGTGTGGCGTAGTTGTTAAGGTGTTGGGCTACGACCTGGGAGACCAGGGTTTGAATCCCCACACAACCATGAAGCTCCCTGGGTGACCTTGGGCCAGTCACTGCCTCTCAGCCTCAGAGGAAGGCAATGGGAAACCACCTCTGAATACCGCTTGCCATGAAAACGCTATTCGTAGGGTCACCATAAGTCTGGATCGACTTGCAGGCAGTCCATTGCCATTTTCCAGGCAACAAAATATTTCAGGCCTCTACCGCTGAGAATATTTCAGTGACGGGGTTTTATTTATTTAATAAAATTTATACACTGCTTGATTGTAAAAAAAACAAACAGACCTCTAAGCGGTTCACAAAAGACATAATTCATAGGGTCGGAACAAATAGTGAGACCCCCTATTTCTACTTCATCCAAGGAAGAAATGGGTCACATCTAACTAAGGGTTACTTGGAGTAGATCCATTGTAATTAATAGAGATAAAACATGTTCATTAACTTCAGTGGGTCTACTCTGAGCAGGGCTAGGATTTGATACAACTGAACCCTAGCAACCAGCACAGATTCTAAAGCATAGGCAGAGTGCAAGGTCTTTGAAGAGAGGTGTCTTTAGATAAAATAACTTCCTAAATCAGCAATGGGAAACTTGTGCCTCTCGATGTTGCTGGATGTCCCATCTAGCATGGCCAATAGTCAAGGATGATGGAAGATGTAGTTCAACAACACAAGTTCCCAATCCCTGTTCTCATTTATTTGATGGTTGTCCATTAAGGCTTTGTTGTAGACAAATGTTAGGCAGGAGAGTTTCCTCCCAAGTGCTACTAATTCAGGAAGCCACAAAAATAACTCAGTGAGGTCTGTGGTTTTTTAAGTGAGTTCAGCATTGGCCCATCAGGAGAGTTTGTGGTTCTCCATTCGCATCTAACTTCCTGCTACTTAATTAGGAATTTAATTCACACAGGCCTGGTTTGTTTTGGTCTCTTTCTTTAAAAAGTGTTAAAACGCTTTCATTCCTAGCCATTTGATAGTGGTGTGCAAATTTTAGAAACAATATCTAGACAGAACAAGCACAATGGACAAGAAAATCAAATAATGTGGCAGCAAGATCTAGATTAGAAAAGCATTCTGAGAGAAATTTAGCATCAATAATCATAAGCCTTCTGGGGGAGGGGAAGGTCCTTCAGGCACTTCAAAATGTGCAACAGGGAAGAGGCCAAAGAAACTTATATTGGAAAAGAGTTCTACAGTGATGGGGCTGCTGTGGAGAAGGCCCTGCTTCTTGCAGAGCAGGGGTGGGGAACCTCCAGATGTGTCTGGGTTCCAAGTCTCATCAGCTGAGCTAGCATGGCCAATGGTCCTGTGATGAATTCTGCGATTTTGTAGTCTTGCAAGATGACAAGGTTCTCCAACAGAAAATTATCTGCCTCGTCACAAATCTCCAAGTTTCTTCATGTAGTGTGATCCTAAGCCTATATATACGAAAGTAGGTCCTGCTGTGTTTAATTGGATTTGAGAATTGTAGCCTAAATAGATCTTCAGTCAGGTTTTGAATTGTATTTTAGATCTGTGCGGAGAGGCAGATTCAGCACAGCCAATGAGCAGGAGGCAAGTTTGCATGCCATCTAAACATGGACGATTTAAAAAGATGTGGGGAGTCTGTTTTCATCAAGGAACCGAAGGAAGCTGACTGACAATATGGCACAGGATTTGCTTCCCATACTTGTCACTTACTATACAGGTAAACTCAAACCTATTGCTCTCTGGTTCAGCTGTATATATTGCTGCCAGTTCTATTTGCCACCTTCAAACACTGAATCCAATAGCAAAAGTTTCAGTGGTAACTAGCTGGTTATGGAGCACAAATATTGTTAGATACTTTTATCTAAATAGTGTCTGTTTTATCTATATAATGTTTTAGATACTTTTTACGTGTTTTTAAATGTTTACACTATTTTTTTTTAATTGCATTTTTTTTTACCGGTTTGGTATTTGCTGCCCTGGGTTGCTTGGGAGGAAAGAAAGGATGTAAATGCAATAGTATAATAAATAATCCAATTTCTTCAGGTTCTCTTGCACAACTGACTCTGACTCAGCCACCTTCAGTGACTGAACCTCTTGGAAGCTCTCCTGCACCCTTACCAGTGGTGGGACATTGGTAGGCATTAGCTGGTTTCAGCAAAGACAGAGGAAGAGTCCATGATACCTGCTATCCTACAACACAGACTCTGACAAGCACCAGAGCGCTGGGATCCCGACTCGTTTCTCTGGCTCTAAGGATTCCTCCAGCAAGATTTGCTACTTAACCGTCACCGGCGTTCAGGCAGAGGATGAGGCTGACTATTATTGCCTAGCATTTACCGGTACCGAGGACACTGTGACCCAACCAAATGAGGAACTCAGTGAAAAACTAGCTGCCTTCTTGATAGGTTATTCAGGCATGAAGCAAACTTGCTACCGTTCAGTATGTCACTTCTAAAAATAGGCATTCGGATACATATTGTGTGTGTGTGCTGATATACAGTATGCATGTGTGTTGTCTTTTCGAATGTAAGCCTGCAGGGGCCTGCTTTTGACTCTGTACAGTGCTTAGTAGATTTTAGGACCTCTATGAAAATGGCTAATACTATAGGTAGTAGTAATAAATTAATTAAAAAAATGTAAGGAGTATAGCGCCAACATTTCATTAATCATTCTTTTCTGTTTAGTGCTTGCTGCATTCATCGATTTTGTGCATGCCTTCCCAAACTGATTTAGAAGCAACGAGAGTGTCTTTTTTTCTACTGTGAATTTTTTAAATTTAAAAATGCCACCGCAAAACATTGAAAAAGTTCATATTTATATGAATAAGATAAAATAATCCACTCTCCCCATACTGTTCAAATCGATCTATCACGCACACACACACAATGGGCTCTGTCCCTGCTCACTTCACCTGCCAACCCCACCTAAGGTCACCCTCCAAGGGTTGCCAGTGCACCCCCTCCCTCCCACCACGGGTCACCAGCTCTCCCACCTCCTTCCTGCACACAGGTCACCAGTATCCCCTCTCTCCCCATGGGTCATCATCACTCCCTCCTCCCCATAGGTCATCAGCCCTCCCACCCTTCCCACAGGTCCCCCTTCCCCTACCTCCCCTTCCATCCCCCAATGGGTCTCCCCCCACAGGTCTTCCCCCACCCACCAAAGACCAGGTCTGGTCAGGCCCAGCCATCACCAGGCACCTCGCTTGCCAGCTCGCTGTGGTGTCTCCACTGCCGCTGCCGGGCAACCTGCATGACTTGTGAGACCCCATCAGGTGACCTGCACAACTCACCTTCTGCTGCTGCCACCACCATTGCTGGGTGACCCATGCAACTCACTCCCCACTGCCCCTGCCAGGCACCTCGAGCGAGCAGCGTTGTCACTGTTCTGCCTTGCAGCATCACACTACACGTGAAGGCTTACAAAAACATTATATAGGAAGATATCGGAGTAATTTCTAAAAACAGTATCAAAATTATGCTCTTCTATTTCTGTAGTGAGGCTGATGGACTTGGTTACATGCTGCATACATAACACTTTAATGCTTTTAGTCGCTCCTGTTTCTTTGTTGGCACCAAAGGATATTTCTGAGAGTGGGCAAATAATTTTTTTGCTGCAGATCCAGAGATTTAGACTGAAGCTCCTTGCCAAAGTATCCCTTGCGTACCGGGTCACTTTGCCCTGGGATTTGCAAAGGGTATTTAATAATGATATGAATCTGAATACTCGTCTTGCAAGTTCTTTAGATCTGTGATCATAAAGTTATTACTTTAGTAAAAATCTTATTCTCTGATGCGTGGTACTTGCTATTCCAGCTTGCATCATTAGGGGGAGACGTTGATTCATTTTCTCCACATTTAACAGAATCAGACGATGTCACAGACCACTGGCACCCCTTGCACGTGTGGTATGGCAGGAAAATGTTTGACATGCAGGGGTACTCTTTCATTTTCGCTCACTCACGCATAGAGCTCAAGGGCCCGTGCACAGCTTCTCTAGCCTAGAATAAAGGGTAAGACTTGATCTAGACAAGTTAAAATTTGCATTTTCTGAAACAATATGAGAATCAAAACACAGCCATCCTTCAAAATTCGCACTTACTCTAATTTTGCAATGCAGTTTGGCAACCAAACAACGCTTGCGTAAATGCATATGTTAGGGGAAAGTGTGCATAAAAATGAATATATTAGTGAAAATAACATACAGATGTGCATTACATTATGAGAAAGTGCTTGCGAAAATGTGTAAATTAGTCAAAATGTCCCACAAAACTGTGTTTGTTGAGAGAAATTCATACTAAAGTGGTAGAGAATTTTCATGAGGATTTTTTTTAAAAATCACTAATTGGTACAGAGATGGGAAGAACTGAATTTAAGCTGGGAAAAATGAGAAACTGAGGGAATTGAAACTGACATATCTTTCCATCCTGGACGCAGATAGCACAAGCGAAATGAACAAGTAAACAGTCATAATAAAATAGCAAGAGCTAATCTAGCAAACCGTTCCAAGAAGGAGAGCAATTTATCATCAATAACCAAAAGCCGCCTGAAAGAGGGAGGTCCTTCAGGCACTTTTGAGGAGAACAACAGGGAAGAGGATAAAGAAACATATATTGGGAGAGAGATTGATGGGGCTGCTTTGGAGAAGGCCCTGCTCCTTGCAGAGCAGGAGTGGGGAAACTGCAGCCCTCCTGATGTCCCTGGACTCCAAGCCTCATCTGCCCCAGCCAGCATGGCCAATGGTCCTGTGAGGAATTCTGGGAGCTGTACTCTTGCACGATGCAGCATTCTCTGCTCTCTCACAAAAATATTATCCCCAAAGGTCTTGGTGCAGTGTGATCCTAGGCCTATTTGCACAGAATTAGGTCCTCCTATGTTCAGTTGGAGTTTTGGATTGCAGCCTAAAAAGTTTTCAGTCAGGTTTTGGTTGGTATTTTTGATATACTCTGAGACTGAGGAAGATCCAGCAACAACCAATGAGCAGCTGGCAAATTTGCATGTGCTCGAAATAGGAAAGGTTTAAAAAGACATGGAGAGTCTGTTTGCCTCTAACAGCTAAGATCCTCTGGAGCTGACAATATGGCATGGTATTTGCTTCTTCTCATGCTCATTGCCTATTGCACAGGTAAACATAAACATGTTGCTCTGATTCAAATCCACATTTTGCTCTTGTTGCATTTGGCTTATTCAAACACCGAACTCCGCTAGGTACAATTAACCCAGATGCAGAGCACAACTTCATACACACGCTCTCTCTTTCTCTCCAGGTTCTCTTCCCAAGGTGACTCTGATTCAGCCACCTTCAGCATCAGGGTCTCTTAGAGGCACAGTGAAGCTCTCCTGCACACTAACCAGTGGTGGGACATTTGGAGCAGTTGCCTGGTTCCAGCAAAAAATTGGAAAGAGCCCAAGATACCTACTGTATTACAGCACAGACTCTGACAAGCACCAGGGCTCTGGAATCCCGACTCGTTTCTCAGGCTCTAAGGATTCCTCCAACAAGATTTGCTACCTAACCATCACCGACATTCAGGCAGAGGATGAGGCTGACTATTATTGTTTAGCATGGGCCAGTACTGAGTACACGGTGACTCAGCCAGATGAGGAACTCAGTCAAAAACCAGTCGCCTCCTTCTGTTGCCTGCATAGGTCATTCAGGCATGAAGCAAGCTTGCTCCTGCATCATCTCTGCCGTTCGCTATGTCACTTCTGAAAAGAGCCATACTGTTGCATGTGTGGTCTGTGTGTGTGTGTGTGTGTGTGTATGTGTGTGTGTGTGTGTTATCTTTCAGACTGTAAGCCTGGGTGCAGGGACCTTTTTGAAAATCTGTATAGAGTAAACGTTAGGCTATCTATAGATTAGTAATAACAATAACAACAACAACAATAATTATAACCAAAATGAAATTAAGCTTCTTTTTTCTTTGGTCCTTGCTGTATTCATTGATTCTGCAACTGGCTGTCCCATTTAGAAGCAATGAGAGTCTTTGCTTTTTTTTCTTTTGAACGGAATGTATGAAATTTAAAACCTGTAATGAAATTATTATTATTATTATTATTATTATTATTATCCAACAGCAACAACCTTTTTTTGCCAGAAGCAGCCCAATAATTCAAAATATTGCAAAAGTTCATATTTATATGAATAAAATAAATGAAACCAGTCTTCCCATACTGTACAAATCCAAAAATATATAAAAATGGAAGCCATTTCTGAGAATCCTATTGAAATTGTGTTCTTCCATTCCTGCAGGTAACCAAGTCCATCCATCTATCTTAACACCCATCTTGATGTCTTTTAATAGCAACTGTGGCTTTTTTGGGGGGGGGGAGACCAAAGGAGACTTTCAAGAGTGGAAAGCAAAAATTCTTTCTGAAAATCTAGAGATCTAGGTTGACATTCTTGGCCAAATTATCCATCATTCTCAGCCCTTGGGATACTCTGCAATGGGATTTGCAAAGGGCATTTCAGAATCTGAATACTTGCCTGCTATCCCAGCTTGCGCCTTTAGGGGGAGATGTTGATCCATTTTCTCCACATTTGGCAGAATCAGATGATATCGCAGACCAATTGTAAGGTGCTTCCTTGAGTCAGCCCAAGTACTAATGACACTTTCTAATCATTATAGTTTCCAAAATAGAAGAGTTTGTGGTTTCTCATTCTCATGTAACACCCTGCTAGATATCTAGGAATTTAACAGAATAAATTCACATGGGCCTGGTTTTGTTTTGCTTTGCTTCTTTATAAATGTTAACACTTACATTCCTAGCCATTTCATAGTGGTGTACATATCTTAGAATTAATGTATACAATATTCAGATAGAACAAGAAAATAGCATAAACAACAGCATCTTCCTCAATGGACCTCCAAAAGCTGGAAATGACACTGGTGACAAGACTGAAGGCAGGACTTTGGGACCAGGCTTAATTATTTATTTAAATTTATTTAAATTTATATCCTTCCTTTCCTCCCAGAAGGAGCCCAGGGTGGCAGGCTGAGCACCCGATGCCAGTGCTTGGACTTAGCTCTCAAACAGATGCAGGGCAATGAGTGCCTCTGAGCATTTGCAAAGTGTCTTCTACACTGAGAAGATCACTGCCAGTTCTCTGAATCTCTGAATTGACATTGGTTCACTTCTTGGAAAAGGGGCTGAGATGTTTGCTTCTCTGAAATGATAAGTTTTGGATTGGGAGTCAATGCCGCAGCTTATAAATCTATGAAATCTTCTAGATCTATAAAACTATAAAGTTCATAGATCTGTAGGCCAGGCCATTGCATTTTGGGTAAATTAAGATGGCGGGGGACTACCACAAATGGAAGCTGAGCTTGGCTCCCATTCACAGGTTGCATGACAGCCTGTCCACCATCAAAATGCCATCTGGGGGACTGCTGTGGCAGCAACAGAAGAAGAAAAAATGACTTCGCAGTCATGGCTGTTTAGGGCCCTTGGTGGCAACATGCTCACAACCTTCTGACGTCTGGCAGGGATGTAGGGCAGACTGTGTTACACCTGCTATTCTGCCTTTAACCTTTAGAGGGTGCTGTATATCCAGTTTCAAAATGTCTTGAACTCCCCCTTTTCCCACAAAGGAGGTGGAGCTGCTTTCACTTGGGTTGTCCTGCAGCCCTCCTGCACCTGGAGATAGTAGTTAAAGAACATGACATTTGCATGAAGAGGCTAATCAGTTGAGCTCTGGGGGTTTAAGAGGCACCAGGAGGATGACAGTCAGTATGATAATCAGGGATCCTGTTGTTTTAGGAAGATCAGTTCATCGGTTTTCTGCGCTATGGCTCTCACCTTGCTTCTGTTGACAGTTCTGGTCTCCATTGGTGAGGGGAGTTTTTTTATGGGGTGGATGGGATCAATCTTACTCAAAGCAACTAAAAAAGAGCCATCTTTTCATACTGTAACATTCTGAGTTTTGCAAACGTTTTGGTGTTGCACCACTGTGTGAAACTGAGAGATTTTCCCCCTTCGCATTACCCTATTCTCTTTCAGGTCCTAGTCTCCAACAACTTCAGAGTCTGAAGGACTCAGAATTTGTATCCCAAGGTGAGACAGTCACCCTCTCGTGCAGATTCACCGGTGGAAACATTGCTGACAATAATTACCCATGGTGGGCACAGCAAAAGGCAGGGAAAACTCCACAGAGGGTGATGTACGCCACCAGCACCAGACCATCTGATGTCCCAGCCCGTTTCTCTGGGTCTCGATCAGGGAATGTGATGTCCCTGACCATCACGGGGGCCCTGGTGGAAGATGAAGCTGCTTATTACTGTGCTTGATTCCAGGCTGTCCATGGAGGCTCAGATTTCGGCAGTGAGCCGGGCAGCCTGGTACCAACTACACCTCATACGAAGGCTGCAACCCTACCTTCCTGTTCATCAGCTCCCACTAGTGGTACACGCCCTGGTCACCTCTCATTTGGACTACTGTAATGCGCTCTACGTGGGGTTACTCTTGAAAACGGTCCGGAAATTACAACTTATACAAAATGCGGCGGCTCGACTACTTACGAATAGTCGCTGCCGAGATCACATCACACCAGTGTTGTTCGATCTACACTGGCTTCCAGTTGTTTTCCAAGCCCAATTCAAGGTGTTGGTATTGACCTTTAAATCCCTACACGGTTTCGGCCCAGTTTATCTTACGGAGCGCCTTCAACGCCACCAATTATGCCGCCCGACAAGATCGGCCACACAGGGCCTTCTCTCAATCCCGCCAACAAAAACAGCCAGATTGGCGGGTACAAGAGAGAGGGCATTCTCAGTGGCGGCCCCCACTCTTTGGAACTCCCTCCCACAAGATCTCCGGCATGCCTCTTCCCTAAATGTATTTCGGAAAGCCTTAAAGACCTGGCTTTTTCAGCAGGCCTTCGGGGTATCTGGGGAGGGTTAATTGTTATAACTGAAATGCCTCCTGCCCAGTTTTAATATTGTTGTTGCAGATGTGTTGTTTTT
This sequence comes from Rhineura floridana, assembly GCF_030035675.1. NCBI lineage: Eukaryota > Metazoa > Chordata > Lepidosauria > Squamata > Rhineuridae > Rhineura > Rhineura floridana. The sequence goes on along the minus strand of NC_084498.1, from coordinate 21,237,995 downwards.
ATATTGTATCACTGTATTTTATCAATTGTATCTTAACAATTTTGTAAGTCGCCTAGAGTGGCCATTGGCCAGATAGGCGACAAAGAAATTAAATTTATTATTATTATTATTTATTACTGTGTGTGGGCTGGGAGTCAATTCCACAGTGGTTCATTCAGATTTGCAGTAAGATGCTGACAAATTTTCACGAGGACATTTTTTTTTAAAGCAAACTGATGTGGAAATTGGAGGACTGAACTCGAGAATGGGAAAAAAATGAGAAAATCAGAAAAACTTGAACAGATTTGTCCAAGCCTAGCCACAATGCAAGGCTTGCACCGATGCCCCACCCATGTCAGCTGTACTTCCAGCCTTCATGTGATGACCTTGACCTTGTGAAGGGAGATTCTAACCATGCTCAGCTAAATGTGCTTAGGGGGCTCCCCATAAACAGGAGCCCTCTATTGTCAGGATTCCTAATCATGGGAGACTACTAGGTGAATTCATAGTAGTGTGCTTCCGAGTGGAGGCAGCATGCATCCGAATACCAGGGATGATGGGAATTGTGGTCCAGCAACAACTGGAGGGTGACAGGTTCCCCACCCCGGCTTTAGAGGCTCAGAAGGGAAATTAGTTACCGGTAGCAGCCTATGAACTTTTGAAGGTATTTGCATACAGGGACACTTCTTGAGTTTGAGGGGGTTTAAAGGATAATTACACAACTCTTCCGTATAGAAGCCTCTTTCTCAAAGAAGCTGTGACTTCCTCACCATGGACAGACCCTTGATGCTCCTTGCATTTCTTGTTTACTGTTTGGGTAGGACAGAAGCTAATACCTAATTATTTCCTGTTTCTTTCTTTTAGTGTCAACAATTGACAGCTTTCTCTTTGTGATACTCCACTTAATTTTCCCTCTTGGTTTTTGTTCCAGGTTGTGATGCGCAGTTTGCAATCATCCAGCCACCTTCTCTCTCAGCTTCCATTGGAGAAACAGTCAAGATCTCCTGTAGGAGGAGTATTGAGAGTGTCACTGATTACTACAACTCCTGGTACCAACAGAAGCCCAGTAGTGCTCCAATACTGCTAATATATGCAGATGATGCTAGAGAGTCAGGGATCCCAGAAAGATTCTCAGGTTCCCTTGACAGCTCGGCCAACTCTGCCACCTTAACCATATCCAACATTCAAGCAGAAGATGAAGCTGTTCATCTTATGACAGCAACACACAGCGCACAGTGGTTTAACCATATAGGGAAGTCAGACAAAAACCTCCTTGCAGATGATGGGCTTCATTTGGCCTTGATTGAAGCTGATGAACACTAACACTGTGTCAAGAAATATCTCTTTTTTCAAACTGCTCTCCATCGGTTAATGAGAAAAGAAACTGAATTTGAAAATTGTTGAAGGCGAGCCATTTTGGGGCAGAATTCTGATGGTGGGGTGCATGATTAAAAAAAATATTTTAACATATTTAAAAGTCATCAGGATCCTTCCCATAGGGAAGTTGATGGTAGATCTCTCTCTCTCTCTCTCTCTCTCTCTCTCTCTCTCTCTGTGGGTGTGGGTGTGTAATCCAGGTGAAACAGGCCCTGAGATGGTCTCTGCTTGCCTGCCTCTCTCTCCAAGAATCCTTTATACCTGTTTATATACCAGTTCAGCAGGGACTCGTGTTCTAAAAGGCAGTTCCACTACCATCACATCTGATTAACCTCTGAAAAATGCTTTACAACCTGACATTTATCTAGCCCTGTCTCCCATCTTGTTTATGAAATGGATCCTTCCTTAGCTGATATTTTAAATCTTATTATCTAGATGATGATCTTTATTTCAAGACCCTCCCTGCTCATTCTCTTGCCCCCCCGGTGCCTGTGTGTTTGGACCTAGAAGAACGATGATGGAGTGTTGCCATCTTATTTATTGGTCATGCTCCTGTGCCTTCAATAACAACTAGGTGCACAAAACTTCAGCAACTGAACTTTATCCTAACACTTGTCCCCAGGCTTGGGAAAAGCTTTGTCATGGAAATGTCACTGTGCCTGGCTGCCTTAGAACTACTATATCTGCAGTCTTGTCTTTAAACTTTAGGGGGCATTGTTGGTCCACTTTCACCAGATTTAGCAGAATTATAAGATCGGTGGGGTGAAGTGAAGTGCAAGAATGTCCCGTATTAATGAGTTTTTTTCTTGGGCTGTCCAGCTCATTCGTGCATGCAAATCAGGTGCAGATATTTGCATCTTTAGCTACTCAGATACGACCTGGGCTGACCTAAGGGGTGTTCACACACGACATCCAAGGAGTGTACAGTCTGTGTACCGGTGTACACGTATAGCTGAGTTGTACAAATCAACTAGTGTACACTCTTTCACGCAAACACTTGCACCTGTGTAGACACCTGCGTTCAGTGTAACATGTGAACAAGCCTCTGGACCAGGAGCAAGTAAGTAAATTTATTACGGTCAAAGACCAGCATATAGATACATAGCATCAAAACAACAGGGTATCATTAAAATTCAAACATCCACAGAACGAAACAAATTCTGATACAAAGCGAATTATAAAGCCTGTATGTGCTATTGATTTATCTTTGCTCTCCAGCATATAACGGCTACTGCACAAAACCTGGCCACTTTGACTGTGACTTGAGGATTTCGATCAGACAGAAGATACTCCAGATAAAATGCATCATCTCTACCAGGACTTTTTTGTAAAATCGGGGTAATGAGAGACAATCGAAGGACCAGGAGTGGGGAAGCTCAGGCCTTTGGGGATGCCAAATGTGATCCTCCAAGTCTCTCTGTCAGATCCCTCAGGAGTCTCCGCAAAGACCCACACCCCTCACTGGCCCCACTTCATAATTTCCTGGAGAGTTTTTGCTTGGCTGGAATGTGTCCGTCATCTCTGATAAGGACTCTTCCTTCTCTGGGTGGGGAAAGAGAGGAGTCTATGTAAAAGCTGGAGCTGCTCATCCCACCCACCCCAACTCATCCGGGGCCCAATCCAGGGACTTTGGATCAGCTCTGACCTAGATCTGCCCCTGAATAGATATAGGATACGCAGCTAATGCTTAATGTAGTTTTTTTTTTTAAATTAAGGTGAAGGATTTTTGTCTGAAAACATGGAGATCCACTACCAGTCAGTGTAAACAATACTGAGCTAAATGGACGAACGGTCTGACAGTGTACAAGGCAGTTTCCAATTCCAGTGTCACTTCATCCTAGCCAAAACATCTAAATTTGCTGATGATGCTTGTGAGCTGGCAGCCACACTAATTATATTGGAAAATATTCAATGTTAGCCCTACTCAAAGTAGTTCTCCCCCATCCATGCTGGGGGCCAAATGTAGCACTCAGGGCCGCTCTGGTCCTTTGGATTCTCCCCTGGCCATCCCCTCTCTTCTGCCACTCCCCCTTTCCCCAGACCACACCCTGTTTTGCCAAGGGGGGTCGAGAAGTTCTTTTAACCAGCTCCAGGTAGGCAATGAAATTTAACATCGGCTGTGCTAGTTGACAGGGTTTATTCACGAGACAAAGACTAGCAGAACAACCATCACTATCAGAGCAGATACAATTTGATTCAGCGGCCGGCAGACCCCTTTGTAGTTGTTGACAGCAGCAGTTGAACTTCTCTGGGTCATTAATCACACACAGTCCCTCCTGCTGTCCTCACATTAATACCATCTGTTGGAGACTCAGGCTACCATCACATATACCAGTGTCTGTGTCATATACATCCACCCCTTTGACCTTATTGGTTGCATTAAACATGCTCATTCACATGTGACTGGCCCTACTAATGCCTGTGTCCTGTCAATCAGAAGGAGGAATTTCTGGGCAGGCAGCCAAAGGAGATAAACAAATCCTTTCCCACAGATCAAAGGCTTGGCAGGCTGCTATACTGGTAAGAGGTGCCATGATAGAAATGTATACAATTGTGCATGGTATGGAGAAAAGTGAATAGTATTTCTCCCTCTCTCATATCACTAGTACTTCTGGACGGCCAATGAAGCTGAATGTTGAAAGATTCAGGGCAGACAAATGAAAGGACTTCTTCATACAGCATATAGTTGAACTATGGAATTTGTCCCACAGGAGGCAGTGATGGCCACCAGTTTGGATGGTTTAAAAGAGGATTAGACAAATTAATGGTGGATAAGGCTATTGATGGCTATAAGCCATGATGGCTATGTTCTGTGTCCATGATCGGAGGCTTAAAGGACCACATTTGCCCTGGGGCATGCAGTTCCCCACCCCTGATGTAGACCAGCATCATAAACTGTGACTCGAAATGGGTTCCCCATGTTTCAGAAATTCCCCTTCACCCAATGCATTTAACTGGACATAACGGGAAATGAACTTGGAACTGCTTGCATGCAAAGAATCTGATCTACCTCTGAGCTCTGGTACCTCCTTGTGCCTTCTCCTCTGAGCTTTGATGCCTGTACCAGGGTTGGCCCTCCCATTAGACAGAGTAAGGCAGTTGCCTCAGGTGGCAGATGTTTAGTGTGGTGGGGAGTGCTGGAAAGATGTTGGAAGATGGGGTTGTGTGTGCCATATGACCTGTTCCGTATCCCCAAAGCTACTTTGCAACCTGCTGGAGTGCTGAAAGCTGGTGTTCATGTCACCCCATTGAACTAAGCTTCAACTGCCAGCGCAGTCAGCTTCCTAGTATGAAATGGGAATGGTGCCATCTTGCCTTTTGCTTAGATCAGCCCTGCCTGGATATTATTGGCTATTATTGTGATGGATTATCCTACCACTGCCTCATTTAAAATGACATTACTGTTGTCGTTTTAATCTCTTTTGTGCACATCTGTTTCTTTTTGCTAAGGTATCATGTATTCCTTGTGGAGATAAGTGGTTCTAGCAGAGCCAATGAGCACAAGGTGGATTTGCATGAAGGGGCCAGTCTTCAGATCTGGAGAATTTAAGACAGGGAAGATCAGGTCCTTGGCAGTTGCCTGGTTGATTCAGGAAGCCACCCTGCTTGAGAGAGCTCACCATGGCCTGGTCACTCTTTTTCCTGGCCTTTCTCAATTACTGTTCAGGTAAGGATGCCACGAAGTAATGTTATGCCAGCCTAGGAGCCAAGAACAACATGATCTGAAATATGTATTCATCACAGGAAGATAATGATTTTCTGATACTGTAGAGAACAAAATATCAAGGGTCATTTTTCACCCTTTCCCTTCCTTTTGTAAAGGTGTGACTTCACAGCCAACGTTGACTCAGCCAGCATCACAGACTGTGTCTCTGGGCCAAACAATTAAAATCTCCTGCTCTCAAAGTAGTGGAGGCAGCTGGGGCAGCTACTTTAGCTGGTATCAGCAGAAACCTGCACAGGCTCCTCGCACGGTGATCTATGGCACCAGCACCAGGGGAGAAGGGATCCCAGATCGGTTCACTGGTTCTGCCTCTGGGAACACCGGCTATTTAAGCATCTCCAACACCCAGTCTGAAGACGAGGCTGATTATTACTGTCTTAACTGGGAGAGCACCGGTGGTGTCAAGTTCCACAGTGGTACAATCTGATGAGGAACTGAGACAAAAACCCTCACTGTTCTGTAACAGAGCAAGGAAACCTGAATCACTCAAGACCTCTGCGGAGCCTGAAAATGACATTTCTCCTCCCTGGAGGGGGCGGGCTCAAAGTGGTTCAGATGGGGCCAATTTGCAGTGTTTGGGTGCTACACTGATACTGGTACAGGTATGCTTTTCACTGGTATCAACAGGGAGCTGGCCACAATCTCTGCTTCATGCTCTACAGCAGCAGGGGAAATAGGATCATGGATCACTCATTGAAAGAATAAAGAAATTAAAGATCTATTATGATATTGGATATGAAATATTGAGGGGCAATTTTTGTTTGTTTCTATCAAGGTGTCACTTCACAGGCAACACTGACTCAGCCGCCCTCCCAGTCTGTGTCTCTGGGCCAAACCGCTAAACTCTCCTGCTCTCGAAGTAGCGGTGGCACCTGGAGTTACTTTAGCTGGTACCAGCAGAAACCCGAACAGGCTCCTCACGCTGTGCTCCACTATACAAGCACCAGGGGAGAAGGGATCCCAGATCGGTTCACTGGTTCTGCCTCTGGGGACACTGGCTATTTGACCATCTCCAACATCCAGGCTGAAGACGAGGCAGTTTATTACTGTGGGGTGGAGCATTACAGCACTCCGTACATGTTTCACGGTGGTGCAACCTAATGGGGAACTGAGACAAAAACATTCACTCAGTTCTTCCCTGCAGCAAGGAAACCAGTATTACTCAAGAGCTGAGTTGGGCCTGAGTGAGTTTTGTCTGCTTTTGATAAGAACATGCAATGATATCAGGTTATTTAGGCACATGGATTCTTTTAGAGAAATGACCTCACCTTAAACATCAAAGTTATTTCGCCAGTAAACAGCAGTCCACAGTTTGTGGCTGACCTTGCTGGCTAGGTCAAAGCTGTGGGTGCTTATCCTATTCAGAATAGACACACTGAAGTGAATATTTTTGGCTAACTTAAGTTCATTAATTTCAGTGGGTCTGCCGTGAGTAGGACTTAGTTGAACACAACCCTGTAGTTGCAAGCTCTCTTACCTATCACCTCCCTCTGCTGGTGTTTCTTGAGGGAAAGGCTGTGGGTGTGAATGTTTCTATGTGAGCAAAAGCATGTGCTCTTGGGTGCCTTTGCTCAGAGGTGGAACACATGCTTTGCATGCAGAAGGTCCCAGGTTCAATTGCCAGCATCTCCAAAATAGGGCTGGGGATGTCCCCTATCAGAAATCCTGGAGAGTTGCTGACCATCAGTGTAGACATTACTGAGTCAGATTTCACTCATGGCCTCACTTGGTATAAAGCAGCTTCCAGTATTTTCTTAAAGGTGCTACTTGTGACTTCAGGAAATGCCATCCAATTCTCCTCCACCCCAACCTAGTCCTTTCCAAAATAAAGCAGGGAAAAGTGTGGAGAAAGCATGCATTGCTTCAAGCCATTACATGAAGATGCTTAGCACACCTCTGGGAAGTGGCATCCAGTGTTCTCTGCAGATTTTTCAGAGACAGCTCGTGAAACACCTTCAGACAACAGCACCCAAAGCTGTCAAGGGAAAGGCTAAGCAGGGTGAGAACATGTGCTACTTCAACGGATCTGTGGTCTTCCATGCATTGGTGGTCTCTGACTCCAACATCTATTGGCCCATAACGTTTGGCCAGTGGTTAGTGATGTTGGGAGGTGCAGTCCAACAACATCTGGAGGGCCACAGACAGAGCTTGGAAAAGTTACTTTTTTGAATTACAACTCCCATCAGCCCAATCCAGTGGCCATGCTGGCTGGGGCTGTTGGGAGTTGTAGTTTAAAAAAGTAACTTTTCCAAGCTCTGGCCACAGATTCCCCGTCCTTGGTCTTTCAGAGAGATCGCTGCAGGGACTTTTATGCTAGATAGTGGGGCTGTGCACCAGATTCTGCCAAAACCCAAACCAGGCCAATTTGGAAGGATCTGGACTTTGGCGGAGTGATGTGGAGGTAGCCTTAGATGGGTTGGATCTTTTGGGAAGACTGCCAAATTTTGCACATAAAATGTTGGCAGCCACAACTTGTGCGATGCCCTCTCTTCTAAGTTTGGCCTGTAGGGGGAGATGTTGGACTACTTTCCCATATTTGAGAGGATGTAACTGTCACAGTGGCACTTTGCAACACCTGCAGAACAAATTGAACCAGAACGCTGCTCAGGACGTGTCTGCTAAGGTCCTCTGCCCCCTCTCAGTTCCTCCTAGTCATTCACGCACAGAAACCAAACAAGGTCACCTTGAAGCACACACCTAACAGAGCCAATGTAAGCCCATTCCCATCCTATTAACTCTTCATGCAAACTTTGGAAGAGTTTGTGAATTCCCAAATCTGGATAAGGAAGAGGAACAAAGGATTTCATTGTTTCCACAAGTGGTGTTTTCAACTTTCCCTCCCTCCCTCTCTCTCTCTCTGTGCATGCTTGCTTTGTTTGAAAATCAGCCATGCTTTGGCTAGAACAATTCTTGTATTGTTTCAGAAAGTGCAAATGTGATAGATTCAGCTTGAAATGCAAACTGAATTGAAATTCTCACCCATCCCTAGTGTGAGTGAAAGTGTGTGCTCTTTGGATGCTTCTGCTCAGAGGTGGTCAGGACACATCTGGTCAGGTTCACCCTCCCCCTATCCTAGACTCTCATTCATGCACAGAGATCCAGCAGAGTCAGCTCTTAAGTTGTGGAGCCAGTGTGGTGAAGTGGTTAGGGTGTTAGACTAGGACCTGGGAGACCAGGGTTCAAATCCCCACTCAGCCATGAAAACCATTGGGTGACCTTGGACCAGTCACTGCCTCTCAGCCTATCCTACCTCACAGGTTTGTTGTGCAGATAAAATTGGGGAGGAAAGAACCATACGTCTCACCTTGAGCTCCTCGGAGGAAAGGTGGGATATAAATGCAATAATAAAATAAATACATTTACACCTAATAGAGCCAGTGCCACCTCACTCCATCTCATTAACCTTCCACTCAAGCTTCAGAAAGGTCTGAAATGTAATGTACTGCTTGCCTTCAAGTCGATTCCGACTTACGGCAACCCTATGAGTAGGGTTTTCATGAGGCCGAGAGGCAGTGCCTGGCCCAAGGGCACCCAGTGAGCTTCATGGCTATGCAGGTATTAGAACCCTGGTCCCCCAGGTCGTAGTCCAACACCTTAACCACTACACCACACTGGCTCTTGGTCTGAACTACAGGGAAGGAAGGGCAAAGTCTTTGATTGTATCCACAAGAAGTGTTTTAACACAGGGTTGTTTGCATGTGTGATTTTTCTTTGTTTGCGTTGTTTCAGCACCTGGTATGTGGTGGCTAGAACGTACCACACTGAAATGTAAAATTCATTCGATGTTCCGGTCTTCTTAAATAAAAGCGTTTGGCAGACACACTTGGAGGAAACGGATTATTTAGATCCATTCCAATCGGGTTTCAGGATTGGACATGGAACTGAAACAGCCTTGGTCGCTCTGGTGGATGATATGAGGAGGGCGTTGGATAGGGGAGAATATACCTTCCTCATCCTCCTAGATCTCTCAGCGGCTTTCGATACCGTTGACCACGGTATCCTGTTGGATTGCCTAGGGGGATTAGGAATAGGGGGCACTGTTTTATAGTGGTTCCATTCCTATCTCTCAGATAGGCACCAACGGGTAGCTTTGGGAGATGAGGTATCAGACCCTTGGCCTCTTAATTGTGGGGTGCCACAGGGCTCTATCCTCTCTCCCATGCTGTTTAACATCTATGTGAAACCGCTGGGGGCCATCATCAGGAGTTTTGGGCTGAAGTGTCACCAATATGCGGATGACACTCAGCTCTATCTCTCATTTAAGTCCTCACCAGAGTTGGCTGTGGATACCATGTCCAAGTGCCTGGAATCCATAAGTGGTTGGATGGGAGAGAACAGGCTGAAGCTGAATCCCGACAAGACCGAGGTGTTGCTTGTGGGAGACAGAGGAAGGCTGGGTATTACGGACCTGATGCTTAATGGGGTGAGATTACCCCTGAAGGACCAGGTCCGCAGCCTCGGGGTCATTCTTGACTCCAGGCTGTCCATGGAGGCTCAGGTCTCGGTGGTGAGTCGGGCAGCTTGGTATCAGTTACATCTGATACGGAGGCTGCGACCCTACCTTCCTGTTCATCTGCTCCCACGGGTGATACATGCCCTGGTCTCCTCTCGCTTAGACTACTGTAATGTGCTCTATGTGGGGTTACCCTTGAACACGGTCCGGAAGTTACAGCTGGTACAGAATGCGGCAGCACGCTTGATTAAGCACAGCCGTCGCCGTGACCATATCACGCCGGTGTTAATAGATCTTCACTGGTTACCAGTTGTTTACCGGGCCCAATTCAAGGTGTTGGTGCTGACCTTTAAAACCCTATACGGTTTCGGCCCAGTCTATCTGAAGGAGCGCCTACAGAATCACCAATTATGCCGCCTGACAAGATCAGCCTCACAAGACCTTCTCTCGGTCCCACCGGTTAAAACAGCGAGGCTGGTGCGGACCAGAGAGAGGGCCTTCTCTGTTGTGGCCCCCACCCTCTGGAACTCCCTTCCTTTTGATCTCCGACATGCTCCCTCCCTGATGGGTTTTCGCCAAGCCTTAAAAACCTGGCTATTCAGGCGGGCCTATGGGATTGGGGAGGATTAATTTTATAAGGTTTTAAATAGAAATTGGTTTTAAATGGATTATGATTGTGTTTGCTTGTATTTTATTTTGTATTATGTACTGCTCTCTATTATTGTGAGTCGCCTAGGGCGTCCACTAACCTGGACAGATAGGCGACCAACAAATAAAATTTATTATTATTATTATTATTATTAAATGGTAAAAAGAATACCCTTATACATGTTCTCCGGTACCCTTATGCCATTGCTATCATTCCCTTCTGGTGGTTCAGCCGAGACAAGGATGGGGGACCTCAGGCCTGGAGGGGAGGCAAATATAACCCTCAAGGCCTCTCTGTTTGGCCCTTAGTCCTAGAAAGGAAAGAATCTGTCCATTTTGGTTCCCTCTGACACACATTTTTCCACCCTCAAAAAATGTTATCCATGTTTCTGCAGAAATTAGCTAATTTTTGTTTTAAAAAATCATCATGAAAACTCTTCCGCTTTTTAGCACAAATTTCTGCTAATAACCCATTTTCTATGTAGTTTTGACTACTGTACACATTTTGCAAGCAATTTCTCCTAAAATGAATAGCAAAAATGACATAAGTGAATACATTACATTATCATTATTAAAAATTAATATAGTATATTCATTTTGAAGAACATTCTCCCTCAATATATGCATTTTTGTTGTTTTCCCCAGCATTTTAGTGCGAATTTCAACTAATAACCACATTTTTGTAGGAGGTTTTGACTCATGCACACATTTTTGCAAGCCGCTTCTCATCATACAATGCATTTTTGGATGCTATTTTCACTCATATATTCATTTTTATGTCCACTTGCCCCAAACATACAGTATGCATTTTTGTAGACATGATTTGGTTGGAAAACTGCATTGCAACCTTTGAATAAGTGTAAATTTTGAAGGATGGCTCTGTTTTGGTTCTCATTCTGATTTGGAAAGTGCGGATCCGATAATTCAGGTTTAAATGTGAACTGAATCAAATTTCTTCCCTGTCCCTATGCAGGCCACGCCCCCTCTTCAGCCACACACCCCCTCCCCAGGCCACACCCCTCATTGTCCCTGCTTCACACCCTCCTGGAGTGTTTTTGCCTGGCTGGAGACCGTCCTTGAAGTCTAATAAGGCTTCCATGGATGGAGGATAGGGAAGACAGTGTTGAATGTGCAGAAGGTAAGATCAGAGCTTGGAAAAGTTACCTTTTTGAACTACAACTCCCATCAGCCCCAGCCAGCACGGCCACGAGATTGAGCTGATGGGAGTTGTAGTTCAAAAAAAGTAACTTTTCCAAGCTCTGGTAAAATATATGTTTGTTGCTCAGCTCACTTTTGCCTCTGGCCCTACCAAATCCTGAACGTTGCCCAGTTTCCGACCCCTAACAGGAAACTTTAAGGCACTGGACTTAATGACTGGCAGGAAGGGAGGCACTTTATGTCATAGTGTGTCACTTCAAAATGTAGTAAGCTAGTTCTGTTGCATCTGGATCCCCAGCCTGCTCATTGTGATGATGGGGACATGGACATCTGCCCCAAAGTCTTGTCCTGCTGGTGCCATTGCGCCTTCATCTACATCCTAGCCCAAGTGAAGACCACCCCTAGGACTTGTATGCAAATTTGTCCTTTGATCATTGGCTTTGCACTAACAGAAGCAGGTAGATAAAGGCACTGATGAGCACAGAGGCAATTTGCATAAGGGAGCCTTTGTGTATATCTGGCGAAATTCAGCAAGGGGAAAGACGATCCCATCTAGATCTCTCTCCAAAGAGAAGGCACGTTCCTTGAGAGAGTTCACCATGGCCTGGCCTCTGTTTTACCTGGCATTTCTCAGCTATTCTGCAGGTAAATGTATGGAGGACTCACTTGACATATCAACGTTATTTTCAGTATGCACCTACCATAGGAACATAATGCTTCTCTGATATTTGAGAGCATGGGAAATGTTCCAAAGTCATACTTTATTTTCTTTTTTCTTTCTGTAAAGGTGTCAGCTCACAGCCAACGTTGACTCAGCCTGCCTCTGCGTCTGTCTCTCTGGGCCAAACAGCTAAACTCTCTTGCACGAGAAATGGTGCTGGTGGCTGGGATGACATTCACTGGTATCAACAGAGACCTGGACAGTCCCCTCGTTTTCTGTGGTATGGCTCTAGCACCAGGGGAACAGGAGTCCCGGATCGGTTCACTGGTTCTTACTCTGGGAACACTGGCTATTTAACAATCTCTAACATCCAGGCTGAAGACGAGGCAGTTTATTACTGTTGTGATTGGCCGGGCGCCCATAGCGTGTTTCACGGTGGTACAATCTGATGGGGATGTGAGACAAAAACCTTCACTCTTTCTCTCTAAAGTGGGGAAAGCTAAATCATTCAAGAGACTGATTGAGCCTGAACATGTTTTGACAAAACTGTGTGATGACACAGAGATGATATGACTGAAATGATCTCTGAAATATCTGCTGGCCATTCCGAAACTTGGAGATTCCATCTCTCCCCCCACCCAGTCTGCCAAGCCTTGCTGGCATTTTGAAAGGGAATGGCTCTAGCTATGTGTGTATATGAGGGAATCATCTCCTCTTGGGTGCTGGTGCCCTGAGAAGGGGTCATAGTTCAGTGGGAGAGCATGCCCTTTCCATGCATAAAGTTGCAGACTCAGTCCCCGGTTACCAGATCTGGTCATGTGTCTATCTATACACACATACATGTGAATCAGTAGTTCATCCTCTTACTGTGGGGATCATTACTGGAGATATTAAACCACCACAGACCTTATTTCAAGGGACACAGTTATTTTGGAAACACCAATTCCGCCTCACTCAGTTTGGCGAAATCGGCATTAACCATTGAGGACCAATGTTCTATTACTTCCTCAGGGAATTAGCAAAAAATCAAACCAATGACTTTTATTACATGACCAGGGAGCCACTCTGTTTGGGGACTAGATTTGAGGGTTTGCACCTGCTGATGGGCTATGGAGACAGAATAAGGATTCTGCTAGTGTATACCCACCCTGCTGCCCTGGAGTCTCCCTGTGTAAGCCAGCAAACAAAATTGCAGAGGCAGTGTTGGAAAATCCTCACAGTGGTGTTCTGGAACTTCAGCATCCAAACTGGGGCTGCCTTGAATGGGTCTGCTTGTAACTTCATGGCTACCATGACAACTATGGACCTGTCTCCTACATCATTGACAACACATGTTGCAGGACATACCTTTATCTTTATTTATTTATTTATTTATTTGTTTGTTTATTTAATTAAGCTTATATACCGCCCAACTAGCAACAGCTCTCTGGGCGGTGAACATTAAAAATACAATAAAAATAACACAAAACTGTACACAAAACTGTACAGTCTAAAATCAAAATATAATAATTTAGAATTAACAGGAATTAAAATGCCTCAGAGAAGAGAAAGGTTTTAACCTGGCGCCGAAAAGATGATAGTGTCGGCGACAGGCGCACCTCCTCGGGGAAACCATTCCATAGTTCGGGGGCCACCACTGAGAAGGCCCTAGATCTTGTCACCACTCTCCGGGCTTCCCTATGAATCGGAACCCGGAGGAGGGCCTTCGTAGTAGACTTTGGAATGGATAAAGATGGTCTGGACGTGGGGGTTTCTTAGTGACCCCAGTGGCATGATCACATTATTTCCTGGTTTAGGTTGTCAGTGACTGCCGAGGTGGGGATCCCATTATGGTGTTTTGCACCCAGAGAGACATGGAAGTTAAAGGGATTCTGAAATGCTCTGAAGGAATTTCTGGTTAACATGGCTGGAACATCTTTTGGTGTCCTGGTCTCACTAAAGAGTGGCGAGAATAGTAGGACCACCAACACAACAGCTCCCAACAGCTCTCTCCAGTGCTGTAGAGTCCATGCAACATCTTTGTTTTCAGTAATTAATTAATTTACTTCATTTATGAAGTGCTTCCCATGAGACATCACAATGCAGTTTACAATATAATGCCATATATTTAAAAGCAGTTACATATATAAAAACAGTTAAAAAAACACAATTGCATATACAAACAATTAAAAAAACTATAAATATAAGAATGGTTTATAACAACAGCACATACCTAAAATCAACTTAGATTCATGACCAATCCCAACTGAGATAAAAGTTTTAGCAGATTTTAGCTATCGTACTGATAATGAAATAGACTATGCTGGGCAATGGATGATCTAAGTCTCACAGTAAATTCGACCTAGAACAAGAACTAGCCAGTGTTGTACCTAACAGGTGGTGCAGATGGTGGCAAAGAAAGCTTACTTTTCTATCACCATTGCACCCTCAATTCCAGGACAGAAATTAAAATAAAATGTGTGAGAATGAAAACCCAATGGAAATCTGTACAGTTGTGCATCATTCCTTGTTGAGAAAATGTTCTTTATGCAAATAATGTTTTATTTGACTTTGTTTTGCATCGTGTGTTCTCAGCAGAGTGACATGGCGTTCCAGCAGAGCCAATGGAGGATTTGCATGAAGGGGCCATTCATCAGTTTGGGGGAATTTAAGGAAGGAGGGGGGAATGTCCCAGCCAGTTGCCTATTAGATTTCAGAAAGCCATCCTGCTTGAGAGAGCTCACCATGGCCTGGGCTCTGTTTCTTGTGGCCCTTCTCAATTATTGTTCAGGTAAGGAGGTGAAGATGTAGCTTCATGTACACCAAGCAGCCAACAGCAACATTACCTATAATAAATCTTACATAGGATATTAAACCTTTGTGATATTGGAGAATATGAAGTATTGAGGGGTAAATTTTGTGTCTTTGTTTCTATCAAGGTGTCACTTCACAGGCAGCACTGACTCAGCCGGCCTCCCAGTCTGTATCTCTGGGCCAAACCACTAAACTCTCCTGCTCTCAAAGTAGTGGTGGCAGCTGGGACAGCTACTTTAGCTGGTATCAACAGAAACCTGGACAGGCTCCTCGCTTGGTGATCTATGATAACAGCAACAGGGGAGAAGGGATCCCTGATCGGTTCACTGGTTCTGCCTCTGGGAACCCTGGCTATTTAACCATCTCCAACATCCAGGCTGAAGACGAGGCAATTTATTACTGTGGAGATTGGGAGGATGACAGCAGCATGTTTCACGGTGGTACAGTCTGATGGGGAACTGAGACAAAAACTTTCTCTCTTCCTTCCTAGAGAGGGGAGACCAGAATCACTCAAGAGCATCACTGGTCATGAATGAGTGTTGTCGGTTTGTGATAAGGACATCTGGTGATATCCGCTTGTTTAGACACATGGATGCTAATAGAGAAATGACCTCCCTTGAAACATCAGACGTTTTGCGCAAATAAATAGGGGCCCACAATTCTGGGCTGACCTTGCTGGCCAAGCCAAAAACTGGATTTACAAGCCCCCTCCCCAATCAAGCTCACCCTTGCTGGTGTTTCCTAAAGGAAAGTCTGTGGGCATGGCGTGTGTTTTGGGCCAGCCTTAGGGGTAGGCTAGTTGGGTGGTTGCCAAGCTGAGAGGGGTGCCAAGCTGAGCTCAGTGGCTGTGTTTTTCAAATGTGCTGCCTGTAGTGAGCTGGGCTGGCGAAAGTGTCTATCATCTTTTCCCTCAAGGGTTCTAAAGGTTGTTTGGATGCTAACTGCTGGGCGGAAGGGCAGGATATAAACCAAATAATAAATAAATAAATAACTACAAAAATGAACTTCCTTCAGTTAGCTTTCAAGCATGCTTCTATTTCAATTCCCACTTTGAAGCCATTTGCTCTATGTAGAAATCAATGGAGTGAATAGGTATGGGGGGAAATTCAATTCCGTTTTCATTTCAAGCTGAATTTATCAAATCTGAACTTTCCGAAACAGTTTGAAAGCAGAAACACAGCTGTCCTTTGAAATTCGTGCTTGTCTGAATTTTGCAAGGCAGTTCGCCAACCAAGCAATGAAAATGCAAATATTAGAGGAAAGAGTGCACAAATGGGCTGGGAAAGACTCCCTTTCTGTATCCCTGGAGAGCAACTGCCAGTCAGTGTTGACAGCATAGAGCTAGATGGACCAATGGTCTGATAGCATATAAGCGGACACTTATGTGTTCCTACCATGTTCTTCCACAATGGAAACCCAAAGTAGTGTCCATGTCAGTCCCAGGGGCCACCCTTCCAGGTGCTGACCAAACATTAAGACGCTTAGCTCCACCAAGGTGGTGGCCTCGTGTGCCTTCTGACCATGTCCTGGCTGCGTTTTGTGCCACAGAGCAAACATTATCTGCTCCTCATTCAGCCTTTATTGTGATGAGTAACCTTCCGCTGCCTCATTTTCAATGGGGAAAGGCCATTCTCAATATTTTTAATATTTTTTTATAACCTCTGTTAATTTCTCCTCCAAATTATTCAACACCATGCTCTTCTCAGGGGATCCTCAACGTCTTAGGACACTCTTGCCTTCAGATATACCTGGTGGGTCCCTTCCTTCATGGGTTCAGGATCCCTATTCATCACTGGATTCCTCAACTGCCTGCTTTTACTTTACACAGCTTTCCCTCTTGTCTTTCCTTGTCTTTCACCTGCTTAGGGTCACCACAGGGTCTCTCCAGCACAGAGACAGTAGACTTTGGTTTTATGTTCCCTTAAAGTTTCTCCTGATGTGGAGGGCATCGACATTCTAATATCCTTTTGGTCCATCTGCTATACTCCTAAGAATGAGGGCACCATTCTCCCAATGCCTTCTTCCTCTCCCTTCTTTTTGACCCCTGCGGTAGAGGGAGCCACCCTCTTTGCTCTTCTCCCCTGAGCAGTTTCCACTGTACCTAAGACAAAGAGCATCCCAAAGTTCCCTCCTTCTCCCCAAGCTCCTCTGGCTGCCTCCTGGTCCAATATCCCCATCCCTCCCAGTGCCTCAGCTTTATCTCTGCATACCAGGAGAGAAGATGACTCCTCCCCTCTCTGTCACTCTCCATGCCAAGCCAACCGTGGCCCACCATGTTTAATTCCCGTTGCGCCTCCAGCAGAGCAGCACATAGATGTGATGCAATTGTTGCTCCCCCCTCACAACTTTCTTTATGCAAATCAATTCTGTTGTTATTTCTTTTTGTTATGGCTTCCTGTATTCCCAGTAGAGACATGATGTTCTAGAACAGCCATGATGGGGAACAGCCAATGGACACAGCCTTTATTGTGATGAGTAACCTTCCGCTGCCTCATTTTCTTTTTTTTTTATCATTAATTTTTATTCAAATTTTCAAAGACAAAAAACAAAACAAAACAAATATAATTAAACAATAAAATAAAATGTTGACTTCCGATTTGTCGCAGATCAGTTATAGGTCTACAATATATAACAATCCTGTCTCTTAAATTATATTATAAAATCACTTTCCTCCAGTAGTTATCTTAATTAATCATCAAATCTCATAAACATTACTTTATTCTTTCCACAAAAAGTCAAAGAGAGGTTTCAATTCCTTGAGAGATATATCTTTCAATTTTTCTCCAAATAAACATGTCGATTAATCCATCTCGTTCAAATCTGTTAGGTCCAATAATTTCAATAGCCATTCTTCCATTATCAATGTTAATTCCATCTTCAATAATCCTGTTAAGTCCAGTAATTTCAGTAGCCATTCTTCCATTATCAGTATCCCATAATAATCTTGTTGTCATAGCCATAGTCCAAATAAACATATAGATTAATCCATCTCATCAAACCTGTTAGATCCAATAATTTCAATAGCCATTCTTCCATCAATATTAATTCCATCTTCCATCTTCAATAGTCCTGTTCAGTCCAGTAATTTCAGTATCCATTCTTCCATTATCAGTATCCCATATTAATCTTGCTGTCATAGCCATAGTCATATAATAAGAGTCTGATGGGAATTTCCTTTATCACAAATATTTCCTTGCCATCAATTCTGAATATGTTGCTGAAATATTGTTGTAGAGTCATATCTCTGTTCTTCTTTTTTACAAAATGCACTGGCTCATCTCTTGAGAATTTTTCCACTGTCACATATCTGTAGTTAATTCCATAGATTTTTTCTATGTCAAGCTCCATCACGTCATTCCAGTCCAGAAAATTATCCAAGACATTGATAACTTTATCTCTAATATCTTCATTAATTTCTTCAGAGACAACGTTGAATTCCAAACAGTAAACTTTGTTTCTAATATCCATAAACTCCAGCTCTTTTTCCAATTCCACATTTGTTCCAATCTCCAGGGCTTGTATCTTCCCTTTAATTTTTCTTTTCTCATCTCTAATCTCATCAATCTCCTCTCTCACAAGAGCCCCTATTTCTTTAAGCTCCTGCGTCATTTTGCCTAATTCAATTTTCATCTCCTGTCTACCCTGTCTCAGGGTTTGTTTCGTTATCTCAATCTCATCCATTATTTTCTGAAACATAATTTCTTCCATGGTCTCAGCCACTTTCCTGACTGCCATTCTTAAAACCACGAAAACAAAAATTATTTCAGCCGCAATTGGGTTAATATTCCAGGCTTGATGACATCACAGTGTAGACAGTACAGCCTGCCTTATCTCTTATTTGTTCAGGAATACAAAACAAATTTAGTTCCCAGCTTCAAAACAGTGAGTGGCGTCGTGAACAAGTAGATTCGTCAAAATGAAATAGACCAAAAAGAAAATAGTCCCGGACATATAATACTCCAAAGTTCATAAATCAAATTTATTTATTTTTTTCCCCTTCTCAAAATAGAAATCCCTCTTCCGTTTGTATCTTTAGAATGCACTTCAAGGCCAGCTTTTTGCAATAAAAACAAAGATAAGCTTTTTCAATTTCTTTCCTCCTTAATTTCGTGAATAAAAGAGAAGAGTTATAACTCACCCAGAAATTCTTTATAGCTGATTCATTGACAAATCTCTTTTTGCTGCAACGATTTAAACCAAGTGGAAAAAAAATAGAAAGAAGGATGCTTGCCTGTTAAAGTCCGTTTTTCTTTGAAGAAAAGATAAACATGTCGCTTAATCAGTTAGAGCTTGTTGGAAGTCCGTCCGGCATTTGCTGGCTGAACCTTCTCTCATAAATTAATGAAATCCAGTCCTCCCAACAAAAACAGGCTTTTGTGGTTAATCTCTACGTTTCTCCCTGCCCGGGAGAAAATCTTTACCGGTCAAAAAGAACATTCTGACTGATTTTAAAACTGAAAAAGCTTCTTCTGAGACGAGAGCTCGTCTCAAAAAGCAGGCACAAGCGAAGTCACCCTTCCCGGAAGTCCCGCTGCCTCATTTTCAATGGGGAAAGGCCAGGGCCATTCTCAATATTTTTAAAATATTTTTAGAACCTCTGTTAATTTCTCCTCTAATTTATTCAACACCATCCTCTCCCCAGGGGATCCTCAGAGTCTCAGGATACTTCTGCCTCGAGATATACCTGGTGTGCTTTTTCCTACATGAGTTCAAGAATCCTTTTCATCACTGGATTCCTCAACTGTCTTCATTTATTTTACACAGCTTCCCCTCTGTCTTCTCTCATCTTCCACTCTGTTTAGGCTCGCCATTGGGTCATTCAGTCCCAGACAAAATAGTATCTGGTTTCTGTTCCCTTAATCTTTCCCCTAATCCTGATGGCACCAAACTTGTAATATCCTTTTGGCCCATCTGCTGTACTTGGAAAAATGAGGGCACCATTCTCCTAATGCCTTCCTTCTCTCCCTCCTTTTTGACCACTGCAGTAGAGGGAGCCATCCTCTTTGCTTTTCTCCTCTGACCTATTTCCACTACAACCAAGACAAAGAACATCTCAAAGTTTCCACCTTCTCCGTCCCTTCTAGTGCCTCAGCTGTATCTCTGCATGCCAGGAAGGAAGGTGACTCCTCCCCTCTCTGTCAGTCACCAAATATACCCACCCACAGCCCACCATTTTTAATTCCAGCTGCACCTCCAGCAGAGCAGCAGAGAGGTGTGATGAGATTGTTGCTGCCCCCTCACAACTTCCTTGATGCAAATCAATTCTCTTGTTATTTCTTTTGGTTATGGCTTCCTGTATTCCCAGTGGAGACATGACGTTCTAGAACAGCCAATGACCACAGGCTGGATTTGCGTGAAGCAGCCATTCTTCAGCTCTGCAGGACTTAAGAAAGGAGGAAGGAATGTCCAGGCACCTGCCTGTTACTTTCAGAGAGCCTCCCTGCTTTTGAGAGCTGACCATGGCCTGGGCTCTGTTCTTCTTGGCCCTTCTCAATTACTGTTCAGGTAAGGAGGTGAAGATGTAGCTTCATGTACACCAAGCAGCCAACGGCAACATTTCCTATAATAAATCTTACATAGGATATTAAACCTTTGTGATATTGGAGAATATGAAGTATTGAGGGGTAAATTTTGTGTCTTTGTTTCTATCAAGGTGTCACTTCACAAGCAGCACTGACTCAGCCGGCCTCCCAGTCTGTGTCTCTGGGCCAAACCGCTAAACTCTCCTGCTCTAAAAGTAGGGTGGCAGCCTGCCTGAAGAGCCAGTTTTTCAAGGCCCGGTGGAAGCTCATCACAGAGGGGGTATGGCGGAGATAATTTGGGAGGGAATTCCACAAAGTGGGGGCCACAATTGAGAAAGCCCTCAAGGTTACGACATCTTTGAACCGTTTCCAGAACTGACATGGCTTTGCAGTTTGAAAAGCATTCATTTTCCAAATGCACCTTAACATAAACATCCCACAAACAAAAGTGCAAATCCAAAGGGAATGAACACATTTCTTTAAAGCAATTTGAAATGTGTATGTCTGATAACATGAATTGACCATGTGCAGATCTTTTAAGTCTGTTAAGACTATACTCGCTATGCAGTGCAGCTAAAGTAGATGCTGCTCTAAGTGCTAGGTCACACTTGCAAAGGTGAGAACATGGAGGAAAAGAAAGGGAAGGAATTTAAAAGTATCAAGTTGTCTAGATAAAGTATTTTGCTTTAAATCGTGATGCATAGTTTTATGTGATGCCTGTTATTCTGGCTTTAACCTCCAGGGGGCAATGCTGGTTCATCTGCTCAACCTTTGATAAAAGTGAATTCTGCTACCAACCAGAGAGATTACACTTGCACCTTTGGTGTAAAGTGAAACAGCAGAATGTTTTTCTTGTTTGAGAGCTCTTGCAGATAGTTTGCAGGGACAGCAGCACCGATAAGCAATTTTTCTTCCATTTCAATCTGCAATGGAGCCAAGTGCGCGTTGCAACCTGGAAAGAACTCCAGAGTTCAAAGGAATCCAGGTACTGAAAACAACAATAATTTCTATCATCGATGGGGCTTCCTAAAGCTGGGGAGGAAGGGTGATGGCTTGGGTTGTTTCCACATGTAGAGCATAAATAGGTTTTACATTTCCTGGTTCTGCTGTTAAAAAAAAGAGACCAACTGTGGAAAGGATGTAGTCCATATGAGTTTATAATGGCACAGCTCCTATATCTGCCTAACATTCACAGGTTCAAAGCTGAGAAGATGTCTTGGTGTAAAAGACCCTTTCTATTCATCAGAAGAAGAAGCTGTTCCATAGTAGGCCAAATTATCTTTCCACTTGGGGCACTTCCAACCTCTCCTTAATTTTGGGTGAGATTTAATGAGACATCAGTAAATATCTGTGCAATTAGAGTTGATCTGGAGGTCTTCTGCAACAAAGCTGTTCCACCCTAACCCCCTCCAACCCCAAAATTGACATTTTTCCATAAGGAAAGTGATTGGAAAGTGTGGGATCGCAATTGCTTGATGCAACATTGTACAACCTTCCTGCACACAGATCAGATTGAATGCTCAATAAATACCTGACATAGTCCAAATTCCTTGCAGACAAATCAGTGAATGCTCAATAAACAGCAAACCTGGTCCAGTATTGTGATTTTGACCCCAGAGTCTTAGGTAGAGGAGTTTCCACCATCTTCTACTCTATCCATTATTTAATGGTGCGTATGGCGCCGACATTGTTTTCCTTTCGGCGCCAGGTTAAGACTTGCCTCTTTGCTATGGCGTTTTAATATGTAACTCGTTTTAGTTTTAAATTTGGTTTTAATTGTTTTTGATTTCTTGTTTTATATATGTTTATGCTGTATTTATTATGAGATCTGAGATGTTTTGTATTTTTATATTCTGTTGTTCACCGCCCAGAGAGCTAACGCTAGTCGGGCGGTATATAAATCTAATAAAATAAAATAAATAAAATAAATAAATAAATTGGAAATGGAAGGGACTGGACCTTCTGCAAGCAAAACATGTCCTTTGAGACAGTTATTCTTCATCCCCAGTGCTTTCCCCCTGATCTATGGTCCCCTTCATCCTTTGTTGTGGTAAATTATCCTACTTCTGCTTTATGTTCATTCAAATAACACAAGAGCTAATCCAAAGTTTTTTTAAAAAAAACAAATCTCCCGGAAGCAAATCAGGTCTACTGTGTTTGGTTTTGCTAATGCACCATGCCTTCCTAGCAGAGAGCATTGGATCTCGCTTCTGAGTAGACATGCATTGGATTGCAGCCTTAGTGAGGAAACCAGAATCACTCACGAGCTTAATGAAGCCTGAAATGTCAGGGGAGATGTTGTGGCAATGCTGGGAGAAGAGGAATGGAGCAACTGCAGAGTTTGGGTGCAGCCCGCTTTGTACCAAGGATAGAGAAATCTGTCTATTTTGATACACTGTTTTTCATTTTTTCCAAACTTAAATTCAGTTCTCCACATTCCTGCAGCAATTTGCCATTTTTTAAAAAAATCTCATAGACTGGGAAGTGTGAGATAACACTTCCTTGATGCAACTTGGTATATCTTCCCTGCACATGAATCGGGTTGAATGCTCAATATCTAGCCAGCATTGTCTAACCTCCCTGCAAAGTGATCAGGATGAATGTTCAGCAAAAGACAATCCTAGTCCAGGACTGTGATTCTGTCTCCAGAGTCTCAGGGTGAGGCCTTTCCCATCATCTGCCATTTTCGTTAAAATGGACCGGAAAATATGGGATAATTGCTTGTGAAATGTCATATAACCTCCCTGTAGACAAGTCAGAATGCACTGTATCTTCCCAGCAGAGATGTGACGTTTTAGCAGAGCCAATCAGTACTGGAGGGATTTGCATGAAGGGGGCAATTGGTCACCTCTGGGGGATTTAAGAAAGGAAAGGGTTCTGTCCCAGCCAGTTGCCTCCTTGACTCAGGAAGCCACCCTGCTTGAGAGAGCTCACCATGGCCTGGACTCTCTTTTTCCTGGCCCTTCTCAAGTACTGTTCAGGTAAGGAGGCAAAGATGTAATATTTACATACACTTAGGAGCCAACATTAAAATTATCTGTGATATGTGTTTATCTTATGAAGATAATGCTTTTGTGATATTAGAGAGCACAGAGGATTAAAAGTTATACTTTTTCTCTCCCCCCTCCCTTTTCTGTAAAGGTGTCACTTCCCAGCCAGCAGTGACTCAGCTGGCCTCCCAGACTGTGTCCCCGGCCCAAACTGTGAAACTCTCCTGCTCTAAAAGTACTGCAGGCAGCTGGGATGGCTACTTTAGGTGGTATCAACAGAAACCTGGACAGGCTCCTCGCTTTGTGCTTGTTGGTACCAGCACCAGGGGAGAAGGGATCCCAGATCGGTTCACTGGTTCTGCCTCTGGGAACGCTGGCTATTTAACCATCTCCAACATCCAGGCTGAAGATGAAGCAGTTTATTACTGTTGTGCCTGGGAGAGCACCGGTGGTGGCAAGTTCCACAGTGGTACAAACTGATGAGGAACTGAAACAAAACCCTTCTCTCTTCCTCCCGAGAGTGGAGAATGAATGAGTCCTGCAGAGCTGATTGTCATCTGTGCCTGGTGATCTTTGGAAATGTTGAGCTAGAGGGTGCAGAATGGCCCTGTGGTGCCAGACACTTCTCAATGGAAAGACCACCCACCCCTGAGCCACCCACCCATGAGTCCTCAGTAATATACATAAAGCACAGTCCAAATGGAGTTTCCTGAAAATCTCAGTGGTGACTTTATCTGCCAATATACTTTTTAATTCCTCCGTAATTTCAATAGGAAATAAGTCTTCCCTTTTCATTTAGCTGAAATATGAACAATTGGTGCATATTATATGACTTATTAAATGTTTAATATTATACACATAAACACTCCAGGTTTCCCAAAGTAGCCAGTACATTAAAAGATAATGCAACTATGCATATAACTGTATATTATTTATTAGTTTATTTATTAAATTTATATCCCACCCTTCCTCCCAGAACAGGGTGGCAACACATGTCTAAAAATATGTACGTATTCAGTAGCACAGAGATTTGACTGTTCTGAAACATACAAAGGACATGACGGGAAACTACTTGCTTGGGATGGTCATGAAGGTGCAGACATGAGATTAGGACAGATATAAATATTGCTTTTCGAATGAATAGATGGGAGTTTGCATCCTTTTTTGTTGACATATATGCAAATGTATATTATATCAGAGAGTGTTGCTTTTCCTGTATTGCAGTGAAACTGATGCAGGTTTCAACAGTTTGGACAATTGGTACGGCTTTGCAGTTTGAAGAGCATACATTTTCAGCTCATACCTTCATACCAACCTCTCATGGACAGACCTGCAAATCCAAAGGAAATTAATAAAAATGATGAAGGCCATTTGCAAAGGGCGTCTCTGTGGATAACATGAACCGGCAATGCACACACCTTTTCAGTTTGTGAAGTTGCACTAGCTGTGCTGTCTCACTCTGTGCATGGTGTTTTAAAGTGCTATTTCACACTGCCAAAGCTGAGTACATACTTTCCCACTGGGCACAAGGTTTGGAGGAGGGAGTTGAAATGCATGGGATTTTTGAGATTTTAGTATTTTGCTTTAAAATATGATGCATTTCTCCCCGTGCATAAATGGAATGCTCAATACCTAGCCAGCATAATCTAACCTCCCTGCAAACTGATCAGGATGAATGTTCAATGAATCCTAGTCCAGGCTTGTGATTCTGTCTCTGGAGTCTTTTGTAGTAAAGTTTGACTCATGTACAATTTTTGCAAGCCATTTCTTGTCATAGAATGTGTTTTTGTGTGTTAGTTTCACTCATATGTTCATTTTTACGCACACTTTCCCCCAATATTTGTGAACATAGTTTGGTTGGCAAACTGCATTGCAAATTTCAAAGCACTGCGAATTTCAAAGGATGGCTGTGTCCCAGTTTTCATAGTGATTTGGAAAGTGCAAATTTAATAGATTTATCTTGAGATGTGAACTGAATCAAAATTCTCACCCATCCTTATTCTGTATTGGTGTGGGGGGGTAGTTTGGGCTGGAAATTTGTAAGCCTGCCCCACCCTCCATCCGTGGAAATGATTGTAGAAATTCAATAATTATAGCTTAGTTCAGTCCAAGACATCTTTGTCTTACTACCTTATTCCTTGGTTTGGGATTGCAAAGTTTATGTGATGACTGCTATCTTGGCATTAACCTCTAGGGGGAGATATTGGTCCAGATTTCCCACAATTGACAAAATGGAATTATGTGACCGACCCACCACAGACAGTCATTACATAAACTGCATCTCTGGTATGAAGTGAAGACCGTTCTAAGCACCATATCAGGGTTTACCAGCTCACTTCTGCATGCACATCAAGTGCTGATATGCAACTTTTTCTGCTAAGAACATAGTCTGGAACCAAGCTCAGAGTGCAAGTTGGGCAGAGTCTTTAAGTGCCAAAGGAATCAGGCACAAAATTAACATGCAACATACTTCTTAATTTGGGGGGGGGAAGTGTCAGCTTTGGTGGTTTCCATAAGTGGTATGAAACAGGCTTTCCATGGCTTGGTTCTGTTCAGATGATAAGAACTTCAGTGGTGGGGATGTTGCCCGGATGATTTAACAATGTATCTCCTACTATATCTGTCTAGTCACATGTTCAAGACTGTGTTCAAAGACGTACATTCACAAGACATACAAAGACAGTAGTCATAGAATGTGGTTTTTGGTGTTATTGTCACTCATATGTTCATTTTTACGCACACTTTCCCCCAACATTTGTAAACATTGTTTGGTTGGCAAACTGGATTGCAAATTTCAAAGCACTGAGAATTTCAAAGGATGGCTGTGTCCCAGTTTTCATATTGTTTTGGAAAGTACGAATTTAATAGAATGAAGTAAAGAAGGAGAACGTTCTGAGCACTATTTCAGGGTCTGCCAGCTCTCTTCTGCATGGAGATCAAGGGCTCATATGCACCTTTTTCTGCTAAGAACATAGTCTGGAACCAAGCTCTGGTGGTTTCCATAAGTGGTATGAAACAGGCTTTCCATGGCTTGGTTCTGCTCAGATGATAAGAACTTCAGTGGTGGGGATGTTGCCCGGATGATTTAAAAATGTATCTCCTGCTATATCTGTCTATTCACATGTTCAAGACTGTGTTCAAAAATGTACATTCACAAGACATACAAATACAGTTTCTCTCAAAGATCACAAGAAGCTGCTGATTTGTCCATCTAGGAGCTTTTGCCAATCTGGTGCCCTCCAGCTACGGATGGAAAGATCTCTCAGGTTTGGTTCATCCCGTTTTTCATTTTTCCAACTTTAAATTCACTTCTCAACATTTGTGCAGCAAAAATCCTTATGGAAATTCTTGAGCATTTTACTGTGAATTTCTGCTAATAAACTCATTTTCGTATGCAGCTGTGACTGATGTACACATTTTTGCAAGGAATTTGATAGATTTGGCTTTAATGAGAACGGAGTTGAATTTCTCCCCCATCCCCACCTCCAGATGTTTTTGACTACATCTCCCATGAACCCCACTCTGTGTGGCTGATCTAGGACGTATTGTTACTCTAACAGTGGGTCTCCGGGTTCTTAGGCTGAGATCTTTCACACCTTGCACTGCCTAATCCTCTTTCAACAAGAGAGCTCGTGGACAGGGCATAGTGCATAGGAAGCTGCTTTATCCCTTACTGTAGAACCAGGATTGTGGCTATTGACTGGCATCGGCTGTCCAGGATTTCAGACTGGGAGACTCTCCCAACCCTACCTGGAGATAACAGGGGTTGAACCTGGGACCTTTTCTATTCGAAGCATGTTTTCCACCACTAGGCAAAGGCCCTTCCCTGGTTGGCTTGACCTTCTGCCTGCAGAACATCTTTTGTTTATTTATATAGTTTAATTTTCTTACATTTATATCTTTCCTTTCTCCCTTCATTGCATCCAAGGTGATGTATACATCCTTTCCAGGTGGCCACCTGTTCAGGTACTGACCAGCCCTGCAGGCAATGAGCTTCAGCAAGGAGGTGACCTCATGTGCCTTCAGACTTCACCCTGGATGTGTTTTCATAGAATCACAGAATGGTAGAGTTGGAAGGGGCCTATAAGGCCTTTGAGTCCAACCCCCTGCTCAATGCAAAAATCCAACTAGACAATCATAGAATCGTAGAATTGGAAGGGGCCTATAAGTCCACCGAGTCCAACCCCCTGCGCAATACAGGAATCCAACTATAGAATCATAGAATAGTAGAGTTGGAAGGGGCCAGAAAGGCCACGGAGTCCAACCCCCGGCTCAATGCAGGAATCTAAATGAAAACATCTCTGACAGGTGGCTGTCCATCTGTTTTGCCACTGGCCAAACAGTTATTGTCTCATTTCATGAGCTATGGTCCTTATTCCTTATCACCCTTGATTGCGACAAGTTATCCTTCCACTGACCTATGTTCATCCTGGACAAGAACAAGTTCCATTCAAAATATTTTTAAAAAACATCCTGTATTTCTTTTGGCTCTGTATTGTGTCTTCTCAGTGGAGACATGATGTTCTAGCTGGGCCAATGAGCACAGGATGGATTTGCATGAAGGGGACATTCATCGACTCTGGGGGGATTTAAGGAAGGAAAGGGTTAGTCCCAGCCAGATGCCTGTTTAGATTTCATAAATCCTCCTTGCTTGAGAGAGCTCACCATGACCTGGGCTCTGTTTTTCCTGGCCCTTCTCAATTACTGTTCAGGTAAAGATGCAAAGAAGTAACTTTATGTATGTCTAGGAAACATAATTTTTAAAATACAGATATAAAGCTCCTGTGATAATTGAGAACTCAGAGGATCAAGTGTCATGTTTTTCCTTTTTTCTTTTCCTTTTCACAAAGGTGTCACTTCACAGGCAACACTGACTCAGCCACCTTCCCAGTCTGTATCTCTGGGCCAAACAACTAAACTCTCCTGTTCTCAAAGTAGTGGAGGCAGCTGGGGCAGCTCCTTTTACTGGTATCAGCAGAAACCTGGACAGGCTCCTCGCTTTGTGCTCTATGATAACAGCAACAGGGGAGAAGGGATCCCTGATCGGTTCACTGGTTCTGCCTATGGGGACACTGGATATTTAACCATCTCCAACATCCAGGATGAAGACGAGGCAGTTTATCACTGTTCTGCCTGGGAGGGTACCGGTGGTGCCAAGTTCCACAGTGGTACAATCTGATGGGGAACTGAGACAAAAAGCTTCACCCTTCCTCCCTAGAGTGTCAACATCCAAAATCAGTTAGGTGCTGAATTGGGCCTGAAGCAGCTTTGTCTGTTTCTGCCAAGAATGTGTCATGATAAGAGGTTGTTTCGACACATGAATGCTGTTGGTGAAGGGACCTCCCTTTAAACCTTGGATGGCCAAGCGAAAAACTGTAGTTGACAATCCTCACCTATCAAACCTCTGCCCCATTTCTGGCACGTCTCTTTCCCTCTCCCTCCTTCTCTCTCTCTGTCTCTGTCTCTGTCTCTCTCTCTCTCTGTAGTTTTGATCAATTCACACTAGAGTGTTGCTGCCCTGAGGAAGGGCCGCAGATCAGCAGCAAAGCATTGGCTTGCAGATGGTCTGAGTTTCACTCTGGCATCTCCAGGATGGGCTGGGAAAGACTCCCTTTCTGTATCCCTGGAGAGCCCCTGGAAGACAGTGTTGACAATACAGAGCTAGATGGACCAATGATCTGATTGTGACTCTTATGTGTTCCTGCATGCTCTTCAATCATTGAACCCAAGGTAGTGTACATGTCATTCCCAGGAGGCCACCCCTCCAGGTGTTGACCACACCTTCAGATGCTTAGCTCCACCAAGGTGGTGGCCTCCTGTGCCTTCTGACCATGCCTTGGCTGTGTTTTGTGCCACAGAGCAAACATTTCCATCCTCCTCTCATGAGCTTTGACTGCTGCTCCTCACCAGCCTTAATTGTGACGAGTAACTTTCCTCTGTCTCATTTTCAATGGGGAAAGGCCATTCTCAATATTTTTTATATTTTTATAACCTCTGTTAATTTCTCCTCTAAATTATTCAACACCATCCTCTCCCCAGGGGATCCTCAGAGTCTCTTGCCTCGAGATATGCCTGGTGGGTCCCTTCCTTCATGGGTTAAGGATCCCTATTCATCACTGGATTCCTCAACTGCCTGCTTTTACTTTACACAGCTTCCCCTCTGTCTTCCGTGATCTTCCATCTGCTTAGGCTCACCCCTAGGTCTCTCAGTCCCAGAGTCAGTAGACTCTGGTTTTATATTCCCTTAATGTTTCTCCTGATATGGAGGGCATCAACTTTCTAATATCCTTTTGCCCCATCTGCTATACTCCTAGAAATGAGGGCAGAATTCTCCCAATACCTTCTTCCTCTCCCTCCTTCTTGACCCCTTCTTGTGGTAGAGGAAGCCACCCTCTTTGCTCTTCTCCCCTGAGCAGTTTCCACTGTAACCAAGACAAAGAGCATCCCAAAGTTCCCTCCTTCTCCCCAAGCTCCTCTGGCTGCCTCCTGGTCCAATATCCCCATCCCTCCCAGTGCCTCAGCTTTATCTCTGCATTCCAGGAGGGAAGGTGGCTCCTCCCCTCTCTGTCACTCTCCATGCTAACCCAACCGTGGCCCACCATGTTTAATTCCCGTTGCGCCTCTAGCAGAGCAGCAGAGAGGTGTGATGCGATTGTTGCTGCCCCCTCACAACTTCCTTTACGCAAATCAATTCTGTTGTCTTTTCTTCTTCTTGTGGCTTCCTGTATTCCCAGTGGAGACATGACATTCTAGAACAGCCAATGAGCACAGGCTGGATTTGCATGAAGCAGCCATTCTTCAGCTCTGCAGGACTTAAGAAAGGAGGGAGGAATGTCCAGGCACCTGCCTGTTACTTTCAGGGAGCCTCCCTGCTTTTGAGAGCTGACCATGGCCTGGGCTCTGTTCTTCTTGGCCCTTCTCAATTACTGTTCAGGTAAGGAGGTGAAGATGTAGCTTCATGTACACCAAGCAGCCAACGGCAACATTACCTGTATCATAAATCTGACATAGAATATTATACTTCTTGTGATATTGGAGAATATGAAGTATTCAGTGGTAATCTTTGTTTGCTCATTTGTTTCTGTCAAGGTGTCACTTCACAGGCAACAGTGACTCAGCCAGCCTCCCAGTCTGTATCTCTGGGCCAAACAACTAAACTCTCCTGTTCTCAAAGTAGTGGAGGCAGCTGGGGCAGCTACTTTTACTGGTATCAACAGAAGCCTGGACAGGCTCCTCGCTTTGTGCTCTATGATACCAGCGACAGGGGAGAAGGGATCCCAGATCGGTTCACTGGTTCTGCCTCTGGGAACACTGGCTATTTAACCATCTCCAACATCCAGGCTGAAGACGAGGCAGTTTATTACTGTTGTGCCTGGGAGGGCACCGGTGGTGGCAAGTTCCACAGTGGTACACTCTGATGAGGAACTGAGATAAAAACCTTCACCCTTCCTTCCTAGAGCGTCAAAAACCAAAATCAGTCAAGTGCTGAATTGGGCCTGAAGCACCTTTGTCTGTTTTTGCCAAGAATACGTGATGATAAGATGTTGTTTTGACATGTGAATGCTGTTGGTGAAGGGACCTCCCTTTAAATGTTGGATGGCCAAGCAAAACACTGAAGTTGACAATCCTCACTTATCAAGCCTCTGCTCCATTTCTGGCATGTCATAAGGGATACTCTGTGTGTGTGTGTTTGTGTGTGTAGTTTTGATTCATTCACACTTGAGTGTTGCTGCCCTGAGGAAGGGCCTCAGCTCAGTGGCAGAGCATCTGTTTTGCTTGAGGATGATCTGAGTTGCAGTCTCTGGCATCTCCAGGATGGGCTGGGGAAGACTCTTTTCTGTATCCCTGGAGAGCCTCTGCCAGTCAGTGTTGACAATACAGAGCTAGATGGACCAATAATCTGATTGTGACTCTCACTTGTTCCTACATCTTCTTCCATTGTGGAACCCACAGCAGTGTCCATGTCATTCCCAGGGGCCACCCTTCCAGGTGCTGACCACACCTTCAGATGCTTAGCTCCCCCAATGTGGTGGCCTCGTGTGGCTTCAGACCATACACTGGCTGTGTTTTGTGCCTGAGAGCAAACATTATCTGCTCCTCATTCAGCCTTTATTGTGATGAGTAACCTTCCGCTGCCTCATTCTCACTGGGAAAAGCCCATTCTCAATATTTTCTATATTTTATAACCTCTGTTAATAATATTTATAACCCCTGTTAATTTCTCCTCTAAATTATTCAAAACCATCCTCTCCTCAGGAGATCCTCAGAGTCTCAGGACACTCTTGCCTCAAGATATACCTGGTGGGTACCTTCCTTGATGGGTTCAGGATCCCTGTTCATCACTGGATTCCTCAACTGCCTGCTTTTACTTTACACAGCTTCCCCTCTTGTCTTTCGTTATTTTCCACCTGCTTAGACTCACCACAGAGTCTCTCAGTCCCAGAGTCAGTAGACTCTGGTTTTATGTTCCCTTAATCTTTCTCCTGATATGGAGGACATCAACTTTCTAATATCCTTTTGGCCCATCTACTATACTCCTAAAAATGAGGGCAGAATTCTCCCAATACCTTCTTCCTCTCCCTCCTTCTTGACCCCTTCTTGTGGTAGAGGAAGCCACCCTCTTTGCTCTTCTCCCCTGAGCAGTTTCCACTGTAACCAAGACAAAGAGCATCCCAAAGTTTCCTCCTTCTTCCCAAGCTCCTCTGGCTGCCTCCTGGTCCAATATCCCCATCCCTCCCAGTGCCTCAGCTTTATCTCTGCATTCCAGGAGGGAAGGTGACTCCTCCCCTCTCTGTCACTCTCCATGCCAACCCAACCGTGGCCCACCATGTTTAATTCCCGTTGCGCCTCTAGCAGAGCAGCAGAGAGGTGTGATGCGATTGTTGCTGCCCCCTCACAACTTCCTTTACGCAAATCAATTCTGTTGTCATTTCTTTTTCTTGTGGCTTCCTGTATTCCCAGTGGAGACATGACATTCTAGAACAGCCAATGAGCACAGGCTGGATTTGCATGAAGCAGCCATTCTTCAGCTCTGCAGGACTTAAGAAAGGAGGGAGGAATGTCCAGGCACCTGCCTGTTACTTTCAGGGAGCCTCCCTGCTTTTGAGAGCTGACCATGGCCTGGGCTCTGTTCTTCTTGGCCCTTCTCAATTACTGTTCAGGTAAGGAGGTGAAGATGTAGCTTCATGTGCACCAAGCAGCCAACGGCAACATTACCTGTATCATAAATCTGACATAGAATATTACACTTCTTGTGATATTGGAGAACGTGATGAACTGAGTGGGAATTTTTGTTTGTTTCTTTGTTTCTATCAAGGTGTCACTTCACAGGCAACACTGACTCAGCCGCCCTCCCAGTCTGTGTCTCTGGGCCAAACCGCTAAACTCTCCTGCTCTCAAAGTAGTGGTGGCAGCTGGTACAGCTACTTTGGCTGGTATCAACAGAAACCTGGACAGGCTCCTCGCTTTGTGCTCTATGATACCAGCGACAGGGGAGAAGGGATCCCAGATCGGTTCACTGGTTCTGCCTCTGGGAACACTGGCTATTTAACCATCTCCAACATCCAGGCTGAAGACGAAGCAGTTTATTACTGTTGTGCCTGGGAGGGCACCGGTGGTGGCAAGTTCCACAGTGGTACACTCTGATGAGGAACTGAGACAAAAACCTTCCCCCTTTCAACTCGGTGAAGTGAACTGAAAATCCTTAGAAAGCTTAGTCTGATCTGTGGCTGAAGCTGTTGGAATGAAAGAGCTGGAGTAGAGAGAGATGCAAGGATATTTGATGCCACCTCCTTTCTCAAAGCAGAACCCCCTGCCGGCTCACTTCTGTCCAGGTCAACCACCACCTCCCAGCTGGGGTTTGCCATAAACAGGGGGCAAGGTCATCCAAGGACGTTTCTCCTAGAGCATAATGGTTACGAGAGCTTTGAACAGTTTCCAGAACTGACATGGCTTTGCAGTTTGAAAAGCATACATTTCCCAAATGTACTTTAACATAAACATCCCATGGACAAAAGTGCACCTCTTTTGAATGAACAACTTTTTAAAGAGAAGTTTGAAATGTGTGTGTGTGATAACATGAATTGACCATGTGCAAATCTTTCAGGTCTGTTAAGACTATACTTGCCCTGCTCAGAGAGCTCACCATGGCCTGGGCTCTGTTTTCCCTGGCCCTTCTCAATTACTGTTCTGGTTTGGAGGTGAAGAAGTCACTTTACATATGCTTAATCCACAACAGCAAATTATCTGTAATTTTTTAATCATAGAAGCATAAAGTTCCTGTGATATTTGCAAAGACAGAGGTTCAAGAGTCATGTTTTTCCTTTCTTTCTTTCTTTCTTTCTTTCTTTCTTTCTTTCTTTCTTTCTTTCTTTCTTTCTTTCTTTCTTTCTTTTTCTTTCTTTCTTTCATTCATTCATTCATTCATTCTTTTGTTAAAGGTATCACTTCACAACCCACAATTACTCAGCCAGCCTCCCAGTATGCGACTCTGGGCCAAACAGCTAAACAGCAAAGTTCAAAGAAGTGCACATTTGAAAGGATGTCTGGGTCCCAGTTCTCTTACAGGCCGTTTGCAAGGATGTCTGTGTAGACAAGATGAACCGACAATGTACACACCTCTTCAGTTTGTGAAGCCCAGACTAGCCACGCAGTGTCACTCTAGGGAATGGTGTTCTAAAGAGCTATTTCACACTGCCAAAGCTGAGTGCATATTTTCTTGGACACGGGGGGTGGGTGGGTAATTCAAATGCCTGGTATTGATTAAATTGAGATTTCAGTATTTTGCTTTAAAACGCATTGCACTGCTCATGTGACACATCCTATTCTCAATTCAACCTATAGGGGGCAATGTTGGTCCATCTATCTTATATTTTTAATAAAAAGGAATCCCATTCCCTACCACAGAGACTGATTACAAAATCTGCACCTTTGAGGTGAAGCGCAGCAGCAGAATGTTTGTTATGCCAGGCTACTCTTGCAGGGCCTTCTAGCACATGTTTGCTTTATAGTAGGTCAGACTATTCCTCCATTTAGGATGTGTTCAGCCAGTCATAAGTTTTGGGTAGGATCCCATCAAGTGGCAGCAAATTCATATTGCCACTTAAAATCAACTTGGAGGTCTTCTGCAACAAAGCTTCTCCCCCACTCCTGACAATATCAGGCTTCCCCCCCTTTTTTCCCCATAAGGAAAGTGAAAGGAAAATACACAGGGAAGTGTGAGATAACAATTCCTTGATGCAACTTGGTATATCTTCCCTGCACATAAATCGGAACGAATGCTCAATACCTAGCCAGTGTTGTGTTTGAATTGAAACCCCCAGTGCCAGTAAAACTATAATTCACTTGTCTTACCTAAACGAGCTTGGGCTTCAGGAATAGTGAAGGCTGACATAGCGGGACGTTTGTGCCATAAAGCAGCCGTTACCTTGCAACATAATTATACTGGCCGCTGGGTAACACATTGTACCCGGGTGGAAATCGAATGGCCTATTAGACTTGCACTTCGGTGCTGGCAATACCGTCATATGCCTAATTATGGTTGCCCTCCTGATGTAGACATAACATCCATACGTTCAGAGTATAACATGCTTACTTTCCAGGTTCAATACGGAAGAATCCAGCCCAAGATAACAGAAAGAACGAAGTTTTGTGTGGGCATTGGTGAACCATCATGTTATGCATGGCTGAATGATAAACTGAGCGCTCAGAAACCCGTACAGGATAAGGTAACACAAGCTACACAAACCAGAAAAACATTGGGCGGGTTCAAACATAGAAACACCAAGAGAGGCGATGGGTGGGACGGAAATACTTTTGTTGCCTTGATGGAAGAAACAGCTCCAAAAAAGGGCACTTGTTATGTCTGTGCACACACCCCACCGCACGGACAGGCGGGAGTCCCCTTGACGGGGGCCCCATTGCCGTTAAATGACTATCTCTCCTTTGCCTCACATTCCAGCTCACAGGAACTAGAAGGGGGGTTGGTTCTTAGTGGGCCCATCGCTAGATCAGTTTGTGTAGGCAGCGGAAGCCAGCCAGCGGGAGGGATGTTGTGCGATGGCTTAATCTACTCTACAAATCCAGGTAATTGGTCTTTTATAAATGGAACACGAAAAGCAGCGGGTTTAACGTGGCTTTCCATCTGGCAGCATTTGCTACACCTGACTTTTGCAGACCATCACTTAGTACCTTTCCTTACGGACTTAGTGGATCATCAAACCCCAGCTGGACTCTGGTGGCTTTGTGGGCACTCAGCGGTAAGGAAACTGCCAGTAACAGGCTCCTGGACCTGTACTCTGGGAAGGGTGGTGCCAGGACTCCGGGTTTCCTCTACATTGCCTACTCTACGCCGCCGTAACAAAAGAAGCACAGGGGAGGCAGTACTGAGAGGCTTTTTTCCACAGTATGGCGCAGCCAAAACATACCAGGAACTCATAGAACTGTCTCAAGCCTTTGAGCGTTTTATGAATGATTCGGCCATTTCCTTTTCAGATCTCACCAACGAACAGGGGCAAATTAGAAGCGTAGTTCTCCAGAACCGGCTCGCCTTGGACTTTTTATTAAGCTCCCACGGGGGGGTCTGTTCGCTGATAGGGAGCGAATGTTGTACCCACATAACAGATAGCAAGGCTGATGTCATAAAACACATTAACGACATCGGAAACATATATCACGAAGTAGAGCGTATAGGGAATTTTTCCTTTATGTATCTCTGGGCCAAACCGCTAAACTCTCCTGTTCTCCAAGTAGTGGAGGCAGCTGGGGCAGCTACTTTTACTGGTATCAGCAGAAACCTGGACAGGCTCCTCGCTTGGTGATCTATGATAACAGCAACAGGGGAGAAGGGATCCCAGATCGGTTCACTGGTTCTGCCTCTGGGGACACTGGCTATTTAACCATCTCCAACATCCAGGCTGAAGACGAGGCAGTTTATCACTGTTCTGCCTGGGAGGGTACCGGTGGTGCCAAGTTCCACAGTGGTACAATCTGATGGGGAACTGAGACAAAAACCTTCACCCTTCCTCCCTAGAGTGTCAACATCCAAAATCAGTCAGGTGCTGAATTGGGCCTGAAGCAGCTTTGTCTGTTTCTGTCAAGAATGTGTCATGATAAGAGGTTGTTTCGACACATGAATGCTGTTGGTGAAGGGACCTCCCTTTAAACCTTGGATGGCCAAGCGAAAAACTGTAGTTGACAATCCTCACCTATCAAACCTCTGCCCCATTTCTGGCACGTCTCTTTCCCTCTCCCTCCTTCTCTCTCTCTGTCTCTGTCTCTCTGTCTCTGTCTCTCTCTCTCTCTCTCTCTGTAGTTTTGATCAATTCACACTGGAGTGTTGCTGCCCTGAGGAAGGGCCATAGCTCAGTGGCAGAGCATCTGTTTTGCTTGAGGATGATCTGAGTTGCAGTCTCTGGTATCTCCAGGATGGGCTGGGGAAGACTCTTTTCTGTATCCCTGGAGAGCCTCTGCCAGTCAGTGTTGACAATACAGAGCTAGATGGACCAATAATCTGATTGTGACTCTGACTTGTTCCTACATCTTCTTCCATTGTGGAACCCACAGCAGTGTCCATGTCATTCCCAGGGGCCACCCTTCCAGGTGCTGACCACACCTTCAGATGCTTAGCTCCACCGAAGTGGTGGCCTCGTGTGGCTTCAGACCATACACTGGATGTGTTTTGTGCCTGAGAGCAAACATTATCTGCTCCTCATTCAGCCTTTATTGTGATGAGTAACCTTCCGCTGCCTCATTCTCACTGGGAAAAGCCCATTCTCAATATTTTCTATATTTTATAACCTCTGTTAATAATATTTATAACCCCTGTTAATTTCTCCTCTAAATTATTCAAAACCATCCTCTCCTCAGGGGATCCTCAGAGTCTCAGGACACTCTTGCCTCGAGATATACCTGGTGGGTACCTTCCTTGATGGGTTCAGGATCCCTGTTCATCACTGGATTCCTCAACTGCCTGCTTTTACTTTACACAGCTTCCCCTCTTGTCTTTCGTTATTTTCCACCTGCTTAGACTCACCACAGAGTCTCTCAGTCGCAGAGTCAGTAGACTCTGGTTTTATGTTCCCTTAATCTTTCTCCTGATATGGAGGACATCAACTTTCTAATATCCTTTTGGCCCATCTACTATACTCCTAAAAATGAGGGCAGAATTCTCCCAATGCCTTCTTCCTCTCCCTCCTTCTTGACCCCTGTGGTAGAGGGAGCCACCCTCTTTGCTCTTCTCCCCTGAGCAGTTTCCACTGTAACCAAGACAAAGAGCATCCCAAAGTTTGCTCCTTCTCCCCAAGCTCCTCTGGCTGCCTCCTGGTCAAATATCCCCATCCCTCCCAGTGCCTCAGTTTTATATCTCTGCATACCAGAAGGGAAGATGACTCCTTCCCTCTCTGTCACTCTCCATGCCAACCCAACCGTGGCCCACCATGTTTAATTCCAGCTGCACCTCCAGCAGAGCAGCAGAGAGGTGTGATGCGATTGTTGCTGCCCCCTCACAACTTCCTTTATGCAAATCAATTCTCTTGTTATTTCTTCTTCTTGTGGCTTCCTGTATTCCCAGTGGAGACATGACGTTCTAGAACAGCCAATGAGCACAGGCTGGATTTGCATGAAGCAGCCATGCTTCAGCTCTGCAGGACTTAAGAAAGGAGGGAGGAATGTCCAGGCACCTGCCTGTTACTTTCAGGGAGCCTCCCTGCTTTTGAGAGCTGACCATGGCCTGGGCTCTGTTCTTCTTGGCCCTTCTGAATTACTGTTCAGGTAAGGAGGTGAAGATGTAGCTTCATGTGCACCAAGCAGCCAACGGCATCATTACCTGTATCATAAATCTGACATAGAATATTATACTTCTTGTGATATTGGAGAATATGAAGTATTCAGTGGTAATCTTTGTTTGCTCATTTGTTTCTGTCAAGGTGTCACTTCACAGGCAACAGTGACTCAGCCGCCCTCCCAGTCTGTGTCTCTGGGCCAAACAACTAAACTCTCCTGTTCTCGAAGTAGTGGTGGCAGCTGGGACAGCTACTTTAGCTGGTATCAACAGAAACCTGGACAGGCTCCTCGCTTCGTGCTTGCTGGTACCAGCAACAGGGGAGAAGGGATCCCAGATCGGTTCACTGGTTCTGCCTCTGGGAACACTGGCTATTTAACCATCTCCAACATCCAGTCTGAAGACGAAGCAGTTTATTACTGTGGTGCCTGGGAGTACACCGGTACTTACAAGTTCCACAGTGGTACACTCTGATGAGGAACTGAGACAAAAACCTTCACCCTTCCTTCCTAGAGCGTCAAAAACCAAAATCAGTCAAGTGCTGAATTGGGCCTGAAGCACCTTTGTCTGTTTTTGCCAAGAATACGTGATGATAAAATGTTGTTTTGACATGTGAATGCTGTTGGTGAAGGGACCTCCCTTTAAATGTTGGATGGCCAAGCAAAACACTGAAATTGACAATCCTCACTTATCAAGCCTCTGCTCCATTTGTGGCATGTCATAAGGGATACTCTGTGTGTGTGTGTTTGTGTGTGTAGTTTTGATTCATTCACACTTGAGTGTTGCTGCCCTGAGGAAGGGCCATAGCTCAGTGGCAGAGCATCTGTTTTGCTTGAGGATGATCTGAGTTGCAGTCTCTGGTATCTCCAGGATGGGCTGGGAAAGACTCTTTTCTGTATCCCTGGAGAGCCTCTGCCAGTCAGTGTTGACAATACAGAGCTAGATGGACCAATAATCTGATTGTGACTCTGACTTGTTCCTACATCTTCTTCCATTGTGGAACCCACAGCAGTGTCCATGTCATTCCCAGGGGCCACCCTTCCAGGTGCTGACCACACCTTCAGATGCTTAGCTCCACCAAGGTGGTGGCCTCCTGTGCCTTCTGACCATGCCTTGGCTGTGTTTTGTGCCACAGAGCAAACATTTCCATCCTCCTCCCATGAGCTTTGACTGCTGCTCCTCACCAGCCTTTATTGTCATAAGTAATCTTCTGCTGCCTCATTTTCAATGGGGAAAGGCCATTTTCAATATTTTTTACATTTTTATAACCCCTGTTAATTTCTCCTCTAAATTATTCAACACCATCCTCTTTTCAGGGGATCTTCAGAGTCTCAGGACACTCTTGCCTCGAGATACAACTGATGGGTCCCTTCCTTCATGGGTTAAGGATCCCTATTCATCACTGGATTCCTCAACTGCCTGCTTTTACTTTACACAGCTTCCCCTCTTGTCTTTCCTTGTCTTTCACCTGCTTAGGGTCACCACAGGGTCTCTCAGGCCCAGAGTCAATAGACTCTGGTTTTATGGTCCCTTTATGTTTCTCCTGATACGGAGGGCATCAACTTTCTAATATCCTTTTAGCCTGTCTGCTTTCCTAATAATAAGGCCACCATTCTCCCAATGCCTTCTTCCTCTCCCTCCTTCTTGACCCCTGTGGTAGAGGGAGCCACCCTCTTTGCTCTTCTCCCCTGAGCAGTTTCCACTGTAACTAAGACAAAGAGCATCCCAAAGTTTCCTCCTTCTCCCCAAGCTCCTCTGGCTGCCTCCTGGTCCAATATCCCCATCCCTCCCAGTGCCTCAGTTTTATCTCTGCATACCAGAAGGGAAGATGACTCCTTCCCTCTCTGTCACTCTCCATGCCAACCCAACCGTGGCCCACCATGTTTAATTCCAGCTGCACCTCCAGCAGAGCAGCAGAGAGGTGTGATGCGATTGTTGCTGCCCCCTCACAACTTCCTTTATGCAAATCAATTCTCTTGTTATTTCTTTTGGTTATGGCTTCCTGTATTCCCAGTGGAGACATGATGTTCTAGAACAGCCAATGAGCACAGGCTGGATTTGCATGAAGCAGCCATTCTTCAGCTCTGCAGGACTTAAGAAAGGAGGAAGGAATGTCCAGGCACCTGCCTGTTGCTTTCAGGGAGCCTCCCTGCTTTTGAGAGCTGACCATGGCCTGGGCTCTGTTCTTCTTGGCCCTTCTCAATTACTGTTCAGGTAAGGAGGTGAAGATGTAGCTTCATGTGCACCAAGCAGCCAACGGCAGCATTACCTGTATCATAAATCTGACATAGAATATTACACTTCTTGTGATATTGGAGAACATGATGAACTGAGTGGGAATTTTTGTTTGTTTCTTTGTTTCTATCAAGGTGTCACTTCACAAGCAGCACTGACTCAGCCGGCCTCCCAGTCTGTATCTCTGGGCCAAACCGCTAAACTCTCCTGCTCTCAAAGTAGTGGTGGCAGCTGGAACAGCTACTTTGGCTGGTATCAACAGAAACCTGGACAGGCTCCTCGGTTCGTGCTTGCTGGTACCAGCACCAGGGGAGAAGGGATCCCAGATCGGTTCACTGGTTCTGCCTCTGGGAACCCTGGCTATTTAACCATCTCCAACACCCAGGCTGAAGATGAGGCAGATTATTACTGTCTTGACTGGTATTACACTGATAGCATGTTCCACAGTGATACAGTCTGATGGGGAACTGAGACAAAAACCTTCCCCCTTTCAACTCGGTGAAGTGAACTGAAAATCCTTAGAAAGCTTAGTCTGATCTGTGGCTGAAGCTGTTTGAATGAAGGAGCTGCAGTGGAGAGAGACGCAAGGATATTTGATGCCACCTCCTTTCTCAAAGCAGAACCCCCTGCCGGCTCACTTCTGTCCAGGTCAACCACCACCTCCCAGCTGGGGTTTGCCATAAACAGGGGGCAAGGTCATCCAAGGACGTTTCTCCTAGAGCATAATGGTTACGAGAGCTTTGAACAGTTTCCAGAACTGACATGGCTTTGCAGTTTGAAAAGCATTCATTTCCCAAATGCACTTTAACATAAACATCCCATGGCAGAAGTGCAAATCCAAAGGGCACGCACAATTTTTTAAAAAGCAATTTCATATGTGTGCGTGTGATAACATGAATTGACCATGTGGAGAACTTTTAAGTCTGTTAGGACTATACTCACCCTGCTCAGAGAGCTCACCATGGCCTCGGCTCTGTTTTCCCTGCCCCTTCCCAATTACTGTTCAGGGATGGAGGTGAAGAAGTCACTTGACATATGCTTAGCTCACAACAGCAAATTATTTGTAATATTTTAATCATAGAAGCATAAAGCTTTTGTGATATTTGAGAAGACAGAGGTTCAAGAGTCATGCTTTTTCTTTCTTTCTTTCTTCCTTCCTTTCTTCCTTTCTTTCTTTCTTATCTAATCCGTTTTCATATCAATAAGACAGCAGCATTAAACTTCTTTGAGATTGCCCTTGATAAAGGGTTATTTCTACCCAAAACGTTTCTGGCAGTAAATAAAAACGTTTTTGTTTGTACCTTTGGCTTTTCACCAGCAAGGTACTTTGAAGGCCCCGTGCCTCCCTCCTTGCTTTTGTGCAATAGACAGAAAAGTAATTCCAGTATTTCCAATCCTCTGCCACTTGATGCTTTTTAAACCAGAGATGCCAAGGACTGCACATTCTGCTTGTAAATCAGGACGTTTGCCACAAACATCTGATCCCACTTTATCCCTCTTTCTTTATGCTATGGTCCCCATCAGTTTTGACTTTGGTGAATTATCCTACTCCTGCCTTGTGTTCATTCTTAACAAGACAAGAGCTATTCCCAATAATTTTAAAAAAGAAAATAACTATGCAAATCAGTTGTATGTGATTGCACCATACCTTCCTAGCAGAGACATGGTGTTCTAGCAGAGCCAATGAGCATGGGATGGATTTGCATGAAGGGGACAATTCATCAGCGGATATCGCCCGTCGTTTAGATAGTTTGGTAGACAGTGCTGGGGAGGAGTCAGTGGTCGTGGTGCACGTTGGCACCAACGACATGGGGAAATGCAGCCGTGAGGTCCTGGAAGCAAAATTTAGGTTGCTAGGTAGGATGCTGAAAGCCAGGACCTCCAAGGTGACTTTCTCTGAAATGCTACCGGTTCCACGCGCAGAACCAGCCAGACAGGCCCAGCTTTCCAGTCTCAATGCGTGGATGAGACGATGGTGTTGGGTGGAAGGGTTTGGATTTGTTAGGCACTGGGGAACATTTTGGGACAAGCCGGGCCTGTACAAAAGGGACGGGCTCCACTTGAACCAGAATGGAATCAGACTGCTGGCACTTAAAATTAAAAAGGTGGCAGAGCAGCTTTTAAACTGACTGGGGGTGAAACCCGACAGGAGCTGAGGAAGATCTGGTTCGGAATAAACCTCCCCCCTGGGATAAAAACCAAAGAAATTATGAAATTTTAAAAGGGGTAGGCCTAGAAGTAGGCATTGTGAGAGCAGGGCACAGGATATAAATTCAGAAGAGCAAAATTACCACAGGCCAAACCACAAGTGCCAAAGACACTTGAAGAGAGACACTGCTTACAAGTGCCTGTACGCTAATGCTAGGAGCCTGCGAACCAAGATGGGAGAACTGGAGTGCTTGGTCTTAGAGGAGAGCATTGATATAGTGAGCAGAACGGAGACCTGGTGGAATGGAGAAAACCAGTGGGATACGGTTATCCCTGGATATAAACTATATTGGAAGGACAGGGAAGGATGTATTGGTGGCGGAGTCGCTCTATACGTGAAAGAAGGCATTGAATCCAGCAAGCTGGAAACCCCAAAAGAGGCGGACTCCTCCACAGAATCGTTGTGGGTGGTGATACCATGCCCCAGGAGGGACTTAATACTGGGAACGATCTATCGTCCCCCTGATCAAAATGCTCAGGGAGACCTTGAGATGAGATATGAAATTGAGGAAGCATCCAAACTAGGAAATGTGGTAGTAATGGGTGACTTCAACTACCCGGACATAGACTGGCCGCATATGTGTTCCAGTCATGACAAAGAAGCAAAGTTTCTAGATATTCTAAATGACTATTCCCTAGACCAGTTGGTCATGGAACCGACCAGAGGGACGGCAACCCTGGACTTAATCCTCAGTGGGGACCGGGACCTGGTGCGAGATGTAAGTGTTGTTGAACCGATTGGGAGCAGTGACCACAGTACTATTAAATTAAACATACATGTAACTGGCCAATTGCCAAGAAAATCCAACACGGTCACATTTGACTTCAAAAGAGGAAACTTCACAAAAATGAGGGGATTGGTAAAAAGAAAGCTGAAAAACAAAGTCCAGAGGGTCACATCACTCGGAAATGCTTGGAAGTTGTTTAAAAACACTCTATTAGAAGCTCAACTGGAGTGCATACCGCAGATCAGAAAAGGTACCACCAGGGCCAAGAAGATGCCACCATGGTTAACGAGCAAAGTCAAGGAAGCTCTTAGAGGCAAAAAGTCTTCCTTCAGAAAATGGAAGTCTTGTCCGAATGAAGAAAATAAAAAAGAACACAAACTCTGGCAAAAGAAATGCAAGAAGACAATAAGGGATGCTAAAAAAGAATTTGAGGAGCACATTGCTAAGAACATAAAAACCAACAACAAAAAATTATATAAATACATTCAAAGCAGGAGACCATCTAGGGAGGCGATTGGACCCTTGGATGATAAGGGAGTCAAAGGTGTACTAAAGAACGATAAGGAGATTGCAGAGAAGCTAAATGAATTCTTTGCATCTGACTTCACAGTGGAAGATATAGGGCAGATCCCTGAACCTGAACTAACATTTGCAGGAAGGGATTCTGAGGAACTGAGACAAATAGTGGTAACGAG
The DNA here is from genome assembly GCF_030035675.1 of Rhineura floridana. Taxonomy (NCBI): domain Eukaryota; kingdom Metazoa; phylum Chordata; class Lepidosauria; order Squamata; family Rhineuridae; genus Rhineura; species Rhineura floridana. The sequence goes on along the minus strand of NC_084498.1, from coordinate 21,194,045 downwards.
AGAGGAAGTTCTAGGCTTAATGGACAATATAAAAACTGACAAATCACCGGGCCCGGATGGCATCCACCCGAGAGTTCTCAAAGAACTCAGATGTGAAATTGCTTATCTGCTAACTAAAATATGCAACTTGTCCCTCGGGTCCTCCTCCGTGCCTGAGGACTGGAAAGTGGCCAATGTAACGCCAATCTTCAAAAAGGGATCCAGAGGGGATCCCGGAAATTACAGGCCAGTTAGCTTAACTTCTGTCCCTGGAAAACTGGTAGAAAGTATGATTAAAGCTAGATTAACTAAGCACATAGAAGAACAAGCCTTGCTGAAGCAGAGCCAGCATGGCTTCTGCAAGGGAAAGTCCTGTCTCAGTAACCTATTAGAATTATTTGAGAGTGTCAACAAGCATATTGATAGAGGTGATCCAGTGGACATAGTGTACTTAGACTTTCAAAAAGCTTTTGACAAGGTACCTCACCAAAGACTTCTGAGGAAGCTTAGCAGTCATGGAATAAGAGGAGAGGTCCTCTTGTGGATAAGGAATTGGTTGAGAAGCAGAAAGCAGAGAGTAGGAATAAACGGACAGTTCTCCCAATGGAGGGCTGTAGAATGTGGAGTCCCTCAAGGATCGGTATTGGGACCTGTACTTTTCAACTTGTTCATTAATGACCTAGAATTAGGAGTGAGCAGTGAAGTGGCCAAGTTTGCTGATGACACTAAATTGTTCAGGGTTGTTAAAACAAAAAGGGATTGCAAGAGCTCCAAAAAGACCTCTCCAAACTGAGTGAATGGGCGGAAAAATGGCAAATGCAATTCAATATAAACAAGTGTAAAATTATGCATATTGGAGCAAAAAATCTGAATTTCACATATACGCTCATGGGGTCTGAACTGGCGGTGACCGACCAGGAGAGAGACCTCGGGGTTGTAGTGGACAGCACGATGAAAATGTCGACCCAGTGTGCGGCAGCTGTGAAAAAGACAAATTCCATGCTAGCAATAATTAGGAAAGGTATTGAAAATAAAATAGCCAATATCATAATGCCGTTGTATAAATCTATGGTGCGGCCGCATTTGGAATACTGTGTACAGTTCTGGTCGCCTCGTCTCAAAAAGGATATTATAGAGTTGGAAAAGGTTCAGAAGAGGGCAACCAGAATGATCAAGGGGATGGAGCGACTCCCTTACGAGGAAAGGTTGCAGCATTTGGGGCTTTTTAGTTTAGAGAAAAGGCGGGTCAGAGGAGACATGATAGAAGTGTATAAAATTATGCATGGCATTGAGAAAGTGGATAGAGAAAAGTTCTTCTCCCTCTCTCATAATACTAGAACTCGTGGACATTCAAAGAAGCTGAATGTTGGAAGATTCAGGACAGACAAAAGCAAGTACTTCTTTACTCAGCGCATAGTTAAACTATGGAATTTGCTCCCACAAGATGCAGTAATGGCCACCAGCTTGGATGGATTTAAAAGAAGATTAGACAAATTCATGGAGGACAGGGCTATCAATGGCTACTAGCCGTGATGGCTGTGCTCTGCCACCCTAGTCAGAGGCAGCATGCTTCTGAAAACCAGTTGCCGGAAGCCTCAGGAGGGGAGAGTGTTCTTGCACTGGGGTCCTGCTTGTGGGCTTTCCCCAGGCACCTGGTTGGCCACTGTGAGAACTCCATTTATGGAGTTATGAGGTTAGCATTCACACACACTAGCTAACTCTAAGAAGAGGGAAGGAAGGAAGTAAAGCCTGAGAAAAAACAATCAACAAATAGTTTTTAAAAGAAGGAATCAGTGAGAGAAGAATAGGCAGCCTTTCTGTCTATTGCCCTCCCCCCCACACTGTCTATCACCCCCGTACTGGTTCAAGTTTCTTGTTGCAAGTGTTCCCGACAATGGGAACCCAAGACAAAAACCTTCTCTCTTCCTGCCTAGCATGAGGAACATGACAAGGAAATTGAGGGGGGGGGATGTGTGGGATAACAATTGCCTTGATGCATAGCCACCTAACGCCTACCCCCTCCTCAAACTTTGTTCATACAAAGGTTGAATGCTCAATAAACAGGCTATAGAGTGAGGTGAATTCACATGTGATCTGCTGATGGATAATCTCCCCACACCCTGCACAGATTGCATTGGAAAGCAGTAAGTTTTCTGAGCTTTTTCTTTTTAAAAAGAATACCTTATTTTTTTTATCCAATTTTATCCAAGTGTTTTCTATGAGAGGTCAGAACAAAATAACCCCAATGGGAGAAGATTTCAGGGCTGTGTCTTCCAAATATAAGGCAAGGGTCTCTTGGCTGAGTGAATCACAGGCACACACGGCCTTTATTTATTTAGCAGTGAGTATAACCAGCTTCAGAGAGCCAGTGTGGTATAGTGGTTAAGGTGCTGGACTACGAACTGGGAGACCAGGGTTCAAATCCCCACACAGCCACAAAGCTCACAGGGTGACCTTGGGTAGTCACTACCTCTCAGCCTCAGAGGGAGGCAATGGTAAACCCCCTCTGAGTACCGCTTACCGTGAAAACCCTATTCATAGGGTCACCATAAGTCAGAATCAACTTGAAGGCAGTCCATTTCCATTTCATAACCAGCTTTGCACAGCTCACCACTAGATGTCATCAGTTCAACACATAATATATTATCTTCCAAGACCAATTGCAGTCTTTAGAGGAGCTTCCCAATACATATATATATATAGGTCCGGGGAACTGCAAGATTTGCAGAACTGGAAAAAAGTAAAACCTTCTAAAAAGGTTTTAGAAAAGATGAAAACTTTCACTTTTCCTCCCAAAAGAAGAGAATGCAAAATGGCAGTCAATGGCAAGACTACTTGCTTACCACTCCATACAATCCACACATTGCGATAAGAACATAAGAAAAGCCTTGCGTGATCAGGCCAAACACCTATCTAGTCCAACAGCCTGTTCTCACAGTGGCCAACCAGATGCCCATAAAAAACGCAAAAGCAAGACTTGAGCTTTATCATAAACTGAGAAGGAGCTGGGGTGTGGGGCAATTCATTCATTCCTTATAGCATGGGAGCCCTTCTTCTACTCATAAGAACATACCTATATCCCTGCTGGATGAGCCCAAAAGACCATCTAGTCCAGCTTTGTGCTCTCACAGTAGACAACCAGGGGTGTAGTCGTCCGGGGTCCTGGGGGTCTTAGACCCCTTATTTTTCTGGAAGCCAGGTTCCAGCAGGGTCCCTATGTCTCCAGCATCCTACAGGCCAATCAGCTTGAAAGGGGAGTCTGTTACCTACTGAGAAGAGCCCAAATAAGTGTCAGTTGCAATCAAGCTTTTATTAGTTCCTACTTCAAAAAGGCAAGACAAGTTGCAGAGAGTGAGAATTCTGCAACTGCAGAAGAAGAGACAGTGAATCCTGATGATAGCATCCCATCTACATCATCAAGCAGTTTGACAGCAGCAGGAGATAAATGTGTAGACACCAAATTCAGTAATCCAAGTGATATCTCTGACAGTGAGAAAGGACAGTCAAATGGTGACAGTGGTAGAGAAGCAGAAAGTAGTATCCAAGCCTGGCCAGATTATTCTATAATTTTAGAAGGTTGTATAATCTTAGAAGGCGATGTGGCTGTGACAGGGCATGGCTGTGACTATCATAAAGGGACCCTGCACTTCTGAATTTTCCACTACACCACTGTGGACAATAACATGCCCCAGTGGGAAGCCCACCAGCAGCACCTGAGCACAACAGCAACTCTCCCCACTTTCAATTCCCAGCAATTGGTACTCAGTAGCATACTGCCTCCAACAGTGGAGGGAATGTCAAACATACCCATCAGGGTTGGTAGCCATTGACAGCCTTACCCTCCATGCATTTGTTTAATCCTCTTTTAAAGCCATCCAAGTAAGTGGCCATCAGTACCAGCTGTAGGTGTCAATTCCGTGCCCTACATACAGAGAGCGGATTGCCTATAGAGCAGAGAGCTTCAGACGGTTCAGCAAGCAAATCAGACTTTGAATTCTTTTGCAGAATGACTATGCTAAAATGGCAGGGTGGGGGAGGTAGCCTGTGCTGGGGACAATCTAGAAGATGTCTTATCTCCAGCAGGCCCCCTACTTGTAAGCTACCGAGGGGCATATAGCTAGAGTCTGTTGCGCGAGGAGGGAAAGAAAGTCATAAGCCACAACTTGTATTCAGAGGAAAATGTATGTGATGTCTGCTTTTTTTTTTTTTTGGCCTGTAGATGGAGATGTTGGTCTAAGTTTCCCCACATTTGATAGAATGACATTATAGAGGACCCTTGAAAGCCCTGCGGCTGTGGAATTAAGTGCAATAGGATGCTAAGTGGAACAGGATGTTGTTCAGTAAAAATGTGTGCTTTCCCCTCCCCTCCTTGTTGTCCTTCCTGCTTGCTCATGGATGGAGATCAAACCTGGTAGCCCAAGTAACACCTGATGGAATGCCTGTCTCTGCGCACCCACTCTTGTTCACTCTCATTCTCCACTGATACTTCCTTTTACCTGCTTTTTGAGAGGTCCCTGCTTTCACTAGATTCACTAGGGACTGTGAAGGACCAGAACTCTATGATCGCTCCATAGCTCAGAATTGGGACAAGGCAGCTTCCATATTTCTCTACGCATGATAAACATGGTCACACAACCATTTGTTGTACGCTGCCAAGTCAAACCTACCATTTGTAGGTACCCTGGGACTTGCTTTTCTTCCTAATGCTGTGCTTGGTCTGTTTGGCAGAAGGAGAAGGCTCTTGGGCACGTTTAGGGCAGGGGGGAGCATCATCCTCGGAGGCCAAATGCAGCCCACCAGGCCTGTCTGTCTGGCCCTTGGAACTCTCTCCAGGACAGGCCCCTCTCCTTTGACACACCTACTATCTACCTTCCTGGAGCCTTTTGGTGTGTCTGGAATGAATCCTCGAACGAGGATGATTCTTGCCTGCCTGGATGGATGGAGAGCAGAGAGGGGCTTGTTTAATCAGCAGTGATACCTTGACAAGCTCCTCGCTTTGGGCTCTGTTACATCAACAGCAGAGAATCAGGGATCCCACTTCAGAGCACTGGTTCAACCTCTGGGAACACCAGCTCTTTAATTATCACAAACGTCCAGCCTGAAGACAGGGCACTTTATTACTGTTGTGTTTGGGAGAGCAGCAATAGTTTGTTCCAAGGTGGTACAGGCTTGGAAAAGTTACTTTTTTGAACTACAATTCCCATCAGCCCAATCCAGTGGCCATGCTGGTTGGGGCTGATGGGAGTTGTAGTTCAAAAAAAGTAACTTTTCCAAGCTCGTACAATCTGATGGGAAACTGAGACTAAAGCCCTCACTCTTCCTCACTAGAGTGGGGAAACTTGAATAACCTAAGAGCTTAGCCTGAAAATGACAGCTCCCCTCCCTGGATGGGGCAGGCTTGAGGCAGTTAAGGTGGGGGCAATTGCAATGTTTGTGCTGCACTGATGTTGGCACGAGGGATCCTTTTTCTTGGTATAAGCAAAGAGTTGGTCAGGATCCCTGCTTCATGCCCTGTGGCAGCAGGGGAGATGGGATCCAGGATCAGTTCACTGGTTCCACCTCTGAGAACATCAGCAATATAACTACCACTAACATTCCGGCTGGAGACGAGGGTGATTATTACTGTGGTGCCCAGTATTACATCAATACCATCATTATTGAATTCGGGAAGAGTAAGGGGCTTGATATAACGCCATCCTTCTTTTCTAGTTTGTATCTTGGTTTGTTTATTTCTCCCATTATTGTTTGTATTCTGAAAAACCTCAATAAAATAAAATAAAATAAACAGTAATAGACTGTTGACAACCATCATGGCTGATATGCAGTCTTACTTCATCCTTGCCTGAAGTGAGTATGGCAGGGAAAATGTTATAAAATTGGTCAGCACATAATCAGGATGATGTTATTTGCTTATGCATATAAGATAGCAGGTGGAATGCTGGAAATGCAGTTTCTCTCTCCATGAAGCACATGCCAGAGAAAAGCTGTCTTTATTCCATATAAATTTCTGTCTCACCCTTCCTTCCAACGAAGCCCAGGGCAGCAAACATACAAATGATAAAAGAATTTAAACATCTAAAAACATATATAAACAATGAGTTCTGCAGGAGGGGGACGGTCCTGAAGATGGCGTCCGGGTAAGACCTAAGCATCTGGCTGCTCATTATTTTTATCTGCTATTCTATTCTATTTTATTTTATTTTATTTTTTAAAGATAAAAGTTTTAAGAAGAGCTTTTAATCGGGAAGCAATTATTTGTTTGCTTATCGTAAAGAAACGAGTCTTTTAATAGGAAAAGGCTGATAGGAGTTTTTAAGAGATATAATATCGGCCATTTTCACTGCTGCAAATGCAAATACAAATGCTTAATAAAAACTAAAACTAAAATTAAAACATCAAGAGATCATGGTATTAACAAGGAGCCAAAGGAAAACACTGGGGGTTTCTCCACACCCTTGGCCTTCGATGAAAAAACAGAAGAAAAAGAAAACAAAAGCTAAAAACTTACCTCAAGGCAATCTCCCTGCAGCTTGCAGACACTCAGATTTCCACTGCTCAGACTTAAAGGGACAAACTCATATTACGCAATTTTATGCTTCATCTAGCAATGAAAACTTGTCGAAGAAAATCCCTGATAAGATCCATACTATCTATGATTGGTCAACTAAATACATTCCAACTATTGAATCCAACGTATTTTCCTTGGACACAGCACCTAATCTGGCAGAGGAATTAGCAGCAGCGAATCTGTTTGATAAAGAGTGTCTATTCCATCAAGATTCGACTCGGGCTTTATCCAGCAAAAATGAGGATCAAGCTGTACAACTCATCCAACATTCTTCCCCTGATTCTCTGTCACGACATTCAAACGCAACTATAAAGACAAGTAACATGATCTCGACCAATCATTCTACGAAAAACCAAAAGTTTATAAGAAGAAAAGCGGTTCTTAAAAAAACGCTACTTAAAAAATCTAGCAATATTAAAAATTATAAATTATGCATATAAAATGGTTAGACAGAGATCTGCCGAGATTCTTGAGTTCTGCTGAAACAAGAGGGAAGGGTACAATTCATGATGGAGTTTGACGGAGCCCGCCAGGTGGTTTCAATTCCCTTATGCAGTGGTCCAAAATACAAGGTTAATTCCCTTTTTTTTCTTCTGAGAGTTGAGTATATTCCCCGAAAGCAAGAGCACAAAACTGGGGGCGGATTAGATTATTCAGGTGCAAAATGGGGCTTGATTCATCCTACAGGTATGAGGAGCTGAAGGATCAGACAGCCATATTGAGGCACAGCAGGCCACGCCCCCAATGCAGCATTCCAAGCCTTTCTACATGGCCCTCAGGACTCTTCCAAAGTCACACCTCCTGCCAAGGCCACACCCCCTCTCCCAAGGCCATGCCCCTCATGAGCACCTGCTCAAAACCCTCATCACGGTTGTTGAATTGTGAATCTGCCTCTTGGTTGAAGGATGGAGAATGAGAGAGATGTGGGAGGGGGAAAGAAACTCCTGTTGGTATTCCCCCCCCGTAAAACGGTATATTTTTTAGCATTTTCTCTACAAAAAAAAAACCCTCCCAGAAACAGAACTGGTTTTGAGAACAATTGAAACTGACATGAGCTAGATTGATCTGTCAGTTCCTAGTGGGTAGGTGGAGGAATAAAGGCTGATGCACCAGCTCATCCTGCTGGTTGCTGCTGTAATCCCAGACAACACTTTTGACCCAGGTGGAGCCTCTGTCCGGAGAATGTAGAGGCTGGATAGCAGGTTTCTATTGCAGCCTCAGGAACTAAAAGAAGCAGACATCCTCCCTCTGGATGCCAGAAGGTGGGCAGAGCAATGGATGGGACTCTTACCTTTGCATAGTAGGCCACATTCCCCCCATGCAAAACTCAGAAGATTTTATCCCATGTAGATACAAATCTCTCCACACATGGAAGCATGAGACACTATCACCTTTTAAGGATGCATTTTAGGGAAAACCACTGGAGGAGGGTGCACAGAAGTACCAGTGAGAGGTGTGGCCTTGGGAAAAGGGGAGTGTCCTGGGAGAGCCCTGAGGCTCAGATAAGAAAGTCTGGAGAGCCATATTCAGCCCCTGGGCCTCAGGTTGCAGATCCTTGTCCTGGAGAAAGTGAAGGAACGTTGATCTGCTTTCAGAACACCCCCTTTATGCAAAATATGTTCTGTGGTCATTGGCTAGAAGTTCATCCCATTTCCTCAGACTGTCTCTAGCAAAGCCAATGGGTGTTGACCTATTTGCATAATAGATCATTCATTCCTCATTTCCTGGGGGATTTAAGAGAGAAGAAGGAAGATGCAGCTAGATTAGAGAGAGTCGTTTGTCTCGGAGATTCGCCTTCCTTCTGAATTTCACCATGGCCCAGATCCTTGTTCTCTTCATGTTTCTCAGTTTCTGCTCAGGTATGGTTGAGGAGGATTAACGGGCTAGCAACAGTTGTTTGTCTGGTGTATTTATCATGGAAACATAATAGTGTTGTTATATTAGAGAAGACAGGAAATATTCCATGGGCTTTTCTTTTTCCTTTTGCAAAGGTGTCACTTCGCAGCCAACCCTGACTCAGCCGGCCTCCCAGTCTGTCTCTCTGGGCCAAACAACTAAACTCTCCTGCTCTAGAAGTAGTGGAGGTAGCTGGGGCAGCTTTGGCTGGTATCAGCAGAAATCTGCACAGGCTCCTCGCTTTGTGCTCTATGGTACCAGCAGCAGGGGAGAAGGGATCCCAGATCGGTTCACTGGTTCTGCCTCTGGGGACACTGGCTATTTAAGCATCTCCAACATCCAGGCTGAAGACGAGGCAGTTTATTACTGTGGCGCCTGGGAGTACACCGGTACTTACAAGTTCCACAGTGGTACAATCAGATGAGGAACTGAGACAAAAACCCTCACTGTTCTGTAACAGAGCAAGGAAACCTGAATCACTCAAGACCTCTGCGGAGCCTGAAAATGACATTTCTCCTCCCTGGATGGGGCAGGCTTGAGGAAGTTAGGGGGGGGCAATTGCAACATTTGTGTGCTGCACTGATGTTGGCACGAGGGATCCTTTTTCTTGGTATAAGCAGAGAGTTGGTCAGGATCCCTGCTTCGTGCCCTGTGGCAGCAGGGGAGATGGGATCCAGGATCAGTTCACTGGTTCCACCTCTGAGAACATCAGCAATATAACTACCACTACCATTCTGGCTGGAGATGGGGGTGATTATTACTGTGGTGCCCAGTATTACATCAATACTGTCATTATTGAATTTGGGAAGAGTAAGGGGCTTGATATAACGCCATCCTTCTTTTCTAGTTTGTATCTTGGTTTGTTTATTTCTCCCATTGTTTGTATTCTGAAAAAAAATCAATAAAGTAAAATAAAATAAAAGAGTAAGAGACTGGTGACAGCCACCACGGCTGATATGCTGTCTTTCTTCATCCTTGCTTGAAACAGTATGACACGGAAAATGTTATAAAATTTGTCAGCACATAATCAGGATGATATTTGCTTATGCATGTGAAATGGTTAGACCAAGAGATCTGCAGAGATTCTTGAGTTCTGTTGAAATAATGCTAAACGTATATTACTTGGTCATCAGTATTCCACCTAATTATTTGTTATTATTATCATTTTATTAGTCCTAATGTACATCCGTCTTCATTTGTTAAGTTTTTATATATAAGCCAGTCCTAATGTATGACTGATTAACTGACTAGAAACTAGAAACTGCCTGTATCTGACTATTCTATTTTTATTTTATTTTATCTCTTGGATGGGTCGTTGACCGTAATAAAGATACTTGACTATGTCTTGACTATGTTGAAATAATGTCTTCCTAACAGGGAGGGGTACAATCCATGATGGAGTTCGACAGAGCCTGCCAGGGGGTTTCAATTCCCTTGTGCAGTGGTCCAAAATACAAGGTTAATTCCCTTTCTTTTCCTCTGAGAGGAGTTGAGTACATCCCCCAAAACTGGGGGCAGAATAGGTTAATCAAGTGCGAGATGAGAGTTGATTCTTCCTGAAGGTATGAGGAGCTGAAGGATCAGACAGCCATAGTGAGGCACAGTCGGCCACACACCCCAATGCAGCATTCCAGGCCTTTCTACCTGGCCCTCAGGACTCTTCCAAAGTCACACCTCCTGCCAAGGCCACACCCTCTCTCCCAAGGCCACACCCCTCATGAGCACCTGCTCAAAACCCACCTCAAGTGCTTTTGCATGGCTACAATGGGTCCTTGAAATGTGAACATGCCTCTTACTTGAAGGATGGAGACTGAGAGGTATGTGGGAGGGGGAAAGAAACTGCGGTTGGTATTTTTTTTTCTGTAAAACCAGGTATACTTCTTAGCATTTTCCCTAAAAAAAAAAATCTTGCAGAAATTTTGAGAAAAACTGAAACTGCCATGAGACTAACTAGATTGATCTGTCAGTTCCTAGTTGGTAGGTGAATGAATAAACTCTGGTGCACTCGCCGATCCCTCTGGTTGCTGCTGCAATCCCAGGCAACACTTTTGACCCAGGTGGGGCATCTGTCTGGAGAATGTAGAGCTTGGATGGCAGGTTCCTAATGCACCTTAAGGAACTAAAAAAAGCAGACACATCCTCCCTCTGGATGGTGAAAGGGGGTCAGAGCAATGGACCTGACTCTTACCTTCGCACAGTAGGCCACATTACCCCCATGAAAAAATCAGAAGCTTTTCCCCCACATAGACACATATCTCTCCACCTAGGGAAGCACGAGGCACTACCTTTTAAGGATGCATTTTCGGGAAGACCACTGGAGGAGGGTGCACAGAAGGACCAATGAGGGTGTGTGGCCTTGGTCCCAGGCTATGGTCTGAAGGCACACGAGGCCAGCACCCTGCTGAAGTGAAACAGGGTCAGGTCTGGTCAGTGCCTGGATGGGAGACCACCTGGGAACCATAGGTAAGCCACCTTGGGACTCTTATCATGAAAAGAAAGGTGGGGTATAAATGCAATAAATAAATAAAAAGGGGAGTGCACTGGGAGAGCCCTGAGACCCAGATAAGAAAGTCGGAGAGCCATATTCAGCCCCTGGGCCCCAGGTTGCATATCCTTGTTCCAGAGAAAGTGAAGGAACATTGCTCTGCTTTCAGAACACCCCCTTTATGCAAAATATGTTCTGTGGTCATTGGCTAGAAGTTCATCCCATTTCCTCAGACTGTCTCTAGCAAAGCCAATGGGTGTTGACCTATTTGCATAATAGATCATTCATTCCTCATTTCCTGGGGGATTTAAGAGAGAAGAAGGAAGATGCAGCTAGATTAGAGAGAGTCGTTTGTCTCGAAGATTCGCCTTCCTTCTGAATTTCACCATGGCCCAGATCCTTGTTCTCTTCATGTTTCTCAGTTTCTGCTCAGGTATGGTTGAGGAGGATTAATGGGCTAGCAACAGTTGTTTGTCTGGTGTATTTATCATGGAAACATAATAGTGTTGTTATATTAGAGAAGACAGGAAATATTCCATGGGCTTTTCTTTTTCCTTTTGCAAAGGTGTCACTTCGCAGCCAACCCTGACTCAGCCGGCCTCCCAGTCTGTCTCTCTGGGCCAAACAACTAAACTCTCCTGCTCTCGAAGTAGTGGTGGCAGCTGGGACAGCTACTTTAGCTGGTATCAACAGAAACCTGGACAGGCTCCTCGCTTCGTGCTCTATGGTACCAGCAGCAGGGGAGAAGGGATCCCTGATCGGTTCACTGGTTCTGCCTCTGGGAACGCTGGCTATTTAACCATTTCCAACATCCAGGCTGAAGACGAGGCAGTTTATTACTGTGGTGCTGGGGAGGGCACCGGTACTTACAAGTTCCACAGTGGTACACTCTGATGAGGAACTGAGACAAAAACCCTCACTGTTCTGTAACAGAGCAAGGAAACCTGAATCACTCAAGACCTCTGCGGAGCCTGAAAATGACATTTCTCCTCCCTGGAGAGGGCGGGCTCAGAGTGGTTCGGATGGGGTCAATTTGCAGTGTTTGGGTGCTGCACTGATACTGGTACAGGTATGCTTTTCACTGGTATCAACAGAGAGCTGGCCACAATCTTTGCTTCATGCTCTACAGCAGCAGGGGAAATAAGATCATGGATCAGTCATTGAAAGAATAAAGAAATGTAAGATCTATTACTCCTGGGAAAGAAAGCCATGATGAGGACATGCATACATGTGGTCATTTATGGAGTTATGAGGTTAGCATTCACACACGCTAGCTAACTCTAAGAAGAAGGAAGGAAGGAAGGAAGGAAGAAAAGCCTGAGAAAAAACAATCAACAAGTAGTTGTTAAAAGAAAGAATCAGCAAGGTTGCCTTTCTGTCTGTCGACCCCGTACTGGTTCAAGTTACTTGTTGCAACTGTTAGTACTTTTCTCCCAAGAATGGGAACCCAAAACAAAACCCTTCTCTCTTCCTGCCTAGCAAGGGGAATGCAACAAGGAAATTGATTGGGGGAAATGTGTAGGATAACAATTGCCTTGGTGCATAGGCACCTAACGCCTACCCCCTCCTCAAACTTTGTGCATATAAATCAGGTTGAATGCTCAAACAGGTTATCTGGAGGTGACTCTAGTGTGAGGGATTCACGTGTGATCTACTGATGGATAACCTCCCCCACCCTGCGCAGATTGCATTGGAAACCAGTAAGTTTTCTAAGCTTTCGCTTTTTAAAAAGAACACCTTATTTTAAAAAAAAAGATTTTATCCAAGTGTTTTCTATGAGAGGTCAGAACAAAATAACCCCAATGGCAACTGAGGGAGAAGACTTCATGGCTGTGTCTTCCAAATATAAGGCAAGGATCACTTCGTTGAGTGAATCACAGGCACACAGCGCCTTTATTTATTCAGCAGTAGGTATAGCCAGCTTTGAACAGTTCTGTTCAGCCACTAGATGTCATCAGTCCTACACAGAATATATTATCTTCCAAGCCCAATTGCAGGCTTTAGAGGAGCTTCCCAATGCATATATATATAGCTCTGGAAAAAAATTGTTAGGAAAAGAAAACTTAAGGGGAAGGGAAATGCACACATGTGTGTGTGTCTGAGCATGCATGCGCACATACAAACATACACACAGCCCAGAGATGACATAGGACATTTAGTGGCCACAGAATGCATAGTGACTGTTGGAGGATGGGAACAGAAAACTGGGGACAGGGATGGAATGGAATGGAATTAAAAAGAGCATTGCTGGCTGGCTAGCTGGAACGCCGGACAGGAGCACTCTACACAGCAACATTTTGCTGCAGGCTCTGTGTGAGTGTGTGTGTGTGTTGTCTTCCAATATCAACAACAGTGGGGGCTTTGGAAGGACCCTTCAGGGATACTTTACCACTGACTCCTATTTCCTCACGTCTTGGCTTGTGGCTAAGAGTGAGGCTCTGTACACACCATGCATTTATAATACATCCCCCCTCCCCCCAAAAAACCCTGGGAACTGTAGTTTATTAAGGGTGCTGGGAATTGCAGGATTCTTTGGGGGAAGCCGTTTGCATTTATTGTATGGCGTCTGCGCAGCCTGAATGGATGAGCTTTTAAAATAAGAACACTCTGCCAATGCCTCTCTTGTCATTTCCACTGCAGGAAAGGAGAGGAGGTTTGGGCCCTTTGCCTGTGTCTCAGCTTGAGGTGATCGTTGCCGAGGTACATAGCGTGCGTATGTGTGTCCTTGGAATCAGAGGCTGTAGAGTGGGAAGCCCTTGCAATGGGGATTGGACCTACTGAAAGAAATGGACCCAGGTTAATCATGTTCATTCATTTCAATGGGCCTACTTTAAGGATTATTATTATTACTCCGAGCTTGGAAAAGTTACTTTTTTGAACTACAACTCCCATCAGCCCCAGCCAGCATGGCCACTGGATTGGGCTGATGGGAGTTGTAGTTCAAAAAAGTAACTTTTCCAAGCTCTGTTATTACTATTACTATTACTATTATTATTATTATTAGCTTGCTGCATATAATATCTCCAAGTGACTTAAATTTATAATTAATCAACATTTGTATGATTAACGTTGGCTACAATTTCATGTAATCTTCAGCCAAATATGTTTGTAGTACGCTGGGGTTTATTTTATTTTATTATGTTTTGGAACAAGAAATATCAAGACAATATACAACCATGTGCCACATTTGCTTTATTGTAACTCTTTATACACTGCATAGGAGAACATTCATACATTTATTGTATTAAGCTATAATATTATTTTTTTTAAAAATAAATAAATGCCTTTCTCCCCAGAATGGGGGATGCAAAATCACTTTGTTGTTGTTGTTATGTGCCTTCAAGTCGATTGCGACTTTTGGCGACCCTATGAATCAGCGACCTCCAAGAGCATTTGTCATGAACCACCCTGTTCAGATCTTGTAAGTTCAGGTCTGTGGCTTCCTTTATGGAATCAATCCATCTCTTGTTCTGTCCTCTTCTTTTTCTACTCCCTTCTTTTTTCCCAGCATTATTTGGGTTTTTTAGGGAATCATGTCTTCTCATGATGTGTCCACAGTATGATAACCTCAGTTTCATCATTTTAACTTCTAATGATAGTTCTGGTTTATCACTACAGAGCTTAATTTGATCTGTCCCTGAGATAGTTTGAAATACACAGCTGGAAACCAGAACAGAAAGGCCACCGCCTATCCCCACCATCCTTCTCCAAGGAAGGAACTCCTGCCCTCCAAGGCATGCACAGATCAATCTGCACGGTCCTTCAGGGTGCAGACTGTAATTAAGCAGAGTATAGTCAGTCGTTCATGCATGAGCAGGGGGTTGGACTCGATGGCCTTATAGGCCCCTTCCAACTCTATGATTCTATGATTCACCTAGGAATCATGAGATGGCCAGACATTCAGAGATGTGATATTGAATGATGTAGATTGCTAAATAATAATAATAATAAATTTAATTTATGTGTCGCCTATCTGGCCAGTGGCCACTCTAGGCGACATACATACAATAAATATAGCAAATTACAATACAAAATACAGTGTGATAGTATAAATTATAAGAACAAACAATACATAATAGGAGGCATTTAAAACAGGAGAGTATTAAGCCTCCCCAGAAGTCCCAAAAGCCTGTTGAAAAAGCCAGGTCTTTAAGGCCTTGCGGAACATGTTCAGGGAAGAGATGTGCCGAAGATCTTGTGGGAGGGAGTTCCAGAGGGTGGGGGCCGCCACTGAAAAGGCCCTCTCTCTAGTACCCGCCAATCTAGCCGCTTTGGTCGGCGGGACTGAGAGAAGGCCTTGTGTGGCCGATCTTGTCAGGCGGCATGATTGGTGGCGTTGTAGGCGCTCCTTTAGATAAACTGGGTCGAGACCGTATAGGGATTTAAAGGTTAACACCAACACCTTGAATTGGGCCCGGAAAACAACTGGAAGCCAGTGTAGATCGAACAACACTGGCGTGATGTGGTCCCGGCGACGACTGTTTGTGAGTAGTCGAGCCGCCGCATTTTGTATAAGTTGTAGTTTCCGGGCCGTTTTCAAGGGTAACCCCACGTAGAGCGCATTACAGTAATCTAATCGAGAGGTGACCAGGGCATGTACTACCTGTGGGAGCTGATGAACAGGAAGGTAGGGTTGCAGCCTACGTATAAGGTGTAGTTGATACCAAGCTGCCCGGCTCACAGCCGAAATCTGAGCCTCCATGGACAGCTTGGAATCAAGTACAACCCCGAGGCTGCGGACCTGGTCCTTTAGGGGTAAACTCACCCCATTGAACTTCAGGTCAACAGTTCCCAACCTTCTCTTGTCCCCCATCTAAACAGATGAAATACAAGTATCCAGGGAAGGAATATTCCTAGCCTGGCTGGAAGGGAAAAGACCTTAGAAGAGGACCTGTGTGAGGGAGAATGAGCACGGATGGAATATGCGAAGAACTTCCCCTCTGATTCTCCAGCGCAGATCCTTCAGTCCTCGATCTACGCTTGATAGGGAAATGGGGAAGGGCCTTGGCTCAGTGACAGAGCATCTGCCTTGCATGCAGGTCCCATGTTTGATCTCTGGCATCTCCAGCTAGGGCTCAGGGAGACCCCCGCCTGAGACCCTGGAGAGCCACTACCAGAGAACACTGAGCTATCTGGCCCAAGGATCCACCTCAGTATAGGGCAGCTTCTTCTGATGGGAGGGCCGTGGCTCCGTGGCTGAGCAGCACCTTCTTCGCTTGCAAAAGGTCCCGGGGTCAATCCTCAGCGGCTGCAAGTGAGGCTGGGAATGTCCCCAGTCAGAAGCCCTGGAGAGCCACTGCCGGTCAGTGTGGTTCATACTGAGCCTGCTTGCGGGCTTCCCATTGGGCCATCTGGTTGGCCACTGTGAGAACAGGATGCTCGACTAGATGAGCCGCTGACTTCATCCAGCAGGGCTCTTCCCTAAATCAATATAGCCCTCTCACCCAGTTCCTCCTCAGTTATTATTACGAGAAGTTACGATAACAAAAAGTTCTGTATTTATTTCTTTGTTATGTCTATATCAGGGGCATAGTCGCCCAGGGTCTTGGAGGGGGTCTCAGACCCTTTACTGTTTTGGGAGCAGGGTCCCAGTAGGGTCCCTAAGTCTCCAGCATCCTGAGAGCCAATCAGCATGAAAGGAAGAGTCTTCCAATGTGCTTCCTTATCATTTCCTGCTGATTGGAGCCAATCGGAGTTGAAGGAGGTGAGTCAGCCACTGAGAAGACTCTTTTCAGTAGCTAACACTTCTCCTTTTCATGTTCATTGGCTACTAGGGACATCTGTTGTTGTGGGAGAAGGCATGAACAAGGATATCATTCTCAACCCAGCAGCAAACAAGAGGAGGGGTGTGGCTGTGACTAACATGAAGGGACCCTGCACTTCTGAATTTGCTGCTACACTGCTGGTCTAGATATAAACCTCCTTCATAAAAAGAATGTTTATCTGCTCACTGGCTTGGGATTGTATCCAGCTCAGTTCTACTCAGAGTAAACCCACTGACATTAATGAACCTCAGTTAGCCATGCCCATTAATTTCAGTGGGTCCACTCTGAGTATGTCTCTTATGTCAGACAAAGCCAGAGGCTTTCTCTTGTCTTTTTAAATAAATGCATACATGCAAATTGGCTGGGCCACATGTCACATCTCTCCTCAGAGGCAGAGTGGCATTTCTTGCAAACTCAATAGGTGTGTGGATAAATTTACATGAGGGGCCCTTCTTCAGTGCCTCGGGGGATTTAAGAGAGAAGCAGGAAGGTTCCTGCCCATTACCTTTTTGCTTTACAAACTCAAGACTCCCTTAGAGCGCTCACCATGGCCTGGCCTCTGTCCGTCCTTGCCCTTCTTAGCTTCTTCTCAGGTAAGGGTGTGGAGGGTTCATTTACTAAAAGCTTGTTTCCCAACAATTTACATTGTGCATTGATTATACTGGCTGTCTGAGATTTGTGAGCATAGAAAATAAAGGTCATTTTTTTACTATTTTGTTCTTTTTCCAAAGGTGTGATTTCACAGCCAACCGTGACTCAGCCTGCCTCCGAGTCTGTGTCCCCGGGACAAAGTGCTAAACTCACCTGCACTGTCAGCACTAGTGTGAACTATATTTACTGGTATCAGCAGAGACCCAGGCAGGCCCCTCGCTTTGTGCACTGTGATGCTTGCAGCAGCAGAGGACCAGGGATCCCCAATCGGTTCACTGCTTCCCGCTCTGGAACCACCGGCTATTTAACCATCACTGAGATCCAGCCTGAAGATGAGGCTGATTATTACTGTAACGCATGGTTTAGCAGTGTCAGCTCGTTCCACGGTGATCAAGTCTGATGGGGAACTGAGACAAAAACCTTCACTCCTCCGTCCTCAGAGTGTGGAACAGAGCATCACTGCAGAGCTTAATTTGGTCAGTGCCTGAGAGACTTTGAATGAGAGAGCAGGATGGAACTGAAAAGACAGAAGTTCCTATCTCTTCTCCGGGTCATCCACACACTTCCATACAGAGATCAATATACGCTGCAGGTTGCCCGACAGACAAGAAAAGAAAAGTTGCAAGTCCATTAAAGAAAGATCCCTACAGAGGAAACAGCTCCAGCAAGATCAGAAGGGCCCACTGTTGAAATGTCTCTCACGTGGCACAGCCATGTTGTGTCAGGCGGATACCACATAATCATGCCATGAAGTCTGTGGCTTCTTTTAAGTCAATTCAGAACCAAGCCATTTGTACAGCATACGGTTTTCCAATTTCTGAAAACGCCTTGCAAAACAACTAGGTCTTTAGCAAAATCAGCCCAGACAGGTCTATGTTTAGTTTTGTCTGGCTGTTGCTGAAGTCAGCCTACACTTGACTTCAGATGAGCTCTCTTCAGGTGTTATACTTTCCGTTCAGGAAAGCATGTGAGCGCAGTGTAGCAGCACAACACGTAAAACCCTCCCCTTGTTGTCTGTGAATACAGCACAAATGGAGGGAGAGAGGCTTTGCACATACAGATTTCCACGCAGTCTGGAACTCCAGCAGCTCAGGGTTCCAGATCGTTTGGAAGCCTCTACATGCAAAGCTTCCCCCCTTCTGCAAAGGGAGGAGCATTGCAGAGCAGCCCTGCGCCCTATTTACATGTTCCTCTCAAATGTATAACACTCAGAGAGGGCTACAAATGTAATTTGCAGTGCACTCCCGATAATCTCTACTCAGAAGTAGGGAAGGGTGAGAAATTCAATTCAGTTTGCATTTAAAGACAAATTTATTAAAATTGCACATTTCCAAAACAACATGAGAACATGGTCATCCTTTGAAATATGCACTTATCCGAATTTTGTGTTGCAGTTTGCCAACTATACAATGTTTACAAAAATTCATATAATAGGGGAAAGTGTGCATAAAAATGAATATTTTAGTGAAAAACATACAAAAATGCATTATATTAGGATAAATTGCTTGCAAAAATGTGCACAGTCAAATCTGCATACAAAAATGTATTTATTAGGAGAAATTCACACTAAAGTGCTGAAGAATTCTCATGATTTGTTTTTTTAAAAAATGCAAATTCATGCAGAAATGTGGAGACCTGAATTTATGATTGGAAAACTGAGAAAGCAAGAGAATCGAAACTGACAGATCATTCCATCCCTACTCAGAAATACATCCTATTGGATTCAGTGGGGCTTACTCTCAGGAATGTGGAGTAAGGACTGCACCGAAACGATGCATGATGCTTGTCTCACAGTTTGTTCTTGCATCATTCTCTTGCATAGCCCGTGCAAGGGGCCTGGGTCACATTAGGCCTTCTGCCAGGCGGCTTCTCATACCTTTTAAAATAATCTCCCTCATGCAAAAGTCTTCTCTGTTCATTGGCTGGGAGAGAACACCCCACCTCCTCAGAAGAGGAAGTGCCATTTCTAGCAAAGCCAGTGGGTGTCAACAGCTTTACATGACAGGCCCTTCATCTTTGATCCTTGGGGGATTTAAGAAAGAAGCCAGAGGGTTCCTGCCAATTACCTTTTTGCTTTACAACCTCCGTCTCCTCTAGAGAGCTCACCATGGCCTGGGCTCTATCCTTCCTTGCCCTTCTCGGCTACCTCTCAGGTAAGGGTGTGGAGGACTCACTTTCCATAGGAGTCTGGGCCAACCACAAAACTGTTTCGTTTCTGCATTGAACATAATGCCTGTCTGATATTTCTGAGCACAATGAATGAAGCAAGGTGATATTCTTCCCCCCCTTTTTCTATAAAGGTGTCCTTTCACAGCCTAGTATGACTCAACCGGCCTCTGCGTCTGTGTCCCCGGGACAAATGGCTAAACTCTCCTGCACTGCCAGCAGCAGTGTGAGCTATATTGCTTGGCTTCAACAGAGACTTGGTCAGGCCCCTCGCTTTGTGCACTGTGATGGTTGCAACAGGGGAGAAGGGATCCCAAATCGGTTCACTGCTTCCCGCTCTGGAACCACAGGATATTTGACCATCACCAGCATCCAGCCAGAAGATGAGGCTGATTATTACTGTGCAACATGGTTCAGCAGTGTTAGCTCATTCCGCAGTGATCAAGTCTGATGGGGAACAGAGACAAAAACCTTCACTCTTCCTCCTTCTGAGCAGAGAGTTGAGAATCACTGCTGATGTTAATTTGACCTGTGCCTGAATTGTACAGCTGGATAAGGCCTAAATGACATCTGATTCCAGCCACTTCTCCAGGTCAAGATTTACACACCAGGCACTCCTACACACATCAATACACACCGTAGGTTGCAAAACAGGCAAGTGCCAAGTCCAATAAAGATGTGTGTCTTAAGAGCAAACTCTGTTTTCAGCAAACTCTGAAGCAGTCATTGCTGAAAAAGTCTATATGTGATACAGATGTGCTACAAAGCTGGGATACCACAAAATCATTCCATGAAGTTCGTGGCAAGCTAAAATCTGAAGTTTGTGGCAGGCTAAAACCAGTTGAGTGGGGCCCTGGATTTATGCTTCTGCCTCAATGACACCACAGGGGAGGCCCAGTAATATTGATGTAAGATTTAACAGCCACTCAAATACTGGAAAGAGTAGTGTTGGGGCACTAATGAAGAACATTATTTTTCGTATTATACACTAGTAGTGTTCCTAATACACAGTGCCTGCTATTCCAGTATTAACCTTCAGGGGAAGATATTTAGGGGAAGATATTCGCCCATTGTCCTCCCCAATGTCCTCCCCATCCGGCAGATTAGAAGGTCACAGAGACCACCTGAGCCCTCTGCACCAGTGGCGTGAAGCAGGCGAATCTTCATCATACATGGCTACATGTCTGGTGCCCCCTGTTCACTCATCTTCATCAGTTAGGCTGACACTGAGAAATGTGATGGATGAATTTGTCAAGTACAAATGCACCTTCTGAAATGGAAGACTGTTTATGAATTTGCATAGGGGAAATTAATTTATTTTATTTCCTGTTTTGTTTTCATTTTTGAAAGTTTCATTTACTTTGGTTTCCATTCACTGGGTCTGCATTTGTTCATTTGTTCAACTGTTTTTCCATTGGGTGCCTTACAATGACTCTATTGTTAAACAAGCTAAAAAAATGTTTTTAATGTGCCTTCCTCTTAATCCTTGCAGTCTTGCTTCTTTGTGCTTTACAAAAAGCTCTCTCCTCTCATTCTCACTAAGAGTCAGTGCGAGGAGATGGGAGTTGTGTTTTATAGGCAGATTCCTGCCCTCGGCACTCCTGAAATATATTCTGGTGCTTCAGCAAATGTCTTCCCCTCTTGTTTGGAGCAAGGGGGAGGTATCATCTGTAGTGGCAGTGGGGAGCAGAAAGCATCCAGGGAATGAAGGCTTTTTTAAAAAAAACCAATTCATTTCTTTACTATTCACGGCCCCCTCTGGATTACTTCGCAGCCCCCTTGGGAGCCATGTATATAGAATGTTTGACTGGAGAACTGCAAAGCATGATCCAGAGAGGTTCAAATGTCGGATATTTGTGTTTCACTTTGTGTATTGTTTTGGGAAGTGCAAATTAAATGTGAACTGAACTGAATTCCTCCCCCTTGTGTATTCCCAAGTTCTTGCTTAGTTCTCTTGCATAACCAGTGCAAGGGGCCTGAGCCACATCATGGCTGCTGCCCAGAGCCTTCCCACATCTTTTTAAATAATCCCCCTCATGCAAACGTCTTCTCTGTTCATTGGCTGGGATAGAACGTCCCGCCTTCTCAGAAGAGGAAGTGCCATTTCTAGCAAAGCCAGTGGGTGTCAACAGCTTTACATGACAGGCCCTTCATCTTTAATCCTTGGGGGATTTAAGAAAGAAGCCAGAGGGTTCCTGCCAATTACCTTTTTGCTTTACAACCTCCGTCTCCTCTAGAGAGCTCACCATGGCCTGGGCTCTATCCTTCCTTGCCCTTCTCGGCTACCTCTCAGGTAAGGGTGTGGAGGACTCACTTTCCATAGGAGTCTGGGCCAACCACAAAACTGTTTCTTTTGTGCATTGAACATAATGCCTGTCTGATATTTCTGAGCACAATGAATGAAGCAAGGTGATATTCTTTTCTCCCTTTTTTCTATAAAGGTGTCCTTTCACAGCCTAGTATGACTCAACCGGCCTCTGAGTCTGTGTCCCCGGGACAAACGGCTAAACTCTCCTGCGCTGCCAGCAGCAGTGTGAGCTATATTGCTTGGCTTCAACAGAGACCTGGTCAGGCCCCTCGCTATGTGCACTGTGATATCTGCAGCAGCAGGGGACCAGGGATCCCAAATCGGTTCACTGCTTCCCGCTCTGGAACCACAGGATATTTGACCATCACCAGCATCCAGCCAGAAGATGAGGCTGATTATTACTGTGCAACATGGTTCAGCAGTGTTAGCTCATTCCACAGTGATCAAGTCTGATGGGGAACAGAGACAAAAACCTTCACTCTTCCTCCTTCTGAGCAGAGAGTTGAGAATCACTGCTGATGTTAATTTGACCTGTGCCTGAATTGTACAGCTGGATAAGGCCTAAATGACATCTGATTCCAGCCACTTCTCCAGGTCAAGATTTACACACCAGGCAC
Source organism: Rhineura floridana (assembly GCF_030035675.1). NCBI lineage: Eukaryota > Metazoa > Chordata > Lepidosauria > Squamata > Rhineuridae > Rhineura > Rhineura floridana. The sequence continues at coordinate 21,171,610 of NC_084498.1, read as the reverse complement.
TCCTACACACATCAATACACACCGTAGGTTGCAAAACAGGCAAGTGCCAAGTCCAATAAAGATGTGTGTCTTAAGAGCAAACTCTGTTTTCAGCAAACTCTGAAGCAGTCATTGCTGACCTGTGCCTGAATTGTAGAGCTGGATGAGACCTAAGTGACATCTGATTCCAGCTGCTTCTCCAGGTCACGATTTACATACCAGGCACTGCTGCACACATCAATACACACCATAGGTTGCAAAACAGGCAGGTTGCAAGTCCGCTAAAGATATTTAGCAATTAATAACATTCAGATTGAAGATGAGGCTGATTATTACTGTGCATCTTGATTTGGCAACATGCTCCATGGTCGTCAAGTCTGATGGGGAACTGAGACAAAAACCTTCTTCCTACCTAACCTCTAGTTTAAAAGCTTTTCCATGCACATTTCTTCTGGTTAAAACGCCATGTCCCTTCAGAAGCGGTGAAACATGGGCGTGAACAAATTTGCATGACAGGACATTCTTCAGCTCCTGGGGGATTTGAGACAGAAAGTAGACATTCCTGGCTAGATACCATTTTGTATCAGATAAACAAACTCCTTTAGAGAGCTCACCATGCCCTGGTCTCCGGTTTTCCTTGCACTTTTTCAATCAGATGATCCCAATCATGGATTAAATCTACTACCTACTTCTATCTTTTCTCTCCAAGCTACAGCATATGTTTCCTGAACATATGAAAGGTTGCGAGCAAACATTCTTAATACTTTTTAGTACCAAAAGACTGTCTCTGTTGTTCTTTTATTCAGCTAGTCTGTGTGAGGGGAAGGTGGGCTGGTTAATTCTCATTCCACTTTGCAAAATATAAAGTCTGCTAAGAAATAGAACTACTAAACTGTTTCTATTTCATTTACACTAAACATATCCCACCTTTGCTCCAAGGAGCTCAAAGTGGTGTACAAACATGGCTCTCCCCCTCCCTGTGAGGTAGGTTAGGCTGAGGGACTGTGACTGGTCCAAGGTCACCCAATGAGTTTCATGGCCAAATGGAGATTTGAACCCTGGTCTCCCAGGTCCCAGGCTAACCATTGTACCACCACTGGCTCTCTTTGCATCCATTGCATCCTCCTTGAGTGTTGTTGGCCAGGCTGGAATGTCTCCTTAGACTCTGATATCACATGGCAATTGTGTGGCATCAATTGCATAAGGTGGTTATTTATTTTTCCATGTTTTGTTAAGGAACAAGCTGCAGCCTTGCTGTGGTGGAACAAACTCCCTTCCCCCCCCTTTTTTTCTTTTTAAACGAGGCATATAGATACCTATGAAAAGGAGCATTCATGTCTTTAGTTTATAACTTCAGTGAAAATCTACTATGGACAGGATGCACTCTTGGACATTTTGTGTGGATTTCCAGATGATAGAAATCAACACTTTTCATCATTTAATGTCAAATTATAAATCTAGGCTGGAAATAAACACAGAGGGTATACCATGCCAGGAACTGGAATCTGCAGTTGGGAAATTCTTTACAACAAAGAAGTCCAAACCCTGCGATTTAGCTTTAGTTCAAATCTACTACTAGACAGCTTGCTATTCTGGCTTTTTGCCATTAAGGGGAGATGTTGGTCCATCTCCACCACATCTGGCAGAATTAGATGGTCCCAGAAACCACCTGCACACCCTGCACCTGTGCTGTGAAGTGAAGTTGGAGAATGTTGTAGCATACATGAGCACTTTCTAAGAGACTTCTTCACTCATGCACAGCAACTGTGTTTCCTTTGCAGAAAAATGCTCATGTTTCTCAGCAGGGCCTTGAGGGAAGGCAAAGAAAAAGGAACCCTTTTCAGCCTAAGGGCCACGTTCTCTCATGGGCAAGCTTCCAGGGGCCACATGCTGTGAGTAGGAAAAAGGTGAAATTGGATTCAGTTCACATTTAAAGCCGAATCTATCAAATTCACACTTTCCAAAACAATACAATGAACGCAGTCGTCCTTTGAAATTCACACTTATTTTGCAATGCAGTTCATCAACAATATTTCCAAAAATGTATATATTAGGGGAAAGGGTGCATAAAAGTGAATATGTGAGTGGAAAATAGCATGCAAAAGAAGACATTATCTGATGAGAAGTGGCTTGCAGAAATATGTGCATTAGCCAAAAAAAATTGCATACAAAAATGGTTTTATTAGGAGATATTTGCACGAAGATGCGGAAGAATTTCCATGAGGCTTTTTTTTAAAAAATACAATTGCAAATTGCTGCAGAAATCTGGAGAAGTGAATTTCATGAGAAATGAGAAAGTGAGGCCGCTTTCAGACATGGGGCTTGTTGCGTTAGTTTAACGAATTAAAATGGCTTTTGTTCTGATTTCAAAAATGCTTTTCACACTGCAGTACCTGTTGCATTAAGGGACGGTAGCTTTTTCAGCCGATATACCGGCATTTTACACAACCGTCTTTCACACGGCTGCAATAAACTTCTTGCTTTTGTCCCTCACCCATTTTACACACATGTGCACTGTAGTTCCCCACTATGTAGGAGGTCTAAGATCTCGTCCCACCACCATGCAAGTCCTCGCCCTTTAGCATCTGACTCTTTTTCTTAGTTATATAGACACAGGGGTGTGTGGGGAAAATGCTGCTGCTACCTGCACCTATGCCTGAATACTGGTACAATTTTCATCAGGCAAAAAAAAGACACATGCTCCTAAAGGGCGAAAATGCACTGCATGCTGGGATGCCTGTCACGTGAGCGGCTGCAGCTAGTGAAAAACTCCCACAAATTTCCAGGTTCCCAAGCTTGCAAACAAATTATTTCTGGTATCATTTATCACGAAAATCAGTACTAAACTTGTACTATATTCCACTAGAGTTCCAGAACTAATTGGTATGTCGTGTAAAAGATCAAATATAATGCTCGAATTACCAGGTCAGAAATTGTCAGAATAACAGAATGAAGTGCAGTGTGAAAGCAGCCTGAGAGAAATGAAATGGACAGATCCTTCCATCCCTAGCCACGAGTGAAACTTCTGCAGCAACGCCCCCATCCCTAAGTCCTGGACTGAGAAGGGAAACATCACTCTACTTCATCTTTTTAACAAGCCTCTTTATAGAAATGTCTGTTCTCAGTGTTGGCCTGGCTAAAACATCACACCTCTTCAGAGGAGGCCTGCCAGTTCTAGTCTCAACCCAATGGGCGTGAAGACATTTGCATGAAAGATCATTCTAGGATTCCAGGTGGATTTAAGAAAGGAGGCAAAGGGTCCCGGCTACGTATCCTCTTTGCTTCAGAAAGTCAGACTCCTCTAGAGAGCTCGCCATGGCCTGGACTCTGTGTTTCCTTGCATTTCTCAGTTTCTGCGCAGGTAAAGGGGTGAAAGAGTCACTTCCCACAGGCCAGCGACACAATGCAATGCCCAATGCATGTGTCTGTTGCTGAAACGTTTGTGATATTTGGGAGCCCTGAAAATGAAGGTTTTTTTACTTCTTTTTCTTCTTTTAAGATGTCATTTCACAGCCAACTTTGACTCAGCCGGCCTCCGAGTCTGCGTCCCCCGGCCAAACAACCAAACTGTCCTGCACTGTCAGCAGTAACATATACTATATTTGCTGGCATCAACAGAGGTCTGAACAGGCTCCTCGCTACGTGCAATGCGATGGTTACAGCAGGGGACCAGGGATCCCGGATCGTTTCACTGCGACCCGCTCTGGGAACGTGGGCTATTTAACTATCACCAGCATCCAGGCCGAAGATGAGGCAGTTTATTACTGTGCTATGTGGTACAGCAACACGCTTCACAGTGATAAAATCTGATGGGGAACTGAGACAAAAACACCTTCTTTCCTAGCAGGGTTTATTCTAAGGTGTTTTTTTTCTTATAGCACACACAGCCAGTATACTGCCCGCCCCCAAACTCTTCAAGTAATTAGTCCCATAGTAGGAGGGCTTTTTATTTTATTTTATTAGTGACAGTACTCACCAGTACGGAATAACAGTGCTTCTAACCTGATGCATACTGAATAGCTGTCTAGGTGGTAACGACCACCATTGACATCCATTAACCTCCCTCCAAGTTTCTTTTTGATTGATTAATTCTCAGAAATGGCCAAGAACCCATCCTTTTCTCTCTCTCTTGCCCATTAAATTGCAGTGCAGAGCAGACTTGGATAGGATTCACCCACCCTTTTGCAGGCTTTTGAATCTCTGCTGCTTTTGTGCGTGTGTGCGCGTGTGTGAGAGAGACAGACTGATTGCGTTGTGTGTAAGTGACTTAATTATACATTTCCTTTAAAAAAAGAAGTTAAAATAAATGGTGGTGGTAAACTTTTCCACAGTAAAAATCCAAAGTACTGCAAAACAACAAGAATAGCAAGATGGGAAGGAGGAATCATCTTTAAGCAGCACATCAGTTAGCCCATGGCAAGAGCCAGACTCAGTGGATGATTATTCACCTAACTGATATATAAATAGAAAAAAAAGAGTTGAACAAGCACCTACAGCACAAGCATTTTCATAAGCATTTTCGTTATAAATTACATTGTGTTTTTTTTTCATTTAAAAAAAACCGAGTGGATCGGTAATTGAGACAGCAAATGGGAACCAAAAAATGGCAGATTGGCACTGAAAGCCAGACTGTCAGAATTAAAATGGATAGGAACCAGCTAGCAAACCCCATCCATAATACATTGTTATGAAGATTTGAAAGGAACAAGCATGTTTCTTCATTTTCTATTCACCTTTTCTCATCTATTTCTTTTTCAGAAACTACCTGGAAATGGAAATGGACTGCCTTCAAGTTGATCCTGACTTATGGAGACCCTGCGAATAGGGTTTTCATGGCCTCAGAGGAAGGCAATGGTAAACCACCTCTGAATGCCGCTTACCATGAAAAACCTATTCATAGGGTCGCCATAAGTTGGGATCGACTTGAAGGTAGTTCATTTCCATTTTTTTTCATTTGGAATCAATAAATAGGAGGGGGCAATTAAACTCTTCCTTGTCTACCATCCTCCTGCACAATACCTCTCAAGTAAAAATGCTAGATGGTGCACAACATTCAGGGGGCAGGGGAACAGATTCATGGGGGGAGCTGGTGGCTAAGAACCCTCACCTGCCCACCAATTGCCTCTTGCAGATATGTTTGCCCCCTAGATTGCTCTTCTTCAGCAAACATATTTTTCTAAGGGCACATGTGCTTCCACCATCAATTCATTGTCAACAGGGATGGGAGAAAGATTCAGTTCAGTTCATATTTAAAGGTGAGCCTCCCTAATTCACCCTTTCTAAAACAATATGTGGACTGAAACCCAGCCATCCTTTGAAATTCATGCTTCTCTGAATTTTGCAATGCAGTTCTCCAGCCAACAATACGTACAAAACATGTATGTTCTAGGATAAAGTGTGTGCATTAAAAGGCATTTGTTGTTGTTATGTGCCTCCAAGTCGACCACGACTTATGACGACCCTATGAATCAGCGACATCCAAGAGCATCTGTCATGAACCACCCTGCTCAGATCTTGTACGTTCAGGTCTGTGGCTTCCTTTATGGAATCAATCCATCTCTTGTTTGGCCTTCCTCTTTTTCTACTCCCTTCTGTTTTTCCCAGCATTATTATATTTTCTAATGAATCATGTCTTCTCATTATGTGTCCAAAGTATGATAACCTCAGTGTCATCATTTTAGCTTCTAGTGATAGTTCTGGTTTAATTTGTTCTAACACCCAATTATTTGTCTTTTTTGCAGTCCACGGTATGCGCAAAGCTCTCCTCCAACACCAGATTTCAAATGAGTTGATTTTTCTCTTATCTGCTTTTTTCACTGCCCAACTTTCACATCCAAACATATTAAAAAGCATACATCAGTTAAAATAACATGCAAAAATGAATTATGTTTGGGGAAATTCCTTTGCAAAAAATCTGCATATTAGACACAATTGCATCTAAAATTAGGAGAAATTCACACTAAAATGTTGATGAATATTCAAGAGGACTTTTTCTTTTTTTAAAATAATGGCAAACTGATGTGGAAATTGAAGAACTAAACTTAAAAATGGAAAAATGAAAAACCAAAATTTACAGATTCACCCAGCCTTATCAGTGTGAGCTACCAGCTTACCAGCTGCATTGTCTTATTTTTCATCCTTGACAAAGATGAAAGCCTTCTCTCTTTTCTTAAATTATATTAAATTAAATTAGCATGCAAATTTCTTCTATGGTCATGGCACATAACATCTGCTCAGAAGAGACATTTCTAGCGAAGCTCATGGGTGTGAGAAAAAATTTACATGACTTTCCCTTCCTCTGTTCCTGAGGGATTTAAGAAAGGAGAAGGAAGGTCTCCTCTCCAAGTTAGATACCCTTTGACTTCAGAAAGCCCAACTCCTTGAGAGAGCTTACCATGGCCTGGACAGTCTTTTGCCTTGCACTTCTCGGTTACTGCTCAGGTAAGGATCTGGAGGATTCACTTTACACAGTCCAACAAGAACACTATTTGTATTGTTTGTTTATTGTAGGAATGTATCCACTCTCACTCCTAGTCAGAGCACACCAACTGAAATTAATACACATGACTAACTTAGATCCCTTTATTTCAGTGGATTTACTCCAGGTATAACTTAGTTGTTTTGTGATATTTGGTAATGGGGGGGGGGATATCAACGATGTATTTATTTTTATTTTTGCTTTTTCCCTTTTTTGCAAAGGTGTGATTTCACAGCCAACTTTGACTCAGCCTGCCTCTATGTCTGTGTCCCCGGGACAAACTACTAAACTCTCCTGCAGCGGTGGCATAAACACTGTTGCTTGGCTTCAACAGAGACCTGGACAGGCCCCTCGCTTTGTGCACTGTGATGGTTGCAGCAGCAGGGGTGAAGGGATCCCCAATCGGTTCACTGCTTCCCGCTCTGGGAATATTGGCTATTTGACCATCACCGACATCCAGGCTGAAGATGAGGCTGATTTTTACTGCTATATGTGGTATAGCAGCGGTAGCACGTTTCACAGTGATGCAGTCTTGTGGGGAACTGAGACAAAAACTTTTACTGTTCCTCCCCAGAGTGGGCTACAGAGAGTCACAGATGCAGAGTTTAATTTGACCTGTGCCTTAAGCTGTTTGAAACAGGGAGTTAGAAAGGATGGAAAGGTCATCTGGTCTCAATCTCTTCCTAAGGCAACACCAGCCACCAGCCAGCCACACAGACCCATAGCCAGGGCTGGAGGCTGGGGGGGGCTACCCCCTTAAAACTCTCCACCCCATTTTTTACAAGAAACAAAGAATTAAATTTATTGCAGGGGAAAAAATCCCCTCTATTTTTTGGGTGCCTCCTCCCTGAACATTTAGACTGGCTATGGGCCTGCAGCCATATCCTCAACCTACATTTAAACTACTGTTGTGCCATTTTAATCAGTCATCACTTCCCCCCAAGAATCCTGGGGTTTATTAGGGTTGCTGAGAGTTGCTAGAATTTCCCTGTTCCCCTCTCAGAGCTACATTTCCCAGAGTTCACTGGGACGAGGGATTGATTGTTAGACCACTCTAGGAATAGTAGCTCTGTGAGGGAAATAGGAGTCTCCTAACAACTCCCAGCATCCTTATCAAGATAAGGTGTTATTTGGGGGAAGCCATGGCTGTTCAAATATAAGGTATAAGAATGTTTTAAATGTATGGTGTGGATGTGAGCTACACCACAGATTGCCACAAAGTTCAAGGTCCCTGAAGACTAAGGCATGCAGTGCAAACACCTCAGATGGCTCAATGGTTATTTTCTCCATCCATTGTAGAAAAATTGTTATTAATTAATTTATATACCACTTATGTCAAAATAGTTTCCAGGCAGTCTACAAGTATAACACAATTACAAAAATATAGCTGCATGTAATGAAAATACACAATAAAATAATTTCATCAAAACATTAAAATAAATGTCCATAATTGGAGTGTACAATAGACAAACCAGGAAAAAAACAGCACCAGAATTAAAACACCGTTTAAAACAGTGAAAGAATAACTATCACCATAATTATCACCCTTTTTAAGAAGGGTGATAGAACAGATTGCAAATCACCTCCTGCCAATCTCAGAGGATGTCCTCCCCGAATCTCAAAATGGTTTCCGCCCTACCAGGGGCACAGTGGACATGATTTTCACTGCACAACAGCTTCAAGAAAAATGCCGGGAGCAGGATCAACCTTTATATATGGCGTTTATTGATCTTTTTTTTTTTACAATAATTTTTATTCAAATTTTCATAAAACAAACAAAACAAAATCATAAAACATTCAAAGACAAAAAACAAAACAAAACAAAAATGATTAAACAAAAAAATAAAATGTTGACTTCCCATTTGTCGCAGATCAGTTATAGGTCTACAATATATAACAATCCTGTCTCTTAAATTATATTATAAAATCACTTTCCTCCAGTAGTCATCTTAATTAATCATCAAATCTCATAAACATTACTTTATTCTTTCCACAAAAAGTCAAAGAGAGGTTTCAATTCTTTAAGAAATATATCTATCAATTTTTCTCCAAATAAACATGTCGATTAACCCATCTCGTTAATAATAATAATAATCTTATTGTCATAACCATAGTCCAAATAAACATATCGATTAATCCATCTCATCAAAATCTGTTAGGTCCAATAATTTCAATAGCCATTATTCCATTATCCATATTAATTCCATCTTCCATCTTCAATAGTCCTGTTAAGTCCAGTAATTTCAGTGTCCAATCTTCCATTATCAGTATTCCATAATAATCTTGCTGTCATAGCCATAGTTATATAATAAGAGTCTGATGGGAATTTCCTCTATCCCAAATATTTTCTTGCCATCGATTCTGAATAAGTTGCTGAAATATTGTTGTAAAGTCATATCTCTGTTCTTCTTTTTTACAAAATGCACTGGCTCATCTCTTGAGAGTTTTTCCATTGTCACATGGCTGCAGTTAATTCCATAGATTTTCTCTATATCAAGCTCCATCACGTCAATCCAGTCCAGAAAATTATCCAAGCCATTGATAACTTTATCTCTAATATCTTCATTAATTTCTTCAGAGATAACGTTAAATTCCAAACAGTAGATTTTATTTCTAATATCCATAAACTCCAGATCTTTTTCCAATTCCACATTTGTTCCAATCTCCAGGGCTTGTATCTTCCCTTTATTTTTTCTTTTCTCATCTCTGATCTCATTCTCCTCTCTCACAGGATCCCCTATTTCTTTAAGCTCCTGCGTCATTTTGCTCAGTTCAATTTTCAGCTCCTTACTGCCCTGTTGCAGGGTTTGTTTCGTTATCTCAATCTCATCCATTATTTTCTGAAACATAATTACTTCCAGATTCTCAGCCACGAAAACAAAACAAAACAAAAATAAAGAAGAACCACTTCTTATTTCAGCAACAATTGGGTTAATATTCCAGGCTTGATGACATCACAGTATAAACAGAGCAGCCTGCCTTATCTCTCTATGTTCAAGAATACAAAACAAATTTAGTTCCCAGCATCAAAACAGTTAGTGGCGTCGTGAAGAAGCAGATTCGTCAAAATAAAATAGACCAAAAAGAGAATAGTCCCAGACAATATAATGTTCCAAAGTTCATATTTTTTATTTTTTTCTCCTCGGAATAGAAATCCCTCTTCTGTTTATATCTTTAGAATGCACTTCCAGGACAGCTTTTTGCAATAGAAGCAGAGATAAGCTGTTAATTTCGTGAATAACAGAGAAGAGTTATAGCTCACCCAGAAGTTCTTTAAAGCTGATTCATTTGACAAATCTCTTTTTGCTGCAACAATTTAAACCAAGTAAAAAAAAAAGATAGAAAGAAGGGTGCTTGCCTGTTAGTCCGTTTTCTCTTTGAAGAAAAGATAAACGTGTCGCATTAATCAGATAGAGCTTGTTCGGAAGTCCGTCCGGCATTGCTGGCTGGACCTTTTCTCATAAATTAATGAAATCCAGTCCTCCCAACAAAAACAGGCTTTTGAGGTTGATCTCTACGTTTCTCCCTGCCCGGGAGAAATTTCATCAGTCAAAAAAAAAAATGTTCTGACTGATTTATATCTGAAAAAGCTTCTTCTGAGGCGGGAGCCCGTCTCAAAAGCAGGCACAAGCGAAGTCACCCTTCCCAGAAGTCGGCGTTTATTGATCTGAGTAAGGCCTTTGGTACTGTGAATCGAACCGCTCTCTGAACCATCCTCCTGAAAACTGGATGCCGTGATAAATTTGTGAATATTTTGCAACTCCTTCATGACAACATGACAGCAACACTTTTGGATAACAAGAGCTTCAGAGCGATCCATTCAGAGTTAGATCAGGCATAAAACAGGGATGCGTCATTGCTCCTACCTTATTTGCTATCTTCATTGCTATGATTCTACACCTTATTGAGAGGAAACTTCCTACTGGTGTGGAAATCATATATTGAACTGATGGAAAGCTTTTTAATCTCAGTTGGCTGAAAGCAAAAAGTAAGGTAATGTCAACCTCTGTCATAGAACTTCAATATGCTGATGATAATGTAGTCTCTGCACGTTCAGAGAAAGATCTTCAAACTATCCTAGGTGTCTTTGCAGAAGCATATGGAAAGCTTGGGCTCTGGCTTAATATTAAAAAAAACCAAAGTGCTTCATCAACAGGTGCGAACTAGTCCCTCTGTAGCACCTTCAATCCAGCTTAATGGTGTGATGCTGGAGAACGTTGATCACTTCCCCTATCTTGGCAGCCATTTCTCTGCAAAAGCTGACATTGATGCTGAAATTCAACATTGTCTGAGCTCTGCGAGTGCCACATTCTCCCGAATGAAGCGTAGAGTGTTTGAGGATCGGGATATTCACAGGGAGACCAAAATGCTTATTTACAAAGCCATTGTACTACCGACCTTACTGTACACCTGTGAAACATGGATCATTTTTGAGATCAGGAAGCCTAGGCAGCTGGAGAGGCTGCAGATTGTTGGGAAAATGTTTAATGGGAAGAACACACTGGGAAAGGACTGTAGCTCAGTGGTAATAATAATAATAATAATAAAATTTTATTTGTTAGTCGCCTATCTGTCCGACTTAACGGACACTCTAGGCGACTTACATAGAATAAAATATACAATATACAATATACAATCAACACATTCAGCAATTTAATCTAACACCAAAAACAATAATTAAAACATTAACCAACAGGTCAATTTAAAAATGCCGCAAAGTGGATGGCATCAGGACATCCTAGCAACCCCCCGCCCAGCTCATCAAATTGATCCGATGACTGGGGAGGAGGTGACTTGCAGCCCCATCAGGGCTCCACCCACCCTAGCCCTAGCCCTACTTTATTTTTGTTCCTTTTTGCTTCTGCTGTCAAAATTGGTTGGGTCTTGGGTGGGGAGGGCAAAAATTGTTTGGGGAACCTGATCATGGTCCCAAACTGGGAGTTCACCACACCTGCTCTTAAATAGATAAATACACAAATGATCTGCTTAGCATGTAGAAGGCCCCAGGTTCAATCCCAGGTAGCACATCTCCAGGTAGCGCTGGGAGAGAACACTCTCTGAAAACCTGGAGAGTTGCTGTCAGTCAGTGTAGGCAATACTGAGCTAGACGGAACAAGAGTCTGACTTCCTATGTTCCTATGTCCCTACAGCCACTTGGCGACAATTAGTTAAGCTCAAAACCCTGCAACTATGGAATTCTATGGAAACTCTAAAGCATTCAGTGAGTCAGAAAAATTGAGGCCTCTTCTGCAGGTGAAAAAACTTTTGAGAAATTAGAGGACAAGTTTCAACGTAGCATTCATTAAAACCTTGTTGTCTACGGTCTGCATGATGCTTACTGTTCTGGCTATGTACTGCAGGGGGAGATGTTGGCCCTTTTTCTTCCTCATTTGGCAGAATTAGATAACTTCAGAAACCACCTAAACACCTTGTGCCTGCAGGGTGAAATGAAGCAGGAGAATGTTTTGCAACAATGGTTGCTTTCTCTGAGACTTCCTATTCACTCATGCTTAGTGATCATGGCATCCTTTGCATACAGTTTACTGTACAATGCAATTTAAATAATATAGTTCCTGACAGTTATGGAAATGGAAATGGACTGCCTTCAAGTTGATCCTGACTTATGATGACCCTATGCATAGGGTTTTCATGGTAAGCGGTATTCAGAGGTGGTTGACCATTGCCTTCCTCTGAGGCTGAGAGGCAGTGACTAGCCCAAGGTCACCCAGTGAGCTTCATGGCTGTGTGGGGATTCAAATCCTGGTCTCCCAGGTCGTAGTCCAACACTCTAACCACTACACCACACTGGCTCTCTCCTGACAGTTATAGCCTCCTTAAATTTATATTTTCACTTAATAAATTAAGGACTGTTTCACTCATACCTGAACAAGTATCCCTTGAAATCTGATCCCTTGATGACTCGAACATGGGGACTAGCTCCACTGTAAAAAGCATCTGTGAATTAACATGACAGCTCCATTTTGCCTGTTTTGTTTGAACTGTGACTTTTAATTCACCCATGCAAGCCATCACTGAGGATTAGGGATGGATGAGAATTTCAATTCAGTTTGCATTTTAAATTGATTCTGTCGAAAGTACATTTTCTTGAACAATATGAGAAGTGGAACACAGCCATCCTTCGGAATTTGCACTTATTTCAATTTTGTGATGCAGTTCTCCAACCAAACCATATTTACTAAAATACATATATTAGGGGAAAGGGTGCATAAAAATGAATGTATGAGTGAAAATAACATGCAAAAATGCATTCTAAGGTGAGAAAGGGCTTGCAAAAATGTGTACATTATTCAAAACTGCCTACAAAAATGTGTTTATTGGGAGAAATTTGGACTAAAATGCTGGAGAATTTTCATGGGGGGGTTTAAAAACAAAATTTTCAAATTCCTGCAGAAATGTGGAGTACTGAATTTAAGAGTGGGAAAATGAGAAACAGAGAACCAAAATGGACAGATCTTTCCATCCCTATTGGGGATGGATGAATCTGTCAGATTTTGAATTCTTTCACTTTCTCATTTTTCCAATCTTAAATTCAGTACTCCACATCTCTCTAGGAATTTATAATTAAAACAAAAACAAAAAGTCCTTGTGAAAAATCCCATAGCATTTTAGTGTACATTTCTCCTAAAATACACACTGTTGTGTGCAATTCTGCCTTATAGACATATTGTTTGCAAGGAATTTCCCCCCAATAGATTAATTTTTGCATGTTATTTTCACTAATACAGTGGTTCCAACCCCCACCACCACCACTTGAAAATTGCTAAGGCTCTTGGCAGACTGCTAAATGATTTTTTCTGCTTGTTGTAACAAGCTCTGGTAGATGCAAAAGTATATTTTAATTTATATATATATATATATATATATATATTTATAATTTGCAAATTTATATATATATAATTTAATTTTATATAATATGGAATTCAGATTTTAAGACAATAAAATATGGTAATAAAAGGAGCAATAAAATTACAATGAAAAATCAATACGGATATTTTAATGCAGTGGATGTGCCGCAGACCACCTGAATGAAATCTACAGACCACTGGTGATCCACAGACTTCAGGAACCCCTGCACTAATGTATACCCTTTAATGCACATGTTCTCCCAATATATGTACTTTTGTGCATGCTATTTGGTTGGACAACTGCATCACAAAATTCAGAGAAAGGAAAGTGAACCACACTGAGTTTCTCTCCCATTCTATGCTGTCACCTGACATTATAGAGCCAGATGAGAAGCACAGAGGTGTGGACCAACCCCTGCACATCTTATAGAAATATAGGTAGTGAATACAGGTTATAAAATGGTGTGCAGCTATTGGGGACAGTCGACTAAAGACGGATGTTGGGAAGGGCTGTAGCTCAGTGGTAGACCATTCAGAAGGTTGCAAGTTTAATCCCCAGCATCTCCAAGTAAGACTGGGGGTGTCCCGTGCCTGACGCCCTGGGGATCTGCTATCAGTCAGTGTAGACAGTATTAAGCTAAGGGGACCAGTGCTCTGACTCTATATAATGCCAATGAGGAGGAAGCATATTTGCATGAAAGCTCTGGAAGGATTTAAAGCAGAACAGGGCGGTCCAGGCCAGTAAGATCTCCTTTGCTCTGGAAAACAAATTGGTTTGCATTGACCATCATCATGACCATGGTCTGGATCCTCTTTTGCCTTGTGCTGCTTGGTTGTTGCTCAGGTAAGGATCGGGAGGACTCACTTTATATGTTCCAACAACAATCCTACTTGTATTGTGTATTTATCATAGGAACATAGGGTCGCATCCATTGTCAGTCCAACACAGAGCAGATCTATTGAAATTAATGGGCATGCCTAAATTAGATCCATTCATTTCGGTGGATCTACTTTGACACTGCAGACAACCGATAGTGCTTTTGTGATATCTAGTTACACAGGGGAGGAAATCAAGAACATTTTTTTTGCTTTCCCTCCCCTTTTATTTTCAAAGGTGTGGTTTCACATCTAACTTTGATTCAGCCTTCCTCTGTGTCTGTGTCCCTGGGACAAACTGCTAAACTCTCCTTCACCATGAAGCAGTGACATAAACACCGTTGCTTGCCTTCAACAGAGACCTGGACAGGCCTCTCACTTTGTGCACTGTGATGGTTGCAGCAACAGGGGACCAGGGATCCCCAATCGGTTCACTGCTCCCCACTCTGGGAATATTGTCTATTTGACCATCACCAACATCCAGTCTGAAGATGAGGCTGATTTTTATTACTATGTGTGGTATGGCAGTGGTAGCATATTTCATAGTGGTGCAGTCTTGTGGGGAACTGAGAGAAAAATCTTTACTGTACCTTCCCAGAGTGGCCACAGAGAGTCAATGATGCAGAGTTTAATTTGATCTGTGGCTTAAGTTGTTTGAATTATAGAGTGATGAAAAGGTCTTCTGGTGCTACTCTCTTCCCAAGGCAACACTTGATGTTGCTGCTATCAGGTGATGGACACAGATAGATTTATCTATTTATTTCAGTTTTACACATAAAATAATCCAATAAATATTAGTAATTAGTAAATTGAAAATATTTAAATATAATATCCAACTCTGTAAATTATTGCATCCTTTTAAATATAGCTATTCTCTTAAATTTCATTGCATATAAATTGTGTACTACATTAAACAATTTTCATGTTTAAGTTTGCATTGATTTTATCCAGTTAAGGCTACAGTCCTAACCCCATGTATCTGGAAGTGAATCCCATCTAATTAAACTGGACTTGCTTCTGAGTAGACAAGGTTAAGGAAGAAGCTGTGAGATTCCCTAAAAATACACTATTCTTATAACATATAAAAATATCAGAGTAGTTCCTTTTATAAACTTCATCTCATTTCTCTCTCCTTCTTGAATCCAAAATGTTGGCTATATGAATTTTCATCATTTTCCAACACTTAATTTTCTTGTTTATTAGTACTGGGACTTTTCATTTCTTCCAGTTCTGTACAACTCAACTTTTAGAGCCATTAATAACTAACAAATTTATGTATTTATTTATTTATTTATTAGATTTATATCCTGCCCTTCCTCCCAGTAGGCACCCAGGGCAGCATTAATTCCAATCCAATAAAAATGAAAACCCCAAATAAAACTATCATAGGCTCTAATGGAATCTTCCTCCTCACTCTATCATTAATTTAATTTAATATGAACTTCCAAACTCTTTGTATTTATTTATTTAACTAATTAATTACATTGCATTTATATCCCATCTTTCCTCCAAGGAGCTCAAGGTGGTGTACATGTTTCTCCGTTTTATCCTCACAACAACCCTGTGAAGTAGGTTAGGCTGAGAGACAGTGACTGGTCCAAAGTCACCTACAGTGAGCTTCATGGCTGAGTGGGGACTTGAACCCTGGTCTCCCAGGCCTTAGTCCAACACTCTACCCACTGTACCACTCAGGTGTGAGCCAGCCCTTGTGCATCTAATAAGAAAATAGGTAGTACATGATATAAAGAGACATCTAAGTGTTGTAAGTTGGGGACGGTGGGCTAATGTCAAGTATAACTAATGAGGATAAGCATATTTGCATGAGAACAATTTAATAGAGAACAGGAGAGCCCAAACTACCATTGATTCCTTTGCTTAGGAAAGCAAATTAGTTTTCATTTACCATCATGATCTGGATTCCTTTGTTGTGTTTTTGCACTTACTGTTTATTTTTTCTTGGGGAATGGGCCGTAGCTCACTGGTAGAGCATCTGCTTTGCAGGCAGAAAGTCCCATGTTCAGACCCAGGCATCTCCAGGTTAGATTGGGAGAGACTCCTGTCTGAAATCTTGGAGCGCCATTGCCAGTCGCTGTAGACAGTACTGAGCTAGATGGGACAATGGTCTGACTCAGAATAAGGCACCTCCCTATATATTAATGAAAGGGCCATAGCTCAGCGGTGGAGCGCATGCTTTGCGTGCAGATGGTCCTAAGTTCAATCTCCAGAATGTCCAGCAGGGGCAGCTGGTGGTTCCATATCAGTGGGGTATCTAGCTCCGGTTTTAGTCCGAACATTCAAGGAGCTGTCCAAGGTGCTGAACCTGTTTTGGCACTAGGCTTCAGCTGGGAGAAACCCTGGATAGGTTGTGGCCAATGATGAGCTAGATGGACCAATGATCTGATATAGGATATGGAAGCTTCCTATGTTTCAATGAGTTGGTTTTTGGTTTTTACAATAAATGCATTCTTTGTTTAACCTTCTATTCCCTCTTTTCAGGCTATACTCCCCAGTGGAATCTGACTCAACCAATGTCAATGTCAGCATCCCAGGGAAAAACAGTCCACATCTCCTGCACCATCAGCAAAGGCCACGTCCTTGGAGCTTTTCACTGGTATCAGCTCAAAGAAGGAGAAAGACCAAGATTCCTCTTGAGATATTTGGGACACACCGGGACATCAATTTTTGGCCCCGAGGCCTCTGGCCATTTCTCAGCGTACATGGAGGACAGCGATGATGTAGGGTACTTAACCATCACCAGTGCGCAGGCAGAGGATGAAGCTGATTATTTCTGTGCTACAGGGCATCGTGGCCTTACACACAGTGATGAAACCGAGTGGAGAACTTGCCCCCAAACCACTTCCTTTCATTTCCTCTAGCTCAGTAGGTTGCATGTGTGTCTTCATCCATCACTGCACTGTGGACTTGCACTAGAAAGCACCTTATTTAGGGGAGAGGTAGAAATTTGATATGGTTCACATTTAAATCTATCAACTTCACACTTTCTGAAACAATATGAGAACCAAAACACAGCCATCCTTCAAAATTTGCACTTATCTGAATTTTGCAACGCAGTTTTCCAGCCAAACAATGTTTACAAAAATGTGTATATTAGGGAAAAGAGTGCATAGAAATGACAAAATGAGTGAAAACAACATAAAATGTATTATATTAGGAGAACTTGTTTTCAAGGATGCATGTGTGAGTCAAAACTGCATGCAACAATGTGTTTACTAGGAGAAACGCACACCAAAATAATTTTCATGAGGATTTAAAAGAAATCACAAATTGCTGTAGAAATGTGGAGAAGTGAATTTAATATTGGGAAAATGAGAAATGGAGGGAACTGACACATCTTTCCATCTCTAAGCAGGGATGGGGAATCTCAGGCCTGGGGTGTCAAATGTAGCCTTCTAAACCTTGCTATCTGACCCTCAGGACTCTTGCCAGGCCAAACAACTGGCATAGGTCTTTGACCCCTGATAATGGTTCTTCTGATGGGACCTGTGTACTATGCCTTTGGCCTGCCAGATGTTGTTGGTTTCCAACTCCCATCAGCCTCAGCCAGCATGGCCAATAACCAGGGATGCTAGGAGTTGTAATCCAGCAACATCTGGATGGGCCACAGGTTTCCCATCCCTGCTTTAAATAGGATGCTCCCTTTTCTACAAAACCTTAATGTGTCTTTAATATTATACATTAAATGTTATACATTTAGATGTAGTGCCATTCTGCACTGCCGCAAGTGCGCTGAATTGTTACACAAGTCAAAAATTTGATAAGTCAACTGCAGTTGTGCCTTTTGTCACAGAGGGAGCTGTGCATCTACCTATTCCCGGGTTGTACCATGTCTGACAACAGCGTCTTTCTGCCTGACGTTGCTTGTCAACTGTGTGTGCTTGGCAGACTGTGAAATGGTCACACCTGCATCCTTTCAACTACGCAAAGCAAACGGAAAGGGGCATACTGAAATAAAGTGCTATGAGACATGATGTAGAAAAATGCCTTCACAGAATCGCTCCTGCACACTATTTTGACCTGGCTACTCCATTTTAATAGCAAATGCCAAGAGCTTGCATTTTGTAACTGAAATCATGGGTGTGTGGTGGAGACTGAGGGTTCCCATGGGTGGTGGACAAAGTGTTTTTACTGTAGCTTAAAATCCACAATCCTCTCACTGTCATTCCTTTTCCATTTATAAGCCTTGGCTTGCTAAATCAGACCAATCTCTGCCTTGTCTAGATGATGATCATGATGCCAGAGAAAATTGCAATCTGATATAACCTGGTATCTGATATACTGTCTTTGTGTGGGCAGATTCTTATGTCGAACATTGTGTCCAAAGTACACCGGGGAAAAGGTTGGCCTAAGAAAATAATTATAATGGGAGTCTATGGGGAGTCTATGCTAGCCGGTAAGAGTATGCACGAGAGCTGCCTTTTTCTTTTTTGTCCCTGTGTGCAGCTCCTGGCTGAGTTGGTGTTTAGCCAGCCCAGTGGCTCCTGAATGGCAAATGGATGCCAGCCGGCTCATCCTCCGCCAGCTTCCCCTGAGTTAGATCACTCTGTTATTCATTTAGAACATTTAGAACATTATAGTTGTACTAAATTACCTTCCTGATTTGTTCCACGTATTCAGAGAATCAGGTTTTGCAACTGATTGGCGGATGTCATTTCTTTTTTACCTTTACCCAGGTACCACAAAGTTCTATTCCTCTGTACCATATTTCTTCATGGACTGAGGGTATCGGGTACCTGTGTGTTGTCATCATTTGTATAAGAAATAAAGTCCTGGCATGTTGCTAAAAATCAATCTTGTGAAGTTGGTCCCCTAGATGCCCTCAGCTTGTGTGATATTTTCTCCAGCAGGGCTGTTTGCCAGACCTTCTTACACCAGCAATCTGAACTATGTAGGTTGAATACCTTCCAATGCTTCACTATCAAAGCCCTTGCAGCTGTCAATAAATGTGTGAATGGCTCTTCATTTTTTTTATTTCTCTGTCAGCACTGATAAATAGATTCGAAAGAGCCAAATAAGGAGAGGGAGAAATATTAAAATTATTCATGAAATTTCTGGTGGAAAATTTTCTCCCCAAAGGTTTTGGTTTTATACATTCCCACCACATGTGGTTCCAGGTACTAATCCTTTGACATCCTCGTCAGCACACGGGATAATCCTGGGTGTATAAATGAGAGCTGTCGAGGAGGTAAGTGCCAGACATGTGCTAATTTTCGTGAGAGTTCCCTTGTTTGTGAAGAAAGAGATTTATATGGTGGTTTTGTCAAGTTTGATCCAATCTTCGTTCTCTATTTCCATTTCCTAATTAGATTCCCACCATTCTTTCTGGTGATCGTTTTGACCATAGTCCAAATATAATGCTTATAAAATCTAGAAATAAATCCTGATTCCGGTGTTAGAATCCCAGTTAGTTCCCTGTTTCTTTGTTCCCTGCTACTTTGTTTTGGCAAGCGTAAATTTGATAGATTCAGCTTTAAAGGATTACTGAATCACATTTCTCTCCCATCTGTAGTGCCCCCTAGTTGGTGTACCTTCTGGGAGGAAGGGAGGGATATACATTTTAAAAATAAATAAACAATTTTCACTTCCAAACTGATAGGCACATGGCCACCCATGTTGAGTACTAGAGGGACAGTGCAGGAACAATGAGCTTATAAACTGCCTCAACACAGCAGAAGGATTGCCTTTCCATTCTGTATGTGTGAACCAATTGGAAGCCAGAAGATGACCATAAGGGGCGGGGCACAGTCTCTTACTTCAGGAGGTAGGCTGCAATAAAATGTAGGCAATTCAAGGGAATTTTCCCAGCAACAGCATCTGAGTCTCCCAGAAGTCTTTCTAATCATGTTTGGGGCATCGCTGGTGGTCCTGCTGGGGACATGGTGCACAGGTGAGCAGTGTAGGAAATGCTTCTTTTGAGCTAGCCCTTGAACAGAGAACTCATCCACAGAAACTAATGTTATTCTCTTTTCCCCAGCCTCCAGCGCCCAGCCTGTGCTGACTCAGGAATCCTCCATGTCAACAGCCCCTGGACAGACAGTTAAACTCTCCTGTTCTATGAGCAGTGGAGCAGTGACATCCTACGAACAGTCCTGGTACCAACAAAAGCCTGGCAGCCCTCCCAGGCTCCTGTATTATTACTACAGCAGTGCAGCTGCAGGGCCTGGCGATGTCAGTCGCTTCTCTGCTTCCAAGGAGAGCTCCCGAAACACTTGGTATTTAACCATCAGCAACATCCAGGCAGGAGACGAGGCTGTTTATTACTGTGCTGTGTGGTATGGCTCAACTAGCGTGTTCCACAGTGATGCAGACCTGAGAGGAACTGAGACAAAAACCTACAGTGCAGAGCAAGTCAGACCTTTCCAACACCTTGTTTACAATAATTATTGGGTGGTGTCTAATGATAATCCTACTCAAAGTAGACCCACCGAATGTAATAGACATGACTAACTTCGGTTCATTCATTTCTGTGGGTCTGCTGTGAGAAGGACTTAGCTGAACACAACACATTTTGATCATCATTATTTAGATTTCTTACCCACTGTTTGCCAGAATGTCCCAGCGTGGGTTGCATGCCATTATAATGGTAAAAGTTACCATGATAAAACATACGAAATAGTTACAACCAAAGAACAAGTGTAAAAACAATTTAAAAACCGTTCCATATATAAAAGCAAAAGAAACATAAAACACCTATTTCATGTATAAAAGCAATTCAAACATGGGGGGGGGGGGAAATCCATATATAAAAACAGTTAGAAGAGTTGCACTACAGATGCAGACTGGGCATTGGCAATAGCTACTCCTGGAGGTTCAGTCATAGCTACTGTTTGTAGGAACTCCTGCATCAGCAAAACTTCTCAGTTGCTGGCATTTGATTACTGGCTAAATCTGACCTCCTGCTGCAGAGGTTGAAGAATTTGGACGAAAGCAGCCATGGGAGCAGAAATTACAGATATTCACTTGTTCGTCACGTGTCCAGAACAGAAATCAGTACAGCAAATATGATCAGCATTCACTATAGTTGCTTTCAGTCCACAAACGACTCAATATCGTCATCAAACATTTATTGTACTAGCCATTGGCCTTGACAATGCTGAAATATACTCCATTGTATGCAATAGAATAAGAGTAGATGATACAATAATAAAATTAAAATACAAAATAATTTGGAAAACTTTTGACACAATACAGTAAAACCCAAATTAAAGTTAAATTCAGCGGGAATACTCTTAAAGCTCTCAGAAATGATCTGCTACGTTTCACTGATTCTTTTTGTTCGGAATTTCCTTGAAGCTAAAGCACATTGTCTTGTTCTGTATGTTATATATGGGTAAGCATCTTCTAAGATAAAGAAGATAATTTCATGACCGAAGTAGGTTGTTAGGCTAGACCAAATATTTCTCAGGAATTTTTCCCATGGGCCATCATCGTACTTTTTCCCCATTTGCATTACGTTGCTTTTGCACAGAAATCAATTGGTTCAAATATTTTTTATTTATTTATTTATTATTTAATTTGTATCCCTCCCTTCCTCCCAGCAGGAGCCCAGGGTGGCAAACAAAGCGCTAAAAACACTTTAAAACATCATAAAAACAGATCTTAAAATACATTAAAACAAAGCAGTGTTAAAAACATTTTAAAAAAACAACTTTAAAAAAGGGTTAAAAACATTATTAAAAAACATATTAAGCAATTCTAACACAGACACGCAGACTGGGATAGGTCTCAACCTAAAAGGCTTGTTGAAAGAGGAAAGTCTTCAAAAGGGGCCAAAAAGATAGCAGAGGTGGCGCCTGCTTAATATTCAAAATTCATAATGTAGTGACAGTGTAAATCACACAATTTACATAATTAGTTACATCAATGATGTAACATCATATAATGTCACCTTAGCGGACAAAGACAGAAATAATAAAAGTGTTTTGCTTTTGAAAAAAAAAATCCCAGAAAAAAAAAGAAAAGCATGCACATCTCGGAAAAGGGCAGGAGGTGTTGCAGCCAATGAGCAGCAAACAGATTTGCATAAATGGGTGGAGCTCAATTTCCTTGGTGTTTAAGGGTAAATGTGAGCTTCCCAACCAAAGACCCACAGAAAGTTACGGTCTCCATCATGGCTTGGATCATCACAGCTTGGACCCTGCTCTTCTTCACCTTTCTCATTTGCAACCCAGGTAATTTGGGAGTGCTGGTGGGACTGAATTGATGCTGACATTCGGATGGGACACCCCACCATGCAGTTAAGCCACATAGATTTAATCCCGTTTCAGTCAAAACACCATGCATTGTGAGGATAAAATATCTGGGGACTAAAATGGGGTGGGAGAATGAACCTATTAAAAACACAAGCCTGATCTGGCCTTTTACCCCCCCCCTAAAAAAAACAACATGTCCAGATCCAAATAGAATGGACAGGCCTGTTTTGGGGATCAGGTTTCCATTTCCATTTCTCTTCTTCCAGGTTCCAATGCGCAGTACACCTTGACGCAGCCACCCATACAGTCAGCCTCTCTGGAACAATCAACCAAACTCTCATGCACCATGAGCAGCGATAGCAGAATCAATAGTTACAACATATTCTGGTATCAACAGAAGGCTGAACAGGCCCCTCGGTTTGTGCTGTATGGTACCAGCAGCAGGGGAGAGGGGATCCCAGACCGATTCACTGGCTCGAAAGACTCCTCTGCAAACGTGGCCTATTTAACTATCACAAGCATCCAGGCAGAAGATGAGGCCGTTTATTACTGTGCTGATGCTTACGGCAGTGGTAGCAGCTGGAGGTTAACACGGTGATATGATCAGATGCAGAACTGAGGCAAAATTGTCTTCCTACACTTGCTTCAATGAACAGTTTGACAATTTGGAGAACTGAAATCTTTGCTCAAGATTTTTTTTAATAGCAAGAAATGTTTATGGGTTTCCCCCCCTTTCTCTTAGAGAAGAAAACAAAAGCAGTTCATGCATTATCTTGGGCAGCCAACTTGTATCTATAAAACAGGGCTAGGGGGCCTTTTTGCAGCATGAGGGCCGCAATCCATTCTGGGAAACCTTCTGGAGGGACTCCTGCTGGTGGTGGACAGGATGCGTTTCATAGTGGGCAAAGGAATTGATACAAATTTTACCTTGGTGCAGCAGGCTAGATTCTACTCCCACTTAGACACCCCTCCCTCCTCCATCCAGGCAAGCCAGAAGGATGATCAAAGTTGAAGTACGCACTCCAGCCAGGCAAAAACACTCCAGGAGGGTGCAAAGTAGGGAGAATGTGGGGTGTGGTCTGGGAAGAGTTATTCATTCAGCCCACGGGGTTGAGATTCCCCACCCCTAACAGAGTAGTTCATCCAAATCATCCCAAAGGCAAGTGGGGGTGTGACCCACAGAGGGGCATGGCCTGGACAAAATACCTAGGGCCAGATATAAAGGCCTGGTGTCTTGCATTTGGCCCCAAACCTGAGGTTCCCCACCCCTGGCTTGGATATAAAGGAACACTGTGGATGATAAAGTAATGTTCACACCAGAAATGATGATGGAATTTCTATCAAAGCAGATACAACCATTAGAGGGAACTCTTCAGCTAAGATAGTTCTGCAAACGATATAGTAAACAGAAAGTGAGTGACTTGCCTCTCACCGGCAAATGACTGAGCCACAGAACCTGACTGACTAATGTGGCTCTGGGCATGTTGACACTAAGGATGGAATTTGTTTTTGCAAAAATCGAATCTGATACAGAAATATGCCCCGTTTACATGTTTATGAATATTAGCGAGAGAGAGAAAAGGCCTGAATGACAGTGTGAGAAATGAGATATATAGTTTGGGAACTCTAGTATGCAGTGTTAATATGACACAGCAGAAAATGGATTAACCTGATTTAACTTAGAAATAGAAAAGCAAAATTTCTCTGTGGATACTAAAAGTGCCTGTGAAGGCTAGATGCTCAGTTGCTGTTTGATACTAAATGCTAGTTTGCTCTCCTCATGTAATTGGACGCCATCCAAGTAGATAGTGGAAGGAACAGCGTGAGAAGTGCTGAAGGTTCCATAGCTAGCTCAACGCAGGACAATGCCTCACTGAGAAATGTTGCTAACAAGCAATAAGGGAGGGGCTGTGTGTAAGGAGAACTTGGGAGCCATATATCAATGTAATCTGTGTAGCTATGCTTTCAGACGGGTTTTCAGACGCGAGTCGAATACCTAGCCTCTCTTTTGCAAAAGACAATAAAGGTGTTGTTTTATATTACTGGTTTCACATCTGGTGTGATTATTGGAGCTTCCTCCAGATGAAAAGAGCCTTTTTGCGTAACAACAGTTTCAGGTTTCATTGCCTAACTTTGTTCCGTCAGCTCTGGAAATGTGTGTTCCTTTCAATTATGTGTTATTGAGGTGCTGTTGGAAACAGAACACTAAGATTTAAAATGAGAGGAACAGAGTGCTTCTGCTTGAAGATTGCCTGGTGGCAATTAAGGGCCCCAAAGACCATAAAGAAGCATTCACTACTGGATGCGAAACCAGTTATGAATTCTCAGAAGCTGCAGCATCTAGGGCCAAAATTACTATCCAGATACAAATCCAAACAGCTTATGGAACAGGATTCACAGAAGATCAAACGAAGCAGTGAACCAACGTTGCACAATGGACAGTTAGTTCCCTCGCTCATCCTCTCCAGGACCTTCACTTTTACACACACCCACATTGACAGATAGCAACCAACATTTTCAGTAGGTGCTAGAACCATTAAGCTCATGTCCTTGGCCAGACTTCTTTTTGAGGCTTTCATTGTTGGTATTGTTTTAAAATATTTTTCGTTTAATATAAGAAACCACGGTGGTGATTTTGTGCTATGTCACGCCTCCGCAGCAGCCATGTTGTGACTGGTGCTCACAACACTTTCTCAAAATTGCAAAAAAAATTGGCGACCTCTGGTGCGTTCTCCATTCTAGGAAACATTACTCCAGCATTCTTCAGTCTCCCTGGCTTCCTGAACTGATAAAGGCCAAGGGTTGGTGAGTCCTCCTGGGACGTAACTGAGGTGTGGGTACCCAAGAGGGCTGCAGACAGCAGAGAGGGCATTCTGCAGAATGAATAAAAGGACACTCACAAGCACAGCATAGCTACTTCAAAAGGCAGCCAGGCAGCCAAGAACACTGCAATACACACAGAGAGACACACACAAACGCCTGCACACACCTTAAGCACTTACGCCAAATTTTCTCTCCTCTTTGATAGTTTTCTGAATGCAATTTCTTTTCTTGTTAATAGATTGATGGGGAATGGCTTGGGGGAGAGAATGCAGGAGACTTTTTCAGCACAACACTAGCTATAACTAATTGAGACAGCACATCTTTCTATTTCAAAGTCTTCTTCAGCCATCCTGGAAAGGCAGCCATAAACCAGCTTCATGGACACTGGTAATCCAGATGACGTCTGCCGTTTCCTGCATTCTTGATTATTCTGGAAATGCATTACATCCACCATTGCCAACCTGGTGCACCCAAGTGTTTGGGGCTACACTTCTGAAACTATACCGTGGGTGCTGCATGCAAATTCTTTGGGGAGCAAGTGCGTATATAAAGGGCAAGTGATGTAGGACATTTTCAGTACAAAAGAAATTGTGCCTCCCAGAAGTCTGAGAAGCCCTTATCATGTTGGGAGGAGCATCCCTCATTGTCCTCTTGGGGACATGGTGCACAGGTGAGCAGAGCAGGCCATGCTTCCTTCAAGCTCATCCTTTGGAACAGCCAATCTGTCCACAGAAACTAATGGTACATTCTTTTCCCCAGTCTCCAGAGCCCAGCCTATGCTGACTCAGGGTTCTTCCATGTCAGCAGCCCTTGGACAGACAGTAAAGCTCTCCTGTTCTATGAGCAGTGGAGCACTGACATCCTATTCCCAGTTCTGGTACCAACAAAAACCTGGCAGCCCTCCCAGACACCTATTTTATTACTTCAGCAGTGCATCTGCAGGTTCTGTGGACGTCAGCCGGTTCTCTGCTTCCAAGGAGAGCTCCCGAAATACTTGGTATTTAACCATCAACAATGTGCAGGCAGGAGATGAGGCTGATTATTACTGTGCTGTGTGGTATGAACCAAACAAAGCGTTCCACAGTGAGGCAGATCTAAGAGGAAGTGGGACAAAAACCTACAATGCAGATCAAACCAGACCTTTTTCAACCCTGTGTTTCCATTTGCACCAGCTATATATTTGCAAGGATGCATAGTGAGCTCGTCTCAGAAGCTCAAAGGTAGTCACTGTTTATAGGAATTCCTGCCTGAACATCATGTCTCGCTTTCTGCCATTCTGTTAGTGGCTTCATCAGACCTCCAGGCCAGAGGCTCTCTTGAAGTGTCCCTCAGTGCTCCTGCTATGATTCACTCCCTCTTCACTCTTTGTGGTGCACTCAGGGATATGGGAGAAACCTGCCAATCTCAGCTACCAAAAGCACACTCACCTGATTACATCCAATTGGATCATGATCTGGATTTAATCAAGAGCCCACTTCTGAATCTGGAGCCCTGTGCATTCCTTTACAAGGTGATCTGAGTACTGTGACACTGCACATCTCTTCCTCTGCAGTGTTTTGAAAAGACAATCTGGCTGCCTAGAGCCTTGGAGCGGTCAGCACCGGGGGCTCCTTCCTGCCACACACTTTGTAATGAAATGCTGCAAGCCCGATGGGACTTGGAGATGTGAAGTTGCTCTCAGAGGAAACTGTACAGAAAAATAAAAATGCAAGCAGCCATGCTATTTCTGTTCAACTCTCTCTGTGAGTGAGTGTGTCAATGGCTGATGTGGGTGCCTTCCCCCCATTGATTCAGTAGCTGATGTGGAGAAGCAGGCCTGGGTCCACCAGTAGGCTAGGTGGGGCACTGGCTAAAGGCTCCATGATCTCAGAGGGGGCCCTCACTGGCCCCACCCCAACACAACTGGCAGATCCAGTTTATGGATGTCACTATAATATCCAAATTTATTTATTTATGTACTTTGCCTATGCAAAAATTTTATCTCCAAAAAGGAAGTGTGAACAGCTTTTGTAGTAAAGGGGCCCAAGGGTTAATTTTAGATGTATGAGAACAGTATCTCCGTTCACCACTCATCACTGAAGAAATTGCACTCATCATTTCAATAGTTCAGAGTGTCGTATTGTTTTTGTTTGACAGTAGATGGTTGCCATATTGGTCAAAATTTGTTTTATCTTGAAGAGGTGGAGCCAGGTGGGAGAAGGAATGTGGTTTGAGGAGAAAAGCAATGGGACAAGGAGCCCAGGGGCCCAGAAACATGGAGTCAGCCCTGTAGAGGGAGGTATGCCCACACACGTTTATCACCCTGTCTCTTTTTTTTTTGGTATGTTGCAGCCATTTTGGTGTTATAACATCACCCCCACAGTGGTGATACTGTCTTATGTCACACCCCACTGGAAGCCATTTTGTGACTGGCATCCACAACAGTTTCTTGAAATTCCAAAAAGGTTGGCATCCTCTGGGGCATTCTCCTTTCCAGTAAACATTCCTCCAGCATTCTTCAGCTTCCTGATCTGATAAAGGCCAAGGGGACGAGAGTCCCCCTGAGCTATAATTGAATTGCAGGCACCAAGGAGGGCTGCAGACCACAAAGAGAGCCCTGGTGAGATGGTCTGCAGGATGAATGGACCCTCACAAGCACAGCTCGGCCACTTCAGAAGGCAGATAGGCACCAAAGAATGCTGTAACACATGCGCGCATGTACCCCTTCAGCATTTAAGCAAACTTTCCTCTCCCTTTTTATAGTTTTCTGAATGTAGTTGCATTTCTCATTAATTGATTGATGGGGAATGGGGCAGCCCTCCCATATTTGTAGTGTACTACTACAGCTCTCCTAAGACAGGCTCTGGGGACTTCAGACGGTTCTCTGCTTCCAGGGAGAGCTCCCAAAATACTTGGTATTTAACCATCAGCAACATCCAGGCAGGAGATGAGGCTGATTATTACTGTGCTGTGTAGTATGACTCAAGTAGCATGTTCCACAGTGATGCAGACCTGAGAGGAACTGAGATAGAAACAGGCAGTGCAGATCAAATGCCCTCATCCTTGCAATTAGACTCTCTGCAAAATGGTAAACAAGACTACTGATCCAGTCCTCCAGGCTTGATCTTGGGCATCCTAATCTATCTGTCTGTCTGCCTACCTGTCTGTCTGTTGGAGACAGGTGGCTCTGATGTCAGTTGGGCAGTGCATTCGCTCTGCGTTTTAATCACAACTTTCAAGGAGCTGTCGAAAGCTCCTTGGAAATTCAGACTGAAACCTGGTGCAGACATCAGAGCCACCTCTCTCCTCTAGGTGGCTTCTTCTGCCCCAGATCAAGCGCTGTACAGCAGTGTTGTCATGTCCTGCGTGCAACTGCCCTTTCTATTCATACTCTTCTGAAGTTCTCAGTCTGTACAGAGAAGAGGTGGGGAGCCTCAAGCCCAGGGACTGGATGTGGCCCTCCAGGTCTCTCTGTCTGGCCCTTAGAACTCTCCCCAGGCCACACTCCCTCTCCCTAGGACACACCCCTCACTAGCCCTTCCTTGCACCCTCCTGGAGGGTTTCTACCTGGATGGAATGCACCCCTGGAGTCTGAGAATGCCTCTTGCTTGCCTGGATGGTTTATTGTACTTCTAAACCCCAAGAAGAAAGAGCTCTAGCTGAAGCATAGAGGATTGAAACAAACCATGTCAACTAATGCCACTAGAGGGCAGGCTTGGTCTACCAATAGAGGTGATGAAATGCAGTTTCCCGATAGAGTTGAGCCAAAATGTCTCAAAAAAAGAGTTTTTTCCCCTGAGGGAACATCTGAGAACTTACTTCTTGCCTTGTTCCCGAAAAACACAATCATTTCGCATAATATTTTCTGCCTTTTTTTTCATAGTGTTTATCACACATACACAGAGGGCCCTTCCAGATTGGCAGCAGCGTTTGTGGGTGTATTCTGCTACATGTAATTGATGAGAAAAAAATAGCACCTTAGTAGTGGATTTATACTGGACTGTCCACATCAGTCTGCTTTATTAAATGCTTCCCCAATGTTACCGTACAAACAGCAGCAGGAGGAGGAGGAGGAAGAAGACGAAGACGAAGAAGAAGAAGAAGATCTGCATAATCTCGAGGGGAACAATCCAAAATAATTCAATACTGATTGGCTACCCTTTATCACAATTTTACCCTTTAATCAGTACCCACAATCAGAGGTAACAATGTAGACCAATTCTTTTAATCCAATTGCTGGATAAGAAGGGAACATAAATAGAGCCTGCTGGGTCAAGCCAATGGCCCATCTAGTCCAGCATCCTGTTCTCACAGGGGCCAGCCAGTTGCACATGGGAAACCCTCAAGCATGACCAGAGTGCAAAGAGCACTCTCCCCTCCTGAGGCTTCTGGCAACTGGGATTTGGACGCATACTGTATCTGTTATGCGTTAGTGATTTGTGAGTATGCAGTTCAACGAATTCAGTTTACTTGAAGCAAAGAACCAGAATGTGATATTACGTACCTGGTGCATATAATTGTCACCTTGACCCCAAAAAGAACACCCTATCAAGCAGGTTTGAAACAAAATATTCCAGCACATCCCTCCTGAAATGTAGGTCACAGCTCCAGCAGAAACAAAAGGCAGCCCTTGTTGTAGGTATGGGGGACCTCTGGCCCTGCAGATGTTGTTGGACTACAGCTCCCATCATCCCTGACCGTTGGCCATGCTGGATGGGGCTGATGGGAGATCCAACCACATCAGGAGGACCACATGTTCCCCACCCCTGCCTTATTAAGACAGAGCGAAGTAAAACTGATCAAAGGCTGGCATATCAGCCTTTAAGTAGCACTAAGTTCAGAGCAGAGCTGATTAACATGAAGGGGGAGCACAGACGTTCCACCTGCTCACAAAAAAAAGGATTGATATGCAGGGCAATTGCCATAGGGACTTGCAGTGTCATAATATTCACTTTCTTTTCTTGTGGGAACTTCGGCTCTCTTCACAATGTCCTGGTTTCCCATGGCTAGCTTTTTAGTGATGTGGTGCACAAGTGAGGGCAGGCCGGATGCCCATTATAACTGACAGCAGCGACTGAGTGTGACAATCTATTAAACCTTCTTCCTTTCCAGGTTCAAAGTCCCAGCTCTCTCAGCCACGCTCCGCCTCTGTGTCCTTGGGAGGCACAGTCAGACTCTCCTGCACCTTGCGCCCAGAAGACAGCATCGGTGGCTATCGTGTGTCCTGGTACTAGCAAAAGCCGGGGAGTCCCCCACAATTCCTCTTACATTACATGTCATATTCCAGCCAGTGTCAGGGCTCCGGAGTCCCCCCTCGTTTCTCTGTTTTCAAAGACTCATCCTACACCTGCTACTTAACCATCGCCGGAGCCCAGGCAAAAGATGAGGCTGTTTGTTACTGGGCCACATGGTATTCGCCTTGCCACAGTGATGTCGTCTAATGGGGAAGTGGGAGAAAAAACCTTTGCTTCTGTTCCCTGGGGGGGGGGCTGAACTGGGCACCTTTAGGAGCCCCATCAGAGCAATTGAAAGGCATTAAAACAGGGGTGGGGGACCTTTTTCAGATCAAGAGCCACATTCCCTTCTATGCTAACGTCCACCTGGGCGGGACCAGAAGCAAAAATGGGTGGATCAGAGAATGTAAATTTTACCTTTGTACAGTCAGCCAGTTTCTACACAAACACACACATACTAGTGGAGACTGGTCCAGTGGGGTGTAATTATACAAGTATAATTAATTAATTAATTAATTAATAGCGTGTGTTTTATATCGTTTTAAATTTTTAAATGTGTTTTAAATTGCTTTTTTAAAAGATGTATCTTAAATTGTATTTGTCTTTAGTTACTGTAAACCGCCCAGAGAGCTTCAGCTATGGGGCGGTATACAAGTATAATAAATAAATAAATAAATAAAATATGGAGCACTGCCTCACCTGCCTGATGTACAAAGGAAGAGATCCGTTGCACGGGGTGGTTAAAAGCTCAGCTTGGTGGAATGTACTTATGCAACAGACACTGTGAAATGCGACCCATGTCACAGCATGATGAACCTGCTGTGACTGCTCTTGAAACAAGAAAGAATGTGGCAGCACCCTAAAAGACAAAACAAATTTATGAAGGGAGTAGGCTTTCGTGTACTACAGGCTATTTCATCTGATGCACTGAGTGCAGTAAGAGAAGAACATAATAATGGTTCATCAGATGCACTGAGTGTAGTAAGAGCATAAAAAGAGCCCTGCTGGATCAAGCCAAAGGCCCATCTAGTCCAGCATCGTGTTCTCACAGCGGCCAACCAGATGCCTATTTGAAAAGCCCACAAGCAGGACTGAGCGCAACAGCCTCTCTCCCCACTTGTGAGTCCGGGCAAATAATATACAGTTGCCTGTAAGCCTGTATAACACTGAAAGGACCAATCAGATCACAACAAATTAATATGAAGGCGGAGCACAGATGCTCCGCCTTCACAAACCCCACTGATATATAGGACACCTGTAAGAACATCCAATGTCATGGGATTCATTTTTTTTTCTGGTTGGAACCTCAGACTTCATCAAAATGTCCTGGTTTTCCATTGTTAGTGTTTTTGTGATGTGGTGGTGCGCAGGTGAGAGCACGGTGCAAGCTGCTAAAACTGCTACTGCTGAGGAGCAGAAGGTGACAATTTATTAGGTATTATTTTGTTTTTCCAGGTGCAAACTCTCAGTCAGTGCTGTCCCAGCCACCATCAGCTTCAGTGTCACCGGGGAATACAGTGAAACTCCCCTGCGTCATGAGCAGTGGAATCAGCATCAGTGGCTATGCTGTGCACTGGTTCCAACAGAAGCCTGGGAACCCCCCACGATTCCTCTTGTGGTATAGGTCAGATTCCAGCAAGCAGCAAGGCTCCGGGGTCCCCCCTCGTTTCTCTGGCTCCAAAGAAGCCTCCAGTAACACCTGCTATTTAACCATCGCTGGAGCCCTGGCAGAAGACGAGGCTGACTATTACTGTGCTGTGTGGCACAGCGATGCTTTTCACAGTGACACAGTTCAATGGGGAAATGAGGCAAGAACCTCCGCTTCTATTCCCTAAAGGGGCATGAGGTCATGCTGCATCTGATGCAAAGATCCCTTCAGAGTTACTAAATATTATAGTTAAGGGAGATTCACATTATAATTCTTTTCAACTGAGGAGTGATTTTTTAAAAGGGTGACTTATGTATGATCTATACCAGAGGTGGAGAACCTTTTCCAGAGGAAGGGCCACATTCTTCTCTGGGCAACCTTCTGGGGGCCAAATGCCAGTGGTGGGTGGCGCCAGAGGCAAAAGTGGGTGGAGAAATGAATGTACAGTAGGGTGCAGTAGGGTAGTTTCTACACATGCTCACAGACCCCTCTCTATCATCCATCTAGGCAAGCAAGAGACATTACTGGAGTTCAAGGATGCCAGCCAGCCAGGCAAAAGCACTCAGGAGAACAGCCTTGCTGGATCTGGCCAAAGGCCCATCTAGTCCAACATCCTGTTGCTACAGCAACCAACCAGATACTTCTGGGAAGCCTGCAAGCTGGGCCTGAAGTATTCAGCCATGACTTTTTTGTTACTTTCAGGAGATGTGATTGAGGCAAAAGCACTGCCCCACAAAGATTAGATCGGGGAGAGGAAAAAATTAAGAGCTTTCTGCTGGGAATGGGCTTGCCATTAAAGACAAGGTGGCCAAGGATCCTCAGCTCCATTTTTTTCAACAAAAAAGTTTTGCCACCACTTCAAACTTTGCAGCCCCTCAAAGCAGCCACTTGCCTGCCCTCAGCAATATTGGACAGAATGTCCCATGGGAATGATGGTAGGTCATCATGTTGTGTCATTCCCAAGGCCATTCTTGTGCAGGAAGATGCTTGTCCTCATGGACCTTATTGATGTTCTTCCTAGCAGAGATGGGAGAAGCAAGCTCCCTGTGAGCTGTTCCTTCCTTGGCCAATGAATGGGGTCAGGCTGGTTTTATTCTAGCCATCAGAGACCCAGTGACATGTAATGGCTAGGGTCTCAGACTCGGACCTGGGAGACCAGGGTTCAAACCCCCGCTCGGCCATGAAGCTTCCTAGGGGACCTTAGACCAGTCACTGTCTCTCAGCTTAACCTACCTCACAGGGTTGTTGTGAGGTTAACTTTGGGAGAGGGAGGACCATGTTTGTACGCCACCTTGAGCTCCCTGGAGGAAAAGTGGGATATAACTGTCATCATAACATAAATAATAAATATTCGCTCTGGAACAAATACTAAAGAATCCAGCAATGGCTTATTGATGCTGTTGGTGTTGTTGTTTTTTTCTAAGGCTCCAAGACTGGTTAGAGTTCATACAGAACTGAAGACAAGAAACCTGCAGTGAAGCCAGAGCGAAGCAGAAGCCGGAACTCCGAAGGACCACACACTAAGACATATGGAAAGTTGCTTTAGACCAAGCCAGACCAAGGACCCATCGAGGTCAGCATTGTCCACACTGATTGGCAGTGGCTCCCCAGAGTTTCAGACAAGAGGTCTCTCCCAGACCTACCTGGCAATGCCAGAGATTGAACCTGGGACCTTCTGCATGCAATGCAGATGCCCTTCCATTGACCAATGCCCCCTTGCCCTTAAAAAAAAGTAAGACGATAGTCCTCATGGTTCTAAATACAGGTCTGAATTAAATAGGAACATAGGACGTGGCCTTATACGAATCAGAGCACTGGTCCATCTAGCTCAGTCCAGTCAACACTGACTGGCAGTGGCTCTCCAGGGTTTCAAGTAGGAGAACTTCCCAGCCCTACCTGGAGTTGCTGGGGACTGAACCTGAGAATCTGCACAAGTATGTGCTCTGCCACTCAGCTATGGCCCTTCCCTTCCCTGTCATGACATGCCCTGTCTTTTATGTATCCCTACAGTCCTAAGGGCCAATTGGGTTGAAGTTGATGCACATTAAGGCGGAGCACAGATGTTCCACCTACCCAGTTGGGACTGATTATAAAGGGCAGCCGTTGCAGAGCCTTCCAGCATTGTGAGTTTAATTTCCTCTTCTCCCTGAAAACGCATCATCATGTTCCAGCTTCCCATCCTGACTCTTTTAGTGCTGTGGTGCAGAGGTAGGGGGAGGTTAAATACACGAGAGAGTTACGGTGAAGTGAGAGTAGTTGTTTGGTAGGCTGAGTGTGACCATTTCTCCAATTTTCCCAGGTTCGGATTCTCAGCCGGTGTTGACTCAGCCACTGTCATCCTCAGTGTCACCGGGGGACACGGTGAAACTCTCTTGTGCCATGAGCAGTGGATATGTCATCAGTGGCTACCATTTGTCCTGGTACCAGCAGAAGCCGGGGAATCCCCCACGATACCTCTTACGGTATAAGTCAGATTCCGACAAACACCAAGGCTCCGGGGTCCCCCCTCGTTTCTCTGGCTCCAAAGAAGCCTCCAGTAACACTGGCTATTTAACCATCGCTGGATCCCTGGCAGAAGACGAGGGTGATTATTATTGTTTGACCTATCATGGCAACTCTGCGACTTTCCACAGTGGTGTGGACTGATGGGGAAATGAGACAAAAACCTCTGCTACTATTCCCCAAGGGGGTTCTAAATTGGGCATGTGTACGATGCACAAAGAGGCCTTATCAGAGCTACTAAAACCATCATACTTTGGGTTAGAGTCACCTGTGCATGATCCGGATTTCGAAAGCAAAAACGACACAAGTTGCTCACTGAGGCTCATCTTGTTTGGGGCAGAAACTTTTAGTGCCAAATTTTAGCATTTATGATTTGGAAATGTCCTCCTCTAGGTGAGCTGGATGAAGAGAAGTTGCACACACAGCTGGAAACACTCACTCTGCCACTCATATACAGGGTGGCAGTCTCTGTGGCCAATCAGGAGGGAGTGGATTTGCATAAAGGGAACATTCTGCAGCTTTGGCGGGGTTTAAGAGATTGGAAGGAAGCTGGCTCAGGTAAGGGAGCTCAACACCAATGTCCTCCATGGCCTTGTCTCCTGGTCTCCTTCTCATCCTGGTCCTCTCATATTGCTCAGGTACTGAGATTGGTTTATCCGTTATTTTAGATCACTTTCCCTATTCTACAAAGAAAGAATTGTCATCCCATTGAGCATGTCTCGATGTTTGAGGCTGGAGTCATGTGGTCTGATTAGTGGAGGGGGTGATGGACCTTGCCTTGACCTGGGATGTATGTAGAGAAGATGTTCATTTAGTTCCAAAGTGTCCCAAGTGAGCATGTCCTCTACAGGCATCCCAAGGTAAGGTCATGGACCCATTCGTTCTGTGGTCTTACGATTCTTTTTCTTTGTATATTGCTCCTTTTCCAGATTCTGTTGCTCAGTACGTTCTGAATCAGCCGCCATCAGTATCCGTGCCTCTGGGACAAACTGCAGAATTCACATGCTCAGGAGAGAGGGTTGATAAGCACTATGTTAGGTGGTACCAGCAAAAACCTGGCAATGTCCCAAAGGCAGTTATATATAAGGACAAAGAAAGACCTGCTGGGGTTCTGGACCGATTTTCCGGCAGCAGCGCCGGTAAAACAGCCACCTTAACCATCGCTAATGTCCAACAGGAAGATGAGGCCGATTATTACTGTGAAGGGCGGGATAATGCTACTGCCTCTCAACACTGTGGTACATACAGAGGAGGAAGCGAGACATAAACTCATATCCTCAAAGGGGACTGCATTCGTTGCACCTTCTTACTAGGTGACTGGAGACGCTTCCTGTTTGCTTGCTGGGAACACGCTCCACGCACAGAGGTACAGCCGGGTGTTGCTGCTCCACTGCCTGTGCCATTGCTAAAATCACCCTCTGACCTTGAGATGAGATGAGTCTGCCAGTCACTGGTGGCTGGTGCCCATTGGGACTGGTAAGGCAGAAGGAGACCATCAACAGACGGAGCCAGAGACAATGAATGGGCAGAGCCAATCAGTGATGCAGGCTGATGGGGAAGCAAGGGAAGAACCTCCTCAAGGGTGATTGCGCTGGAGAGACACATGACATTAGGGAAGCTGGCACCTTCCGAGCCACTAGCGCTCTTGGTAGACAGCTGGTGCAGCAGAGAGAGAGATTTATTTATTTAGTTATTTAAAACACTTCTAAACCACCATCCATCCTTTGGGTTCCAAAGCAGTGTCCCGTAGGCATTAAGAAGGTATTCAACTGAAGCGGAAAGTGTCACTATAGTTATTACTTTGCAATCAAATGTGTGTGATTTCCTTTAACTTGGAGATTGCTTTGTATCTGAAGTAGTCTTCCGGTATTTTGGCTTGTTCTTTGGTGCGTAGGTGGGATACACACTTTTAAAACAAACATTTAAAATGTTATGAAATAAGATGCCCCGGGGTTGTAGCCAGTGAACCTTTGCTCAGAACCTTTACTAAGTTATGCATGCCCATTGGTTTCAATGGGTCTACCCTGAGTAGGACTGATCTTGGATACAACCTTCTGCCGTGAACTCCTAAGAACATAAGAAAAGCTTTGCTGGATCACAGTGGCCGACCAGATGACTATAGGATGCCTGCAAGCAGGACTCTAGTACAACAGCACTTTCCCCACTTGTGATTCCCAGCAACTGGAATTCACAGATATACTGCCTCCGACAGTGGAGGAAGAACATAGCCATTGTGGCTAGAACCCACTGATTTATCCTCTATTGTTGTTGTTATGTGCCTTCAAGCCAATTATGACTTATGGCGACCCTTTGAATCAGCGACCTCCAAGAGCATCTGACATGAACCACCCTGCTCAGATCTTGTAAGTTCAGGTCTGTGGCTTTCTTCATGGAATCAATCCATCTCTTGTTTGGCCTTCCTCTTTTTATACTCCCTTCTGTTATTCCCAGCATGATTGTCTTTTCTAGTGAATCATGTCTTCTCATTATGTGTCCTCAGTTTTATCGTTTTAGCTTCTAGTGATTGTTCTGGTTTCATTTGTTCTAACACTGAATTATTTGTCTTTTTCACAGTCCATGGTATGCGCAAAGCTCTCCTCCAACACCACATTTCAAATGAACACTGCATTTCAAATGATTATCCTCTATGAATGTGTCTAATTCTCTTTGAGAGTTATCCAGCGTCCTATCAAGAGGCAAAAAAGTCAAAAATCTAAGACATCCAGACCTCTTTCAGGACCTTGGAGAGCTCCCATTGGCCTGCTGAGGCAGCGATACAGGCTATTGCCTCTACAATTGGAGCAGTCACAGTGGTGCCCATTATATCTTGCCTTTCTTCCATCGTGGGACCCAAGGAGGCATATATTGTACATGGTCCCCAGATGGTCATCCATTCAGGCACTGACCAGGCCCAGGTTTGCTTAGCTTCAGCAAGATGGTGGCCACATGCGCCTTCAGACCATGCGCTGGGAATATATAATGTTCGACCTTAGAAATCATATATGGTTTCCCATGTGCAATACACACACCCTTTTGCATACCTTTACTTCAGAGCTTTTGGTGGGAATATCACGATTTTAAGTGTAGAAGTGTGCACTTTTGTTTGTTAGTTTCAGACAAGGGAAAGGCATCGCTCGGTGGTAGAGCATCTGCTTTCCATGCAGAAGGTCCCAGCTTCAATCCCTAGCATCTCCAAGCAGGGCTGGCTCCAAAGGGCAGCCAGGTGGGGCCCTGGCCAAGGGCGCTGTGGCCCACAGGGGCCCCTGAAGTGCCCCTTGTTATGGTGGTGGAGTAGCTCTCCCCTTCTGTGGTGGATCGCTGGGAGGGTACTGCCCACCCGCTCACTCGCTCTACCCCCCGCCCACCTGCCTGTTCACTCGCTCACCCTCCCCCCACCCGCTCACCCTCTCCCGCCTGCTCACTCGTTCATCCTCCC
The DNA here is from genome assembly GCF_030035675.1 of Rhineura floridana. Lineage (NCBI taxonomy): Eukaryota > Metazoa > Chordata > Lepidosauria > Squamata > Rhineuridae > Rhineura > Rhineura floridana. The sequence continues at coordinate 21,133,579 of NC_084498.1, read as the reverse complement.
CCACCCCTCACTCGCTTGCCCTGCCTCCCACCCGCTCGCTCACTTGCTTGCCTGCCATCTCACCCCCCGCTCACCGCCTGTCCGCCCACCCAACCTCCTGCTCCTCCACCCGCCTGGTAGGTAGGTAGGTAGGTGGGGCGTGTGGGTGCCAGGGCCCAGGGTAGGCTGGTACCCAAGGACCCCAGCATACCTGGGGCCAGCCCTGTCTCCAAGTAGAACTGGGAATACCCCCCATCTGAAACCCAGGAAATCTTCTGCCAGTCAGAGTAGAAAATACTGAGCTAGATGGGCCAATGGTCTGATTCACCTTAAGGCAGCTTCCTATATTCTTATATCTTAAGGGAAAGCTCACAGCCCAGTGTTAGAGCATCAGCTTGATCCCAGGTTTAATCTTCAGCTAGGGCTGGGAGAGTCCCTGTCTGAAACCCTGGACAGCCACTGCCAGTCAGTGTAGACAATATTCAGCTAGATGGACCCATGAATCTGACTCAATATAAGACAGCTTCCTGTATTCCTAATATGTGTGGCAAGTGGTAGGACTGCAGAAGGCCATACTTAGGGCTTCAAATAGAACCCTGTCTGAAATCCTGGAGAGTGACAAATCTGGGCATGTTTAAGCACATGGTGGGTGCTTCCAGGTGAATTGGTTGGTTGATGATCAGGAATCAGAGTGAAAATGACACTGGGAGCATGGGTGCCCCTGTTTCATTAACTGGTAGTCCATGGAGACTGATGGGGCTCATGGGCAAAGGAAGTAGAGAATCTGGTGTGCTAAAGCAGCAGTTGGACCTCTAAAGCACATCAAGGGCCTCTTTAAATAAGCTACTTCCTCCTGGATTTCCTGTTTTCTGGCTACTTTCTCGCATCAAAGCCATATATGTAAATGTTGTTCACCCTACAATACTTAAGGCAGGTTGGCAATGGATTTTTAAGGATTTAAGTCTTTCTTTCTAGAGATGACTTAGATAACACAGTCCATTCCTGTGTGCAGGGGTGTAGTCATCCAGGGTCTCGGGGGGTCTTAGGCCCCTTACTTTTTTGGGAACAGGGTCCCAGAAGGGTCCCTGTGTCTCCAGCTTCTTACAAGCCAACCAGCATGAAAGGTGTAGCCACTGAGAAGAATCTTGAGCAAGGGGTTGGATGCGATGGCCTTATAGACTCCTTCCAACTCTACGATTCTATGATTCTGTTCTATGATTCTAACATGCTTCCTTGTCCTTTCTTGCTGATTGGCACCAATCAGAGTGAAAGGAGATGAGTCAGCCACTGAGAAGACTGTTCTCAGTAGCTAACACGGTCCCCTTTCATGCTGATTGGCTTCTGGGGACATCTGTTGTTGTGGGAGAAGGCACACACACGAAGGACTGAGGTGTGTGGAAATGACGGCAGAGAGCAAGCCAGCAAGTGAGCTGGTGTGGCTGTGAGGGGGTGTGGCATCAAGGGAACCTGCACTTCTGAATTTGCCACTACACTACTGCCTATGACATGTGATGTAAGAGCAAAGGATCAGGCATGGCAGGGTTCCACACAAAACAAGTCCCCAAAGCTGCTAAGACTTCTTTAGAGGAATTAAAACCAAGAGTTCTGGCCAATGGCTGCTGATTGGATAGCAGGCATGGGCAGATGTTTGTTTGCTTGATGCATTAAGTGCTGAGCTGACTGGTGGTGAGCCAAGAGCAAACGGTGTTTCAGCATCAGTACCCTGAAAGGCTCACTTCTCAAACTTAAACCAGAGGAAGACCCCGAGGCCCCCCAACCCTGACTGTGATGAGACCAAATCTATGCCTCCACCAGTGAGAGCTGGGAACTAATATGATTTAATGCCACCAACTAGAGATGAAAGGGAGGATTCCGGTTGGGTGACACTCAGAATTCTGCATCAGACCAAGGAAGAGTTGGATTTCAGATATTGTTCCCTTCTAAACATCTTGAGAGGCATTGAAGCACCTTGGGGTTGAAATAATCATGGCACCTGCAATTATGACCACTAGAGGGCAGCTGTGATCTATTAAGCTCTGGAGCTGCTGAAAGATTGGCTCTGTGCAATTTACTGAGCTGGTGCATAACACCCAACAGCATTTTTCTGTTTTGCACAATCCTTCTGCATCTCCCTTGAGGAAGGTGAGTTGGAGAGAAAAAAATGTGGTCTGGGACCAGGTTTTTTAAAGGGGCACCTGCATCCATATGTCCATGCCCTAAGATCTATATTGAGGGTCCTACTCACAGCCCTACTTTTAAGATCATTTATATTGGTGGGCATTGAGGACAGAGCCTTTTCAGTGATGCCCCCAATCTATGGAACTCCTTCCCAAGTGTGGTGCAATTGACCCCATGAATTTTAGCCTTTATAACAGCTTTGAAGATTCACTTGTTTCGACAAGCTTTTCATGGAGATGATTTTATTGATGAGCAGGGTTTTCTTTGTGCTGGCTTGAGCTGTGCTTTAAATGGTTTTATGTCATTGGCCTTTTTGAAATGTTGATATTCATAACTTGGGTTTTTAACTGGATAGTATTTCAGGTGATTGTGTTTTATAATTTAATCTGGTAGACTGCCTTTAGAGGGGCTTCTCCCAAAGGCAACCTAAACATATCCTAAACCAGGGATGGGGAACCTTTTGCAGTCCAAGGGCCATATTATTTCCTGGGCAACTTTCTGAAGGCCACATGCCAATGGTGGGCAGGGCCAGAGGCAAAAGTGGGCAAAGCAAAGAATACAAATTTTCCCTTTGCACAGCAGGCTAGTTTCTACACATATTCACACACCCCTCTCTATCCTCCATCCAAGAAAGCAAGAGGCATTATCAGAGTTGAATCCAGGCGAAAAAACACTTGGAGTGTAAAGAGGGACCAGTAAGGCCTGGGGAGAGTTCTGAGGGCCAGACAGAGTGATCTGGAGGGCCACATTTGCCCCCTAGGCCTTTGGTTCTGCACTCTTATCTTACAAGGTTTTACATCTTTCTAAAACCATAAGACACCTTGCTTTAGAACGTCACATTGGTTATACTAGCTACAGTTCACACATCATCAAGCCAAAATGAAGCACCGCTCAGCCAGGAACGGTACCTCCTGCTTTTAAGGAAGCCCACAGTCATAAAGGCCAATCAGATCACAGCCGATGTCCATGAAGGCAGAGCTCAGATGCTCCGCCTCCACCAAAAAGCACTGACATAAAGGGCAATCCCTGCAGGAAACCTCTACTATGGTGAGAGTTCTTTGTTTTCTCATTGGGGCTCACAATCTCCTCACCATGGTCCGGCCTTCTATATTTTGCCTTTTAGTGATGTGCTGCTCAGGTGAGACCTGCTTCAGTGCATATTAAAATTGCTAGTGTAAACTGCTCACTTTTTTAACTGCTTAGAAGCCTATTTTGGCATCCAGCGGTATATCAATTTAGAAATGATGGGTTGATGCAGAAGCTGGGTAATAGAACACTTTTGCCAATATCCTTTCCTTACAGGTTCAAGCTCTCAGCCCACGCTGTCTCAGCCACCATCAGCATCGGTGTCATTGGGGGAAACAGTGAAAATCTCCTGTGTTGCAAGCAGAGAATTCGTCTTTGACAGCTATGTGAACTGGTATCAGCAAAAGCCTGGGAGCTCCCCACGATACCTTTTAAGATATTTTTCAGAATCCTACAAGAACCACAGCGCTGGGGTCCCCACTCGTTTCTCTGGTTCTAGAGATGCTTCAAGCAAAACTGGATATCTAACCATCGCAGGAGTCTTGGCAGAAGACGAGGCTGATTATTATTGTGCATCGTGGCATAACAAGACGGAGTGCACGGTGCTCTGGTCTGCTGGGGAAATGAGACAAAAACATCTCTTCAGTCCCCACTGGGAACCTCCACTGCACATGCAGAGAGCATGCAGAGTTATTAAAGTTGTGGAAGGGCCATAGCTCTGCGGCAGAGCTTCTGCCTTGCATGCAGAAGGTCCCAGGTTCAATCCTCAGCATCTCCAGGTAGGGCTGGGTTCCCTGTCTGAAATCCTGCAGAGCCACTGCCAGTCAGAGAAGACAATAGTGAGCTAGATGTACCAAGGGTCTGACTCAGGATAAGATAGCTTCCTATGTTTCTGCTGGACCAGAGCAGAGGACTATCTTATCCAGTGGCCATCAAGATGCCTCTGGGAAGCCCACCAATGAGATGTGAGTGCAACAGCTCTCACCCACTGATGTGAGTAGGATTTATGCAGAGGCATATTGTCTTTGACCCTGGAGGGAGCATCGATAGAGCCACCTTACGCTCTATGAGTTTGTGTAATCCCCTCGTAAAGCCCTCTAACATTCGTACTTGGCTTGTGAGTGTTCAAAGCGCTTCACATACATTATGTAGAAATCATCCTTACAACCATCCTCTAAAGTAAGTTGAATCCCCAGCATCTCCAAGTAGGCTGGGAGAGACTCCTGCCTAAAACCTTGGAGACTCGCTGCCAGTCAATGTAGACAAAACTGAACAAGATGGACCAGTGGTTTGGCTCAGAATAAAGCAACTTGCTATGTTCCTAGAGGGTATGAAGCGGTAGTCAGGAGTGGACACGGCAACCTCTTGTAATGCTAGTGGTGAAAGAGTATTGATTCAGCTTCTTCTAACTCATTCAAACTGTTGGAAGTGGGGCAAGAGCAACTCCAGTTTGGGCTCTTTTGTTTGTATTCCAGAAGGAAGATAGAGTTTGGGTCCTCCAACTGGCTAGGCTTGCCTACCTTTCCCTGTGCTCTTCTCTACCTAACTTCCTTCCGTTGTAAACTGATGTTTTCAGGGAAGCTGACCTGCCCCTCCTTCCTTTGTCTTCTTCGACTGTCCAAGAGAGAGGAGACATCTCTGATTTTGCGCTCTCTCCTGAGCCATGAGGGCAATACCCAAGTCTGGGCATTACGCCTCCAACTTAGTTAGAACTAGATATGCCTTTCCTACCTACTATGTATTTCTGTCAATAAAGTCGCTTTTCTTATTTTATTAAGTCTTAAGTCTCAGTGATCTAAATGCAGAGTAAAAGCCTGCTACTTAGGTAAATACACAGGCTGGCACACACACAGCTCAGACTACTGAGGATCTCTGCATATATATATTTCCATAACACAAACTTGGCAGCATTTTCCTGTTGGCGTGTGTGCATTGTTGCGTGAAACAGCATACATTACGTTGGAGTTAAGTTGCTCAAGAAACTGCTCAGATGCATTAGATCAGGCTAAGAGTCTTTTATTAAGACATTATGGCTTAAGGCTTTAAGATCCCCCCCTCAGGAGAGAAGTTCTCAGTTCAAAGACATTACACAGAAGACAAGCTCTCAGTTCAGAGGCAATGCACAGAAGACACAGCTTAACACAGATAGCTGCTAGAACTTTTCCCGGTCTATCGCGATGGTTACCATAGCAACGGCCTTGGCAGTCCGTTCCCAGACTGGGCAAAGACATAACTCCCCCTAGTTACAGTTTTTCAGACTTGATGGAAAACAAACTCAGTGACAGTGCGGTTCAATGGTCAACAATCCCCCCTTTTTCCCATCATGTCTGTAACTCATTACAACAATAACAACAATACATTTCTCCAATACATCTTGCAATACAGCTTACATTTCAGTACAGTTCAAAACATCTCTGTACATTTAGCTAGAACTTTATTCAATCAAACTTTCAACTCATTCCAAGCCTTGTCGCCAGTTTACCAAATTTCTCCTCACACAAAGGCTTGGTCATTATGTCAGCCACCATGTTGTTAGTGTCACAAAATGTCAGGTTAACGAACCCCTGCTGCACACAATCCCTTACGTGAAAGTATCTGACACTAATATGTTTTGTTCTTTTGGTATGAGCTTCTGATCTCTCAGCCCCCCCATCTGTGCTTGTGCTTGGCACAGCCTGCGCAGGAGATTCCATTTCCTCAGCCTTACGTTTAAATGTTTGCGGTTGTGTTTGTGCTTGTGTGTCACTTGATCCTGTGAGAATGACTGTTTGCCTTTGATCCCAAGGCTTTTCTGCAACTTTAATGCTTCTGCTCAGAATTAACTGCTGTGTTTCTGGCATCCAAACAAAACCTTGTGGTGCTCTGGGTGCAAGCCTGCCTCTTCTTTTTCCCTGTGGAATGTGTACCCGGCTGCTTTGCACTCTCTTAGGCATTAATCTGATTGCATTACATGAAGATTCCATGTGAGCAGTAAACACTGACTGTGTGCCTTTTACAGCTGTCTTTTTACGGCTCTGGCGGTCATTCCCTTTCCGCCCCATTAAACTCAAGACATCAGCACACTTCACACCCATGGTCATTCTAAACTGCCCCTGTGTCATGAATCCCTGGCAGACAACTTTGCCTCTTTTCTGCACAAAACATTTTCCTCTGTCAAATGTTACACAATACCCAGAATTCACCAGTTTTTGAACTGACAACATGTTATGATTCAGTTCTGGAACAAACAAACATTCTGACATTATCCCAAGTTTATTAAATCTCACCAGTCCTCGGGCGTCCACCCTTTTATGTGATCCATCCGCAAGTTGCACAAAATCCTGCACTTCTTCTGAAGCATAAAACAAACTTCTGTCTTTAATTAATATATGGCTCGCCCCGCTGTTGACAATCTAGTTAACAGGTCCTAAATCTTGAGACTTCTGTTTACAAACAAAGTTCACACTGCCCTGCTTCAAGCCTCCGTCCCTGGAGTTTTGCTTGATTGCACAGTCTTTTCGGAGATGCCCACGAGCCCCACAGGCATAACAAGACTTCAGCCTTTGATGCTTGTAATCCTGTTTGCTTTCGGCTGCCTCCTCCGGTTCGGCACTTTTCTCCTCCTTGCTTCTGACAGCCTCCATCAGCTCGGCTCTCTGCGCCTTCTGCCTCCGCTGCCATTCCTGGGACAAATCCTGCAACGCGTCCCACATCTGTTTAGCCGACGGCTCATCTCTCACACACATCAGCTGAGAATCCGATAGAGCCAAGATTATAAACGCCTGTGCCCTCTGGTCTCGACGCTTCCAGGCCGCGGTCGGTACCGCTGGGGGGTTTCCATCAACAATGTCCCATAAATCCTCTGTTATCAGCAAAGCCCGCATCCTCGGCTCCCAGCTGCCATAATTCTTTTCATTAAGTCGTTCCATCAGCAAGCCTCCAGACATGTTTATGGTAGCCATCCTGCTCACCTCTGTCTGGCACAATCAGTCAAGCTGCCCTCTCTGGAACTCCGTCTGCCGTTCAGACCAGCAACTTACTCCGGTGTAATGCGCTGTGGATCTGGGCCCATAACCCTATTGGCGTGTGTGCGTTGTTGCGTGAAACAGCATACATTACGTTGGAGTTAAGTTGCTCAAGAAACTGCTCAGATGCATTAGATCAGGCTAAGAGTCTTTTATTAAGACATTATGGCTTAAGGCTTTAAGATCCCCCCCTCAGGAGAGAAGTTCTCAGTTCAAAGACATTACACAGAAGACAAGCTCTCAGTTCAGAGGCAATGCACAGAAGACACAGCTTAACACAGATAGCTGCTAGAACTTTTCCCGGTCTATCGCGATGGTTACCATAGCAACGGCCTTGGCAGTCCGTTCCCAGACTGGGCAAAGACATAACTCCCCCTAGTTACAGTTTTTCAGACTTGATGGAAAACAAACTCAGTGACAGTGCGGTTCAATGGTCAACATTTCCCTGCCCCCACTTTAGCACACTGTCTGGTGTGCTAAAATAGCAGAGGCACCTCTAACCACCTGCAACCTGTCTCAGGCTTCCTTAAATAAAGCAGCTGACTGGTGGATTTCATGTTGTCTGGCTACTATTGCTCATGAGAGCCATATATGCAAACGCTGATGTCATAAGAAGAAAATTCATTTGAGACACAACTCAGGACCTGGATGCCTAAGCCCTTATACACCCAATCAGTCATTGTGCTGTGTATGAGAAAGCGCCCTGTAGATACCTTTTCATCAGGATGTCTGTTTTGTACAATGCAGAAATCAGGCCTTTATTTGTGGCATTCCTAGCTATAGAGCTTTTTTTGTTTAGAGAAAAGGCTAGTAAGCAGTGACAGGATACAAGTGCGTAGAATTGTGCATGACGTGGAGAAAATAGATAGAGAAAAGTTTTCCCCCCTCACTCTTAACCCTAAAACTCATGGACATCCAACGAAGCTGAATGTTGGAAGATTCAAGACAGACAAAAGAAAGGACCTCTTCACACAGTGCAGAGTTAAATTGCAGAATTCACTCCCGCAGGAGGCAGTGATGGCCACCAACTTGGACAGCTTTAAAAAGGGATTAGCCAAATGCATGGAGGAGAAGGCAATCAGTGGCTACTAGCCATGATGGCTGTGCTCTGCCACCATAGTCAGGCAGTATGCCTCTGAATACCAGTTTCCAGAAAATGCAGGAGAGGAGAGTTCTTTTGTTCTCAGGTCCTGTTTGCGGGCCTCCCTTCAGGGCACCTGGTTGGCCACAGTGAGAACAGGATGCTGGATTAGATGGGTCACCGGCCTGATCCTGCAGGCTCTTCTTATGTTCCCTCTACATATCAGACAGACAGCATCTCTATTACTTATTGTTGATTTATGATTCAATTTACGTCCGTCCCTTCCTCCCAAAAGAAGCCCAGTGTGGCAAACAGCAAGCGATGACACCATAAAGGCATCTACTTAAAAGGCTTGTTGAAAGGTGAGATAGCTTTTGCAGTTCCTTTTGAAGGTCTTCCTGTTCCAAAGAGTCTTTTAAGTGGGGATCTTTATCCCAGCTTTTATCCGCATTGGATTAGAAATGACATGTGAATATGTCCTTGCTGCTATTTTTATCGGTAAAATCGCTTCAGGATGTTTCATGGGAAGCGATTCACACATAAATAAGATACGCCTGCACACCAAACAGGATGATGGTGGTGGTGGTGGTGACTGCCATTTCTACGCTGCCGAATACTGTATATAAATATATCTCTGAGCAGTGTACAGGAAAATGTTTCAAAAGTACACAATAAAACCATTAATACAAATTATAAATGTGTACTGATGCAGTGTACTGATGACACACCTTCCCCACTCAGCACCTTACCCAGGACTCCAGCTGTCCCCCTTGGCTGTCCCCCAGGGCCCAAAGAAACTCACCGATTGCCCCACAAATCCCAATGAAAGTCACATCCTGCTTTTAAGCCTCCCTGTGATCATAGGGACCAATGAGATTAAAGCTCATTAACATACAAAGGATAGACACAGATGCTCTACCTGAAGGACTTCTATAAAGGGCAAAAGTTGTAGGGACATCATGTGTGGTGGATTGTCTTTCTTTCTTAGGGCTACAAGTAATCTGCTCACACCATGCAGTGGGCTCCCATTGTTACCTTCCTAGTGATGTGGTGCTCAGGTGAGGGCAGGTCACGCACACTTTAAGATTACTGCTCAGGTGAGTTCAGCTGCAGAGCACGGTGAGGGTGACCACTTCTTCCCTTTTTCTTTTTCCAGGCTCATCTTCTGAGCCCACCGTGTCTCAGCCAACATCGGCGTCCGTGTCACTGGGGAGCACAGTGAAACTCTCCTGTGCCGTGAGCAGTGAAGTCAGCATCAGTGGCAAAGGTGTGTCCTGGTTTCAGCAGAAGCCGGGGAACCCCCCACGATTCGTCTTACGATATGAATCAGATTCCAGCAAGCAGCAAGGCTCCGGGGTGCCCCCTCGTTTCTCTGGCTCCAAAAATAATTCCCGCAACACTGGCTATTTAACCATCGCTGGAGCCTTGGCAGAAGACGAGGCTGATTATTACTGTACTATATGGGGCACAGCGGCTCATCACGGTGATGCTTTCTGACAGGGAAGTGAGACAAGAACTTCTCTTTCCGTCCCCAGAGTCTGTGGTGCACTGTGAGAGGTTGTCATGACGTCTATATGAGGGTTGTCAACTGCAGCCCCCTTCAGATCTTTTCCATGCTAAATGTAAACACATGCAGAAAGGGAAAGTGGACATTGTCCCCTTCCTCAGATGCCATGTTTGCTACTAGCCATGAACCCTTGGAGTACCCACACTCAGCACAAAGTCACCATTCGTGTTGCTGTAGATCGCAAATAAACGTTACTGTTGCTATGAGCATTGGGTTCTGTCCAATGAGAGTCCTACTCAGACTAGACCCATTGGAATGAATGGCCTTGGCTCACTTGATTTCAGTGATTTCTACTCTGAATAAAACTCTCTTGGATACAACCCAACGCGTTCAGCTTTTCAAGCTAGGTGGTCTAGTGTCCTCAGAAGGCCGGCAATTCCCTACATATCATTTTGAACACCACTTCCTATTTCATAATTCTATCCATGGCAAAGGGTGGTCAGGTGCCAAATTGGGGCACACTCCTGCACCTATAATGGTTCTATACGAGAGGGGATTTTGGCAAGTGTAGCTTCTTACGGAAGCCATACTTTTGTGCCTCTAGATGTTGTTGAACTACCTTTGAACTGCCAGATGTGGTTGAACTACAGCTCCCATCATCCCTGGACATTGGCCCTGCTTCCTGGGGCTGATGGGAGTTGTATTTCAGCAAATGTAATTACCTTTGTTTGTTTGTTTGTTTAAACTGTATTTTTATGGTTTTTGCTGTACATTTTTTTATTCATTGCAAACCACGTTGATTTTTAAAAAAATGAAATAGCAGTATACAAATATGTTTATAAATATATAAATAAACAACATCGGGGGGCAGCAAATGTTCCTGACACCTGCAATGAATGCTGAAATCCCCTCTTCTTTTGCATCTGGGCAGAGTCCAGAGTGAAGCATCCCTTGCCAAAGAATGGCGTGTCACCTTGCCTTTAAGTATCCCTACAGTCAGAAGGACCAATCAGATTACAGCTGACTAAAAGGGAGGCAGAGCACAGATGCTCCACCTCCATAAGCAGGAGTGATATGAAGGGAAAGGATTGTATTGGCTTCCAGTATTCTGGATTTTATTTTCTTTCCACATCGGGGCAACACAATTCTGCCATGTGTTTGGCTTGCCTTGTTAGCCTGTTGGCGATTTGGTGCGCAGGTAAGAAAGTTTTCTACAGATTAACATTATTGCTAAGGAAAGGGGGCCTGATCTGACAGACTGATGTGACACTTTCTGCAATATCCTTGTTCCAGGTTCGAATGCTCAGCCTGTGCTGTCTCAGCCAACATCAGCATCCGTGTCACTGGGGAACACAGTGAAACTCGCCTGCACCATGAGCAGTGGATTCAGCATCAGTGGCTATGATGTGTACTGGTACCAGCAGAAGCCGGGGAATCCTCCACGAGTCCTCTTATGGTATTATTCAGATTCCAGGAAGCGCCAAGGCTCCGGGGTCCCCCCTCGTTTCTCTGGCTCCAAAGAAGCCTCCAGCAACACCGGCTATTTAACCATCGCTGGAGCCCTGGCAGAAGACGAGGCTAATTATTACTGTGCAACAGGGCATGGCTACACTTTTCACAGTGACACAGTTCAATGGAGAAATGAGACAAGAACCTCCACTTCTACCCCCCATGGGTTCCTGTGTTGTTCATGTCAATGCAGGGACCCTGTCAGAGCTCTGAAAGCAATTAAACTGTGATAGGAGGAGTTCCAATTCTTTCTCATTGGAAAAATGGAAATGGACTGCCTTCAAGTCGATTCCGACTTATGGCAACCCTACGAATAGGGTTTTCATGATAACCAGTATTCAGAGGTGGTTTATCATTGCCTTCCTCTGAGGCTAAGAGGCAGTGACTGGCCCAAGGCCACCCAGGGAGCTTCATGGCTGTGTGGGGATTCGAATCCTGGTCTCCCAGGTTGTAGTCCAACACTCTAACCACTACATCACACTGGCTCTCATCATTGGAAAGGTGGCTTTTACAGTCAACTCACAACAGATCTACGGAAACATAATGGGGCATGTGTAAAGACTCGCGTATGGTGAGGCGACAAGCAATGCAAATACAGGGAAACCTTATTTTTATGAGTTGATAAAGTCAGTAGGTATGGGCAAGAAATTGGATTCAGTTTGCATTTCAAGCCGAATCGATCAAATTTGCACTTTCTGAAACAATATGAGATCCGAAATTTGGCACTTACTCAAATTTTGCAATGCAGTTTGCCAACCAAACAATGTTTACCCAAATGCATATGTTAGCAAGAGTGTAGTCATCCAGGGTCTCAGGGGGTCTTAGACCCTTTACTTTTTTGGGAGCAGGGTCCCGGCAGGGCAATCAGCATGAAAGGGGAATACGCTAGTCACTGAGAAGAGTCTTCTAACATGCTTCCTTGTCCTTTCCTACTGATTGGAGCCAATCAGAGTGACAGGAGAAGAGTCAGCCACTGAGAAGACTCTTTTCAGTAGCTGACACTCTCCCCATCACGCTGATTGTCTCCTACTGACATCTGTAATTGTGGGGGAGGGCAAGGATCTCATTCTTAACCCAGCAGCAAAAGGGGGAGAGTCTGTGGCTGGGACTATCTTGAAGGGACTCTGCCCTTCTGAATTTGCTACTACACTCCTACATGTTAAGATGAAAGTGTGCATAAAAAAAGAATATGTAAGTGAAAATAGCATACAAAAATGCTTTATATGATGAGAAATTGCATACAAAACTGCGTACATTAGACAAAACTGCCTACAAAAATGTTTATTAGGAGAAATTTGCACTAAAATGTTGGAGAATTTTCATGAGGATTTTTTAAAAAAATTGCATATTGCTGCAGAAATGTGGAGAGCTGAATTTAAGATTGGAAAAATGAGAAACCAAGAGATCCAAAACTGACAGATCTTTCCATCCTCTTGTCACCATGCAGATCCTATCCATCCCTCTCCATCTCTCTCTGTTGAAGGATGATGCCTCAGTACGCCTCAAATTGCGGCTGAAAAATAACCGTGCACTGCAATGTTAATGAATGTTCACAAGGATGTTAACAAAAATTCTAAAGTTATGGAGGCATGTGCAAAACTGAACATAGAAGATCCTGCATCCAGCCAAGGGTGTTAAAGGAGACAAACTACAGTAGTCTTCGACCCTCAAATAAAAATAAGTAAAATGTGCGTTGCAGATTGGAATTGGTAAATCAGAAAACTATCCATTTTACCTTTGTACAGTTGGCTACTTTCATTTCATTTATTTCATTTTTTTCCTTTTTAAACCGCCCATAGCGAATAGCTCTCTGGGTGGTGAACAAAACAAGATTAAAATACAATATTACAATAAAATTACAATAAAATCAGCAACAAGTTAAACGGAAAAAAAAATTAAATGAAACACATTGAACATTAAAATGCCTGGGAGTATAGCCAGGTCTTAACCTGGCGCCTAAAAGAAAGTACCGAAGGCGCCAGGCGTATCTCCACAGGTAGGCTGTTCCACAGTTCGGGGGCCACCACAGAAAAGGCCCTAGATCTAATAACAATCCTCCGGGCATCCTGACGAGTTGGTACCCGGAGGAGGGCCTTGGATATTGAACAAAGTGAACGGGTAGGTTTATAGCGGGAGAGGCGTTCCACAAGGTATTGTGGTCCCACACCGTGTAAGGCTTTATAGGTCAAAACCAGCACCTTGAATCTGGCTCGGAAACAAATAGGCAGCCAGTGCAGGCTACACATACTCATACACCCCTCTCCATCCTTGCCAGCAAGAGGCATGATGAGAGCTCAAGGGGACAGTCCAGTCTGGCAACAACACTTGAGGTGTGATTGAAGCAGGACCAGAGAGAGATGTGGCCAGGGAGAATTCGAGGGCCAGACAGAGAGCTGCATTTGGTCCCCGGGCTTCAGGTTCCCTGTCCTGTTTTGTGGCAATGACTTTGTGTTGCAGGGTGAGATCTCTGAACAGATTTAAGCATGTTGTGGGCACTTCCAGGGAATTAGTTTGCTGATGATCAGGAATCAGAGCACAAAGAACATGGGGGGCACCCCTCTTTCATTTGCTGCTAGTCCTCAGAGACAAACAGGAGTGTAGTGTTCTAGGGTGGTCTTAGACCCTTTCCTTTTTTGGATGCAGGGTCCCAGCAGGGTCCCTATGTCTTCAGCATCCTATGAGACAATCAGCATGAAAGGGGAGTATGTTAGCCACTGGGAAGAGTCTTCTAACATGCTTCCTTGTCCTTTCATGCTGATTGGAGCCAATCAGAGGTGAATCAGCCACCGGGAAGACTCTTTTAGTAGCTAAAACTCTCCCCTTTCATCTTTATTGGATATCTGTTGTTGTGGGAGTAGACATGAACAAGGATCTCATTCTCAACCCAGCAGCAAAGGGGGGGCATGGCTGTGACTACCATGAAGGGATCCTGCACTTCTGAATTTGCCACTATACTACTGGAAACAAACAGAACTCTCTAGCTACAGAATCAGAATGCCTAGTGGGCTAAAGCAGCAAGAGTACCTCTAAACCACCTGCAACATGTCAAGTGCTTCTTTAAACAAACCAACTTCCTTCTGGATTTCCTGTTTTCTGTCTGCTCTCGCTCATCAGAGCAATATATGCAAATGCCGACTTCTTACAAAGTAAATGCATTTCAGATTTGCCTGCAAACCAGGCAAGTCACAGCCACACACACCCTTTTTTGCTCCTGAGCTGAGAATGAGATCCTTGCTAATACCTCCTCCCACAACAACAGACGTCTCTAGGAGCCAATCAGCATGAATAGTAGTGTTATCTTTTCAGTAGTGTTAGCTACTGAAAAGAGTCTTCTCAGTGGCTGACTGACCTTTCACGCTGATCGGCTCCAATCAGCAGGAAAGGACAAGAAAGCATGTTGGAAGACTCTTCCCAGTGATTAACACACTGTTTTCATGCTGATATGTTTCTAGGATGCTGGAGACATAGGGACCCTGCTGGGACCCTGCTCCCCCCAAAAGTAGGACTAAGACCCACAAAGACCCTGGACGACTGCACCCCTGATCTTGCCTTCAAAAGACAACCTCCTAAGCCTTGCCCCAGGTCTCATTAAAAGAAATGCATATAAGAAAACCAGAGTGAAGCACCACTCACCAATGGATGCCACATTCTGCTTTTAAGCCTCCCTGTTATTACAGAGAAGATCCTCTGTGGCGCAGAGTGATAAGCGGCGGTAACGCAGCCAAAGCTCTGCTCACAGCCAGAGTTCAATTCCAACAGAAGGAGGAAGTCCATGTGGAGGTGAAGCGCATGTGGAAAGGGGGAGTGTGACCCCTCCCCTGACATCACGTTTGTGAGTGGCCATGCACACTTCAAGTACACACACTCAGTGCCATGCCACCATTGGAGCTGCTGCAGAACACAGTGTTGCTTTTACTGTTATCATGTACATTGGGTTGTATCCACCATAACTCATGCTCACTTAGGCTCGTTGATTTCCATGGGTCTACTCTGAGTAAGACCCTCCGTGGCACAGAGTGGTAAGCAGTGGTAACGCAGCCGAAGCTCTGCTCACGGCCGGAGTTTGATTCCAATGGAAGGAGGAAGTCGAATCTCCGGTAAAAGGGGTCGAGGTCCACTCAGCCTTCCATCCATCCGTGGTCGGTAAAATGAGTACCCGGCATATGCTGCATGGTAAAGAAAGGCCGGGGACGGAACTGACAATCCCACCCCATATATACGGTCTGCCTAGTAAATGTCGCAAGACATCACCCTAAGAGTTGGAAAGGACTCGCACTATAAGTGCGGGGACACCTTTACCTTTACTCTGAGTAAAACACTGTCGTCTACAATCCAAAGGGTTCCGCTTTGCCAGCTTGGGGATCAAGTGTCAGCAGAAGTCTGGGGATTCCCCCATATCACTTTTAACACCACTGCGTATGATGCCTGGCGCAAACAACTAGAAGCCAGGCTTTCAGTGCAGTGGGCCCAAGTATATTAGACAGGCACCATCTCTGTTATCTTTTGGGCACCTACTGAAGACCGTATTCTTTCAACAAGCCATTTAAGTAGAGACCTTATCCCTTATGCATCTGTGTTGGGATTGCTTTTTAAGATGTTTTAAAGCTTCTTTTAAAAAGATGCTTTGTTTTAATATGTTTTTAAGGATATTTTGTTGTAATATATTTTAAAGTCTGTTTTTATGATGCTTTAGAGTATTTTTAGTGCTTTTGTTTGCTGCCCTGGACTCCTACTGGGAGGAAGAGCCTGATCTAGATCTAAATCTAAATCTAAATGCTTAGAAATAATAATAATAATAATAATAATAATAAAGACTGTGGAACTCACTCCCACTGAGGTTAGACAGGCACTCTCCTTGCTGAATGTAAGATGCATGGCTAAGACTTTCTTGTTCCCACAGGCATTTTAAGGTAGTGTTTGGTGTTCTGATTTTATTGTCTCATTTTTGTATGGCTTGCCTTTAGGTACACTGCTTAGACAAGTGAATGACTAAGTGGTATATAAATGTCTTGAATAAAGAGATAAAATATTCACTGATCCTGCCTGTGGCATAGGGTGGCCAGGTGCAAAAGAGGAGAGAGCTCCTGTACAACAGGGGTTTTCAGCAGGTATATTTTTTTATGGAAACCATACATCAAAACTGGGGACCCTTTGGCCATGCAGATGCTGCTGAACTGCAACCCCATCATCCCTGGCCATTGGCCATGCTTGCTAAGCCTGATGGGTGTTGTAGTCCAGCAACATCTTCCCAAAACCTACTATACAGGATGAAATTCCTGCTTGTCTCCGTTCGCACCTGGGCAAAGTCCAGAATGAGACATCACTCACCAAAAAAATGGCACTCCTTCTTGCCTTTAAGAGTCCCTGTGGCCCAAAGGACCAATAAGATTACAGCTGATTCACACGGAGGCGGAGCACCGATGCTCCACCTCTACAAACAGGAGTGATATAAAGGGCAGACGAATCATCGCATGGATTGCCAATGTGGTTGGGTTTTCTTTCCTCTTTGGGGCTATGCACTTCATCATGATTTGGGCTTGCCTTGTTAGCCTGGTGGCAATTTGGTGCACAGGTGAGAAAGAACATCATCACATTACACATTCTTGTTTAAGTAAGTGTGTCTAATCTGATAGACTATTGTGACAATTTCTCCAATACTGTATTTTTTTTCCAGGTTCAAATTCTCAGTCAGTGCTGTCCCAGCCACCATCAGCTTCAGTGTCACCAGGGAACACAGTGAAACTCTCCTGTGTCATGAGCAGTGGAATCAGCATCAGTGGCTATGCTGTGCACTGGTACCAGCAGAAGTTGGGGAACCCCCCACGATTCCTCTTGTGGTATAGCTCAGATTCCAGCAAGGGCCAAGGCTCCGGGGTTCCCCCTCGTTTCTCTGGCTCCAAAGAAGCCTCCAGCAACACCGGCTATTTAACCATCGCTGGAGCCCTGGCAGAAGATGAGGCTGATTATTACTGTGCTGTCTGGCACAGCAATGCTTGTCACAGTGACACAGTTCAAGGGGGAAATGAGACAAGAACCACCACTTCTATTCCCTATAGGGACCGGTATTGCACATGTCAATTCAGAGACTACATCAGAATTAGCACCTGCTATTTAACCATCGCTGGAGCCCTGGCCGAACACAAGGCTGATTATTACTGTCCAGTCTAGTGTGAAAGTTCTTCACAATCACACTTAGACACAGTTCAATGGGGAAATGAAACAGGACCCTCAACATCTATACCTTATGGGGGCCTGCAGTAGCGTAGCGGCAAATTCAGAAGTGCAGGGTCCCTTCATGATAGTCACAGCCAAGTGCACCCACCTTTTTTTCTTTTTGCTGATGCTGGATTGAAAATGAGATCCTTGTTAATGCCTCCTCCCACAACAGATGTCCCTAGGAGCCAATAAGCATGAAAGGAGAGAGTGTTAGCTACTGCAAAGAGTCTTCTCAGGGACTGACTCACCTCCTTTCACTCTGATTGGCTCTAATCAGCAGGAAAGGACAAGGAAGCAGTTAGAAGACCCTTTGGAAGGGCTAACACTCTCCACTTTCATGTTGCTTGGCTTGTAGGATGCTGGAGACAGGGTTCCTGCTTCTAAAAATGTAAGGGGTCTAAGACCCCCTGAGACCCTGCACTCCTGCACTCCTGGGGGCCTATACTGTATGTGTCAATTGCAGGGACCACATCAGAGCTATGAAAACAATTAAATGTTGGTAAGAGTCATGTTGCAATTATATCCCTTTTGAGATGTGACTTTGGCAAAGAGAGTTTGACACATGTGGCACTGGGCCATGCCCTCATGAGCCCTGGTGGCATGTAACTTTGACACCTAGAATTCTGCCTTGGGTCACAGGTGTTAGAAGATGGGAACTTTGATCCTAAAGAAAAGAAGAAGAAAGGGAGTGAAGAGAGTAAAATATGGTTTGAAAATTGGGAAAAACAGCAGTTTGGCAGCTGCATCAGAACACCTCAGGGCTCAATAATCATGTCACTGGACACCACTAGAGGGCAGCTGAGATCTTTAAAATACCTGTGCTTACATGATCAGTTCTCTGCAGCAATTTGTGAGGGGGGGGAATTCCTCATAAATACTCTTTAGCATTTTAGTGCAGATTTCTCCTAATAAACACATGTTCATATGCAGCTGGGATTAATGCACATGTTTTTGTAAGTCATTTATCCTGATGTAACACATTTTTGTACGTTCTTTTCACTAATATATGCATTTTTGTGAACATTGGTCGGTTGGAGAACTGCATTGCAAAATTTGGATAAGTGCAAATTTCAAAGGATGGTTGTGTCTCAGTTCTCATTGTGTGTTGGAAAGTCTGAAATGGATAGATTCCGCTTTAAATGGGAATGGCATCAAATTTCTCCTCCATCCCTAATGTTTTATGGGGACTAACATGCCCTCATGGTAGCAAACAGACTTATACTTTTCACCTGGAAGGATAAATACCCACCACCTATTATGCAATGGCCTGAAAACCTTAACCATAAATAGTAAAGACAGAGTGAAGGATCTTTCAGTAAATGATGGCACATCTTGCCTTAGAACGACAACGTCTTGATACTTATCCAGGCCACAAACAATAAAAGAAAAATACGTCAGAATGCGGAATGAAACAGCAGTTACCAACGAATGTCGCGTCCAGCGTTTAAGTCACCCTATACTATCGGGACCAATGAGCTTAAAGCTAATGAATATATGAAGGCGGGACATAGATGCTCCACCTCTACAAAGAGGAGTGACATAAAGGGCAGGCCAAGTATTGCGCTGACCACCAGCGTTGCAGGGTTTCCTTCCTTTCCTTGTTGGGGCTTCAGATTTCACCATGTTGTGGGGTTGTCTTGTTAGCCTGTTGGCCGTCTGGTGTACGGGTGAGAGACAGTTATCTGCACATCAGCTGTATTGCTAAGATAAGTGTGTCTGATTTGAAAATCCAGTGTGACAATTTCCCCAACATTCTCTTTTTCAAGGTTCAAATTCTCAGCCTGTGCTGTCCCAGCCACAGTCAGCATCCGTGTCACTGGGGAACACAGTGAAACTCGCCTGCACCATGAGCAGCGGATTCAGCATCAGTGGCTATCATGTGTACTGGTACCAGCAGAAGCCGGGGAATCCCCCACGATACCTCTTACGGTATTATTCAGATTCCAACAAGCACCAAGGCTCCGGGGTCCCCCCTCGTTTCTCTGGATCCAAAGAAGCCTCCAGTAACGCCGGCTATTTAACCATCACTGGAGCCCTGGCAGAAGACGAGGGTGATTATTACTGTTTAACAGGGCACAGCGGTGCTTTTCACAGTGACACAGTTCAAGGGGGAAATGAGACAAGAACCTCCTATTCCCCATGGGGTCCTGTGTTTCATGTCAATGCAAGCACCGCATCAGAGCTAAGGGAAAAAATAAACTTTGTAGGAGTCACGTTAGTTCTTTCCCTTTTGGGAGGTGGCTTTGCCAGTGGGATTTTGCCAGACCTGGCACTTGGCCCTGCCCTCATCTGCTCTACTTGGTGTAACTTTCACACCTAGAATTCTGCATCAGGCCACGGGTATGAGAGGAGATGAACTGCAGGTAGCTTTTGATCCAGAAGAAAAAGAAGTTTGCACATTGGGAAAAAGCCATTTAGCAGCTGAAACTGGATTGTCTCAGGAGTTCAATGGTCATGTTGTTGTTGTTGTTTATGTGCCTTTAAGTCGATTATGACGTATGGTGACCCTATGAATCAGGGACCTCCAAGAGCTCAATGGTCATAGCACTGTCAATTCAGACCAGTAGAAGGCGGCTGAGATCTGTAAAACACTTGAGCTCATAAAAGTGGCTTTCTGTGGAAGAGGGGGCGAGTAGGGATGATCCAGATGACTATCCTGTAGGACACTTAATTCACTGGAGAAAAAATAAACTCTGTATGTGTGCATGCGTGCATGTGCACTCGTATGCACGTGCACAGAAGAGAGAGTAACTTTGTGTCACGTGTCACCCTTTAAGTGACAGACACACAGCTACGGCCCATTATGCAATGCAGAGGCAGCGCAATCACTCATCCATCGAAGATATGCCTGCAGACCAGTCCAGAGGAACATACACATTCCATGACACTTAATCCCCATGACCCAGTGGGCAGAACAATCCAAATCTGATGCACTGCATGGGGTTACCATATAAGAAGGATCTGCCGCCCTCCGCTGAGCTCAGGCAGGATCAGCTGACAGAGGACCTCTGCCATTATGGAGGTCACCATGGCATCTGCCAAACGTGCAAGTCAAGGCTGCTGCTGGTGGTCTCCCCATCGTGAAATTGAGCACTTCGGGGAGGGGGGGTAAGAGGGCAAGAGAACCAGAGTTGGATCATTATGTGCCTAACATACATCTCACCTCCCTTTTCAAAACAAATACTTTTTTAAAAAAAAATCACATGAATCCCCACCTTGAGCATTGTTCATAGTTTAAGCACACCTGTCATAACGGAGCCCTTCTAAGAACAGAAGGAAGCATCTTTCCATAAGAATGGCACATCTTGCCTGAAAATGACAACTTCCTGAGACTTATTCCAAGTCACAAGCAATGAAAGGAATCAATGCCACTTCCTGCTTTTAAGCCACCCTACAATGATAGGAACCAATGACATGAAAGCTAATTAACATATGAAGGCAGGACATCGATGCTCTGCCTCCACCCAAAGACTGCTATAAAGGGCAAGACGTTGTAGGGACATCCAGTGCAGTGGATCTTCTTTGTCTTTTCTCCGTAGGGACACAAAACCTCTCACCATGTTCTGGGCTCCCATTGTTACGCTCTTAGTGATGTGGTGCTCAGGTGAGGGCAGGTCATGCACACCTTAAGATACCTGCTAAGGTGAGTTCAGCTGGAGAGCCGGAGGAGGGTGACCGTTTCTTACCATGTTCTTTTTCCAGGTTCACATTCTCAGCCCACGCTGTCTCAGCCAACATCCACATCCACGTCTCTGGGGAGCACAGTGAAACTCTCCTGCGCCATGAGCAGCGGATTCAGCATCAGTGGCTACACTGTGTCCTGGTACCAGCAGAAGCCGGGGAATCCCCCACGATACCTCTTATGGTATTATTCAGATTCCAACAAGCACCAAGGCTCCGGGGTCCCCCCTCGTTTCTCTGGCTCCAAAGAAGCCTCCAGTAACACTGGCTATTTAACCATCGCTGGAGCCCTGGCAGAAGACGAGGCTGATTATTACTGTGCTGTCTGGCACAGCAATGCTTGTCACAGTGACACAGTTCAAGGGAGAAATAAGACAAGAACCACCACTTCTATTCCCTATAGGGACCGGTATTGCACATTTCAATTCAGAGACTACATCAGAATTAGCACCTGCTATTTAACCATCGCTGGAGCCCTGGCAGAAGATGAGGCTGATTATTACTGTGCTGTCTGGCACAGCAATGCTTGTCACAGTGACGCAGTCTGATGAGGAAGTGAGACAAGAACTTCTCTTTCCATCTCCACCGTATGTGCTAACAGGTGTTCATTAAATGTATTGTCTACTACTATTACTACTACTACTACTATTATTATTACTATTAGCCGCCCTTCACCCAGAGATCACAGGGCAGGTTACTACAATTTTAAAACACACAATTAAAACAGTTAAAAGCAACCTAAACAACATCACAGAAAATAGGATAGGTCCTAAAAATGTACACCTCAGTTGTCGAAGGCCAGGGTAAAGAGGCACGTCTTCAGCATTCACTGAACGTTGTACAATGAAGTTGCCAGATGCAACTCAGTGGGGAAGGAGTTCCACAGCTTAGGGGCTGCCACAGAGAAGGCCCTCTCCAGGGCCACCACCCCCTGAACCTCTGAGGTTGGCAGAACTACCAAAAGGGCTCCTTCTACTGATCTCAACACTCGAAAGGGTCTGAAGGGAAGGAGGTGGTCTTTCAAATATTTGAGGCCTAAGTTGTTTAGGACTTTAAACTTCGTGAGCACCTTGAACTGGGTCCAGAAACAAACTGGCAACCAATGCAGCTGTTTTAAAACAGGGGTTATGTGAGTTCCAAAAGGAACCCCTGTGTATCGCCAAATGCTTGGCCCTTGCCAAGCACAAGACGAATTAGTTCAACATTTCAAAAGGACAATGAACACTGCTGGTAGTGAAGAAGTTAAATGGCTGATTAGCAAACTTACATCAAACTGTCATTTGCAAGCAGTAAAACACTACAACGAAACTAATAGCTAGCAGGTCTCTGCCTTCCCCCCCCTCCCCCCGCGCCAGTCTGTAGTTGCTCTTGTCTTACATTCATCTCCCTGCATGCTGGAAGCCTGTGGAACAGCTGCAGTGAGGGTTCTTGTCTGGGAGGGGACACAGCTCTTGATTGATGTTCTCTTCTTGATGGTTTCCTGGAGGCTTCTTCAGCCCCCTTGAGGCTTAATGTCCCCAGTCTAGGAGTCCCTTATTTATACCTAAAACACTCTTGGGAAGGGGGTACTCTATATCTGTTGTTGTTATGTGCCTTCAAGTCGATCACGGCTTATGGCGACCGTATCAATCAGTGACCTCCAGTAGCGTCTGTCGTGAACCACCCTGCTCAGATCTTGTAAGTTCAGGTCTGTGGCTTCCTTTATGGAATCAATCCATCTCTTGTTTGGCCTTCCTCTTTTTTACTCCCCTCTGTTTTTCCCAGCATTATTGTCTTTTCTAGAGAATCATGTCTTCTCATGATGTGTCCAAAGTATGATAACCTCAGTTTCATCATTTTGGCTTCTAGTGACAGTTCTGGTTTAATTTGTTCTAACGCCCAATTATTTGTCTTTTTCGCAGTCCATGGTATGCTCAAAGCTCTCTTCCAACACCACATTTTGAATGAGTTGATTTTTCTTATCCGCTTTTTTCACTGTCCAACTTTCACATCCATACATAATTACTTTTTTAAAGTTCTAGTTATTATTTCTAACTTTGGCTTCAGGTGTATTCATACTTAGAGCAGACCAGTGGCTCCTACACTTTTCCCCAACAGACCACTTGAAAATTCTGGAGGGTCTTGGCAGACTATTTAATTATTGTTTCTGCCTCTTAGAGCAATTGTAATGAGCTTTGCTAGAAGCTGCATGAGTTTTTTAATGGAATCAAGGTTAAAACTCTTAATTCCACCCTCCCATTAACTTAGTGATTAATTCTCTCTACACCTTTTAAGTGCCTCCTCCCCCGATCACTTCCAGTCCATCCCACCCACTTTGTGCGTGGTCCATCAGGTTCTAAGAATGACAGAGCAATTGCTGCACCCGTCATTCTTCACAGACACACTATGTACCACCTGAATGAAGTTCATGGTGGTCCATGGACCACAGTTTGGAAAACTCTGGAATAGACCCACTGAAATCAATCAGATTTACTGACTGAAGTCCTATCGATTTCAATCAGACTACTTTAAGCCTAATGGATAATGCTGCAATCCTAACCCCACCTAACTAAGCACAACTGAATTCAATAGTAGTTACTTCTGAGTAGAAATTGTTAGGGTTACGTTGTAAGTCAGGAACCAATCCCTTGTCAAGAAAATAAGATCAGCAGATGGCCTGTTGACCATCATTTAAAAATAACTTTATGGGGAAATGTTTCAGATGACAATGCCCTAAAATACTGGGTATACCCTATTCACAAAATGTCCTACGTTGATTCCATGTAGAAACATGAAAGAAAAAAATCACTGCAAAATGTTCTTTTCTTCATCCCTAACCATGTGATCAACTTAATAAAATGCATAACAGTGGGTGTGATAGATCTTAGAGATCTTCATACCCCAGTGGTAATTTCTTCACATTTGGTGAAATTGTCCTAAAATTATGTGCTGGGTTTTTTTGCTTGCTTGCTTTTATGTTTTGTACGGAAGATTGTGTGGAAGCCCACAAAGAGGAGAAGAGATCAATAGCACTTTCAACCTGATCTTCAACAGAAACAATTGTTTAAATGCATCTGCCTCTGATATACATCCATCGTAAGTAATCCTCATCCCGAAAGCCTTATCCTCTGTGCTTTTTTCTAATCCTCCCCTTAAAGTAATCTACGTTGGCTGGCAGCCCATCACTACATCCTGTGGCCAACAACTCCATAATTTAACTATATGTTGTGTGAAGAAGTACTTCCCTTCAACTGTCCTGATCTCCAACTTACATTAACTTCAGAACTGTGAGAGACAACCTGGAAATATGGTGAAATAAGAAACTAAAAGCCCTCGTGGCATTTCCATTATGGACCTCTAGAGGGTGCCAATGATCTATTGAGCACCGGAGTTGAGAAGATTAGCTTCCTACAACCAGGAGGAGGAGGCTGACCCGCATGATGCTGCATGACACTAATCCTAACCCCTCCGGCTTTCTTGCATGATTCCACCACCACCACTGCATGGCCCTTGGGACAGATTATTCGTGGGGGACATGTGAAACGGGAACATGGGAAACCACTTTATATTGAGTTAGATCACTGGTCTGTCCAGTGCAGCATTGTCTACACTGACTGGCAGCCAGTCCTTAGAGTTTCAGGCAGGAGACATTCCCAGATCTACTTGGAGATGCCAGGGATTGAACCTGGGGCCAGATGCTCTGTCACTGATCTGTGGCTCTTTCCCCAACACGTTCTCTCTCCCCGCTAACGAGAGATGAAGTACGCTTGCCTCTTTTTCATTTGACACAGCATGGCAGCACGGCAGTGCAGCTCTGCTGCTATTGCAGCTGATGTGGATTCAGGGGTGTTGCTGATCAGAAAACTGGGGTAGGGCTCACATAATTAGAACAGTGAGGCCAGTGAGCTCAGACACCCAGCACAGAGGTTTGTTCAGTGCCACTGCTCAGCCAGAGCGAATACCAAAGGGAACATAGGAAGACTACCTGTCTGGGGGCAAATGCATAAGGCGGGAAGCAACAGCACCAGTAGGGCCTCCAGGCTTTGCATTCTGGTGAGGATGACATACTAAAGGGGCGTAACTCAGGGACAGAGCATCTGCTTTGCATGCAGAAAGCCCCAGGTTCAATCCCCCACAACGCCAGGTACGGCTGGGGGGAAAAAAACCCTACCTGAAACCCTGGAGAACTGCTGCCAGTCAGAGCTATACAAACTTAGAAAATCAGACCATTGGTCCATCTAGCTCAGTGTTGTCTACACTGATTGGCAGTGGTTCTCAGCGTTTCAGACAGTGGGGTCCCTCCAAGTCATTCCTGGAGATTCCAGAGACTGAACTTGAGGTCTTCTGCATGCAAGGCAGATGCTCACCCGCTGACCTGTGGCCTGTCCCCATGTCAATTGTGGCAAAGTCAGCACCCAATCAGCAGGGAGCATATTTGCATAAAAAGAACCTCCCGGAACCTTGCTGGGGTTTAAGGACAAGAAACAAAGCCTCCCAGATGCACCATTTGTCACTGCAAAGATCATTCCTCTGCAATGTCCATCATGGGCTGGTCTTCCTTCCTTCTGGCCCTCGCTTACGGTTCAGGTGATGAGAGGGCCCATCCTGGTTTCTCTTTTATGCTAAATTTTGATTTCTGCTGCCAACAAATTCTGAGCACAAAGAATTGTCATCCCATGGCCCCCATCTCGGGTCTGCAGTCTGGGCCACATGGATTGATCTGCCAAGGGGCTATGTCAATTGCCCTCTCTTGCGGAGGGGTGTGTGTGTTTGTGTACCAGATGTTTTTTGGGACCATCACATCTCTATGGCACAATTATTGTTTTTAATGATTATTATTTATCTTTTCCTCTTTCAGGTTCTCTTGCTCAGTATGTGCTGATCCAGCCACCATCGCTCTCTGCGTCCCCGGGGCAAACTGTGGAACTCACTTGCTCAGGAGAAAAGTTTGATAAGTACTTTGTGCACTGGTACCAGCAGAGACCTAACAATGCCCCTCAGCTGGTTATATACAAAGACAAGGAAAGGCCTGCCGAGATTTCAGACCGCTTTTCAGGAAACAGCTCTGGCAGCACAGCCACGTTAACCATCGCTGATGTCCAACAGCAAGATGAGGCTGACTATTACTGCCAAGTTTGGGATCGTGTTGGCAGACAGAAACACAATGCTACATCCAGGAGGAGAAGTGAGACAAAAAAAAACCCTGTGTGTGTGTTCTTTCTATTATTCTAAGTTCTCATTTAATAACGAGTTGCCCAGGAGATAAAAACCAGAGCTTTGAAGTAATTAGTTACAAATAATGAATTACTTGTAATTCATTACTTTTTTGAGGAATGAGTGGGTAATTCCTTTACATTTTTTATTGTAACGGAACTAGGAGTAATTTTATTACTTTTGTGGAGTAATTGTAATGTTTCCAGCATTACTTTTGGGCACTACTTGGGGGAGGGGGGAGAGCAGGGGAAGTCTTCTGCTCCTCTGATTTGTGGATGAAGATCATGTGTCTCAAACTGGGCTTCTGTGCAGAGTCGCTCTTCCCTCATGCCCTGTGGGTGGGTAGGAGGCGACGAGGGAAGAGGTGGAGAGTAAAACGGGGTGGAGTGGTTCTAGTTATTATTTCTAACTTTGGCTTCAGATGTATTCATACTTAGAGTAGACCAGTGGCTCCTACATTCTCCCCCCCCACAGACCACTTGAAAATTGCAGAGGGTCTTAGCAGACCTTCTAATGATTTTCTTCTGCCTGTTGGAGCAATTGTAATGAGCTTTCCTAGATGCTGTATGGTGTGTTTTTTTAGTGGAATCAAGGTTAAAAGTCTTAATTCCATCCTCCCATTAACTTCATGGCTAATCCTCTCTACTTCTTTTAAATGCCTCCTGCCCCCATCACTTCTGGTCCGTCCCACTCACCTTGCAGGTGGGCCACCAGGTTCTAAAAATAACAGAGCAGTTGCTGCACCCATCGTTCTTCACAGACACACAGTGGACCACCAGAATGAAGTTCATGGACCACTGATGGTCCACGGACCACAGTTGGGAAACTCTGGAATAGACCCACTGAAATCAATCAGATTTACTAACTGAAGACCTATTCGTTTCAGTCAGACTTCTTTAAGCCTAATGGGTAATGGTGCAATCCTAACCCCACTTACCTAGGAGTAAGCACTACTGAATTCAATAGGACTTACCTCTGAGTAGAAATTATTAGGATTACGCTGTAAGTCGAGAACCAATCCCTTTGTCAAGAAAATAAGATCAGCAGATGGCCTGTTGACCATCATTTAAAAAGAACTTTACGGGAAAATGTTTCAGATAACAATGCCCTAAAATACTGGTTATACCATATTCCCAAAATGCCCTACGTTGATTCCATGTAGAAACGTGAAAGAAAAAAATCACTGCAAAATATTCTTTCCTTCATCCCTAACCATGTGCTCAACTTAATAAAATACATAAGAATAGGTGTGATAAATCTTAGAGATCTTTACACTCCATTGGTGAATTTCTTCACATTTGGTGAAATTGTCCTAAAATTATGTGCTGGGATTTGTTTGTGTGCTTGCTTACTTGCTTGTATGTTTGTATGGAAGTCCACAAGGAGGATATCAGATCAATAGCACTTGCAACCTGATCTTCCACAGTAACAATTATTTAAAGGCATGCTGCCTCTGATATATACCCATCATAAGTAATCCTCATCCCGAAAGCCTTATCCTCTATGCATTTTTTTCTAATGCTCCCTTTAAAGTAATCTACGTTGGCAGCCAGCCCATCACTACATCCTGTGGTCAACAACTCCATAATTTAACTATATCTTGTGTGAAGAAGTACTTCCCTTCAACTGTCCTGATCTCCAACCCACGTAGACTTCAGATCTGTGAGAGACAACCTGGAAATATGGTGAAATAAGACACTCTAAAAACCTTCATGGCATTTCCCATAAGGACCTCTAGAGGGTGCCAGTGATCTGTTAAGCACTGGAGTCGAGCAGCTTCGCTCCATGCAACCAGGACAAGGCAGCTGACCCACATGATGCTGCAAGGCACTAACCCACCCCTCCCACTGTCTCACATGATTCCACCACCACCATCGCATGCCCCTTGGGACAGATTATTCATTGGGGGACGGCTTTGCTGTAGTGCATTGTTTATTTTAGAAGGCAGGCATGTGAAACAAGAACATAAGAAGCCGCTTTATATTGAGTCAGACCATCGGTCTGTCTAGTGCAGTATTGTCTACACTGACTGGCAGCCAGTCCTTAGAGTTTCAGATAGGAGACATTCCCAGATCTACTTGGAGATGCCAGGGATCGAACCTGGGGCCATTCGCATGCAAGGCAGATGCTCTGCCACTGATCTGTGGCCCTTTCTCCAACACATTCCCTCTCTCCCCACTAACAAGAGATGAAGTACGCTTGCCTCGTTCTCATTTGGCGCAGCACAGCAGCACAGCCCTGGCATTGTCGACCGCTGCTGTTACTGTTGCTGGTGTGGATTCAGGAGTGGCGGTGATCAGAAATCTGGGGTACGGCTGACATAATTAGGGACTGAAGGTAGAGCCTGACACTGATTTTATGCCTTCTACATTAGATTTTACATTTGTAGTCCCTTTAGTACCACTCCCTATATATGTATATATGTGTGTGTGTATATTGTATCTTATGCATTTTAATTTATTTTCATGTTTTTGTGATTTAACTGTTTACAATTTTGTTATGTACGTGTTTGATTTTATTTTTGTAAGCTGCCCTGAGTGCCCTATTGTAGGGTAGAAAGGCGGGATAGAAATATTTTAAAATAAAATAAAATAAATAAGATAATGAAGCCGGTGAGTTTGGACACCTGGCACAGAGGTTTGATCAATTGCACTGCTGAGCCAGAGCTAATACCAAAGGGAAGAAAGGAAGACTACCTGTCTGGGGGCAAATGTATAAGGCGGGAAGCAACAGCACAGGTAGGGCCTCCAGGCTCGGCATTGTGGTGTGGATGACAGTCAAAGGGATGTAACTCAGAGGCAGAGCATCTGCTTTGCATGCAGAAAGCCCCAGGTTCAATCCCCCACAACGCCAGGTACGGCTGGGGGGAAAAAAACCCTACCTGAAACCCTGGAGAACTGCTGCCAGTCAGAGCTATACAAACATAGGAAATCAGACCATTGGTCCATCTAGCTCAGGATTGTCTACACTGATTGGCAGTGGTTCTCCAGCGTTTCAGGCAGGGGGTCCCTCCAAGCCATTCCTGGAGATTCCAGAGACTGAACTTGAGGTCTTCTGCATGCAAGGCAGATACTTTCCCACTGAGCTATGGCCTGTCCCCATGTCAATTGTGGCAAAGTCAGCACCCAATCAGCAGGGAGCATATTTGCATAGAAAGAACCTCCCGGAACTTTGGTGGGGTTTAAGGACAAGAAACAAAGCCACCCAGATGCACCATTTGTCACAGCAAAGATCATTCCTCTGCAATGTCCATCATGGGCTGATCTTCCTTCCTTCTGGCCCTCGCTTATGGTTCAGGTGATGAGAGGGCCCATCCTGGTTTCTCTTACATGCTAAATTTTGATTTCTTCTGCCAACAACTTCTAAGTTTCATCCCATTGTCATCCCATGGCCCCAATCTTGGGTTCGAAGTCTGGGCCACATGGATTGATTTGCCATGGGGCTAAGTCAGTTCCCCTCTCTTGCGGAGGGGTGTGTGTATGTGTGTACCAGATGTTTTTTGGGGGAGCATCACTTCTCTATGGCACAATTATTGTTTTTAATGATTATTATTTATCTTTTCCTCTTTCAGGTTCTATTGCTCAATATGTGCTGATCCAGCCACCATCAGTCTCTGCGTCCCCAGGGCAAACTGTGGAACTCACTTGCTCAGGAGAAAAGGTAGATGAGCACTATGTGCACTGGTACCAGCAGAGACCTAACAATGCCCCTCAGCTGGTTATATACAAAGACAAGGAAAGGTCTGCCGAGATTTCAGACCGCTTTTCAGGAAACAGCTCTGGCAGCACAGCCACGTTAACCATCACTGATGTCCAACAGCAAGATGAGGCTGACTATTACTGCCAAGGTTGGGATGATGATGGCAGCCAGCAAGCACAATGCTACATCCAGGAGGAGAAGTGAGACAAAAACCACCTGCCATCAAATATAAATGTGTGTTCTTTCTATCATCCTGTGTTTACATTTAATAACAAGTTGCCCAGGAAATAAAAACATAATAATGCAGAAGATTAAAACATAAGAAGAGCCTGGCTGCTGGACCAGGCCAGAGGCCCATCTTAGTACAGCATCCTGTTCTCACAGTGGCCAGCCAGATGACTATGGGAAGCCCACAAGCAGGGCCTGAGCACAAGAGAACAAGTGCCTGCTGTGGTTTCCTGCAATTGATATTCAGAAGCATACTTCCTCCGATAGTGGAGGCAAAGCATAGCCATCATGGCTAGAAGCCACTGATTTCCTGGTCCTCCATGAATTTCTCTAATTCCCTTTTAAAATCATCCAAGTTGGTAGCCATTACTACTCCCAGGGAAGCAAATTCCAGAGTTTATGTGCTGTGGGAATTAGTACTTTCTTTTGTCTATTCTGAATCTTCCAACATTCAGCTTCATTGGATGCTTGTCTGCAGCCTTTTTTGATATCTTGTCTCCGTTTTGGTATTTGGTAATTAAAATTATGCCACCTCATAATAATCCCTCTCACCAAGCCCCAAAATGTAAGGAATAAGAACATTAGAAGAGCCCACTGGATAGAGCCAGTGGCCCATCTAATCCAGCATCCTGTCCTCACAGTGGCCATCAAGATGCTAGCTGTACCTGGATGCAACAGCACTCTCTCCTCTTGCAGTTTTCAGCAACTAGTATTCGGAAGCAAGCTGCCTCTAACTGAGGAGGCATAGCATAGCCTGGCCATCATGACTGGTAGCCATTGATAGCCTTATCCTCCATGTATTTGCCTTATCCTCTTGTAAAGCATGCCATTTCGCCTCAAGAGTTGAGATTCATGATAATCCAGTGGATGCCCTTAATCGTTAGGAGTTACTTACGCAGGAGGAACATAAGAAGACCCAGTCTTGGTTCTTCCCCATGGACATTGTGGCATTGTTAGCACCCAATCAAGATGGGGCAGATTTGCATAAAAAGAACCTCCTGGGGTTTAAGAACAAGGAGGAAAGCCTTTCTGATGCACCATTTGTCACAGCAAAGATCATTCCTCTGCAATGTCCATCATGGCCTGGTCTCCCTTCCTTCTGGCCCTCACTTACTGTTCAGGTAACGAGAGGGCCGATCTTAGTGACTCTGGGCTCTTAGAATTTGATTTCTCCTATCAACCTCTCACCAGAAAGACTTTGTTGCACCTTTGTCTCAGTTTTATTATAGTCCAGGCAACGCCTGTCAAGGGCACTGACGAGTCAATTACCCTCTCTTAGGGAGAGAGGTGTGGGTGTAGTAAATGATTTTTGGAAGCATCACATCGCTACATCATCACCACCAACATTTATTATTATTATCATCATTATCATCAACAACATCAACAACCATTTTTTTCTTTTCCTCTTTCAGGGTCTGTTGCCCTGTCTGTGGTTGCACAACCACCATCAGCCTGTGTCTCTAAGGCAAACTGCAGAACTCACGTGCTCAGGAGGAAATATTAATAAGTACTATGTGTCCTGGTACCAGCAGAGATCTGACAATGTCCCTCAGCTGCTTATATACAAGGATAGTGAAAGACCTGCCGAGATTTCAGACTGCTTTTCTGGAACCAGCTCTGGCACCACAGCCACGTTAACCATCATTGATGTCCAACAGCAAGATGAGGCTGACTATTACTGCGCAGTTTGGAATTCTGATTTCATCCAGCAAGCACAAAGGCATAAGAAGATGGGGAAATGAGACAGAAACCTCCTGCTGTCATAGATAAATGTTGTTTTCTGTCATTTCATAAGGAGTTCCCCAGGACTGCAGAACATAAGAATATAAAAAGAGCCTTGCTGGATCAGGCCCCTGGCCCATTTAATCCAGCATCCTATTCTCACAGTGGCCAACCAGATGCCCATGAGAAGCCCAGAAGCTGGATTTGAGTGGAACAGCACCTTTCCCCACTTGAGATTCCCAGCAACTGGTATCCAAAGTTACACTGCCTCCAGCAGTAGAGAACATAGCCATAGTGGCTAGTGATAGCTTTATCCTCCATGAATTTGTGAAAGCCATCCTAGTTGGAAGCCATCACTACATCTTGCCAGGGTGAATCCCATTGCTGAACTGTGCGCCGTGTGAAGCAGTGCTTCCTTTTCACATTCCTGAATCTCCCAACATTCCACTGCATTGGATGGTCCAGAGTCCAGCTTAGGGACTGGGTAGAAAGTAGCTCATTTTGTATTTTCGTGTGAACTGTTATGGAAACATATATGTATATGCAGATATACTCAGCAGTCTGAGCTGCATGTGCCAGTGTGTGCGTTAGGTAAATCACTGCATTTAAATCACTGAGACTTCAGGCTTAGGAAAATAAGAAAAGCTACTTTATTTATAGAAATACATAGTAGATAGAAAAGGCATACCTAGTTCTAACTAACTAAGTTGGAGGCAAAACGCCCAGATGTGGGTATTGCCCTCATGGCTCAGGAGAGAGAGCAAAGACAGAGATGTCTCCTCTCTCCCCGGACAGTCAAAGAAGAAGACAAAGGAAGGAGACGCAGGTCAGCTTCCCTGAGTGTATCAGTTTACAATGGAAGGAGGTTAGGTAGAGAAGAGCACAGGGAAAGGTAGGCAAGCCTAGCCAGTTGGAGGACCCAAACTCTATCTTCCTTCTGGAATACAAACAAAAGAACCCAAACAGGGGTTGCTGTTGCCCCACTTCCAGCATGAACTGACCTAACTTCCATTTCTTGAACCAAGGAGTGAAGAGAAAGACAACTACCCTTGGAAAATGGCACTTCTGCAAGGTTTGTGGTACAGTTCTCCAGCCAAAACGTAAGCACAGAAAACACGTCTATTCATGAAAACAACATTAAGGGCATGAAGTGGAGCCAGCGCAAATGACAGGCAGAATCAAGAAATCCTACTTTTGCCCCATCCTCTTCCCAGCTGAGCACTACAAGGGCAACAGCGCAAGGAAGCAGAAGCTGATGGCAAGTGCCCCCCCCACCTCGGGACTATTTATAAGGAATCAGGTCAGGTTGGCTGAGGGCAGACTGACGTGGGTGGTGCAGGACCCCAATTGCCCTAACGGAGCAGCATTTGCATCATTTGGATGCAGGTGGGCCTTCAAGTCACCTTGTCCTGAGGAAGATGGTGCTAATTCCAAGAAGATCAATTGTGAAATTAAAAGAAGTAAGATTGTTTGCTGGAATCTTCCTGGGAGCTCTTCCTTTTCTCCGCTATATGAGTGCAGGGTTGCCTGAAGATTGTGTATCTGCCTGATGGTCTGTTAGCATGATAAAGTAGCAGAGAGCCTTGTGGCACCCGGAAGTCTAACCGATTCATTGAGACATAGGTAGGGCTGGGGAGAACTTTGATTCAGTTCTCGTTTAAAGCTGAATTTATCAAATTGGCACTTTCCAAAACAATACAAGAACCAAAACGCAGCCATCCTTTGAATATTGCACTTATCTGAATTTTGCCATGCTATTCTCCAGCCAGACAATGCTTACAAAAAATCATGTATTAGGGGAAAATGTGCATAAAAATGATTAGATTGGTGAAGACACCATACAAAAATGTATCATATCAGGAGAAATTGCTTGCAAAAATGTGTACATTTGTCAGAACTGCAGATAAAAATGTATTTAGTAGAAATTCACACTAAAATGCTGCCGAATTTTCATGAGGATCTTTTTGAAAGGAAAAAAAATCACAAATTGCTGCAGAACTGAATTTGAGATTGGAAAAAAAGAAAAACGGAGAGAACTGAAACTGACCGATTTTTTCCCTGTCATGGCCAGCCCTATCATTAGACAGACTGGTATGACTCATCCTGCCCTGGGCTACTTCTGGGAGGAAAAGCAGGATATAAATGTAATAATAAATAAATAAACACGACTGCTGTACGTGGTGGATGTTGGGAAATGAGCTGTAGCTGTGTGAGGAGAAAAAAGAAAACATTAAAATCCATTAGGGTGGGTAGATATAATAATATTAAGGGGAAGAAAGTGGGCGAAACTTTACAGGTAAGAAAGAAGAGAGAGGGAGGAAGAGTGCACAATGGTATCAGTGAAACTGGATGTGATGACAGATGTCTAATGCTGTTTTATACATATAATTGAAAACTGTTTCTGCGCTTGCTTTTTTTAAAAGGGCAATATAACTCTTCTGGGAGCCCCATTGGGAAACGAAACTGATTATTACCCTGCAACATAGCATGGCGATAGCACGTGATGTGATCTGATAGGGAAGTGAGAGGAACACCTCTTCTTCTATGCCCCATGGGGCATACAAACAATACACACACACACATATCAGTGCAACAAAGACCATGAAACATTGCAAAGCATTACACCTCCGATTACAACTGTTTCCTATTCACAGCAGGCTGCTGGCTCTTTCTATTGGTACAAGGACCCTGATGGTTTGAATGTGGGGCAGTCCTGTTGCCTGCCACTTACCCCTACTCTTTACTTTTTGCTTGCATGGGAGGGGCAGAGAGGAGGGGGGCACTGCTTTTTCAAGGGAAATGATTTGAATGTAGGGCTGGGTCACAAGTCCCACAAGTTTTAAGAGAGCAGAGAGCTGGGTCCGAATCAGAAGCTTCTGTGCCTTTAGGAAGGAGAGCTCACCTTGATTCCCATCATGCTCTGGGCCTGCCTCTTCCTCACTTATTTCTCAGGTATGAGAGAGGGAAATATCTTTGCCTGAGCAACTGAACAAAGAAAATGAATGCATCATGAGATATATATTTTCCCCTTTCTCTTTCAGGATCTTTTGCCCAGTATGTGGTGACACAGCCCCCATCAGTGTCTGTGTCCCTGGAAGAGAATGTTCAGATCACTTGTAAAGGGAACAGCATTGGGAGCAAGGCTGTGCACTGGTACCAGCAGAAACCTGACAAGGCTCCTGTACTCACAATATACAACAATAGCAACAGGCCCTCCGGGATCTCGGACCGATTCTCCGGCTCCAACTCGGGCAACACAGCCACCTTAAGCATCTCCAGCGCCCAAGCCGAGGACGAGGCCGATTATTACTGCCAGGTGTGGGATAGCAGCACAGCTCACAGTGATGCAGGCAGAGGGGGAAGTGAGACCAAAACCTCCTGCTAGCAAAAGCAAGTGTTGTCAAGCTGTGTAACAAGGACAGGAAGGTGGGAGCCCTCCAGATGCTGCAGAGCTCTAAGTCACATCATCCCTGATAATTGGGAATTGGACATCACTGGGCCACAGGTTCCCCATCCGCTGCTTACAATCCGCTTACATTGGATCTGTGTGGAAGTGCGTTGGGGACAGGCCTCAGTCGTTGCTGAGGTCACAAGTTGGCACAGGCCCATCAAAAGCTTATCTTCGTGAGCTCCCAAAGTAGATTTCCTTGCAGTTCCAAAGTAACTTGGCTCTTCCTCACACACAATACGGATCCATGTATAAATCAAAGTCACGCTTGGCTGGCTTACAGCCAAGATATAATTTGGATGAAATTTGCAGAGGTCTAAGGGCATGAATCTTGCCCAGTTTCAGACGAGCAGCAGATACAATTGTTTTCCTGCAAGGGCAGATTTGTATTAGACCCCTTTAAAGTTGATTTGAGCCAGTGTGGCGTAGTGGTTAAGGTGCTGGAGTATGACCTGGGAGACCAGGATTTGAATCCTCACACAGCCATGAAGCTCATTAGGTGATGTGGGCCAGTCAATGCTTCTCAGCCTCAGAGGAAGGCAATGGTAAACCCCGTCTGAATACCGCTTACCACGAAAACCCTATTCATAGGGTCACTGTAAGTCAGAATGGAAGGCAGTCCATTTCCATTTTTATTGTTGATTTTCAGGATGGGAAGAACTAAGAGATATTAGCTTTCCAGGGAAAATAATTCCTGCTGATTACAAGATGGGTATCTCAGTCACAACGGAGCTCTCCTACTCTGGTGTTTTCTCTCCCACCCATCACCCAAACTGGTGTTATGGCATGATTAGAAACATTATTTTCATCATCATCCTCATCATCTTCATCATCATCATCATCACTATTATTATGATTATGATTATTATCCTAGGGATTGGGTAGAAATTAGCCCATTTTGTATTTTCTTGTGAATTTCCCTAACTTGCACTTCTGGATTCAAGGAATGAAAAGCAGCTACACTTGGAAATTTGCACTTCTCCAAGATTTGTGGTATGTTTCTCCAACCAAAAGGTAAGCACAAAAACAAATCTATTCGTGAAATTAACATGAAGGGCATGAAGTGGAGCCAGAACAAATGACAGGCAGAGCCAACGAATCCTAGTTTTGTCCCCCTCCTACTCCCAGCTGAGTTCTACAACGGCAACAGCGCAAGGAAGGGGAAGCTGATGGCAAGCCCCCCCCCCTCGGGACTGCTTGTAAGGAGTTAGGTCAGGTTGGCTGAGAGCAGACTGAGGTGGGTGGCGCAGGACCCCAATTGCCCTAACGTAGCAGCGTTTGCATCACTGGGGTGCAGGTGGGCCTTCAAGTCACCTTGTACTGAAGAAGATGGTGCTAATTCAAGGAAGATCAATTTTAGGAAGTTCAAACAAGTAAGATTGTTCACTGGCACAATGGCACAAGCCAAGAGAGAAGCGAGGCCAAAAAACCCTCCTGCTGTCAAAGATTAAGGTTTGTGTTGTCTTGTCATCCTG
The DNA here is from genome assembly GCF_030035675.1 of Rhineura floridana. NCBI lineage: Eukaryota > Metazoa > Chordata > Lepidosauria > Squamata > Rhineuridae > Rhineura > Rhineura floridana. Next base: position 21,096,633 of record NC_084498.1, on the reverse strand, counting down.
AGTTATCATTTCATAAGGAGTTCACCAAGACTGCAGACCATAAGAATATAAGAAGAGCCTTGCTGGACCAGACCAAAAAGGGCCCATCTAGTCTGGCATCCTAATCTCGCAGTGGCCAACCAGATGCCTATGAGAGGCACATCACCAGGATCTGAGCAGAGCCTGGAAAAGTGACTTTTTTGAACTACAACTTCCATCAGCCCCAGCCAGCATGGCCACTGGATTGACTGATGGGAGTTGTAGTTCAAAAAAGTCACTTTTCCAAGCTTTGGATCTGAGGGCAACAGCACTGTTGCCTCCTATGGTTCCCAGTAACTGGTATTCAAAGGTATTTGAATAGCTGGTATTCTGACAGTAGAGGCGGAATAGAGCCATGGTGTCTGGGAGCCATTGTTCACCTTATCCTCCATGAATTTGTCTTCTAAAGCCAGCTATGTTGGTGGCCTTCACTACTTCTTGGGGAAGTGAATTTCAGAGTTTATGTACTGTGCAAAGAAGTTCTTCCTTTTGTCCATCCTGCATCTTCCAACATCCAACTTCACTGGATGGCTGCAAGTCTGGCATAGGGGTTGGGTAGAAATTCACTCGTTTCATATCTAATGTGAACCTATCTAATCTGCATCTCCTGAGCCAACAGGTGAAGAGAAAGATAGCTATCCTTTGACATTTGCACTTGACCGAATTTTACAGTGCAGTTCTCCAACCAAAAGGTGTGCACAAAAATGTATATATTGGTGAAAATAGCATATACAACTACATTGCATTAGGGAGAATTGCTATCCCACATATGTGTACCAGGCAAACTTGCATGCAAAAATGCATACTTTGGAGCCATATCCTCCAAAATGCATATAGATTTTCATGCAGACTTTAAAAAGAAAGTTTCACAAACTGGTGCAGAAATAGGGTGAACCAAAATTACCGTTTGCAAAATGAGAAACTGAGAAAAAATGAAATCAACAGTTTCGACCATTCCGACTCCTGTCCCACCTATTGGCCAGGGAACTAATGGTCACTGGGTGCTTGTACCTCCTGCCTCCCAGGAAGAATATAATTGCATTCCTAGTTCTAATCTAGTCAGAGGCAGTATGTTTCTAAAAACTAGTTGCTGGAAGCCTCAGGAGGGGAGAGTATTCTTGTACTCAGGTCCTGCTTGCGGGCTTCCCCCAGGCACCTGGTTGGCCTCTGTGAGGACAGGATGCTGGACTAGATGGGCCACTGGCCTGATCCAGCAGGCTCTTCTGATGTTCTTAATCTCCCTGCAATGAGAGGTTTCCTCTCTTTCTGCTGGGTGTTATCCATTTCTGCTTTCCATTTTTCCAACTGCTGTTTCATCTTGGAAGAATGTGTAAAAAAAAATACAAGGGCTGTGATAGATTCAGCCAGATCCCAAATCCAGACCCAGTTTGGACCAGCAGGTGAGTGGAGGATTCAGTCCTGAAGACCGTGCCATCTCCACACGGAAGGCACTTGAGAAGCAGCACCCAACAGGACTGAACTGTTCTGCTTGCGGTGTGTTATGGGGAAAGACGACGCAACATCTCCTTCTTCCCCCACCCCTGTCTTGGCCATATATTTAATTAGGGTTTTTAAACCCCTAATTAAATATTACCCCCCCCAAAAAAATTTGATTTAGACCCAGGTCCGGGTTGGGTGTCCCCTAGGTCAGCCAAGACTGGAGGAGCTGTGCAAAGCCCTAAAAAATACCCCACTTATCTACCTATTTATTTTTTATTTATTAAAATGAAAAGTGCACTGCAAACTAGGTAACAGGGGAGTGAAACCCTTTAAAATGAAAAAAAAAACAGGTTCATAACACTGAGTGGCACAATTTGTTCTTTGGATGCCTTGATGAAGAGGAAGTTTTATTATTAGGTATTTCCAGACTCCCACCCTTTGAAAAGTACAAAACAGCTGACCTATCCCCTCCAAGACATTTGCCATAGTTTGAGAGCAACTGACACAATGCCCTTATTGAACCTAAGTGAGAGAACACTCTGACAAACAACGACACCTTTTATGTTTCAGCTCCTTGGGATCATATGGACCAATCAAATTAAAGCTGATTAAAATTAGGGCGGAGTGCAGTTGCTCCGCCTCCAGAAGCAAGATGGCTATAAAGGGCAAAAAAGTGTAGGGGCATCCAGTGCAGTGGATTGTCATTATTTTTGTCTTGGCAGGACCACAAACCTACGCACCATGTTCTGGGCTCCCATTGTTAGCCTCTTAGTGATGTGGCATACAGGTATGGGCATGTCATGTACACCTTAAAGTTACTGCTCAGGTGAGTTCAGCTGGAGAGCAGGGTGAGGGTGACCTTTTATTCCCATATTCTTTTTTCCAGGTGCAAATTCTCAGTCCCTGCTATCTCAGCCAGCATCAGCATCTGTGTCACCGGGAAACACAGTGAAACTCTCCTGTGTTGCAAACAGTGAAATCAACATCAGTGGCAAAAATGTGTACTGGTACCAGCAGAAGCCGGGGAACACCCCCCCCGATACCTCTTGTGGCATTATTCAGATTCCAACAAGCACCAAGGCTCCGGGGTCCCCCCTCGTTTCTCTGGCTCCAAAGAAGCCTCCAGTAACGCCAACTATTTAACCATCGCTGGAGCCCTGGCAGAAGACGAGGCTGATTATTACTGTGGTCTGTCTCACTACCATTACAATCACAGTGATCTGGTGGGGAAGTAAGCTAAGAACCTCTGTTTTCATCTCCAGACTCTGTTCACTAAGGTTTTTGTTGATGTTGTTGTTAATTTAGAATTATTAGTAGTAATAGTATTTCATTTATCAATAGCTCCCTGCAAGGCATCTACAAGTGATTCACAAGACAATAAAACATATGTAAAACAAGTGGATATATAAAAAGAGTTAAAACAATTGCATATATATATATATTAAAAAAATGCCCTATAAAACAATTTTTTTAAAAAAATATAATAATTAAATGTATAAAATCACTTTCAAATCCAATACACATACCAGCTGGTTTTGCCACGTGGGAGCACAATGGATTGTCTTAACCATTATTATAAGTAATGGTTTTATAATATGTACCTGAAATGGAACTTCGGAGGCTAGAGGACAGCCTCCTTTGCCAAATTCTACCCTTGCATCTCACATGACTGTGTACGTGGTTACAAGGGCCCATTGGCTGACAACAGATTAACACAAAGGTGGGTTTTGTATGCTCCTCACTAGGGATGGGCAAATCTGCTGAATCTGGTTCCTCTCTCTTTTTAATTTTTGCAATCTTAAGTTCACCTTTTTAACGTCAGTTTGCAGTTCTTTTCTTTAAAAAAAACCACAGATGAAAATTCATTAGCATATTAGTGTAAATTTTTCCCCATATACACATTTTTGTATGCAATGACGGTCCTGCCCATTTGGTAGGGGCGGGTTTGCCTACACCCTATTTCTAGGAAGGCTCGGGAAGGTTCCAGAAATTGTGTAAGAGGTCAGGTGGGGTATCTTGACCAATGGGATAAGGGTTTTGAGCGGCTATATATAGCCCGCTCCGCTTTAAGAGCACGCCTTTTTTGCCTTGCGGCACGTTACGAAAAGGCTCTTTGGGTGTCCTGCTGTTGACCGTCTTTGGTGAATTTTCCTTGTAGAGGTTTCCTGCTTTCTACCGCCGGTACCCTCGCGCCTTGTTTAACTTTGGCCAGGCGCAGGGGAGGGCTATTGGGGGGGTGCTTTCTCATCAGCTGAGAGGCGGGTGTGGGGCTTGCCTATTGGCGTTAGTGCCTCGTCTTACCTACTTCCCGGGCGTTCTTTCTGTTTGTTGCAGCCTTCCTCTTTCTCCCGCGCGTCAGCTGGGCAGCGGTGTTTGACCGGCTGCCTCGGCTTGCCGGCTGGCTCTGGCGCTGCGGCGCTGAGCCTGCACGTGGCTGCTTCCTGGAGTTCTCCCTCATCGCCTTCCTTTTGTTGGGCCCCCTTTTCCCGCGCGTCAGCTGGGCAGCGGTTGCAGTGTTGCTTGCTAGCTCTGCTGCTGCTGCGCTGAGCCTACATGTGGCTTTCTATAGGACTTCTCACACTTTGCCTTCTGTTGTTGGCCCCTTTCCGTTTGTCAGCTCTTCCTGGAGCTGGCTGTTTGCAGGTGCGTTCCAGCGCCAATCCCACCCCATTTATTTCAGGGGCCTTCCTTGCACCCTATTGGGGCCTTGCTAGAGTGGGTTTTAAGCAAGTGCTTTGCACAAGCAACCCCCCTTTGTGGATGGTAACCTTCATTAACCCCCCCCTCCATTCAGCCTGCTACATAATTCTTCCACCCCTTTTTGGATTGTGGGGAGTTGGGTTATTTACCCCTCCCCTTAGCCCCCTCCCTTGTTCCTTTTGCCTCTTTCATGGGGGAGGTGTGAGTTGCTCACAAGGGTGGGGGGGTGTCTGCTTGTTTTGTCTTATTAATTAATTATATATAATATTATTTTATTATTAAATATATAAATAGATACGTACATGAATTAATTTTCAGATATTTCTAGATATATAATATGATTTTATTATTATTAAATAAATAAATAAATGAATTCATTTTAATATTTATAGATATGTATTTAGATTCCCCCCGTTCCTTTTGCTTTTTTTGCGTAGGAGGGGTGAGTAGCTTGGAAGGGGGGGTGTCTGCTTGTTTTGATTTCTTAAATTCTTTATTATATATGGAATGATTTTATCATTATTATATGAATAAATACTTTGATAATATATAAATTAATTTTAAAATCTTTATAGATATATGGATAATCATATATAGATATATGAAGCTTATTCTGGCTGGTAGCATTGCGGATGTAGGTTTTAGATTGATCTTCGTTGTTGCTTATCCCCATATCATCTATTTTATATACTTAGTTCTGTTTGTATTCCTGCATGCATGTTTTGTATTTTAAAATGATGTTCTCGATCATGTAGCTTCATAATTTGTTGCATTTCTTATGCATGGAGGAAAAGTATAGATGCTTCTACAATAGCGTCTCTAAAGGGCAATAGTTTATTTTAAGGTGAGTATAGAAAAATCCCACATCTCATATTTCTTTTGCGGTTTTTAAAATATGTGAATAGGTGTGATTCCGAGAAAGGTAATCTATGCTATGTAAGCTTATAGGAAATGCTCTGCAGCCAGGTGAACTCATTGTTGTGGCGTTCTGAGCCAAGCAGAAAGGAAATGCCCTACAGCCAGGTAAACTCATAGTTGTGGCTTTCTGGGAGCCAATATGTTTAAGGTTAATATATATCTTTCCTTTAGTTTTAAATGCTCTGTTTTATCCCTGAAATATCTAAAATGAAACATTATGCTTAATTTGAGATTGACAGTTTATTGGTCCTTGATTAAAGTGCTCCTCTAGCATTAGGTAAATCTTTATTATGACGCTTTTCCACGGAATTTTTAAATCAATTTACCTTTATTCCACAAATATGAATTGTATACTGCCTGTTTCACAAGATGCAGGTACCCTCTTCAATCGCATCTATTTCATGGCAGTCTCGTGTACACTGGGCGCTGCTACCAATTTTCTTCAACGGCCGTTCTTTCTTCAAAGAACAGAGGACTTCCTCCTGTAGCCTGAACTGCAGGTAAGTTTTGATACAGGCTGTAGTTGATAATTTGGTGTCAATTCAGGAGCTTGGGCATGCCAAATAATGGCTGGCTGCCTTTAGGTGCCTGGGTGCTCACTATAGAATTTATTTTCTTGGATTATATTCCTACAGTGCCAGCAGTACATATGTGGCCTTCTGCCCTTCAGATCTGCATGATACGTTCAGTGCAGCACTTGGCTATGGTTATGGGGTAAATCCCCAGACCCTCAACGCTATTTGAGCTATGCGCTTTGTGCATGCGTTTATTCTGCAAAGTATAATACAATATCTATTCATCACTTGGTATGTCTGGGTTTACGTGCAGTCAGGAACCCATTTTATGAATATCACAAAGGGGTTTGTTACATTTCACTCTAATGCCACCTGATCTTATGAGGCCATTTCCCCCCCCCCCAATGAACGAATGATGTATACCTTTTGCAGTTTATTATCTACTAAAGAGGGCAGGACATTACCATTGGGAATATATCTTGCCTCCTTTCTGCCTTTGTCATTAATTTTCTGGCCAAGTGCATTAGGGAACCCATTTCATGAAAACCAAAGGGTGTTAGTTGCATTCCACCCTGAGACCGCCTGGTCATATGTGGCCATTTGCTCCGGATGTGCTATCGATACTCCTGCCTTCGATGATTCTTAGTTTCCCCCCCCCTTACAGGACAGTTGTCCTGGGCGGTGGCCTTAATAATATTTTCAGTGAGCCTTTTGCCCTGAAAAAATTAGCTTTCTGGGCAAGTCATTGTAAAATTTGAGCCCTGCGCTTATATTGCCGTGCTGTTTTTTTTTTAAGCGCATACGCTTAATATGTACCAGTGGGCTAGTGACTGAGTGGTTAAGCTGAGGAGCTGCCCATCGCCCACTCTGTCTCTGGTTTCCCTCGGATAGAGCTTTTTCTCTGTTAGGCCAGTGGGCCAGTACTATCTTTTCATATTCATTAATGGCTACGTATTGATTTAATTTTTATTATTGCTATGTTGTTCGTATGGCCATTATGTTTAGAGGTTGCATTTCTTTCATACAGGAGCGGCTGCGACAACTGCCCTAGCGGGCATGCGTTCTGGAAGTATTCTGATATTTATGCTATATTCAAAAGGGCAAAAATTAATTCTGTCATAATTATCGCTTGACACTCTCTGCGCTGGCCTTTAATCCAAGGCAAGAGGAATGCAGGATCATTCTGTAGATTTAGGGTCAGAAAGGTCCTTGAGGGTTGGTTGTGTTCCGCTCCCAAGGCCACTGACCGGAGGAGGCTAATCACACCCGATGTCCTCCTTCAGATCCTGCCTTTATTTAGGTCAATGTGCTCATCTCTGTATGAGTCGCACCTGTTCGCTGCAGTAACTCTGACGATGTTCTATGGTGCTTTTCGCCCTAGTGAAGTATTGGTTTCCTCAAAGCGCGATGTGTCCTGTAGTGCTTTATGCTGGCGATTGCACATTAGGTGCAGATTTAATGAGGTTTTCCTTAAATGTCTTTAAGACTGATCAATGGGGCCGTGGCAGTTCTGTATCTTTATTTAGTTGCCAGGTACCTGAATTATGCCCAGTTTCCGCTATGCGGCAATTTTTTGTGTGTGTGTTTCGGGCCAGCGGGCCAGCATTATCTCTTATACATGCAGATAGTTCTGCCCTGACTCAGTTTCAATTTTGGGCCGTTGTTCGGCGGGCCTTGTTGGCCAGTGGTTGCGATGCTGGAGTCTTTGGGCTGCATTCCTTTCACATTGGAGTAGCTACGGCCGCTGCCCTCGTGGGCATGAGCATTGAGGACGTCCAGACGATTGGCAGGTGGCGTTCTTCAGCTATAACTTCTGCCCTTGCTCCCAGCTCTCAGAGGGCATACCAGCGTGCCTTGGGAACGTTCAGGCGTTCCATGCCAGTAGTGCTTTGCCTCCTGCATGGCCTATCCCTGTTTCACATTTGCTGCAGTTTAAGTTACATCTGAAAGGGCAATCTCATTCTGTTTCTACCATTGCCGGACACCTCTCTGCGCTGGCCTTTATTTCCAAGGCAAGAGGATTGCAGGATCATTCTGTAGATTTTAGGGTCAGAAAGGTCCTTCAGGGTTGGTCGCGTTCCGCTCACAGGCCCGCTGACCGAAGGAGGCCAATCACGCCCGATGTACTCCTTCAGATCCTGCCTTTATTTAGGTCTTTGTGCTCATCTCAGTATGAGTCGCACCTGTTCGCCGCAGTAACACTGACGATGTTCTATGGTGCTTTTCGCCCTAGTGAAGTATTGGCTTCCTCAAAGCGCGATGTGTCCTACCGAGCCTTTTGCTTTGGTGATTGCACGCTAGGTGCAGATATAGTTAGGCTTTCCCTTCGAGTCTCTAACACTGATTAAAAGGGCCGTGGCAGTATTATTTCATTGAGAGTTTGCCAGGTCCCTGAATTGTGCCCAGTGGCTGCAGTGCGTTTATTTCTGTCAATGAGGCCAGCGGGCCAGCGTTACCTCTTTATACATGCGGATGGTTCTGCCCTGACTCAATTTCAATTTTGGGCCATTGTTCGGCGGGCCTTGTTGGCCAGTGGTCGCGATGCTGGAGTCTATGGGCTGCATTCCTTTCGGATTGGGGCGGCTACGGCCGCCGCCCTCGTGGGCATGAGTGTTCAGGACATTCAGGCAATTGGAAGGTGGCATTCTTCCGCTTTCAATCTTATGTCAGGTATTGATTCTGATTTATTGTTTTTTCTTTTCTTAGTGTGCTGAGCCTTCCTGTGCCTGCGAGGGTCATCATGTGTGGCCACTCTATTTTATTTTGGGCACATCGGAGAGCCTTCTCTATGCTTGCCGGGACACAGCTGCAGCTTTCCGCTAGAGCAACGGTTGGCTGGGTGGTCAGAGGGGCATGCTTTGGGATGCGCTCATGCATTTGGTGTGTCGCCTTATGGCATCGCTTAACCGGCCACATGTGTTGGTGGTTCATTTAGGGGAAAATGACTTGGTGCAGCGGCCAGGTATGGATCTGCTGCTTAGGATCACCCGGGATTTTAATGCTCTTATCCAGTCATACCCGGACCTTGTTATAGTGTGGTCCGACATGCTGGTGCGACGTGTTTGGAGGGTTGCAATGCACCCCAACAGGATCGACATATCCAGAGAGTGGGTGAATAGGAAAGTTAGGAGTTTAGTTTTGTCATTGGGTGGGGCATATATTCCTCATGACAGAATCCGTTTTCATGCACCGCATCTGTTTCGAGATGATGGTGTCCATCTTTCGGATATTGGGTGTGATTTGCTATTGGAGGATTTTAGGTTGGGTTTGGGGGCTTTGTTTTCTTTGGGTTGAGGGGACCAAGCTTCAGCTGATCCCCTCTTGTGGCGTTGGATTCGGGCAGGTGAGGTAATTGGGGTTAAAAATGGAGGTGGATGAGGCATTTGGGTAAAGGGCACTCCCTGGTGAAACATCAAGGCGTAATGCCTGGTGTGGATCCGGGGGGTGTCCACATGGGACCGGCTTACGCATCATGGTGAACGCCTGTACGGTGGGGCCAGGATGCAGAGGTTGGAACCACAAACCTGACTCCGATTGCAAGGAGGGAGAAGTTTTCCCACATCCTTGTCTGGGGAGTTGCAGTACGATGTGACTGACTTGCCTCCTGGTTTGGAGGGTCTAGACCCTCATAGATAGGTTGAGCCTCACCTGCCCGAAGGATTTGAGATTATTAATTGGCGGATTGGAATTTGATTGATTATGTGTTATATTTTAATAAATATAACATTTCAACCATACACGTGTCACGAGTCTTCCTTGGTGTGTTGGCAATTTTCCTTTATATATGCATGTTTACACAGCATTTATGTCTAATACAAGGCATCTTTGTGTGTTATTTACACAAAGACATGCATTTTAATGCACATTTCCCCCTAATATATGGATTTTATGATGCATTACTTGGCTGGATTAACTAGACTGCAAAATTCAGAGAACAGTGAATTTCAAAGGGTAGCTTGTTTCAGTTCACATGTTCATTGGGGAAGTGTGAATTAGGGCGCTTCACCCTTAAATGTGAACTGAACAAAATGCCCCCCTCATCTCTATTTTTCATCCACTCCCAAACACTCATTGATGGTAAAGTGTGAACAGTTCAATAATATTGGCTGTGTAACTCTCCAGGAAAGCACGTCAGGAAATGAAGCTGATGATTACTGTGCAACACAGCATGGAGAGAACATGTGATGTGGTCTGATAGGGAAGTGAGAGGAGCACCTTGTCTTGTATTCCCTGTGGGGTATGAAAACAATGTAAAGACACACACACACGTCCGAGCTACAAGACCGTAAAACATTAAGAGGGGCCACTCCCAGTACAACTCTTTCCCATTCAGAGCAGGCTCCTGGCTCTTCCTAATGACACAAGGCCCCTGATGATTTTTTATTCTTATTATTTAATTTCTATACCGCCCAAAGCCAAAAGGCTCTCTGGGCGGTGTACATAAGAGTAAAACAGCATAAAATACAAAAGCATAGAAATAAATAGCAAACTCAACAGAACAAGTAATTAAATAGCATTAAAATACAATAAAATACAACAGCAGCAGTCCAGCAGGAAGGGGGGTGGTGGTGCAGCAGCAGATGACAAGGGGCTCTCCCTCCCTGGCAGTGCAATGTTCCTCTTCCTGCAGGCAGAAGGTCTCCCAGGCCTCTCAGCCAGCCAGCCTATATATCCCTCCAAGGAGGGACAGGTGGAAAAGGTTAGCCACAGCTGGCTGAGTACCTGGTGCCTGGGACCTGGTCCTGCAGGGCGTGGCGGCTGTTAATAGCAGCAGTCCAGCAGGAAGGGTGGTGGTGGTGACCGCCAGGGGAAGCAGCCCAGCAGCAGCAGACGACGAGGGGCTCTCCCTCCCTGGCAGCGCAACGTTCCTCTTCCTGCAGGCAGAAGGTCAGATTTGAATGTGGGGCGGTCCTCTGACCTGCAATTTCCCCCCCGATTGTGTACCTTTTACTCACATGGGTAAGGCAGAGAGGAGGGGGGCACTGCTTTTTCAAGGGAAATGATTTGAATGTAGGGCTGGGGCACCAGTCCCACAAGTTTTAAGAGAGCAGAGAGCTGGGTCCGAATCAGAAGCTTCTGTGCCTTTAGGAAGGAGAGCTCACCTTGATTCCCATCATGCTCTGGGCCTGCCTCTTCCTCACTTATTTCTCAGGTATGAGAGAGGGAAATATCTTTGCCTGAGCAACTGAACAAAGAAAATGAATGCATCATGAGATATATATTTTCCTCTTTGTTTTTCAGGATCTTTTGCCCAGTATGTGGTGACACAGCCCCCATCAGTGTCTGTGTCTCTGGAAGAGAAGGTTCAGATCACTTGTATAGGGGACAGCATTGGGGGTAAGCTTGTGCACTGGTACCAGCAGAAACCTGACAAGGCTCCTGTACTCACAATATACAGCGATAGCAACAGGCCCTCCGGGATCTCGGACCGATTCTCCGGCTCCAACTCGGGCAACACAGCCACCTTAAGCATCTCCAGCGCCCAAGCCGAGGACGAGGCCGATTATTACTGCCAGGTGTGGGATAGCAGCACAGCTCACAGTGATGCAGGCAGAGGGGGAAGTGAGACAAAAACCTCCTGCTACCAAAAGCAAGTGTTGTCAAGCTTGTATGACAAGGACAGAGTAACTGTGGCCCTCTAGATGTGGTTGGACTCCAACTCCCATCAGCCCCAGCCAGCATGGCCAATGGTCAGGGATGATGGGAGTGGGATGGAACCCAAGAAATATCTGGAGGGCCCCAAGTTCCCCATTCCTGCTTCCCAATGAGATTGGGAGACCTTTCTCTGCAGCTTTCGTTTTCATGGGAGAGGGCTGAGTCCTTCTTCTAATAATTCTTTCACTACCGTTCTGGTCCGTTGTCATGCAAGGGTTATTGTGTGGCAATGGTCACTTAACAAACACCCATCTTTCCATGTGGAAGACCCAGTATAAAAGACGACTGCGTTGATGTTGAACTTCTGCCCGTCTTAATAGATTGTATTCAGAAACTCAGTTTAAATTTTGGAAATGTCAGGCAGGGTAAGCTTATTTCCTCTGAAAAACTCAAATGGGCTCGGTGATGTATCTGTTTGAACAACTAAAATATTAAATGTAATTTTATTATATAATAGCTAGCAATCATAAAATATTATTAAAACCCATCATATATGACAATAAAATATGGTCAATACATTCCTTGCACTCAAATCTAGTTCTAAATCTTTCCCAAATGCGTTTCAACCTATAAAAGTCTTCTTCAGTGGGTACTTTGGAGTTTTGGTAGCTGGATGTTCCTGAGATCCTTAGATGTTTTGGGATAGTAAATCTGACCTACAACATATACAATGTATATCTTGCTTAGTCTTTTGATTTGGACTAATGAATGTTAAAAATCCTTGATGATGCAGGCCTCTCAAATTCAATAGAGTTACTTATTTTGTCAGCCAGCTTCTGGATCTTGGGGAACTCTGCTTTCTACATCCCTCCGTTAGGAGAACTGACCATTTATTCCTACTCTCTGTTTTCTGTTTCCTAACCAGCTCCTGATCCACAAGACAACCTGTCCTCTTATTCCATGACTGCTAAGCTTACTCTTTGGTGAGCTACCTTGTCGAAAGCTTTTTGAAAGTCCAAGTACACTATGTTAACTGGGTCACTTCTGTCAATATCTTTGTTGACACTCTCCAAGAACTCTTAACAGGTTAGTGAGACAGGACTTACCCTTGCAACAAGCCAAGCTGGTTCTACTTAACAAGGCTTGTTCTTCTATATGCTTGATTATTTTATTTATTTATTAGATTTATATCCCACCCTTCCTCCCAGTAGGAGCCCAGGGCTCTTCAACAATACTTTTCATCAGTTTTCCTGGAACAGCCATTAAGCTAACTGCCCTATAATTTCCAGGATCCCCACCCCACCTGATCCCTTTTCAGAGATTGGTGTTACATTGGCCACTTTCCTCAGGTATGGAGACAGATCTGAAGGGCAAGTTACATATTTTTGTTCAGAGACCAGCAGTTTCACATCTGAGTTTTATCAAAGATGCAGGAGCCTTATCCTATGCTGAATTTCCCTCTTCTATACCACTATTAAAGTTTCAGGAGCCCTATCCTCATTTGCATTTGGCCACTCTGCAAACCCTCTGTAATTCCTGATAAAAAATGTAGTTTCTTCAAGTTGCTACAGGAGACAGTAAATTATGCATCTGCATCTGACCTCTGCTGGTGATTGTGTGCTTTCCTTATCCCCACTTTTATCTGGAAGCTGAAGCTTGGAAAGGTTTGCTGCTTTCTGCATCTCCTTAGTTCTGCTGCCATCTTCAGGCTTCTCCTAAGCAGGAAGAAACCTCCAGCGGCAAGCAATCGGCAAGCTCAACATGTAAGAATATCCTCCAATTCTACTCTGATTCACTAGATGGCGATGTGGGCTAAAAGTAAGTTAAGTTGGGTTGGCCTGTCCATTTCACATAAGGATGCTTAAGGATTTCATCAAGACTGCATTTGCACCACACATTTAAAGCACCATCATGCCACTTAAAACAGTCGTGGCTTCCCCCAAAGAATCCTGGGAACTGTATTATTATTTATTTTATTTATTTAATTCAATTTTTATACCGCCCATAGCAAGGCTCTCTGTAGCTTGTGAAGGGATCTGAGAGTTGTTAGGAGACAGCCCTATTCCCTTCACAGAGTTACAGTTCCCAGAGTTCCTGTTAACTGTATTTTGCAGATATGGCCTCAGCTGGGAACTTTAAAGAAAACCAACTTGATTTGCACTTCTCACTATGCAGATCAAAACGCAGTCATCCTTCTGTGTTTGCACTTTTCCAAATGTTGTGTTACAGTTCTTGGCTCAAAAAATGTACCAAAATGCTTATAAAAACTTAGGATAAAAAGTGTACCAAAATGTGTCCTTTTTGTGAAAAAATATGTTCAAACGTAATGCAATATAATATGGAGAAAGTTGTTAGGGAGAGGTTTTACTCCCTCTCGGAATACTAGAAACCATGGCCATCCAGTGAAGGTGAATGTTGGAAGACTCAGGAGAGACCAAAGGAAGTATTCTTTCAGAATATGTCTTTCTAAACGTAGTGTCTCTCAAAATATACACTTCTAAACATAATTTGATGAGGTTTTTCTGCTGAGTACTGCACTGCAACATTCGGGAAGTGTCATAGTAAAGTAAGCAACAGGTGAGCCTCTCTCTGAAGGAAAGCTCCACAGTTTCAGCTCCACTGAAAAGACCCCCTCCTTGGTCAACACCCACCTGAGACAATGGGGACCCCCCGGTGCCGGTGCCAGTGCCAGCTTTTAGAAGCCCTTTTGGGGAGGTGCCCTCAGTGGGTCTCCTCCTCTCCAGGGCTCTGCTGCCCACTCATTTGACCTCTCCTTCTAGGCCCAATCTGCTCCTTCACCCAGAGGCGGCTGCTGTTCCACCTCCTCACTCTTGTCATTGGCTAGATACTTGGAGAGGGCAATTAAACAAACAGTGACAGCAAGGAGGGCCACATTCTTTTGCAGATAATCCATCAGGGCCTATATGCTAATGATGGGTGGAGCCAGAGCTAAAGTTGTGGCCGGGACGGCTCAATGAGCTGCTATTGTTCCATTCCTCCTCTTTGTCTCCCCTGGCCTTCCTCCTTTTCATGATGTTGGTAGTCAGCCTGCTTTCCACCCACTCACATGCCTCTTTTCTTTTTCTTTAGCACCGGCAGCACCGTCAAGCAGTAATGTACTGGCAAATTCAGAAGTGCAAGATCCCGTCCTGATAGTCACAGCCACATCCCCTCCTGCCTTTTTTTCTTTTGCTACTGGGTTGAGAATAAGATCCTCGTTCATGCCTTCTCCCACAACAACAGATGCCCCAGGACCCAATAAGCATGAAAGGGGAGGCTGTGTGTTAGCTACTGAGAAGAGTCTTCTCAGTGGCTGACTCACCTCCTTTCACTCTGATTGGCTTCAATCATCAGGAAAGGACAAGGAAGCATTTCAGATGACCCTTCTCAGTGGTAACAGACTCTCCTTTCATGCTGATTGGCTCATAGGGTGCTGGAAACATAGGGACCCTGCTCCCAAAAAAGTAAGGGGTCTAAGACCCCCTGAGATCCTGGATGACTACACCCCTGGTGACAAGGTCCTACTCCTACTCCCTGTTCACCTGCCTCAATCTAGAAAGGGCCAAGGGGATCTGTCACTCTCCACTTGACTTGTCAACTGAGTTGACACACACCTGAGGAACAGGACCTGAAGTGGTGGGAGGCAATGACACTGAGAGCATCCTTGGAGAGATCGAAGGGCAATGTCTGAGAGTGTTCTCTCTGGGTCCCAGCAGGGAAGAGAAGGAGGAAGCGATCTGTGGAGGAGAACTACAGGCAAAGAAACCAGGACAAGGAGAGAGATTTGTGATGGAAAGAGGAGGCAGAAGGGAAAGAGGTAGGCTACAAAAGGAATTTGGGTGGCCTCAACAAGGAGGGGAAGGGGTTAGGGTCTACGGTTGTCATCCCTCGTGGCGAGCCAGAAAGGGTGAAGGGGTGACAAGGTAGGCAGAAGAGGAGAAAGTACAAAGGGAGTCCTGTGAAGAAAGGGGGCAACAGAATGCTTTGATCAAGTCCACCACCAGGGGACACTCTGAGAACAAGAGACCACCCGGGTTTCTGAGGACTCCTGGGACCAGAGGCAGGGATAGAGTTGACGGGGGTCCTTCCTCAGAGTGACGCATTCTAGGTGGGGTGGCTGTGTGACAGGCCTGTGGCACTTCTGCAATGTGCTGCAGCTAAAAAGATGTCTAAAACCAAAGGGGGAATATCATTATTATTTAGTAGTAGTAGTATTTACCCGCTCTCCACCCCAAGGTCCCAGGGCAGGTTCCCACAGTTTAAAAATGCATAATTAAAAACAATTGACACAACTAAAAATCACAACATCAAAAAAATTGGGTGGGTCCTAAAAATACACATCCCAGGCCAGGGTGAAGAAGTGTGTCTTCAGCATTGAAGTTGCCAGATGCACCTCAGTGGGCAGGAGGTTCCACAACTTAGGGGCTGCCACAGAGAAGGCCCTCTCCTGGGCCGCCACCACCCCAATTTTCTGAGGGCCATGGAACTACCAGAAGGACCCCTTCTGCTGATCTCAACGCCCAGGAGGATGTACACTGACAGTAACTTTACACTTTCTTCTCTAAGGTTAGGCATCATATTTTAGGGTGCTACAGCAAAGTACCCATGGGGTGCAAGCTGCCACCTTGCCCAGAATGCCCCCTTGTTCCTTCTAGAGCAAGGGTGGAAGGGAAGATGTGGAGGGCCTCACCAGGCATCTGGTGGCCATGACAGGCCAGAGGAAACACATAGCAGACTTAGGGGTGCCAATTCACCGCCACCCTGCATCAGCCACCTAACAGAAGGACCCACCCTGCAATTGCCCCAGTTCACCTAACAGGAGGACTGGCCATGAGAGGTGAGGCCAAAAGTAAGTTCAGCATCCTTCTCTCTCTCTCGCTCTCTCTTGCTTGCTTGCTCACTTGCTCTCTGTCACCCTTTTTTGCCATCCATTTCTCTCTCTTTTCTTTTGTCCACCCCTTTCCCTTCCATTCCCTCCTATTTCCCACCCCCATGAAGTTAGGCCAAGGCCCTTTGGTCATAGGCTACCCGCTCCTAATGTACAGCTTCAAAGTTAGGTGTTTGTGTCCAACATTAAATATATTAGGGCATTTGAGCATTGAGTTTTCCCCTCCCCATTTCTCCCACAAGTAAACTGTCCTCTCACAAACATCAGTGCCAGTGTAAGGAATTACGACGGAGTCGGTATGGGGGAGAAACCAGATTCAGTTCACATTTAAAGCCGAATTTACCAAATTTGCACTTTCAAAAACAATATGACAACCAAAACCCAGCCATCCTTTGAAATTCGCACTTATCCAAATTTTGCGATGCAGTTTGCCAACCAAGCAGATTGCGCACATGCACGCACACATGCACACACACACATCCCCTAAAATATGTATTTTTGTATACATTTTATCAGAGGATATGCACTTTCACAGAAAAAGTGAATTTTATACGCATTCTTCTACTTTTTTTGTTTTGAGTGCAAGAACCACGTTGCAAAATTTGGAGAAGAAAATCAAAGGATAACAGCGATTCTGCTCTGCATATTAATACAGGAAGTCTGCATCAGGCGGGTTCACTGAAAAATGCAGACTGAATGAAATCCTTGAGGGTACCTAACAGAACTCTATGAAGATCTGCTGCCGCAGGTGTGCATCTCCAACAGTTTCTTCTAATAACTGTCCACGATCACCCTCCCACCCCTTTCTAACCACCAACTGTACACCCTGACAGATGTTTCAGTGATTCTGTGAATGGACTGGGGAAGAGCCAACGGTTTTCACTTCATTTGCACACAGAATGCAAAGTCAGACCATAGAAAGCTGCACATGCCAAAATCATGTGCTCTGTCATTTCAGAAAATGCCGGTTGGGCATGAGCCACACTCCGTTGCTGAAGCATCATCTTCTTTTGAAGCACTTATCAAATTTAGTGCTACTGACGATGAGTGCAATGTGCTTATGTTGACTTGTGCACGCAGCCGACACATGCATGTTCTTGAGCCCTGAGGACCTTCTTTTGAAAGTCTTGTGGACCTTCCGGATGTGCCGAAAATGGAGCCGACTTGGCCATACATTGGAATCCATTTTGATCAGAGGGTTGTCTTATGGATATTTATGGAGTGAAATGGAAGGCAATCGGATATCCATGGTCATTAGGTTGCAGATTTATCAAACCGTGTTTTTCAGGTAAGCTATGGACAACGATCTGGAAATATTAATAGATATGACAAGTGCAACAAAATGTTGCAGTGTGGAGCACTCCTGTTCAGGATACTCCATTCCCCCTCCTAACCACTTTTTCATTTGGTGGGGGAAAAATGGGCCTCCCCTGATTTTCCATTTGATCATCCAACAGTTCATCAGTATTCAGCAGCTCCTGAGAGCACTCATCTTCACTGGGCTATTTTGGGAGTTCTTTAGTCCATTTTCACCTCGTTTTAGTTTTTACTTCTGCAAACCTTGGAGTTTAGTCAAGCCTGCTCTGTCTTGTGTGTGGATAATGCCATTTTGGCTATATAAGGGCCATCACTTAGAAAATCAAGATCGCCATAATGATATTAGCCGGATTACATAGAAGCAATGGTCTGCTCTGGAAAGATCACCTGTCTACAACGTCAGAAGCTTGCTTTTTATTGCCAACTTGACACTTGGGAAATAGTCTAAAATGCCTATCCCTACCTGTTGGAAGTCTTGCATATGCAAGAACGAATTTCCTGGATAGGAAACGGATGGTTTCTACAGACTTCTCTAATTCTTCCTCTATTATGGGATGTTGCAACCACATCAATTCTCATTTGGAAATAAACTCTTTGGAATTATCTGGGGGAGCAGGGTTTTGCATGAAAGCCCTTGAGATCACCTGACTTAAATCTCAGAGGCGGCGGAGGTACACAGTGGAACTGTGATTCTGGTAAGCAGAGTTGTAGCTTCATCTAATTTTTGTATGTCAGATTAAAAAAAACTAAGCAAATCAGTGATCAAAGCAGCAATTTGAAACAATTATTGGATAAATACTTGGGAAAGGGCTGAAGTTCAGGGGTAGAACAGGTCCCGGGTCAACTCCTGGCATCTCCAGGTAGGACTGGGAGATATTCCTACTTGGATAGCCACTGCCAGTCTAGATAGTACTGTGCTAGTTGGACAAATGGATTTAACACTGTATAAGGCAGTTTCCTATGTTCCTGATGATGGGGCAACATTTTGGAAAGGACCCAAAAGAGACATGAAACCCACTCTATTCTATGGAGCTTGGTGGAGCAAAGTTGTACTTTGGGGGTGTCCCTCGTGTTCTGTGGAGTTGAGTTATTCTGAAAAACAGGACAACCTCTTACAAATGTAACAGCAGCAGTTGACTGTGTTGCCCTGTTGCAGATCACATATACATTCAGACAAGGAGGTGATGTTGCCTACAGAATGGCCGTGTGTATTATGTAGGATTATGTAGGAGTTGCTAGAGAAAGCATTCAAGGCCAAGCATGGTTTTATTTAAGCAAGTCTATTAGAGGGGAAGTCTGCCCAAATCTCTCATGGATGCCTTAGCAGATCTAGTATGCAGAGAGAAGATCTGAGTCAGAACTCCTCTAGATTCTGGCATGATGGGACTACTAGAAAAACACAGTGGGAGACTTCAGACTATTACAGGCAAAAGGTGAGGTTAAAACAGATTTGATTGATATGTTGGGTTGTATCAAATCTTAGTCGTTCTCAGAATAGACCCATTGAAATTAATGGACCGAAGTTAGTCATGTCCATTAATTCCAATGGGTCTACTGAGAGCAGAACTTAGTCGAATACAACTAATTGTCCCAAAAGAAACCTATACTCGCTCTATACATATTTACAGAAATACCATCTGGATACTGTAGAACAGACTTGGGAGAAGAAAGTGAATTAACATTTCACAGCAGGGGAGAATCCGGTTTTTAAGCCAAGACTTCCCTAGTGGTTAAAGGTGGTATCCAATCCTAGTCTTACTCAGCAAGGGAGGCCCATTTTTTTATTTTCTTACATTTCTATCCCTCCTTTTTTATCATAGAATTCAAGACAGCATACATGTGGTTCCCAGGCAGTCTCCCATCCAGGCACTGACCAGACACAGATCTGCTTAGCTTCAGCAAGGTGATGGTCTCATGTGCCTTCAGGCCATGCCCTAATTTAAATTAATAGGACTGACTAATTAACTGAGGCACATTAATTTCAATGGGTCTACCCTGAGTAGGACTGGTATTGGATACAACCCCAAGTATTCTGGTCCCAGTGGCCTTTGATCCAATATGTTGCAATGCAGCACAGCATTGTGTGAAGCTAGTGTTGTGTGTGGGTTTAAAAAATGAGCAAATCTGCCCCAGATAGCATATCATCTACCTTAAGAAATGGATCGGGGAAGTGGATTGACATCCAAACTATGCTGGGGTGATGGTGCACATCCCTCTGAGCATCTTATCCCTGCAGATGTGCACCTATGTCTGCACAAGTAAGTTGGCTTAGGCATGTATAGACCTATCCAATTCCAACTGGATATGCCTAGGAGGTGAAACTTGGGGTCTGCCTTTTTTCCACTTGCAGCTGGATCCTTTGCACACAGGGAAGGGAGAGCAATTTGGTTCACATTTCAATGTGAGGCTGTCTAATTCGCAGTTCCTGAAACAATATGCAAAGCAAAGCATAGGTATCCTTCAAAATCTGCACTTCCCTGAATTTTGCGATGCAGTTCTGCGACTGGAAAATGTGTACAAAAACAAATATTTAGGAGAAAGTGTGCGTAGGAATAATTATCTTAGTGAAAATATCATACTTGGGGGGAAATGTGCATATCAGGCAAACTTGCATGCAGAAAATATGTATGGTTTCTCTTAAGCCTTACAGGAGGTTTACAGTGGGAGAAAGATGCGTTAAAATGGCAATGAGTTTTTTTAATGTGGAAAAGTGTCGACCTGAAGATTGGAAAAATGAGAAGGTGAGAGAGAAATGGAAATTGACAGATCCGTCAATTGTATTAGCATTATATTAGTGGAAATTGCTTGCAAACATGTGACTATTAAACCAGGGGTTCCCAAACTGGGGTCCATGAGCTTCATTCAGGTGTTCCACAATATGTCTGTGGGTTTGTGGTTAAAGAAGAGAGGCGGCACATCCATCGCATGGAATATCATATTGATTTTGAATTGCCTTTTTATTGCTTCCTTCGTTCCTTATTTGTATTTTATGGTATTATAATTTGAACTCTATGACATTGCAACTGCTTCAAGAGGCAGGAATATCAGGAAGTAGTCCACCAAGTCCCTCAGCAATTTTCAAGTGGTCCATGGAGGAAACAATGTTTGGGAACTACTGGCATTAGGAGAAATGCAGACTGAAATGCTGGTAGATTTTCATGAGGACTTTCTTTTTTAAAAAAAATAATAAATCACAATCCGTCGTGCAAATGTGGCAAACTGAACTTACTCCTGGGCTTCTGCTGGGAGGAAGGGCAGAATATAAATTTAATCAATAAAAATAATAACATATGCTTGGGAAAATGAGAATACTACAACTGGCAAATTCATCCACCTCTGTTTGCAAGCTTGTGAGCATGGAACAGCTGTTTGCACACTGCTCAAGATTCCCTATGCCATAATCATTTTTCCAGACTGGGGTCGGCTCTCTTTTCTTCCATTGGATTACTATTCTCCATCAAATCACACCATGCATTTCTGCACGGAAGACACATGTAGGTCCCATCTCCCCACGTTTTTACTGCATCACCCTCCCCATCAGATTCATCACTTACCTAGGGGACCCTGTCCAGAAAACAGAAAAACTTCCGGTGCGGATATTTTTGTAGGGCCATAAGTCACTGTGCGTATATCTTCGGCGGCGGGACCCAGCTAAGCATCTTAGGTAAGTCACATTAAAATGCTTATACAATTGTTTTCCAGTCGGCTTTTGTTTTAATTTCTGTCATTTTTCCATCCAAACTCTGTCTCTGGGTCAGACAGGGAGTCTTTTGCCTATTACATTGAATCGTCTTAGATGGTCAGGATGTCTTCTCTCTTGTGTGAATTAAACGTGAACAGATTAATCAGTTTGTAGGATGTTTTTTGTCCATTTTATGTGCTGATCAAGGCTGCAATTCAATGCAAAATTACTGGGAGTAAGCCCTGTTAACAAAGTGGGACTTAGGTACTGAGTAAACATGCATAAGATCGCCCTGCCCTTTCACATTTGTAAATGTTTTTCTTTCATGAAATGGTTGCATTTAGCTAATGGAGGTTGGTTTTGATAACATTCTAACCATTGGATGTTTTGGGGAGTCACCTATAGCATGTTCACATTTTCCCATTGTGGGAAAAGAACATCCAGGTAAGGTTACCACAAAATGAAAAAGCAAATAATTATGTTGTCATTTGTTACAGGGTTTTTTTAAAAAAAAAAATATTAGGAAGCTCTTATATTGTGTTGGCAAAAGTAGGAATGATCTAACTTTTTTTTAAAAAAAGTGAATGTAACAGGTAATGATTAAAATTAATTGAAGATCAAATTCTTTTAGAAATGGTCTTGTATTATCACACTGGATACTTCTTTCCCCTAAATTATGCCTTAATTTAGAAAGCATTAGGTACCATAAATTAAAATAAGGAAACAGGGTAAATAAGCTTGCAATTATTTACCTGCGAGTCAGCCCCATTGAAAATGGGCTTACTTCTGAATGGGATTGCACTGGACAGTAAATGTTCTCTTGATGTGAAAAAAATGCTTTGCAGGCAAGCCTTCATGCAGTAACAGGTTTTACAAATAGGATGATGCATTTGGTTGAATGTTAAAAGTAAGGTGCAAAACAGATTTTGTAAATCGTAAGAATTTTCCACTCTGAATATCAGAATGTTCATCTCTCTCTCTCTGAATGCAAAGACCGATTTCCACTGAAATTAGTCTAATATGTAAAAGAGAGCTCACTATTCCCCCACATTCTGAATACTTTTCCTTTAAAAATATGTCCCAGTGAAGACACTGCAACTCTTTTCCAAGTAACAGAGTTGGAATTTGTCTTCGATCCATGAGTGGTCATTCTTTAAAAAGTAGAGCAAGAGATTTCAGATAGCCGTGTTGGACCATTTGGAGAAGAGAGAAAATCCTAGTCATCAGCAGAATGATCCCTTCATTTAGAACAAACAAAAAAGTCACAAATACTCGTGTCCATCAGTGTTCTTCCATCATGCTGGAGGGTTTTTAGCAAAAACAGAGGGGTGAAGAAAATTGTGGGGGAGAGGATGTTTTAGAAAAGGAGTTTTACCCAGAGAAGACCCATTTACATTAATGGCTTAGGTTAATGTGCCTTAATTTCAATAGGTCTGCTTGCAGTACAACTAACATAGGATATAACCCAGTCTTCTTAAGGCACATAGGATCTGGGTTGGATTCAGCTAAGTCCTACTCAGAGCAGACCCATTGAAATTAATGAACTCAAGCTACTTGTGTCCATTTGAAGGATCTGCTCTGAGTAGGACCAACACTGAATACCACCCTCTGTAACAAAATGTTGCCGTGTGGAGTGTTCCAGGTCAGGATGCCAGCCAGCCAGCCAACCTGCGATGCCTTGTTTCAGGATATTCCACTCCTTCTCCTGGTTTTCCATTTTTTACCCCTTTCCAACAGTCATTCAGCATTCCATGGATGGACAACATGTTCACTCCTGGTTGAGTTGTTTTTATTTTTTACTGAAAATATTTAATACTTTAGCAAACTTCAGGGTTCCTCTAAGCCTGACAAGACCCCCCCCCTTCTGCATAGAAGATGCAATTTAGACTACATAAGAATCCTTCCTTTGGTGGAATGGAGTTTGCTGTTACTATGAAAAATAGGATGAAATGGACAGGTCTGTGGCAGACTATGGGTGATATTCAATGCTAGTCCTATTGAGAACAGACCCATTAAAGTGAACGGACGTGACTAACTTAGGTTTGTTAATTTCAGTGGGTCTACTCTGAGCAGGACTTAGTTGAACACAACCCTAGAGCTTTTCATCTAGCCCAACACTGCATTTATCTCTTTCCCCACCCAACCTAGTGTTTTACTCCTGATTTAAAAAAACCTTATTAAATTCATAACATTGATACAAAGCTTAAACATTAAAATATTTTAAAGATTTAAAAATTCTGGATTTTGTCGTCGCCCCCCCCCCCCCCGCTATTTCTTTGCTGCACATCCAGCCTGGGAAAGTAGTTTGATGAACTGAGAAATGCTTGTTCACTGCTTTGTGGTTTTTGAAAAAGTTAGACCTGATAAAGATATTGCCCTTCCATTACTTTTCAGTCTTTCAAAGGTGTCGCTGATGGGACAGAGGCAGTTGCCCTGCCTTGAGGCCATCAGATTAGGGAAAGTGGTGGTTTGGGACCATAGGTCCCACTGAAATACTGGAACTCTATCTCTCATTTAAATCTGCACTGAGGTTGGCTGTAGAAACCCTGTCCAAGTGCCTGGAGTCGGTGAGTGGCTGGATGGGAAGGAATAAACTGAAGCTGAACCCTGACAAAACCGAGGTACTGTTTGTGGGAGACAAGGGAAGGCTGGGGGATGTGGACCTGGTGCTCAATAGGGTACGATTGCCCCTGAAAGACCAGGTCCGCAGCCTGGGGGTCATTCTTGACTCCCAGCTGACCATGGAAGCTCAAGTCTCGGCTGTGAGCCGGGCGGTGCTGTATCAACTCCATCTGATACGGAGGCTGCGCCCCTACCTTCCCAACCATCTGCTCCCACTGGTAGTACATGCCCTGGTCACCTCTCGCCTAGATTACTGTACTGAAAACGGTCCGGAAGCTGCAACTGGTACAGAATGCGGCGGCTCGTCTGATTAAAGGCAGCCGCCGGCAAGATCACATCACTCCAGTACTGAAGAAGTTGCACTGGCTACCGGTTGTTTACCGGGCCCAATTCAAGGTGTTGGTTTTGACCTTTAAAACCCTATACGGTTTTAGCCCAGTCTATCTGAAGGAGCGCCTCCAGCATCGTCAGGGATGCTGCTCAACAAGATCAGCCTCAGAAGGCCTTCTCTCGATCCCACCGGTTAAAACAGCTAGACTGGTGAGGACTAGAGAGAGGACTTTTTCAATAGTGGCCCCCACCCTGTGGAACTCTCTCCCAAATGATCTCCGCCAGGCCCCTTCTATGATGAGCTTCCGCCGGGCCTTGAAGACCTGGCTCTTCAGGCAGGCTTTTGGGGTGGGTTAGGTTTTTATTGTTATGGTTTTAAATGTTAACGTTTTAATGTATTGTTTTTATCTTGTACGTCGCCCAGAGTGGCTGGACAACCAGCCAGATGGGCGACTAATAAATTTAATATTATTATTATTATTATAACTCGAGGACATTCAAAGAAGCTGAATGTTGGAAGATTCAGGACAGACAAAAGGAAGTACTTCTTTACTCAGCGCATAGTTAAACTATGGAATTTGCTCCCACAAGATGCAGTAATGGCCACCAGCTTGGATGGCTTTAAAAGAAGATTAGACAAATTCATGGAGGACAGGGCTATCAATGGCTACTAGCCGTGATGGCTGTGCTCTGCCACCCTAGTCAGAGGCAGCATGCTTCTGAAAACCAGTTGCCGGAAGCCTCAGGAGGGGAGAGTGTTCTTGCACTTGGGTCCTGCTTGCGGGCTTCCCCCAGGCACCTGGTTGGCCACTGTGAGAACAGGATGCTGAACTAGATGGGCCACTGGCCTGACCCAGCAGGCTCTTCTTATGTTCTTATGTTGTTCTTAAATCCCATTCACTTCAAAGAAGCATATGCCAGATGTCTTTAAGGCAAATATTGCTCCATGTTGCTTATTTTGTGCTTGTGTTAGGGAAACTCCCCACACTACAAAGTGTTGCATCTAATGCTAGTCCTACTCTGAGTAGCAGACCCATTGAAATTCATAGACATAACTAATTATGGTTCATGAATTTCAGTGGGTCTACTCTGAGTTGTAACATGACCTTAGGTTCCTTCTTTTTTTAAAAAAAAGAGTTGATGACAGAAGTATGTGTATAGATAGATAGATGGCCACCAACTTGGATGACTATAAAAGAGAATTAGACAAAATCACGGCTATCAGCAGCTACTAACCATGTTATGTTTTTCTTCTCGGTCAAAGGCAATATGCCTCTGAATACCAGTTACTAGGAATCCCAGGTTAGGAGGGCTGCTGTTGCACTCAGGTCCTGCTTGTGGGCTTCCCATAAGCATCTAGTTGGCTACTATAAAAGGGTCCTGGACTAGATGGGCCATTGGCCTGATCTAGCAGGGTCTTCTTATGTTCTTACAAATAGGAAATGTGCTTTGCATGCAGCAGGTTCCAAGGTTAATTCCTGGCATCTCCAGGTAGAGCTGGGAACGTTTCCTGTCTGAAACCTTGGATATCCACTACCAGTGAGGCTGGGATAGGCAATGTGGATCCATCTCTAGATGTTTTGAACTACAGCTCCCATCAGCCTCAGCTAGCATGCCCAATGGTCAATAATGAATGGGAGTTATAGGCTGAAACAATGCTGAGCTGGGCCAAAGGTCTGACTCGGTACAAGGCAATGTCTTATGAGTTAGGGCAGGTCTTCATCATACATTTAAAACACATCCAACGTACATTTAAAGCACATGACTTCCCCCACAGAATCATGGGAACTGTGGTTTGTTAAGGATGCTGGGAATCTGTAGCTCTGTGAGAGGAAAGCCACCGTTTCCATGATTCTTTGGTGGAAGTCATGTGCTTTATATGTATGGTATGGATCTGCCCTTACTATTTTTGCTGTTCATAGGCTTCCACCTGAACACAATATATATGCATGATGGTACATTAGCATGGTAAACTAGCAAAGAGTCTTGCAGCACCTTAAAGTCCAGTAGATTCATTGAGACATAAGTGAACGTGGACTCAGGGCCAGTCCTCGTGTTAGGCAGGGTGAGAGGACTGCTTCAAGTGATGGCACTATGGAATCCTGCATGTGATTATTCCCCACCTCCAGTGCAGCTTTGTGCACCGCTTGGAAGTCCAGGGTGGGGGGAGTGGAAACCTAGGGTTGTAGCCAATGTTAGTCCTACTCAGAGTAGACCCATTGACATTAATGGGCATGGCTAACTTAGATCCATTAATTTCAATGGATCTACTCTGAGTAGGATTTGTACAACCCTTATTTCAGCTCATAGATTTCCACCACTCGATCTTGGCTGTGCAGGTTGAGTTCCAGCAAATAAAGTTTCCGTGATGCCTTTTGATGGGCCACTGGACTTGTGTCGTATGTTATCTTTTCATTGCTATGAAGGAGCAAGGTCTGATTCATCCAACAAATGTGTGTGGCTGATGTTTACACAAGTATCATGACGACATGGATGTGTATGAACAAATCATCCTCTTCCCAGACTATGACCAAGCATGTCCTGAAATAGCTTGAAAAGTAGCATGGGATACCATCCCATCTCATCTTAGGTGAACCTAAAGCCATCCCACTTCTTTCCAGGTGGACCTAACTGAGTATGGGACAACCTTCTCACTTCCATATTCTTGTTTTCCCCTCTCAGTTTGGGCACTGGGCAGAACCATCTCTACAGCCAAATCAACTGTATGGTTCAAATAAAGTGGATAGCAAGAGTGTGCAAGGATGCATGCCATCCATCTCTGTGAGGATCAGAAACCTATTCTAAAACCCATCAGTGAGTTCAAGGGCACCAGTTGGAATTGCTTTTTATATCAAATCCTCATAATTATAAGAGAATTATCGTGTTCCCCATTTCTTTTAAGCAGGCAAACAGCACTTATAATTATGAAGAATAGATATGAAAGGCAGCTGAATAAGGATACTCTGGGCAGAACTGAAGTGGTGCCCTTGGGCTCACAGAAGGTCAGGGGTTCCTAAACTGTGGTGTCTGGGACACCAAAGTTTTGCTGTCTTCATTCAGGTGGTCTGCAACATGTGTGTGTGTTTGTGGTTGAAGATGGGAGGCAGCCCATCAATTGCACTGAATATTCACATATTCATATTGGGTGATAATCCATGCTAGTAGACCCACTGAAGTTAACAGACATGAATAATGTAAGGTTATTTGTTTCAACGGGTCTGCTCTGAGTGGAACTTAGAGCCCATTGATTTTAAATGTATATTATGTCTTTTTCATGTATTGTATTTTATTGAATTGCAGTTTGAACTCTGTGGGATTACAACAGCTTCGACACGCAGAAAAAAACATTAAATGGTCCTCCAAGACCCTTAGGAGTTTTTACGTGTTCCATGGGGATGGGGGTGGAATTGGGAATCTCTGCCTTGCACAACAGAAAGAGGGGAGGTGGTTTTTGTCTATCCCTCTTCCTCCACGCAGGCCTCAGAAACAACTACACTCCAAAAAAAATGGTCTCAAGAGAATTGGAGGCCCTCTGAACATTGAAGGAGGCATGAGGGTTGAAGGAGGTGCGAGGTTTGGGTCGAAGGTTGACTTGGCAAAAATCACTTCCCCTCTTCTTCTCTTAGTGGAGAACAAAAGTCCTTTTGTGAGTGCAAGGGCGCAAATGGGATTCGAATCCCTATTTTAAAGTTCTGAGGTGGGTCAAGAATGGGTGTGATTCCTGTGTCACCTACACTGAAAGAATTAAAACTGCATTGTCAGCAAAGCTAAAAATTTCCAGAAGCTTCTGTGAGTGGAATTTTTCCTTGTACCTAGAGTTTCTCCAGGACATAATGAAAGATGCTACCATTCCAAAGCATGGAGTACTTTGCCTTAGTTTCCGAACATAACTCTAAAGGCAAATGGTCCATACTTTCACTCAACACCTCCGTTTTAAACTTTCATCCCTATTCATATCTATCTGCAACAAGTCCCTGCAGTCCCTGAGATGCTGATGTCATGTTTTGTTGCCACCCTGTGATGTTTTGCTGACTCTGACGATCATGAACAAGCAGTTACATTTCCATGCAGCAATAAATTTTGGAACTAGGTTGTGATTTCTTTAGGAACCTTACTGCTTCACTTATTTGTTAATATTCCATGTAGATGAATAGTTTACAACCAGATTTCCACTTGACTTCCAGGTCAGCCAACAGCACCTCCGACTCTGAATGTATATCCACCATCCCAAGATGAGATGAAGACCTCAAACAAAGCCACCGTGGTGTGTCTAATTGATGGCTTTTACCCGAGTCCCATCCAGGTTAGCTGGCAGGCTGATGGCAGAGCCATCTCGTCTGGAGTGGAGACAACCAAAGCCACCAAATTGAATGATAAGTATGTGGCCAGCAGTTACCTGAGCATGCCTGTGGGAGACTTTGAAGAGTGTGACATATTCACCTGCCAAGTGTCGCATGAAGGGAAGACCTTCCAGAAGTCAGTGCAGAAATCGCAGTGTTCCTAAACATTGGGTGACTCAGTGGTGGTCCCTGTGCATCCATCCACCAGGAGCAAAGAGTCCTTCCTCCAAGGGGGTGGGGGGAAACTATATTCTCTGATATCCTCCTAAGGCTAGTGTGACCCACAAAGTCTGGTTCCTTCCCTAGATAGTTCCATTTCCCCACACACACAAACCCTTCCTATTCTCCTTGGAATTCCCTTTGTATGTTAGCTTCTAATGTTAGCACCTCAATAAAAATTTGATACATTTCACTGGTGGTGTGTCTTTTCCCAGTTATTTAAGAAATGGAAAAAAGCCCTGCTGGGTCAGACTAAAGGCCTATCTAGTCTAGCTTTCTGTTTCTCACAATGACCAATCAGAAGCCTCCAATAAGGCCACCAGCAGGGCATGAGTGCAATAGCCCTTTCCAGGTGTTGTCCACCAGGGTGGTGGTTGTTACGAGTACTACTACTGATGACGACGATGATATTTATTAGATGTATTAGTCACTTGATACCGGAAGGTCCCCAAGTGACTTACACAATGTCAAAAGAAAAACAAATTAAACACACTATGAAAACCTAACAATAAACAACTGCAAAACAATAGCGATAGTACCCACACACATTGGGTTGTATCCAATGTTAGTCCTACTCAGAGCATATCCATTGAAATTGATGGGCAGAACTAACTTAGGTTCATTAATTTCAATGAGTCTACTCTGAGAGCTTAGCTGGATACAACCCTCAGTGACTGGTGTTCAAGGAATGCTGCCTTTGATCCAGGATAGGGGAAGACAACATTTTACCACCCAGGTGTTGTTGGGCTACAGTGCTCATCCTCCCTGACCATTAGGCCATGATGGTTGATGAGACTTCCATCCTGAGGGTGACATATTGGCTGCCCCTGGTCTATATGCCAGTTATGAGTAATAGCCCTTGATAGCCTTACCCTCCAAGAATTGTTCTAATCCTGTTTTATAACTATCTAAGTTGGTGGGCCATCACTTTCTGTGGAAGAAAATCCCATAGTTTCACAGTGTGTTGTGTAAAGAACATGACATATTCTCCTGCAAGACATTAGCTACCACTCATTCAGAGCCCATTTAAAACATGTGGCTTCCCCCCCAAAAATTCTGGGTATACATGTAGCTATAATTCTCAGCACTCTACAAACTACAGCTCCCGGGATTCTTTGGGAAAGATATATGCTTTAAACGTGCTTTAAATGTATGCAGTAGATGTGATTTGAGATGTGAAGACTCAAACAAAATGGGGGGAAATTAGAGGGAGGAGTGTTGGGGGGTTTCCTCCCAATTTTCCAGAGTTTTTCTGGGCCTTCACATCTCTAAATGTAGCCAAGGTCAAATATACTAATAAGCTGAAGCTGCAATGCTATAATCACTCACTTAGGTGATGTAAGCCCCGCTGCATTCATTGGGACTTACTTCTGAGTAGACATTCAAAAATGCATATATTAGGGGAATGTGTGCACACAATGAATACTTTGGTGAAAATTACATACAAAAATGCATTCCACTGGGATAAATTGCTTGCAAAAATGTGAACATTAGTCAAAAATGCATACAGAAATGTATTTATTAGAAGAAATTCGCATTAAAGTGCTGAAGAATTTTCATGAGGGTTTTTTCTAAAAAAAATCCTCAGATTGCTGCATAAATACGGAGAACCAAATTTAAGATTAGAAAAATTAGCAACTGAGAGAACCGAAATTGACTGATGGTTCTATTCCTAGCTGGAGACTATGAGCTGGAGACTATGAGCCTGCCTGAGTTTTGTACACAGGGCCACTGCAAGGCAGTCTGCTAATGAAATGGAGTTGTTGACCTTCTTGTAAACTTCAACCCGTTGCACCCCAAGACAGGTAGATATTGCTGCTTTTGATCCCGATGGCTCAGATTTTATATACATATATCTAAAAAGTTGGTGAGCATCTCTGGAGGGAAAGAGTTATCACGGGCCATGGAATTGTGCCTGACTGCTGCTGAGGCAAGGGTACCCAATATGGTGTCCTCCAGACGTTTGGAACTCTGACTCCCATCATCCCTGATCATTGGCCATGCTGGCTGAGGCTGATGTGAGTTGTAGTCCAAAAACTAAGGAATACGTGGATAATGGGTGTCACAAGCATTTCTCCCCCTGAAGCTCATCATTTCTTCACCATCAACCTACATGTTACACACACACACACACACACACACTTTAGGTTCTGTCTTTTTTAATATCAGCATATAACATGAGCCCTGTTGGATCCAAACGTCCACCTAGTTCAGCATCCTATTTCCAAAATGTCTGTCTCCGGGGTCAGGAACCCCAGGCCCAATGACCAACCACGGGGATAGAGTGTCTCCCTATGGGGACAGGTTGCAGCATTTGGGGCTTTTTCATTTAGAGAAAAGGTGAGTAGGAGGTGACGCAATAGAAGTCTATAAAGAACATAAGAAGAGCCCTGCTGGATCAGACCAAAGGCCCATCTGGACCAACACCGTGGCCAGCCAGATGCCTCTGGGAAGTCTGCAAGCAGGACACGAGGACCATAGCGCTCTTTCACCCTTGTTCCCCATTGACTTGCTCACTGAATACTTCCTACCACCTTTCTGGAGCAAACAATGTGTGATGAACAGGGGCCACCGTCCATTCCTTATTCCAGGATATCACAGCTTACCATAGTATAGGTCAAGGTGTAAGGGTAACAAAAGTCATAAGAACATAAGAAAAGTCCTACAGCTGGATCAGGCCAGCGGCCCATCTAGTCCAGCATCCTGTTGTCACAGTGGCCAACCAGATGCTTATGGGAAGGCTGCAAGACGAACCTGAGCGCAACAACACTCTCCTCTCCTGAGGTTTCCAGAAACTGGCATTCAGAGGCTTAGCGCCTCTGGCAGTGGAGGCAAAATACTGCCATGGGGCAGTGCAATTGTCATCCAAATGCACTTGCACAGAAGCATCCAAGGCCTTACAATATTAGACAGGACATGTGACAGTGCACATGGGAGAAGTCAGAACAGGTGTCGGGAACCTTTGGCCATCCAGATGTTGCAGGACTATAACTCCCATCATCCCTGCCTATTGGCCATGCTGGCTGGGGCTGATGGGAGTTGAACAACATCTGTAGGGTGCCAGGTTCCCCATCTGTGCCACAGAAACATTCTAGAGTTCTAGATACATACTTTACTTATGCATTAGTGGAAGCACACATTTCACCCCAAATAAGTAAAATTCAGGGGCAATCCTCAAAACCCAATGAACAAGTTCATTTCTTAAATCTGATTTATCTGAGACATACTAGCAGCTAATTAGGGAAGTTCATACCCTCAAAGGAACGGTCCAATGCTTTGAGTTTAATTTACTTTTTTAAAAAAAAACAGCTATTGTGGCATAGACAAAGCTTCATTGCCTACAGACTGAGTCACTTGTGAGGCCTCTTGTAAGAAACATATTAAACATCAACTGGATTACATAAGCCAGTGGTACCAATTCTTTGGTTCTCTGATACCGATCTAGCTATAATGACCAAAGCAGAAGTAGCCAACTTGGTGCCTTCCAGATGTCTTGGACTGCAATTCCCATCATCCGCAGTTTGGATATTCAATGATCAGGGACGTTGGGAGTTGTAATCCACAGCATCTGCAGGACTTCATTCTGGCTACTCCTAGACCCCAAGAACGCATCTGTCACACTCTCTAAATCTAGAAATGGATGATGGGGAGTTAGAACCACTTGGAAGACCTGAGATTTTTATGGATAAGAGACCAGGATTCGCGTCTTCTGTGCCCAGAGATGGACCAGGTAAGTATGTCATTTACTTCTTCCACAATACAACACTAATTACATCTTTTCTTTGTATGTTCCATTGATTTTAAGTGGATTTAAAATGGTGTTTGTATAGGCTGTTTTGATTTGTTGTTCGTACACCATTTTGTGATGAATTTCTCTTGAAAAAGCGGCTTATAAATTTGTTAAACTGGAGTTATTTGGAAATGGGGGGAAATGGCTCATCTTAAGGAAAGCAACAGCTGTCTATTGCCCACTCTAATCCCAAATGGGACAGGATCGAAGACCTTTCTCTGCTGTGAAGAAGCAACAGGTTTTTGTACAGCTGTGTGTCACTGTGGTGGATCTTCGGAGGAGGAACCCAGCTGACCGTCACTGGTAAGTCACTGAATTTATCACAACCATTTCAATCTCTGTGTCAATATTTTAACATTTCTGTCATTTTTGCCCTCTTTTCCTGGTCTGGCTTAGAGTTGACTTTAGGGTTTCTGTCACCTAGTTTAGGATGATGCGTTTATGTGAACTATGTTTGTAACCCTAGACAGAGTAGTGTGGTGCAATCCCATTTTACATGCCTCTTCCCTCCTTCCCAGGAACATTGGAAAATTATTGATGGGGGGGGGGTCTCTTTTCCTTAGCCTACATCAAGGTTGCACTTTTTTGAAATCATTCTTTGCAAATATCCTTTGTGGCCAAACTCAGATGAGAAATGGGGAAGAAATTGGACCAGTTCGTATTTAAAGCCAAATTTATCAAATGTGCATTTCTGAGACAATATGAGAACCCAAACACAGCCATCCTTAGAAATTTGGACTTATCCAAATGTTCTGGTGCAGTTCTCCAACCAAACAATGTTTACAAAAAATTTGCATATATTAGGGGAAAGCCTGCACAAAAATTAATATGTTCATGAAAATAACTTACAAAAAGGCATTATATTAGGAGAAATTGCTTGCAGAAATGTGCACATACATCAAAACAGCTTACAAGACTGTGCTTATTAGGAAAAATTTGCACTAAAATGCTGATGAATTTCCATGAGGATTTTTTTAAAAAAGACAAATTGCTGCAAAAATGTGGAGAACCAAATTTAAGATTGGAAAAATAAGAAACTGAGACCCAAAACTGACAGATCCTTCCATCCATATTTTTACTGCTGAATACAAAAGATGGCAGAAAAGTGAATTTAAGTTGTGGTGTTCCACAGGTACCCAACATGACTTAGAGGTCAGACTGGATCATTTTCCAAATTGCGTTCCAAAATCCAAAATCCATATTAGATCAATAGCTTTCTTTGGCCAACCAAAATGTACGAAAGTTTGTGCAAGCTTTCAAACTCTCCAGAACTCTTCGTTCTAGAGAACTCAAAAGTTTGCATACTATTTTGTGATATTACCACAAAATCCCAAAATGGATTTTGGCATGTTTCTTATGAGCCAACATACCTTTACTTTTTCTAATTTGGTGACTTCATTTTTGGACTACCTAAGTAGAATAATAGAAGAAATGAAATGAGTGAAGGCTTGGTAACTCTGCGATCCAAAGCAACAGGCTCTCAATCTACTTTTTAAAAGTAAAAAGCAGCAAAATGTTCAACGTTTTACTTGGTCATCACACATCCGTGAAATACAATGAAATCATCTTAACTGTCTAATCAGGGGCTCCCAAACTGCTTCGTTCAGGTGGGTCCATGGCATGTCCGTGGATTTCTGACTGAGGATGAGAGGATGGGAGATGAAACATCCATCACATTGAATATGCATTTTGGTTTTTAATGTATTGGATTGCTTCTTTTATCTCTTATGGGGTATTTTATTGAATTACAAGTTGAACGCTATGGGATTGCAATGGCTACCAAAAAAAATTAAGTGGCCGGCAAGACCCTCAACAATTTCCAAGTGGTCCATGGGGAAAATAATTTGAGAACCAGTGGTCTAAATAACACTTCACCAAAGCTAAATGGGGTACGGGTATGAGAGTGTTCTGAGGTTTGCACCATAAACCTGCATACACAGTGCATCAAAGGGCCAGAATAAACCTAACACAGATCTCCAATCAGATCCCCTAACTTCCTCCCCCCCATTTCTTTTAGCCTATATCTCCTACCACCCTTTCCCCAAAGCTCAATACCTACACCTTGCTATTGTTCCCACTGGGAAAATATTTGGGTACCTTTCCTTTCAATTTATTATTGTTGTTGTTGTTATTGTTATTTTGGTATTTGCAAAGATAACCAAAAGAAAACTAAAAACATTGGGCGGCATCCAATCCAGCTTCTACTCAGGGTAGATCCGTTGAAGTTAACGGGCATGGCTAACTTGGGTCCATTAATTTCAATGGGTCTACTCTGAGTAAAACTAAGATTGGACCTAACTCATTCCTAGCTAATATGAACAGTAAGAATATCCCACCAATTCTAATTTAAACTTGTAGTTTAATATAGGCAGCCCATACGTCCAAATAGGTGAGAGTGATGATTATATAAGCCAGGGGTTCAAACATATGCCACCTTTACTCCAGGGAGCTCCAGGTGACTGTCCCAAGGTCGCCCAGAGAGTTTCGTAGCCGAGCGGGGATTTGAACCTTGGTTTTCCAAGTCCCAGGCCAACCCTCTAACCATTACACCACCCTTCCAGTCTTGTACTATATGTCTTTTAGCCACCTTAGAGGCTTACAAAAACCACTTGCCAATTACTGACAAGCCTAGTTCACTCACCCTACCCAATTAGGGCTAATAATAACTTTGGGGTGGGATAAAGAAAACAGCATGGGAGAGAAATTGTTAAGAATATGGTCACTTGCACTCTCTTGCCCTCCCCCCCCCCGATTGCTGTCCTCATGAAAATTGGAGCCTCTCTCCCTCTCTCTCCAGTTATAGATTTCCCACATTGTGTCTATGTTAAGTTCTAGGTGGTCCTATTGAATTATGGTAATGCTAACTAGATCAGTTCTGGAGTCTGTGGGACTTGGCTCTGAGTTTTAGTTGTTCATCTCCCTAGTAAGGCTAAGCTCTGCTAACCACTTCTTGAAATTTGCACTTTTTGAGATGCAGTTTCCGACCCAAAAAGGTGTACCAGAAAAGCATATAGTAGGGGAAAGCGTACATTAAAATGCATATACGTTCATGAAAATAGCACACAAAGAGGCATTATATTAGGGCAAATTGCGTGTACCAATGTGTATATTAGGAGAGACCCTGATGGACTTTTGTGAGGAGCTGTTTAAAAAAATCACAAACTGATCTGAAAATGGGGCAGACTGAATTTTGGCCCAGAAAAATGAGAAACGGAGGCCCCATTTGCGCTAGGTATTTAAAGCAGTATCATACTACTTTAAACCATCATAGCTTCCTCCAAAGAATCTTGGGAACTACACTTTGTTAAGAGTGCGGAGAATTGTCAGGAAACCCCTGTTCCCCTCACAGAGCGACAGTTCCCAAAGTTCCCTGGAAAGATGGATTGATTGTTTGATTACTCTGGAAACTCCAGCTCTGTGAAGGGAACCTTCACCACAGCTCAGTCATAGCAAGTGTTGCTGTTTAACTTCATATACACCATAAGATATATTGCATGGACGCATCAAGGGTTTCATTGGCCAGCCCACTCCATCTCTGCCACACACCACCTGTTTGGATGCTATGAAGGAATAAATTCAGATTCACCCAGCCAATTTTCATACAATCAGAGAATCACAAAGTTGGAAGGAGCCTTGTGCAAGGCATCTAGTCCAGCTTCCTACATGTCCAACGTCAAGGTCCTCTTCTGAAAAACAGCTGGGTCCAGGAGCCACGATTTAGATGTTCCCACAATGCCTCAGAACAACGTTACATCAGGGGCATTGTGGGAAATTTCAATGGCAGCTCCCAGTTATTGCCACCACTATGAGACAAGAACAGAGGAAGCTGCCTTGTTCTGAATCAGACCATTGGTCCATTTAGATTGGTATTTAAGATTTCGGGTTTTTTTCAACATGTTTTTAAAGATGTTTTGTTTTAATATACTTTAAAGTCTGCTCTCATGATGGTTTAGAGTGTTCATAGTGTTTGCGTTTGCCGCCCTGGGCTCCTACTGGGAGGAAAAGGGCAACATAAATTTAATAAATTAAATAAATAAATACATAAATGACTGGCAGGGCCTCTCTAGGGTTTCAGGCAAGGGGCTTTCCCAGCCCTACTTGAAGATGCTGGGAATTTAACTCTGGACCTTCTGCATGCAGAGCAGATGCTCTGCCCCTGAGCCACAGTCCTTCCTCAATTATCTAGTTAAGCTAGAAGAGGCCACCAGAAGACCAAGATTCCCCTCAGTTCTGAAGCCACCTCTGATGCAATGCAGTGATTAATGGGGGAGGGGGAAATTAAGTTCTCTTACCACTTTGCTGAGACCATGAACTGACACCCCAAGCTATCTGGCTGACTCAACATAGGAGGTATAGCATTTTCTGGAAATCAAACATAGGTAGGGCTTAATTTTAACTAGGTTTCACAGGAAATGAGCTCCAGAATCTGCTTTTAATTGTTTCTCTCAGTCCAGAAGAAGGTGTCAGAGGGCTTCAGTTCCCAGAGTTCCCTGGGAAGGCAGACTGATTGCGAAACCACTCTGGGAACTGTGAGAGTAATAGTGGTCTCCTAACAACAACACCTCTGTTAGGGAAATAGAGGTCTCCTAACAACTCTCAGCACCCTTGGCAAACTACTGTTCTTTGGGGTAAGCCACGGCTATCAAAGTGGCACAATAGTGCTTTAAAAAGATGGTGCAGATGTGGCCCAAGCAGTGTCACATATGACTTTAACGTTTTACTGCCTTGGCAGGCCTTGTGTATGCAGTTATGTACTGGAGCAACAAGTCTAATAATGAAGCTAACCACTTTCCCAGTGTACACACTTAACACACTTAACACACATGTACACACTTAACAAGATTTCCACTTGACTTCCAGGTCAGCCAACAGCACCTCTATTCATATCCCTATTCATATCTATCTGCAACAAGTCCCTGCAGTCCCTGAGATGCTGATGTCATGTTTTGTTGCCACCCTGTGATGTTTTGCTGACTCTGACGGTCATGAACAAGCAGTTACATTTCCATGCAGCAATAAATTTTGGAACTAGGTTGTGATTTCTTTAGGAACCTTACTGCTTCACTTATTTGTTAATATTCCATGTAGATGAATAGTTTACAACCAGATTTCCACTTGACTTCCAGGTCAGCCAACAGCACCTCCGACTCTGAATGTATATCCACCATCCCAAGATGAGATGAAGACCTCAAACAAAGCCACCGTGGTGTGTCTAATTGATGGCTTTTACCCGAGTCCCATCCAGGTTAGCTGGCAGGCTGATGGCAGAGCCATCTCGTCTGGAGTGGAGACAACCAAAGCCACCAAATTGCATGATAAGTATGTGGCCAGCAGTTACCTGAGCATGCCTGTGGGAGACTTTGAAAAGTGTGACATATTCACCTGCCAAGTGTCGCATGAAGGGAAGACCTTCCAGAAGTCAGTGCAGAAATCGCAGTGTTCCTAAACATTGGGTGACTCAGTGGTGGTCCCTGTGCATCCATCCACCAGGAGCAAAGAGTCCTTCCTCCAAGGGGGTGGGGGGAAACTATATTCTCTGATATCCTCCTAAGGCTAGTGTGACCCACAAAGTCTGGTTCCTTCCCTAGATAGTTCCATTTCCCCACACACACAAACCCTCCCTTCCTATTCTCCTTGGAATTCCCTTTGTATGTTAGCTTCTAATGTTAGCACCTCAATAAAAATTTGATACATTTCACTGGTGGTGTGTCTTTTCCCAGTTATTTAAGAAATGGAAAAAAGCCCTGCTGGGTCAGACTAAAGGCCTATCTAGTCTAGCTTTCTGTTTCTCACAATGACCAATCAGAAGCCTCCAATAAGGCCACCAGCAGGGCATGAGTGCAATAGCCCTTTCCAGGTGTTGTCCACCAGGGTGGTGGTGGTTGTTACGAGTACTACTACTGATGACAACGATGATATTTATTAGATGTATTAGTCACTTGATACCGGAAGGTCCCCAAGTGACTTACACAATGTCAAAAGAAAAACAAATTAAACACACTATGAAAACCTAACAATAAACAACTGCAAAACAATAGCGATAGTACCCACACACATTGGGTTGTATCCAATGTTAGTCCTACTCAGAGCATATCCATTGAAATTGATGGGCAGAACTAACTTAGGTTCATTAATTTCAATGAGTCTACTCTGAGAGCTTAGCTGGATACAACCCTCAGTGACTGGTGTTCAAGGAATGCTGCCTTTGATCCAGGATAGGGGAAGACAACATTTTACCACCCAGGTGTTGTTGGGCTACAGTGCTCATCCTCCCTGACCATTAGGCCATGATGGTTGATGAGACTTCCATCCTGAGGGTGACATATTGGCTGCCCCTGGTCTATATGCCAGTTATGAGTAATAGCCCTTGATAGCCTTACCCTCCAAGAATTGTTCTAATCCTGTTTTATAACTATCTAAGTTGGTGGGCCATCACTTTCTGTGGAAGAAAATCCCATAGTTTCACAGTGTGTTGTGTAAAGAACATGACATATTCTCCTGCAAGACATTAGCTACCACTCATTCAGAGCCCATTTAAAACATGTGGCTTCCCCCCAAAAATTCTGGGTATACATGTAGCTATAATTCTCAGCATTCTACAAACTACAGCTCCCGGGATTCTTTGGGGAAAGATATACGCTTTAAACGTGCTTTAAATGTATGCAGTAGATGTGATTTGAGATGTGAAGACTCAAACAAAATGGGGGGAAATTAGAGGGAGGAGTGTTGGGGGGTTTCCTCCCAATTTTCCAGAGTTTTTCTGGGCCTTCACATCTCTAAATGTAGCCAAGGTCAAATATACTAATAAGCTGAAGCTGCAATGCTATAATCACTCACTTAGGTGATGTAAGCCCCGCTGCATTCATTGGGACTTTCTTCTGAGTAGACATTCAAAAATGCATATATTAGGGGAATGTGTGCACACAATGAATACTTTGGTGAAAATTACATACAAAAATGCATTCCACTGGGATAAATTGCTTGCAAAAATGTGAACATTAGTCAAAAATGCATACAGAAATGTATTTATTAGAAGAAATTCGCATTAAAGTGCTGAAGAATTTTCATGAGGGTTTTTTTAAAAAAAAAAATCCTCAGATTGCTGCATAAATACGGAGAACCAAATTTAAGATTAGAAAAATTAGCAACTGAGAGAACCGAAATTGACCGATGGTTCCATTCCTAGCTGGAGACTATGAGCTGGAGACTATGAGCCTGCCTGAGTTTTGTACACAGGGCCACTGCAAGGCAGTCTGCTAATGAAATGGAGTTGTTGACCTTCTTGTAAACTTCAACCCGTTGCACCCCAAGACAGGTAGACATTGCTGCTTTTGATCCCAATGGCTCAGATTTTATATACATATATCTAAAAAGTTGGTGAGCATCTCTGGAGGGAAAGAGTTATCAAGGGCCATGGAATTGTGCCTGACTGCTGCTGAGGCAAGGGTACCCAATATGGTGTCCTCCAGACGTTTGGAACTCTGACTCCCATCATCCCTGATCATTGGCCATGCTGGCTGAGGCTGATGTGAGTTGTAGTCCAAAAACTAAGGAATACGTGGATAATGGGTGTCACAAGCATACAGAAATGTATTTATTAGAAGAAATTTGCATTAAAGTGCTGAAGAATATTCATGAGGGTTTTTTTTAAAAAAAATCCTCAGATTGCTGCATAAATACGGAGAACCAAATTTAAGATTAGAAAAATTAGCAACTGAGAGAACCGAAATTGACCGATGGTTCCATTCCTAGCTGGAGACTATGAGCTGGAGACTATGAGCCTGCCTGAGTTTTGTACACAGGGCCACTGCAAGGCAGTCTGCTAATGAAATGGAGTTGTTGACCTTCTTGTAAACTTCAACCCGTTGCATCCCAAGACAGGTAGACATTGCTGCTTTTGATCCCGATGGCTCAGATTTTATATACATATATCTAAAAAGTTGGTGAGCATCTCTGGAGGGAAAGAGTTATCAAGGGCCATGGAATTGTGCCTGACTGCTGCTGAGGCAAGGGTACCCAATATGGTGTCCTCCAGACGTTTGGAACTCTGACTCCCATCATCCCTGATCATTGGCCATGCTGGCTGAGGCTGATGTGAGTTGTAGTCCAAAAACTAAGAAATACGTGGATAATGGGTGTCACAAGCATTCCCCCCCCGAAGCTCATCATTTCTTCACCATCAACCTACATGTTACACACACACACACACACACACACACACACTTTAGGTTCTGTCTTTTTTAATATCAGCATATAACATGAGCCCTGTTGGATCCAAACGTCCACCTAGTTCAGCATCCTATTTCCAAAATGTCTGTCTCCGGGGTCAGGAACCCCAGGCCCAATGACCAACCATGACCTTCCAAGTCTTCCATGTGGCCGTTGGGATTTCCCCAAGGGGATAGAGTGTCTCCCTATGGGGACAGGTTGCAGCATTTGGGGCTTTTTCATTTAGAGAAAAAGTGAGTAGGAGGTGACGCAATAGAAGTCTATAAAGAACATAAGAAGAGCCCTGCTGGATCAGACCAAAGGCCCATCTGGACCAACACCGTGGCCAGCCAGATGCCTCTGGGAAGTCTGCAAGCAGGACACGAGGACCATAGCGCTCTTTCACCCTTGTTCCCCATTGACTTGCTCACTGAATACTTCCTACCACCTTTCTGGAGCAAACAATGTGTGATGAACAGGGGCCACCGTCCATTCCTTATTCCAGGATATCACAGCTTACCATAGTATAGGTCAAGGTGTAAGGGTAACAAAAGTCATAAGAACATAAGAAAAGTCCTACAGCTGGATCAGGCCAGCGGCCCATCTAGTCCAGCATCCTGTTGTCACAGTGGCCAACCAGATGCTTATGGGAAGGCTGCAAGACGAACCTATTGTAGCATACATACAGTTTCGCAGTCTGCATGATCATCTGTGAGATCACTTCTAAGGCACATATTCTACATTTACTGGATGTCCCATTGCTACCAATTTTATGCCTCTCCCAGACAGGTAGGGATGTTTGACTAATTCATTCTTTGAGTGTTCCAATACAAATGGACCTGATCCTCACTTCGCCAACTAACGTGCAGATTAGTTATCCTTTGGATTTGGTATTTCTCCAATGCACTTCACAAATGTCTGCTTTATTCTAAAATCTGTTTAGAAATGCATGATTTGAGAGAAAAGTGCATTTTGAGGGGGGGAAGCATTTAAATGTGCATGTAAATACTAATGTTTGGGGTGGATTTTAAAAATAGTAATAAACAGAGATTAATGTGGAAATTGAACCTAATGGATTTATGAATGAACACATCTGAAATTGACATGGGCTGGAAATAGACTGAGCCATTCATCCCTACATACTGGTCAATGGGCTTGGATAAAGGACCTCATCTATCATGATCCCTCAAGCAAATATAGACTGTGTGGGCAATGAAAGACCTGCAACTAGTAAGATTTATGAAGGAAGACATAGTTACCATTCTTATAAATTGTTAACAGGACCCTTATCATTTTTGCTCGAAGATGGACCAGATAAATATTACACCATTAACTATGGCTTGTTTGGACATAGAACATGATTCTTTTAGAACAGTTGTTCCCAAACTCTTTTTTTCTCCATGGACTTCTTGAAATGTCTGAGGGTCTTGGAGGACCATTTAATGATTTTCCCCCTGCCTTGAGTTGCAACTGTACTGTGCTGTGAGAGACACTGTATGATTTTCAGTTGCATCTTTATTGCTTCTTTTATTTCTGATATTGCATTTTAATTGTGTTACAAGTTGAATTCCACAGAGGTCTATAGAATTCACACTGTAAGTGTTCTTCACAGACAGGCTGTGGACCACCTGAATGAAGCTTGCAGAACACTGGGGGTCCACAGACCACAATTTGGGAACCCTTGTTTCAGAGATCTCAAACAACTTTTGTCCATCACCCACTCATGCCATGGTGGGGACCTCAAGGAGGATGTGAAGCAATGCCAGTGAGGGATGCCACCTGAGGAGAGGGGATGGCCTGGGGAGAGTCCCAAGGGCCAGACAGAGAGGCCTGGAGCATAGATAAAGCTTCACTGCCTACGAGTTCATCTGTGGAACCTCTTATATTATGAGAACCATATTCTATATTCACTAGACTGGATTGATACCAATTCTGGGGTTCTCCATCCACTAGACCAGATGAGTTGTTGGTACCAATTTTGAGGTTCTCCTATACAGGTCAAGCAAAGGATCTATCTTGCTCATTCCCCCTAGGCAAAGACTCTGAGGGTCAGAAGTACCTGCAAGAACTGAATATGGTAAGATACACTAACAATTTGGCTCTTGACATGAATAACTAAAGGATCCTTCTCTTCTGTTTCCAAGCAGGTCCGTATGCTACATGTCCAATATACCATTAACTAGTACAGCTTCTTTGGAAATTGAAAGTCTTCCATTTTGGGAAAGCAAAAGTTGTCCTATTGCTTGCTCTTCTTTCATGTGAGATAGGTGATCTCCTCTTCCAGGAAATAAAGTTGGGTTTTTGTACAGCTGTGTGTCACTGTGCTCATCTTTGGATGAGGGACCCATCTGACCATCCCTGGTAAGTCACTGAAGTCTGTCATGTTTCTTTCCTTCTCTCGGGCAATATTTTATTTTAACATTTTCACCATGTTTT
The DNA here is from genome assembly GCF_030035675.1 of Rhineura floridana. Taxonomy (NCBI): domain Eukaryota; kingdom Metazoa; phylum Chordata; class Lepidosauria; order Squamata; family Rhineuridae; genus Rhineura; species Rhineura floridana. The sequence goes on along the minus strand of NC_084498.1, from coordinate 21,053,615 downwards.
GCCTTCCTCTGACTTAAAAGTTGATCTTATGGGGTTGTATCCAACAAAGTTGTACTAAAAGTAGACCCATTGAAATTGATGAACCCAAGTTAGTCATGATCATTAATTTCAATGGGTTCCCTCTGAGCATGACTCACATGATTAGATTCAACCCATGGATTCCATCATTCAATCCAGACTAGGGATAGGAGAGAAATTCAATTTTGTTTGCATTTCCTAGGAAGCTACCTAATTTTCACTTCTCAAATCAACATGTAAACCAAAACACAATTATCCTTTCAAACTTTGTAGTTCTCCAAATTTTGTGATGCAGTCTTCCATCCAAATAATGTATGCAAAAATGCATATATTAAGGGGAAATGTGTATTGAAATGCATGCATCAGTGAAAATAATGTACAAAATATTAGGGGAAATTGCAAAAATATGCATATTAGTCAAAACTGTGTGCAAAACTGTGTGTACTGTGAGAAATTTCGCACTAAAATGCTAAGGAATTCTCATGACTTTTTTTTAAAAAAAAATATCATCAAATTGCTGCGGTCATTTGAAGAACTGGATTTAAGTTTGGAAAATTGACTGATTTGTTCATCCGTAATTCAGACTGATCCTGAATTTTAAGCACAGCCAATTTTCAAATCCCATTTTACCATTTTGCTCCAAAGTTGTGGAATTTGCTGGTGAAAAAAATCAAGGAATTCCCATCCTTTTCTTTGAGTGTGCCAATGAGATAAAATCTGCAGGTCTCTTCTGTGGCTAGAGTCAAATTCTTGGCATTCCCTTTTTGTTGAGTGTAATATGCATTGGAAAAGTGAACTTGAGTGATATCTAAAACACCAGAGCTTATTAGGGAATGCAAGTCCTGCCCTTATACAGGATGGCGGGGCTGGATTATTTCTGATGGGAACTTTTAATTCTTTGATTCCATCCTTAGACCTCAAAGCTAGCATTTTCAAATGAAGTAAAATTCAGTGCTACTGTACTTTATAACTTAGGGATCCAAATCAACAAGCTCCCAGCAAAAATCTCAGAGGGCGGCTATGTTTTGTTGGAATAAAAGGGGTGCATGTCATTTTATTTTAAAGTTCAGGTCAGCTTTGTGAATGACACGACACCAAAACTAAATGACAGATGTCGCCTAGTTACAGGGAGAACTGCAGCTCAAAGCCCATCAGAGTTTTAAGTCAATGGGATTGCACTGGCTCAGATAGATTGTGACCTTACATGCTGTTCCTAATGAGACTGGATGAGTGGGATTTGCTTCCAGGTACTGCATGTAGGACCAAAATGTAAGGCTCTAGGAGACAATATTTGTTTTTTTTTAAATGTCAATATTGTGCAATATTTCAATATTATGGAGGTGCCACTTTGTTTCTTTCATTGTTGAAATGCATAACCTACAGCACATAGATAAGAGCTGGCTGACAAATAATGCAAGCTCTATTTTTCTACTATTCATAATTGTGAACATATGGATCTGTATGGATGCATATTAGTATTAGTATTAATATTAGCAGGATGCTTGGACGTACAGCTGGCTGAAGCCATTTCAATGATCATAGTAGCCCCTTTTATTAGGGGTGTGCACTGACCACAAGATTTGGTTTGCCCCCTGATTTGCACTTTGGAAAATAGCCAGACTCAGACCAAGATGCTTCATAGGCTGTCCAATTTGGCCCAGAGTCTGTCCAAGCCTGTACCATTCCCTGCACATTCACTATTAGGAAATCAAAAAAGACAAAAATGTTTTCCTTTTGACAGAAGTGGAGGGAATTTGCAGGCATAGTAGCCCCTCCAGAGTAGATAAAGCCTGCCAAGTTACAGGCAAAGCAATCTAGAGGCTTTTGTGATGAACTCCATCTTGTGTTTTTTTTTCCGTTTAATGAAACTTTTATCACATTTTTTTATTTGGGGGCGGAATTAGATGAGGCAAGGTCATCCTTTCTGAAGGCATTAATCCTGTCAAATTCCAGAATGATAGCTGCAATGGTTTTCCTGGAAGGTCAGTCATTACAGGTTTGGGATGGGTAAAATAATGAATCATTTAATCTCTCCTATGGTTTTGTGAGCAATTGGCCTGAAAACTGCAGAAACAAGAAAGGTGCCCCTAAGTTAGAAACCTGCCAAAAAGGAGACAAATAGGTCCAGGCCCTTTTGTGCTTGTTACCTTTAAAGTTGATTTGGGGGGGGAGAACTAAAACGGATTCACTTTCTGAGTAAAAACATTTGCTCTGATTACAGAGGGGTGGGGAATCTTTTCTGGCGAGTGGGCCAGATTCTTCTCTCCCTACCCCTGCTAGGCCAAATTTGACAGGTGTGTGGAGCCAGCCACCTGTCAATCACTTGATGTCACTCTGATGTCAAATGATACTGTGCTCTTAAGCCCCAATTTGTTGGGACTTCAAAGCACAGCACAGGCTATTTGAAAGCTCTTTTGCAACCAGTCCCATGCTGCTCTTTAAACCTTAGAAAATCAAAGGTTCAAAGAGCAGCACAGGGCTCCTTGCAAAAGGGCTTTCAAACAGCCCCACACTGCTCTTTGAGCCTCAGGTTTTCAGAAGTTCAAGTCGCAGCACTGGGAGGGAGAAGCCGTTTCCATTTAATGGAAACCACTTTCCTCTCCTGGGGCAAGGCATGCCTTGCTTCAGCAAAGGAACAGTTGGGAGCACACTGCCATCATGTATGACATCAGGTGTAGGTGGGTGGGCATGACTTGCTGAAAACAGCTTCATGGGCAAAATGGGAAGGTCTAGTGGGCCAAGTTTGGCCCACAGACTGAAAATTTCCCACTCCAGTTTACAAGCTTGACCAGCCAGTCACAGCAGAGCTCTGCCTCCATCATCTCTCCACTCTAGTGCTTGTTCTCCCTTCCCCCATTACCCCAGCATTATTACTTATATGGGCTGCTCACAAATATTACTATCTCTCACTATCCTCCACTCAGGCAGTCAAGCAGCATTATCAGACTTCAAAGGCACAGTCTAGTCAGGCAGAAACATTGAAGGAGGGTGTAAATAAAGGATGGTGAGGGGTGTACTCTGTGGAGAAGAGGTGTGGCCCGGGGAGAACCCGATGGCCAGATAAGAGAAGCCTGGAGGGTCACATTCAGCCCTTGAGTCTAAGGTTCTCCATCCCTGATCTAGAACCATTTACTGTTAAGAAGATAAGAAGAGCCTCGATGAGGGATCAGGCCAATGGCCCACCTAGTCCAGCATCCTGTTCTCACAGTGGCCAACAAGATGCCCCAATGGGAGGCCTGCAAGCAGGATGTGAGCACAGCAACACCTCTCCCTACTTGCAATTCCCAGCAAATGGTACTCAGAGGCATCCTGCTTCCAAATACGGGGTTAGAGTATTTCCTGTTCCCAATCATGTCAACATGGGATGGTTGTGTGTGTGTGAGGGGGGAATAGAGCTGAGAAGGAGGGTTTTTTTCCCCTGAGAGAAGGTATCCAATTTTTTCCCCATATCCCTGGGGGGGGGAAGAGTGCCATTTGAATAGTTATTTTATAACTTTTCTCCACATGTAGACAAAGGAAAGTGCTTCTTCACACAGCACAGAGCTAAACAATGGAATTCACTCTCCCAAGAAGAAGTGATGGCCACCAACTTGGATGGCTTTAAAAGGGGACGAGGCTAATTCATGGAGGAGAAGGCTATCAAGGGCTACCAGCTACAGTGGCTATGTTCTGCCTCTGCTGTCGGAGGCAGGACGCTTCTGAAGACCTGTTGCTGGGAGTCACAAGTGGGGAGAGAGCTGTTGCGCTAAGGCCCTGTTGAGCTCATGGCCATGGTGAAAAACAGAGTGCTAGAGTAGATGGGCTCTTATGATTTTATGTCCTCCACAGTAAACAGAAAAAGAAGAAAAACTGGGGCGAAAAGGAAGAAGCCAGGTTGCTGCTGCTGCTGCTAATGGTGAACCTCGCCCCGAGAAACTGTTGGAGAATTTCTCCACTCCCTGGAGAATATTTGGTGAAATGGTCCCTTCCATTTTGCCATCCACAAATAGGATGGGGGATTTGGGGAGGCCATTTTCCTTAAGCTCTGGGGGGGAGGGGAAGCAATTAGGCCCAATGGGCTACAATCCAACATACAGTTAAATAGGCTGTAGCCAATGTTAGTCCTACTCGGTGAAGACACTCTAAAGTTCATGGTAATTTAGGTCCATCAATTTCAATGGGTCTATTCTGACTTAGAGACAACTCAGTGTTCTTAAGATCACTGACACAAGTGGGCTGCTTAATCACACCTAACTTGGATTGTGGCTCATAAATCTATTTTGTACATGTATTCCTTACCTTTCTTCAATGGAGTTCAAAGCAGCACATGTGGGATTCCTAGGAGGCCTTCATCCAGGCACTGACCAAATCCAGACCTGCTTAGCTTCAGCCATAGCCTTGGCCATAGTGTCTAAACAGTCATTGGCCAACTGTGACCCAGAGCCGCATCACAAGGCAATCACGCAACTCTACAATGGGACTATAACACACATGGAAAAAATGGAGGTCAAGAACTCCACCCAAGAACCCCTCCAAAAAAACTGAAATAAGGTCCTATTGAATAGTAGGTGGACAGCCAAACACCTTCTAGCAAACCTCTGCAACCTCTTCAGTAATTCCCTCCATGAATACATAGAACAGGGGAAGCCAACATGGTGCCCTCCAGATGTTGTTGGACTCCAACTCCCATCCTTCCTGGCCACTGACCATGCTGGCTGGGGCTGATGGGAGTTGGAGTCCAACACCGTGTGGAAGGCACCACATTGGCTATCCCATAGTGAGGGTGGAGCAGGGCTATGTACACTGGTTCCATCCCCAGCATTGTCACCTCCATTGGCTCCATCCTCTCCACCTCCATGCTTTGAGTAGAAAAGGAGAAGCCTTTGTGCATTCAGCCGGACATATGCAGATTCAAGAGTCTCAATTGCATGGAGGAGCCTATATATGCATGCATACATGTGCAGAATCCTCCTTCAGACCTTAGCTGAGTGTCAGGGTAGAGCCAGAAGGGACAGCAATGCTGGGAGTGGCAGTAGGAATATTGCTCTGCTCATTTCCTCCCCACAGACATTCATAAACCTGTGGAATGGATGGGATTTCTGGACAGGTCTTAAGCCAACTTAAGTTGTATAGGCAACTGCCTTTCCTCTGTGAGATCAAGAGGGTGATTCTGAAAGTAGATGAGGTTCCCTCTCCGTAGCTCTCTGGCCAAGCTTTTGGGTTGTTTGCCCGGGCCCTGAGATCCTCAGGAGAGGCCCTTCTCTCAAAACCCACATTCTCACAAGCACGACTAGTGGGGACACGAGATAGGGCCCTTTCGGTGGCTGCCCCGAGGCTTTGGAACTCCCTTCCTAGGGAAGCAAGAATGGCCCCCTCCTTGCAGTCCTTCCATCAGCAAGCAAAGACTTTTTTATTTCAACAAGCCTTTGGAACTGAAAGCTGTTAAGGACAGGACTTGAAGGGTGCTGCATTGCTATTGTCTAATTGTATTATTTTAAACTGAGTTTGAATTATTCTAACTGTATGTATGAATGGTTTTAATACTGTAAATTGTTTAATTTGATTTTAATCTAGACTTTTGTATGTTTTTAATTATATGTGTGCTTTTATCTGGAAGCTGCCGTGAGTTCCAGTTTTGGAAAAAGGGCGGGGTAAAAATAATGATAATAAATAAATAAATAAATAAATAAATAAATAAATAAATAAATAAATAAATAAATAAATAAATATTGTTTTGTGTTGTTGTTTTTTTAGGAGATCCCTGATTTTACCCAAAGGAAGAAGACTGCAAATGTAGCATAGATAGATCCCAACAAAGCATACCAACCTATTAGGAACAAGAGAGATTTTGTGTCCAAATCAGCAGAAAGAGATGATAGGGTGAGATGGTTTCAAAAGACCGCTGTGGTCACTAGACCACATTTCATTGCTTTTGTCCATTCGGTAGCCAGCCTGGAAGATACAGCTGTGTTTATAGTTGTCCCTGCACTGTCATGGGCTGAACTATGCTGTGAGAAGGTATCATTTTCAAGAGGAATGATGTGGTGCAGAATTCCTCTCATTATTGCACCCATTTGTAGAACTGGCTGGATAGATCTGTGGCATTTCAGATGTCCAACCAACCTACAGGTAATGCTGACTGAACAGGTTGACTGTACATGATCATGTATCCAATGGACAACTGAACCTGCAGGTGTGTGCTAGTGCAAGGACAGCCTTCAAGGAGTGGAGCCACCAGGCAGCTCCTTCCAGAGGATATCAACAAACAAAATGTTGGCCCTGCACTGGTCCTGAGGAAGCAAAATCCTCACCCTGGGAACAACTCAGGCCACTTTACTGTAATCATTGTCACTTGCACATCTCTTCTGGAATCTCACCTGTAACTTTGGCAACTTGGCAACGAACCATTAGGAGATGCTCATTTCCTATTTTGCCTCTTCTTGGAGTCATGCCTTTGCACGGAAGGTTTTTGCATAGCCGTGTTCCACTGTGGTACATCTTCGGTGGAGGGACCCAGTTGAATGTCCTCAGTAAGTAATATTCCAAATTGCCTTTTTTCCACCTTGCCGTTTTCAATGTTTATATTTTATGCTCTCTCGCTCTTGCTCTTGCTCTTGCTCTCGCTCTCGCTCGCTCGCTCTGTTTCCCATCTAAGTAGCATATCAGCAAAAGGTTTGTGTTTATTTTATTGACATTGTTTTCCCTTCTTGTAACTCCCTCATTTTTATTTTTATGGTCTGGATAGTGGCATTGTTTTGCCCCACTGAATCCTTCCATCTTCTATACCAGGTGACTTTCCTCTGGTCCCCTTTCATACCATACATTTAAAGCACTCATATACCACTTAAATAGTGGCGCAGAATCCTGGGAACTGTAGTTTGTCAAGAGTACTGGGAAATGTAGTTCTGTGAGGTCAGCATCCTTAACAAACTACAGTTCCCAGGATTTTCCATGACTGTTAAAATGGTACTTCAAAATCAAAATCAAAATCAAATTTTGTTTTAAACTTTCTAGTTAAATCAATGGTATATCGGGTCTATCAACCGCACAATAAAATTAAAATGGTACTTAAATATATGGTGCAGAGGTGACCTATGTACATGTATTGTGAAGGGTGCCATTTTTAAATTGAATCTGTAACTTGGTGTGTGTGTGTATTGTTATAGAGGAGCAGAAAATCTACAACCTAATCTTAGTGTCATAGACCAGTCATTTGCCATGCAAGTCCATACATGTCTACTCTGAATCATGTCCCACTGAGTTCAGGAGGACTTACTCCCAGGTAAATGTGTATACTGCAACCTTACCCAAGTCCTCCCTCTGATCAAAGCTCAGAGGGTATTGACAAGGGAGAGGGCAGGTTCAGTTATGGCTCTCCATCTGTGGGATACGCTCCCTAGTGAGGTCCGTCTGGGGCCAGATAAAGACTTATCTTTTCCCCCAGAATAGACTAAGATTATGATGTTTGTATTAGTGTTCTGCCAAAGCTTTCTGTGCCTACATGGGGGTGCTTGTCCTTGATTTGTTATTTTGTTTTACGCCATGATATATTTACCTCTGTTTGTTAACAGTGCTGTAAGTCGCTTGGAGTCCTTTGGGTAACAAGTGGCTAATGACAAATAATACTAATGATACGTGTATAGCAGGAGTGGGAAAACTGTGGTCCTCTACCTGTGGGTGGACTCCAACTCCTTTAGGAGAAACTTCTTAATGGTGTGCTAAGTTCAACAATACAGCCAATCACCCGGCAGGGGAAGGTAGGCTATCTATCACTGGAGATCTAGCAGAGGTGAGCAACTATCTGTCGAGGATGCTCTTATTATGGATTTCCTGTAGCAAGCAGAAATTGACTATATGGGCTACAAGGCCCCTATAGGCCCATTGAAATTAACGGACATGCCTAACTTAGCTCCATTAATTTCAACAGGTCTGCTCTGACTAGGACTAGCATTGGATGCAACCCTATGAGTGATATTCAGTGCTAGTGCTATTCACCCATTGAAGTTAATGGACATGACTGATGTAGGTTTATTCATTTTGGTGGGTCTGCTATTCCTGTATTGGCTACTTGGATTTGCAGAGGATCTCTGGGATCTCTATACCTGCTCCCTGAGATATTTTAGCTGGATCTGTTAGAGCAAGGAAGGGGAACCTGTAGCCCTCCAGATGTCATTGGACTCCAACTCCCATAATCTCTGCCCATCAGGAATGCTGGCTGGGGCTGATGGGAGCTGGAACCCAGCAACAACTGGAGGACCAAAGGTCTCCCACCTTTGTGCAGGGATGTAAGGATGCAGCAATTTCTGTCCTGTCCTATTGCAATCTGCACTCTTTCCATGGTGATACAGTTTGGCTTCTGCTATGGCCAAAACTAACATAATTTGTTATATAATTAATTACATAATTATGTTAGTTAATGGACATGACTGATGTAGGTTTATTCATTTCGGTGGGTCTGCAATTTCTGCAATTTCTGTCCTGTCCTATTGCAATCTGCACTCTTTCCATGGTGATACAGTTTGGCTTTTGCTATGGCCAAAACTAACATAAATTGTTATATAATTAATTACATAATTATGTTAGTTAATGGACATGACTGATGGAGGTTTATTCATTTTGGTGGGTCTGCTATTCCTGTATTGGCTACTTGGATTTGCAGAGGATCTCTGGGATCTCTATACCTGCTCCCTGAGATATTTTAGCTGGATCTGTTAGAGCAAGGAAGGGGAACCTGTAGCCCTCCAGATGTCATTGGACTCCAACTCCCATAATCTCTGCCCATCAGGAATGCTGGCTGGGGCTGATGGGAGCTGGAACCCAGCAACAACTGGAGGACCAAAGGTCTCCCACCTTTGTGCAGGGATGTAAGGATGCAGCAATTTCTGTCCTGTCCTATTGCAATCTGTGCTCTTTCCATGGTGATACAGTTTGGCTTCTGCTAAAGCCTATGTCTCGCTATTTGCTATGGCCGAAACTAACATAATTTGTTATATAATTAATTACATAATTAATTACAATGCTTTTCAATGGAAGGAAAACATCAAAAGCATGTGGAAAATGCATAATTATTTATATGACATTTGAGGACTAAAAGAAAGAAAGCAAATGTCGCTCATATTCACTGGCATGATTTCCATTCCTGGCCTCTGATGAACATGAGAACTGTGGTAATTTCCTCTTCTGTTTCTGTTTCTGATAGAATTCTCCAACATCCCTACCCTTGTGTTAGAGATATATGGGGAACCATTGGCCCTCCAGGTGTTCCTGAATTGCAACTGCCATCACCCCTGGGCATTAGCATGCTGAGGCTGGTGGGAGTTGTGGCTTGGCAACATCTAGAGGGCCAAAGATCTCCCACACCTATGTTAGAGGCTGGCCCTGGAAACTTCTACATGCAAAGCAAGTGCTCTACCACTGAATTATATGTAAGATCATGCCTGAACATTAAGCTAACATGCGTAAAAAGGTAATTGGTAGATCTCTCCTCCATTAATTTGTCTAATGGTTTTTGTAGGAAAAGGCTTAGCTTCTGGACATTGCCATGCTTTGTAGCTGTTACCTTTGTTGAATTTTGAAGAGGACAGCCTCCTGTTTGATGCAGGAAATCCAGAGTTAGGAGGACATCCCCAGAATTCCAGTGAAAGACACTTAGAGATTCATTCTGTCTTCCTCTTTTTTAAGTGAAACTTTGAGTAAAATGTTTTAGCACCTCTTGATTAATACTTGATAGTCATTGGAGTCATAGGGGGTAAGGAAATCTCATCCACAGGTAACCAGCTGACTATCCCTACCCTGACTAGTGGCCACCTTTGATGTAAGCCAGGGATATGGAACCTCAGGTAGAGGTGGGCAAATAAGGCCCTCCAAGCTTCTCTTTTTGGCCCTCAGGACTCTCTCCAGCTCATGCTGCCCGCCAGGCTACACCCTCCTGCCTGGAATGTGTTCTTCAACTGTGACAATGTCTCTTGTTTGCATGGAAGGAGGATGGGAAGACTAGTGTATGTATTATGTAGGTATGTAGGCAGCAGAAGAAACCTCCGACTTTTACATATTTGGTATGTAACCACCTATACAAAGGTCAGATTCACATTCATTGCTGTGCCTGCTTTTGCCTCTGCCCCCGCCCACCACTGATATGTGGCCACCGGAAGGTTGCCCAGAAAGTAATGTGGCCCTCAGGCTGAAAAGAAAGATTCTCCTACTGTGGAATGTAGCCTACTGTACAAAGACAAGGGCCACTTCCTTTGCTCTGCCTCACTTTTGCCTCTGGCTCCAGCCCACCACTGGCATGTGGTCCCCAGAAGGTTGCCGAGAAGGGAATGTGGCCCTTGGGTTGATAGAGATTCTTCTGATAGAAGCAGTGGCTGTTAATCAAGCCCAGAGAATTAAGAGACAAAATAAATCAATAACAGAAAAACCAGTGCTTCTTGACAGGAAGAAGGATATAGATCCTGGAAGTTGAAAAGGCTGTCCAGGCATCTTTTGGACAGGGAACCTGTAACACTCAACATTCTTGGACTCCAGCTCCCATCAGCTCTAACTAGCATGCCCAGTGGATAATGGGAGTTGGAGTTTATCCCCATCTGGAGGGCCACAGGTTCCCCATATCTGATTTAGTGGAAGGGTACGCTTTCTTACAATAAATGTTTCACAAAATAAAATCTATGAGTGCCCTCTGACTCTTTCACTCTTTGCCCTATTCTGATCTAGTTTACTTGGACATTTAGGTGGATATGCTCACAGCCTCTAAATTGTATTGTTTCAGCTGAAGCCAAGACTCCTCCTACCATACATCTCTTCCCTCCATCCTCTGAGGAGATAGAAACCCAAAAGAAGGCCACTTTAGTGTGTCTGGTGGACGGCTATTATCCTGCCACAGCCCAAGTCACCTGGAAAGCTGACGGCACTGAGATCTCAGAGGGAGTGCAGACAAGTAGACCAACCAAACACAGCAACAACCTCTTTGCGGCCAGCAGTTACCTGTCCATGAATGCCACCGATTGGAAGAGACACGAAATCTACACGTGTCAAGTTACACATGAAGGGGAGAACTTTGAGAAGGCAATCAATCATCTGGAGTGTTCGTAATTCTTTGCTGTTTACCGTCACTGCCAGTTCCTGAATCTTTGGAAAGTTGGGATCATTCATTCTGGAAATTTCCCATAGTGCTGCTGGATCAGTAGCAAATACAATACCATTTCCAGATACTTTTGCAACCCATTATGTTTTCTCCTCGGTATTCTTTCTGCTTTCTTAGGCTGTATCCAGTGTACTCTGTTCACTTGCACAAGGGCTGTTGCGCTAGCAGACGGGTGAGTTTTAATATCGCGCAGCAGAGGAATCCAACCCAACAGTTGTGCTAGTGGAAACCCGTTGCATCAAGCATTGTGCAATCTATTGTGCAACCAAGTTACCAGCAACCTGCTTATGCATTCTCTTGCGCAACCATGTTCCGCCAGCACAAAACTTAAGTGGCTTTAACTTAGCGATACTCTGGGTACAACCCTGAGTCTTTGACACAGCCTCGTGCTAATTAGTACACTGATGTTCACAGAAGCATTCAGTCATCGCAGTCTCCCTTATTATGCTTACCCCCTCCCTTTTTGGACCCTTATGTTGCTTCCATAACCTGCAAATAAAATCTAAACAGTTATCATTCAATATTTTTTTCTGTGTGCTGTGAACTGTAGCATAAATATCTTCCAAGTATTATCAATGCACTGTGATTCCCAGCATCTGACTATGCCTATGGAAATCAAGACTTCACTCGATTGGTCAGCAGAGAAATGGTAACAGAGGCCTGCAACGTCCTCAATTGTTAACCGAAAAAGCTCTGAAAGATTTAATAAGGGGAGTAAAGTAATGGGAGCACAATCCAGTCAAACCTAAGCACTTAATGGAAGAGGCAAGCTATGCTTTAGTGATTGGCATTTAAAAGTATTTAATTTTTGCTGGGCCACTGGCTCTACTTAATACTCACTTTCTGTCACAGTATTCAGTTATACATGAAACAATAATGCTGTTGGTTGGACCCAGCGAAAGCATGAGAACATAAGAGCCCTTCTGGGTCAGGCCAAAGGACCACCTAGTCCACCACTCTGTTCTCACAGTGGCCAACCAGATGCTTATGGCAGCCTTTCCCAACCTTTGGGTCCCCAAGTGCTGCTGAACTTCAACTCCCATCTGCCCCAGCCAGCATGGCCAATGGTCAGGAATGATGGGAATTGGAGTCCAGCAATATCTGGGAACCCAAAGGTTGGGAATGACTGGCCTATGGGAAGCCCATAAGCAGGACATGAGTTCAACAGTACTCTAATAGCAAATTCATTGTCCCTGTGCCGAGAGGACTGGATCCAAAACGGGGGCACGTCAGGCATAACGACATATTAGATAGTTGCTTGCAACACTGTCGGGTTGTGGGGTCTTTTAATCCTAGGTATGAGGGGTCCAACTTGTCATCAGCACCTCAGTGCACAGGGAGGGGAGTTTGAATCCTACCCTCTCTTATCATGATCACACCAAAAAAGAAAAAAAAGCTCCCATTGACAGAAGAAAAAGTTCCCATTGATGCCTACGGGAGATTTATTGCTGTTGCCAACTGCTCGCGGATGGCAATATTTGTTATGATCACAGCAGAGGCAGAAAGGGTTAAATATCCTCTCTCTGCATGCTGTGGTGCCTATAGAAATCAGCCTCCTTCTTATGCCTAGGAAACCATATCCCATGAACACTGCAAGAGATACACTTAACGTAAGTTTTGGATTAGTCCAAAAGCCTATCTAGTAAGAGTGTGCAAAAGATTCAGACAAATCCCAAGAGGGGATACTTTGGACAGATTCAGGCCCTGACCAAGCCGAAGTGGCATCTCTCTGAAGCACCCCAAAGAAAAACAGGGATGTCTAAAGCACTTTGAGATGCTTTGGAGACGCAGATGCTTTAAAAATGCTGTGTGTGCAAACTTTCAAAAGTTTCTCCCCAAGCTTGCCATATCACTAATGTATCCAACTTGGTGCCCTCCAGATGTTGTTGGACTACACTTCCCATCAGCCCCAGCCAGCATGGCTAATAGCCAGGGATTATGGGAGATTGAGTCCAACAGCATCTGAAAAGCACCACAATGGCTACCTCTGATATATATGGAAAACAGCAGGATGAGGAGACCTCTTTGGTAACTGTCAAGTCTTAGCTTCTAATCAGAGGGAATCATTTAATGGCACTCTCCAAACAGTGCTGTGGGAAAGAGAGAATGCTGAAGTGATGTATCACCCCGCTCTTGCTTGCTGTGCTAGTGGTGCTTGCTTGGAAAGTGCAGTGCATTCCAGTCCTTCAGCCTCTGCCCCGTGCCCACACACCCACACCTGTCAAATCACCTTTACACTTAGGCCCCATCTTCTTCTTTACTCAGCACATAGTTAAACTATGGAATTTGCTCCCACAAGATGCAGTAATGGCCACCAGCTTGGATGGCTTTAAAAGAAGATTAGACAAATTCATGGAGGACAGGGCTATCAATGGCTACTAGCCATGATGGCTGTGCTCTGCCACCCTAGTCAGAGGCAGCATGCTTCTGAAAACCAGTTGCTGGAAGCCTCAGGAGGGGAGAGTGTTCTTGCCCTCAGGCCCTGCTTGCAGGCTTCCCCCAGGCACCTGGTTGGCCACTGTGAGAACAGGATGCTGGACTAGATGGGCCACTGGCCTGATCCAGCAGGCTGTTCTTATGTTCTTATGTTCATCTGCACTATACAGTTAAAGCACCCTTATACCACTTTAAACAATCATGGCTTCCCACAAAGCATCCTGGGATCTGTAGTTTATGAAGGGTACTGAGAGTTGTTAGAAGACCCCTATTCCCCTCACAGAGTGACAGTTCCCAGAGTTGTTTAACCATCAGTTTGTCTTTCCAGGGAACTCTGACTACCAACTGGGCTGTTTCAAGGAGCAAAATCAGCTATGGAGTTTGGCATTTGTGAGAACTGGATATCTTTTTTTAAAAAAAGAAGAAATCCAGTCCATTAAAGACAATGGGTGATATCCAAAGTTAGTCAGAGTAGACATCTTGAAATCAATGGGGTAAAATGGGTCTATGATTTAGTTGAATATCACTCGCTAATCATTTTTAGCTACGGTTGATTTCAATGGGAGAGCTTCAGCACACACTCAGATTTCTCCCATTGACATCAGTGGAGCTCAAAAGTGCTTGAACTTGGCCCACTCAGAAACAACTGGCTTAGAAAAGTAAACACTGAAAACAAAGAGTTTTTAAAAGAGTTTAAAGGTGTGAACCTTTGCTGTACTTCTATAAAATCAACATAGTCTAAGCCATCTATAGAATTTGAGGTTCGCATACATCCTTCCATCTTAGGCACATACTGTTTTTGATCTGCACAAGGAATGTGTGACCAAACCAAACAGGCCACGTAGACAAGACTACGATTCTGTGGCAGGTGCTGACGTGTCATCCGGCCCAACACGATCAGAAACTAGCACCGCCAATGACGGTTAACTGAAGGGGGATTTCCTGTGGCTTCATGCGGGCAGCTGTGAGATGCATGAACAGCTCAGAGCCGAAAGAGAAGACGTGGACGGAAGTGACTGCAATGGAAAGAAATGGTCTTTCAGTTCCGAGAATAGCTCCATCCATTCGCAACCAAGATGTGAGAAGACTTAGCAAGAGGAGATTCAGGAGGGGCCCAGGCAACCTGATGTAGGTTGAGCAGGAAGGAAGAGATGGCATGCAGTATGTAGGAGTGTATGTGCGTAGATTTAGGGCCAGCTCATCATTGCCTTGCTGCAGGTGTTAGGCTGAGCTATTTGGGGGGTTGGAGGGGGGGGAGTTACAGCAAGGTGCACTGCTTTTGTTCTGCTCAGCAAGCTGGTGTTATTGAAGCTCATGGCTTGATTCCACAACGGACGAGAGCAGCAGAGCCTCCGATGTTTCACAGACAAAAATAACTTGTAACACATCGCTTTACACACCAAGGATTATTAGCCAAGTGTGGCCTGCCCCGATGTACACGCCCATGCGCACTGCTTAGTGGTCTACTTTGTCTTCTGTACTCTGCAGTCACCTGCCCTCCACAAACAGAAATGCCCAGAGGGTGCTTGTTCATCTGGTTATACTAGAAAGAAGCAATTATCCTACAGCTTGATCTTTACTTTGATTTATAACTTATTACATTGACATTGCAACTCTCATCCAAGGAGCACATGGAGGTGTATGTGGCTCTCCACCTCCCCGCTATTATCCTCACAACAACCCTGTGAGGTGCGTTAGGCTGCGAGAGTGACTGGCCCAGGGCCACCCAGTGAGCTTCTTGATTGAGTAGGGGATTTGAGCCCCAGTCTCCCATGTCCTGATCCAACATTCTAGCTACTCCACACTGGCCCTCTACAGCTCAAAACTATGGACAGGAGAGATTTTTTACTCAGTCCTCATTCAAAGCTCTCAAATTTGCACTTCCCAATACAATATGAGAACTGAAACACAACCATGCTTTGAAATTTGCACTTATCCGAATTTTGCAATGCAGTTCTGCAACCACTGTTTACAAAAATGCACATATTTGGGGAAAGTGTGCATAAAAATGACTATCTTCCCAGGAACTTTTGGAATTGTAGCTCTGTGGGGGGAATAGGGGTCTCCTAACAACTCTCAGCACCCTTCACAAACTACGGTTCCCAGGATTCTTTAAACATGACTGTTTCAAGTGGAATAAATGTCTGGTGTGGATGTGGCCGAAGACAAACCCATGACAACAGGAGGAGAGGAAAATGAACGGCCCACACCAAAGGCCTGTCTAAGAACCTAGGCCTTAACTCAGCATCTGAACATGTTCAGTGCTGGTGCTAGGCGGGGTTCCCTAAGGAAATCCTCAGAAAGCTACAATTCCCAGAGTTCCCTGGGAGGAGGGACTGACTGGTAAACCACTCTGACAACTGTGAGGGGAAAAGGGCTCTCCTAACAACTCTCAGCACCCTCCACAAACTACACTTCCCAGGATTCTTTGTGGGACACCAAGACTGTTTAAAGAGGTGTTGGAGTGTTGATGGGATGACATTGAGCCTCACTTGCTCTGAGGAATGGAAGAGGGAAGGGTGCATGAACCACAGCTGATTTTCCAGGACAGTTAGATATTCTCTTTCAAAATTGTTTGAAATGTTTACGTTACTTTAAACTTTAAACTTGCAAGTTTGGGGAAGGGGGTTAAAGAGTGTCTAGCCACCCTAGAAAAGTGGAGGTGGTGCATGCACTGTCCTGGGCTGCCTCTCCCAGAATGCCTCACTCTGAGGAAAGACCTCCTTTTACATGTGTTCATTCATTCTTTCCTGTTTTCACCCTGTTTTTTTTTTAAAAAAAATCCTCATGACATTTTGCATTTAGATACAGATTTAAATACACATTTCTCACAAAATAGGCATTTTTAAATGTGTTTTCTCTCAAAAGAACACATTTGCAACGCATTTTGATTTGCTTTTAGTTTTTATTTCTAAGATACAAAAACAAACAAGTATATGAACCTGAACACTGCATAATATATCAAACAACTGAACATCGGAGATGAAAATGCATGTACTGAAAAAGAAAAGGGCATGAGGGCAAAGAGAGGTAGGGAAGATGGGGTAATGAATTTAACATATCTTCCCTCTGCATTCACACTACACATTTATTCCACTATTATTAATAGGGAAATAATGGTTTGATGTGCAATGCTTGCCATTTCTGCAAGCACCATCGTCTAAGACTGTGAAATAAGAGGACATGACCACCACACACTGATAAACTTTGCTGATTGCAATTTCTCCCAACATTTTGTATTATTTTGCATTTGTTATCCTTGCCAGATGCACCGGCATAGCACAACACAATGCATTGTGCAGTCCAAATAATATCTGTGTCCCAATCCATGTGTTTTTCCAGGAGGTGCATAATTTGTACCTTAATTCACAAAGACCAAATTCCTCAAGCATTTCTACTGGGTGCTTGACATTACTTGAAGGTGAGGCACTTTCCCCATACACTGGAGATGAAAAGAAGGCCGCAATCCAAAGCATTCTTCCTTGAAAATTAACCATCAAAATCAGTAGGACTTGATTCACAGAGAATGCATTCATGGTGGGGGTATTAATGTGAAATAAGCCCTCATTTCTCTTTCAAAATGCTAACATGTGCTTCCCCCCATCCCAATCTATGTCCTTTGTCCCTTTTGGGTCCCCCCTTTTGGGGGGCCACCACTGACTGTCTTGACATTCCTACCCAGCAACTCAGCTCCTCAGAAGGGGTACCACTGAGAGTGCCATATGCCCTTGCTATTGTGTTTTAGACACCTGCTGAACACTTTTTTTGTTTTGGCAAAGCAAGGGTGTTCTAAACTGGAATTTAATCCATAATGCATCCCATAAAGTCAGGAAACGTTTGGGGAGCTGTCACCACTGAACGTACAAAAGGATAAACTGTTCCCCTGTGCACATCCCACCTGGGTTTCAGTGCAGCTGCACAGGCTGTGGGGAACTCCCCAGTTCTAAAATTATTCCATCTCTCTCGAGTGGCAAATCAGATACTAGAACCCGCCTGCCAAACATCTCCAGAAAAAGAAGTGAAACTGTGTAAAGGGACCAGTGACTCATGAAAGACAGAAAAGAAAAGAAAAAAAGGATGTGCTGTGCTGCGTGGCATAACTGGAAAACACATACACCCCAATAGACACAAACCACCTGATTTCACATCTTGCACAGCAACAATTAATTAATTTGTTTTCTTTCACTGAATAGCTATTTTACATGATGTGAACAAGCCTTAAAGTTGGATCTACGTTGGGAAATCTATAGAGGTACATAAAATGCCCTTTGATCTTAAACTTGGTTTACGGGGGTTTTTTTGTCGAGCTTTGTCTCAGCAGATTAAAACAAGAAACGTGGAAGAACAGCTCTGTTGGATCAGAGTAAAGTCCACAAAAATCTATGATTAAAACCATAGGATTTTAGAGTTCGGAGAGACCTGCAGGTCATCCAATCCAACCCACTGCTCCGTGCAGAATCTTGCAATCACAAGATGCATCTTGTACAGTCTTACAAGATACATGTTGTATAGTCTTGCAACTACAGGATTCATGTTTCATAGCCAGATGCCTGGCAAGACCCATCTTGTAAAGTCATTTATCTATAAGATCCATGTTGCACAGCCTTGCGACTGCAAGTTTCATGTTGTGTAGCCTTCCAACTACAAATTTCATCTTGTACAATCTTACAACTACAGGGATCCATTTTGCACACTGCTCCTAATGGTGGACAGTCACATGTTTCTATGTATGTACACACAAGGTGTGTTCCAGACTTCATTATGAGTGCCTGGAGGAGAGGTGCATATGACCTCACAGCCCCATGTGTTCATATCACCAAGGACTTGAAGTCAGGGGAAGGGCCATAGCTTAGTGGCAGAGCATCTGCCTTGCATGCAGAAGGTCCCAGGCTCAATCCCTGGCATCTCCAGGTAGGACTGGAAGAGACTCCTGCCTGAAATCCTGGAAAGCTGCTGCCAGTCTGTGCAGACAATACTGAGCTAATGGACCACACTGGTCTGGTTCAGTATAAGGCAGCTGCCTATGTTCTAGGAAGCTTACATGCCTGGCAGGTGAAAGGGGTGAGCAGTGCCAGCTCCAGGTTTTGTGGTGTCCTTGGTGGGCACATTACAACCCACATTGAAAGCAATATTCAATAATATCAACAAGATATCAGTCAAACCCAACAACAGTAGCAAACAACCCAGAAAGTCCTGTGGTACCTTTGAGATATATTTAGTGTGGCATAGAGTCCACTTCATCAGATGCATGAAGGGTTCTCCTAAGTTCACCTGCTCACAACAGTGGCTGACATGATGAGTTCCCTTCACTGGTGTCACTGCAGTCTACCTGGCTGGGGCTGGACTGGGGCACACACACCAGCAGAAGCACTGGATTGGCTCCACTACTGTGTCCATGCAGCCCCGGCCTGTCCCAGGCCTGTCTTGGTAAGTGGAAGCTATTCCGATGATGGGAGGGTGGCTCCACCCAAACACTGCCTGCTCGTCTTTCAACACAATATGTGCCATCATCTCCCAACAATGCTCTTCGGCATCCCACACTGGACATAACATAAGAAGAGCCTGCTGGATCAGACTAATGGCCCATCTATTCCAGCATCCTGTTCTCACAGTGGCCAACCATATGCCTAGCAAGCAGGACCTGAACACAACAGGTCCCCTCCTGCCCTTTCCAGCAACTGGTATTCAGAAGCATACTGTCTCTTTTGTTGCCACCGCTGCTAGGTAAGCCTGGAATGTCCCACCAATGAAGGATACTTTTCAGAGGGCTTCCTCAAACCTAGAGGTGTCCTTGGTTCTATGGACACACGGGGCTGTGGGTCATATGTACCTCACCTCCAGGTACTCATAATAAGGTCTGAAAAGACCCCTTGTGTGTACATACACAGAACTTCTCCATGCAACTGGGATCCCTGATTTGTCAAGGAACCCAACTGCACAGAGAAAGACCTATATGCATTTAGCTGTACAGATGGGGCCTCTTTCAGGTCTGGAGGCCACGGCAGATGTGCATGATCCTGTTTCTCATTACCACCAATATGCTCATGTAAAGCAGGGGTGGGCAACCTTTTTGATGATGTCGAATGATTAACAGGCTGATTAGTTCCTTCTACAGTGCTTCCCAAATGCCCAACAGCCAGCTGGTTCTCAGGTGCTTGGGAACAGCAGTGCTAGGGGCTTCTCCAGCCCTGTGCTCTGCAAAACACCAAGTAGAGGGCTGGCAAAGCTGCTTTTGGCAGGGATCAGCTGCCCAGTTGAGCTCTCCATGGGCAACTGGGTCATGTAGCTGGTCCAGCAGAGTTAAACTCAGCACCATCAGCTGATGGGTGGTGGCTTCAACTGTGCTTTCTGCAAGGATCAGCTGGGAGACTGAGTCATGTCTCTACCTGCCCCACACCTGATGCTACATATGACCTCAGGTGCAGGGCAGGTGGGCATGGTTTGGGGAAAGAGCCTCACAGGCCCAAATGGGAGCCATATTGGGCCAAATCTGGTTTGCAGGCCAGTCTCCTATCCCTGATGTATCATCTCAAAGGGCATCTTCAGTCAATTCAGTTGCATATAATCTATGAAATAGCAAGCAAATTGTACAGGTTGCCTTCTCAGTTGCTTGAGGGTTTGCTCTTGTAACAACCAGCAGGTGGAATCTGTAGGACATGTTCTTTTGTGTCTTAATCTTTATGCTGCAGAAGTCACCAAATGATTACCCCTTTACTGGCCAAACTACCAAGAAGGCCAGCTCAATTTTATGTTAACTACATGCTGAAAGACAAAATCTGATGGATGTCATAGGTGGTGGCAACATTTTTGTCAGTGGCTCTGAAAACAAGGAGGCCACTAACCATCTGAAGCTGGAAGGATCATTTGAAAGGGGCTACTTAGGTCATTTGTTATCCTGTATATATGTATACTTATTTACTTAAGAGATGGATGAATGTGTTGATTTTGGTTGTCCACACCATACATTTAAAACACATCCAGTGCACATTTTAAGCACTTGACTTCCCCCAAAGAATCATGGGAACTATTGTGCTGGGAATTGGTAGCTCTGTGAGAGAAAACCACAATTCCCAGAATTCTTTGAAGGAAGGTGTGTGCTTTAAATATGTGTTGGATGTGCTTTGAATGTATAGTGTGGACCTGTCATAAGGTTCCCATCTGGAGAACTTCATCACAAAATTCATAGACGTGTGAATGTCAAAAGAAGATGTGTTTTGGTCCACGTATTGGATAAAGAAGTGTGAATTAGGTAGTTTCTCATGAAAATGCAAACAAAATCCAATTTCTTCCCCATCCCTAGACAACTAGATAATCATAGGGCATTAAATTCCAATAAAACAATTGTGTAATTGTACATTAAACAATGTACATTAAACAATAAAGGTAGTCCTACAAAAATTGCACTTGAGCCAATTGCATGTATGTTATACCTTGCTTTGAATGTTGTTCTGCACTTAAAATTATGGTGCATTGTATTTATATAGCCTTATTTCTGATCTGATTGTGAAGATTGATATAAACACACTAGGGGTTATATTCAGTGCTAGTTCAACTCAGAGTAGGCCCACTGAAATTAATAGGTATGACTAACTTAGGCCCATTAGTTTCAATGGGTCTACTCTAAGTTGGACTAGCATGGGATACAACCCAACAGTTGACGGAAATGTAGAAGATGGTTAGAAAAAATGGGTTGTTCTACTCTAAGCAGACCCATTCAATTTAATGGACTTATGCTAGTTAGGTGATCTAATTGCAATAGTCTACTCTGAGTATGACTAACATTGAATACAACCCAATGTTTTCTTTCTCTCTCGTGCACATGCGCACATGCACACACACAATCAAAGTGAGGCATCCTGGGAATGTATAATATATAATAACAATTCAACTGGGGAGATGTTGAGCAAACTGTAGTATCACGTTTCTGTAAGCTGAGAAAAAGGAAAACTTTGAGCAGGAGAGGACAAAAGCTGGGTTTTAATCAATTTATTTGGGAGATTAGTCAAGTAAAGGTTTCCTTAATTCACCAGTGAAAGTCAATGTTAATCAATTGACATCCATAGATTTTTTTAAAAAATGAGAAATATGGGGAAAATGTAGTTTGCTGCATATCCATCTGGCTCTTCCACTCTTCTTAAGCCTCAATGTGCAGAGAACAGGCAAGATCCAACCAAAGCAAAGCACTTTAGGCTGAAATCCTATGCATGTCTACTGAGAAGGAAGCCCCACTGAGTTGTTACCAGGAAAGTGGACAGCATAGGAGCAGAGGAATCTGCCTTGTACAGAGTCAGACTATTGGTCCACCTAGATCAGTACACTGACTGGCAGCAGCTGTTCATGGTTTCAGATAGGAATTCCCTTTTCTATCCCTACCTGGAGATGCCGGGAATTGAACGTGGGACTTTCTGCACACAAAGGAGATGCTCTACCACTGAGCTATGGTCCTTTCCCAAATACACAGAGCATAGGATAGCATGCTTAAAGCTCCACTGATTTCAACAGGAGAGAGTTATGCATATTCCCAATGTAGACCAAATTGCACCAAGGGTAGCCAATGGGGTGCCCTCCAGATGTTGTTGGGCTCAAGCTCCCATCAGCCCCAGCCAGCATGGCCAACATTCAGGGACGATGATTGCTGAAGTCCAACAGCCATCTGGAGGGCACCACGTTAGCCACCCCCATTGATACTCCACACAGATACTGCCAGATCATAGAATTGATAATGGACATTCATTTCGAGCACCAAGAGGGTGAAAGGAGAATGCTTTTCCCATGAAAAATACATTTGCATATCTGTGTCAAAATTAGAACCAGCTAGCTTGACACCTGAAGAGCTGAAAGCTGCAGCTGTCTGAAACCATCCAAGAAAGAAAGAAAGAAAAAGATGATGATTTTGATCAAAGTGGCGAAATACTTTAATTTTTCACTTAGAAATAACACTGTCCGTTCTTTGGCAAGATTTTTTTTCTTTTTAATTGTTGGTCTTTTCAGGAAGGTAAGGGCCCAGTCCTTCCCCATGTATATACAACTCCATGGGTTGTATTCAGCATTGGTCCTACTCAAACTAGACCAGAGCTTGGAAAAGTTGCTTTTTTGAACTACAACTCCCATCAGCCCAATCCAGTGGCCATGCTGGCTGGGGCTGATGGGAGTTGTAGTTCAAAAAAAGTAACTTTTCCAAGCTCTGAACTAGACCCGTTGACATTAATGAGCATGGCTGACTTAGGTCCATTCATTTTAATGGATCTATTCTGTGTCTATTCTGTCATGGTCTATTCAGACCATGGTATTCCCGATCTCTATGTATGGATGTGAAAGTTGGACAATGAAAAAAGCAGATAAGAGAAAAATCAACTCATTTGAAATGTGGTGCTGGAGGAGAGCTTTGCTCATACCATGGACCGTGAAAAAGACAAACAATTGGGTGTTAGAACAAATTAAACCAGAACTATCACTAGAAGCTAAAATGAGGAAACTGAGGTTATCATACTTTGAACACATAATGAGAAGACATGAAGGGAGTAGAAAAATAGAAGGGAGTAGAAAAAGAGGAAGGCCAAACAAGAGATGGATTGATTCCATAAAGGAACCCACAGACCTGAACTTACAAGATCTGAACAGGGCTGTTCACGACAGATGCTGTTGGAGGTCACTGATTCATAGGGTCGCCATAAGTTGTAATCGACTTGAAGGGACATAACAACAACATTTTGTGTAGGGTTAATATCAAATACAATCAATCCCATGTGTGAAAAGGGATAGACATACGGCTCAATCGAGTCTTCTTCTGTTCTTAAGGACATAAGAAGAGCCTGCCTGCTGGATCAGGCCAATGGCCCATCTTGTCCAACATCCTTTTCTCACAGTGGCCGACCATATGCCCATGGGAAGCCCACAAACAGGACCTGAGCATAACAACACTTTTTCCAATATCAGATTCCCAGCAACTCTATTCAGAGGCATACTGTCTCCAACAGTGGGGGTACAGCATAGCTATGGTGGCTAGTAGTCATTAATTGGTTAGCGGCTCTAGATCTGGAAGGCTATTGTCCCTGTCTTAGCAGCATGGAATATACCCATTTGTATAATTCACATCTCTGCTATATGTAAAGCTGACATTCTAACCCCTGGGGTAAGTCCCACTGAATTCAGTAAGACTTACCTCAGAATGAGCATGGTTAAATTGCACTCATCAGGGTGGGAACTTTTGGCCCTCCAGATGTTGCAGGACTCCAACTCCCATCAGCCCCAGCCAGCATGACCAATGGTCAGGGATGTTGGGAGTAGCAGTCTAGCCACATCTGGAGGGCCACAGGTTCCCCATCCATGCTTGATACAGACTAAGGAAGGCCCTCATTTTTTTTATTTTTTTTGTTTCATTTTTAAACCGCCCATAGCGAGTGGCTCTCTGGGTGGTGTACAAAAGATTAAAATACAGAATATCACAATAAAATCAACCTACCAACAGTAAACATAAACAGCAAACAAAAAAAGATTTAAAATTATAACATTAAACGCTTAAAATGCCTGGGAGCATAGCCAGGTCTTAACCTGGCGCTGAAAAGATAGAAGCGCCGGCGCCAGGCATACTTCTTCGGGGAGGCTGTTCCACAGTTCGGGGGCCACTACAGAAAAGGCCCTAGATCGAGTAACTGTCCTCCGGGCTTCCTGATGGGTTGGTACCCGGAGGAGGGCCTTAGATGCTGAGCGAAGTGACCGGGTCGGTTCATAGCGGGAGAGGCGTTCCACAAGATACTGCGGTCCCACGCAGTGTAAGGCTTTATAGGTCAAAACCAGCACCTTGAATCTGGCTCGGAAACAAATGGGTAGCCAGTGCAAACGGGCCAGAACAGGTGTTATATGCGCTGACCGGCTGGTCCTCGTCAGCAGTCTGGCTGCTGCGTTTTGCACTAGCTGAAGCTTCTGAACTGTCTTCAAGGGCAGCCCTACGTAGAGCACATTACAGTAATCCAACCTAGAAGTTACCAGAGCATGAACAACTGAGGCGAGGTCATCCCTGTCCAGATAGGGGCGTAGCTGGGCTACCAACCGAAGGTGGTAGAACGCATTCCTTGCCACCGAGGCCACTTGCGCCTCAAGAGACAAGGAAGGATTGAAAAGAACCCCAAGACTATGAACCTGTTCCTTCAAGGGGAGTGTAACCCCATCTAAAACAGGGTAAACATCCACCATCTGGGCAGGGAAGGCATTCACCAACAGTGTCTCAGTCTTGTCTGGATTGAGTCTCAGTTTATTAGCTCTCATCCAGTCCATTATCGCGGTCAGGCAGTGATTCAGCACATCCACAGACTCACCTGTAGAAGATGAAAAGGAGAAATAGAGCTGCGTGTCATCAGCGTACTGGTGGCAACGCACTCCAAAACTCCTGATGACGGCACCCAGAGGCTGCATGTAGATGTTAAAAAGCATGGGGGACAAAACCGACCCCTGAGGGACTCCACAATGGAGAGTCCAAGGTGTCGAGCAATGTTCCCCACGTACTACCTTCTGGCGACGATCCGCCAAGTAGGAGTGGAACCACTGCCAGGCAGTGCCTCCAACTCCCAACTCCGTGAGTCTCCCCAGAAGGATACCATGGTCGATGGTATCAAACGCCGCTGAGAGATCAAGGAGAATCAACAGAGTCACACTCCCTCTGTCACTCTCCCGACAGAGGTCATCATACAGGGCAACCAAGGCTGTTTCAGTGCCAAAATCAGGCCTAAAACCGGATTGAAACGGATCCAGATAATCGGTCTCATCCAAGAGCACCTGGAGTTGACCGGCGACCACCCGCTCCAGAACCTTGCCCAAAAAGGGGACATTCGCCACCGGTCTATAATTGTTCAAGTTATCTGGGTCTAAGGAAGGTTTCTTTAAAAGAGGTCTCACTACTGCCTCCTTGAGACTACTAGGGACTACTCCCTCACTCAAGGAGGCATTTATCACTTCCTTGGCCCAGCCGGTGGTACTAGTCCTGCTAGCCTTCACTAGCCAAGATGGACAAGGATCTAGAGCAGACATGGTCGCCCGCACCAATCCAAGCACCTTGTCCACTTCCTCAAGCTGCACCAACTGAAACTCATCCAATAATGAAAGACAAGACCGTGTTCTGGACACTTCAATGGATTCATGACTGTTAAGAAGTAGAGTAACATCCATCCATCCATGGAACTGATTTCACTGTGATCTCAAGTCGTCAGCTGAGGTGTTATGAGCCCTCAATCCTTCTCCCTTCCTCCCAAGAAGAATTTGGGGGTACAAACAGCCCTGTTCCTGATATTTCCTACAAAAAGGGTGTTCCCCAATGTTCTTAGTTCCTTGGCGTAAGCAAGGAGCTTCCATAGCTGACTAGCAAGCAGCAGGGATCGTCACCCACCAGAGAACGGCTATGAGCACCTTCCCAAACCCTCTGCTTCCAACTCTCCTTCACCTCTTCTAGGCCTTCGGTCACAAGGAACAGTGTGGTGTCGTGGTGAGAGTGTCAGACTGAGATGTGGGTTAGGCCAGGGTTCAAATCCCCACTCGACCCATGAAGCCCACTGGGTCAGTCACTATCTCTCAGCCTGACCCGCCTCACAGGGGAGAACTGTGTACACTTCCTTGAGCTCCCAAGAGGAAAGGTGGCATAGAAATGTAATGAATAAATACAGATAAACAAAAGTCACATGTGAGTTGGGTCCTTGGATAGGAGGGGAAGGCTAGATGAGTGAATGATCAGAGGAAAGATGGGCATCCGGTTCCATGTAGTGGCTACCATGCCATGGAATGTCGGCAGCAGAGTCAGAAAGGACCTCGAAGGTCATCTATTTCATTGTTCTTCAGCCTTGGGTGCCCGGATGTTTTCAGACTACAACTCCCATCATCCCCAACCAATTTTCTATTGTTATTTTAATTCATTTTTTCATGGAGGATAGGCTACCAGTTGCTACTAGCCATGATGTCTGTCAGAAGCAGTATGTCTCAGCTGCTGGGACTCACAAGTAGGGGGAGTGCTGTTTCCCGCAGGTCCTTCTTGCTGGTTTCCCAGTAGCACCTGGTTGGCCACTGGGTTAATAGGATGCTGGACTAGATGGATCTTTGGACCAAGCCATCGGGGCTCTTCTCGTGTTCTTATGCTTAACTTTGGCTGGGTCAAACCGATCACATTATTTATTCATGTATATCTGAATATTGTGAAATAAAGTTAGTAAGTCACACCAGTCAGTGAGCCAGTCATAATTAAGCACTTTTAAACGCCAGTCACTAAAGCATAGCTTACATTTCTTCCATTGGAAGCAACGGCACTAACAAGTGCTTAACTTGGGCTGGATTACACTCCCATCCATTCGCTCCCCTTCTCAAACCTCTAAGAACTCTTTGCAGTTAACAGACAATTGAGGAAGTTGCTGGCCACTGTTCCACTTCCCTGTTGGCCAATCAAGTGAAGTATGGTGTGTTTTTCTAGTATGGTGTGTTTTTCTATGACTCTATGTTTAGGCTCAAACTATACACCACATTAATCACACGTTTTTCCTTCTAATGTTTTCTTTTGTTTACTTAAAACAGCTGTTCAGGCTACAGTCTTTGGTACGGTAAGCTAAAACCAGGTCAGGAAAAGCCTGGGCAAAAAGATTTTTTTAAAAAATGTATTTAATAAAGGTTTTCCCAAAAGATCTGAAGCAACTGATGGTTGCTGCTTCATGTATGGCAGAGGGAATGGCAAAGCAGAGGGGCAACAGCAGACAATGCCTGTTTTGGGGGCACTGCCCTGTGATTAGGGATAGAAAAGAATTTCGATCCAGTTCATGTTTCAAACAGAATTTCTCAAATTCGTGTTTTCTGAAACAATAGGAGAACCGAAACACAGCCATCCTCCACAATTCGCTCTTATATTTACAATATTTACAAAAATGCATATATTAGGGGAAAGTATGCACAAAATGAATATTCAGCAGTGAACAATGTATTGCGTTATGACAAGAAATGGTTTGTAAAAATGTGTACATCAGTCAAAACTCCCTACAAAAATGTTTTTATTAGGAGAAATTCATACTAAAATGCTGGAGAAATTTCATGAGGATTTCTTTTTTTTAAAAAAATCATGAATTGCTGCAGAAATGTGAACTGAATTTAAGATGGGGAAAATTAGAACCTGAGAGCGCTGAAATTGAGAGATATTTCCATCCCTACCTCTAATATTCTGCAGGGTGTTCTGCCACATGAGTAGAATTTCTGACCCTGCTTAGCTTCAGACATTCCTTGACCCAGTTTTGCCTCTGAGCCCTCCAGACTTTCCCTCCCAACACCCCTGGCCTTTGGCCATGCTAGCTGAGGTTGATGGGAGTTGGAGTCCAAACAGCATCTTGGGAGCCACTGGTTAACCACCCCTGCTTTAACATAGAGAGAAAGCAGCATTGCTTGAGCAGGATGAGGGGGCCTTCATCTGGAAAGGACCATTGTGATGCGTCCTTCCCTGGCTCTCCCTGTCAGGTTCCTACCTGCTCATGGTTACTGCCTGTCTCTAGGCACCACCAGGGACTCCACCAGTCCGGACCGCACTCTCTTATGGTTTACCTATCCGCTCTAGCACAGATCTCAACAGATCCCCCTGCTAGGCAACCACCAGTAACGTCCCAATACTAGTATTCCCAGAGACTCTGAATACTGGTATTGTTATTCTCTTCACCGCTGCCACCATTTGTTACAGTTCCCCTTCAGCCTTGGTCATTACCTTACCCTCCCTTCTGGTCTGTGAAACCCCAGCCAAGGATCAGGCCTTTGGTAAACCAAATTAAGTATTTATTACAGATAACAAAGCTAACAAGATTAACAAGATTTCTTCTTAAGGCACATAAGCATATGGTTTTACTCAATACTAATCCGAACTCCACCTCCCTCCTGGTAAACAACTCTCTAAACCCCACCAAGCAATCCACTCTTTCTCTTCTCCCTCCAGATTCCACAATTCACCACCTCACATTCACCCAGATTTACCTGTCCTCCTTTCATTTATACTGTCAGCCATTTTAAACATTCAGCCAATCATCAAGCATTCTATTGCCCATTCACTCCCCCTCCTCTTTCACTACTTACCATGTATACTCTAAACAACCAGCACTTACCATATATACACTAATATATAGGAACATCACAACCATGATCACACATTAAGACTCACATTGCAGCCGGAGCCACTAAGCAGGACTTAAATCAGACTCAGCCTGAAACATGTGGCACGGTGGCTAGAGTATTGGACTTGGATTAGCAGGGGATCTGGGTACAAATCCCAACAGCTCAATGAGTGGCCTTCGGACTGTCACTGTCTCTCAAACTAACCTACCTCACAGGGCTGAACTGTGAGGAGAGGGAGCCCACAAGTAACCCGGGGAGGACTGAGCATGCTCAGCAGTCACAGAATGCTGGCTGATTGTTGGGGAGGGGATGGATGGGGGAATGGGGGAATGGGAAATGGAATGGAGTAACCTGGAAGGTGGTGTGGCTGGCAGGCACCCTGAACAGGCAGGTGACAACACTGAGGATGTTTCGGTGCCTACTAAAAACATATTTTATTTATTTATTCAATTAATTCAATATATGTGCTCCTAGGCCTTTGAAAGTGCATAATTGTTATGAAAGGATGGGAGACTACCAATTTCAGTTTCTGTCAGTTTCTCATTTTGCCAGTCTTAAATTCAGTTCTCCACATTTCCACATCAGCTGGTTATTTAAAAAAAAAAGGACCTCATGAAAATTCCTCAGCATTTTAGTGCAAATTTCTCCCAATATACACAAGTTTTATGCAATTTTGCCTGTTACACAATTTTGCAAAACAATTTTCTCGAATAGAATGAGTTTTGGTGTGTTGTTTTTTCATGATTATGTGCATTTTCATGCAGACTTTAAACTTCTGTACACATTTGTGTATACATTACTTGGCTGGAGAACTGCATTACAAAATTTGGAGATATGTGAATTTCAAAGGCTGGCTATGCTTTCTTACAGCCTTTCTTACCATTCGATTTTTAGCCCTAATATGTGCCAGAAGCTAATATACAGGAAATAAATTCTCAGTCAGAGCTTGCAAAAGGTACTTTTTTGGACTACAACTCCCATCAGCCCACTCCAGTGGCCATGCTGGCTGGGGCTGATGGGAGTTGTCATTTAAAAACGTAACTTTTCCAAGCTCTGTTCTCAGTCCGCTTATTTTTCAGTGGACCTCGAAATTGAAGGTACGTGATTGATCTTACACACATACATGCATGCACCTTGCAATGTAGAGGCGAATGCTGTGGTATGCTCTCCTTAGTGAGGCCCGCCTGACTTGGACATCCTTTTGGTGCCAAGTTCAGCCCTTCCATTTTTCCCTGGCATTTGATGAATTATGAGCAGTTATCATGGCCCGTGTACTGCTGATGTTTTTGCTGTTACTGTTGTTGATTCTTGCGAGGTTCTTGTTTTGTTGGTGTCTTGCATTTCTATTCTGTTTGTGAGTTGCCTAGTGACTATTTTTGTATGAGGTGACTAATAAAACAAATTAATAGCTGTGAGGAGCATCAGGCCAGTCTCTTTACAAAACAGGATGCGGGACTAGAGGGTCTGATCCAGCAGGCTGCTGATGATGATGATTAGACAGCTTAATGATGAAGAGGTCTACTGTTTACTATTAGCCACCCATGATAGTTAAATAGAACCTCCATGTTTGCCAGCAGTGTACCACTGAATGCAAGTTGCAGAGGAGCAACATCAGGGAGAGGGAGTTAACCATCCCTCCCAGAAGAAGGGATGGAAGAATCAGTCGATTTCAGTTCTCTCTGTTCCTCATTTTTCCAATCTTAAATTCCATTTTCCACATTTCTACAGCCATTTACACATTTGTTCTTTGAAAATCCTCATTTCAGTGAGAATTTCTCCTACTAAACATATTTTTGAATGCAATTTTGACTCACTTGACCCACACTCAGAGCTTGGAAAAGTAACTTTTTTGAACTACAACTCCCATCAGCCCAATCCAGTGGCCATGCTGGCTGGGGTTGATGGGAGTTGTAGTTCAAAAAAAGGAACTTTTCCAAGCTCAGCATATGATTCATAAATGGTATCAGGAAATATGGAAATTAGCACTTACAGAAAAACTAACACATAGTTCAAAAGCAATGAGACAAGGAACAGATGCAGACAAGTTCTATGGTAAAGCTTTAGTGTTTTTGCTAGTCAAAGTGATGGGGCTTGCAAGCCTCCAACCTTGCATGGTCAGATTTGGCGGTCCACATTGGGATAATTATCTGGAAAACAATACAGGACATTAACCATTTAATATATGCTTACCTCCCTAGAGCATTATAGGTACAATAACTCCTCTTGTCAACTGTACTATTTTCTCTCATTGTTGTATAAGCTATTCTTGTTTTGTATTCTGTTCTACCCCAAACCAATAAAAACATTATTTTTAAAAAATGCAGTTTCGACTAATCTACACATTTGTCCAAGCAATTTCCCCTAATGTAATGCAGTTTGAATGTTATTTTCACTAATATATTCATTTTTATGCACACTTTCACCTAATATATGCATTTTTGCAAACATTGCTTTGTTGGAGAACTGCATAGCAAAATTCGGATATGTGCGAATGTCAATGGATGGCTGTGTTTCGGTTCTCATGCTGTCTCAGAAAGTGCATTTCAGTTTGAAATGTGAACTGAATCAAATTTCTCCCTCATTCCTACCCGGAAGGCACACATATCTTATGGCCCCTCACATTAGAACATTTATGCTGCATACACACCGTACATTTAAAGCAAATGGGATGGGATTCAATACTAGTCTTACCCAGAGGAGACCAATTAAAGTCAGTAGATATGATGAACTTGTAACTTTAAATGGGTCTACTCTGAGTAGGTCAGCCTATAGCTCTGTGAGGGGGAAACTACAGTTCCCAGGATACTTTAGGGGAAGTCATGCACTGTAAATGTGCTTTAAATGTGTGGTGCATGCACAGCCTGGGTGTTATTCCACAGAGCTAGTCTTCTATCATCATCCTTTTCTTCATGGCTTGGGTTAAGAAGATGGAACCAACATGCCAAATTGCCATGCAAACTGAAAATGCACTAGAAATTATGCCCCCCAAAATGTGCATGCCTTTCTTTTAATCCTAGCCAGGATCTGCAGAGGTTGCAAGCAGAGTTCTGAACCACCCAAAGATTGTTTTTGCACCTCTTACTGTTGCTAAAATTACAGCCTGCCAGGAAACCAGAGAGGCTGCTTCTTGTGGCCAGCAGATGGCTCCTAAAAATAGGACACCAAAAAGCTTTTTTTTTTTCCTTGCACATACAGGCCCATGTCATCAATATGTTGTGTTTTTCTTTCAAATCGAGGACTTGTTTACTCAGTCAAGAACCAAATATTGTTGCTGGTGTGTATTTTTTTAACAGAAAATACTCTTTAATATAGATATTTTTTAAAAAAACATTGTTTTTAAACTGTGCAGTCCTTAATGTGTTTACTCAGAAGTACATCCCACTGAGTTCAATGGGACTTACTCCTAGTAGGCAAGTGTGTGTAGGATTGCAAACTAATTAACAGGGTCCATTTTACCTGGGATGTGAGTTAGAATAGGAAAATATGTAAATGAACAGATTAGCATCAAGGAACAAAATCAGAATCAACAAGAGTCATAAAAAAGTATCATAGTTTTGCAAAGGTACATGTATAAAATAATTCATTCGCTAATATGCCATCCAATCCATTTATTTGTCAAAAGGCCCATC
This sequence comes from Rhineura floridana, assembly GCF_030035675.1. Classification (NCBI taxonomy): domain Eukaryota; kingdom Metazoa; phylum Chordata; class Lepidosauria; order Squamata; family Rhineuridae; genus Rhineura; species Rhineura floridana. The sequence continues at coordinate 21,021,299 of NC_084498.1, read as the reverse complement.
CATGCTATAACACTGGACAAGGAAACCTGAGACCCTGCAGATGTTGTTGTTGTTGTTGTTGTTGTTGTCATCTTTATTTATACCCTGCCCTTTTTCCAAACTGGAACTTAAGGCGGCTTCCAGATAAAAAGTACACATAATTAAGAACATACAAAAATCTGCATTAAAATATAATTAAACTATTGAAATATTAAAACCATTTAACATTTAAAATACTGCAAACTCAATTTAAATAGTCATACAGATAAAACAATGACAGTACAGCACCCGCTTCAAGCCCTGTCCTTAAGACCTTCAGGTCCCAAAGCCTGTAGGAAAAGTCTTTACCTGCCGACGGAAGGACTGCACAAAGGAGGCCATTCTTACCTCCCTAGGAAGGGAGTTCCACAACCTAGGGGCCGCCACCGAAAAGGCCCCATCTCGCATCCCCACCAGTCTAACTTGTGAAGGTGTTGGGACTGAGAGAAAGGCCTCTCCTGAAGATCTCAGGGCCCGGGCAGGTTCATATAGGGAGATATGGTCTGAAAGATAGCCTGGACCTAAGCTGTATAGAGCTTTATAGGTCATAACCAGCACTTTGAATTTTGTCCGGAAACAGACTGGCAGCCAGTGGAGCTGTTGTAACAAGGGGGTTGTATGATCCCTGTAACCAGCCCCAGTTAGCATTCTGGCTGCAGCTCGTTGCACCAGCTGAAGTTTCCGAACAGTCTGCAAGGGCAGCCCCACATAGAGCGTGTTATTGAACTACAGCTCCCATCATTTTCCAAAAATTGGCCACGCCAACAGGAGCTGATGGGAGTTTCAATCCAACATCTGGGCCAGGTTGAAGGCTGTTGTTTTGATAGACTAAGGCCTGAACAATTTGGGCCCAGGACACCAAGATATGTGAGCCCTTCTATCCCAACCCAATCACAGATCATCCAGAGGAGCGCTGTCAGTTATCCCTAGAGATGGAAGGATCTGTCCATTTCACTTCCCTCAATTTCTCATTTTTCCAGTCCAGTTATTGACATTTTTACAGCAATTTACAAATTCTGCAAATAAATAAAATGGCCTTGCTCTCAACCTTGACCTTCGGCCCTATTTGCACTGTACAACATAAAGCAGCATGACACCACTTTAACTGTCATGGCTTGTCCCCAAAAATGCTGGGAATTGTAGTTTGCTAAGGGTGCTGAGAGTTGTTAGGAGACACCCCTACTCCCCTCACAGAGCTACAATTCCCAGAGTTCCCTGGGAAGAGTTAAACCACTCTGGGGATTGTGGCTGTGTGAGGGAAAGGGGGGGGTCTCCTAACAACTAAGTAAGCATGGAAGATCTGCTATTTTGGGTTCTCTCCATTTCTGATCTTCCCAATTTTAAATTCAGTTCTTCACATTTCTGCAACAATTTGCCATTAAAAAAAATATATGGTCATCAAAATTCTTCACCACTAAGGTGCAAATTTCTCCTAATAATTACAGTCTTGGCTAATAGACACATTTTTGCGAGTGATTTCTCCTAGTATAATGCATGTTGTATGTTCTTTTCACTCCTATATGCATCTTGAAGCACACTTTCCACTAATGTATGCATTTTTTAAAACCTTATTTACCTGGAGAACGGCATCTGAAAATTCCAACAGGTGCAAACGTCAAAGGATGGCTGTGTTTCAGTTGTCATATTGTTCTGGCAAGTGCGCACCAGACAAATTTGGCTTCAAATGTGAACTGAATCAAATTTATCCCCCCCTCCCCAACTCTGAGTGTGACGAACATTGGATAAAACCCACTGTACTGGAATTTGCTTGTAACCAGCTTAGGAGGCTATCCTGACTGGAAAGAGAGGTCACTTTAAACATAGCAGCTTTGAGTTATTTAAATGTTCAGTAAATCGTTTGAGATGTGGGATATGCAACTGTACTAAAAACCAAAGTAATACAAATTGGATGCACGTGCCATGGAGAATATAATGGGTGAACAGGGACTGATTCGACACTGAGCAACTCGAGCTATTAAGAGCACCATGCTGTGCATGTCTACTGAGAAATAAAGCGCCACTGTGTTCAATGGGGCTTACTCCCAGACATAGGTATAGCAGGAATGGGGACACTGCAACCCTCCAGATCTTGGACAAGTCCCATCAGCCCCTGCCAGCATGGCCAATGGTCAGGGATGATGGGAGTTGTATGGGGCAACAAGGGCACAGGTTCCTGAAACCTGGAGTATAGGATTGCAACATCAGGTTGTAACCCTAGCCACCTCTGACATGAGGATAGAGAGAGGAGAAGTGGGTTAAATAACATTTGTGCTGTTGAACTCAGTGGGACTTGCTTCTCAGTAAACATCCATGACAGGACAGAGTTGCATGTTATGGAGATGGTTGCAAATATCAGCTGATGAAACAGTGAGAAAGTGATAGTAGATCATTTCTTATACAGTCCACACTAGCATGCACACACATGCATGGAGCATGATTCTAATTTTTTTTTAAGTCCACTTCATCTCAGTGAATCAAAGCACATCTCCTCTTAACCAGGGATGGAGAACCTGTAACTCGCCAGTTGTTGTTGGACTACAACTCCCAGCAACCAACAACCTGGCCAATGGTTGGGAACGATGGGAGTTGTAGTCCAGCAACATCTGGAGGGCCCTTGCTCTTCACTCTCTGCTGCTGAAACCAATGGAACTTAAGAGAAAGAGCCTAACTTTGTAACAAGTCAGATTGAACCTCTCTGTGTAAAACCTGTAAGTTGCTACTGGAGTGAATAACTTTGTGAAACTGATCAAAGATTTCACAGTTAGCTGGGTACAAGACTTGGAATATCCTGTGCATTTTAAGATTTTGAGAAAATATCTGGATGTATAGCATAAAAATGTATTGCTTTGGGCTGACAAAAGGAGTTGTTTTGATAACTAAGTGGTGAACCACACCTCAAAAGATTGTTTCAGATCACAGGCCCTCATGATCTTTTACACTGTAAATGTAAGTAGGACGGAGGGATACTGTCTCATCTTTGGTGAACTTCTCTACTTGGTAAAAAAAATATTTCAGAGCTTGGAAAAGTTACTTTTTTGAACTACAACTCCCATCAGCCCAATCCAGTGGCCGTGATGTCTGGGGCTGATGGGAGTTGTAATTCAAAAAAGTAACTTTTCCAAGCTCTGGTTTTGGTGCTGGAAGAAAGGAACAATGGTTGCTTTCCCTTTGAGAACAGAAAAGCAAGCTGTTATTTTGGCACCTGGAATATGGTCAACCCGATTTAGACTTCAGCCTTCTACTTCACTGGGAGTAAGCCCTATCTGAACACAGTGGGGGTTACTTCTGAGTAAGTATGCATAGGATTCTATGTTCCACTGATGGAGGCAGTATTCTGGGAATCACAACAAGTGCAGAGACACAACAAGTGTTGCACTTATGGCATGTTTGTGAGCTTCCCTAACGCATCTGGTTGGTCACTGTGGTAACAGGACACTGGACTTGATGGGCCTTTGGTCCTGATCCATCAGGGCTTTTCTTATGATTACATTGCACAGCTGCAGAAAAAAAAACCCTACTCCAGCTTACAAAGCACAGATGAACCCAATCCATCACTGTGCCTAGGTATTTCCCCCCTCCCAATTTTGGGTTTATTCATTTATACCAGGATGGATGGATGGATGGATTTGATTTAAATCCCACCCTTCCTCCCAGCAGGAGCCCAGGGCAGCAAACAAAAGCACTAAAGACACTTCAAAACATTATAAAAACATCCTTAAAACATATTAAAACAAAACACCTTTAAAATATTTTTTAAAGCTTTAAAAACATCTCTTTTATTTTTCAAAAAAGTTTAAAAACATCTTAAAAAGCAATCCCAACACAGACGCAAACTGGGATAAGGTCTCTACTTAAAAGGCTTGTTGAAAGAGGAAGGTCTTCAGTAGGCACCAAAAAGATAACAGATATTTAATATTTAAATAAATAATATTTAAGGGGAAGGAATTCCAAAGGGTAGGTGTCACTACACTAAAGGTCTGTTTCCTATGTTGTGTGGAATGGACTTCCTGATAAGATGAAATCTGCAGGAGGCCCTCACCTGAAGTATATAAATCTTGCCAAATAAATATAAATAAAAAATTCCAAACAAAATCAGGATATAGTTTGAATAAAACAGAAGAGGTGGGCCCCACAAAAATACCTTAAAACAGTGATTCCCCTACTTGTTTTCCCCATGGACCACTTGAGAACTCCTGAGGACCTTGGCGGACTACTTAACGATTTTTCTGCCTGTTGTAGCAATTGCAATGCATGGCTCTAAATGCTGGATGACTTTAAATTGTATTTTTGTCATTTTATGTATGTTGTATTTTACTGTATTCCAATTGGAATCCCATAGAATTCAAATTCTAAGTGTTCTTCACAGACATGTCATGGGCCACCTACATGAAACTCTGTTAAAAGTTAAAAGTCTGTTTTTATGATGTGTTTAAGTGCTTTCAGTGCTTTTGTTTGCCACCCTGGGCTCCTACTGGGAGAAAGGGCAGGATATAAATCTAAATCTAAATAATAATAACAACAACAACTCACAGACTACTAGTGGTCCATGCACCACAATTTGGGAACCCCAGCCTTAAAGGTTGCATCAGTCATACTCAGATGAGACACATTAAACATGATTAACTTAGGTCCATTATTTTCAATGGGTCTACTTCAAGTAGAATTTAGTTGGATGCAACTCTGTCAAAATCAAGAGGCACATCTTTGGCATACATCAGACGCTGGACAATGAAGATGCTAGATGCACAAGTTCCTCAATTTGCCATCTAACCAAGAGAACAGCTATGGTGACTTTTGGAATCTGGAATCTCTGTATTCCCGTTGAAAAACATACAGAAAGGTTATTGACAATTGCTACCTGACATAGCAGCAGGAGACCTAGTGCGCCACCTAGAGGTGAATGACATACACACCCACAATTGTAAAATGGGAAAATAGGATATACGAGTGTGCCATTACTGCCAAATTAGTACATTATGTCAAAATAAAATTAGGCAGACAAAAATGTGATCAATTTAATGAAAACTGGCATATCGGTGGTAGGAGACATTTTATTTATTTTCATACTAAGTTGTCAACTCATAATATAGGTTTTATTCATTTGTTTCCAAGAATCTATATCCTACTTTTCTATCTGAAGGTACTTCTAGCTGGTTACTGCTAGGGATGGGGGAGAAATTCGATTCAGTTTGCATTTAAAGGTGAACTTACTTAATTTGCACTTTCTGAAACAATATGGAAACCAAAACACAGCCATCCTTTGAAATTTGCACTTCTCTCGAATTTTGCAATGCGATTCTCCAGCTAAGCAATGTCTGCACAAATATATTCACGAGGTGAAAGTGTGCGTAGAAATTCACACAGTCACACAAATAACATACAACAATGCATTATACTCGGGGACACTGCTTTGCCAAAATGTGTACATTAGGCACAATTGCATACAAAAATGTGGATATTAGGAGACATTTGCACTCAAATGCTGATGAATTTTCATGAAAGCTTTTTTTTTAAAAAAAAATCACAGACTGATGTGGAAAAGTGGAGATCTGAACTTATGTTTGGAAAAATGGGAAACCGAATTTGACAGATTAGCCCATCGCAGCATAGACTGTGAACATAAAAGTCTGTCACCACTTTGTTCCCCACCCTCCCATTTTCTCGTCTCCTTTAAAACATCCCTTGCAGATTCCCATTTATAGAGAGAGAGAGTCTTGGATTGGGACTTTGGAGACAGGGTTCAAATCCTCACGTGGCCATGAAGCTCACCGGTTGACCTTGGGACCGTCACTGTCTCTAGCCCTAACCTACCTAAGGGGGGCATTGAGAGGATAAAACTGGCAGAGGAAGAACCTTGTCTGAACCACACCTTGAGCTCCTGGGAGGAAAAGTGGGATATGAATGTAATAATAAAATAGTAGATGGCGCCTGTCTAATATTTAAGGGGAAGGAATTCCAAAGGGTAGGTGTCACTACACTAAAGGTCTGTTTCCTATGTTGTGTGGAACGGACTTCCTGATAAGATGGAATCTGCAGGAGGCCCTCACCTGCAGTATATAAACCTTGCCAAATAAATATAAATAAAAAATTCCAAACAAAATCAGGATATAGTTTGAACAAAACAGAAGAGGTGGGCCCCACAAAAATACCTTAAAACAGTGATTCCCCTACTTGTTTTCCCCATGGACCACTTGAGAACTCCTGAGGACCTTGGCGGACCACTTAACGATTTTTCTGCCTGTTGTAGCAATTGCAATGCATGACTCTAAATGCTGGATGACTTTAAATTGTATTTTTGTCATTTTATGTATGTTGTATTTTATTGTATTCCAATTGGAATCCCATAGAATTCAAATTCTAAGTGTTCTTCACAGACATGTCATGGGCCACCTACATGAAACTCTGTTAAAAGTTAAAAGTCTGTTTTTATGATGTGTTTAAGTGCTTTCAGTGCTTTTGTTTGCCACCCTGGGCTCCTACTGGGAGAAAGGGCAGGATATAAATCTAAATCTAAATAATAATAACAACAACAACTCACAGACTACTAGTGGTCCATGCACCACAATTTGGGAACCCCAGCCTTAAAGGTTGCATCAGTCATACTCAGATGAGACACATTAAACATGACTAACTTAGGTCCATTATTTTCAATGGGTCTACTTCAAGTAGAATTTAGTTGGATGCAACTCTGTCAAAATCAAGAGGCACATCTTTGGCATACATCAGACGCTGGACAATGAAGATGCTAGATGCACAAGTTCCTCAATTTGCCATCTAACCAAGAGAACAGCTATGGTGACTTTTGGAATCTGGAATCTCTGTATTCCCATTGAAAAACATACAGAAAGGTTATTGACAATTGCTACCTGACATAGCAGCAGGAGACCTAGTGCGCCACCTAGAGGTGAATGACATACACACCCACAATTGTAAAATGGGAAAATAGGATATACGAGTGTGCCATTACTGCCAAATTAGTACATTATGTCAAAATAAAATTAGGCAGACAAAAATGTGATCAATTTAATGAAAACTGGCATATCGGTGGTAGGAGACATTTTATTTATTTTCATACTAAGTTGTCAACTCATAATATAGGTTTTATTCATTTGTTTCCAAGAATCTATAACCTACTTTTCTATCTGAAGGTACTTCTAGCTGGTTACTGCTAGGGATGGGGGAGAAATTCGATTCAGTTTGCATTTAAAGGTGAACTTACTTAATTTGCACTTTCTGAAATAATATGGAAACCAAATAAATAATAAAATAGTAATAAATAGATTCATAAATAAGCAAACCCAAAGCTCACCATGGCTCATTCACGGATAGGGTTCATGGATAGGAAGTCTGTAGCCCTCCAGTTCTTGTTGGAGTCCAACTCCCATCAGCCCCAACTGGGGATGGTAGAGAAGTTTGAGTTTACATTTAAAGGCGAACCTACCAAATTTCCACTTTCTGGGGGGAAAATACCCAAAACACAGCCATCCTTCAAAACTGGCACTTCTCTGTGTTATGCAATGCAGTTCTCCAATCAAGTAATGTGTACCAAAATGCATATAGTAGAGCAAAGGATCCACATTAGTGAAAAAACATTAGGGGAAATTTGCTTTGCAGAAATTAAGTGCTTCAAACCCAAGAGCTTGAGTTTAACCCCGCCCTGTTCACCTATGGCTGCCCGGCAATTTGGCTCTCAAAGGGTTGGGCAAGGTTTGAATCTGGCCCCTGGGCTGCAAGTGCTTCTCTGCACCTGATCTAGAACATAGGGTCTGTCACACGGGCAGCTGTAACTGAAGGTCGCTGATCAAAACCCTTCAGGCTGCGAGAGCATTGCTCACATCCCACACTGAGATTCCTTTCCAACCTTTTCTTGCAAGGTGAACCAGCTGCATATGCACCAAACCAACGGCACCTCAAAAAAAATAGCCTTTGGGTTTTTTTTATTATGACTATTATTCCTCTTCCCTCCTTTAGCCTTCACCTCAATTAAATCAGGTTAGACGTCTTTTTTTCTTTCTGTTTTTAATTGCTCAACGTCTTCCAAACGCTCACAGGCCCTTTGGCTACTTGGCCTTACATTCACCTTCATATGTTTTTCCATTAATTGGCTCTCTGGACTTCCCTTTCGTTCCCTCAATCGTTTCTTTTCTTTTTATTTTTTAAAGCACTGTTTGCTCTTTTTCTGCTTTCAGCCTCCCCAGCAGGGGTGGTTGGCAGCAGCTGCAGGCACAGGACTCCTGGCAAGGCAAACGTATAATGGGTTGAGCCATCAGTGGACTAGGCTTCCAACAATAGCCTAGATCAGAGGGCTTGGAGGCTTCTGAAACAGCCTTCTCCAACCTGTGGCCCTCCAGATTTTTTTCAAGACTCCATCTCCCTTCATCCTTGACCAGATTGGGTGGAGCTTGATGGGCACTATAGTCCAACAACAACTGAAGGGCACCAGTTGTGATGTTCATTAGAAAGCCTAGAATGTAGAAAGCTGCCTTATACCATAGAAAGATGCCTTAGTCCAGCCTTTCCCAACTAGTGGGCCACCAGATGTTGTTGGACCACAACTCCCATCAGCCTCAGCCAGCATTGCCAATGGTCAGGAAAGATGGGGATTGTGGTCCAACAACATCTGGTGGCCCACTAGTTGGGAAAGGCTGCCTTAGTCCATCTAGCTCAGAATTGTCTACATGGGCTGGCAGCAGCTCTCTAGGGTTTTAGATGGGGGGACATTCCCAGTCCTATTTGGAGATGCTGGGGATTGAATCTGGGGCCTTCCTTGAAATGAATGGACCTAAGTTAGACATGTCCATTGATTTCAAAGGCTTGTCTTCAATTAAGTCCTACTCAGAGTAGGCCCATTGAAATTAATGAAACTAACTTAGTCGTGGCCATTAACGTCAATGGGTCTGCTCCGAGTAGGAGACAACCCATAATTTTACACATCCTGATCATGTCTCCTCTTGTTCTTTTTTCCTCTGAACTGAAAAGCCCCCAGAGTTGTAAGCTTTCCTCATAGAGGAGTCGCTTCATCTCCTTGATCATTTTGGTTGCCCTTCTCTGGACCTTTTCCAGCTTCACAATACCCTTTTTGAGGCACAGCCATAGGGATGGGTGAAAATTTTGATTCACTTCACATCTCAAGCTGAATTTATCAACTTCGCACTTTCCGAAACAATTTGAGAACCCAAACACAGCCATCCTTAGAAATTCGCATGTATTAGAGTTTTGGGATGCAGTTCGCCAGCTAAACAACATTTACAAAAAAGCATATATTAGGGGAAAGAAAATGTGCATAAAAATGAATGCATGGGTGAAAAAAACATGCAAAAAAGCATGAAATGATGAGAAATGGCTTGCAAAGACGTGTCCCTTTGTCGAAACTTCCTCCAAAAAGGTGTTTATTGGGAGAAATTCACACTAAAATGGTGGAGAATTTTCATGAGGATTTTTTTAAAAAAAAAAATCGCAGATCACTGTAGAAATGTAAAGAACTGAATTTAACATTGGGAAAATTAGAAACTGAGAGAACTGAAACAGACAGCCCTTTCCATCCCTACACAGCCACCAGAACTGTACACAGTATTCCAAATGCGGCTGCACCATAGATTTGCACAATGTCATTATGACATTGGCAGTTTTATTTTCAATAAGTTTCCTAATGATCCCCATCATAGTGTGGCCTGGTAAAGTGAACAACTATGCCAGAGGAAAATAGCCACAAGTGTAGGTAGGGAAGCCCTACGCTATGAAATATAAGGTGGAAAAGAGGTCCTGTGATGAAAAGGAACTTCCAAGCCCTAGTGGTATAGTTCCCACCAGGTAGTCTCTGAAGCTAAGCGTCAGCCTGGGACTCTGAGGATCATTGGACCTAAACAGGGAGATTTATGACAAATGTAGGGTGCATAGATATTAAATATAGGCATCTGGTTGGCCACTGTGTGAGAACAGGATGCTGGACTAGATGAGTCATTAGTCTTCTTATGTTCTTGTTGACGCAGACTTGCAGAACTTGCAGAACGCCTAATGGTCCCTGGCATTACACTGGCTGCAAGAATTGGCCAGACATCAGTGCCACCACCCTCTCCAAGATCATGCGATCCTCTAGTTGGAACCATTCGTTCCTGATCAATCATGGAAAGAGGACCAATGGAAAGTTTAATTTCTGAATGTCCTGGAGCTGCCTGCGTCTCCAAGCGTCCCCTGCCCTACAACGCCCTTTGTGTAATGAGGCCTTTTCCAACCCAAATGATTAGGCTGGATGGAATGTAGTAACGGCCGTTACTTGCCCTAATGAAAGCATTAAGGAAAGGTCAGGCGTGAAAATGTCCTTCCCCCACCCCCTATTCATTTCCACGAATTGCAGCAACTTGGCCTTCATGGTAATTCTGGAGTTGGGTAATTACTAACAGTGACCCTGAAGGAAAATTCATTGGCCAGTCCCTGGAGGGAGGGGGAACGGAGGGAGAATCATAAGTAGGGATGGGTAAGAATTTTGATTCAGTTCGCATTTCAAGCAGAATGTATCAAATCTGCACTTTCCAAAGCAATATGAGAACCGAAACACAGCCAGCCTTCAAAAGTCACATTTATTAGAATTTTGGGATGCAGTTTGCCAACTAAACAACATTTACAAAAATGCATATATTAGGGGAAAGTGTGCACAAAAATGAATACATGAGTGAAAATCATATGCAAAAAGGCATGGAATGATGAGAAATGGCTTGCAAAAATGTGTCCCTTTGTCAAAACAGCCTACAAAAATGTGTTTATTTGGAGCAATTCGCACTGAAATGGTGGAGAATTCTCATGAGGATTTTTTTTAAAAAAAAAAGAATTCACAGATTGCTGTAGAAATATAGAGAACTGAATTTAACATTGGAAAAAGAGAAACGGAGAGAACTAAGATCGATCTTTCCATCCCTAACCATAAGGAAGGCGCTCCAGAAAACTGCATGTCTATTATTTTATCTTACATTTGAGCTAAACTGGGGGAGAGAGAGAAGGAAATCCAGGCCACATAAAATGCACGTGCCCATTTTTGCAATAGCTAGGACCATGGGAACATACAAAGGTGTCTTCTGCTGAGCCAGGCCATCGGTCTATGCAGCTCAATGTTGTCTACTCTGACTGGCAGCAGCTCTCCAAGGTTTCAGGCAGAAGTCTGTCTCCCAGCCCTACCTGGAGATGCCAGGGATTGAACCCGGGACCTTCTGCATGCAGGGCAGATGCTTTACTACTGAGCTCCAGCCTTTCAGGGGGAGTGTGAAACAGTGTATCAACGAAAACTAGATAAAAGAGATTTTATTCACCTTTGGAGGAAATGTTGCACAGCAAAATGTTATTGGATAATGGTAGCCAACGTACTGAAAGACATTTTCAGATATGATATCCCCTTAGACTCCCCCCCCTTAAAATTATCTGTACAATCGGGGAGGGTCACTTAAAATGCCTGCTGAAATGAAATAAAAAGTCTTCACCAAGTGCTACAATTTCAACAGGAAGAGTACCTGTCTGATCTCAGCGAAGAGATAGTTCATCAGAATCGGGCCCACACTGTGGTTATTCCTCGTAGATGTAAGCCATGCATCCAAACCATGGGGGAACTGTGACTATCTCAAAGACATCAGTGTCTGGGCAAGGACATAAGGAATCAGGGGATCCTTAAGCTACCCAGGACCAAAGGCCTTGTAAATTAATTTGCAAGAGCCTTTAACTTGGCTCAGTAGCATATAGACAGCCAGTGCAAGCTTTTAAGCAATAGAGTTATGTGCTGCTGGTCAGGGGTGCAGTTTTCCAGTGTCTCGGGGGGTCTTAGACCCCTTACTTTTTTGGGAGCAGGGTCTCAGCAGGGTCCCCATGTCTCCAGCATCCTATGAACCAATCAGCATGAAAGAAGAGTGTCTTAACCATTGAGAAGAGTCTTCTAATATACTTCCTTGTTCTTTCCTGCTAATTACGGGTTCTCTGATCGGATGGTGGATATATACCCTGTCCTGAACGGGGTTACACTCCCCCTAAAGGACCGGGTTCATAGTCTGGGAGTCTTTTTAGACTCTTCCCTCTCACTTGAGGCTCAAGTAGCCTCGGTGGTTAGGAATGCGTTTTACCAACTTCGGTTGGTAGCCCAGCTACGTCCCTATTTGAGTAAAGAGGACCTTACATCAGTGGTACATGCTCTGGTAACCTCACGTTTGGATTACTGTAATGCGCTTTACGTAGGGCTACCTTTGAAGACAGTTCGGAAGCTACAACTAGTGCAAAATGCGGCGGCCAGATTGCTGACAAGGACCAAGCGGTCCGAGCATATAACACCTGTTCTGGCCAGCTTGCACTGGTTGCCAATATGTTTCCGGGCTAGATTCAAAGTGTTGGTATTAACCTATAAAGCCTTATACGGTGCGGGACCACGATACCTTGCGGAACGCCTCTTCCGATATGAACCGGCCCGTGCACTACGTTCTGCTACGAAGGCCCTCCTCCGGGTTCCAACTCACAGGGAGGCCCGGAGGGTGATGACAAGATCTAGGGCCTTCTCAGTGGTGGCCCCCGAACTATGGAACAGTCTCCCTGAGGAAGTACGCCTGGCGCCGACTCTGCTCTCCTTCCGGCGCCAGGTCAAAACCTTCCTATTCTCTGAAGCATTTTAAGTTACACTGATTTAATTTTAAAAATGTTTATTGTGTTGGATTGTTGCTTGTATTTTAGTATTGTTTTGTTATTTATTGTATTTTTATGCTGTTTTATGTTCACCGCCCAGAGAGCTATTGCTAGTCGGGCGGTATATAAATTTAATAAATAAATAAATAAATAAATTAGAGTGAATCAGGGTTTAAGGAGGTGAGTCAGTCACTGAGAAGACTTTTCTCAGTAGCTAACACTCTGCCCTTTCATGCTTATTGGCTCCTAGTTGTTGGAGAAAGCATTAACAAGGATCTCATTCTCAACCCAGAAGAAGAAAAAAAGAGGATGGATGAGTGGCTATCATGAAGTGACCCTGCA